>NC_091473.1:119107173-120351354 GCF_036971445.1 Narcine bancroftii | reverse complement strand
TGCTCCACGAGAGGTTCTCTATTATGTGGGTTTCCAGGAACTTGAAGGTACTAACCCTCTCCTGTATTGTCTTATCAATGCAGACAGGTGGGTGGTCCCTGTTGTGTTTGGAAGAATATCAGGTTTGGTGGGTTCATAGAGAGACGAGTCTGGACACAAATGCTATAATCACACATAACTTTAATCAATACACGGGAGACAAACAGGAGAGAATGTTAAATGGTATTTGATTACTATTTCACTTAAACAATGATGTAGATATTCACCTCGGACCTAGATTGGACTCTAACAATGGTGAACCTATACTCGACATGCTACACACACTACAAACAGGGACTCTGACACACACCCAGTTCCCTGTGTCAATGAGGTGCGGCTCTCTGCAAGTATTGATCTATCACAATACTATGGCTCAACTTCAATGTAGTACACACCTTACTGTGACATTTCCGGTCCACAGTAGCAACCTGGTCTGGAGCAATGTCTGGGGCTTGGACCATGAGGCAGGAAGAAAGAATATGCTGTGTGTTGGTGTTATATACAGTGCTAATCTGTGCTTCTAGCCAATAATAACTCTAGGTGATTTAAATTAGCCAATGACAAGGTGTGCAATGATGGGTGGCTGGAGTTCAACCTTGATTGACAGGTGATGTGGCTTCTGAATAAGTTTCAGAAGGGGAGGCAGGGTTGGTGGCATGGGGGGAGGGGCATCTGTGGGCCATGCCCCCCAAATGAGTTATTGTGCCCCCCACCTGAACAGCAGGAATGGCACATGAAACTGCCACACGAATGGTAGTTTATGCCCCCCACTCTTCCCACACCCCCTCCCCCTCACACTTACTCTAATGGTCCCTGATTACATTTGTTTTGACACCAACTCTGCGGGGAGGACACATGACCACCTGCAAGGCACACATTCCAGATAGACAATGAGGTCACATTTCCCGCACACACAACATTCCACCCCTCAGATGTCACATTACTCTGCAGTCACTATGAAGACAATCAATAACTCTATGTAGATTATAACTAAAAAAGCAAAAGAAAAAAGAACAAAAAGACGTGCTTTAAAAAAAGATACCAATTAAGTGGATCAATATCTACACAAGTGCCTTCCATTCGCTGGACAAAGCACATAATCAAATTTAATGACAATGCCTCACCATCCCCCATCCCCTTCCCCCAACCAAACAGGGTCACTGTGTTTCCGACGTAACAGGGTGCTGTGGGACCTGCTCCCCAATGTCAGAGGGAAGGGTAGAAAAAGAAATTTGTCTGGTCACCGACTCACGTGCCTGGTTTCTCCGGATCAGCTAGCAAATGTGAGCACCCTGACCACCAACGTCTGCGAACAGGCAGTGCAAGGTTATCATCAGGTGCCAGAGCCCTCTCTTGGCTTGCGCATCCCATGCCTTGGCCTCACACTTGGACGCTCCAGATGGCCGTCGCTGTGCTATCCCATGGTGAGTCAGAGGGCAAGCTGGCAGATGTATATCCAGGGTGTAGTCGGGACATCCAGTTTTTCTGGACTGTGGTCTGACACCAGGATACCATTCCTGCTCACTTTCTCCTGAAATGGGTGCCACAGTTGTTGGATCCCTGTAACAATAGCCCGATTAAAGGGAGCTCCGTGTACTGGCCAAAGCTCGGATCCGAGGATGACTGGATGTGTCAAGCTTTGAACATCTGGCTCTATCAAAACCAGAGAGATAACCTTGAGAGCAGGGAATATGCAGCCTGCTGGCCTAGGGGATCGTGTGATCAATTGGTTTTGAAAGAAAAAGAGTGCAAGGACAAGAGAGAGGAGGAACCTTTTGTCCCTGAACCACAAGGGTGGGATGTGCTACATTCGCTCCCTCCACCTTATGTTCCTCCTATGCCAGCTCCTATCTTTCCTCCCCCTCCTACAACCTACCCTTCTGCATCTCCCCACCTCCCCCACCACTAGAGGAGAAGAGAGCAGGAGTGGTATGATGACTCGCTCTCAAAGCACTCGATTACCACCTCCGTTGACAGGAGAGAGAGGAAACTTAAATTTAGAACAGTGTGAGACTCTTCAGGAAGAAAGGGCAGAACCCCCCCAATCCATCTCCCAGGGAGCAGGAACCCAGACCTAATAAGCCAGAAACCAACTGGATGCGACCCCTGCGGGAAGTTCCCGTGGGAGAGGGTCTCGGTTTCGTAAATGTGCCCCTGACCAGTACTGAAGTGCGTAACTTTAAGAAAGAACTGACCTCCCTGATAGAAAATCCCCAGGGATGTGCCGAACAGTTAGACCAATTTTTGGGACCAAATCTATATACTTGGGAGGAGTTAACATCTATCTTTAAGACTCTGTTTACTTTGGATGAGCGTGGAATGATCCGCCAGGCAGGGATTCGAGTCTGGGATAGGGATCACCAAGGGGGACCAGATGCGGTACCAGGAGAAACTAAATTCCCCTTGGCAAGACCTAATTGGGATAAAAATACCAATGACGGTAGGGTATTGATGGAAGAATACAGGGTTAATTTGATAAGAGGAATCAAGGAATCTGTCCCAAAGGGACAGAATTTCAAGAAAGCCTTTGAGGTTCCCCAAGGTCCCGAGGAGACCCCCTCCGCATTTCTGAATAGATTGCGCACGGCAATACAGCAATATGGGGGTCTCAACATAGAATCCCCAGCAGGGGAACAATTGGTACTAATGGGTTTTGTTACCAACTCAGCTCCAGACATTAGAAGAAAATTACAAAAAACGGAAAATTGGCATGAGCAAGGAATTACCCAGCTACTACAGATTGCACAGAAAGCATTTGTCCAGAGGTCTGAAGATAAGCAGAAAGGGAAGGCAAAAATTTTAATCCAAGCAGTCAGAGAGGTAGTAGATGAGCGACATGAAAAAGGTAGGGACTGTGTGCCAGCTCCTGTATGCGGTGAGGGGAGCCACGGGTGGGGAAGTGGGGACCCCAGTAGATGGAGGAGTAGAGGAGGATTCCGGGGACGACGACCCTTCCCGGGGCACCTTAGAGACCCAGGTAGAGATTGGGAAACAGGAGCATTTGTCTGTTTCCATTGTAAAAAGGAAGGACACTTTAAAAAGGATTGCCCACTGCGAGCCAGGGACACGCGATCCTATGCCCTGATGGAAGCAGATTATGAATGGGGGGGTCACGGTTCTCAGTCAATACACACCGTAAATTTATGCATAGGACCCCACAGTGACAACATGATATTTTTAGTTGATTCTGGGGCAGCCCGATCTAGTATTTTACACCAACCAAAGGGGGTTAGAATAGAAGGGACAATGATAGTTTCAGGGCTGGGAGGAAGAGACTTCACAGTCCCTGTATTAAGAGAGGTCAGAATCCAAATGGGAAATAAGGTAATAGTAGAGGATCTTCTACTACTTCCCCAATCTGGAGTATGCTTATTAGGACGAGACTTACAGGACCAATTGGCTATCGGTACCAGACCACTAGAATCAGGCATCAGGGTTCAATTTTATGTTTTAAGCGAGGAAGATCGAGAACTTATAAATCCAAGAGTATGGGCAGAAAAAGGCAATAGAGGAGTTCTAGACATTCCTCCCCTACAAGTAACTTTAAAAGACTCGCAACAAACAATTAGACGAAAACAGTATCCAATTCCTATGGCTGGCCGAAAAGGTCTGCAGCCCGTAATTGACCAGTTGCTTAAGGATGGTATACTCGAACCTTGAATGTCACCCTTTAATACCCCGATTTTACCTGTCCAGAAACCAGACGGTACCTATCGATTAGTACAGGACTTAAGGGAGTTGAACAAAATCATTCTCACCTGTCACCCTGTTGTCCTTCTTTGGCTTGGCTTCGCGGACGAAGATTTATGGAGGGGGTAAAAAGTCCACGTCAGCTGCAGGCTCGTTTGTGGCTGACCAGTCCGATGCGGGACAGGCAGACACGATTGCAGCGGTTGCAAGGGAAAATTGGTTGGTTGGGGTTGGGTGTTGGGTTTTTCCTCCTTTGCCTTTTGTCAGTGAGGTGGGCTCTGCGGTCTTCTTCAAAGGAGGCTGCTGCCCGCCAAACTGTGAGGCGCCAAGATGCACGGTTTGAGGCGTTATCAGCCCACTGGCGGTGGTCAATGTGGCAGGCACCAAGAGATTTCTTTAGGCAGTCCTTGTACCTTTTCTTTGGTGCACCTCTGTCACGGTGGCCAGTGGAGAGCTCGCCATATAATACGATCTTGGGAAGGCGATGGTCCTCCATTCTGGAGACGTGACCCATCCAGCGCAGCTGGATCTTCAGCAGCGTGGACTCGATGCTGTCGACCTCTGCCATCTCGAGTACCTCGACGTTAGGGGTGTGAGCGCTCCAATGGATGTTGAGGATGGAGCGGAGACAACGCTGGTGGAAGCGTTCTAGGAGCTGTAGGTGGTGCCGGTAGAGGACCCATGATTCGGAGCCGAACAGGAGTGTGGGTATGACAACGGCTCTGTATACGCTTATCTTTGTGAGGTTTTTCAGTTGGTTGTTTTTCCAGACTCTTTTGTGTAGTCTTCCAAAGGCGCTATTTGCCTTGGCGAGTCTGTTGTCTATCTCATTGTCGATCCTTGCATCTGATGAAATGGTGCAGCCGAGATAGGTAAACTGGTTGACCGTTTTGAGTTTTGTGTGCCCGATGGAGATGTGGGGGGGCTGGTAGTCATGGTGGGGAGCTGGCTGATGGAGGACCTCAGTTTTCTTCAGGCTGACTTCCCTGTTGTACCTAATCCCTATACGATCATGAGTAAAATCGATCCCCATAATGCATGGTTCAGTGTCATTGATCTCAAAGATGCGTTCTGGACCTGTCCATTGGCAACAGAGAGCAGAGACATGTTTGCCTTTGAATGGGAAAACCCTTTTACTGGACGTAAAAATCAATACCGGTGGATTGTCCTTCCTCAGGGCTTTACAGAATCTCCAAATTTATTCGGTCAGGTCCTAGAACAGATACTAGATGAGGCTCCTCGGAGAGAAAATTGTCAGCTAATACAATACGTTGACGACTTGTTAATTACTGGAAGAACATACGAATTGGCTAAAGAATTTACTGTTGCACTTTTAAATTTTTTAGAGAAAAAAGGTCTTAGAGTCAGCGAATCCAAACTACAATTTGTACAATCGGAAGTTAAATACTTAGGACATCTAGTGAGTCAGGGAACCAGGAAAATTAGTCCAGAGAGAATAGCTGGTATTCTGCAGATTCCCCCTCCCAAAAATGCCAAGGAACTTAGGAAATTCCTTGGCTTAGTGGGATTCTGTAGAATCTGGATGGAAAATTATTCTAGCCTGGTCAAATTTCTTTATGATAAACTCACGATAATAGGGACCGGAGCTCTTGTTTGGACAGACGATGAGATTAAAGATTTTAACTTCGTTAAACATAGCCTTACGCGTGCCCCAGTCTTGGCACTACCCGACCTAAATAAGCCTTTTGACTTATATATTAATGCAAAAGGAGGTGTAGCCACTGGAGTACTAACCCAGGACAGGGCAGGCTATAGACAACCAGTGGCTTTCCTATCAAAGGTTTTAGACCCCGTTTGTCGTGGCTGGCCAGAATGTGTACAAGCCATCGCAGCCACTGCTGTTTTAGTTGAGGAAGGACGAAAAATTACTTTCGGCGCCCCTATGATAGTTCACACCCCTCACACAGTCCGCAATATTCTCTTACAGCGTGCTGGGAGATGGCTCACGGACTATAGAATTTTAAAATATCAAACGATCCTAATGGATAGGGATGATTTGACCTTGCTTACAACTAAAACCCTCAACCCAGCAGCCTTCCTCATTGCTCCAAATTCGGACAATTCCACAAATGAATTAGAACATGGGTGCTTAGAAGTTATAGATCTACAAACCAAAATTAGAGAAGATCTAACTGATGTCCCTTTAAAAAAAGGTGAAAGATGGTTTATTGACGGCTCTTCATGATGCATTGCAGGAACTCACTATAGTGGGTATAGTATAGTGGATGGGAAGCAAGGACTGGTGATTGAAGCCAGTCGCCTCCCTGGTCATTGGTCAGCGCAATCCTGTGAATTATATGCCCTATGTAGAGCACTCCACAGCTTAGAGAACAAAATAGACACTATCTACACTGACTCTAAGTACGCTTTTGGTGTAGTCCACACCTTTGGGAAGATCTGGAAAGAACGAGGAATGATAACTGGTAAAGGACAGAAGTTAGCCCATGAACACTTAATTGTCCAATCCCTAGATGCTCTGACGCTCCCGACTGAAATAGCCGTAGTACACGTCCGAGGACATCAAAGTGGTGACAGTCCTGAAGCTCAGGGCAACAGACAGGCTGATGCAGCTGCCAAACAGGCTGCACTTGCGGAAAAGATTCACATCCACCTATTACTGCCCACACCACTAGAGATTTTAAAAAACCCCATCTTTTCA
The DNA here is from genome assembly GCF_036971445.1 of Narcine bancroftii. NCBI lineage: Eukaryota > Metazoa > Chordata > Chondrichthyes > Torpediniformes > Narcinidae > Narcine > Narcine bancroftii. The sequence continues at coordinate 120,344,945 of NC_091473.1, read as the reverse complement.
CGGGAATAGGAGGTCTCAATGAAAGATCAGGGATTTCGCCAAACTGCCGACGGGTTGTGGTGGACGGCAGACGGACGTCAAGTCCTTAACAAAGCATTAGCCCGCCAAGTGGTAGATCAGCTACACCAACAGACACATTGGGGAACCCAGGCGCTTGTTGATGCCTTTCAACGATCCTTACACTGCTCCGGTATATCTTTGGCTTGGCTTCGCGGACGAAGATTTATGGAGGGGGTAAAAGTCCACGTCAGCTGCAGGCTCGTTTGTGGCTGACAAGTCCGATGCGGGACAGGCAGACACGGTTGCAGCGGTTGCAGGGGAAAATTGGTTGGTTGGGGTTGGGTGTTGGGTTTTTCCTCCTTTGCCTTTTGTCAGTGAGGTGGGCTCTGCGGTCTTCTTCAAAGGAGGTTGCTGCCTGCCAAACTGTGAGGCGCCAAGATGCACGGTTTGAGGCGTTATCAGCCCACTGGCGGTGGTCAATGTGGCAGGCACCAAGAGATTTCTTTAGGCAGTCCTTGTACCTTTTCTTTGGTGCACCTCTGTCACGGTGGCCAGTGGAGAGCTCGCCATATAACACGATCTTGGGAAGGCGATGGTCCTCCATTCTGGAGACGTGACCCATCCAGCGCAGCTGGATCTTCAGCAGCGTGGACTCGATGCTGTCGACCTCTGCCATCTCGAGTACTTCGACGTTAGGGATGAAAGCGCTCCAATGGATGTTGAGGATGGAGCGGAGACAACGCTGGTGGAAGCGTTCTAGGAGCCGTAGGTGGTGCCGGTAGAGGACCCATGATTCGGAGCCGAACAGGAGTGTGGGTATGACAACGGCTCTGTATACGCTTATCTTTGTGAGGTTTTTCAGTTGGTTGGACTCTACATCACCTTTGTTGACCTCACCAAAGCCTTCGACACCGTGAGCAGGAAAGAGCTTTGGCAAATACTAGAGCGCATCGGATGTCCCCCAAAGTTCCTCAACATGATTATCCAACTGCACGAAAACCAACAAGGTCGGGTCAGATACAGCAATGAGCTCTCTGAACCCTTCTCCATTAACAATGGCGTGAAGCAAGGATGTGTTCTCGCACCAACCCTCTTTTCAATCTTCTTCAGCATGATGCTGAACCAAGCCATGAAAGACCCCAACAATGAAGACGCTGTTTACATCCGGTACCGCACGGATGGCAGTCTCTTCAATCTGAGGCGCCTGCAAGCTCACACCAAGACACAAGAGCAACTTGTCCGTGAACTACTCTTTGCAGACAATGCCGCTTTAGTTGCCCATTCAGAGCCAGCTCTTCAGCGCTTGACGTCCTGCTTTGCGGAAACTGCCAAAATGTTTGGCCTGGAAGTCAGCCTGAAGAAAACTGAGGTCCTCCATCAGCCAGCTCCCCACCATGACTACCAGCCCCCCCACATCTCCATCGAGCACACAAAACTCAAAACGGTCAACCAGTTTACCTATCTCGGCTGCACCATTTCATCAGATGCAAGGATCGACAATGAGATAGACAACAGACTCGCCAAGGCAAATAGCGCCTTTGGAAGACTACACAAAAGAGTCTGGAAAAACAACCAACTGAAAAACCTCACAAAGATAAGCTCTGGTATATATACAATAGTTAAACTCACTACTCTCGGTTGTCCGATCTATCAGAGAATCAATAAGAAATCTATGCGCCCTGTAATGCCTGGCGGTCGCAACATCGCAGTTCACCCGTTTCAACGCATACTGTATGCTGACTTTACAGAACTTCCTAAAATTGGTATTTACAAATACCTTCTGGTGATGGTAGATCATTTTACACGATGGGTTGAAGCTTTCCCCACCCCGAATGATCGAGCTCTCACTGTAATCAGAATACTTATTGAATCTGTGATTCCAAGATATGGTCTGATTCAAACCATTGATTCAGACCGAGGTACACATTTTACCTCTCAGGTTCTCCAGGGTGTCTGCAAGAAACTGGGAATAGACTGGCAACTACATACCCCATGGCACCCCCAAAGTTCAGGTCGAGTTGAACGAATGAATCAAACTTTGAAAAATCAACTCACTCGACTTCATGAAGAGACTGGCCTCTCCTGGATTAAATCTTTACCATTAGCCCTGCTTAGAATTCGCACAGACGAAATGATGTTTGGACTTCCATTTATGGGATTCCACACTGATACCCCTATCCCTGAGGCTAATGATCAATACATTTCAAAATTTCTACAGGGTCTTTCTACTTCTATACACGACCTGAAACAGAAGGGATTATTAGCCCAAACTCCACCCCTGGAGTTTCCTATCCATTCTATTAAGCCTGGGGATTGGGTTTATGTCAAAGCATGGCAAGATAACCAACTGAAACCTGCCTGGGATGGTCCCTACTGTGTACTTTTGATTTCAAACACTGCCGTGTGAACGAGAGAAAAAGGCTGGACCCACATCCAACGAATCAAACCAGCTACCGAACCACAGGAACACGACAGTCAAACTCAACCCTCCACCTGGCGTGCAGTGCCTCATCCTTCTGACCTGAAACTTAAACTACGCCGTGAAAAAGTGCCGTAATGTTGTTTTTATTCTTTATTGTATTGTTTAATTGTTGCTTCTCCATTTCTGGGACATCACTTAATTACTCGCAATGTATTAAGTCCTCCTGAAATAGGGGCAGCAGAGGTCACAATTTTTTCCTTTAGATTTTAGACAAGGTGTAGATTTAGTTTTTAGCCATAATGAGATATGCTTTAATAAGGGATTCCAATACGGACCAGGGGACCAGAACAGCTGTAGCGAGCTTCACTTAACTTCCCACATAGATATTAAAGGTATGAGTTCTAAACCTGTAGCACAAAGAGAGCGATATGACAAAGACACACTGAATGTTAGTAACCAATGCACCTGTCACAGAGAGAGAGAGAGAAGACGTTTGCTAATGTACACAGACAGGCTTCGACTCACAACTTCAATTATACTCATACTGTAACACACATCTCTAATCGTAATGCACAATCCTCCCCAGACTGGTCTTTTCTCAAACATCCTTTGGGTTCCTCCGGCATTCAGAATCCTTACCACTGCATCATTAAGGGGAGTTCCAGTTATAAACGGCAAAAGCGGCTACAGATCGCTAACGCTCCTTGCCATCTGAAACATCTAATCAGACTCCATGCAGCCTTGGGCATCATCATCCAACAGAACACAATGGCCCTTAGGTTACGGGCGGAAGATAAACAACATTTACCAGCCACACTTCAACATCACCGCCTGCCTCTCGATTACAGCTTCGCTGCTGAAGGCAGCACTTGTGAAAGACCCCTTAAAGACACTACTCACAACGGGCAGGCGGTTAAGAACACTTCTTCAGGACTTCGAAAAACTTCCCATGCCCAGGTACAGACTTTGCAACCTCGGTCCTCTGTGGGATGGACTGGACTTTTAACCGGTTACTGGAGTCTGATACTCGCAACCCTTTTAGCAGCTGGACTCATTATTCTCACCATCTTACTGCTTCCCTACATACAGACTTGTGCACATCGTTTAAATCATCAACTCCTTCGTCAGAACACTTTCACCCAAAGGATGTACGGTTCCCAACATCTTTCTGAGGACACGGAGACTGCTATCCGTTTATTGACCAGCTAGGAAAACCACCACGTTCCACTTTACCACATCAGTAATACTGATCTAAAAGAAAACGGAGGATTGTGAGAGACCAGTAACACTGATCATTGCGTGAGATCAGTATTACTGATCTAAAAGAAAAGTGAGGATTGTGAGAGATGAGAAAAACTGATATTGCAATATGAACACGAAGAAAATAAAATAGATACATAAGTAAATGAATGAAGCCAATACAACCAACATGGATATTAGAAGGCAGGAAGCTGACACTGTCTGAGTAAGATAAGATTCTCCTAGCCCTTCAGAAAGAAGCAGCAAGTTCACTGAATGAAGGAGATAAGGACAGACAATTGATAATAGTAGTCTGAACGAGATAAGGGTCGCCAAGCCCCAGATAGAATTAGCAAGGCTTGCATAAATAATTAGAAAACCTTAGACAGTATTAGCAAGTTCTACATATATAATTAGTAAGCCATACACAGATTTATCAAGTTATGCATATTTAACTAGTAAACCCTAGACAAGATTAGCGAACCTTGCATATGAAGGGACTATAGCCCTGAGAGTTGGAAAGGTGTGAATGGGGACAAGGGCAAGGTTGTGAATAAGGACAATGGGGATAATGGCATGAGAAGACACCGACAGGATACCCCCTGGTCCTTCAAGTATACTCTGTACGTAGGCAGGAAGGATTGCCTATGCCAAACCCATCCAGGGGACAGAAGAATGTAAGGGGGAGGGTATTCTGATACTGAAATTTACTGTATAAAAGTTGGGTGAGCCTCAGTGTATGTGTGTATTCCCAGGGTAAGGGGAAGCACCCAACTTTGCATTGTTGTTGTAATAAATGTTATTTGTTCTCAATTTTTGTCTCGAGCTATTTCTTTAAAGGTACTTCTGTTTCTAACAGCAGTGAACTTGGCCTGGACCACAGTCACCACCCATTTCCATAGGGTGGTGCTATCAATTACCCCTTGTGGTGGCACCCGCAAGGCATTAATAATCATCTGTTGGTCAGACAGACTACCCAGGGTGCTCACTTCCTGATGAGAGAGAAGGGAATTGGGGGTCCCCTTGTCTCCCAGCTGAAGCAGCAGCATGGCTAGGTTTTCACCTGGCCGCTGTTGCTGTCAGTCCCCTTGCCCAGTTAACTCCTTGGTGGAATGGTCCTGAGACTCCATAATTTCACAATGAGCACATATATGCCCACTCAAGGACCCCCACTTTTTTTGGTCTACCTCCCTGTTTTGGAAGGTCAGCAGGATGCTCTCATGGCAGACCTAGGACAGTGGAGTCACTGGGCGGGCTTTCAAAGGCTCAGGCACACAGGGGGGAGGAAGTGTGTCATAGGACTCTGTTTCCTCATGGTCGTAAAAATCCATCCACACATAACCATCCCCTAACCACGTGTCAATCCCCTACAACCACTGATCAATGGCTTGGAATTTTCCTGGATCAAGCTGAGAGCCAGACCAGTGAGCTGCTTGCAGTTGCTTTGTGTTTTAATCAGCTTGGAAGCTGCCACCATGACTTTAATTTCTTGGTTGGTCACTTGCATTTGGCCAATCTGCACTGCCTCCTGTAGTGCACAACAGGAATGCTACAGTGATTCTCCCTATCTTTCTGGGCGCCCTGATTAGTTAAATTGGATGTGATACACTACTGGTGCTTAAGTAGGGATATCAGTAACAATAGGGTTCCCCAACAACTACCCCTGGCAGCAGAAACCCCAGTCCCTCCAGGAGGGAGACTACGTGGTGCCCTATCTTGGCTCCATGGGGGTCCAGCAGCATTGCATGCAGCCCATGGGGGTGCTGCCATCTTGGAACCGAATTCCAGAACACTCCATCGTATCTAAGCTCATCACTGGCCTCCATCTCGCTAGACCCTCACCAACTTGCCAGATCAATGATGGACATCGGGATAAACGGCCACATGACAGGTTGCCTGTTCGACAGTGGAAGCATGTGCCAAATGGCTGAACCCTTGACGGTCATGAAATCTGGAACTTCAGCTACAAAATAAGGTGGACAGTATTGACTTTTTCTCCTTGGCTTTGGACGAGACCTGTGATGTCTGTGTCACAGCACAGTCTTTGTGGGATAACAAAGGACTTTAAGATTATGGAGGACCTGGCAGCAATACAGTCAATGAAAGGGACGACAACAGGGAATGATTGGTTAACGGAGGTAAATGCATGCCTGGACAAGCTGAGACTGAAATGGGACAGACTGGCAGGTGTTACAATGGATGATTGTCCAAATCTAATGGGGAAAAAACATTGGAAAATTTTGAAACGGATGCAAGCGAAAGTGACTGAAATCAACCCAGAACTGAAATTGGTATTCTTATATTGTATCAAATATCAGAATATGTTGTGTAAGTCCGTGCTAAAACTTAATTATGTTATTGATGTAACTAAAATAGTTAACTTCATCAGGGCATGAGCATTAAATCACAGACAGTTTGTTGCACTCATGGAGGAGCATGAGATTGAACATGGTGACATAGGCTACCACACAACTGTAAGATGGCTCAGCCTAGGTAAAGTGCTAAAAAGAGTTTGGGACCTGAGTTTTGTGAGAAGAAAGTCAAAGATATACCAGAGCTCTCAGATGGGAACTGGATGGCAGATCTTGCATTTGCTGTTGATGTGACTGCACTGATGAATGAGAAAGTTACAGTTTCAAGCCAACTGGAGAGCAACACTCACTCACATGCAACCCCTGAAAGAAGTCATACCATCAGCTGATCACCTGTGCAGGTACTTGTCCATGTTAGGAGCACTGCATGGTGAGTTTTCAAGATGATTTGAAGATTTCAAAACAGTTGAGGGTGAAATGCACATGATTTCCTCTCCCTTTACCTGCAGTGTGGATAATGCACCCAGTCATGTTCAGCTGGAACTCGTTGACCTGCAATGTGATATGACTCTGGCAGAGCACCTTAAGTCAGTATCACTGCTGGATTTTTACTCTTCTCTCAAGGAGGAGAACTTACCGCACATGAGGAAACATGCTCAGAAGATGGTGGTTCTCTTTGGATCTACCTACATATATGAACAAACATTCTCAGTGATGAAGTTTAACAAATCCAGGTATAGATCCTCTCTCACCGATGAACATCTGTCAGCTGCCCTTCGCATATCCACCACAGACATTCAACCTGACTTCGATGCGCTTGTTCAAGCCCAACAGAGACTAGATTTCTCTCACTGAACAAGAAAAAAGAACTGAAAAACAGCAAATGAGGTGTTTGGACTACAATGGTAATACCAGTTTGTATAAAGCTGATTTAATGCTGGTCTTTCAAAAATGGAACATCTCTGAACATGCACATTTTGTTTACAATTGTTTGGGGTAATTTTGATTTGAATAAATGTTGTTTTTCCTAAGCTTATTTTCCATTGCTTAATCATCACATTTACTCTTACCAGTCGCATCTTGTCAAAACGATGCAATTTACTGCTTTTACAAAGAGATAGAATAATATTAAGCATAATTTAGTTCAGCCTATTGGTCCAGCCCTCCACAATATTTTCTGTTTCTCCTGTGGCCCCTTGGGAAAACTAATTGCCTACCTCTGCTGTAGCTGGTCTATTTATGTGCTGACACATATTCTATAGGATAGAGCATCTGGAGGTTCCTTGAGTTTTCTGGGCCAGTATAAGATAGTTCGATTCTCCACCTCAGTATCTTATGGTTTTTGATTTTACCTTGCGGCTGGTTGTTGAACATGAAGGCAACTGCATGTTGGTAAGTCAGCAAGGTAAATCATTTGCCGTCAAGGTAGTGTCTCCCTTGCCGTACCACCTCGACAATGGCCTGGGCCTCCTTCTCGACTGAGGAGTGTCAGCTTTTGGGGCCCTGGAGGATATGGGAGAAAAAGGCTACAGGTCTGCCCGTATGGTTAAGGTGGCGGCCAGGGTGAAGTTGGACACATCACTCTGTACCTGGAATGGGGTGGATTCATCCACTGCATGCATTGCTCCCTCGGCAATGTCTGCCTTGATGCGGCTGAAGGTCGCATGGGCCTCTGACATGAGGGGAAAAGTGGAGGATTTGACGAGGGAGTGGGCCTTGTCTGCATAATTGGGGACCTACTGGGCATAGTAGGAGAAAAAGCCCAGGCACCTTTTCATGGCCTTAAGGCTTGGGAAGGGGGAGGTCCAACAGAGGGCACATGCAGTCGGGATCGGGACCAATAACTCCATTCTCTACGATGCAGCCAGTAAAAGCAAGGTGAGTTGTGCGAAACACACACTTATCCTTGCGTGTGAGGTAAAGGAGTTTGGCAGCCTGGAGAAATTTTTGGAAGTTGGCGTCATGATCTTGTATTTCATGGCCGCCAGTGGTGGTTATCCAGATATGGGAATGTGGCGTGCAGCTCATACTGGTCTCCCACGCAGTCCATCTCTCATTGGAAGATCAAGACTCCGTTGGTATCTCCAAAGGGGTCCTGAGGAAATGGTAGAGGTAGCCATCTGCTCAAAGTCAGTGTATTGTTGGACCTCCAGGAGGATAGGGAGCTGGTGATAAGCTGACTCTAAATCGCTGGTGGAGAATATCCGATATTGGACAATTTGATTCACCATGTCGGATATGCAGGGGAGAGGGTACGTGTCCAGCTACATTTATCTGTCAACGGTGTGAATGTAGTTGGTGACCATTCTGTGTTTCGTCCCATGCTTAACTACCACTACTTGGGCTCCCAGGGGCTGGTGCTGGCTTCAATGATCCCCTCATTCAGAAGCCGCTGTACCTCCAACCTGATAAAGGCCCTGTCCTCTCACTCCATTGCCTACTTTTGGTAGCAACGGGTTTACAGTCAGGGGTGAAGTTAGCGAACAGCAGTGGTGGGGGGGGGGGGGGGGGCGGGGTGATTTTGGGCATTGAGAGGCCACAAGTCACGTGCAGTGGATTTACACACTTTGACATAATGTCCTTTCTTCCCGCAGTTAGCTCAATCCGTATCTTTTGCTGGGCAGCGTTTTCTTCTTGGGTGTCTTAACAGGCAACAGAAGTAGCACTTTAGGCGCTCGCAGAGTATCACGGCCGTGGTCGGGTTGCTGGTTGGATATGGCGGTGCTCTGCTAGCCTGTGGTCCTCCCATTTCCCCACATGGTGGCGCCCACAGTAACCACAAGGCAGCTGTGTTGTTGGCAGAGTACATGTCCATATTTTGGAGGGTCACCTCTAGCATGCCCGCAATCTCGACCACCTTCTGCAAATTGAGTTTATCTTGCTCTAACAGTCTCTGGCGGATGTAACTGGATCTTATGTCCACGATGTAGGCGTCTAGAATCAGGTTGCCTATGTTCACCGCGGCCGTCACCGCCCTGCTGTCGCAAGTCCTTCCGAGGACTCCCCGAAGGTACTCAGTGCTCGATTCCTTGGGTTGCTGCTTACAGGTAGTCAGGAGGAGCCTCACATAACCTTTGTTTACCTTCCTCCGGTACTGACTTTTCAGCATGCCCATTGCTGCTGTTTACGACTGGGCATCCCTGATCATTGAGTATACCAGGGGCCTGGCCCGGGAATACAGCACTTGCAGCCTGTCATCCTCTGATCGGACAATAGCAGAGGAGGCCTTCAGGAACGCTTTGAAGCAATGCAGCCAGAGTTCGAAGCTGTTGGATTGTGGGTCAGGGTCCAGCTTTTCTGGCTTCAGAATCTGCTCCATTTCAAAAAAAACTGTAGTTAATAAAATTGATGCACCATTAATAACTTCAAAGATTAGAAGATGTAGAGGAACTGATAGGCTTTTATTAACTACAGAATGGATGTCCGTCCATGCTGGTCAACAGCCCTGAATTGAGGAGGGGGCTGTGGCACAGTTGCCTTTATTCTGGGGTCAGTGGGAGGAGCCTCAGGCACATTCAGCAAGGGGTGTGTCCTAGAACATCCAAATAGATATACAGTGGTTTACCACAAAAGGTAGATGAATCCCTCCAGGCCTGACATGATATCCCCTTGGACCCTGAGGGAGGCTAATGTAGACATTTCAGGGCCCAGGCAGAAATATTTAAAATGTCCTTACCCACGGGTGAGGTGCTGGAGGATTGGAGGGTAGCTCATGTCTTTCCGTTGTTTAAAAAGCTCCAAAAGTAAACCAGGAAATCACAGGCCAGTGTGCCTAATGTCAGTAGTAAGTAAATTATTGGAGGGTATTCTGAGAGATCAAGTATACAAGTATTTGGACAGCCAAGGGCTGATTAAGGATAATCACCATGGCTTTGTGCGTGGTAGGTTGCGTTTAACAAATCTTAAAGAGTTTTTTGAGGAAGTTACCAAGAAAGTAGATGAAGGAAAGGCTGTGGATGTTGTCTACATGGCTTTTGACAAGGTCCCACATGGGAGGTTAGTTCAGAAGGTTCAGACACTAGGTATCCATGGAGAGGTTGTAAACTGGATTCAAAATTGGCAGAATGGGAGAAGGCAGAGAGTGATAATGGATGATTGCTTCTAGACTGGAGGCCTGTGACAAATGGTGTGCCTCGGGGAATCTCTGTTGGAACCATTGTTATTTGTCATCTATATCAATATCTGGATGATAATGTGGTAAATTGGATCAGCAAGTTTGAAGTTGACACTAAAATTGGAGGTGTTGTGATCAGTAAGGAAGCTTTTCAAAGCTTGCAGAGGGATCTAGATAAACTGGAAAAATGGGCCGGAAAATGGCAGATGGAATTTAATGCAGACAAGTGTGAGGTGTTGCATTTTGGAAGGACATTCAGGGTAAATGGTAGGGCACTGAAGAGTGCAGAGGAACGAAGAGATCTGGTAATACAGATGCATAATTCCCTGAAAGTGGTCTCACAGGTAGACAGAGATGTGAAGAAAGCTTTTGGCATCTTGGCCTTCATAAATCAAAGTATTGAGTACAGGAGTTGGAATGATATGGTGAGGTTGTATAAGTCATTGGTGAGGCCAAATTTGGAGTATTATGTCCACTTCTGGTCACCCAACTACAGGAAAGATATCAGTAAGACTGAAAGAGTGCAGTGAAGATTTACTAGGATGTTGCCAGGAGTTACAGGGAAAGACTAAACAGGTTAGGACTTTATTCTTTGGAGCATAGAAGAATGAAGGGAGATTTAATAGAGGTTTACAAAATTATTGGTGTGAGCTTGCAGGCGCCTCAGATTGAAGAGACTGCCATCCGTGCGGTACCGGATGTAAACAGCGTCTTCATTGTTGGGGTCTTTCATGGCTTGGTTCAGCATCATGCTGAAGAAGATTGAAAAGAGGGTTGGTGCGAGAACACAGCCTTGCTTCACGCCATTGTTAATGGAGAAGGGTTCAGAGAGCTCATTGCTGTATCTGACCCGACCTTGTTGGTTTTCGTGCAGTTGGATAATCATGTTTAGGAACTTTGGGGGACATCCGATGTGCTCTAGTATTTGCCAAAGCCCTTTCCTGCTCACGGTGTCGAAGGCTTTGGTGAGGTCAACAAAGGTGATGTAGAGTCCTTTGTTTTGTTCTCTGCACTTTTCTTGGAGCTGTCTGAGGGCAAAGACCATGTCAGTAGTTCCTCTGTTTGCGCGAAAGCCGCACTGTGATTCTGGGAGAATATTCTCAGCGACACTAGGTATTATTCTATTTAGTAGAATCCTAGCGAAGATTTTGCCTGCAATGGTGAGCAGCGTGATTCCCCTGTAGTTTGAGCAGTCTGATTTCTCACCTTTGTTTTTGTACAGGGTGATGATGGTGGCATCACGAAGGTCCTGAGGCAGTTTTCCTTGGTCCCAACAAAGCTTGAAAAACTCATGCAGTTTACCTATCTTGGCTGCACCATTTCATCAGATGCAAGGATCGACAACGAGATAGACAACAGACTCGCCAAGGCAAATAGCGCCTTTGGAAGACTACACAAAAGAGTCTGGAAAAACAACCAATTGAAAAACCTCACAAAGATAAGCGTATACAGAGCCGTTGTCATACCCACACTCCTGTTCGGCTCCGAATCATGGGTCCTCTACCGGCATCACCTACGGCTCCTAGAACGCTTCCACCAGCGTTGTCTCCGCTCCATCCTCAACATTCATTGGAGCGCTTTCATCCCTAACGTCGAAGTACTCGAGATGGCAGAGGTCGACAGCATCGAGTCCACGCTGCTGAAGATCCAGCTGCGCTGGGTGGGTCACGTCTCCAGAATGGAGGACCATCGCCTTCCCAAGATCGTGTTATATGGCGAGCTCTCCACTGGCCACCGTGACAGAGGTGCACCAAAGAAAAGGTACAAGGACTGCCTAAAGAAATCTCTTGATGCCTGCCACATTGACTACCGCCAGTGGGCTGATATCGCCTCAAACCGTGCATCTTGGCGCCTCACAGTTCGGCGGGCAGCAACCTCCTTTGAAGAAGACCGCAGAGCCCACCTCACTGACAAAAGACAAAGGAGGAAAAACCCAACACCCAACCCCAACCAACCAATTTTCCCTTGCAACCGCTGCAACCGTGTCTGCCTGTCCCGCATCGGACTTGTCAGCCACAAACGAGCCTGCAGCTGACGTGGACATTTACCCCCTCCATAAATCTTCATCCGCGAAGCCAAGCCAAAGAAAAGAAGAAGACAACCTAGCTGTAGCCATAGAGACCTTGCTACAAAACAATATTTATTTAATTGTATATATGAATACTTGTCCTGCATATGTATTGGTTGTCTGTATGTGTGTTATGAAAGCCATAAACCAATCATGAAATATGATCATAAAAATGTAATCTTCTTCAATTTGTCCTTCAAGGGTGTAATTGATTTAACCTGTGTTCCCAATGTGGTGGCCTCTTAACTCTCATCTCAATTCAGGGCAATCAATTGAAATAGTCACTGCCACCCACAACAAAAATACATTAACTTTAGTCTGTAAGCTGCATGGATCTGCACTGTGTCCAATAATGAACGGTTGTCCACAGTTAAAGTTTCATAGGATGTAACAACTGTCAGTCATGGAAGAAGGGACTGTTTTCTGGGAAGCAATGAATAATGGCATCATCTCGGTGGAAGCAAGCCCAAGGTTTTCAGATGTAAAATGATGGCTTGAATGAGGTGAAGAAAAGTTGGAGAGAATTAGTATTCACAAGGGGCCAGGAGGATTTTCAGACACCAATTCTTAAAACTACAGGAGCAGATGTTCATGGGCCAAAGGTCAAAGTCAAACCATGAGAATCCTGATGGAAAAGCTGCTGAAAAACCTCAAAAAAGTAATGCAAGTGGGTCAGAACAATGAATGTAGCTCAAGTGCAGTTACCCACTAATTACCCTTAGGTACATCTCATTGTGGGACTGGTAAAGCTATCTCCATAAAGGCACTGTTTGACCTGTTGAGTTTCTCCAGCATTTGTGTGTTTTTTCACTTTTAACCATGGACCAGTGTCAACAGAATCCTGTGCTTTACCTCCCATTGTGGCACACTCACTTCAATTTCTTCCAGTAAGATTTACATATTCACCTCACATTGACAGCTACTCAACCATGATAGCCACTACCACTCTGAGCTGACTCCATGAAGTACATGGTTCCATTCCCTCTCTGTTGCACATGCTGACACATAACTTGAAGCAATAGGCACTTTCAAGCAGGGAAAATGCCCGTCTATAAAGGTTCTTCACTCTTACGCCTGAAGACGTGCCTCTCTGAATGCACCGTCGCTGGCTCCTTGGCATTGATTCCAACCCTTCTCGGGGAAGGATAATCGACAGAGCACTGCGCTCCAGTGCCTAATCTGAATGTTCAGCCATTGCAAGTGGCTAGTTGATGCAGTCGGCCTGCAACCCATCTCCCCTCTCTCTCTCTCTCTCTCCATGACCCCCTCAAGGCAGGGGCGGCAGCTGGGAGCTGTCAGGGCGGCGGGGCTGTCGGGCAGCGGGAGCCATCAGCAGGGGCCATTAGGGCAGCAGGAGCCGTTGGGGCAGCAGGAGCCGTTGGGGCAGCAGGAGTTGTTGGGAGCCTTCGGGACAGTGGGAGCCGTCAGGGCACCAGGAGCCTTCAGGTCAGTGGGAGCCGTCGGGGCAGTGGGAGCCGTCAGGGCAGTGGGTGCTGGCAGGGCAGCGGGAACCATTGGAGCCAACGGGAGCCGTCAGAGGTGGCCAGTGTGGGCTGTGACAGCCTCACAGGGCAGCTTTGGCCTTCGGGGCCGCTCTTTGTGGCTCAAATTGCAGCTGAACAATGGCCGTCTTCCCTACCCATAATCCCCCACGCAGTTGGAACTGTTCAGGGAACCACAGAGCAGTTCCTGCTGAGTAGGGGATTATGGGTAGAGAAGACGGCCATTGCTCTGTTGCACTGCACATTTATGACAGGTGGTGCAATGGCACCAGTCGTCCCGCCTCCATCAGTTCCAGAGGGTGCTATGAAGTGCCTCTAGATATAAATGGGACGCTAAAGTAGCCTTTTAGGGCTGCTGTCTGAAAGGTAAGTTTTAGGTCTGCTCTTGTAGCCTGCCTTCAGGCAGAGGCCTGACATGAAATGGCCTAATGGGAACTGCACAGGGGAGGGGGGGAGGGAGGAGTGGGGAAGTGGAATTGGGCAGATAACACTGGATAACAAAGATTTTGGTTCCTGAACACTTCTAGGTATGTTTTATGCATTTTGGGCTGCTGATCACGATAAAAAAATTTCCTAATACATACCGTTCTTTATATATAACCTATTTTTGTGAATCATCCAGCTGATTAACAACATGTTTCAAGCATACAAATCCATGAAGTGCAACATGTCATTGAAAATTCATTTTCTGCATTCTCCCCTGCTGAACTTGTTGCAGTGATGAACATGGTGAAATTGTTGGACGCTGACCATGAGAGGCATCAGATGCTGAGTACAAATGGAAATTAGCAGCATAGTAATTTTAGGTAATTTGAACTAACACAATGTGACAGCATCATTAAGTAATTAAACATGTTAAATTCAATAAGTTAAATTTAATGTTTCTCCAACTTCCTACGCGATACAGCAAATCTGAAATTATCTTTGTGTTCAGCTTGAAGTTGTCCCCAAATTGTTTTCAGAAAGCAAACATGTTGAAAAAAATTGTTGTCCAGTGTAATCGTGCTTAACTTGCCTGGAGAAGATGGTGCCCATCATTAATAGAATTGCTGAGACCATGGCCAACCATGAGATGAAAGATAATGCTCTGTCTCATTGCAATATACAAGTTGCTGGAAGAACTCAGCAGGTCAAGGGGTATCCATGGTACACAAAAGACAGTGTTTCAACAGGTAGAGTTTCCTGATGAAGGGTTATGGCCCAATGCATTAAGTTTATTGCCTTCCATGGATGCTGACTGACCCAAAGAAATCCTCCAGCATTTTGTGTGTTGCCCCAATTTTCCAGCATCTGCCTTCTCCTTTGTTTGCCTCCATCTCTTAAGACACTTTCTCCTCATTCCACAGTCTTTTTAATTGATAAGCTACACTGCAACCATTCTCACCGGGAGCCATATGGCCCCTTGGGGGCCTCAGCACATAAAGGAGGGGTCAAGGACAGAAATCATAAAATGTTTTATTTATGTAGACGGTAGGAGAGAAGAATGGAGAAACCAACTAAATTTGATGCTTCACAGGGAAGGGGGCCCATAAACATTGCACAGAGTCTTAAGTGGGCCACAGCCAGGTAAAGGTTTGAGAATGGTGAGCAACTGGAAAGTGCTCCTTTCCATCCTACCCTCACCATGGCCTAATCTAAGCTTTTCTTCTTTACAATGCCCAGGATGAATGATCCAATCATGGATGAGATAAAGAACAAGGAGACGGGAACACTGAAAATGCCCCACCACTTAACTTCAACTGATACATCATTTCAGATACTGAAACTGCGCATAATTTGGAGAAGCCGAAACCTTATGCAAGGAGACATCAGACACAAGTGGTCAACAACCTGGGCAGGGAGTAATTGCTGTGCAGAAGCTGGCTTGCCTTCCAATTACAGAGCTACTGAAGGATGTGCTCCATGCACATCACAAGATAAAGGAACAAAAGCAGACCATTAGGCCCATCGAATTTGTTCCGTAGATCTACACTAAGCTACTCTACACTAGTTCCAATTTCCAGCCTTTCCCCCATATCCCTTGATGCCCTCACTAATGAGATTCTTGTCTATTTCTTGTTTAAATACTCCCAGTGATCTGGCTTCCAGTGCTGTATGCGGCAGTGAGTTCCACAGATCCACGACCCTCTGGCTAAAGTTCTTTCTAATCTCTGTTTTATATGGATAACCTCTAATTTTCAGACTATGACACCTTGTCCTTGATTCACCCATCAAGAAAAACATCTTACCCACATCCACCCTATCTAAACCTTTCAAAATAAGAAATGCCTCTATGAGATCTCCTCTCATTCTCCTATACTCCAATGAATACAACCCAAGAGCTGCCAAATGCTCCTCATACGTTAGCCCTTGCATTCTCAGAATCATCCTAGTAAAAATCTCCTCTGCACCCTCTTACATCCTTTCTAAGATATGGGGCCCAAAACTGCACACAGAACTCCAAATGAGGTCTCACCAGTGCCCTATAGAGCCTCATCAACACCTCTTTACTCTATTCCTCTTGAAATGAATGCCAACATTCGCTTTGTTCACTACCAATTTCACCTGGTCATTAACTTTTAGGTTTCCCTGCACGAGGACACCCAGGTCCCTTTGCGCATGAGGTCTGAATTTTCACCCCATCCAAACAGAATTCTGTCTGTTTATTTGAACTGCCAAAATGTACAACTGCACATTTCTCTATGTTAAATCTCATCTGCCATTTTGCCCAGTCTCCCAATCTGTCGAAATCCTTCTGCAACTTTACAGTTTCTACTACACTTCCTACTCCGCCACCTATCTTGGTGTCTTCCACAAATTTGGCCTCAAAACCATTCGTACCACAATCCAAATCATTAAAATAAATTTTAAACGGCAGCGGCCCCAATACCGACCCCTTCGGAACACCACTAGTTACAGGCAGCCATCCAGAATGGGAACCTTTAATTTCAACCCTTTGCTTCCTGCCTATCGGCCACTTTTCTATCCAGTTTAACAACTTCCCTGCAATTCCTCATTTTATTTAGCAGCCTAATATGCGGCACCCAAAGCCTTTGAAAATCTAAATAGGTAACATCCGCAGCCTCTCCTTTGTCCATCCTACTTGAGATTTCTTCAAAAAAAGTCTAATGGGTTGGTCAGGCAGGATCTACCCTTCAAAAAACCATGCTGACTTGGACCTAACCTGTCATGCATCTCTAGGTATTCCATCACCTCATCCTTGAGGATCAACTCTAATATCTTCCCAACCACTGATCAGCCTATAGTTTCCTTTTTTCTGTCTCCCACCTTCCTGCACTGAAATACAGATCATACAAGGGTACCAATGGATAAGTGTTATTGAAATGTTGTAGTTGGCAGACAGAACTCAGTCCACAGGATCTTCCCCCAGCACACATGTCTCATGTTACTAAACACAACCCTACTTCTGGATTGCTTCAAGACAATGTATGAAAAGAGGGAACTTGAAAGCACTTGGGGAGCAAGGGAATTGATTGCTGTTGAAAGAGTACTGCTTCCCTGTCGTGTTTGAGTTGGAACGCTGCTGGGCAGGGAAATCGTTAAACGGATTGGTGGCCTATTGATTGAAAAGGGGCAGTCTTTCCCTGTTCCTCCTCTGTAATTTGATCGCTGTGGGCTTTCCTCCGTCAGGTAACGTTTGATATGAATGGATGGTCCGATGTGAAAGCGGTGGCGTGATCCTCAGCCCAGGGACCCTAATGACGCGGGGGCGGCGAGCTCGCACCTGTCTGAACAGGGCTATAAAACGGCACCTGTGCCGAAAGCGGCCGAGCCAGTTCGCCAGCGCGGTGTCCCATATCCCACCGACCCTTCCTTCACGCACGCCCTTCCCACCATGGGCGACTTGTGGGCAAGGATCCTGATTCTCTTCTGCTCGGTATCTTTTTCGACAGCGTGGGAGTTGGCGGAGCAACAGCGGCTCGACCTGCCTTTCGTCCCCGACAAGGGGGAGGATTCCGAGTTTGCGGCTGAGAGCAGGACTCCGAAGTTAAAGCAGCCTGCACCCTTCCACCGCTCCAATACAGTAAGCGCGCCGTGGCGTTCCCGGGCTCTCCACTCCGCTACTTTTGCGGCTGCCTGTAACCTTTTGGGGGGGTTTGACACGTCCTGCCGGCACTTCGACCCTTTTAGCAGGAGGTTCCGCGCCCCTCCACTCCAAATCCCGCTGCAACAACGCGGACGACCAAAGAAGATTAGGAAACCCGCCACATCCACCCTTTGCCTGTGGTTTATAATTTTTAAAAGCATTGTCTAATTTGCAACCCCACTTTTCAAGCTGCATCCCATCTCCGCGCACCCAGCGCGTCTGCAACAAGGGGGGGGGGGGGGTGGTGGAAATAACGCCAGGGAGGGGCGGGAACTCGGAGTCGGACAGCGTCAATGGGGTTTTTTCAATTATACATTTAAAACCACACAAAAAATCACATAATTGATAAAAATACATGTGGCAGATATAAAAAGAAAGAATAAAGACCCCTCCCCATATCCCCCCTCCCCGTCTATCCCCTTACTAAACAGAAAAAGACCCATCACTTTAAAGTTTATTTTAATAGACTGAGACCCCAAGGAGAAAGGGAGTGTCAGAGCTTCATTTCAATATTCACACCCACATTTTGTAAATATGGACACCATATCTTCCAAAAATGACGAGAATTTATCTCTTAAATTGTAAGTATTTTTCTCAGGTGGAGGGGGACACAACTCCAAACTTCTGCAGGCCGACCGATTCTTTGGGTTCTTCTTCAAATTCCACCGCTGCTCATCTGCTGCAGTAATGGATGTATATTTTAAAGATTTGCTCGACTCGAGAGGCGTGTGGAAAGATGGTTTGGAACGGATTTTTAAAACCAAGTTTCTATGAGGTGACAGGAGGGGAACCAAAATTGCGTTTTATTGCTGGCCAAAGATTACACCTGCCTTTATAGAGAGTAATCCTTTCAGCCCCTTGAAATATGTTGTCCCTTTTGAACGCCGAGTAATGTGAAAGAAGGTGGAGGAGGAATGCCTTTAGATTCCTCGTGGCACTGAGAACTCTTCAAGTCGTGTGTATTCCATCTGAACAGGAATGGGATCAATACCCTCAATGGTCTCACTGACATCCCTATACTGAAAATCTCAAAGCCCGTAGATTCAGAATCAGCATGTCATGAACATATCACGAAATTCACTGTTTTGCGGCAACATTACATGCAAATAAAATAACAATAAATAAATTAGTGTAAAAATAAGAGAAAGTGAGGTAGTGTCTGTCATTCATAAACCAGATGGCAGAGGAGAAGAAGCTGTCTTTGTGTCTCTGGGTGCTTGTCTTCAGGCTCCTTACCTCTCCCCATTGGTAGCAGTGTGAAGTGTTCATGGCTTGGGTGGTGACGGTCTATGAGGATGAGGATGGGGGATGCTTTCTTAAGATACCGCCTCCTGTAAGTGTCCTCAATGGAGTGGAGACTGATGCCTGTGATGGTGCTGGCTGAGTTCATAAATTACATTTTTAAATTTTAAATGTAATTGAAGACAAACAACCTGGAAACAGGCCCTTTCAGCCCAAGAGCTCGTGCTGCCCAATCACACACAATTGACCATCGTACATTTTGGAGGGTGGGAGGAAACCGGAGCCCCCGAGGAAAACCCATGCAGACAGCACAGGATTCGAACCCCGGTCTCGATCGCTGGCGCTGTAACAGCATTGCACTAACCACGACACTAACTGTGCCACCCCAACGCTCTGTAGTTTTTTCTTGTCCTTTGTATTGGCATCTCCACACCAGACAGAGATACAACCAGTCAGAATGCTCTCCACGGTACACCTGTAGGAATTTGCAAGAGTCTTTGGTGACTTACCAAACTTCATACTCATGAAATATGGCCACTGGTGGGCCTTCTTTGTGATTTCATTGACATGGAGGCCCCAAGACAGATCTTCAGAGATCTTGACTCCCAGGAAGTTGAAGTTCTTAATCCTTTCCACTGCTAACCCCTCAATGAGGACTGGTTCATGATCTGATTTCCCCTTCCTGAAATCTACAATCAGCTCCTTGGTTTTGCTAATGTTGAGTGCAAGGTTGTTGTTATGGCATCACTTTACAAGCTGATCTGTCTCTCTCCTGTACACTTCTTCCTTGCTGTCTGTGACTGTGGTGTCATTGGCAAATTTGTAGATGGCATTTAAATTGTGCGCATCCACACAGTCGTGGGTGCATAACAAGTAGAGCAATGACTAAGATTGCATCCTTGAGGTGCACCTGTGTTGATTGTCAGTGAGTAGACCACCAACCTGCTTCAGAAATTGTCCTCTCACTCAAAAACTCCTTTTGTGTCCTTTAATTCATCCCACTTTCACAAGTCAAAGGTTCCTGCATGGGCCTCAGCTGTGCCTGCCTTTTTGTTGGCTACATGGATCAATCCTTGCTACAAGCTTATACAAGCAATGCTCCTCAACTCTTCCTCCACTACATCAATGACTACTTTGGTGCTGCCTCCTGCATCCATGATGACCTCGTTGACTTTATCAACTTTGCTGCTAACTTCCACCTCAACCTCAAATGCATTTGGCCCATCTCTAGCAATACTCTCCCCTATCTCAATCTCTATCTCCGTCTTGGGAGACAAAGACTCGACAGACATCTTCTACAAACCCACCAACTTCCACAGTGACTTTCACTACACTTCACACCCTGTCCCCTGTAAGGATTCCATCCCTTTCTCTCAATGTCTCTGCATCCAGGACAAACTCTTCCATGCCAGATCATCCGAGATGTCCTCCATCAAAAAATGTGGCACCCTTTCACTGCCATCAACTCAGCCCTCACTAATAAAGTGTAATCCTCCATTACCCACATATCTGCCCTGGTCCCCTTCACCCTCAAGTTCCACAAGGACAAGACTCTCCTTTTCCTCACCTACCACCCCACCACCCTCTGTATCCAACATGTCATCCTCTGCCATTTCTGCCACCTGCTACATCAGTGGTTTTCAAATTTTGTTTCTACTCACATACCACCTTAAGTACTGCAATCCCTAGGCCAAACGTGCTCTGTGATTATAAGGGATTGCTTGAGGTGGTATGTGGGTGGAAAGAAAAAGTTTGAAACCACTATTTTAATTGTACCAAATTGACTTGTTTTGTGCACGGTTTCATAACTCCAAAGGAAATGGGCCAATGACAATTTTCTCAAGCAAAATATTTCAGTAACAATTGGGTCCAGAGCAGTGGTTCTCAACCTTCCCACTCACATACCACCTTAAGTAATCCCTTTCTAATCAGAGAGTACCGATGGCTTAAGCATTACTTAAGATGGTATGTGAGTGGAAAGAAAAAGTTTGAACAACACTACTATGTGAACCCACAAGCAGACATTTCTTCTCCTCTACATCCCGCAGGGAATGTGCCCTCTAATTTTCTCATCCACTCCTTCCTTCCCACTGATCAACCCCTTGGCACCTATCCTTGTGACTGCAGGTGATGCTCTACTTGTACACACTCCTCCTCCCTCACCATCATTCGGGACCCCAAATAGTCCTTCCAAGTGAAGCAACATTTCACTTGTGAATCTGCAGGGATCATCTACTGCATCCGGTGCTCCCGTTGTGGTCTCCTCTACATCAGAGAAACTGGGAGATCTCTTCTTTGAGCACCTCGGATCTGTCTGCTGCAATAGAGGGGATCCACCAGTGGTCACCCATTTCAATTTCCTGCCCCATTCCCTTGCTGACATGACCGTCCATGGTCTCATGTACTGCCAGTCTGAGGCCACCCACAAATTGGAGGGACCACACCTCATATTCCAACTGGGCTTACTCCAACTGGTTGGCATTAATAATAACTTTTCTGATTTCTGTTAGGCTCCCTGTCCCTTCATATCCCTCTGTCTCCTTTCCCCCAGCTCTGCATTCACAGAGCCAACTCTTCCTCACCCCCACCACCCCCCCATCAATTCTTACCTTTCATCTCTTCTGTCCTGTCCATATCCGATTATCACAGTGGTTCCCAACCTTTTTCTTTCCACTCACAAACCACTTTAAGTATTCCCTATGCCATAGTTGCTCTGTGATTAGTAAAGAATTGCTTTAAGGTGGTATGTGGGTTGAAAGAAAAAGTTTGAAAATCCCTGTTTTAATTGTACTTAATTGACTCGTTATGTGCAAGGTTTCATAACTCCAAAGGAAAAGGCTAATTACAATTTTTCTCAAGCAAAATATTTCAGTAACAATTGGGTCTAGTGCAATGGTTCTCAACCTTCCCTTCCTACTCACTTATCAATCACAGAGCACCGATGGATGGCATGTGAGAGGAAAGAGAAGGGTTGAGAACTGCTGATTAACACCTTCTGACTGTTGGTTTATGCTCCTCCCCTTGCCTTTTCTTTCCTTCTCCCCAGCCTTTAATTCAGGTGCTTCGAGACCTGCTGAGTTCCTCCAGTATTTTTGTGTTTTTACACGTTTAACAGGAACTGGTGAATTTATTTGTTCATTATTGGGTTGACAATTATAATTTATTTGGGGGGGGTGGAAATAACGGGGGAAAAGCTGGGGCTTCAACTAGCTACAATCTACATAAAAAAAATTTAGATTCAAGGATTGTATGTACTGAAACCAAACTTGTAAATGATACAAAGATAATGATATGAAATGATACAAGGTGAGTTAACAAGATGCAGGAAAGATGCAAAGCTTCTGTAAAAGAATATACAGTAGATAATGTGAGAAACATCGGCAGATGAGGACAATATGAGATTATCTGCTGAAAGGAAGAATGAAAAAGGAAATCATTGTTTAAACAGAGTGAAACTACAGAATGTTGCAATACAAATTGATTTATGTCCCACTACATGAAACACAATTAGCTACCATGCATGTACAGCATGTGATTGGGAAGGCAAAGAAAATGTTGGCCTTTCTTTCACAGGACTATACATTTAGGAAAGTTTTGATGCAGTGTTACAGGGTAACAGTGGACCTATCCTTGGCTTACTCTGTTCTGTTTAATCTCCCTTCTAAAGATAGTATGTGTTTGCATTGGATTGAAGGAATTGGATGTATAACGAAAAGTTGAGCAGGTTGGTTGATACTCATTGGAGCTCAGAAGAATGAAAGGTGATTTTAATAAAATGAGATTCTGAGGAGGGTTGACCTGGAGAATGCTGTGAAAATGTCTCCGAGTGGAACTTGGGGGCGTAGATTCAGAATAGGGGGGGGGTGGAGTCAGAGATGAGGAAGTTATTCTCTGTGTGCAATGAGTCTTTGGAATCCTCTACTGAATGTTTTGGAGGCAGAGTTGTTGAATATACATAAGGGGGTCAAAGGGTATGGGAGAGGTATTGAGGTCATTGTTGGATCAGGCATGATGTTAATGATATGGTGGAGCAGATTCAAGAAGCCAATCAGACTCCTCCTCTTCTTGTTTCTTAGTAAAGATTTTATCTCTTTGTTCTCTTCTGAGGTAACTTGGAAAGCCTTTCAAATGTCCCCACGGTCTCCTTGAGGGTAATTACCTCTGTCTTGTCTAAATCATATGTAAGAATTTTAAAAAGATAATTCTTTTGCTTATGTGACATGATATATTTAGTCTAATATGTTCCCTCAAACTGATTTCGATATTTTATTATCTTCAATGCATTTTACAAATGCAAATTGTATCTAATACAATTAAATTCTTTATTAGTTAGACCTTGTTTAATATGGTGATCAATTCAGTTAATGATTAACTGAGTATTCCTTGCTCATAGTTTGATGGACTGCAGAAAACATTTGTTTAAATCCAGCTACTTAATGAGTAATTGAAGCATTGGCTAATTAAATCATGTTCTGATTTCAATTTAAAATGAAAATCCATTTCTCAAGATGACTTAACTACAATAAATCTTGCTCCTTGTATTTCCAGGATGCTTGGAGGTTGCCTGGTCAATATATTGTGGTGATAAAAGAAAACACTCATAAATTCCAGACAGAGAGCACCATTCACCGGCTCCGCACGAAGGCAGCTAGGCATGGCTACATGTCGGAACTTGTTCTGGTCTTTCATGAGGTCATCAAAGGTTTTGTCATCAAAATGAGCAGTGATGTGCTAGACATGGTAAAGCTAATGCCTCCTTTTTGTTAAGAGATGGGATCCTTGGGAAGGATGGAGAAGTGGGGTTCAACATGAGCACATGTTAGACACGAGAGAAGCCCCTTTCACCTCGCTGATTACACCTGAGTTAACCCGCCAATATTGCGGGTCGAACCATGCGGTGTGAAATGACAGGGCGAGTAGATTTCAAATTAGCTGTGATACATAGAGTGTATCAAGTGTCAGAGCCCGGCTGAGTTAACTCACCAATCGCCTTCTGGTGATGTGAAACAACAACCAATTCAACAAGGTATGATTAGTGACGTTGGTACCTGCATGAGTGTATCACAGTGGTGAGAAATTTGTCAATGTATGGTCTAGTTTTAAATTGGAATTTCAAAACAATGTCAGAATAAGTCTCTGTCTACGACTACATAACTCAGCCTTGCCTATCTGCCTCCTCCCCCTCCCTGATTCTCATATGTTCCATGAAACAGCGGTCTTCTTCGGCCAGTATTTCTAACACAGCATTGATAACCGCGCTGACGAGACTTGCCTGCTTTATAATACAACCAGAGAGTTGCATGGCTTGAGTTCGAAAATCAAATCTGTTCTCCATTACTAACTGCATGATTAGACTTCTGTGTGACTTCCGGTAAGTACGTACCGTGTCAGTTGCAACATCGTCGCTAGAGGCAGGACCTCTTTTAAAATCAAAGTTGCAGAATGACTTGCAAATAATGGTGCAGTGTGTAGGTCTCCCACGGTCAGTTTGCCCTGCAAATTTTCCCGTTTCGTAGGAAAGTTGATAGTGAGAAAGGGGCTAGTGAGCGAGCAGTAGGATCAAACATTTACTGGTGTGTTTGTTTGAAATGTTTAATATATGCAAATAAAAATATTTGCAGGAGGGGTTAGTGGAAGCAATACAATAAACCTGTTCTGTAGAAACTCACCTGTCTGTATCCTTATGACAGTCTCTCTTTTAATTTGCATATTATATGAAACCAATATGATTAATAAGGAAGTCCATTTGGTACAATCTTGTGAACAATAGTTATTTTCATAAAATAACCATTGCCACATCTTTTTATACAAATAGTTAAAAAAATGAACAGTTGACGCATGTGACAAGTGTTTTTTACGTCTAGATAAACTGAAATCTCTGCTGCAGCTATACAGGGATGTAAAATGGACAGAAATATTATTGTGCATTGAATATTTTGTATATAGTCAATTTTATTGTACATCATTACTCATTGCAACAATATCTACATTTCAGAAGATCTGCATTGGTTATAAAGTCTTTATTTATGTTATTCTTCTCTGGATAACCGAATCTATTTCCAAATGTCCTTGTGATATCTTTTACACAGGCTCTGAGATTGCCTCACATTAAATATATTGAAGAAGACTCATCCTTGTTTGCACAAACAATCCCTTGGAACCTAAATCAGATTGTTCCTTCAAGGAACACAGAGGAACAGTACACCCCACCAAGTGAGTCCTTTTTATATCCTAGCATTCAAAGACCTTTTGATAATGAATAGTTGGATACGCTAAACTAACGTCACAACCTCCCAAACACTGTATCCTCTGTTCATACTTGGAAATTGTTTGGTTTGACAATTTTGCCTGTTCTGGTTTAAGGGTAAATGGGGTTTTCTTCCACCTTCAACCTGTGCCAATATCAAAGATTCCCACAAACTCTTCTGTTCAACTCCCATAAATAGAATTTATTAAAAGGAACGAACCACTACCTAACTTTAGATTTCTATTACGGGGTGGGGGGGGGGGGTGGGGGGAGGGGTGGGGAGAGGAAACAATGTACATAATTTACTCTTATTGTTACATTTTGATAAATTAGCTGACTGCCCTTCATGGGTAGAAATGGAATTGAATTTTTCTAAAAAGACATCTATGGTTTTAGGTTCCATTTTACCTTTTTGTTTCTCTAAATTGACTAAGAAACCAATAACGAGGCATAGATTGAGGATAGGGATGCAATTTAGGAAATTATTTGGTTATAATTTTTGTCTTGCCATTCCTATTAACTAAATATCTTTTCTAAGCCTTTTTGTTAAATACAGGTTTTAAGGAATGGTATAGTTTTGGCATGAAAAGTTTTAAAGATCTTTTTATTTAAGATAATTTTGCTTCTTTTGAACAGCCAACAGCAACATTTAATCTTTCTAATAGACACTTTTTTAGATATTTAATAATTAGGCATTTTGTCAAGTCCAAACTTTCTGATTTTACTTGAATTTCTGAAGTGAATATTCTTGATGTATTTGCAATTTTCCCCATGGAGGATTAATATCAAATATTTATAATAATTTAATGGATTTCAGAATAGCCTCAATGGCCAGGATTAAGAACAATTGGGAGCTTGATCTGAATAGAGCATTCTCTGACAAGGATGGGGACACAACTCTTAGATTGATCAACGAGTCTTCATTTTGTACACGACATTGTTTGTTGCAATTTAAAGTGGTGCATTATTTTTAATCTTGATATGGATCCATTAAGTGATCAGTGTAAAATTTTTGGAGCTTCCTTAATTCATATGTTTTGGGAGTGTCCGAATTTAGAACATTTTTGGAACGATATTTTCAAAACTTTATTAATGATTCTTAAATCTAAATTGGAACCATGGCCTTTGATTGCTTTATTTGGTCTTTCTCTAGAAGTGGATATGTCTCTGTCCTCAACCCAGAAGAGAATCCTATCTTTTGCTTTGTTGAGAGCTAGATGAATAATTTTGATGGAAGTGGAAAGATAATGTTTCACCCACTCACATTTAATGGTTACATGATATCATGTCTTATTTAAGTTTGGGGGAAAAAAAATTAAATCTAATATTAAAGACGCAAAGTCTGAATTTGATAAGATGTATGGCCCATTTATGATTATCATAATCTGAGGATTTAAGTGGTGCGGATGCTCCAGGGATTCCCTGTCTGGGGGTTGTTATTTGATTCATATTTACAATATATACAGATAACCTTGTTTAGAGGGAGGGGTTAGATTAGTAGGGAGAATTTTTTTTCCTTTTTATTATTAAGACAAATAAGTAAGGGGTTTAACTACAGATTACGGATCATATCACAGAACAATATGATCACAGATAAGTATAAAGTATCTTGTGTCATGGAATTGTATGTGTTGTGTAATTTTTGTATTCAATATTCTTTTTGGACATACTACGAGTTATAATTTAATTATAAATATAGTATTTGATGTCCTGAATGAAATAAGTTATGTAAAATTATGGTTATGTTTCTTATTTACAATTATGTATAAGATATGAATTGATTTATGTTATCATTAATATACCTTGTGTAAAGGGTTTTTGTTAAACTCCATAAAAATATATAAAAAAAATAATTTACTCCATCTCAAAATGGATTGCACGTCAACAATTCTTTGCTCTTCATGTCACACACAGAGCTGGCGTCTAAGAATGACAGAGGCACTGCAGTTCAAAGTTGTGGCCTACTCACTTTTCATTTATAAGTGGAAAAAGCATCTTTTTGCAGC
Organism: Narcine bancroftii; assembly: GCF_036971445.1. Lineage (NCBI taxonomy): Eukaryota > Metazoa > Chordata > Chondrichthyes > Torpediniformes > Narcinidae > Narcine > Narcine bancroftii. The sequence goes on along the minus strand of NC_091473.1, from coordinate 120,317,706 downwards.
TTTCTTCCACCAGTTGGATTGCAAGTTAATTTATTAATGTTTAACTTCATATTTTGTTAGATAATGGTGATCTGGCAGAAGTTTACTTACTTGACACAAGTGTGCAGAGCAATCATCGTGAGATTCAAGGGAAAATTTTTGTAACAGATTTTGATAGTGTCCCAGAAGAAGATGGCACTCGATTCTATCGCCAGGTAACTCAATCACTGCAATAGTCTTAACATTTTATGCCAGTTAAAATAATAGGTGGTATAAATTCATGAGATTCAGGGTGGGAGTTTAGGGGAAAGATTCGGGGAACTGACTCTTGGTTTGATTTCATGATTGATGCTTGAAGTGGAAATAAACCCAGAATTGTCTACCTACGTTAATTTCTTTTTCCAAAAATCACTGGGAAGAAATGTAAGAGGCAAACAAGATTCTCATTGGGTTGGATTGGGAGATCATTCTAAAATATTCCTAACCGCATTTGCAGACTTTCATGTTTCACTTCCAACATATCTATAGTTGCACAGCAAACCCTTAAAGACTGTCTTGCCTTAGAATTGTACCTTTTCTTATTAAAAACCAAAGTTTGGGAATTTGAACATTGAACTGGTAAAGGTAATGATTACTGTTCCTCTTTAGCTGCCCTCAAGTTAATAAAACCATAATGCTGGAGAAACTCAGCAGGTCATAAATTACTGTATGCAGCAAAGATAGAGATGCATAACTAACATTTCAGGCTTGAGTCCGTCATCAAGGTGTGAGCAAAATGTAGGCAGGTGTCTGAACAAAATGGTGGAGGGGGTGGGGGTGAGGTGCACAGTCCCACAGATGGATAAGGGAGGGAGAGCACACTAGCAAACAGGGGAGGGGGGATAGCTCTGAATGGAGAGGGAAGGGGATGGTGAGCTGAAGGAAAGAAGAGACAGAGCATGTGAAATGGGTTAGCAGAAACAGGAGGTCGATATTAATGCCATCTGGTTGGAGAGCACCCAGATAGAATATTAGGTGCTTCTCCTCCAATTTACATGTGGCTGTGGTTTGGTGGTGCGGGAGTGGGGCACAGAATTGAAATGGTTGGCCACTGGGAGATCCCTGCAAGGTTATGAATGATTTCTTCATCTGCTGCCGATGGTGGTTTTACTCCAAGTTAAACTTGATCACCCTGAGAATAGAACATGACAGCACAGTAACAGACCCTTCAGCCCATGTGTCTGTGATGTCTAAATCAAACTAAAATTCGGCTGCTTGCACTGATATCCCTCCATCCCCTTCATATTGCAGAACACAAGTGCTGGAGAAATTCAGCCTGTCACCCTTTATCAGGATTAATACACATACACATCCAACCAATATTATTGGTAGTAGAGAGGTGGGAAACTGCTACTTCTCCCAACTTGTGCAAGTCCCCAACATAGATGTTGCAAACATGGGGGTTTAACAGCTGTGACGGAGGAAAGGGTTTGATTGATATTAGTGGACCCAGCATTGTGGCCTAATGGCCCATACTCTGACCTGATGCTCATGAAATGTCATGATTGGTGCTTGAAGTGGAAAGAAACCCAGAATTGTTACCTACGTTAATATCATTTATGATTTTTTAAATAGAATTTGCATGATTTTACCAGTCTGAAGAATGCCCAATGTCTTGACATGATCGTTCACACATGAACGACCAAAACGTGAAATCTCCATTTCCTTACGCGAGTTTGGACAGCGTACCGGAAGTGCGGAAATTAAAGAGGCGGGTCTTGCAACGTGCATCATTGATATGTACAATTCATTAGCCTGTAGTTTATGGAATTGTCTGGAGTTAACTACAGGCATTCCATGAAATTTACTAGGGGTCTAGGAGGAAAATATCAGAACTGTCATTCCTGTTCCGACCTTTTTACATGTGTGGGGATAGTATGACCAAATTAATTAATTAATGTGTGATATAGTTTATTTCACTATAATTTTTGACATCAGTTGTATTTAACTCCTGAGAGGTTAAAAAGATATGGTTTTAGTTCTTCAGATGTGTGTTTTTGATGTGGAAAAAAGATTGGTACTTTCTTACATTCAGTCTGGCTTTGTGAAAAGGTGAAGCCCTTTTGGTGTAGGATTATGGAGTTTTGGGAAGGTTTATTCAAATTTAAACTAGCGCTTGATCCATTATTATTTTTATTGGGATATACCACAACATTGACTTTGGGTTTAAAATTACACAAATTTCAAATGGCATTTATTAGTTTAGCTTTAGCAGTAGCTAGGAAATGTATAGCAATTTCGTGGAAGAATGAAATTGAATTGAATATTCTAAGATTGCATACAGAGTTGAGATCCTGTATTCCTTTGGAAAAGTTAACTTATATTCTGCGTAATAATTCTTTATTAAAATATGGAATCCATATTTGAAATGTGTGGGTTTGGAAATGTCATGTTTCTTTTTCAGATGGGATTGGCATTCTCTGTGGCATTTAATAAATGATATATATGTATTGAGGCTTCCTTTTTAATATATACTTATGTTGGGGGTAGATATTGGGGTGGGGAAGGAAGGATGAGAGGGAGGGGGTATATAGAGGAAAATATTGTATTTTACTTTATTCTTGTATCCTATATTTTGCTTAATAAATAAAATAAAAAAAAATAATTGGATGGGTTTACCTTCTTTGCCCTGTAGGCTAACAAGTGCGATAGCCATGGAACGCACACTGCAGGAGTGGTGAGTGGCCGTGACTCTGGCGTTGCCAAAGAGGCAAATGTTCGCACTGTAAGAATTCTCAACTGCCAGGGCAAAGGGACTGTAAGTGGAGCATTGGCTGGTGAGTAGCATCTTTACACCAGGACATAACCGAATCACTGGCTGTACATAAGTAGGGCAGATACAGGCTGAGCCACCATTCTTGGATTTATTTTGCTGCATTGACCTTTATCCAAATCCAAGAGCAATTCACACATTCACCAGTTTGGCAACAACAGTATGCAGGATAGCAGAGATCATGAAAGTCAGGAAAGTTTAAAGACAGGTTGTCACTGGAGTCTCAATATGAATAATTTCAATTAAAAGGAGTTAGAATATTGAGTTGAGGAGACGAGGACTTTTCAACAATAAATTGAACTATTAAAATGTTATCATAATCTTTCACTTTTTAAAATGGAACTTGACTGTGTATTCTTTCAAAAAAAATTGTTCAAAAGTGGACCAAAATGTTCCCATAACTTTGGGGCACTGTTTTAACGTGGAAGCACCATTTCCATTTGCGACCATTTCTTGGAAGTGTTTTCATTGTGTGGCATAGAGTTTCAGCATTAGGTGTACAAGAGAAAAGTAATATAAGAGCAGGGGTGTGATGAGGCTTTATGAGGCACTTGTGAGACCTCACCTGGAGTTAAGTGAGCAGTTTTGGGCTCCTCGTTTAAGAAAAGATGTGCTGAAATTGGGGAGGGTTCAAAGGCGGTTCACTGGGTTGATTCCGGAAATAGAAGGGATATCATACGAGGAGTGTTTGACAACTCTTGGCCTTTATTTGTTAGAATTTAGGAGAATGAAGGGGGTGGGGGGGAATCTCATTGAAACAGTTTGAATGTTTGGAAGGCATGAACAGAGTAAATGTAGAAAGGTTGTGACTTCGAATAGAAATGTGTAGGAATTCCTTCAGCCAGAGGGTGGTAAATCTGTGGAATTTGCTGCCACAAGCAGTTGGGGAGGCTAGATCATTAAGGCAGAGATTGATAGATTCTTGATTAGCTAGGGCATCCAAGGTTATGAGGGGAGAGGGGCCAAGTGGAAAAATGGATTAGCTCATGATTGAATGGTGGGGCAGACTCGAGGGGCTGATATCCTGGTGCCATAGGCAAACCTGGTTTTGCAATGAACAGCTTACAGATAGTGAGCAGGATTACCCATGGCAGGGTATGCAAAATGTTAGCAATCTCATTCTATCGGTTTTAATTTTAAGTACATCTTATAATTACTGTCAAAAATAATGTTGGATTCTTAAAACCAAAATTCACTACATTTGTGCCTTGGTATTGTTGCTTTTTATTTACCATTGGCAATATTTAGTTTCTCCAATGCCTGATTACCTTTTAGTATGGGTCACCCTGCCTGCTCCAGTTTTCTGACATTAGTTCTGAAGAATGCTTTGACACGTCTGGTTTGGGAGCCAATTTTCATGCATTTAGCACCAATGCATTCAAGTCAAGAGGGAAGGGGTCTAATTCTATTTGTTAAAATAGTGGAGAGATTTTTTTGGGGTGGGGAGAACAAAGAGCTCACAACAGGCATCAGATATACTCCAAATCAAAACAGAAAATGGTGAGACCTGAGATCTAAACAGGTGAGAGACATTGAGGAAGAGAAGACTTGAAGATAATTACTGTTCTTCCATCTTTTAGGCTTGGAGTTCATCAGAAAAACTCTGATTGTTCAGCCTTACCGACCGTTGATTGTTTTGCTACCCTTCGTTGGGGGATTTAGTCAGACTCTGAACTCGGCCTGCAGACAGTTGGCATGGACAGGTGTAACACTAATTGCAGCTGCTGGGAATTATAAGGATGATGCCTGCTTGTATTCACCTGCCTCAGAACCAGAGGTATGATTGATTTTCTGATAGGAAGAAGCCATGTTGATAGTTCGATTGATCTCGGGAAGCTCACAGACATAGAACAGAACAGCACTTTTGGCCCATAATGTTGTGCTGCTGGTGTGGACCCAGGGAGAGTGGAGACCCCGAGCTCCCCGCGGGGTTCAATCGCTCAGTCTGACATCTGTTGGCCCCATGCAGACTTTAAACAGCCTGTTAAAGGTGCCATTGGTGGATTATTTTAAAATCCTGTAACCGTGAGGTCTGGGTCCAAGATGGTAGTGCCTACGTTTGGCAGCGGCCATGAGGTGTTGCAGACTCCGGGGGAAGCAGAGGACTGGTACGGGACACCAGAAAACAGGGAGATCACCCCCTCCACTCGCCAAATGAGTTGGAGAAGCAGAGGAGATGACCCACGGGACAGTGACCGCGGACGAGTGATGGGCTCTGAGGCTGACAAACAAACAGGTGTCTCGAGGCAAAGAATCCATGTAGGCCGTAGGCTTCTGGTGACTGCAGTCAAAGGACTCACACCAGGCTGTGGACTGCTGAAGACTGGCTTGAGACTGGCTAAAGGGGTAACCAGGTATTGGAACAGATGCAAGAGGGTGCCGAGGGTGCAGGAGGCTTCCTGATCATGTCAGAGGTATACATCTGTAGCTCGGGGTGGGTTGGATTGAATGCTGTGTGGCTACAGAGACTACAGGAACGCTGGAGGTAAAGCCATGGACATTCAGTGACTCTGGGGGGTTCTTTTTTGCTTCTCTTTCTCTGGCTGTAAGGGACACTGGAAATTTTTGCTGATAGTGAATCTTTGTCTGCCTTATGGTAGAATAAAGGAAATTTTATGTAATATCACTTTTTATGACATGACAATAATCTTGAATAAACCTACTCATTAAACTAAACCTTTCCTACCTCACACCCATAACCCTCTATTTTTAGTGCATTCATGTGTCTGTCAAAGAGTCATTTAAAAGTCTCTATTGTAACAGCTTTCACCACCAACCCAGCAAAGCATTCCAGGCATCCATGATCCTCTGTTTTTAAAAAGAAAAAAATTCCTGACCTTGTACAGATATCAGAGGTTTTTGCTAATCTTACCCCATGAAAATGGTTTGGGCTGTCCACCCTAACTAGGCCTGTCATAATCTTATTGATGTCTATTTTTAAGTTACTTCTCATCCTTCTTTGCTCCAAAGAGAAAAGCCCTATCCCCATTAACCTTTGTTTAGAAGATCTGTTGTCCAATCCTGGTCAATCTCCTCTGCACCCTTTCTACACCTTCTACATCCATCCTGTTATGAAGCATCCAAAACGTCGTCTAACCAGAGTTCTATAGAGATGCAACATTACCTTATGACTGAACACAATTCCCCCAACTAATGAAGGCCTTCTTAACAACCTGCAAGACAGCCTTGTGAAATCGATGGATTTGGTCCCTCTTCTTCCACACTGTAAAGAATGCTGCCATCAGTTATGTACTCTGCTTTCAAGTTTGACCTTCTAAAATGCACCACTTCACACTTGTCCAGATTGAACTCCATCTACCACTTTCCCCCCTGTCTATATCTTGTTGTAACCTAAGACAACTGTTTACTCTACCTACAACCTTTGTGTCACCTGCAAACTTTCTGATCCATCACTCTACTTTGTCCAGAACATTAATAAAAATCACAAAAGAGCAAGGGTTACAGAACTGATCGCCGCAGAACTCTACTAGTCACTGACCTCCAGGCAGAATATGTTCCATCTATTACTACCCTCTCACTTTCTGCAGGCAAGCCAATTCTGAATCACACAGCCAAGATTCCTTGGATCTCCTGCCTCATGACTTTTTGAATTGAGTCTACCAGAGTTTGGGGGTTGGGGGGGCTTGTCAAGTGCCTTACTAAAATCCATGTACACTACATCCATCACCCTAGCCTCATCAATTTATTTTATTATTTTCTCAAAAAACCCCTCAATTCAGCTTGAGAGCCACGATCTACCCCTCACAAAGCCTTGCTGACTATCCACAAGGAGACTAAATGAACACAAATCCTGTCCCTAAGAGTCCTCTCCAAAAGTTTGCCCACCACTGACGCAAGAACTACTGGACTATAATTTTCCAGGATTCTCCCCATTACCTTTTTGAACAAGGGGACCACATTTTCTATTCTCCAACCAGCTGGTACCTCCCGAGGTTAGGAAGGATGCAAAGATGATTGCCAATACCCCCAGCAATTTCTTCCCTCGGTTCCTGTAGGTGGGTGTAACTTTTGGGCGGAACTTTGCACCATTAAAATATGTGATAGTTGACAAGCCAGAGCTGCCCTGGTGCTGTTTTTGAGGGTTGGTTTGGGGCATCAGAAGTGAAATGATTATGAAAAAAAGCTGCCCAGCGCATTTGCACAGGCTCTGTGTTTATGTACACTTTATTTTTAAGGGGATTTGTTTTATGTCTATTATAATTTTCAGTCCAGTCCTTATTATTTCTAAAAGATCTATATCAATTTTTGCTTGTCCTTGTTGATGCTTTCTTGGTCTAACAGCTTTAAAAGGGGATGCAGTGAAGTTTCACCAGACTGATTCCTTGGTTGGCAGGACAGATGTATGAAGAAAGATTGGATAGACTCGATGGATTTAGAGGGGATCTCATTGAGACATACAAAATTCTGATAGATGTTAGATGCCAGAAGATTGGTGCTGTCCAGATAAGGGGGGTCACAATCTAAGGATAAGAGACAAGCCATTTTGGACAGAGACCAGGAGAAAGCTTTTCACTCAGATGAACTTGTGGAAGTAGCTACAACAAAGTTGTTGGGGCCAGTTCATTAACTATACACAAAAGGGAATTGGATGTGGCTCTAAAGGGGGAAAGGGGTATGGAGAGAAAGCAGGAATGGGCTACTGAAGTCATATGATCAGCCAATATTGTATTGATAGTGGAGCAGGTTTGAAGGACGTCAGATAAAATAAATCAAACAAAAAAAAAAAAAAATCCTAATGTTTGGCATGATGTCATTTCAGGTCATCACGGTTGGTGGCACCAATTCCAACAACCAGCCAAGCATAACTGGAACCCTGGGAACCAACTTTGGCCGTTGTGTTGACCTTTTTGCGCCTGGTGATGACATTGTCAGTGCTTCCAGTGACTGTGTCACATGCTTTACCTCAAAGAGCGGAACATCACAGGCTGCAGCTCACGTGGCAGGTACAGAGTGTTGACAGCAGCAGGGTGAGGAAATAGCAATGTACCAATGGCTGGTAACCACATAAAATGGCACAACATCTTGGGATGCAGCCGTGGGTCATAGCTGTCCACAATTTCGGTATGAGGTAGAGCTCATTTTCTTGAATTCTTGCTAGAGATAAAGCCAGCAACTGGCATTTGAGTTAAACAGGAAGGTCTTTCGCTTGACTGAGGGTCCTCTTGGGATCAGGTGCCACAGAAATCAAGATTTTTTTTTTTCCTCTGGTGAAAGTCTTGGTGTCTTTGTTTGAGGGCATATCAGCTTTGAAGAATACACATACCCACCCTTAATATTATGGGATGATGGGGGGGGGGGGGGGGGTGGGGGAAGTTCCATCCCCACTTCTGCACATCCTTGTCAGAGAAAATGCAGTGGGCCCAGGTTCATCTGAACTACATCAATAATTTTAAAAATTGCAGTTTATTTCTTGTGATGTCATTTGTCAGATTTTTTTCTGTCTTGGTCTTTCCTCAACAGGCATTGCAGCAATGATAATGAATGCAGATCCTAACATCACTTCATCTGAATTACGCCAGAGACTTATTCATTATTCCACAAAGAAAGCAATTAATGACATTTGGTTTCCAGAAGAACAGCGACTCGTCACGCCCAACAGAATTGCAAGATTGGCTTCACCTGTGTTACTGGGTGAGAGAACAACAAATACTGATTCAGTTGTGGAAGCTCCAATGTAATTACTTGAACTTGGGAGCAAAGAAGGTTGGGAGGTGACTTATTCGAGGTCAACAAGATTCTGGAGGCATAGATAAGGCCAACAGCCAGCATCTTTCTCTCAGGGTGGGAGTACCAGAGGACGTCTGTACTATGTGAAGGGAGGAAAGTTTAGGGGAAACAGTCGGGGATAAATCGTTTTTTTCTTTTTAAACAGAGTTGTGGATGCCTGGAAAGCCTTGCCTGGCATGGTGGTGGAGGCTGAAACACTAGGGGCATCTGCACATAGATATAAATAGAGGGTTACAAGATAGGAAGGGTTTAGTATTTTTTTGATAGTAATGTATTGGTCGGCAGAAAAATTGAGGGTTGAAGGGTCTGTACTGTGGTGTAATGTTCTAATTAAGAAAAAGAATAAGAGGATAGAATTCCAACCTATTGATTTGAAACCACAAAGTTGCTTGTTAGTAACCTGTTGTTCTATGGATGTAACTCAAGTAGTACAAATTATTGAGGAAATTCTGACTACTTTACAAGTAAATTACATGCTGCATCGACACGTGTTCCCCGAGGAATGAGAAGCGCAACCTCACATTCACATCCAAACTTCCCTGTGGTTCTATGGCCTGTGAGATTAGCGGGTGCCCCCACTTCCTCTCACTTCTCAGTCACATCCTTATGACAAAAGGAAACCTGGAGGCATCATAAGGCCGTTGAACGATGTGCTGTCTGTTCACAGAGAACCAGCTGTTGTGCCGGACAGTGTGGTCAAAGAGGTCAGGACTTGCACGCTCCGCCAAAGCTGTGGTGCACTGTAACAAGAATGAGGAAATGTTCAGTTGTTCAAGTTTCTCGAAGAATGGAAAGCGAAGAGGTGAACATATTGAGGTAAAACAAAAATTGGAGAAAGTTGACATGAGATCAAAATCTCAATTGCAATGACACATAAAGCCCATGGGGAAAATGAGGGTTGAAAACCTTGAGGTTTATATAACAATACATGACCAATGTTCAGGCTTGAGCTCTTCATCAAGATGTAGACAAAATATTTGGTCAATTGCTATATAAAGTACACTGTTCGACCAAGCTTTGTGTTTTTACTTCAATCACAGTATCTGCAGACTTTAATGTTTTACTCTTGTTGAAAACATTTAGTTGAGATTAGAGGGTTAGTGAGGACAAGATCAAGGGATTTGATAAGAAGTGCCAAGGTACTTAAACATGTATATCAAGGGGCAGTAATATACAAGGACCGAGCATAAGACAACAATTGTAAAGTACTAACTTTCCTAAAAATGAATGAATAAATTTCATTTAGAATATGCTCTTAATTGAGCAGAGTTTCAGAAAATTGTAAGCAATTTAACAAAGGTGAGCATTGGCTCTCCGATCTGTTCTCCATCTTCTCAATGAAGCAGATTATTATTAATATTCTTTGGCTTGGCTTCGCGGACGAAGATTTATGGAGGGGGTAAATGTCCACGTCAGCTGCAGGCTCGTTTGTGGCTGACAAGTCCGATGCGGGACAGGCAGACACGATTGCAGCGGTTGCAAGGGAAAATTGGTTGGTTGGGGTTGGGTGTTGGGTTTTTCCTCCTTTGCCTTTTGTCAGTGAGGTGGGCTCTGCGGTCTTCTTCAAAGGAGGTTGCTGCCCGCCGAACTGTGAGGCGCCAAGATGCACGGTTTGAGGCGAGATCAGCCCACTGGCGGTGGTCAATGTGGCAGGCACCAAGAGATTTCTTTAGGCAGTCCTTGTACCTTTTCTTTGGTGCACCTCTGTCACGGTGGCCAGTGGAGAGCTCGCCATACAACACGATCTTGGGAAGGCGATGGTCCTCCATTCTGGAGACGTGACCCACCCAGCGCAGCTGGATCTTCAGCAGCGTGGACTCGATGCTGTCGACCTCTGCCATCTCGAGTACTTCGACGTTAGGGATGTAAGCGCTCCAATGGATGTTGAGGATGGAGCGGAGACAACGCTGGTGGAAGCGTTCTAGGAGCCGTAGGTGGTGCCGGTAGAGGACCCATGATTCAGAGCCGAACAGGAGTGTGGGTATGACAACGGCTCTGTATACGCTTATCTTTGTGAGGTTTTTCAATTGGTTGTTTTTCCAGACTCTTTTGTGTAGTCTTCCAAAGGCGCTATTTGCCTTGGCGAGTCTGTTGTCTATCTCATTGTCGATCCTTGCATCTGATGAAATGGTGCAGCCGAGATATGTAAACTGGTTGACCGTTTTGAGTTTTGTGTGCCCGATGGAGATGTGGGGGGGCTGGTAGTCATGGTGGGGAGCTGGCTGATGGAGGACCTCAGTTTTCTTCAGGCTGACTTCCAGGCCAAACATTTTGGCAGTTTCCGCAAAGCAGGACGTCAAGCGCTGAAGAGCTGGCTCTGAATGGGCAACTAAAGCGGCATCGTCTGCAAAGAGTAGTTCACGGACAAGTTTCTCTTGTGTCTTGGTGTGAGCTTGCAGGCGCCTCAGATTGAAGAGACTGCCATCCGTGCGGTACCGGATGTAAACAGCGTCTTCATTGTTGGGGTCTTTCATGGCTTGGTTCAGCATCATGCTGAAGAAGATTGAAAAGAGGGTTGGTGCGAGAACACAGCCTTGCTTCACGCAAGATTATTTATATATTAAATAATCTTTAATTATCAATATTTGCAATATATGCCACCTGAATCTCACCTGAAATCACCACTGTCTATCAAGAAAGGATGAGAGGACAGAAATTTTACAACTGCAAACTTGGTGTTCTGATACTTACTCTTCCTGTCTTTGTTCCAATAGATATCAAGCTGTATTACCTCAGAACTCCTGAAAAAATGTAATCAGAGCACTGGAATTTGTTAGTGTTTACTTGGATAGGATCCTTAATAGATCAACAGAAGATCATTGGGAATAAGATCTCATTCTGCATTTGGCTGAAGAGTGCACATTGTAGATTTTGGACAAAGCCATACCCTGAGCAAACAGGCATCCAAGGGAAATATCAACACCAGATTTGGGAATTTCAAACTTTAGAACTGAGACGTTGGTTGACATGCACTTAACATGGTAGCAACAATGCACAATCCAACACTAATTTCAATGTTTGGAGTAAAACGAATTCCTGCCACACCTGCAGTGCCAAATTTATGTCATTTGTTCCCTTGTAAATAAAACTCTCTTTGCATGATATATATTCTAGGAAGACCAAGGCATGAAGAAATGTATCGCACACAATGCGCTTGGCAGCCATGGAGTTTATGCAATTGCCAGGTGCTGCACCTGGCCAAGAACTGAATGTCTCATCAGTACAAGTTCAGTGGCTGATGATGGCACCACACAAATGGCCGGCTGTCCACATAAGGATTACGTCCTCACTGGTAAGAGATGTGCTTAGTAGGTATTGACTGCATAGAAATAACATGTCCCAAATCCTAAATCTAAACCATTTGAATAAATCCAAATAATCTAGCACAGTACTTCTCAAACTTTGATAGTTCATGATAATGAAAAATATTACTGATATAGTAACCAAGAAATACGTAAAATAAGATTGTAAATTTGTTATTTGAAAATAAACATTCTCAAACTGTTTCTAGCAAAACCAAAGAAAAATCCCAGTGGTTTGGGAGAGGATTCTAGCTGATCATTATATCCAAAAAATATAATTGGTTTAGTCATTTTCCATCAAACCGAAGAGTTAGCTTATAGATCTGCTATATGTAACGTGTTCTTCAGGTACACAATTTTAAAACTTGTGATGGTGGTGAATCACAGATTAAAATGGTACTGATTTATGGGTCCAGTTCTGTGTGGTACACAAAACTGGCATTCTGATGTTCTTGAAAATCGAGAAACTGCAAACACATGAAAGTTGAAAATGAAATAAAATATTGGAAATACACAGCAGGCCAGGCGGCATCCGTGGAAAGAAAAATAGAAATGATGTTTTAAGCTGAAAGAATGTTAAAGATCTGTAACCACAGATGCTGCCTGACCTGCTGAGAGTTAGTGGGATCCTATCGGCAGATTCCAATTTAGGTGGTGAAACCTCAGTAGAAAATTCCTTGTGAAAGTCATGACGCACGAACTTTATAACATTTGAAAATACTTGCAACGTGCAGTGACGTAGCCAGGTTTTATCGTTAGGGGGGAGTACGAGCACATAAAAAAGGTGCCGTGACCACCATTGATGTTCCTGTCGAGGGCGGGAGCTGAACTGATGGAAGAGGCATGGGAGACCATTTGTGCAGAGCAAGTAACCATAAAAGAAAATGACCCCACACTTGTGTGTTTGTTACATTAGTTACGGGAAGCCCTGGCATTACTTTACATTGAATGATCTCTCATACAGGGCAAAGCAATGTTTCTGCAGAAATGTTTGGGATGATTCCCTGAGCATGAAGTAGGATGACCAGACATCCAGTTTTAGGCTGAACAGTCTGGCTTTTGAGCCCTCTGTCCAGTGTCACCTCGAGTCGGACATTAATTTGTCCTTCATTTGGGGGTGCAGGGCTTATATCCCCAAATGGAGGACAAGTGGCAAAAAAGGCACTTACCCATTAAATGTGGCATGTATGGCCATGTTTCTTCTAGTGCGTACGTGTGATTGATGAGGAGGAAGTGTGATGGCAGTGGCGGCGCCCCCCCCCCCCCCCACTGAGAGAGTTTCTGATGCTCTCCCTGCATGTTCTCCATTTTGATAAGTTTGAAAGTTTGAAATGGCCACCCTAGCCTAGTCTAATGGCATGGTACCAAGATAAGAAATATCCTTAGGCTACTACTGCACACTTGCACCAGAGTCCAGTGTGTGCGAAAAGCCTAAGGAACACATGGATAGTTTGGAGCTGAGGTCAAGGCAGAGGGAAGGGTTTGGAATCGGGTGTCAGGAGCTCTGGTGAATGGAGCTCCTGATGCCTGACTCCGAACCCTCCCCTCAGCCTACCTGAACTGTAGGGCACAATTTGCAATTCAGTTTTTAAATAAAATAAACATTTTACTCACAGCTCTCTCCGATTTTCTGTTTGAACATAAATCTCAAATTCTTTTTGCACCTTGTGTTCGTGGCAATTCATGCATGCGATCCACCACGCCAGATAATAACCTAATCAGCAGGGAGCACACACGAGGAGACAGCTGGGCAGATCAGTGACATCTGCTTTTGAACTGAGACCACGGCAGCCCATGGAGTTGGGGGCGCTGCCTGGCTGAAAAGGCGGGAGAGCAGTCACTCTCCCTGCTCCCCCCACCCCCAGCAATGTGGGCAGGTGGTCCTGCTTATCTATCGAAGATAGGAAGGTCATTGCAGTTATTCCTTTTGATCAATTCCCTATTGCATGCAGGAATCGGGGAAGCTTTTTTGAAAGACATTTTACAAAAGCAATTTCAAAGGCAATAAATAAATCTTCAATTATTTACAGGCTGCAGCTCGCATTCTTTTTCAAAGTTCAGTGATACAACCATGCCTCAGGCAAACAAGAAGTGTCGTGGACAAAAGGAGACAACCTCACATGCGACCTGTTGCCAAGCTCCAAGTCTGGAGTGTAAGGTGAAGGAACAACGTCTCACAGGTCAAATGGAAAAGGTAAAACTCTATTGTAAACATTCATAGTCTCCAGGTCCTGACAGGATTTTCCAAATGTCATCAGAGACGGGTATAGTGCTGGAGGATTGGCGTGTTGCGCATGTGGTTCCTTTGTTTAAAAAGGGTTTGAGGAGCAAGCCTAGCAATTATCAGCCTGTAAGTTTGACGTCTATGGTAGGTAAATTGATAGAAAGCATTCTTAGAGATGGTATATGGAGGGACAGGGCCTGATCAGGGACACTCAACATGGATTTGTGCATGGAAGGTCGTGTTTGACCAATTTTGTTGAATTTTTTGAAGAGGTGACTAGGAATGTTGATGAGGGTTGAGCAGTGGATTTTGTCTATTTGAACTTCAGTAAGGCCTTTGATAAGATTCCACATGGGAGGTTAGTTAGGAAGGCTCAGTCTTTGGGTATTAATTTGGAGATAGTCAAATTGATTCAACAGTGGCTGGAAGGAAGGTGTCAGAGAGTAGTAGAAGATAATTGTTTGTCAGGATGGAGGCCGGTGACAAGCGATGTACCTCGGTATTGCTGTTTGTCATATATATTAATCTGGAGGATGGGGTAGTAAATTGGATTAGTAAATATGCAGATGATACTAAAATAGGGGAAATTGTGGATGATGAAGAGGGTTTTCAAAGATTGCAGAGGGATTTAAACTGCTGAGAGGAGTGGGTAGAAAGATGGCAGATGGAATTTAGTGCTGATAAGTGTGAGGTGCTTCATTTTGGAAAGAAGAATCAAAGCAAGACATATGTGGTAAATGGGAGGACACTGAAGAATGCAGCGGAGCAGAAAGATCTAGGAATAATGGTGCATTGTTCCCTGAAGGTAGGAGCGCATGTGGATAGAGTGGTGAAGAAGGCCTTTAGTATGCTTGCCTATATAAATCAGTGCATAGAATATAGGAGTTGGGAAGCAATGATGAAACTGTACAAGGCATTGGTGAGGCTAAATTTAGAGTACTGTGTGCAGTTCTGGTCATTGATTTATGGGAAGGATATTAACAAGATAGAGAGAGTGCAGAGAAGATTGACAAAAATGTTGCCTGGGTTTCAGCATCTGGAATACAAGGAGAGATTGAGCAAATTAGGTCTTTATTCCTTGGAATGTAGAAGGCTGAGAGGGGATTTGATAGAGGTGTTTAAGATAATGAGAGGGATAGATAGAGTTGATGTGGAAAGGCTTTTCCCATTGAGAGTAGGAGAGATGGATAGTTTTTTTTAAATTTTTTATTTTTCACACCATAAATCACAATAGCCATGATATACACTTTTTCTTTTTCACACATTTACAGTGACCTTTTCTCCCCCCCCCTCCCTCCTCCCAAGCCACCCCCCCACCCCCCCCCCTCTCATCCATTTTAGGTATACAATCTAGGTTGCATTAATTCAGTCAGACAATGTTGTAATTCAACAAAAATACACCAGAAATTCTACTGAGTCCATTCTTTTCTTTTCTTCTCCTTCCATCAACTTAGGTAATGTTTGTTCCCGGTAGGTTTTCGCTATTGTATTTAATGTAAGGCTCCCATACTTGTTCGAATATTTCAATATTATTTCTTAAACTATATGTTATTTTTTCTAATGGAATACATTTATTCATTTCTATATACCATTGTTGTATTTTCAAATGATCTTCCAATTTCCAGGTTGACATAATACATTTTTTTGCTACGGCTAGGGCTATCTTGACAAATCTTTTTTGTGCATCTTCCAAGTCAATTCCAAATACTTTATTTTTAATGTTACTTAGGAGAAAGATCTCTGGATTCTTTGGTATATTGTTTTCTGTTATTTTATTTAATATCTGATTGAGATCATCCCAAAATTTTTCTACTCTCTCACATGTCCAGATTGCATGAATTGTTGTTCCCCTTTCTTTTTTACATCGAAAACATCTATCAGATACTGTTGGGTCCCATTTATTTAACTTTTGTGGTGTAATGTATAGTCTGTGTAACCAATTATATTGTATCATACGCAGCCTCGTATTTATTGTATTTCTCATCGTTCCAGAACATAATTTCTCCCATGTTTCCTTTTTTATCTTTATATTTAAATCTTGTTCCCATTTTTGTTTAGTTTTACCATTTCCTCATTCTCATTTTCTTGCAGTTTGATATACATATTTGTTATAAATCTTTTGATTAACATTGTATCTGTAATCACATATTCAAGGTTACTTCCCTCTGGTAAACTCAAATTGCTTCCTAATTTATCTTTCAAGTAGGATCTCAGTTGGTAATATGCCAGTGCTGTATCTCCAGTTATATTGTACTTATCTCTCATTTGTTCAAAGGATAAGAATCTACTTCCTGAAAAACAATTTTCTATTCTTTTAATCCCTTTTTTTTCCCATTTTCTAAAGGAAAGGTTGTCTATTGTAAAAGGGAGTAGCTTATTTTGTGTCAATATTAGTTTTGGTATTTGATAATTTGTTTTATTTCTTTCTACATGAATCTTCTTCCATATATTGAGGAGATGGTGTAATACTGGAGAAGTTCTATGTTGTACCAATTTTTCGTCCCATTTATATAATATGAGTTCAGGTATCTTTTCCCCTATTTTATCTAATTCTAGTCTCATCCAGTCTGGTTTTTCCCTTGTTTGATAAAAATCTGATAGGTACCTTAATTGTGCGGCTCTATAATAATTTTTGAAGTTTGGCAATTGTAAGCCTCCTTGTTTATACCATTCTGTTAATTTATCTAGTGCTATCCTCGGTTTCCCCCCTCTCCATAAAAATCTCCTTATTATTTTCTTTAACTCTTTGAAGAATTTTTCTGTCAGTTGTATTGGCAATGCCTGAAATAAGTATAGTATCCTTGGAAAAATGTTCATTTTAATACAGTTTATCCTTCCTATCAGTGTTAGTGGTAGCTCTTTCCAATGCTCTAAATCGTCCTGTAATTTTTTCATTAGTGGATTGTAATTGAGTTTATATAATTGGCCTAGATTTTTGTTTATTTGCACACCTAGGTATCTTATTGCCTGCATTTGCCATCTGAATGGGGATTCCTCCTTAAATTTTGAGAAATCCGCGTTATTCATAGGCATTGCTTCACTTTTATTTACGTTTATCTTGTATCCCGACACTTCTCCATATTCCTTCAATTTCTTATATAGTTCTTTTATTGATAGTTCTGGTTCTGTTAAGTACACTATCACATCATCCGCAAATAGACTGATTTTATATTCCCTGTCTTTTATTTTTATTCCTTTTATATTATTATCTATTCTTCTTAGTTCTGATAGTGGTTCTATAGCTAACGCAAACAATAAAGGTGATAGTGGGCATCCCTGCCGCGTTGACCTGCTTAAGTTAAATTGCTTTGATACATGTCCATTTACTGTCACTTTCACTAACGGTCCCTCATATAATGCTTTAATCCAATTAATATACTTCTCCGGTAAACTGAATTTTTGCAATACTTTGAACAAGTAATTCCATTCTACTCTGTCGAAGGCCTTCTCTGCGTCTAAAGCAACTGCTACTGCCGGTGCTTTATTTCCTTCTACTGCATGAATTAAGTTAATAAATTTACAGATATTGTCTGTTGTGCGTCTTTTTTTGATAAATCCAGTTTGGTCTAAATTTACCATTTTCGGTACCTGTTCTGCTAATCTGTTTGCTAATAGTTTAGCTATTATCTTATAATCTGTGTTTAGCAGAGATATTGGTCTATATGACGCTGGTGAGAGTGGATCTTTCCCTTGTTTTAGTATCACTGTAATTATTGCTGTTTTACATGAATCTGGTAAGTTTTGTGTCTCATCAATATGGTTGATTACATCCAGGAGGGGCGGTATTATTAGATCTTTAAATGTTTTGTAGAATTCTATTGGGAGTCCATCCTCTCCTGGTGTCTTATTATTTGGTAAATTTTTTATTATCTCTTGTATTTCTACTGTTCCAAATGGTTCTGTTAATTTATTTTGTTCCTCTATTTGTAGTTTTGGTAGTTCAATTTTAGTCAAAAATTCATCTATTTTCCCTTCTTTCCCTTCGTTTTCAGTTCGGTATAATTGTTCATAGAATTCTCTGAAGTTTTCCTTAATTTCTTTTGGATTATATGTAATTTGTTTGTTTTTTTTCCTTGTTGCCAATACCATTTTCTTAGTTTGCTCTGTCTTAAGCTGCCATGCTAAGATTTTGTGTGTTTTTTCACCTAGTTCATAATATTTCTGTTTTGTCTTCATTATATTATTCTCCACCTTATATGTTTGTAATGTTTCATATTTTATTTTTTTATCTGCCAATTCTCTTCTTTTGGTTGTATCTTCCTTTATTGCTATTTTTTTTTCTATGTTTATTATTTCCCTTTCCAACTGCTCTGTTTCCTGATTATAGTCCTTCTTCATCTTGGTTGCATAACTTATTATTTGTCCTCTAATGAATGCTTTCATTGCGTCCCATAGTATAAACTTATCTTCCACTGATTCCGTATTTACTTCAAAGTACATTTTTAATTGTTTTTCAATAAATTCTCTAAAATCCTGTCTTTTAAGTAGCATGGGGTTTAATCTCCATCTATACATTCTTGGAGGGATGTCCTCTAGCTTTACTGTCAGTATTAAGGGTGAGTGGTCCGATAGCATTCTCGCTTTATATTCTGTTTTTCTTACTCTATCCTGCATACTAGCTGATAACAAAAATAGGTCTATTCTTGAGTATGTTTTATGTCTAGTCGAGTAGTATGAGTATTCCTTTTCTTTTGGGTTTTGTTTCCTCCATATGTCCACAAGTTTCATTTCTTGCATTGATTTAATTATAAATTTGGTTACTTTGTTCTTCCTGTTAATTTTTTTCCCCGTTTTATCCATATTTGGATCCAAATTCAGATTGAAATCCCCTCCTATTAGTATGTTCCCTTGCATATTAGCTACCTTCAAAAAGATATCTTGCATAAACTTTTGATCTTCTTCGTTAGGTGAATATATAATAAGTAGATTCCAAAGCTCCGAATATATCTGACATTTTATCATAACATATCTCCCTGCTGGATCTATTATTTCCTCTTCTATTTTAAATGGCACATTTTTGCTAATTAATATAGCCACTCCTCTTGCTTTTGAATTATACGATGCTGCTGTTACATGTCCTACCCAATCTCTCTTTAATTTCTTGTGCTCCAATTCAGTTAAGTGTGTTTCTTGGACAAATGCTATATCTATTTTTTCCTTTTTCAGTAAATTTAGTAGTTTCTTCCTTTTAATTTGGTTATGTATTCCATTAATATTTAGAGTCATATAGTTCAGCGTAGCCATTTTATATTTTGTTTATCTTCTCTTTCCGTTTTTCCATCATTACCTTTCCTCCTTTTCCATTTCTGTTTTCTTATTTTCAACTCTTTACCAGACAACATTCCTACAACATCCAACATTTTCCTTATTCTCCTATTTCTATCTTCTTTATCCCCAATCTCCCCTTCCCCTCCTGAGTTGTCCTTTATCCCTTGTCGGACAACCACATCTCCCCTCTCCATTTGGATTTGCGAATCCACTCGCAAGCGTCAACTGATTTTGCAGTGACCGCTCTTTTCCCCCACCCAGCCCCCCCCAGAAAAGATTTCACTTTTCATATGTCACAAAGGTCACTCTTTTAATTCCCTCCTTATTCTCTCTATTCCATTACCTTCCCTTATTAATTCTTGTCTATACTATCTATGTTTTCCTCTAATTACAGATACTTTCACGTATGCCCATTGTCTCTATTCACTCTTATACCACTTTACCCGCATACATATCAATCGTGGTCATTTTTACCCTCATTACCCGTCTTCATCCCTCAGTCTATTTTTGTCTTTACCCACATACATATCAATCGTGATCATTTTTGCTCTCATTACTCGTCTTCATCCCTCAGTCTATTTTTGTAATTGTTCTGCAAATTTTCGTGCTTCTTCTGGATCCGAGAACAGTCTGTTTTGTTGTCCTGGAATAAATATTTTCAATACCGCAGGATGCTTCAGTGTAAATTTATATCCTTTCTTCCATAAAATCGCTTTTGCTGTATTGAACTCTTTTCTCTTCTTTAGGAGTTCAAAGCTTATATCTGGATAAATGAAGATTTTTTGCCCTTTATACTCCAGTGGTTTGTTGCCCTCTCTTACTTTTTCCATTGTCTTCTCCAGTACCTTTTCTCTTGTAGTATATCTTAGGAATTTTACTACAATAGATCTTGGTTTTTGTTGTGGTTGTGGTTTAGGGGCCAATGCTCTATGTGCCCTTTCTATTTCCATTTCTTGCTGTAGTTCTGGACATCCTAGGGCCTTAGGGATCCATTCTTTTATAAACTCCCTCATATTCTTGCCTTCTTCATCTTCCTTAAGGCCCACTATCTTTATGTTATTTCTTCTGTTATAATTTTCCATTATATCTATTTTTTGGGCTAGTAATTCTTGTGTCTCTTTAGTTTTTTTATTAGATTCCTCCAATTTCTTTTTTAAGTCTTCTACCTCCATTTCTGCTGCTATTGCCCGTTCTTCCATCTTGTCCATTTTTTTCCCCATTTCTGTTAAGGTCATATCCATTTTATTTATTTTCTTTTCTGTGTTGTTTATTCTTCTTCTTAAATAATTGAATTCCTGTGTTTGCCATTCTTTAAATGACTCCATGTATCCTCTAACAAGAGCAAGTATATCCTTTACCTTGCCTTTCCCTTTATCTATTTCACTGTATTCTTCCTCTTCTTCTTCCTCTGGGTTGGCCATCTGTTGTTTCTTTGATGCCCTTTCCTCCTCTTCTTTCTTGTTTCCATTGTCTTCTGTGGTTTCTTCTTGCTGCAGGTGTTCTGCAGCTGTCGTTGCCGGCTGTGGAGATCGACTCCCCAGCTGGTCCCCCCTCCCGTCGGTGTGTTTTTTTTCATGCGCGTCGCGCATGCGCGGTTGCGCACTTTTACTCGGCTCTGTGAGCCATTGTTGTAGTTCTTTTTCTACCGACCTGAGGTAGTGGGCTCCTCTCTCCACAGTGGGCCTCTTCGGACAGGTAAGGCCTTCACCTTTTTCCTCCGTTTTCTTCTCTTCCTCTCTTCTTTCCGTTGATTTTGATTTTTCTCCTTTTGTCTCCATCTTCTTTCCACTTTTATACTCACTTTTCTTTAACTTGTATTTCTGTGCCTTTGTATTTTCTCTTGTTTTTCCCGACTTTTCTGGAGAGGGCTGGAGTTCACCGTCCGGCCACTACTCCATCACGTGACTCCTCAACTGGAGAGATGGATAGTTGACGGGCAAAGGTTTAGGAGTAACATGAGGGGGACCTTCTTTACACAGAGTGGTTACTGTGTGGAATGGGCTTCCGGGAAAGGTGGTGGAGGCAGGGTCAATTTTGTCATTTAAGAAAGAGTTGGATAAGCATATGGATGGGAGGGGGGGGGGGGAGGGATATGGGCAGAGTGCTGGTAAGTGGGATTAGAGGAGGGTACTTTGGATCAGTGCGGACTAGAAGGGCCAAAATGCCTGTTTCCATGCTGTAATTGTTATATGGTTATATATAGTCAGGGTAATAAGATAGGAATGGGATTATAAATCATTTTTATTGTTGAAATTGAAATTCTGCAGGAAAGCACTGATTGCACTCACTAGAGCAACAAAACAATCTTCAATTCCAAGATCATTGTAAACTAAATTTATGAAAAAAAAAATTGTAATTATCAGGCAAGTGATATAGTGTACTCTCTTGAATCTAATATTAAGCAGTGATTTTCAGGGGAAGCAACAACATAAACATTTGCTATTACTAAAGGCTGCCCTTGTATTTGTCAAAATTCACAAAGACCAGCATCTCCACTTGGTTAAAATCAATAAATAACTTGTTGTGAACAATTTATAATTCCCTCTGAAGTGATTTGCAAAGGATCATGGAAATTATTCTTTTAATTAAATTAACTTCAAATAGCATTCAGGAAGCATGGTTTAGATGTCACCTTACTCGGTTTCCATTGATGTGACTGGGCTGTCCTGCAATGTTAAAAGTGGTTCCCCTTGAACCATAATTTCTACTGGTTCAACTGATCTTGGGCTCTACTTGCATGAGAATTTATTCCTTCAGATAGGAGTTTGCAAGATTTCTCTTGCCTATCTTGATAGACAAGTATGGTTTGTTGATCTGTGCTTTAATTTCCAGGTGCTGGTGTCATGTGACGATGGCTGGACTCTGACTGGGTGCAGTGCGTATTCCCATGGTTCTCACACTCACGGAGCGTACGCTGTGGATAACACCTGTGTGGTCATTCCCTCAGGAAAGGGGAAAGGTGCTGCAGCTGTTGCCATTTGCTGCCAGAAGAGAAGAGAACTGAAGCCCAACCCAAACCTTAGTTATGAGTAAAATCTGTCCATTGGTCTGTTCCCTCACTCTTCCTGACTTTATATACTTCCCTTCTTTCCCACAAGAAGGCACTATGGCTGTGTTGTATCTGTGGGAAAGGACAACTCTTTTTTTACCCAGCTCAGCAAGACAGGGTAATTATTGGTGAACTGCTTTCTTTAAGATCAATCTCATCCTTGCCAAATCAATACATAGTTTACAGCACATGGAAGAAAGCAATTGGCCAAATTTCCCAGCCCCACTTTGAACAAATCTCAGGTTACATCAAATGACTATAGCTGTTTTGCTTTACTTTCTTGGGGAGAGGATGCTTTCTTTTTTAAAAAAAAGCTTTCTGTAAATAGTTTTTACAGCTGTTGAACAAAAGAATGATTAGGTTCCTTCACTCTTCATCACAAATCAAAGAACTCTCACATGTGGTGCCAGCTAATCACTGAATGCAGCTGAGGTGGCAGAAATTTACTGTGGTATCAAGTCCCTTCAGGACAAACAAGTGGCTGTGGCACTTATTCAGCATTTGTTATGGCAAAACTTCTAGGCCTTTATAATATCTTCCCAAATTTACTGCCAAGTTTATTCAAATCACTTTTCAGCCAAAAGTACAAACAGTGCAAGGTTGGACCATACTTGTTTCAACACAGTAATTCTTCAATTGGATAATTTAGGTGGAGAGAGTTAAAATAAGGAAACTTTGGTCAGCACATCTCACTGGTTTTGGTGAACGACGCCAGTGAAATAATAAATGTTAAAAGTTTTATACTGAAGCAAAATTAAATATTTAGTTTCAATTAAACTTAATCATAACTGCCAGTTTTCTTGAACAGGTACTTGTAGTTTGAAATGGTTATTCATTGTTAATCTGGACACCAGGACTGGTAGCACGGCATGTTCAATGCAAAACTGGCACTCAGTAAGTCATGTGACACAGTGAAATCTAAAAATAAGTCGAGGCCACACAATTATAGAAACACCTCATTATTTTGTCTGAATAGAGGAAAAAAAAACAGGTTATTTCAACAATATCTTTTTTCCAGTGAATGATCAACAATGACAAAAAAAATATTTATACTCAAGTAAAAAAAATAACTTTACAACTAATTTTATTCTTTTAATACTGCTTATTAAGGCACAACTCTTCATGTGCTTCAAGGATTCTCCTCCAGTGGATTTCATTTGCTACACTACCCAAGGCAAAATCAATTGCTCTGTTGCATGTTTCAGAAACAGGATTAATGTCAGGACTTTCCAATGAAGTTATTTTTACTCTTGAGCACCCACCACAAAAGAAGGAAACAAAACTATACTGGCTTTCAATGCTCAGTCATTAGCCTTTTGGAAGTGCTTGAGATTAGAGAACTTGAAAACCAGTGCCATAGGTGTAACAATCAAACTCTTTACATGTACACTTTACAATTCTGCTGTAAATGAGATTGGTGAAACAAGAGGCCATTTCATGTCAGTCCTCCACTTGGAGACTGGCTACAGAGCAGATTGAAAACTTAAAACTTACTTTTCAGACAGCATCACATTCATATTGAGCGGTGCCTCTTAGCGCCGTCTGGAGCTGAGACGATTGGTGCAATAGTGCCACCTGTTGTGTTTCGAGCCGCAACCCAAAGGTTGAAGCCTCGACGCCACCCCTGCCTTGATAGGGTCATGGAGAGGGGCGAGTGGCGTTATCAGCCCGCCCCTAACCAGTTGCTTCCAGCGGCTGTATATTCAGGTCAGGCAGTGGAGCACAGCACTCTGTCGATTATCCTTCCCTGAAAAGGGTTGGAATTGGAGCCAGCCATGGCACAATCAGAGAGGTACATCTTTAGGCGCAAGGGTGAAGAATCTCTGCCTTTATCTGTTTTCCTTGCTTGAAAGTACCTAGGGAGTTCTTAGGTTTAGATGCAATACAAATTGGTCCCAACCTCACTGGACAAAGATTTCAAATCTCCTGAAATTTATTCAATGCACAGTTTTGAGCTCCACATAATCTGATATCCTCTCTTAAATTATGATTTTACAAAGTAACATTAAGGAGATCCAAATTTATTAACAATTTTATTTCAGTAAATACTCGAAAAAGGAGAGAAAAGAGGGGATAAAGTGCACGAAAAGTAAAAATGGAAGTAATTACAAGTTCCTCCATGAACAAAATTTGTAATTCTGTCAAGTAATTTATCCATTTAAATAGTATCTTTTTGCCTTGCAGGGTAGATTATCTGAAATTCCAAACAAACAATACATTAATTTACATTTTAATGGATCATCAAAGATGAAATGTGGTAGCTGAACCGAACTTCATTGCTATGCAAAGTGCTGAATTTCTTTACTGCATTTAGCCACAAATATATTACTAACCACAGAACTTGAAACCGATATCACATCTAACCAATAGCAAAACCGTAGTGGAAACACACTTAGATCATTAGTGCCAAAGTATTTTAAAATCCCACCTGATATTATTGCTACCAACATTTGTAAATATTTTTGTTGAATATGTACAATGATTTTATACTTTTTGTATTTTGTATCCATACCACATTTTAGTAATAAAGCTAAAATCCCTTTATATACCTTTTGCCTTTAATTGAAATAATCTTTTAGTCCCAAGTCAAATTGCATTTAGTTTTAAAGTGCAGCTGCCGAAAGAAACAGAATTGATGAATGCCAGACATACAGTAACTAACATGACAGCTAAACAGCTTTTGGTATATTTCATTGTCAGGTCTTCAAGGTGGGAATTATATGAGTTGATTAAAACCATCTTGTGCATAATAACGTGTCCAATTTCAGAAATAATCTATACTTTTTAAAGTCTTTAGATCCTAAAATCTTGGGACATCTTTGGGTGTCAAAGGTTATGGGGATGAAGCAGAATAGGGTTGAGATGAATAATACATCAGCCAGGATTTAAATGGCACAGACTTGATGGGCTGAATGGCCTGATTCTGCTCCTATGTATTACAGTCCATATGAAGCCAGTTCTCTTTTCTCCAAACTATCCTGATGACAATGTTTGGCAATAATATAAAATTGCATGTAAATAGTCCATGGAAAAGTGATTCAAAACAAGGTGATAATGTTGTATTTTGGACAGGATTATCATGTTAGCATTTATCTTTGATCTATATTTAATCACAAATTTTGTTTTTTTTTTAAAAAAATGTCATACATAAGTAATGTGATTTCGCATTCCCACAAAAGTACAATCTGATGTAAAAGAAAAACAACCTTCTGCTTCTCTTAAACCAGTTCAAAGTATATCCTTAGAATTTAAAACTTGGATATTGAAAGAATCTATTATCTGAATGCCTTTTCTTTACAATTTACCTTATTTTTCCACAGGATAGTTTTTCTAGCATAACAATCTTGAAGGTCAGTGATGATCAAGGATAGGGATGAACAAGTGTTCCAGCTTGATATTTGTCCCTCATCTCACAGCAAAATCTATTATCCCAATGCTAATGCTAAAAAAGACCAGCATATTTAAATGCCTGCTAAGCTGGCTGCAATGGCTTGAAGATGTTAAAGACATTAAATACAAGTTACTTTCTTTGCAGTCAAAAGCATTCTATTTTCTATTGAAGAAAATTAATGTCAAGAGGAACTTGTATTAAAAGAGAACTTTTTAACATGGAAACAAAATCAGTGTTGTAAAGGTGACTTAACAGCTCATTTGGAAAGTATGAAAGGATTGAAGGTTAGTGAGAAAACAGGATTAATGTCAGGACTTTCCAATGAACAAGACCAAAACAGTCAAAGCCATAATATTCTGAGAACAGAGGTAGACTTTTCATTTGGTGCTAGAAATGAATTTCTAAACACCATATTCAAGAGTTTAAAATGCAAAATTAAAATTCCATTCATTATGGAGCAAATTCAACAGTTTGCTCTATATGGAATAAAAAGGACTTAAAACCGTTACATGAAATATTTTAATAAAAATGCTTGAATCACACACACGGAATGAGGAAAGATGATCAAAATTTTGGTTATAGCTAATTTCTGGGAATATCATATAGAGATGGAATTCCCCAACCTTAGAGGGTGAAGCCACGATAAGCCATAGTGGAACAGTTATATTTCTTGACCAAGAAAAAGACATCCCAAGAGAAGACTAGTTGAGATCACACTGATACTTTTCAAACCCTGAAATTGTTCAATGGGATTCAGTGTCAAGGCATGACAGCAGGGTGTTGGACAGCCTCGAGTTGATGGAGAGTAGAATGATAGAAAGAATAAATGAATTAAGAGTATTTAAGGCTGGGAGTTTCAGCAGGTGTGCAAAGGAACAGAATTAGACCTAACTGGAAGTGAAAACTGGTATCACTATGTGGACCATTTACAGCTCATGACATGACTAAATAAACCCTCAAGGTAATGAAATGCCCAGGTCTTTTCCTGGTAGCCACCAGGAAGTTTGATGGAATCAAATAGCCAAAGAATGTAGACAGTGCTTTCTGTATTCCAAATTTGTTTGGAAGGTCTTCTGGTTTTTCTAGTGTCAAAAGTTTGGCAAGCAGTCAATTTAATGTTTTTTTGGGGGGGGGGGGGTTAAGAGTCAAGAGGTCATGACAGAATGGAAACAGGCCCTTTGACCCATTTATTCTGTGCTGAACTATTTTTCTGCCTATTCCCCATGGCATCCAGGCCAATCCAATTTTTTTCTCAAAAGTCAAAATGGAGACCACATTCACCACTTTGGAAGCAGCTCATTCCACCACATTGTGGGAAGAAGTTCCCCCAAATATTCCTTCTAAACGTTCTCTCTGTTTCACTCTTAACCTATGTTCTTTTCTGAAAGAACCTCAGTGGAAAAAGCCTGCTTGTATTTACTCTTGTCGAAATTCCCTCATAGAAGTGAGGGTGGTGAGCTGATAGATGCCACCACTTCACAAAGCAAGAAGTAATTGCCTTTTTATTTTTTTTTTCTGTTTTAACTATGTTGCTTTTTTTTATTTTTTTTTATTTTTTATTTTTCACACCATAAATCACATTAGCCATGCTATACACTATTTCTTAAGTAATTGCCTTTTTAGATGTCCATATGACTGGGCAAATGCTATTAAGTGTAACTATGTTCCTAGACCTGCATAATTTTACGATCAGAATTTTTTGTTTTATGATGCCACCAATGGTGGTTGCCTGAATTTTTTTACGTTAAAACCAGTGCACAAAGTAGGACTGCATTTTTTAAAATCATTTTATTTTAAGTTACTTTCAGTATCTTTTTATATTAAAAAAGATCAACATTACAGCATAGAAACATTCCCTGGGCAATACAGAATTTAACTGTAACACACTTGGACAATGCACCATTGTTCATTTAGCAGTGGTGTTTAGGAATAAAGGACAAAGACTTACTGGTTGCACTTTTTGTTTGATCGATTAAAGAACAACTTCATTTCTCCCTTGACGTCCCTTTTAAAAGTCAGCTTCTTTATGAACCATTACCAATTTGTCGGATCTTGATCAATCACGCAATCTACACCACATGAAATGGATTTGTATTAATTCTCCTCTTCCTCTGCTAAGTTTGGGAGTTTAAAAGGGATATTCCACTTATGTTTTAAAAAAAACTGAATGGATAAGAGTAAAGCATTCGTCACAACACCACACACACACACATATCTTTCACAGAATCAGGTCATTTTGGAGAAGCAGCCATGAAAGAGCATACAACAGTAGGATTAAAAAAAGGATTTGTCACATAAACCAAGATTTCATTATTCATCTGTAGAGTATTTTGAAGGCAAATATCCATTGAGATGTATCCAAACATTTCAATGCCTGGTTTTATTTGAAACATCTTTTCAAACAAGATTTAACACCAATGGGGAATTATATCTTAAATGAACACATCTGCTTTCATTCAATGTTGGAAATTGAAAGGTTTTTTTTGCATTACAATACATTTCCTCTCAAATTGCAAATAGAAGCACAAGGAAGATCAATGGCACGAGAAACTGTACATGGCTGGAAATTTTAAAAAGGAATGTGGTCCTTTTTCTGACAAGACATTGCAATATACTTATTGCAGTCTTAAATGAAATGATTATTGGTTTAAACTTTGTAAACAAAATTTGCATTTATAGGCTATCTTATACATTCAAAACCTGTATTTTAAGTGGTCATTAAATTGAAATTTAATCAGTGTGGGACATGAAAATACCTTATTGCACTTAGCATAGCCCTTCATGAATCCTACATTTTGTCCCGTGTCTGCTTTTGATTGCATTCAAATTGTGCTGGGTGATCACTTTAGCACTAAGTTGGGCACCAGACACCTCACCATTTGCCTTCCCTATGCACTTGTATGCAAAAGAGACTTGGAAATATGATTTAATTTCCATTTTCCTGCAATAAATTAAAATGTTGAATTAAGGTCATATTTAACTTCCAATTAGCATTGAGGCCTCCACTGGTGAATGAACGTTGCTTTTAGGTTAGATATTACAAGTGGAAATCAAGTGGTGTAACATAAGCTTCAGTACTATTTACAACTTTCTATCAAAATCAGACTAAAGAATTTACTTTAAAATATCCAAAAGCATAATCACTCATAAGGGTACCACCTGTTTCTCAGATGTTACTTCACACAAGATGCATAGTATCAGGTTCAAATGTTGAGATGAGTGATAAAATTTTGCAACTCAATTCATTTCCTTACTTATTTCATCCATTATCTTGCTGATAACGACAGCACAAAATAATCAGGATTGTTTAATAATTCAAAAGTTTAAAATGGTTGAGTGAAAGGAGGCTAGATACTGTGGAGTATGGCAGGGAGCAAGGGTTCCAAGGGACACACGTCAGGAGTAGAAATGGTATTTATGAATCATTTAAAACTCACAGGTGATTTTATTGGTGACTCCATGAAAAAGCCGTACTATTCAAGTCAAGTACCAAGGTTTAAAAAACCTATGAGCCATTGCCAGGTTAACAGTAGAGGAGCAATACACAGCTATAATAGAAATTTGATTGGCAAGGCACAAAAGGAACAAATCCCTCTCTCAAAAAAGTTTCTATTGAAAACTAGAATTAGCTTGTCACTTCAAGATTTGATTCAAAGTCTGTCGTTTTAAACCCATTAAATCAAACAGAGGTGTGTTCCATTTGCATTTGAAACGGTGGACTAAAATAATGCTTTCGCTGGTCAGGATATTTGGTGCACTGATTTGTTTGGGTGATACATCAGAAGAACAACTAGTTTCTGCCTCATCTGCGAGTATCCTTTACACTGGAGATTCAGCTTTTAAACTCAAACATCCACAAGTGAGGAAGATGTCAGTATCTTGTTATATAATTGTAGTCAACAAGGTCGGGTCAGATACAGCAATGAGCTCTCCGAACCCTTCTCCACTGACAACGGCGTGAAGCAAGGCTGCGTCCTCGCACCAACCCTCTTTACTATCTTCTTCAGCATGATGCTGAAACAAGCCAATAAAGACCTCAACAATGAAGACGCTGTTTACATCCGGTCCCGCACAGATGGCAGTCTCTTCAATCTGAGGCGCCTGAAAGCTCACACCAAGACACAAGAGCAACTTGTCCGTGAACTACTCTTTGCAGACGATGCCGCTTTAGTTGCCCATTCAGAGCCAGCGCATGACGTCCTGTTTTGCGGAAAATGCCAAAATGTTTGGCCTGGAAGTCAGCCTGAAGAAAACTGAGGTCCTCCATCAGCCAGCTTCCCACCATGACTACCAGCCCCCCACATCTCCATCGGGCACACAGAACTCAAAACGGTCAACCAGTTTACCTACCTCAGCTGCACCATTTCATCTGAGGCAAGGATCGAAAACGAGATAGACAACAGACTCGCCAAGGCAAATAGCGCCTTTGGAAGACTACACAAAAGAGTCTGGAAAAACAACCACCTGAAGAAACACACAAAGATCAGCGTGTACAGAACCGTTGTCATACGCATGCTCCTGTTCGGCTCTGAATCATGGGTCCTCTACCGACATCACCTACGGCTCCTAGAACGATTCCATCAGTGCTGTCTCTGCTCCATCCTCAACATTCATTGGAGTGACTTCATCACCAACATCGAAGTACTCGAGCTGGGAGAGTCCACAAACCGAATCCACGCTGCTGAAGACCCAACTGCGCTGGGTGGGTCACGTCTCCAGAATGGAGGACCATCACCTTCCCAAGATCGTGTTCTATGGCAAGCTCTCCACTGGCCACCGAGACAGAGGTGCACCAAAGAAGAGGTACAAGGACTGCCTAAAGAAATCTCTTGGTGCCTGCCACATTGACCACCACCAGTGGGCTGATATCGCCTCCAACCGTGCATCTTGGCACCTCACAGTTTGGCGGGCAGCAACCTCCTTTGAAGAAGACCGCAGAGCCCACCTCACTGACAAAAGGCAAAGGAGGAAAAACCCAACACCAACCCACCAATTTTCCCTTGCAACCGCTGAAACCGTGCCTGCCTGTCCCGCATAGGACTTGTCAGTCACCCACGAGCCTGCAGCAGATGTGGACATACCCCTCCATAAATCTTCGTCCGTGAAGCCAAGCCAAAGAAAAGAAAGAATTGTAGTCACTCTTTGGACCCAGGCTTGAACTTTTGGAGGAAAGGAAAGGATTTATTTTGTGCTGAAAACTAAAATTATGATGTTTATCTTTAAGCTGAGTTATTTTTGGTGGTTGATTTGATTCAAATAGTTTTACCAAAATTATTTTGATTATTTATTGCAGAAAATCGGGCAGCACAGTTAGCGCAACACTGTTACAGCGCCAGTGACTGGGACCAGATTTCGAATTCCACGCTGTCTGTAAGGAGTTTGGACATTCTCCCTGTGTCTTAGTGGGTTTACCCTGGGGGCTCCGGTTTTCCCCCACCTTCAAAAAGGTACCGGGATTGTAGGCCAATTGGGTATGATTGGGGGGGCTGGGCTCATGGGCTGAAATTTAAAAATGTAAATTTAAATTGGTTCATAAATGTGCCACAAATCACACTTTACTCTTTATATTTTTTTTGTTAGAAATGCAGTGATGAAAATGCCTAAAGATCATGGGCTGAAGGGTTAGATTTCTCAAGGTTCGACGACATTATTTAGTGCAGTTTCTCTATTGGTACTCCAACATGTGGCTCAATCTCAAATTCAACTTCTGAGGTTTGTATATGGCAATGTGAAGTTGAATTTAACGTGAGGGTCAAAGGCTGCAGATGTTGGAATATGGAACAATAAACAACCGACTGGAGGAAATTATTGGGTCAAGGAGCATTTGTGGGAGAAAAAGAATTGTCGATGATTCATGGCGGAACCCTTCATCAAATCTTGGTTTTTGTCTCCAGCTCATAACATCTACAATTAAAATTGAATAGTAATCCCTTCATCAAGAGGGAAGACGATGACTTCCGCCGATCTTGCTCGTATCTTAGCAACTACTTCAAAGATTAAAATATGCAGTAGGTAACCTCACCATGCATATGTGCATGAATTTAAAAAAAAAGTTTAATGGGAAGTAGAGAAAACATTTCTACAGCCACTAATGCAAAATCCATAGTTGCGATTAGATTAGTGGGAAGAAAATCTTTCCTGGAACCAACACACCAATGGCATCATGAAGAAAGCCTCTACTTCCTCAGGAGTTTGCGGAGGAGCTAGTGGAGTTGTTCTAGTGAACCGGTACGGACTTGAAGGGCCGACATGGCCTGTTTCCATGCTGTAAACGGTTATATGGTAAGTGGTTGAAACATCCCAGCCTTAACACAAATCCACCAGGGGCCTGGGAACAAATCCTTCTCCAAATTAGGTTAAAAACTTCTCTATAATAGATAAAATCATTGAAAAACTCTCCAAACAATTTGGCATTGCATCAGCATGTCTTACAGAATTGCTCAGAATCTGATTTAAACTGGCTTCAGGTTGTGAAGCTCACTCAAAATTCAATAAAGAAAATAAAAATTCCATACTGCGTTTCAAAGAACTATAAAGAAGGTGCATAGTTTCAAGCACAGCAGATGAATCTCAACTCCACCTGTGGACCGTGCTAACATGGCCAGACCCTAATAATGTCAGACAGCACCAAGGATAAAACACACAAAAAGTGGGAATTAAATTTCAGTAAGTTAACTAATTCAACTATTCTGCTTGCCCATGTTAATAATAACTGGTCAAATTATAGTGGAATAAATCTTGTATCTACCCCACTAATGTCCTAATTTGAAGCCATACCATAAAATAAACATTTGGCTCTGATGAGCATGCAACTTTTAGCATTTTTGCTCATTGGCATATATGGAGTATTGAAGGAGATGTTGGCAATCGTCAACTAACACCATTGTGCAGCTCCTCCACACCCACTGCTCATTATAATTTCAAGACAACCAGGCTAGAAGCTAACCAACCAGCACTCTCACTACCAGGTGGGCTAGTGCCAAAGTTTCAGTTTGAGATACATCAAAAATAGCAAAAAGGCACTTAT
This sequence comes from Narcine bancroftii, assembly GCF_036971445.1. NCBI lineage: Eukaryota > Metazoa > Chordata > Chondrichthyes > Torpediniformes > Narcinidae > Narcine > Narcine bancroftii. Next base: position 120,284,906 of record NC_091473.1, on the reverse strand, counting down.
GGCCATCCGTGCCTTTGGCTTGGTGATCCATAGGATGAAAGGCTTTCATCTGATGAAAGCCTTACCCCCAATTTGTATTAGTCTTGGTATTCTGTTACTGTATAAGGCAGAAGATCAAAGGCTTATTTATTAATCTTGGCAAAAAAAAATCTTACGTACAAAAGGAAAAGTTAAAAAGTCTTGTTCACTTCCCCAGGTACTTCATAAACTGGCACAAAATAGAGGCTAATTAAAATGGTGGTAGGATGCTGACATTTAGTGCAACTTTGTACATCCCATTCACCACACATTCACTCATTTCACAATTCAGGCCACACAATTTCAATGGTTTCCAGTGACTCCCAAGAAGTAATTTACATTAATCTTACTGTAATGGTCTAGGGTGATCTTTTGGCAGATTCAACTGGCAATTTTGTAGCAAGAGCTACAAATATATCTTCAGGTTTCCACTTCAAGTTTCAACTACACTAAACAAACAAAGCCCTTACCAGCTTAAACTTAAATCTAAGTCACAATACGTCCACATTAAATTAAAATGTTTCCAATCAATACAAAGATTCACATTGGTTGGGTGTTTAACTGTTTTCTGATTAAAGACTAAAAGTGAATTTGAATGCAAGTTAGGCAATTGTTTAAATAGAAGCAAATACTTTGATTAAAAGCGGTTTCATGTGTTTTAACAAAGCTAACTATATCTTTTAAAAAAAAAAGCACATTTTACAAATATGTCAAAAACCTAAACAGGAAATAATGCTTTGCAAAAGGACTCATTTTCCATGGGTTCTGAAGGAATTAAGACACTGTACATGCACAATGAAGTTGCTCTGACAGAATATTGCTCAAATTACAACCCCAGTCCAACCACTTCCTTCAAAATTCACTCAAGCAGGCCAACTTATTGTCACAAACGTAATTTCCCACAAGTCTACATTTATAGGAATCACCCCAATGACCCTAAACTGGCTAAAGATTACTGCCCTCAAAACAAGGTCAGTTGTTTTTAAATGTAGTTTTGTGCTCACTGTTAGTCTAAATCGGTGGTTCTCAACCTTTTTCTTTCCACTCACCTACCACTTTAAGTAATCCCTATGCCATCAGTGCACTGTGATTAGTGAGGGATGCTTAAGGTGGTATGTGAGTGGGAAGGGAAGGTTGAGAATCACTGGTCTAGATCCAATTGTTACTAAAATATTTTGCTTCAGAAAAATTGTCATTGGCCCATTTCCTTTGGAGTTATGAAACCGTGCACATAACGAGTCAATTAAGTACAATACCTTAAGCAATCCCCTACTAATCATGGAGCACCTATGGCAAAGGGATTACTTAAAGTGGCATGTGAGTGGAAAGAAAAAGGTTGAGAACCACTGGTCTAAATCAAAGTTTGGTGGCATGAGAATGGTTAGTGATGTTACAATATCCAGATACTCTGGTAATGCAACAAAAGGAGCTTTATAGTAATTGAAATGAGCATACATTAAGCAAGAAATAGGCCTCAGATGAATGACAGTGATAATTTAATTGGATTTCCAGTAAAATATTTAATCTGCCAAATTTTAGAGTCGGGATTTCTGAAAGTTAGTTTTATGAATGTTTTCACCTCACGATGATCTATTATAAAAATTTGAGCTACAAATTTAGAATTGCCTTATTATTTAAAGTAGCTATTCAGTTTTAATTTGGTATAACCCAACAGAATGATTGGGACTGAGTATTCATTATTCTTATTGGTTCTGAAAAGAATTGCAAAGACCCTTCCTATACAAGTTCATGAATTTTTAGAGCAAGATCTAAACTTCTATTCTTAAATAAATCAATATTTTTCCACTGGGGTTATGATCTTAAGAAATATCTTTCTCCTGCTGACATTTCAGGTTCTATTAAAATTAACTCATTTGTTTTTCCTTCCCTCCCCATCTCTCCAAACCCAAATAACATTGACAATTGGTCTCACCATAAACTCAATAATGTAATGGACAAGTGTACAATATCAATTATATCACAAGTTGCATTAAAAGCTGATGGCAATTCATAAAAAGATATTAAATCAATAAACCACAAATGATAAGCCTTTTGTAAGAATGTGTTATTGGAGAACAGTTAAGTACAAATCTCTTCTAATAAGTAATACTCAATTATAGTGCAAGAGCTCCAACTATCTTCTACATCTCTAAATGGCTGCATATGTTAGCAATTCCCTTACTGTGTAGGCATATCTCATCTGAGCTGCATGAAAATATACAGAGGAAGAGGAAATTCAATCTGTACAGCTCTGCGGTGTAATGCAGAGTAGTTTGGGAGTAAGTCATCCTCCTAATAACCTGCAGGTGTTTCATAAAAAGGTCGAAACATTATCAAGACCCTCAAAACTGAAATTAAAAAATGAACAAATACAAATATAAGTTATTTCCAGTTTGTCAGGATTCTATCATGGTAATGAACTGTTTGCTCTCATGTATATTGCTTAAACCCATTGATAAATGACTCTTGTGCAGGTGCACTCTTCTCCCAAAACATACTGGGTTGGTAACTTCCAAAAACTGCAAAGACAACATGAATACATTTACCGGTGTAGGTGAACTGTTAAGTAAATATTACACACTTGCCCATTACATAGTCTATTTCTATTATGAAGGTGTCTTAATGTGGTTTTTAAAACAAATTATGGCCATCTTAAAAACAATGCAAATTTATGGTGTGACATAAAGAGAGTAATTATAATGAAACATCAGTTAATATCTCACCAACTATCATATAAATGACCATAAAGATTAGACTTTAACTCCTCAAAACAAAATATACATTGTTAACAGGAATCTCACTGGAAAATGGCAGCTGATCATACGAATTTAAAAAACAAAATGAGTGTTGCCTTTATTAAAGGATTAATATAATATTTAATAGTTCCAGACAGCAATTAAACAAGGTTATGAAATAGATGTACTCATATATTGAGTACATTCTTATCGATCAAAATTCCTCTTCGAAAAAGCACCTGGAACCTATTAAATATAACAACAATTATTATAACCTAAAATGAACAGATTTACTGGATGTTCTATTATACAAATAAAATTAAATCTATATAATGTAGTACCACAAAGGATTTTGTTACTCCAAACTCTGGGAACTATTATACACAAATTAACAAGCCCTCCATTAATCAAGATTGTATGAAAATCTTAATCAAATCCTCTGCAGCTACAATTGAAAGCATCAGATAAAAATTTTCTTTTTTTGTATATTCACAAGCAACAATCAAATTATCCTCATACAAAATCTTCAAAGAACAAGAGAGACTTGCAGTAAGTTTTGAACTTCAATTCTTGGCAAAATTTGCTTCCGAATAGTGTCTGCAACTTGGGAGTCTGTGCACCTTTGCCCAATCGATTGGTGCCAAAGCCAACTGGTATGGTGCCCAGTAATTCAGCACTAATCAAGTTAATCGAAACCAAGCATTGTCCAAAGGAATTTCCAATCTTCATTATGGATCCATGTCATCAAGATCACTTTTAGATTCACCAAGCATCATTGGTGACTCTGAGTCCTAAGTTTAAAATAAAATAGAAGTATTTAAGCCACAGATCCTCCAAGGGTCAACAATCACAATACCATAAAGATTTCACAGCTTATATGTCACAAAGTACAGCACAGCTGACCTATATAAACATACTCAACAATAAAAACGTTCCTGTCTCACACCCATAACCCTCTATTTTTTTTTTTGCATCTATATGCCTAAGAGTCTTTAAAATATCCTGATCCATCACCACCCCAGACAATGCATTCCAGGCACCCACCTCTATGCAAAAAAAAACTTACCCCTGACTTCTCTCCTAACATTTTCTCTCCTCTCCTCCTCATCTGCTATTTGCTACTGTCACCCCGGGAAAAAGGTACTGGCCTGTCCACCCTATCTATGCCTCTCATAATCATACAGACTTCTATTAAGTCACCTCTCATCCTTCTTTGCCCCAAAGAGTAAAGCCCAAGTTCTGTTAACATTGCCTCATAAGACACATTCTCTAATACAGGGAACATCCTGGTAAATCTCTTCTGCACCCTCTCCAATGTGTCCACATCCTTCCTGTAATGAGGCAACCAGAAATGAACACAATATGCAACATTACCTAATGGCTATTGAACTCAAGCCTCCGACTAATGAAGGCCAGTATACCATAAGCTTACTTAACTACCCTATCAACCTGAGCAGCTTGAGAGATTGATGGATTTAAGCCCCAAAGTCCCTCTTTTGTGTGGACAAGTTAATCTGTTATAGAATACAGTTTTCAGTATTTGTTTTATCAGTATTCATCATATTGTAAAATTACATTTATTTGCCATGTTAGAGATAACATTTTGTTGGTAAAATAAAGGATCCCCAGAAGCCTGAAGTCCAGCAGCTCCAAGTTCGAGGATAGTTTTTATTCCCAACTGCTACTAGGCTTCAAGTTCGATATTCCAAAAATTCATCACTTCAGATATCCGAATTGAACTTCATCTGCCACTTCTCTATCCAATCAATCCTCTTTGTTAACCTCAATATGGTCCAGCAAATAAACTTGTTCTATATCGACCTCATGTTGACCAAGGTTCCTCTCCCTGGTAAGCACTGATGCAAAGTATTCAGTTAGGACCTTCGCTATTTCCTTTGTCTCCAGGGTCATGTTGCCTTCTTTAGCCTTAAGCGCCCCTACCTTCACTTTAGTCATCCTTCTGTATAGAATACCTTAGGGATTTCCTTAACCCTACTTCCCAAGGCCTTCTCATGCCTCTTCAAACTCTCTTAAGTCCTTCCTTAATTTCCTGCTTGACTACCATACAATTCTCATGATCCCTTCCTTTTTTTGTTCATTAAAACTTATGCATGCTTCCTTCTTCCTCTAATTAGTTGTGTCACCTCTCTTTGTCAACCATGGTTCCCTTATCCTTCCAACTTTTCCCTCAGTGGGACAAACCTATCCAGAACCCACTCACCCACCCACCCACCCACCCCCTCTTCAATTGTCCTAAAGTATTCTCCACATTACTTCCATGCCTCTCCTTGAGAACATCTGTTCCCATCTTGATTATTCGTATCCTTGTCCATAGCTACGTTAAAGGTCAGGGAGTTGTGGTCACTGTCACCGAAATGCTCCCCCAAGAGGTCTGTCATCTGACCAGATTCATTACCCAGTACTAGATCCAGTATGGTTGGCTTGTCCACATACTGTGACAGGAATCCTTCTTGAACATACCTGATAAATTTTACTCCATCCATCCCTCTTGCAGTAAAGAGGTGCCAGTCTATATTAGGGAAAATGCAGTCTCCCATAACAACAACGTTGTTATTTTTGTTTCATTGCAAAATTTGCCTACTTATCTGAGGGCCCAAAGACTACTCCCAATACAGTGATTGGAGTATCCATTCCAGTTTCTGACTTTATTCCAGATCGACTTGGTAGACAATCTTCTCACAACGTCCTCCATTTTTGAAGCTGTGACACCATCCCTGATTAGTAATGCTACCCTCCCCTTTCAAAAATATAGACATTATTAGTTTCTTGCATTTGTTCCAATGTTCATTGTAACCATTAAGAAAAAAAATACAAACATCAAAAACCTACAGCAAATGAAACAAAAATACAGATTAATGGTATTGAGTAAGGGCTTGGCCCAAGATTAACCTCTCTTGCAAATGATCTTAGAAGATCCTGGCAATAAATTTTGCACTCCAAGTAGACTTTCTTATATAATGATTAGATTCTACAGGAAGGAATGATTAGGGTCTACCAGAAGGAATAATTAAGGGAGTTTATTTAGTTTTGGAACTTGTTGCAGGTAGCTCCACAGAATATTCATAAAAGCCAACAACAAGTCACCTCTAACCTGTATTTCTATTAGAGTAAAATCTCCTGAGAGGGACTGTATCAGTGTAGTCATTGCATCACAATGGTGCCATGAACTTTTGGATGGAGAATGAAACAATAATATATTCACTGGTTTATATTATGACAGCATTGCTAAAACAAGAGTATGCTTCCATTTTAAATGCATCACTACTCATCCAGATGTCCTCTAAATATTGATAACCATTCATTCATTCCATTAATTCAAATTTGCTTTAAAATTAAATTGTGTGGACAAGTTCATCTGTTATAGAATACAGTTTTCAGTATTTGTTTTATCAGTATTCATCATATTGTAAAATTACATTTATTTGCCATGTTAGAGATAATATTTTGTAGGTAAAATAAAGGATCCCCAGAAACCTGAAGTCCAGCAGCTCCAAGTTCAAGGATAGTTTTTATTCCCAACTGCTACTAGGCTCTTGAACCTCCCTGCAATACCTAACCAAAACACTACCCCAGGACCACCAAAGATCTGGCTGCACTATTGAAATAGTGCAATTTTTTTTTTTTTAAACACTGCTGCAATTGCATTGATCTAACCTTCAACATTAGTTATTCATCCTGGTGCATTGTATTAATTTCTACTTCTTGTTTTAGTATGTTTTCTGTTCCTGTGTAGCAGCAGCAAGCACAAAATGGCACTGCATCTGTACATAAATGTAATGTGTATTAGCATAAACTCTCATCTCATCTTAATATTTAACCACGAACCAATTCAGCTCACCTGTCGAAGAGATCTATCTCCATTCTCTGCAGCTGGGCTGCCTTCTGAACCATTACTGCTCCCAGATTGTTCCTTTTCATTCAAAAGGGCTGTAGCATAGGCTAACGTGTCCTGTAAAAAAATAGATATGATCTAAGGTTTAATTTCCTGCGACACTTAAATCTAGGCCACTCTACAATCAAGAAAAATTCTCCGAACTATGAATCTGATATATTTATGTTGCATCTTTCACAACCTCCAGACAACCATTAGTGTTTTATGGTTGAACAGATATCTTAAAAATTTTAGAAAAAATTGGCAGCCAGATTGCACACATCAAGTCCACAAAGAGGTTTTTGCCCTCAGCTCCTCCTTAAAACAGTACCACAAGGTGCAGAGCAACAATGGATGAGGGGATTTAGTTCCTGTCCTAGTTTCATTCATATAATCAAGAGGGGAAAGTGTTATTCTGCATTTAGATTTCTCAGCCGACATCCATCCTCCTCAGATGGAGAGCAAGCTCAGGAGATGGCTCAGGGCTAAATGAAAATCAAAGTAATAGGGGCCAAAAGCTTGGTTTAGATGCAAATAATTCTAATTCTGCTCCAGCAATTGGGCACCTGAAATTTTAGTGCATGTCAAAGGGAATCCCCTATCATCAGGTTGATGTGGTAAATCAAGGCACTATCTACTCATCTGATCAGGCAACATATACTGAGAGAGAAAGAAAGTTGTGGCTTCAATTCAATAATTAACCCATCATCAGAAGTGGAAAAATGTGAGAAAGTGTGTTTTAAATTGGAGAGGGTTGGATAACAATGTGATGGTGAAGATCAAGTTTGTCCCGGTGACACAATTGCTTTCAATGCTAATTAAAGAAGGGGGTTAACATAAGTGAATCATTGGTGATCTGCCTGGAGGAGTGCACAAAGGATAAAGAACAAAAATAAATCACCATGGTAGAACTATGAGATGCAGAGCATAGCGGGTGCTGAAAATCAAAGAGAATGCTAGAAATTCTATGCAGAACAGATAGTATCCTTGGAGAGAGAACTGAGACAAGTAGCAACATCTTGTTCCAGTAGATGCAAAAGATCGTCAAAGTGAAAAGCAGTTCTGATCTTCAATACAAGTTGTTTTAATAATGATGAGCAGTCATTCATGTAATTGTGCGCCTTGCCTGTGAAGTGACTACTGTACTTAAATTAGCTTTCTTACTGTCCTATAAGGCTTCAAAACTTAATTGGTAGCAATGTGCTTTGAGAAATCCCAAGGACTTGAAAGCACAAGTTCTTTTGAGCACTGTGTCTGGATTAAAGATTGAACCTAGAACCAAGGAAAATTCAACTCTAATTTGATTCATGATATTCTACTCCTGCCACCTCCACCCAATACGTCAAGGACAATTCAAAGATGGTTATTCAAATCTGTGGGATCAGAGAACTGCTTATTCTTGTTTTGATTGTAATAACAGCTACTTTAATCAGATCTCTTTCTTTGCCTGACATTTTCACCAAAACAAAGAAAGGTAACGTACCTGTGCAGAAATTGTGCGCTGAAATGTCTTTGCTGTTGAGGTTTCATTTGATATGTTGCTCTGTGGGGCCCAATAATGCTCAGACATCTAAGTAGAAACAAATGGGAAAAAAAGGGCACAAACTTCATTTGTCTCCTAGTTCAAAACTAATTCTTCAAGATCTTTTTTCAATATTTCAAGAGGCTCAAAAAGTAACTTTTAAAAATTTTAGACCAGTTTTGAAGAGTCCAGCACCAATTTCCTCTATGATCTCCGTATCCTTGATTATATTAACATCCAAAAATCTATTAATATGTATCTTTAACATCCTCATTGACTGAAGGTCTACCCCCTTCTTGGTGGCAGAGTTTAAAAATTGATTACCTTCTAACTGAAGAAACCTCTTTGTTTTATAAACAATTTGGGCTAGTGATCCCCGATGCCAGACATTTTAGCTATAATAATCCCATTGTTACAGCTATCATATCAAGTTTCATAGGTATTTTATACTGTTCCATAAGATTGTCTTCTTCACCAATAAGTATAGGCCTTTCTCCTAAAAATCTCACACTACAGCTCGCCATCCTAGAAATCAATCTGGCAAACCTTTGTTGAAATCTCTCAATCTCAAGTATATTCTTTCTTATTTTGGGAGATTGAATCTGTACATAATATTTCCATTTCAGTTCCAATGTAATTGGAACAAATGATCTTTTGTGTACAAATAACGTCTAAATGAAGGGCAACATGCATACATATTGTCTTCCTAATTATTTCACTGTACCGAGGATCCCCTTTCACACCTTCACGATTTAAAATAAAGTACTTCCTAAACATTTGTTCTTTTACCATTAGACAGACGTGAACCTAATCACTGCAGGCTCCCCTCCAACACACACTATTGCGACGTCAAAATATGCCATCAGTCGTGCACTGTCACTGGACTAAATTCTGGAGCACCTTGGCCAACAGCACTGTGGGAATACTTTCGCCAGAATGACTCATGGTGTTGGAGACACCAGTGATGCCAGATGCCAAAAATACATGATAAAATGCCCCTCACACTCCCAGATTTATACTATAGTCTATAATACTATTTTTGTTTTGGACGTTACATACAATTTGCAGCATCAGTTGCTAATGGACTGTTTCTTGACTCCAATGAAACCATTTTATCCCTTATGCAAAATCCTTAGTCTCATTATCTCATGTTTTAATACCAAAGCAATTCTATTGTTTAATCGCTTCTAAGAATGATAATAAGAGTTTGTCACATTCAGATTCAGTCCAGAGTGGCTCATCCAATCCACTTCATTGTACTGACTTTCAAAAAGGTAGGAACAGGGGATAGATGGTACAGCAAAAGGGAATTCAAGCGCTCACCTTCTTCTGTAACCATTGCACTGCCCAACTCCAGTGATGGGGATGTTCGCGAAAGTAATCCTTTGCAGCTAAACATCTGTTAAAATGAGGAAGTGCACTCACTTAAATTTTGGAATTTAAAAAAAAACAACAAAATTTGGTTCACCCAATAAGGTGGCACATGCAATTTTCAAAAACTCAAGTTTAAAGCAGAAAGCTAATTCAAAAGGAATTCCAAAAGAGGTAAGAGCGACTGCACTTGACATGAAGGCAACATTTTTATCAAGTGCAGAAGGTAAAATTGAGGTTAATTGACATAATGGGAATGATTCTCCAATGGTCAGAAAATGAAACGCCACACGTGCAGAATGCAAAATCTAGACAACATTCCGGCACAGTGACAATTAGAAACATGTCACTGAGTGCATGCCCAGCATCGGCCATCTCTCTGGAGAGAGAACTTATCCCCTTAACCATTAAGATTTTTGGGGTGATCATTGTCCAGACACTAAATGGGACCAGCCACAGAAATACTGTTATCTGCAAGAGAAGCTTGGGCTAATATCCTGCAGTCTAGGATTTACCTGTTGGCACTGAACATCAGCCATTCTTAACTGGAGTTTATTGCCACCCACCCCCCCCCCCCCCCAACCCCTGGGCCACAGCACATTTAAGTAGAAGTGTTGTTTTCTTTTCATATCAAGTAACAATTTTTAAAATGTTTTTTGTGCAGTTGGTAGGAAAGAAGCATGGAAGGAACCAAAATGAGACTGTTTTATAGGGAAAGGGAGGGGGCCTTAAAACTTTGAGCAGAGCTTTGGGGGGGGGGGGGGGAGGGGGCATAGCTGAAATAAAAGGTTGAGAATGGCTGCTCTACATCATGGTAAACTCTCCTGGCCTGGATGATTGCAGCTCGAGCAATCATCAAGAAGCCTGGCACCTCGCCCATTATCCTAAAAATTGATTTCCCCCCCCACCCCCACCATCAATGGCAGCAATAAGTATCATCTGAAAAATGCATTAGTTACTTCCACAGGCAACTACTCCAACAGCATTTACAAACTCTTACCATCAAAGGTAACAGGTTCCTCCACAAGTCACCTTGATTTGGAAATACAATGCTGATCCTTCATCAATGGTGACTCAAAAAGGTTTTATTGCTCATTTGTTTAAGAATTGGTATGGATAGAACATTAAAGTTTATTAGTCTTAATGGATTAAACAGGTTGGCGAAAAGAAAAAGGGTCTTGGCACACTTAAAAAAACTAAAAGGGGATGTAGTTCTTCTGCAGGAAACACATCTTACTCAACGTGAGCATGGCAAGTTAAAAAGAGGGGAAAGTAATATCGTCGTCTTCAAGTTCAAAAGTGAGAGGGGTAGTGATCTTAATTAATAAAAATGTACCAGTAAGATTATAAGTCATAGAACGTTTATGAATATTAAGTTCCAAATTATGATAATTAAGCCTTTATGACAGATGTCTTTTTAAAAAAGGGCAGAGGAAAGACAAAATATATTGGTTGGTGATTTTCATTTTTGTTTGGATCCGATATTGGATAAATCAGCGAGAACAGTAACAGTAACAAAAGCTGCAAAAGTGGCGTTATCTTTTATGAAGGATTTAAATCGGATTGATATCTGGAGGTAGCTGAATCCCGCAGAGAGAGACTACTCATTCTACTTAAGGGTCCATGACTCACATAAAACAATTGATTTATTTCTAATGTCTGGACAGATAAAAAGCAGAATGATAAAAACAGACTATTTGGCAAGAATACTCTCAGACTATTTGCCATAACCTTAACCATTTTGATATTGGAAAAACAAGAAAGTGTGTATAGATAGTATCTTAATGCCATGTTGTTGAAAAGCACAGACTTTTATGAGTTTTATTAGGAGACAGATAGAGTTGTATTTTGGAATACAAACCTCTCTTCCACCGATAACAGTTTTTTTGATACGGGATACACTTAAGGCTTATCTGAGAGGGCAAATTATTTTGTATACAAAAAATCTTAAAAGAGAATATTACTGTGGAAGTGGATGGTTTGAAGAAGGAAATAACAGAATTGGAGAAAGAATATCAAAGGATGGGTTTAGAAATATAGACTCTTGGAAAATAAAAAAAAAATACAATACACTGAAAATGTACAGAACAGAAAAAAAACTAAGCAAAAATATTATGAACAAGGAGAATGAGCGCATAAGGTTTTGTCCTGGCAAGTGAAGGCAGACAAGTTGTCGAGGACGATAAATGCAATTAAAACAGATTTAAACATGTTAAACTACAATCAGAAAGAGATCAATGATATTTTTAGACAATATTATACTAAGTTGTATAAATCAGAATTATTAGGAGATGATAATGAGATGGATGAGTTCTTTGCAACCATTGAGCTTCCAAAGGAGGCAGAGAAAGATTTTATTTATAAATGGAGTAATAAGTCAATAAAATAAAGACGATTAATCCTATATTAATACATATGATTAGAGTATGGCAAGGTCTCAATGAGTGTATTGGGAAAAAAAGCAGGGATATTGTTAAGAGCATCATTATGTAAGAATGTGTGGCTACCTATGAATCGAGGTAAAAGAATACTAAACTCCTGGTCTGACAAAGGAATAAGATTCATTGAAGATGGCTATGCATAGGGAGTTCTTGTGTCTTTTGATCAACTAAAACAGAAATATGGAATAGCTAATGGAACTTTTATCTGCTTCCTCCAGCTAAGGTCATTCTTGAGAGAAAGATGGGGACCAGCATTGGTCCCAACTGAAATTAGTGAAATGGAATGAACGATTTGGCTGAGGAATACACCTAAATTTATAACAAAAATGTATTTTGCTCTCCAGAGTGAAAGTGTAAAACCAGGTTTGCAGAGGTCGAGAGAGAGATGGGAGTCGGACTTAGGGTTGGTAATATCAGAAAGACTGACGTTTGGATAGTATGACATCAATTATAAATGCAAGATATGGAATGGTTCAGTATAACTTCCTACACCAATTATATCTTATGCAGCAGAAGTTTCATAGGTCAAAATCTGAAATATCCTGGGATTGAAACAGGAATGTTTTTATATGGTCGTTTGTGAAGGTGAGGCCTTTTTGGTAGGCTGGATGGGTCACGTCTCCAGAATGGAGGACCATCGCCTTCCCAAGATCATGTTATATGGCGAGCTCTCCACTGGCCACCGTGACAGAGGTGCACCAAAGAAAAGGTACAAGGACTGCCTAAAGAAATCTCTTGGTGCCTGCCACATTGACCACCGCCAGTGGGCTGATAACGCCTCAAACCGTGCGTCTTGGCGCCTCACAGTTTGGCGGGCAGCAACCTCCTTTGAAGAAGACCGCAGAGCCCACCTCACTGACAAAAGGCAAAGGAGGAAAAACCCAACACCCAACCCCAACCAACCAATTTTCCCCTGCAACCGCTGTAATCGTGTCTGCCTGTCCCGCATCGGACTTGTCAGCCACAAACGAGCCTGCAGCTGACGTGGACTTTTTACCCCCTCCATAAATCTTCGTCCGCGAAGCCAAGCCAAAGAAAAAAGAAAAAAAAAAATAACAGGGATGGCCTTTGTGGCCTTAGGAGGTTTATCTTTTGGGTAATTTTATTGAAATAAGTAATAAATTAACTAAATTCCAAATGTCTTTTGTCAAAGTAGCTTTAGCAGTTGCTAAGAAGTGTATTGAAACCACTTGGAAGTCCAACTCTCCCTGACTCAGTACAATTGGTCCATATAGGGGCCCAATTGTAACAATGAGAACAACAGATTTAGACAGACAATATTTGCTTCATTACCATATAAGCAAATGTGACTTCCCCACATCATTTTTTTTATGGATAGTATAAATGTGAGCTCTGACATGTGGTTTTATATTTTGTGGAGGGGGGTGGGAAGGAGCTTTTCTTTGTTTATTTGTATGAAAAAGTTTAATATATTGTGATATTACTATGTATATTTATAAGAAAATGAAAAATAAAATATTAAAGAAAAAAGTTAACTCAAATGTACAAGATTAAAGTTCCTGGAACGGAACCAGGGAAAGAATCCAAGTTTCTTAACTCCAAATATTGAAGCTAGAAATAATGGGGACATGTAGCAAGTCAAGCAGGATCTGTGACTGAAGAAAAATTCAGGTTAATCAGCTGGAAAAATTAATTGCACTTCTCTTTTTCATTCGGTGCAACGTGACCAGTTGGCAGGTGGCATCTAGTGAGAAAGTTGAATGGGGTTCTACCATATTTTGCTTTATTTTATTTAAAGCAATCTCAGCATTTGTACTTGGTGTTTTCAAATCAATCATGCTCCACTTGATGGCATGTTCTCCAATTTCTCTTTTGGGATAAAAGGTGGATGCTAATCCAGAAAATGGACCCAACATTATTTCAACGTTGCTGATGGCAAGTTATGCATTTATAATCTTATTAAAGATCCTAAAAAAGTTAGAAATGAGCATTAATAGAGACAGAACAATTCAGCATGGAAACGTTGCCTTCAGCCCAACCTATCCATGCCAACTAATTTGTATAACAGAGCCAGTCTTGTTTGCCTGCATTTGGATACAGCACAGTAACAGGTCCTTCCAGCCTATGACCACCCAAACACACAAATGTGACCAATTAACCTACTAACCCTGGATGTCTTTGGAATGTGGGAGGAAGCCCACACAGACATAGGGAGAATGTTCAAAGTCCTTGCAGACTGGGCCGGATTTGAACCAGTTTGTCCCATATCCCTCTAAACCTACCCCATCCAAGAACATGTCCAAATGTCTTTTAAATGTCATAATTGTCCCCACCTCTACCACTTCCTCTGTCAGCTTGTTCCATGTACACATCACTCTATGTGAAAAGGTGCCCCCAAGTCTTCTTTAAATCTCCTTCTCCCCCAGCTAAAATCTATGCACTCACCTACCCAATGGAAAAAAAAACCTCATGTCTTTATTGATTTTGCATTCCTCAGTAAGGACACCCTCAGCCTCATGCTCCAATCAATGCCAAAGACTAAAGTCTTCATTAAGACTTTGCACACTTGCACTAATTCAGACTATATAGTCTTTATGTGAAATTGGATACTTCAATCCATTAAATTAGCATTCAAATGAGGGAAAGACATTTGTTATTGGGAAAGCTTTATAATGTTCCATCTGACTTGCATGTATGAAAGATAATCCATTCAAGAAATAGAAAACAGATTCCACACAAAGAGGGTTTATGAAATGTGGGTGAAATAGGATGGAACTGTACAGGCTGAGAATGATTGGGGGACTGAGTGGGGATATGGGGAAAAGGGAACAATAGTAGTATTTCCTTCTCCACCACCTGGTTCGATTTCTCTGATACTTCTCCCTTAATAGCTCCCATTGTATCACCATTATTACTTACTTTATCTGAGACATATAGGAGACTGCAGATTTTATTAATTTAGAGATAGAGCATTGTAACAAACATAATCAAGCAAAATCTGCTGGAATCAAGCATCATCCGCTGGAATCAAGCACAATCCGCTGGAATCAAGCATCATCTGCTGGAATCAAGCACAATCCGCTGGAATCAAGCACAATCTGCTGGAGGAACTCCAGGGTCATGCAGCATCAACAAGAAAAAATGAAGGGTTAACATTCAAGCTGAGACTCTTCCAAAATGCCAACCTTTCTTTTTCTCTCACTGTTGAATTCCTACAGTAGATTGCTTTTGGCTTCACCAACTTCACATCAGATTTCAGCAATGGTAGCCATTTTTATCCCACTTATCACCCCCTTGAACCATCTCCAACTTTATCCCGCATCTCTCATCTTTCTCCAACTGACTCCATTTTTTCTCTTGCCTTGCTTTCTTTGATACTTGCCAATTACCTGCCTCTGAACCCCCCCCCACCTCATTTGTCCACCATCCTTCACCCTTTTTCTCAAATACATCCCTGGCTGCTGTCTAATCCTTTCCACCGTGTCCTTATTTTACTGATTATATCCCCTCTGCACTTTCAGCCTTGACAAAGGGCTCCGACCTGAAATGCTGAACATCCATTGATGCTACTTAACCCATTGAGTTTCTCCAGCAGATCATTTTTGCTCCGATTCCAGCATCTGTTATCTCTCATGAGTCTCCAAATTACTTTCAACTCTGCATTATTTCTGTCTGCACATCTGCAACTCTTCCTTTTCCTTTTTGTACATTTTCACCAAGTGTAGCCAAGTCACTTTTCAAAGTTTTTAAAAACACTAGGATTGTCTAACATGAACTTTCTTTTCATTTTTATAATAAATGCAAACCTGTTAAAGTCCACGTTTATATTTTATATCAATTTTAAATTCAAGTACAGTACTTACTTCTGAGCTAATAGAACCAAGAATTTGATACATTGATAGCAACGGCTGCTGTCAACATTGTTACTCTGGTGCATCAGGGCTGCAGCGTGGAGAAAAAAACCAGAATTGATTAAATAACATCATAGTAGCAGAACATGCTGTTAGAGACAGCAAGAGTACATATAAGACTTTACAATGTTGTTAAGCTTGACACAGAGCAGTTTGCATAAAAGGGGTCACATATACAAACACATGAACACAACTGGCAAGGTTACAGAAACAGTGGGTGGATGGGTGGAGAGGGCTACTGAAAAGAATGAAGTGCCGACAAGCAACCAAGCATCATAGCAGTTGGTGGAAAAATATTCAAAACCCAGTAAACCTGGTGTAATTTAGATTTGAAAAGTGGAGGTAGAATCCACTAGTTAGCCCATTTCAGTTTGTGACTAGTTCTCTTAAAAGCACAGCAAGATAACCAGGCAAAACGTTCTACATACAACATTGATATTTTGCAAATTTTTTTTTCTTCTAAATTTAAAATTCTACAGCACGGTAACAGGTCATTTCGGCCCATGAGTCCTTGCCGTCAAATTTACACCCAATTAACCTACTCTCCTGGTACATTTTGAATGAAGGGAGGAAACTGGAGCCCCCAGAAAAAAAACCCATGCAGTTACAGGGAGAACGTATAAATTCCTTACAGACAGTGTGGAATTCGAACCCTGATCCCGATTGCCAGCGCAGTAAAAGGAGTAGCGCTAACTGCTATGCCAACCGTGCCACTGCTATATAGAAAATGAATTCGACAAGGCACTAAAGCAATGTTAATATTGCAAGATTGCACTTCACTGCAAGTAACTACCTTTAGTGGAAAAACTGAACAGAGTGGAGAGGGCTGGATTTGTAATTGGGGGTAAGTTAATGAAGATGTACCTAAAAGTCCTTTCTCCGACTCAAAAGCAAACTTCAAACGGCGAGATTGCAATGGATCTTCAATGACCTTGATCACAGGGCGAAAGAAAACAAGCACATTACTATCACAAAACTTTTATGAAGTGATTCTTAATTCTATTAGGAGGTAGAAAACTGTAATTTTAGTTCATCAAAGACTACACACTGTTTGTAAATCTGACCACAATAGCCAAAATAAAATCACAATCACTGCTGTTAAAAGTTGAATTTATTTTCTCTTCACATTCCACCCCCCCCAATTGATTTCTTCCATTTTAGACAACATGCTCAAATCCCAACAAATAAGAGCTGCTAAGGTTAACAGTTGGCCCCTGTCAGTCTTTCACACATTTTTGATCTATGATAAATAAGGTAAAAGTGTAACATCCAAATTATTTGTAAAGTCAATAAATACAAGCTCCACTAACATCATTCAGGATCTGAGAATCTGCTGTATGACTGTATGGTCATGTATGGTGTGGCATAGATTTCTTCTAATATACAAGGCAAAGAGCAGCACTGATAATTTTCTTACCAGGATTTCATGCAGTAACTGGAATATATTCTTTAGCTCATGAGGTGGAGCTGTCTCCAGTTGGATCTGCATTACACAAAGCATCATAATACAGAAAGTCATATTTAATCATTAAGTTAACTGGTTCACTTTAAGCAACGACATCTTTTATGACATAGTCTACATGGATTTTAGCAAGGCCTTTGGCTCACATTTTTAAACAGCCTGGTCAGAAAAATACGGGAAGAGAAGGCAGCAAGTTGTATACAAAGTTAGCTCAGAAGCAGATGTAAAGGATTGTGGTCATCAGGATTTTTAGTACCTGGAAGCTACATATGGTTCCATACCCCATCCCTTGATTTTTCAGGTTATACAATTTAGATATATACAGATACCATGAATGAGAGCTTTGAACGATACACACAGTAGTTGTGAACAAGAAAGGCAGCAGCAAATTGGAAAATATCAAATAGATTGATTGGGTGGGCAAGAGTGGCAAATGGAATGGAATCATGAGAAACTAGGTAATATATCAGGAAAGGCAATAAAAGGTACACGATTAAGTGTAGAGAAAAAGGCTGGAAAATATGGTGACCCTGAAGGCAAATGGATCAACTTCTTAGAATTTTACGCAGTATTATAAACAGCCCCTTTGGCCTACTAGCTATCAAGTATTTTTACAGGTGAACCCTGTGTATTAGCTCTTGGCTTATAGGCTTCCACGCGATGGCATTGAATGTACTGCTGATGGATAGAATTCAAGACTAGGCAGGCCATGCCAAAAACAAATAAAATTTCACTTAGCTTAAAGCTAGATGACATGTACAGTTCTCGTCAAATTTCCAAAAGAACTGGAAAGGACTACTGAGGATGCAAATGAGGACTGGAGAATGCCAGCCACGTGAAAGCATGAGCTAAGTTTGTAGGTTTCTTCAGACTGGTGGAAACCAGGAAAGATTTTATTGAAGAATAAAGTTATGACAAAGTATGGACCAATTTCTCATCATAAAGAGATCAAAATCAGGATCCATGGATATATAATAATTGGTAAAAGTGCGGAGATGGAATAGAGCAGAATTATTTTCCATCCAGAGAATATGAGGATCTGGAATTTATTGTCTTAAAGGGTGGAAGAAGAACAAATCCTCCATGCATTTATGAAGTTCATGCCATGATTCACAAGCCTACGGGTAAAGAGCTGCGAAAGATAACCTGATAATCATGACTTAGGCTAGTACAACAAGTAGAATAGTCTTTCTGCAATACCTTTTTTTTTATAATTTGATAATTTAAATAGACAGACTAATCAAAGTCAGAACTTGACATTCTGTGGAAGCAAGATTTTTTTAAATCAGGTTTCAAATCAACACATTTATGTAGATGAAGGCAACTCATTCTAAAGTAAGACTAATTTCATTTACATTCCATCCTCATTATTTTCTGATTAGCTATCCATGAATCTGGGTGCATGTGGCTTGAGGCCAAATTAATTTTTTTCAAACAAACATCTACGTATATGTACACAGAGGAAAAAAAAACATTGCCTGTATAAATTCAGCGATCAGTTTCCAGGTAACTTGTGGCTAGTGGTTCCATGCTGTGTGGTTATTCTGATAGAGTGGGCTTCGTTTACGCAATGCTCCCTTGAGATATTTACGTTTTTAAATGTTTTATTAATGCTTGTTAATATTTTTAGAACATTATACTGCATACTTTTTATCTGGGGTTGAATTGGCTACAAAGGAGAGGCCTTTGTACAAGTACTTTGTTCTGCAACCATCTCTTGTAGATAACAAGGACTTAAACATCAAACCTTTCACTGAATATTTCAATCTACAGGATGGACATTAGCTTCACAGTGAGAACCCTGTACTTCAATCTCCAGTGATGAAATGTTTTGCAAACTAACGGCATAAAAATGGTCTTGAAAAATATCAGAAAGTATTGAAATTTAGTACCGCTAATAGTTAAGAATCAACAATTTAAAATGGAAACAAATAGGCAGGAATTATACAATTGGAGGACACAGTTTTTACACCTTTGCTTTTGTTATCAAGTTGCATGTTTCCAAACATCTATGTATATGAAACTCCACCCTCCACTATATGCTGCTTCAAATATAACTTCTTTGGGTTCACTTTGAAACTATTAAAAGGGACCATTTATTGCTCAGACCGATGCTACATGGGTTGAGGTTTTGCACTGAAACTCTTCCATTACTATTCCTCTGTGAGCAAGTCTATATTCTCTCATCACCTTTCCTGAGAGAAAATTATGCAGGGCTTGTGAGGATAAATATCTATTTATACTCCTATCCATGCTTTCAAAATATTCCTGAAATTAATCAAACGTAATTTGTTTCTAATATATCTGTAAAAACAATCCTTGATTAATACAGACATTTTTAATTAATTCCAGGATGTGGGCTTCACAGACTAAGCCTGCATTTAATTTCCCATCCCCAACTGCTCGAGAAGATGGCAGTGAGCAGCCTTCTGAACTGCTGCAGACTTCGAGGAGTGGATGTACCCACAATGTTGTTAGGAAGGGAAGTCCAGGATTTTCCCCCAAAGATGGTGAAACATTTCCAAATCAGAATTGTATGCGGCTTGCAGAGCAACTTCAAGGTTACAGTTCCCATGCTTTGATTGCCATGTCCTTCTAGTTGACAGCAAGGTCATGGGTTTGGATGGTGCCATCTCAGGAGTCTTGGTGATATGCTGCAGTGCATCCTGTGGATGGTACAAACTGCTGCTCTTGTGCAGTGGCTGATTGAGTTGAAGATAATTGTGGAAGAGATTTAACTTAGAGTGTTTTGAAGTTGCACTATCCAGATATGTCCTGACTTGACCATTGTTGATGGCAGACATTTATAACTACATACTCATGTTACCTCACAACTTATACTTTTGCTTGTTGTTATCAGTACGAAATACCACCGAAACAGTTCTATGTACATGCAAGAGAATTTTTCTAAGCCCTTTGTTTAAAATCCTTGGCTTCTTTCTCATCTATGAACAATGAACAGCAACATTCTAGAGCATAGGATATTCTTTTCTGTTCTGGCAATTTACCTTAATGGTCTGTAATGCCTGCACCAATGAGAAATATTCATTGCAGAAACAACAGTAAGTCACCATCTCAGAAAGGACAGACAAAGATCCAGTCAGCTCTCGCATAGCATACATAACCTGAAACAATAAAGTATCACATAATAAATGTCATTGCCTCTCAAATTCATCACAAAGAGGAATAGAGTTTTCATAATCCTTGCGCCATAAATGGTAACTGTCTTTTTTTCTCTCTATTTTGCAGAGATGGACATCTGAAAGGGTGGGCATCATCACCTTAAAAATATGCTCTTCAGGGTGACTTGCAAGAATATTTACCATGGTATTTCTCTCAGCCCAAATAACAAATTTGATGCAAAGAATACCTTAACCAGACTTCCCTGTACAATTTTGAGATAAGCCCTGCAATGATTTAAAATATCTCAATCAGTAAAACAAAAGAAATCCACAAATATTAACTAAAAATACCTCAAGTAGGTAAGCTTGTCCTTCAGGTCTGAAGAGAGATTCTACATCTTGGTGCAAAGGTACCTGTGGAGTTGGTGAATGCCATTTATATTGGCCAGGATCTTGAACAAGAGAAAAAGGATATTTAATATAGCTTGTATCCTTCTACTTCCAATTATTTTTCACCATTGAATTTCTTGCCTTCTGGATCTGAAACATTTCAGCCAACATGAAGTGAATAGCTTGTTCTCAGTGTTTATAATGAGAATCAGGAGGAACTCAGAATCAGAATTTACTGACACGAACAAGTCATGAAATTTGGTGTTTGGCGGCAGCGTCATAGTCCAAACATATATATTATAACCGTCTTACTGTATTACTATATAAAAAATAATGAAAATGCTTGAAAAGTAAGGCAGCGCCTTTGGTTCATTGATGATTCACGATTCAGATGGCAGCGGGGAAGAAGCTGTCCTTGTGCTGCTGAGTGCTCGTCTTGAGGCTCCTGTATCTTTTCCTTGATGGTAGCACAGAGGGCATTGCCTGGGTGGTGGGGGTCTTTGAGGATAGAGACTGCTTTGTTAAGATACTGCCTTATGTAGATGTCCTCATTGAAATGAAGTCTGGCACCTGTAATGTCACAGACCGAGTTAACAACCCTTGGAGTTTATTCTTGTCCTGAGAGTTGGTGCCTCCATACCAGGCAGTGATGCAACCAGCCAAAATACTCTCCATGGTACACCTGAAGAAGCTTACGAGAGTCTTCCAAGACAATCCGAACCTCCTCAGACACCTCACAAAGTATAGCCACTGGCGAGCCTTCTTTGTGATTGCATCAATATGGAAACTTCAGGACAGATCCTCAGAGATGTTGACACCCAGGAATTTGAAGTTCTTGACCCTCTTCACTACTGAGCCCTCGATGAGGACTGGGTCATGTTCTCCTGAGTTCCTCCTGAAGTCCATAATCATCTCCTTGGTTTTGCTGATGTTGAGCGCAAGGCTGTTGTCATTACACCATTCAACGAGCTGATCTATCTCTCTCCTGTACGCTTCCTCATTGCCGTTTGTGATTCTGCCAACAAATGTGGTGCCATCGACAAACTTGTTGATAACATTAGAATTGTGCCTGGCCACACAGTCATGGGTATATAATGAGTAGAGCAGTGGGCTAAGCATGCATCCTTGGGGTGCGCCTGTGTTGATGATCAGGGAGGGGGAGACATTGTTTCCAATTCGTACTGACTGTGGTCTTCTGATGACAAAATCAAGGATCCAGTTGCAAAGGCAGGTACAGAGGCCTAGAGTTTCTAGCTTCTTGACCAGCATTGAGGGAATAATGGCATTGAAGGCTGAGCTGTAGTCGATGAAGGGCATCTGTAGGTATGAACTGCTGTTTTGAAGGTGATCCAGAGCTGAATGGAAAGCCATCAATATTGCATCTGCTGTGGAGCGATTGTGATGACAGGCAAATTGCAGTGGGTCCAGATCTTTACTTAGGTACGTGTTAATTCTGGCCATGACCTGCCTCTCAAAGCATTTCATCACAGTAGAACTTAGTGTTACTGGGCGGTAGTCATTGAGGCAGCCCATGCTACTTTTCTTAGGTACCAGGATTATTGATGCCCTTTTGAAGCTGTTGGGCACCTCTGAATGCTACAATGAGAGATTGAAAATGTCTGTGGACACTCTGGCTAGTTAGTTGGTGCAGAGTTTCAGTACCCTGCCAGGTACATCATCAGGCCTGATACCTTGCGAGGGGTTATCCTCTTGAATGATGTTCTGACTTCGCCCTCAGATAGATATCACAGTGTCCTCAGCCTTTTCAGAGCTTCTAGTAGGCATTGTTTTATTCTGCTTCTCAAAGTGGCCATAGAAGATGTTTAGCTTATTGGGTAGTGAAGCATCGCAGCTATCTTTAGTGTTTGCCTTCTCATTGTAGGCTGTAATGGCCTTAGGTGGCATGTCTCTGTCTCTAGCTCCCTCCAGATTTGTCACTTTGCTTCGGAGATAGTTTTCTGCAGGTAGTACCTGGACTTCTTGTAAAGCTCGCGATCCCTGGCCTTAAACGCCCTTGTTCTCTCCCTCAGCAGATTGCAGATCCTCTGATTCATCCACCGCTTCTGGTTGGGAAACACCTGGTATTTGTGCATGGGCACACACTCATCCACCTGATGCATATTCATTCAAGTCTATGGATGAGTTCCTGAATATGTTCAAGTCCAGTAGTCCTGCAGACACTCCTCCGCCTCCCTCGATCACACCTTCGCTGTCGTCCCACTGGTGCCGCGGCCTGCTTGTATGCCGGGAGAAGTACATCCAGGTGATCAGACTTGCCGAAGTGCGGTCATGAACTCAGTGGTCAGTCAATACTTCAGGTCAGGACCCTTAATCTCCCACCAGCTTCTCAGTGTTTCTCAAGATTCCAGCGTTTGCACTGGGTGTTTCACAGCAATTAAATGCATTCATCACTGAATTTTCCAATTCGAAATGGCCTATATTTAACTCAGAAAAGTAAAGAACTAAATTTGACATTGCATTTAATTATTCCCAATGTTTACAACTTTTGAGGAGAATTGAAAAATGACTTGATAAGAATCTCCACGATCAGGGATATAAAGGAGATAAAAGACAACTGCTACTGGTTATTTCAATTAAGAGGGCAAAAGTTTATTTTCCTATGCGGGGGTATGATCATTAGTGCAAAATAAATAGTGTGAGAGGAATGAATCAAAATTAATAGTGAATTTAGAAATGAAAGAGAAATTAAGAATGACAACTGGAGTTGTTTAAGAAAATGAAACATTTGCAGGTTTTCAAAAATTCCTTCTTAGGTTCAAACAGAAGAAGAGAATTCCATTCTGGCTGACCCCTTAAGGTGGGGAATATCTGGCACAATTTTATCTGAGGTCAATCAAAAAAAGTTCATATTAATCTAACTCATCACAACCAGTCACCCATATGTTTAACTAAATGAAATAATTACAATTGGAATTCAATGTAAAATGTTTCTTTCCAAACATGCAGAAGAATTTTTTTTTGATGAATAGCTGTTTCAGTATTTACTGCCCAAGAACATGTGAACTGACATGCGGGGGACACAGAAAGCACTCAGTTGTTTAGTAGAAGCATAATGATGCCTCTTGCTGCAGCAAATCAATCCTGCAAGTCAGAATCAAAGATCTGAAAAGTTTCATCTCAGCTGTATTCCAAATTCATTCTTTTCAGATAGATTGATGGTGGAGTTCAAAGGGATCCATGTGTTCTTGTGCATGGACGTTGAGTGATAACATGCAGGGAAAGCAAGCAAACAGGATGGTAAATTGTATGCTTGCCCAAACCGGCTCCATCAGCCCATCATTCTCCTCCTCATCTAGTTCTATTCCTCATTCACACTTCTTTATACTAGCTTATATACTGATCATCTTTCTTACATAACGATATGTTAACATAACATAACAATTACAGCACGGAAACAGGCCATTAGGCCCTTCTAGTCCGCACCGAACCAAACACCCCTTTCTAATCCCACCTCCCTGCACAATGCCCATAACCCTCCATCTTCCTCTCATCCATATACCTGTCCAACCTTTTCTTAAATAATAACAATTGACTCCGCCGCCACTATTTCTCCCGGAAGATCATTCCACACAGCTACCACTCTCTGAGTAAAGAAGTTCCCCCTCATGTTACCTCTAAACCTCTGCCCCTTAATTCTTAACTCATGTCCTCTTGTTTTAAACCTTCCTCCTCTTAACGGAAATAGTCTATCCACATCCATTCTGTCTATCCCTTTCATAATCTTAAATACTTCTATCAAATCCCCTCTCAACCTTCTACGCTCCAAAGAATAAAGACCTAATCTGTCCAATCTCTCCCTATACTCTAGATGCTTAAACCCAGGTAACATTCTGGTCAACCTTCTCTGCACTCTCTCCACTCTGTTTATATCCTTCCTATAATTAGGCGACCAGAACTGCACACAGAACTCCAAATTAGGCCGCACCAACGTCTTATACAATCTCAACATCACCTCCCAACTCCTTCCCCACAATTCCTTGCAACATCTCTACCCATGATTTTGACACATCCCTTTTGCCCTACAGTTACTGCTTGACCTGCTAAATTCTTCCAGCAATTTATTTTTTGTTAATAGTATGTTATTTTAATTGAAAGAGATTCTGAGCACAAGAGTAGACATATCTTGCTTAAAATTGTGTAAAAATCTTGAGTATTGTGTACAAGTGCAGCCTCTCGACCCAAGAAAGAAAAGATTTGAAAAGTTCAAACTGATTCCTCACATGGAACTTTTTTTGCAAAGGGAGACAGAGCAGTGTGGGCCTGATCTCCAAATTCATAAGGGATCATAACCTTGAAATTCATAGCATTACCACTAGGATTGACAGCATAGATACAATGTTGATATTTCCTTTTCCTGGGGTATCTAGATCCAGACAACCAATTGGACTTTTATTGTGTTTTGGTAGAAAAATTGGAGAATTTTCATTTTTTTTGTTGCCACGGACCACCTATAACAAACCCACCGATCATTACAGGTTGAGAAATACTGAACTATGCTATTAATACAGTCATTTGGAAACACAACCATTTACCCTAACTGTTTTCTGTTAGTTAGCTGGCCCCAAACATGGAAAAATACAAGTATTTCCAAATCCCATCAGCTCTTTTGTGCATCAACCTTTAAGTGACATGAGAGAATTTTCATTTTGTGTTGTCAAATACACCACCTTATTTTATACATCACTTGATTGTTCCAACTGTAATAAGCCCTTGCTGTAGATTACAGGTGTAAAAGATTTGTGGTTAATTAAGCATTATTTGGTGACATTGTAAAGAATTCTGGGAGTTTTTACATTGTATATGGCCAACTCTTATTGCTAAGGATTATGGGATTGTAACTAAGAGTGAACTCCCCCCCCCCCCCCAATAAAAACTCAAGGTTTGCATCTCCCCAGAAGGACTGTCACATAAACCAGTCATAATGGCTTTTTTGGTACCAAGAAAGAGCAACAATCTACTTCTGTAGGAGACATTAGCTGTGACAGTGTTAAATGAGTAATTGAAGCTAAGTAGTAATTCAAGGTTTTTGGGGACATCACCAAACGACAAAGAAATTCGAAGTCCATAAACAAATGTGAAAGCTGCTTCAAATTAGTTAGAACACGTGATCTAATTTACTATACAAATGGACCCATTTATGTATGAATTTAGAGAAGAGAATAGCATTATAGGAATATCACTGATATTTCATAGTGCTGCCCCAATCTCCTACCAGTGTTACAATTTAAAAAATTTTTAAAATATTTTTCACACTACGAACCATACTGACCAAAATACACACAAACATTTCCCTCTTCAATATACAGTGTCATTTTCTCCCCTTTTCCCCCCTCCCTTCCCTCCCTCCCCACCCACTCAACGTTCAACATATATGATACATTAAACAATGTCACCAGTGTTATAACTGAAGTACTAAAACTGATTGTATTTTAAAACTAGTTCTGTGGTTCTCTGCTGTGTTCTTTATTCGCAGATAAGTTTGCAGCGCGGGCAGACTTTAACACAGGTTGAAACCTATTATGAAAAATTGCCTTTCTGTCATGATAAATCCCTCAACTGCATGCCAAGAATGAACTGATGTTTGAATAATTTATTTTTGAGCAAAATTGAATTAAAATATAGATATCCACTGAGAATCTTTGAACAGTGGGTCTCAAATTAATTAGCAATATTTTTATTGAAGATAAGCCAACTTCTAAAAGAAACTTTAACTTACCAATAGTGAGAAGGGATGAAATGTCTGTATGTAGGACTAATGATGCCAAAGTGATATGAAGATACCAGAATTCACGGGCTTGTGCAGAACTCCAGCGCCGATTCTGATTGAGAAATGAAGACTATTTGGACTTATTTCATATTATCACAAAAATTTAAGTTTTTGATTGTTGTTTCTCGGGTAAAAGAAATCATTTGCTCATTGTGGATAGAGAATGACAAACAGTGAAAAGGAGCTCCTTAACAGTAAAGGTACACAAGTCAATGAATGATATAAAAGCAATTAGGAACATAGAGTAATCAATAATGAGACCTCAACTTTAACAGCATACTAAGTATTAATACTTACTTGGTTGTTCTGCCTTGATGGACCCAGGAGAAAAGAAAGCATTCGTTTGAATGCAGAGTGTTTGCATAAGAGCTGGCAGGCCTTGAAACCCTGAGGACAGAGGGAAATGGGGCTTAGAAGGCAGCATTGAAATATCACAAACATTCAGGTCTGTCTAAATCGTTACGATTGAATGAAACTTCACGGCTATCTTAAAACAAAGAGAGGTTCTCAGTCATAACTAGCAAGGCACAAACATTCAACTTTGTTCCATAAGAGTAAACATTTTTAAAAAATTGACTACATTTACTTTTACTCATTTACTCACTTATTGTCTCAAAAACTTGCACGAAACAGTTGCATGATGGCCACAAACAGAATTGACTTTTAACAAAAGAATTCTTTGGCCAAAGGCAGAGGTACAGTAGATGGGAGGAGGAAAGCAATTAGATTATATAGTCCCTTGAACGACTTCTCCACCATTCAATTCATGACTGATTTAAATTTTAATTTAACTTTGCCCCCAAAATCCTTGATCCATTAAAATCTGAAATTCTAAGTCTTGAGCACACACAATAATTCAGCTCAACAGCTCAAGATTTATACCAGTTCTGTGAGTGAAGACATTCCTCCACTTTCAGTCTTAAATGTCTGAGACCCCATCCAGAATTTCTGCCCCTAGTTCTAAATTTTAAAAAAAGAAAATATCCACTTGAAGTCTTTCTTGGTAAGGTTCACTATCAGGACCTTGTAGATTTCAAGAAAACTGGTGTAATCTTTTCTCTAGAAGCACCCAAGTCATAACTTGAATCAATCAAATGAAGTTGTATTGCATCGGCCTTTTATGCAAGTAGATCTTTCTTAAAAGGATAATCAGATCCACATGCAGTATATGTATGAAAATGTTAACATTTGACTGAAATACTCAAACTTTTGAATACGAATTCTGAAATAATGTAATTTTTATTCTGGTTCATTGCTCCTTGCAAGGCTATTACCATACCATATATAAAAACCTACCAAAATGATACTAATTATAGAAAATAGTTTGAAAATAATATTATTCAGGTGGTGGAGAATTTATTTTTCAGGTTGCAGTCT
Source organism: Narcine bancroftii (assembly GCF_036971445.1). Taxonomy (NCBI): domain Eukaryota; kingdom Metazoa; phylum Chordata; class Chondrichthyes; order Torpediniformes; family Narcinidae; genus Narcine; species Narcine bancroftii. Next base: position 120,256,916 of record NC_091473.1, on the reverse strand, counting down.
CTTCTAGCAAAGCCAGCATTTCTTGTCTATCCCAAAATGCTTGAAATGCTGCAATACTTGGAGTGAGGATACACTCGCAATACTAGTGTTTGGGTGGGTAGAGGGATAAGATGGAGATGACTGGTACTGGATCCTGTGACAGTTAAAAGACATTTTTGAGTCAGAATTGTTTGCAACTTGAAGGAGAACTTGCAGTTGACATTGCTCTCATTCATCTGCTGCTCTTGTCCTTTTTGATGACCTTTTGAAACCGTTGTGTAGTTGAATGACAAGAGTAACTGCATTGCATTTTATTCACTGTAGTCACAATGCCCTGATGGTAGAGGACTGTGCTTTTATTTTGGTGAATGCAATACTAATCAAGCAATCTTTACTGTTGTTGTTGCATTTATACAGGAAGATGCAGAGGGTTCCATTGTGCTCTTGATCCCTGCCTTGCAGCAGTGCAAGGAGCTGTAAGGAGGAAAATCACTCCTCAAAGGGTGCCTACACTCCGATCTGCTCATGAAGCTGTAGCTGTCACGTTGACTTTCCAGTAATGTTGATGATGAGAAATTTGGCAGTGGTAATAAAAGGTAGGCTTCACCATTTTGGAAACATTGATTGCCTAATACAAATTGCATTTGTCATGAGACCTTGCTGTCTGATTTGCTGAAGAGTTATGAGCATTGTGCATTGACTTATAAACATTTTCACATCATGAAGATAAATGAAAATGATGCTGGGCACATCCCAGAGGAACCACTGAAGCAGTGCCTGGAGATGTTTGACCCCTCAAAAATTCCACAACCACTTGATAGGTATGGGTCCAGCCAGTTCCTCCTGGTTACTATCAACTTCATCTTTACTAAGACACCTTGATGCAACCATTGGTCAAATAGAGCCACAATGTCAAGGATGGTTAATTTTACCTCATCTTTGGAATTCAGTACTTTGGTCCCAGTTTGGACTGGGCTATGACAAGTCTGGAATTCAGATCCTGGCAAATTCTGAAGTGGTCATCAATAAATAGCTTATGAGAGTAAATGTCATGGTCAGAGCACCAATGAAAGCAGCATACTGCTGTTGACAAAGATGACTGGACAATATTTGGCAAGATTCGATTTGTCCCACTCTTTAAGGGTAATTGTCCACCATTGGGGCAGAGACAAAGAGAGAGTGACAGAAGAATTTAAAATGAGAAGTGAAATGGCACAGGAATCAAACCACTACTTTGTGTCTGTTGTCATCCCTTAATAGATGTTTAATCATTCATGACATGATGGAGCAGGCCTGCAAAGCTTTGATCAGATCTGCTAGTTAGTATCATTGCAAGCAGGTACTGGTCCTGGCATTCTTTCTGCATTTCTCACTGAGCCAGGGTTTATCCCTTGCCTTGATTGCAATGGTAGATATAGTATTGTGAGCTATTCACCTTTCTTTTGAGAGCAAAATAAAAATCGACAAAGAACACACTTTACCTTTTGAACAAAGTTGTTGAAGAGGCTGAAATACTGGGAACAGTTTTTGCAATTTTCAGCTACATCCTTATCAAGTAAGCCCAGAAGTACTTCCAGTAACTGGTCCAATCCTTTCAGCTAAAGAAATAAATATTCTTTAGGAACTTAAGACATTTTAATAATTAAAACAGATTATTAACTATAGTTGAAAAAAGCCATACTCCATACTATTTCTTTACCCCTTTAGATGTTGAGTCCAAGGATGTCAAATTTGCTTTATATGATCATCCTTAGCTAAAAACAAGGCATTAAGTACAAACACCAAGTTATTAAGATGCAGAGGAGTAAAAAAAAATTAGTTTCATTCATTTGCAGGAAATGCAGTGGACTTAAATTTCAAGATGCAAGGATTTGAAGTATTGACAACTTGACAACTGCTATATTGGATGGCTCATCTGGTCGTACGGCTGGCACCAGCCCAAAATCAGTTTCATTCTCCCTGTCCCATCTTTAGTCTCAGTTCTTCTTTTTCCTTTCCTACCACTACACCTACTCTTCCTGAGCTCCATTTTGATGGGTGGCAAGGAAGCGTGGGATGAGATTTCAGTTTGAGATCTCCAGGCTAGTTAGCAATGTTGGTGGAGTCTTTGATAGTAAATGTAGTATAATGTGAATCAGGTAAAACCTCGCCATGCCATATGATGACATAATTACAGAACATTTTGTTGAAACCCACATTGAAAACAAATGTTCTCCACCTGTAGAAATTTGGGTAAGCAACACTGATCTTCGAATAACAATATAGTTATAAGATGTTAAAAGGTCCTTTTGATATTTTTAGCATTGATATTCTACACCTTAGAGTTTAAACAAAAAAAATCATAAAAGACAGTTGTTGACTTTCTGCAGAGGTTGGAAAAATCATGAAATTAGTGAGATGAAACATGCAAAGCAACAAGATGCGCATATTCAACATTTCATATTTTAGGAGGATGTCTGGTTGGCTGTAGCATGGTGTAACAGCAGCAGTCAGATGCTCCTGCATACTTTACATTTTTTCTAACTACTTGGTTCTTTACAACCAAAGTGTTTCATATTATACGCCTTTCCTTTCTTTTAGCTACATGCACATTAAAATGGCTACAAGAAGTGTTAAACCAGGGAAGAAAGAAGCAGTGTCAACTAATCTGACTCTCTGAGCTACTGAATCAGCACAGACAGCCGTTAGCTGACGATTTTCAAGATCTCTCAAGTCAGATTGACATTAACTTGACCAAGTCTGGAGATTAACTGAGGAACACAGTAATCGTTTATCATCGTTTGAACTCAAATGGAACAACTTGAACAAACGAGCATGTCGTCGAAGTAGAAAATGTAAGATCCAGATTAAGTGACAGAAATTCGAAGCTAATGGTGAAAGTTGTTGACCTCGAAGGAAGGAGCAGATGACAAAATTTATGTATTCTGGACTTGGCTGCATCAAATGAAAGTGGGGAACTTTTCGGAGTTACTTTGCGTGCTGTTTATGAAGGAGCTGCTCCCATCTCTGCCAGAGGTAGATAGAGCTCAACTGTGCACTAGGGTTTTGTGAATATTTATTATCCATTTTGTGTATTTATTATCTCTTCTAATTTAATTTAAATAGTACCTGTTTGCCTGCAGCAAGTAAGAATTCTGGCATATCTACATTGCACAATAAACTCATTATTATCATCTCCATATACTAACCCTTTCCTGATAAAGCAGAGCACTCTCGAGTGTTTTTTCTAGAATGGTAGCGACAGTTATTCGGACCTCTCGGACAGAACACTAATACCTCTGGAGCAGAGACTGCTCTCAGTCATTCTTTGGCTATATTGTTATCAAATAAAGGATTCTCTGCTTCGTTAAGCTCGTCAAAGAGGGAAACTCGAATATCACAGATCATGACTGTGGAGGAGTACTGTACCGAAGTATTGAAGCAGTGTGCCAAATACAGAGAAGTAATGTCAGAGTTGTACAAGTGTGGATCCAAGCCTTCCTTGTATCCTGCACGTCTCTGTGTTACACTTCCCAATGGTCATATGAAGTGGCTGCGCTCGGTTGAAGAGGCACGGATCAACCTACTACATCGTGCCCAGTGTGAATTTCTACTTGATGATTGAAGCTAATTGACTATTATTATTTTTAAGGTTTCTAACACTTGATATATAGTATTTGTTGGGTGAGGACTGGTTGGCTTTCTTTGCTTTGGCAAGATTTTAAGGGGTAATAAATCCACTTGGGTTGCAGTTATGCAAGTATTTTTCTTTGTATTAAATCCATTGAGCTATTTAAAGGTCAATATTACATCCTTTTGTGCCCATAATTGTTTGAAACAATTTAAAGTTGTACATAGGGCTCATATGTCTCAAGTTAAATTGTCTTGTACCTATCCAGATGTAAATTCTTGTTGTGATAAATGTAAGAGCAAAGAGGCTTCTTTAATTCATGTTTTCTGGGCGTGTCTTAGCCTTGAAAAATACTGGAGGGATGTTTCAAACTTTATCCTTAATCACCAATGTAAATCTAGAGCCTAATCCTTTGGTTGCTCTTTTTAGAACTTCTGGAGAGGATGATGTTCTTTTAACTCCATTCAAATGTCATACTCTGTCTTTTGCCCATTTTTGGCCAGACGTGAGATACTGCTTAGATGGAAGGACATTATGTCCTGCTTAAATTTAGAAAAGATTCGTTACTCAATTAATAACTCAAATATAAGGTTTCAAATGTTGTAGCGACCATTCTTGGTATGGGGATGGGGTTTAGAGACACAGCTATCCATGATAAAATTATTATTAGATATGCTTTTGTATTATGGATGCACCCTATGTACCTATATATTTTGCTGAGCTATGTAATTTGTCACTTTTATTGTGCATTCCATAAATATTTTGTACATATGTTTATTTGTGTAAAACTAATAAAAATATTAAAGAGAATTTTGTTTTGAATAAACCAATCTGTGTCTCTGGAGTCTGAGGAGATTTGGCAAGTCATTTGATACTCCATCAAACTTCTGCAGATGCACTGTGGAAAGTACACTGACTCGTTACATCACAGCTTGGTTTGGCAAAACAATTCCCAGGAATAGAGAAGGTAGCAAACTTAGCCAGATCCATCACAGGCTCTGACCTCCCATCCATTGTAAATATCGATGTGAGGCACTGCCTCCAGACAGTAGCCATCATAAATGACCCCCATCACACTGGTCACAATCACAACTTACTGCTACTTTTGGGCAGAAGATACAGTAGCCTGAAAATCAGCATCTCTAGGTTCAAGAAAAGAGTTTCTTTTCAATAGCTATCAGACTCATGAATCTCTCCTTCGTGCACTAATCATGGTCTGCCTGCACTATTGCCGTCACATTTTTGCACTAGGGTTTTGTGAATATTTATTATCCATTTTGTGTATTTATTATCTCTTCTAATTTAATTCAAATAGTACCTGTTTGCCTGCAGCAAGTAAGAATTCTGGCATATCTACATTGCACAATAAACTCATTACTATCATTACCATATACTAACCCTTTCCTGATAAAGCAGAGCACTCTCGAGTGTTTTTTCTAGAATGGTAGCGACAGTTATTCGGACCTCTCGGACAGAACACTCCAGAAGGAAAATCCTTGTAGACACACAGAGAAAAGCAAAATATTATGGCCATTTCATTTTTCTACTTATTACTCTATAACAACCCAACTAAAAATATTCTTATATTTACCACTTAGCAGTAAAGATTAGCAAGGAGAGACAATATGGAGAAAATGGAACAGGTGGAATGCATGATGGGGCAAGAAATGAGCTGGACTGAGAGGACCGGAAGTTGAGGAAAATTTTCCCTTTGAAAGTGACTAGTATTCATGAATTTTTATTATTAAAAGGTTAGAGATCCATGAGAAAGGACAATGAAGCATTAGAGTTATTGCAAGCTTAAGCTGCATCAGAATGAGCTGATAGTAATGACTACACGATCTTTTTGATCCAATTTTTTATGCCCCTTTCTTTTTAAAATAAAATTTTAGACGATTTTATGCAAAATAAACTAAGAAAACAATAAAAAGCTTAAAAGATGGAAAGGTAATTAATGTTTCGTTAAATACATTTGGATATCTGGATGGTGGAACTAAATCAGTGTTAACGTGTCATTAACAATAATAGTGGCATATTTTAATGTAACAAAGGCACTCATTTGGCAGAAATCAATGGTGCACATCCAAAATTCTGATTAAGGCATATCACTGATGCCAAGAGAAGCATTCTTATCTTACATTTGATTTGTTTTATGTTACATTATGGTTCTATTAGATCTTAGAATATGTCGAACAGGAATTTTGTGTGTTAGGGTGAAATTGAAGTATAATGAGGTTTCAAGAACTACAAACTTTCATTTCTATTTAATTACACATACAGAAAGCTGCTAAATCAGAATTAAGGGTTTCCATAGAATTTGTGCAATGCCTGATGACTTTTAAGCACAGTTAAATGAAATATGAAGCAGTATACTATATTGCTTGGAGAAATTGTCTCAATGCATCAAAAGAGAAAGGAGATTCTTACCTTCAAATGGCTGAATTAATATAACATGCCTTAGCTTGTTTGGAATACCTACACATCCTGTCCCCACCCCTTTTTGAAAGACTAGTCTAAAGGTCCTTGAGCATAGATGGGCTGATATTACCTCATTGTTATCATGCAAGTGGAAGGACCAATCATAAACTTAAATATGGTTTCAAAAACCACCTCCGATAATAAGGCTCCACCTTTTAAATGCTCAAAATCTCAAAGAAGAATGCTCAGGCACCTAGCTGGAAATCTGACCTTTGAATGCAGTTGGTCTCTTACTTTACAAAAACTGAAGCTCTAAGCATAATCTCCACACTAAAATAGAAAAGTAGAAAATGCAGCAGGTATTCAGTGCGCCAAGCAACATTTACAGAAGGAGAAATTGAGTTAATGTTTTTGGCCGAAAACCTTTTCTCTTCCACCCAAAACTTGAACTCTGTTTCTCTTCCTATTCATGCTATCTGACCTGCTAAAGAGTTCCAGAATTGTGTTTTTAATATATCATATTTCTAGTCTTTTCATTTATAGTTAAAATATTATTCATTTATGTCCAATAGATTTTCTGCTTCCAGATATTTAATTACTTTGCTCAAATTACCAATATGAATTTGTGTGAGAGCTCCAGATTTTTTTGCATTAGATATTTTAAAATAGAATTTCTAATTTGGGAACAGCAAGATTTTGAGATACACAAGAGATTATGGATGCTAAAATATCAACCGAAAAAAAAAACCATACACTGCTGGAGGAATTTGGTAGAATAAACAGCAATTAGGGAGGTAAAGGAATAGATGATGTTTTGTGCAGAGAGAAGACAGCTGGTAAAAAGAGGAAGGTTGGTGGGGGAGGGGGGGGTGGAAATAGTGTGAGAAAGGGGCTGGTAAATGATTGATGGGCTATGGACGGGTGAAGGGTAACACATAGAAGGAGCCATGAATGGTGGGGGTAGAACAGACAAGTAAAAAAAAAAGAGGCAGGTGGAGCTAAGAGGTAATAAGCCTACAAGGTTGCAAGTGTTGGAATCTCATAAGGAAGATGATAATGGGAACTTTTTAGAGAGAGATGAAGAGCAGATGGAACCAGATAAGGGACGTGAGAAGTTGAGATTATGGAAATGAGATGTGGGTTGGAGGAGAGGAAAAAGATATAGGAAACAAAAATGGAAGGCACAGAGGTAGACTGGAATGAGGGGGTGAGGCCCACAGAAGGAAACGGTTACCTGATGTAGGTGTAGGAATGGGCAGGGGGGTTGAAATAGCATGCTTCAGATGGCCACTGTGATCAGAGTACAGGTGGTCTGCAAACCGGTTTCCAAGTTTGTGCTTGGTATCACTAATGTACACATTGTGATACATTGAGAACATTGAATGCAGCAGACAAGGTTGGAGGAAGTGCGTACGAATCTCCCTGGAATATGCCAGGAGTCAGGGATGAGCATACCAGTTAGTCAAGGAGAGAATATTTCTTGTGAAAAGTGGAAAGGGTGGGTAAGAGAAGATGTGGCTAGTAGTAGGATACTGTTGTAGTTGATGGAAATGATGATATGCTAGACCTAGAGGCAAATAGTGTGATAAATGAGGACGAGGAGAACGTCATCTCTTGCATTTTGTGCTTGACTTTTATGTTTCATCCATCCATTCAGCAATTACAGTTTTAACTTTTCCATTATCCTCAATGCATCAAAATTCTTGGATTAGGAGCTTGTGTTTTTGACTCACTTTATTAGTTCTCGGCCCTCAGACCCCATCAGGAATTCAATTAGCCATTGGCAGGCATCACAGCTGCTTGTAAGCAATCTCTCAATGAGGGTTATCCATTCACCTGTGTCCACTCTGTTAAAATAAAAATCAGAATCTTCTCAAGCTGGAAGTTCATCATACCAATTAAAACTTAATTAATAAAAGTTATTTCGAAAGGCCACATCTGATACCTCCTGATGTGATGAGAAACTAGGCATACAGAGTTACAAATGCAAGCCCATTGCCTCAACAATACTCAATTTAGTTTTAGGACCAGGAATTTAGTTCTCTAATGGAAATATTTTTCATCTTAAAATTCCATAATCACATTTGAATTTGAGACTTCATTGAAACTCAGTCTCTTCAACTGACAGTCCAAGATGGCATAGTATGTCTGATATATAACATAGAAATTATTGAAACATTTAGAAAATCTGGTCAACTTGGAAGGTATATTGTCCAGATAACCTTTTGCAATCTTTAGATGATGAAAATGTAAATGAGTGGTATTTAAACTAAAGAAAGGTGTTCCTGCTCGCTAACTGGTGATTTTTCTTGTGCAAAAATGTTACATGAGCTAAGAAAACAAACAAAAGTTGTCCGTGATTGAACAGCTTGTTTCTTAACTTCATACCTGAGTTTTTTCTTGGTTCGCAAGTAGGTTTGAAAGAGGAACTGGATGGCAAGTCTCATGCCAATCTTCGCCATGGATTGGTACATAGGATGTTTCAATTTAGTCTATGAAATAAAAGAGCATCAGACTGAGATAAAAACACAGAAATACAAAATGCTCACAAATTAGAATGTGCGCTAAATTTGATCATTTGTTCCAGAAGGTAAAAGAAAAAAAATGCACTTAAGAGTTTTGATAATTTTCTATTATTTGTTATAACAGGGCAGTTGCCCTGTAACAACTTGGAATACCACATCCATGCAGCTTATAAAAATGTAGTTTTACCATCATCTATTATTCACTGCCAACATAGGTTATTGAAATGTTTCAATAAGAAAATGACATCTCACCCATGGAGAATAAAATGTTAGTTTCATTAAAACACATGGCTAAGCATTTAATTGGCCACAAACATTTGTGAAGGCGAATTAACAAAAGGTGAAGCTAGCGTGAAGAATAACAAGTCATATTGTGCCTGTTGATCGACTGTTTCACAATTAATTACTTGAATAAGAAATTAATTTACATAAGTGATAAAACCAATAGTTAAATTGGGTTCGGTAAGCTCCAGCTCATTTCAATACATTTGCTGGCTTTTCTGCTCATCTCAATGAGAATTTACATTTGACTATTGATATAAAAAGCTACAAACAGCTCCAGTACTGCTGCTCAATCTCAGTAGCTAATTAAATTTCCAATCTCGAGAATACAGGAAGAAAACCAAATGTACAGTTCTCGCAAATGAAATGGTTGGATTTTGGAATAGTCCAACTATATATGTAGTATTGCAATAACATTTTAACTCAATTAATTCAGTTATTGTTAAACAAGAAATTTTGTGTATTTAGGCACCCAGGCTCAAGACCAAAATATTAGTTATCTTTTCACTTCCTGTGGATGCTGCATGACCTGCTGCTTTTTTCCACACATTTTTAATTCATTTCTTACCACTTCATGCTTCAGATTGTCTCAGTTCACTTAACCAGGTGTCAACATATTTTTTTTTCAAAAAAAGCTTAATGCATGGCCAATGAAGTTCTGTTCATCCCTACCCCACATAGCTCTCCTAAAACATGGCGGGTTTTAAGCCGTCGCCCTCCAAGGTGGTCAGGAATGGCTTTGTGCAGCATGCTAGCTTTATAAACTCTGCTCCCAGTAACTATAGATTTCCTTTTAGTCTGGGCCATTGATTCTTTCTCAACCTAGCCAAGAAGATCAAGGCTATCCTATTTCTAAACTTTTGTTTTCTCTGCTCTATATGAATAAATATAGTTGTAATATACTGTAAACATTTGCAATAATATGAGATTACTCAAAGAAACCAACTTTTAGACCTGAACACCTAAAAGGTGCACAAAAATATTAAATTAGAACAATTGGGTGTAAACTATCTAATTCTCAAGAAATCTCAACTACACTGATCATTCTCCCAAATATTACCTAACACTTACCGCATTGAGTGAAATCAAGGAAAGTATGAAATTGAAGTAGTCACTGTTGAAAACATCTCTGTTTTTCATGAATTTCAAGTTTTCATCTCGTACCATCTGTTAAAGACAAAAGAAAAAGTTGTATTGCCAACAGCTAACTATAATTTGAGGTGCTAATAACACAGCAACTAATATGGTGAATGGAGTTTAAACAAGAAAGTCTGCAGATGCTGGGCTGAGTGCAATACACAAATGTACTGGAGAAACTCAGCAGGTCACACAGCATCCAAGGGAAGGAAAGGATAACAAAGGTTTTGGGTCAAATATGTTTGTGTATTGCAACAAATATGCTGTTCCATTATTACAGCATCTGAAGAGTTAAACAACCTTTGCTATTAAGAGAATTTCTATAAATACACATGTACATTATAATATAAAAATTTCTACCCTATTCCTGGCATTGGACAAGATTCAAGTGCAAAAATTCATTAGATGCAAAGATTTAAGTTTAATTGAGAAAACAAAGATATTTTCATTAGTTCTGTTCTTTATGGAGATATCTCATAGTTCCTCAAATAGTTTTAATGTAATTTATTTGTAGGATTTGAGTATTTTAATTCAAATACCAAAATCCTAACTCTTTATAGCAACTTCTAAAGGTAATATTTTAATTTTAAACGGGTATTTTCTTTTTTCATCAATCAAATTTCTGAAGATTTTCAAAAGATGCATCAAATTCAGAACCTTTAGCGTATAAGCCTCTGTCGAGAGGAAGAGGCCCAAGTAAACCTGTGGTGGAGGTGATGAAGTAAACTAAACTATTGACAAAGAATTTTAAGACAAATGATAGCGCAAGAGACACTTAATTTTTAAAATATTCTGAATAACAATCATTTTTAATTACTTCATTTTGGAATGACGTTGCTTTGTTTCAGCATTCTGGAGTCTGCCAGAAGATGAAATTTTAAGTGCCGTTCATGGGCAATTGTTTAGTTCCTGGACAAAAGCAGCAACAAATGTTTTGCTGTTAACCTTGTACTTTAGAGAAACAATTGGTCACTCGGGTGAAACAGAAAAATGTTTAAGGCCATAAAATGACACAGTACTTTCAAATCTATGAATGACCTTGAGTAATCAAAAGGTAGGGAAAATAAGAGTCACTAAATGTTCAACAGGAATTCAGGATTAAAACTTTGTTATCTAGAACGTAAAATTTACTACCACAAGGGCAATTAAGGCAGTTCGAAGATGAGGAAAATAATCACACAACGAAGATGAGGTGGAGACCTAATCTGGAACAAACATCAATAGAACAAGTTGGGTTGAATGGTCTATTTCTACTCAACTGTGACAAAGTATATAGATAAGTTTTTGGGAGATAAATTGGGAAAAGGTTTGTTAGGGTAGGTCATATACAAACACTTTAAAACAGATCTTATGTAAAATACTGGAGCTTTGCTCCATTCTAGACATGTTGGGGCCAACAGTCTTTGCAAGAGCTTTGGAGAGTGCCTAAGATACTTCATTAATGGATTGTTGTTTACAAAAAGGCAACAGATGAAAGATTTTGTTGGAGCCGCTGATTGACTGGAGCTGTTCTGAGGGTCGTGGTTTTGCAAGCAGAGAGAGTCAAACAGGCTTTCTCTCAGAGAGAGAGAGAGAGACATACACACACAAAGATCACTTCTACAGTGTTACAGTCAGCAACAACAGCTGGGACTGGAACAGGACAAGCTGGCAAGCTTGTGGAAAACCCTATTTGGAAGATGGGTTCTTATTTCAGCCTGGTCAAAGCCCTTGTGGTTCATGCAAAAGGAGGGGACTGGCTGTTTAATGTTTCACTTGGAATAAGTGAAACAAAAAGGAAATCTGTGGTGACCTGAAGGAAAGAGGTTATCATCTGGAGAACCCTGAAGAGGCCAAGTGGCTGATTAAAAAGGAATCAATTGTGGATGTCCTGGAACAACAAATCTCTCTCTCTAAACCAACAAGGACCTTCCTGAGTGGTAACCATTTACCTTTCAAGCACCAAAGCCTGGTGAACTTTATAAATGTTAAATTCTGTGCACAGTATAAGTATTGCCTGCAACCAGTGAACTTGGAGAAATGATAAGTGAGATTGGACTGTGAATCAAAGAACGTTTCTGAACTTACACAGACATTACATACACGTGCGTTTAGAATTAGAAGGGGGTTAAGTTAGGTTAGTTAAGTCAATAGTGATGTTAAAGTGTGATTCTGTTTTCATGTTTAAAGATAATTAAAAGTAACTTTTGTTTAAGAAACCATTTGTCTTGGTGAACATCTATTGCTGCTGGGTTTTGGGCTCCTCTGGGCTCGTAACACATCATTAACTCCAATTATTATCACTGCATTGCTGAGGCAGAAGGGAAAGAGGACAAAGGAAGAAATATATTCTGAAATTGTGAAATAACCATGTTTTAATTAAAAAAAAATTTAGACATACAGAACTGTAACAGGCCAATTCAGCCCCTATGAGTCTGTGCTGCCCAAATTACACCCTATTAATTTTTGAAGGGTGGGAGGAAACCGGATCCCCAATGAAAACCCACACAGACATGGGGAGAACACACAAACTCCTTACAGACAGCACAGGATTCGAACCCTGGTCCAGTCCTAATTGCTGGCGCTGTAAAGGTGTTGCGCTAACCTCTACGCCAACGATACCACCCTATTTTGATAATTTGATTTTTCAGATATCAAACTATCCAAATGCTCAGGTACATTAATGGAATCAGTAAGTCACATAGATTTTCCCCACTTTGTACAAAATATACCACAAACTACACACAAAAAGAGGTAATTCAGCTCATCCCTTTATGTCTGTCAACAAAGAGCTCCAAAGCCAATCCCACATTCACTACTGGGTCCTAACACCAGAGAAACAGTCTTCACATTTCAACAGTATTTGAATGTGCTCTTAATCATCAATAACACATCCAAATACTGTTGAAATACAGACGGGTTCCAGACCCTTATTGCAATCTAGCTAAAAACATTTTTTCCACCTATACTCTACTTTTTCTTTGAACGATTTTAACTCTTTCCTTGGTTTTTGAACCCTCTAAGAGAAATAATGCCTTTTTACTTGCTCCTGCAATGCTCTGGATTATTTCAAACATTTGAATTATGTCTTCTGGCCAGCCTTTTTGATCCAAAGGAGACACCCATTTCTCCAATCATTCCTCATTGCTGTCAACATCTCTAAATCATCTTCTTTTGTGCAATGAATGATTTGATAGTGAGATACATATGTTTCTCTGCACAACTACACCATTTCAATCTTATGATTGCTTCAATGATTGTCTTCTTACCTGGTAAATCCTGGCTGGCAATTTTTCCACAAAGAGTCCCTTCTTCTCTCCCTTCCTTACCAGCTTGGTCAACAACGAAAGGCGATCATTGCTTGGTCTATGAAGACGAGGGGATGACTGGGGTGAAACTTCCGGTGAAGAGGGTGCAGATCTACTCAAAACAATAGATTGTTTTTGTCAGAAATACAAAAATATGAGTTGTGGTTAAACAGCAAGAGCAAACAGCAAAAGCAGACAATAAATAAAAATGTTGTTTTGTATTTGTGAAAAACTCCACACATAATTTTAAAAATAAAATGCTGCAGACGATGAAAATCAAATTAGGAAAAGCTAAATTTCAGGTCAGTGACTGCCAGTTGGGATGAAGCTCAGGACCGATGGGAGAAAAGAAGAATATAGCAGTCAGAGCATTTTTCATTACAACTTAGTTTAAAACATGGGCAACCTTTAAGGAATAAAGTGGTAATATTTTGAACTGAATTGTTAAATGAGTGGCGGAGAATGGAAAGTGTTGCAAAATTACTTACAAGGACAGATCTTCAGCTTCCTGTCGAACAACACTAACTCGACTTTTCTTTGGTAAAACTGGAGAATTTTGGTCCAACATTCGCTGGTAAAATAACATGTAGGCATTCCAATATCTGCGACGGACCTCAGGATAAGGGTTTGCTTTTAAAAAAAAAGAAACATCTCTAGAATGTAACCTCTATAAACAGGTGTAACATTCACTTGAACTGTACTTTTCTTTAAAATGTACTACCCAAAATAAAAATTACAATAAAAAAATGAAGAAGCCATAACAAAATTTGCTTTGAATTCTGCATGCAAACATTTTAAGTCCAAAACCAAACAATGAGATGCATCACGAGAGATAAAGATAAAATTTGTTGCTCTCATACTGTTGCAATGAGCTACTTTAAATCCTTGTTGCTCAGGCAGTGAGGGTGTTTTTACAATGCTGTCAATTGAAGGATTTATGATTTTGAGCCGGCAATGAACAAGCATCAAAAATGCAGCCACACATATTCTTGCAGAGGAGATTGATTTCTTGGCACTTTGTCAGAAATATGTTAATTCAGAAATGTCACTGGAGTCAAAAAAACAATCTGGACTAATGCAGCAGGTCAGGAAGCATCTGCAAATGCAAAGGGATGGTCAATGCTTCAGGCCAAGACCTGCAACAGGACCTGCTAGGTTTGTTTCTCACAACAGATTACTGGACCTGCTCTCTCTCTCACATCTCCAAATATGTTGCTACCTTGGTTTTTATGCATAGGGAGAAGGACAACTTCAGAAATCATCATCAAACAGTTCCAGTTTTGACCACATGATGGACATGGTAAATGATCATCAATTAAAGTTAAGAGTCATGCTGGTGGCTGCAGATCCTGGAATCTAGAGCATAAACAATCTGCTGGAGGAATGTTTCAAAGCCAGAACCCTTCATCAAGAATAAAGTTAGTTAAGCCCTGAAATGTTCCCCAAATATGAAATGATTGATCACCAATAAAGCACCACAATAATTCCAATGACTGGGTGGCATTTCTTTCTCCCCAGTTCAACTTTGTTTGGGATCCTTGATAATTATTGCTGTCCATTCTTTAATTAAAAAGATATATTGATTTTCTTTAATGAACTAACAGATTGTGGAGGGAAACCAATACGTCTGCAGTTTTGTCAGAAATGATCATTGACATTTTGGTAGGTAAATGGGCAACTTGAACTGCTTAGTTTAGTTTATTTATCTTTTCTTGCTTTTTCCTATTCTGCAAAATTGTAGCTATCAATTAACAAACCGACATGCAAGGTGGGTAGGATGAATGAAAATGAATAAAAAATGGAATAAAAGAAAATTCCAGGTGCAAGCTGGCTGCAGGCTCTGATCAAATCATTAATTCTACCAACTGATAGCAGAATGGCATTGACATTTATGTTTCTTGCATCATTTACAGCTTTACATTCATTTCAGCCAAACAGAAATTATACTTTTTTCCTCTGAAGATTCCAATAGGCCTCCATGTTCCAGTTCATTTATGTGACTTGACCGTGCTTTCAGCTTTGACCCTGCCAAAAAATTTAAACATCTAACAATCTGTTAAAACAAGCTGGTTTCTAGGTTTGGACTCTCTCATTATTGGACTTTCACTGATATACTGGAAAACCATTCAAATTCATGTTTTTGTTTCCCTAGTCATTCTCTTACAGCCAAAAGATTCCATTGGTGGTTTACAAGAGAAAAATAAACTCAGAGTCATGTTAGTTCCACTGTAACTTACATTGATCATAAACTTTAGGTCTGTACTCTCCACCAAAACATTCAAACTCCAGCGTCTCATCGTTGAGATCAAACTCTTCCACCACCGTGTCATTGAATTTGTACCATTTCCCTTTGCCGCCAGCCCTGCAGAATAAAAAAGTTGAATGTGAGCCCAGAACCAAAGCCACACTTCAAATGTGACTCTTCACATCTATTTTGATTTAAAATCTAATGCAACAAAAAAAAACCAACGACTTCAACTAATTTTCACCCACCTCCTGTCCTTGATGAATGAGTAATAGTGTCCAGCATGTGCCTGACCACTATGGACAATCACTCCAACTAGCTCATAGTTTTCAGTTGGGGCACCTTTTTTTCTTGGAGACCCACCACCCAAGTGATCACCTGCTTTGCCATTTTCACCATGTTCAGAAGAGTGCTCTTGTCGCGCCATTCCGGACACTGTATACGGCTCCATGTTTAGAAGCCATGGAAACTAGGAGAAAACAGTGAGCAACAGTTTATATTGGATGAGAATTGACTGCCCACACATCCCAAAGGAAAGGATATAAGGAATGGAAGTTAAATGACTTCTGATCAGTAACCAAACTAAAGTGGCGCTGTACCAGATAGTGGCTCTGTTTGCATACTGCCTTAATGATGGCAGTCGCTTCTTTCTCTACAATGTGGTAGCGCAATTCACTTCCTTGTACCTTCTTTGACATGAATGCAACAGGCCGTCCTCCTTGGTTAAGGACAGCAGAAATAGCCCCAACAGATGGGTCACACACTACCTCAAAAGGTAAGTTTTCATCCACTGAGCTCAGGGTGGCTTCCTCCAACTCTCTCTTTAGTAAGTTAAAGGTGTTCAGGGCCTTTTCCTCCAATAGAAACTTCTCTGTATTTCCCATCGGTTGAATCTTGTTAGAAAACCCATGAATCCATTTGGCAAAATAACCAAATATCCCAAGTGCCCTTTTTAAGGATCACAAATTTTCTGGCGAAATCTCTCAGGATCTGGCTTAATGATCCCATTCCCCACACAGTATCCAAGGACATTAATGGAATTCACAGTCTTGGAATCATTAAGTGTTAGGTGCTTCTGACTGATGGTCTTTAGGAACTTCTTTACATTTTGATCATGCCCCTCTTGTGTATGTCCAGCAATAGTGATATTATCAAGGTAAGGGAAGACTCCTTGCTGTTTTTCTTCTCTAACTTCTTTAGAGCTCACTGGAAGGTGGCTACCCCATTTGTGACTCCAAATGGGATCCACTGGCTTTAATTACTTCTTACCTGACACCTTCAGTGAGATTTTATGATAGGCACTTTTCAGGTCAAAGATAGGGAACATCTATATTTTTCAAGTTCGTTACTCTTTGTTAAGGGGCAAGCATCCAAATCTGTCTATTGATGAATTGCCTGTGAATAATCCACACACATTTGCTTCTTGTGTTGGTGAGTAGGATCCTTCACCACTACCACTTGGGCTTGTCATAGTGGGCAAAGTCTCTCAGGATCTGGATTCATGATCCCATTCCCCACACAGTATCCAAGGACATTAATGGAATTCACAGTCTTTGAATCATTAAGTGTTAGGTGCTTCTGACTGATGGTCTTTAGGAACTTCTTTACATTTTGATCATGTCCCTCTTGTGCATGTCCAGGAATAGTGATATTATCAAAGGAAGAAACTTTGCAGTTTTTCTTCTCTAACTAACTTGTCCATAGGTCACTGGGAGGTGGATACCCCATTTGTGACTCCAAATGGAATCCTACAACATTGGGATAAACGTCCATTGGATTCAAAAGCCGTATATTTCTTATCTGACTCTTTCAGTGACACTTGGTGGTAGGCACTTTTCACGTGAAAGGTAGAGAACATTATATTTTCCAAGTTCATTCAGTATTTTGTCAATTCTTGGTATGGGTTAAGCATCCAATTCCATGTATTGATTGACTGTGAATAATCCACACACATTCGCTTCTTGTGTCGGTGGGTAGGATCCTTCACCACTACCACTTGGGCCTGCCATGGTGATATGCACAATTCAATTATCCCTTTTGAAAGTAATTGGTGAATTTCCTCTGCAATGAAGTCCTGATCATCTTTGCTAAAGCATCTTGATTTAGCAGCAATTGGTGATAAGCTGGGAAAAGGGATGGCTCTTCTATTGTTGCTGCTATCAGTGTAATGATCAGCACCGTTCACAGTTAGCTCAGACAAGGGTCCTCCGCATTTAAATTTCACACTCAGGTGCTGACGATGGCAACCCTGCCCAAGTATTAATTCAGAACATAAGTCTTTCAATACACTAAGTTGTATGATAGCATATGACTGGCTATTAAAACTAAGAGTTAAGTCAACAACAACATATCCTTGGGAACTAGTGTTTAAAGTTTTCTGACCCATAGTAATGCCTTTACTGGATGGTGGACCTTTAGTTTTAGTTCCCGCGTTAGTTTTTCCCTAATGTAACTATTGGTCAGTCACAAAGGTTGCAGCTTGAGCAAGTCCTTGTGGCACATTATTCTTTACTTGGCTTCGCGGACGAAGATTTATGGAGGGGGTAAAAGTCCACGTCAGCTGCAGGCTCGTTTGTGGCTGACAAATCCGATGCGGGACAGGCAGACACGGTTGCAGCGGCTGCAGGGGAAAATTGGTTGGTTGGGGTTGGGTGTTGGGTTTTTCCTCCTTTGCCTTTTGTCAGTGAGGTGGGCTCTGCGGTCTTCTTCAAAGGAGGTTGCTGCCCGCCAAACTGTGAGGTGCCAAGATGCACGGTTTGAGGCGATATCAGCCCACTGGCGGTGGTCAATGTGGCAGGCACCAAGAGATTTCTTTAGGCAGTCCTTGTACCTTTTCTTTGGTGCACCTCTGTCACGGTGGCCAGTGGAGAGCTCGCCATATAACACGATCTTGGGAAGGCGATGGTCCTCCATTCTGGAGACGTGACCCATCCAGCGCAGCTGGATCTTCAGCAGCGTGGACTCGATGCTGTCGACCTCTGCCATCTCGAGTACTTCGACGTTAGGGATGAAAGCGCTCCAATGGATGTTGAGGATGGAGCGGAGACACATTAATAAGCGCAGTCAGTACCTGAGAATTGACCACTGTTGCCACTGAGCTTGGTGAGGCCTTGGATTTGCACAACTGGGCATATTGTCCCTTCTTGGCACTTTTATTACAAGTAGCCTCGCATGCTGGACAGTTATCCCGTGAATAGTAAGAGAAACCACAGAAGAAACATTTCCGTTTTGTATTATAAAGTGGCAGCCACAG
Source organism: Narcine bancroftii (assembly GCF_036971445.1). Classification (NCBI taxonomy): domain Eukaryota; kingdom Metazoa; phylum Chordata; class Chondrichthyes; order Torpediniformes; family Narcinidae; genus Narcine; species Narcine bancroftii. The sequence goes on along the minus strand of NC_091473.1, from coordinate 120,238,180 downwards.
CTAGTTTCTCAAGAACAACTGGAAGATTAGCAGCCCTGCTAAAGAATCCTTACATACCTGCGCTAACTGTGATAGCTCAGAGTTCACTATTGCAGCTGGATGGGCCACTGGGGTAGCATATGCACCATTATTGTGTTGAGCTACGTCTAATGCACTAGCTTGGTTATAAACAGTCTGTAAGTCCAGTGTTTTGTTTTCTAAGAGACGCTGACATATTGCAGATGAGGCAACGCCAGCGATGAACGCGTCACACATTGCCTCATTTCCACTCTGCTCCGCACTATGATCTCAAAAATTACAGTTTTTCTAATTTTTCCAACTCCCTAAAGAAATCATCTGATGCCTGGTAGTCTGGCTTATAAATTGTCCAACGTAGAGATAGAAGAGTCAAAATTTTCACATCCTTCTATGTATTTGAAAATACTGCAACTCACACAGCCTAATAGTGTTCTGTACTTGTTCGGTATCTTGTCCCCATAGTTGTCGACATTGTTCATGAAAATCATGCACCAGTGTCGCCACTCCTTGGCAGCGGGGGTCGATGTCTAAGCACTTGGGCCTCCATGCCATCTCTATGCTTGACAATTAAGTTGAGTAAATTGTTGTGAGAAAGAAAAACTTGGCTACTTTCCAAGCTTTACTCAACAGTTAAGAATTTAAAAGAAAGGCGCGTTTTAAATTCCTAAAGAGGAACGGTGGCGGCCAGGATCAACTAAATAGGAAATGCAAGCTCATTAACAATTAAAGAATAACTTTGTAATATTACAGCAGTATTTAGCACAAACAAATAGACACTGTCATCATACACTGAACTTTGTGCTTGCAAAGTTTCCAGTCAATGTCATATTCCAAAATGGCCACAAAGATTCAATCCCTTTATGCACCTAGTTCAATGCAACATGTTCATCCGATAGAATCAACTATTAATTTAAATTCCACACAAAACAGAGTGTGGACTGAATAAGATTCCACTTTCTCTGCTTTGCTACAAATACTTTTGAGTGATAATGCAGAAAGGTTTTTATCTGTCTACAAAAGGTACAAAACTATTCATGTCAAGGTCCTTTTGCCTTGCCAAAAAAAAAGGAGAAAGAGCTAATGGTCAATCCAGATTCCACCCAGCTTTAAAAAAAAGCTTACAACTGTTGCAAGCTTGTGCTTACCAGTACTAAACACCAATAATTTATTAGATGATAGATTTGTCAGCTTGCCCCATAATGCTATTTCTTTGAGTGTACATTTATTCATTTAAGAATGCTAACTTTCATTCCCCTCCACTTTAAAAATAAACACCATGTATTAATTGCATTTACCCGTATTTGTTCATCATATTTAATAGAACGCCCACTCTCCCAGTCAAACCCAAATCTCATTAAGTGGATGACTAACACACTTGGTAGAGACTTGATGCACATTCGTTTCACTGTTGTCCTCTGGAAGACAAAATACAAGTGTTATAGAGCACCACAATAACACGGGGAGTAAATCTAAATCCATTAATTATCTAGATGAACTTGTACATCTATTCTGTAAATAGGAAAACAAATGCTTTGGCTTCATTTTCCTTCTCAAGCAGAGCAAATCTGCATTGATCAACTGGTTTTATTCCAAAAGCAAAAAGTTACAGATGCAGGAAATCCCAAATACTCTGCAGATCAGGCAGTGTCCTTGGAGAATGAGGTGGAGAATCCTCCATCAAAGAAGTTAGTCAAAATTTAAAACCAGACAACACAGAATATCAAGTTAAAAGTAGATTGGAAGCAGAGACTAAAAGGTTGAAAAGTTTTTTTTTAAAAGAAGCACATTAATAAAATTTTCAAAGATGGAGAGGGTGAGCCAATTTAAGTTCTTGGGAGTCACCATCTGTAATGGAAGATTCTAACCTGTTTTTTTTTAATTTGCAGCTCTGGGTTTTGCAGGGCTGAGAACCTATTTTTTTTTATTTGCAGCTCTGGGTTCTGCAAAGCTGAGAACCTAATTGTTTTTAGAATCAGTAGACATAAGCTAAATTCCACCGAGGGGCCAGAGATGCTGGCTGACAAAAGGAGGAGGATCTTTCACCAACACACCAATGGCATCAGCGCTTCTACTTCCTCAGGAGTTTGCGGAGGTTTGGCATGACACCAGAGACCCTGGCAAATTTCTAGAGGTGTGGAAGAAAGTATGCTGACCGGCTACATCATGGTCCGGTCTAGGGACACCAATACCTCAGAACATAAAGCCCTCCAAAAGGTTGTGAACACAGCCTGGGACATCACAGGCAAAATCCTCCCCACTACCGAGTACATCTACAGGGAATGCTGCCGTTGGAAAGCAGCAGCCATCATCAAATACCCACACCACCCAGTACACGCTCTGTTCTTGCTGCTGCCATCAGGAAAGAGGTATGGATGTCACAAAACCCGCACTACCATCTTCAGGAACAGCTGCTATCCCTCCACCATTGGACTCAATGACAAATTGAACCAGAGACTCATTTAAGGACTCTTACTCATGCACTTCGTTGATTTTCTTTTTTATTCTCTCTGTATTGCACAGGTATAACCATATAACAATTACAGCACAGAAGCAGGCCAGTTCGGCCCTTCTAGTCCAAGCTGAACACCTTCTCCCACCTAGTCCCATTGACCCACATCCAGACCATAACCCTCCACACCTTTTGTCCATATACCTATCCAAATTTTCCTTAAATATTAAAATTAAAGCCACATCTTCTGCTTTAACTGGAAGCTCATTCCACATTCCCAACACCCTCTGAGTGAAGAAATTCCCCCTCATGTTTCCCCTAAACTTTTCTCACTTCAATCTTAATCCACATCCTCTTGTTTGAATTTCCCACACTAGGAATTCAAAAAGCCTGTCCACATTGACTCTATCTATCTCCCTCATAATTTGAAATACTTCTATCAAATCACCCCTCAATCTTCTACACTCCAGAGAATAATGTCTCACCCTGCTCAACCTATCCCTGTAACTCAAACCCTGAAACCTAGGTCACATTCTTGTAAATCTCCTCTGCACTCTCTCTATTCTGTTTATATCCTTCCTATAATTCGGTAACCAAAACTGCATACAATATTCCCAATTTGGCCTCACCAATAACCTTATACAACTTCAACATGACATCCCAACTCCTGTACTCAAAACTCTAGATTTATGAAGGCCAACATACCAAATGCTTTCTTTACCACCCTACCTACATGTGACTCAACTTGGAGGGAATTATGTACCAGAATTCTGAAATTCCTTTGTTCAATTGCACTCCTCAATTGTCTACCATTTAACATGGATGACTTTTGCTGATTAGACCTACCAAAATGTTACACCTCACATTTATCAGTATTAAACTCCACTGCCATCTTTCATCCCACTCTTCTAACTGTCCTATATCCCATTGCAAGCTTTGATAACCTTCTTCACTGTCCACAACAACACCAATCTTCATATCATCTGTACACTTGCTAATCCAAATGACCACCTTATCATCTGGATCATTAATATATACGTGACAAACAACAATAGATCCAGTACCAATCCCTGATGCACTCCATTAATCACTGGCCTCCAATTTGACAAACAATTTTCCACCACTACTCTCTGGCATCTCCTATCCAACCATTGTTGAATCCATTTCTCTACTTCAATAGTGATATCTAATCTAATCCTAACCTCTTATGTGGAACCTCATCAAAGGACTTACCAAAGTACATATGGACAACATCACAGCCTTTTCCCTCCTCAACCTTCTTAGTAACCTCCTCTAAAAACTGTCTACATTTCTTACCTGTTTACAGTTTTGTTTGTTTACATCTTTACACTGTGTACAGTTTTTTTTTACACTAACAATTAGTCATAATTCTCACACACCCTCAGGAACAAGAATCTCAGGGTTGTATGTGATACAATCAGAGAATAATGAGAATAAATCTGAAATTCATTAATCCGCGGAATCGCTGATAGCGCAGGTGTCTGTGGACCTCAAACTTTGCAAATTTTGAAAGATAGTTGGATGGGAAAAAAAAAGATGGGTTTGACCATCACTCAGAATCTCATCAGAAACAACAACAACAGTCCGCAGAAATACAAAATCTAAACGGGCAAGAGAACGACTGATTCCACCTGCATTGAATTCGTCTATCGTTATTGAATGAAGATTTACCAGGACCAATGCCTGAAGAGGGCGCACAAAATCAGTGAATCGGTGCGGACTCGAAAGACCAACATGGCCTGTTTCCGCTCCGTAACTGGTTATATGGTTAAGCACCTACATATGGTGGAATAAAATGGATGAAAGCTTTGCCATCAATGGCAGATAAGAAAGGAGCGAGAAATAGATGAGATGCTGCAGGAATGAGCGGATGTAGAACTGAGGTAAAGGTGAGGTCATAAAATGATGTAAACTTTCAAATTGAAGGTAGTTATGATTGAGATACTAAGGAAGCTATGAAGTGATTGAACAAAACCTAAAATGGGAAAGAATGTGATATGTTTATTTTTAATGGCATTTATGAAGGAGACAGAAAACTTAAATAAAATACAATATTTTGCATAAAAAAGAAACAATAATTTTGCATTCTGTACATCTATTGCTGAAAACATCTCACATGGAATTGCCCAAGAATGACATTAAGGTTTATTTCCATCAACCTTGGTCAATTGCAGTTGGCTACTTTGAAATAGTTCTTAATAAATCTCAAGAGACTTTTATTATTAAATCCATAATTGAAAAAAAAAAGCAAAATTTTCTGTAACTCATTAAAGAGAGCAAGATGAAGGCCTGTGCCACATCTTGAATGATGTGGACCTACGAGGTCTTCAACTACCTCCATGAAGTTGCTCCATCCTATCCTTGGCACAAGCATTAGCTTACCAAACCTGTATTCAGTAAACAAGAATGAAGTTAAAAAATCCCAACATCATTTTTGTCGATGATATCCACCTGCTAAATCACTTTCCCCAAAAATATTAATCAACGGAGATTTGTTGATTTTGAATTTAATTATTAATCTAAAATTAGTAATGATATTTAATAAAGATGACCATTAAACAATTGGATTGCTGTCAAAACAGCATTTAGTTGGGACACTAAAATCCTTTAAAAGCAGGAAATCTATCACCCTTCCCTGACATGACCTTTTGTGATCCAGATCCACTAAAAAGGCCCATCAAGCCAGTGCATTCCAGGACGATTTGACGTGAGTAATAATGCTGGCTTTGTCAGCGATACCCATACACTTGAAAACAAAAAGAACAAACATCTCTGGATAGTCTAAACAATAAATGAATTCCAAAACATACATAGTTGCAAGGACATAAAATTCAGATACATTTCTCACCAGATCTGAATTTGAACTCCTTACTTTTGTGGAGAGCCTGAAAATCATTTTTGGTGGAACACTCTCTATGTCCAGCTAATACCAGTCTATCCTCATGAAGGTGATTTGTTTTAAAGTCTCCTTTAACCCTTGTTCAATTTGAATGGCTTCCCTCACTGATTACGTACATTTCAAGGTTTAACCATTTCAATGCCTTACCTTCTCTTTACACTTCTCACAGTAGTAAGCATTGCCTCCTTCAAGCACCTCGCCTCTTACAAACTGATCCAGAGATATTTCTAGACTTTGGCACGATGTTACTCCTAGATTCAATGCCATAAAAGCTTCCTCACGTTCATATCTGCAGGGAGAGATAAGAGACTTTCAATAAAATATCTCACTAATATGGCTGACAAATGTTGACAATTTATCGGAAGACTAAAATTCAAAAATAAAATTGGCATACAAATTAAAGCTGTCATCTATCCAGGACCCGCTATTAAAAATACTTTGCAATTCCAAGGAGGCAGTCACAAAAAAAATAATTAATAGAAATGCATAAACCTCAAGTGATATTTATTGGTATTACCATCAGTTTCCCATCATTTAACATGGCAGTGTGGTACAGTATTAACACTGATGCCTCACGCCTTAAGAGACACACATTATATTCTAGCCTTGGGTGCTGAACGTGTTGAGTTTTTCCTCTTGTGGGTTTCCTCCAGATGCTCCAATTTTTATCCCACATCCCAAATACATATTGGTCAGTTGTTTGGCTACCGTAAACTATCCTTTAACAAAGATTAAACAAACAGAATCAAAGAGGAGCCAAGGGCAAGTGTGTGAAACATACTGGGGAAATAAAGAGATCAGTCAGACTTTTGTAATGGCTCCCCTAGAATTCAGCATGGACCTAATAAGCCAAATGGACTCTGTATATGGTTTTGTCAGTGGAAGGTAAGACCCCAGCAGCTGTCATTGACCAAAATCTTAACTGAACCATTCACATAAATACCACAGTTTATAGGGCAAGATTAAAAACTGAGATCCAACATTGACTGAATCACTTTCTCTCATTCCAAAGTCTTTGCATTTCTACAAGGTCTGAATAAGGAGTGAAATGGAATATTTTACACAGATCTGAATAAAATAAACACCAATTTCAGAAAACTCTCAGTGACTCAAAAGTGGGCCATCTGCTAAATGCACTTCAGTAACATGTGCAGGCTGTTACAACAGCATCTCCAAACCCTGTGAACCAAGAACAAGGGCAGCAGTTGCATGGGAACACCACCACTTGCAGGAGTACAGTCCCAAACAACCCAATCTTTCCTCAGAGGCTAACCCTTTTATCTCTGGAATCAACCTGGTGAACCTCCTCTGCACCAGCTCCAAAGCCAGTATATCTTTCCTCAAGTAAGGAGACCAGAACTGCATGTAGTAGTCCAGATGCAGCCTCAACAGTTGCAGCATAACCTCCCTGCTCTTAAATTCTATCCCTCGAGCAATGATGGCCAACATTCCATTTGCCTTCTTTATCGCCTGCTGCACCTAAAAACCAACCTTTTGCGATTCATGCATTCAGAGGTTTAAAGCTGAGCTCACCATCATGTGCAATTTAAGATGCATACTAAATGCTGGCCTAGCCAATGACATCCAGAAAATGAGTAAGTAATAGTACCCAGGACTGGAAGTGAAAAAAGGAAGTTCAATTGCACGCAAGAACCTGTACTGTACTAAATTCTGGCCACTTGTCAAGAGTGTTGGTCAAAATTCAAAGTTATTGTCACAGTGAATACATATCATATTTTATTACTAGCAGGATTCCCAGTGTTGTCCAGGAAATAAAACACCCAGTTGTTGTCTCCATGGTTGAAACATGGAATTGCCTGGTGGCATCAGCACTGAGGCAGGCTTGGTATTGTTCCTCAATTTCCTGCTGCCTGCTCCTTGCTTGTCTGAAGGCCTGAACACTGAGGCGGGCCTGGTTTTGCTGCCCCTTGCCTATCTGGAGGCCTGAGCACTGAGATGGATGTATTGTTGCTGTTCTGTTTCCTGCTGCCTGCTCCTTGCATATCTGGAAGCATCAATAATGAGGTGAGACTAATGTTCCTCTGCTGTCTCTGGGCCTGTGAAGAGCTTCTGCCAATTCCCAATATTGCTTCACTTTTTTGCACCCATATTGAACTGGGTTTGGCCACTTGTTTTTATTCTGAAGGTACATTGATGCACAGCACTGGAACTAATTGAGGTGTCCCTGGTGCAAGTTTAACATTTTTTTTTGAACTGTTGAACTTCATATGACCTTAAAGGTTAAATTCAATGTGGTCATGATATTCAGCATCAAATGTTACCCCGACTGAACTTCCTTGGACATTTCTAGAGTGCTCCGTATTGAGCTGCATGGAGAACAGACAAACAGACATACATGCACAAATAAATATGAAGTAGTAATAAAAATTATAGAAATGTAAGCTGTGTCTTGGATTTAAGGCTTGTGTCACAGGAGCTCAAAGAATCCATGAACCCCTAAAACAAACCCTGCTACTACTACCTTTCAGAACCTTTCAAAATAGCTCAATAAAAAGGCACAGAAAAATAATCAAAGTGGTGGTAAGCTAGTTCGTGCACAAATTTACTGTATGCTGGGTGGGCAGAAGGAAGAAATAAAATTTAACAGATGTGGAGCATTCCCCTAGCAGTTAGCAATGATCTTTTTGGTGTCTTAGCAAGCCCCAAGAGTCAGCATAAAAGTCTGAAAGAATAGTCCTGATTCCAAAATGAAGAAGCCAATGGCAGCTTTTCTTGAAGTACAATAATTTCTTCTTCCTCACTTATAACAATTTTGTTAAGGTTAAGTTCCAAGCTTGTCTTGATGTGAAGTCTTCGACAAGTTATTGCCCCAGAGAGCTTCAACTTTTCAGTTTCTTAACAAAACTGCTACTGACCTGTGAGGACAATCTTTGCAGATCTTCTGGTCAGAGAAAATACCCTGGAAAGTGTTCTTAAAAAACTGTTCACGTCCGAGTTTCTAACAAGAGAAAATAAACTATTGTGATTTGCATTGTGCAGGTAAAAGATGGAGAATGGGTAGAAGGCCTTGGTAAATCTCAGATACCTACCTTAAGGTGCTCATCTAGCTGGTCTATCAGACTAGTAAAAAACTCATATGCATCTTGTTGTTCACGGACATAGAGCTCCTTATTCCACATTTTAAAAATCTGAAAAGACAGGAGTGCATCCAAAAAATATAAAGCACACTTTGGATTAAGTTTATTCTAAACCCTATACTGCTTTTTATAAGCAATCTTTTCTCTTCCCTTTCAATCCTAATGGATAGCCTTGACTCAAAACATCTACTTACATCTCCACAGATACAGCTTGACCCACTGAGTCCTTCCAGTGTTATGTGTTCTCTGGACAACCATTTACTTCTCAAATTATATGTGCATGTTTTCCCTCTTTCCCCTTTTGATGCCATCCATTACAGCAAAGACAGAAGGCAACTTTTTTTCCAAGTCCTTCACTGTGCACAGCTGGAACTTCATCAAATATCTTTCTTCTGAGGATTAAGAATTATAAATACAATAGGGCAGGAGAGAATGCAGAAAAAAAAACCCTGTGATTTTTGGGGTTCACAAAGATGGGCACAAACCTTTTTGTAAAAATATAACAAAACCCTAACCCTACTTGTCACAATCATCACCCCTGCCATTCATCCACTAATGCCCTGTCATTAAAATGTCAACAAAAGTAAGAAATCAATGTGGTGGGGAGAGCCATCATGACGATTTGAAGAAAAGGATTTCAAGTCAATTTTCAGCAAAACCTGCTCACAATAAGGATGTGGTTGGGACATGGCTTTCAGTATTTTGGATGAATCTCTTTTGAGGACAATACAGTCGGGTGAATGGCACCAGAATGCCAAAGAAAATGAGTCAAAGTCAAGGCAACCCCACTGAAGTTCAGGCAGTTGACACCGAGCCTGACAAAAATGTGGGGAAATAAGAGTTTTGAAAAATGGACCATGTGACATCCAGACCCTTCAAGGTCCAGACATAGTGCATAATAAATACAAACTTTGTTTGTGTCTGAATTCTTGTTAGCTGCATTTTGTATTGGCAGGTAAAATCTACAGATAATTCAAAATCCTATTAATCCTGTTTAACTCTTAATTAAATTCACATTGTCAACTTTTTGCTGATTCAGATTAATGTGCATTTACTGCATTTGGTAATGGCCACAAATTGATTGTTTCTTTGAGTACAATTATCCAGTTAGGTTAGGGTTTAAATATAATTAATTTTTCAAAACATTTCAATTGTTTCTTTGTTTTGATACACAATTCCAAAGTTTGGCATTTTCACATTCTGAATTCAAAGAAAAATGATAACACTATGTCACCTGAAGGTTATGCAAAATTCATAAGCTCGGCTTCTGATAATCATCTCAAAAGATTTCATCAACAAATTTCAAATATATTTTACTGTAAAATATATTCCAGCAATTCAAAACCATTCCTGATCATTTTTAAGTTGCTAACCTTCCAGAAAGTTTCCGGGACGTAATATTGCAATTTACTTTCCATCAGGTGCCCAAAGAGGGATTGAACTTGATAAAATACATTTTCTTCTGGATTCTCAACGTCATCATCATCTATTGACAACATGGCCTTTAAGTAGGTGAAAAGAAGCAAAGTGAGAAAAACCTAAAGCACTGGACACATTTTGCTTGATGTACAGCATTAATTACATATCAATGCAATATTCATTATTTTAAATTATACATATGAGGATGCAGGTGTTGCTGCTAAGATTGCTATTTATAGCTCATTGATAGAAAGGGCCTGAGAAAATGGTGGCCCTTACTTGCTAGACCACCAAATGGTTGTCAAGGCAGAACTGATTGAAATGAGATAGGAGTAATATTTAGGCCACATAGGGTTTAAAAATGAAATTTCCCTCCTGAAAGACAATACACCAGCAAACCACAGAGTGCGGCTCCTTCGTCCTGGAGTCTGGTCGTGTATAGGTAATTCCACATTGTGCTTTCAAAGGGATATTCACATAGGCAGTATGCTGCTGTGTCAGAAATGTGGCATACATCCCTGCCCACCACTAGTATTTAAAAAAATAAATGTAGACATGCAGCATGGTAACAGGCCATTTCGGCCAATGAGTCCATAGCCCCCACTTTACACCCAATTAACCTACACCCCTGGTACATCTCGAACGGAGGGAGAAAACTGGAGCACCTATTTGTGCAGCTTTGGAATGGTGACCTCCTCACCACATAGTTCAGTGTGGTGTGCAAAGTGCAGAAAATGCCGGTAAGGGCTAGCATTGTGCTGTGCTGGGCATGTTGTATCATCACTCAGTGCTGGCACAGCATATCTAGGCACTATTAAGGCCAGGAAGTGGTTTTTCCATGTGTTGAACTGCCTTGATTCTGTACAGATATCTTGCTTGCATACCATCATTCACTATGAAAACCACTGCCTGGTGCTGGAAAGTTGATGAGAAATAAGGAATCAAGGCAAGTCTATTTCCAAAAAACAGAGGATCTTCACAGGGATCAAAGTTTTGGAGAAATTAAGTTCCTTTTTTATTCCCCAATGCACTGATAAAAACCAATCATCGAGAAACATTAAGAGCTTATTCAAAAAGTTTGAAAGATTCAAATGCATCAACAAATGCAATGGACGAGGAACCTGCTCCCTCTGAAGCTCTATTTCAAAAGGCAGACCAAAAAAAGCAAATAAAAGATGGCTTTGTGTCTGCTCCATAATTCAAGAATATCATGACTGATCTTCCACCTCATTGTTACTTTACTGCACAAAAGCCACATCTCTTAACCTCCCCCATAAGGAAAAGTGTATTGATCTCTCTCTTGAATATACATGGCAACTAAATATCCACTATTCAGAGTGTTTACTATCCTCCAGAGAGAAAAAATCTTTCCATTTCAGCTTTGAATGGCTAACCCCTTATTTTGAGACCCCACATTACCCTAACCATAACACTCCAGGACCATCACGCTATTGTAATTGCAATTTTTTGCAACTGTAAATCTATTTATGATCTTTTTCTCTTATGGGGTAATTTAATTTATACTTATTGTTTGTTAATGCATTGCCACAGCAAGGTCAGTGCATCTATACATTATGCTCATGTACAAAACAGAGAATAGGGATAAACTGTAATCAATAAGGTCCTCGTCTGAGGGTCGCTTTTGTGTGGCTGCATGGAAGCTCAATAAACAAATGCCAAGTGCCATTTTGTGTCTGAGTTATAAAGCTGACATTATACATTAGGACTATCAATCCTTATAGTATAGCGATTTGCCACAACATGCTATTCAGTTGGACTGTGCCTTGGAGAGGAAAATATGCCAAAAAATCTCCTCTCGATCACACAGGCAGAGAATATCCTCAAGGTTCGATGGGAAAGGGAGCTAACAGAATCTATCTGATGTCTTCCCAAGAAGAAAGATTGCTTCATCATAGGAACTGTCAAAAAAGCACCAAAAGTTTGTTTGGTTGGCAATGAAGAGGGTCATTATTCCACAGTATGCAATGCTTGAGATGATGGTGGTGGGGTAATTTTGCCAAGAGATGTAAATGCTTTTGCTGAGACCTATCCAAAACAGAAAACTTTCTGCTGTGGCCCAAGTAGAATGAAATAAACACTAGTTTCCTGCTGAAATCCTATCAGCTCCAGCATGTCCAAAACTTGCTGGCCCTCCAATGCAAGGTAATGTTTGCAACAATACACGATGGACTGGTGCAATGTGGAGGGTTGAAATATCCTACCACTTTTTCAAATCAGCGTACATTTGAAGTAAGTTAAGTTAAAACAAAAAAAAAAGATTTTTTGGACTAAACTGTGAAGGAAGTAGACGGGGAAGGGTAGTTGCAATCCTCAAATTAATGCACTCTACCCTGCCTGTGCTCAAGGGAAAAGAATGTAGTTCCACTTCATTTCAACATTTACATGCTATTTGACCATTGAAATAACGGATGACACATTATGTGAGGACTAAAATAAATTAACAGGAGGAAAAAAAAGTTAAAAATGACATTACTTCTGGCAACCCAGGCTGCATGTAAAGTTGCTGGAAAACTGCATTCATATAGCATGTGGCTCCTCCATTCTTCAATCCAACAAACCCAGAGATGGCACGACTGTCAACAGGTGGCAAGTACTGAATGTAAAGATTTAAAAAGAATCAAGTCTCAGCAAGTACAAGTCTGCAATAATTCAGTCACAATGATGGAAATACTGAATAATTCAAGCAATCTTGATATAAAACATCATAAAATTGGGCAGGAATGGCAAATAAAAGATGCACTCAATGTCAGTAACAATATCCTGGAGAAATATTAATCCTTCTTAGGAGAACGACTTTCATGATAAAACCTTAAAATGAGAAATTGAGAGAATACACAAGGGCAGTGAAAAAAATTGTCGCATAAATTCAAAACAACAAAGCTACAAAATGTCAATTCATTATGATGACCAAGAAAATTAATTAGACATGCAAATAGAACAGGAGATCTACACAAGGAAGAAAGATCTGCAAGCACTTAAGCACGAAAACTTTCTAATTTCAACCCATCCCAAATTTTTAAAAATAAAGATTTTTAGTTGTTTAAAACACCCTCTGCTTGAGTCAAAAACCGAATGCTTTATCTAATGAATCTATACTTCTTACTTTCAAGGAAACAAATGCTGAGAAAGGTTTTTCCAGAGTTAAATAAAAGAAAATTAAAAAGGCATGGAGTCATTACTCATGTTGCAAGTTTCTAGCATGGACAAGAAAACAAATAGTGTAATGGCTGGGAAAAAGACCAAAATATTGACTTATACTAAAGTTGCTTGTAAATGGAATGTATTGAACTCCGTAAAAATAAAATGCATGTTCTTTCATTAAAGAGAAAGGCTGTTACCCATGAAGGTTATTCCCTTGATTTTTGGAATGTACATTAATGATTTAGGGCCAAATGTATGAGACATAATGAAAATGATTACAGAAAATATAAAAAGTAGCCCCTGTGGCTAATGCTAGCTTCGATTTTAAGAAGTTATGGTCAGCTGACCAGAAAAATGGAAAATGAAAATTAATCCAGAGAAGAGCAAAAAAATGCATTTGCAGAGATACAAAAAGGCATCGCAAAATATAATGGGAGAATGTTGATTGGTGGGGAGGTACAGAGGGACCTGTGATTGACTCTGTAACCTAATAGGGCATGGTGATCATCTTGTTCAAAAGTTTGTGCAATACTTGAGGTGGAGATAAAATTGAACACATAATTAAATAAAGAATGTAAATCACTAGTAACTAAAAAAGGATGCTTACCTATTGGTTAAACTAACTAATGGAGAAGATGTGTTCCGGAGAGGTATAAAAACAACAAAAAAATACTGAAGGAATCCAGAGGGTCAGCATCCATGTGGAGAAATGGCTAGTCAACATTTATCAAGGCTAAGATGTAGAATAGGAGAAATTACATATTTAAATGGGAAATAAGGTTTAATGGGAAATGAGAGACAGACAGAAAAAATATAAGCACAGAATAGGTAAAAGAAAAGATTGGAATGGTGAAATCAAATGGGGGAAAGGGGAACCCAAAATTATAATAATATTCATGCCATTAGGTTCTTGGTTCTTGATCCTCCAAAATATTCCATATGGAATTTAAACTGGAGGTGGAGGAGGATGTGCTTAAGGAGAAGATTTTTGAAGAATGGTCTTAAATTTAATTGGGTCTGGTTGTGGGAGGATGGTTGGGTGAAGATTATTCCATGCTTTAATTGTGCAGGGGAAGAATGAATTGTGGTACATATCGGTCTTGGAAGATGGCACTACAATTTGGATTGCATGCCCTCACCTGCTCCTAGCGGGGTTGGGTTCGGTGTAGAATTGGATGTCTATATCGAGCTAACGCGAACAGTGAGGGAGATAGTGGATATCCCTGCCTAGTTGACCTGCTTAATTTAAATTGGTTTGATATATATCCATTTACTGTCACCTTTGCCAATGGTCCCTTATATAATACTTTAATCCAATTAATATATTTCTCTGGTAGGTTGAACCTCTGTAGTACTTTGAATAAATAATTCCATTCTACTCTGTCAAAGGCTTTCTCTGCGTCTAAGGCAACCGCCACTGTTGGCGTCTTGTTTCCTTGTACTGCATGTATTAAGTTAATGAACTTACAGATATTGTTCGTTGTTCGTCTTTTCTTAATAAATCCAGTTTGATCTAGTTTTACTATTTTTGGTACACAGTCGACCAATCTGTTTGCTAATAGTTAGCTATTATCTTATAATTTGTGTTGAGTAGAGATATTGGTCTATACAACGCTGGTGTTAGTGGATCTTTCCCCGTCTTTGGTATTACTGTAATTATTGCTGTTCTGCATGAATCTGGCATGTTTTGGGTTTCTTCAATCTGGTTCATTATTTCCAGGAAAGGAGGAATTAATAAGTCTTTAAATGTTTTATAGAATTCTATTGGGATTCCGTCCTCTCCCGGCGTTTTATTGTTCGGTAGTTTTTTTAATATATCCTGTATTTCCTCTATTTCAAATGATTTTATTAATTTGTTTTGCTCCTCTTCTTGCAATTTCGGTAGTTCAATTTTAGCTAGAAACTCATCTATTTTGTCTTCTTTCCCTTCATTCTCAGTTCGATATAATTGCTCATAGAATTCCTTGAAGTTTTCATTGATCTCTGTTGGGTTATATGTAATTTGTTTGTCCTTTTTCCTTGATGCCAATACTGTTCTTTTAGTTTGTTCTGTCTTAAGCTGCCAAGCTAGTATTTTGTGCGTTTTTTCTCCAAGCTCATAATACTTCTGTTTTGTCTTCATTATGTTCTTCTCCACCTTATATGTTTGTAATGTTTCATATTTTATTTTTTGTCCACCAATTCTCTTCTTTTTGTTGTATCTTCCCTTGTTGCTAGTTCTTTTTCTGTATTTGCTATTTCCCTTTCCAGCTGTTCTAATTCCCGATTGTAGTCCTTCTTCATCTTAGTTACATAACTTATTATCTGCCCACTGATGAACACTTTCATTGCATCCCATAGTATAAATTTATCTTTCACTGATTCCGTATTTATTTCAAAGTACATTTTAATTTGTCGCTCAATGAATTCTCTAAAACCTATCTTTTAAGTAGCATGGAGTTTAATCTCCATCTATACGTTCTCGGTGGGATGTCTTCCAGCTCTATTGCTAATAACAGGGGTGAGTGATCCGATAACAAACTAGCTTTATATTCCGTTTTTCTAACTCTCCCTTGGATGTGGGCTGACAACAGGAACAGGTCTATCCTTGAGTATGTTTTGTGTCTACCCGAATAATATGAGTATTCCTTCTCCTTTGGTGTGGTCTCCTCCATATATCCAAAAGTTGCATTTGCTGCATCAATTTAACCATACATTTGATTACTTTGTTCTTTCTGCTAGTCTTTTGTCCAGTTTTGTCCATCTTTGAGTCCAAATTAAGGATAAAATCCCCTCCTATCAGTATATTCCCCTGTGTATCTGCAATCTTCAAAAAGATATCTTGCATAAATTTTTGAGCCTCTTCATTAGGTGCATATACATTGAGCAAATTCCAAAATTCTGAATATATCTGACACTTTATCATTACATACCTCCCTGCTGGATCTATTATTTCCTCCTCTATTTTGAGCCTTCACCGATCATTCCAACGCAGGTCGTTCTGGATTTTGATCCCAAGGTCTTTGGTTTCATCAAAGGTGACATCCAGGATTTTGTATGATGTTTTGGCTGGTTTTCTCTTCCTAGTAACATGCATGGTTTCACATTGGAAGGATTGAACTGCATGCCCCATTTTTTGTGACCATTCTACCATGCTATCAAGATCTTTCTGGAAAGCATCCCTGTCATCAGCTGACTTAATTGTAGGGTATATAAAACAGTTGTCAGAGAATAGTCTAATGGTGGTTGTGACTTTTCTGTGAATGTTGTTGATGTAGAATAAAAACAAATGTGGGCCTAACACTGTACCCTGGGGTCTACCACTTAACACTGGACACCATTCAGAATTTTTTCCATTCACGCACACCCACTGGAGTAATTTCGTTTAAGGTTATTTTGAACAAATATGATGCGCTGTTCCTCAAGTTCATGTTTAGCCACACCCTGACACAGGATGAGGCCAAGGACTGTAATGGAATATATATTTGGGAGATAATTGGTAAAATTAGAGTAGGTTACATACATACACACATTTTAAAACCGATCTTATTTGAAATACTGAAGAATTAATATTTAATGAACTTTACAGAAACTATGGAGAATGCTTTGCACATTCAACAAGTAGGTGCTAATTGAAATGATGTCATCAAATGAATCAACTGGAGACAAGTCGTCTGTGTTGAACATTTTTATAAGGCTTCTGACCTTTCTGCAAAGTGCTCACTCAAACGTCAATGAGAAGTTTTGTTTACCTAAGACAACAGATGGGAGCAAAAGACTAACTGCTATTGTTTGCTGGAGAAGGTGGGGGTTTTGTGGCAAGTGAGAGAGTCACATGGGCTTTCTAGCAGTTGGAAGATGAAGAGAGAGAGAGAGAGAGACTGAACAGTCACAGCTGAAGCAAGCAGGAAAAGCTTGTTGAAAATGAAACAGAAAGCTCCAGAGCGGCAGATGGCTGGAAGTGCTATCTGTCTGATGGTTTTCTGGGAATAAGCGGAACAGCCAGAAAGAAAGAGGTTATCATCCAGAGAACCCTGATGAAGCAAGTTTCATCAGCAAGACATTGAGGTGACTAATGGTGGTACCTCAGTTGTCGAAATCCTGGAACAACAAATGTCTCTCTGCAAACCTCCAAAGAACCTTTCTGAGCAGTAAACATTTACCTTTCGAGCACCAAAGTCTGGTCAACTTTACACGTTAAATTCTGTTCACAGTACACGAATTGCCTACAACCAGTGAAGTTGGAATAACGAGACGTGTGATTGAACTGTGAACTAAAGAACTTTTCTTAAATTTACAAACACATTACATACACATGTGCTTACAATTAGAAGGGAGTTAAGGTTAGTTAAATTAATAGAAATAAGTTAAAGTTTGATTCTGTATTCATGTTTAAAGATAACTAAAAACAACTTTTGTTTAAGAAACTATTTGTTGCTGGTTTTGGGATCCTTTGGGCTCATACCACGTCATTGTGAGAATGGTTTGGGGAGTCACAGGAAGCTTAAGTTTAGACCCACAAATAGAGAGTAGGTGTTTGCCAAAGCAGTCACCTAATCTGTGTTTGGTCTCTCTGATGTAGAAGAGGCCACAATGAGTACACTGAATGCATTAGTTTAGGTTGAACGGTATGCATATACAGAAGAGACTGGATGCTCAAAAATAGTTTTGTGGAATATTATTGAAATTGTATGGCCATCTGATGATTGATTCATTTGTTGAAATCAATAGCATGATCTCCCTGACAGTCAAACTGAATGCTTTCCTTTATCACTCAAGGTTATTGTACCACAGAGGATGCAGAGGAGAGTTACAAGATATTAAAATACTGAAAAACCTATGTACAAGAAATGACAGGATAAATCAAGTCTGTGTTATTTGGACCGAGAACGCTTCAAGGAAACCTTATTATAAAATAAAAAAAAGTTATGATGGACTTCACAGAGTAAACCGGAAAGTAGCTATATCCACTAGCAGAGGTGCTAAAATACATGGAGCAAAAAAAAATTATAAAAGGATTAGCAAGGGAGATAAGAAAAAAATGTTTTCAAAGAGCAAGTGGTTGGTGCAGTCCAACCGAGAGCCACTCTGTTAGCCAGTAATATTTCCACTCATTGCCTAAAAGGGTGGCACTTAATTAGACCTCGGCTGGATGGCTCTTTGTTGATTAGCTATTTTTGAAATGTTCTTCCATTCCATTTAACATTGCAGAACCGAGTCCATTGGCAACTAAGCTTCACATTTAAAAATGAGGTATTCAACATTTTTTTTTAATGTAAAGCAAAATAACAATTGTCTTAAATCTTAGATGGTAATAAATTACTAAGTAATGGAACTAATTTTGTAAGTTAAAGTGCATAAACAGATTGAGTCCATGTGGGACCATTGCCTGTCACAGACTCAAAGTCAAAAGCTACTCAGCAAGCAGCATATGAGACTATTAGCAATAAAACACATCATATAACCCATGTTGGGAATGGAAACAAACACTAGCCAGAATATCAGTTACCTCAAATTCCTTTGTAAGTGCGGGGTCAAACTGGTGGTGCATTGAAAGAAGCTCATTGGAAATAAGCTGGAGGTTACTCAAAGAGCTGTCTGCCAACATGACCAACACCTCATAAGCAGCAAGACGACTATTGACTGTACTGCATCTAAATGAAAATAAGGGAGATTGGATCATCACTTAAATTAAACACAATCCCCCAGCCTGACAGATGAGACAGCAGTTCTGAAGCAACTTAGTATAAACTGCCTGATCATTACCAGGGTCTAAAAAATAAACTGGTTTTACATACTTTGGATGAAAATCCTGTTGACTAATAGAGCAGCTCCCAGCTGGACTGCTGCTGGTCAAGATAATTTTTGAAGCACGAAACAGGAAATCCTCCATCAACTGCTTGATTAATGATGGTCCTAAACAAAATAAATCAATTTAGAAACATCAAAATCATTTTACCCCAGGTCTTATTTTGAAAATTACACCAATTGCGCAATTAGGAACAAAATGCAAAGAGACAAGAAACAGCAGGTGGTGGAATCTACAGCAAAAAGAAAGCTGGAGCAACTCATGCACTATGCCACCAAGACCAATCAGAAATTGGAGAACAACACTTGATTTTCTGTCTGGGTACTCCATCATTAACATTGACTTCTCCGATTTCTGCTAACCTACTCTCCATTCTCCTCCCCTTTCCCCTGGTCTTCTTTCTTTTAACTCTCCACCCCCATCTCTCTCTATTCATCAAGCCACCCCTCCTCACCCTGCTAGCTGTTGTGCCCTCTCTCCCTCATCCACCCATTACCTCCTGCCTTTGGGACCATGCTGCCTTTTGGACCATACTTCTCCCACCACCCCTCTCTCCCTACCATTTTGTTTGGATGCTTGCCGACATTTTTCCATGTCTTGACGAAAGGGTCAAGCCCGCAATATTGGTTCGCATAAATCTTTATCTTTGCTGTATAAAGTACGCTGTTTGACCTGCTGAATTTCTCCAGCATTGGGTTTTCACTTCAACCACGGAGTTAGCAGACTTTCATGTTTTACTTAAGCTGGAGTAAGTAGTCAGCTGGTGGAGTAGCATCTGGAGGCAAAACAAAGTCAACAGTATGGGTGGAATGGGAAGATATCCAATAGTAAAGAAGAAAAGGGGAGGAATGAGGCAGGTGCCAGAAAGTGAATGGAGAACTGAGGAGAAGTGAAGGCTGGTGGGAAGATGGAGCCAAATGGGAAGAGGGAGGATGAGGGTTGAGACAGAGTTTGGAGAGTGATATGCAGGAATATGTGCAACAAGTCCTGGAACCTGATAAGTAAGGGATCTGGTACTGGGAACCATTAATGAAGAGCAGATGAAACTGGGTAGGTGGGTGAAGAAGAGATGTAGGTTCCTCAAGACTCACACCATCAGGTCAGGAACAGCTGCTACCCCTCCACCATCAGACTCCTCAATAAGAAACTCATTTAAGGATTCTTAGTTTTGCACTTATATTGAGGTTTTTTTTCCTCTGTGTTGCAGTTTATTCACGTTTATTCATTTATATTCTTTCTTGAGTATAATTTTTGCTCTACCAATAAGTGGTAATTTTCCCTTGATGCAGGAAAAGGAATCTTGGGGTTATATGTGATATCATGTATGTACTGACAATAAATCTGGTGTGTGTGCATAGTAGAGCAATGGAAGGAGGAGGGGGAGGAAATGAAAATGGATGATGAATGGTGGAAGTATATGAAAAATGGAACAAAAAAGAATCAGAGGACCAAAAAGAGAGACAGACATAGGAGGCAAGGGTTACCTGAAATTGAAAAAAAAATGGATATTCACACCATTGTGCTATAGACAACCCAGATAGTTTGGATTGGGATGCACCCGGAGAGTGGAAAAGAGCAAGGACATAAAATCAGTGTGGGAATGAGGAGTTGAAATGGCATGCAATCAATGATGGAATTCAACTTTATTGAGGGCATATAAATAATGAATCATGATATCAGGGACCAAAAAAAAAAGCATGCTGGAGAGAATGCAAAGATAAAGTTACTTCACAAGAACTTGGTGTCTTTACCAAAGAATACTCTCATTGCTATTGCAAATGAGGGAGGTGGATGAGATAATGGATGCAGTGAAAATTGAAAAGAAAGGTTTCCAGGAACGCTGGCTTTGCTGTGAAAACATACTTCGCGTGGGATGATCCTCAACTGCCCAGACAAGTGAGCGTGGATAATGCAGGAAGGCTGGATGTAACCACGCAACCCTCACAAGATTTGGAGGTTGTGCCAGATATTTGGAAAATTGGAAAAATACTAACAGCAAAGCAAAGTAGACTTCAAGTAGGCTCAGATAGATTAGTAGAATTGAAAAATGCAAGCCTGATAAAAGTTAGCACAGAAGTACAAAATGAAACATTTTGGCATGAATGAAGAAAAAAAAACCACACAAAACAATTCTAAGAATGGTACAGAGATAGTTATATCTCAGTTCAATATGCATCAATCTCTGAGTGTGGAAATGCTAGAAAGCTGTTAATAAGGCTACCTGGATCCTTAGTTCCATAAATCAAAGGTTATTGAAACACATTGGTAATATGCTGCAAGGAGCCTGGAGCAATGCTGGGACTCGTGAATACCTGCATGGAAAACCCCAATTGACACTCACGCAGGGGAAATTATAGCAATTCCACGTAGAAACGCTGCCATCCTTTGTAAAATTCAACCCGAGGAGAAAAACAGGAAAAGAGGCAGTTTTCATAGAATTGACAAATGTAATTTCAAAAATCATAAAACTTCAGATTCCAATTCTCTAGGACTTGAAGCACTGACCGTTTCTTTTTCCACAGCCTGCTGACTGACATGCTGAGTTTTTCTGACCTTTTCTGTTTTTGAATCACAAAATGTATTTTGATTCCCATCTTTCGAACAGACAACAGAATATTACTAGAGTTTCATATCACAAGTGATGAGACCATACTATTCTGGATTCTGAAGCATAACTACAAATAGCCTTTGTATCTCTTTTAAACCATGAATTGCAGGCACACACAATCTGGCTCATAATTTCATAAAAATACAATTCTCAGAGAATTTATCATTGTTCCCACTGGTTGAAGATTTCAGATGTGGCAGGCATGATCCCAAGATCAAGAGATGGCAAGTTAACAGTGAGATGGAAGCAAGAGAGTAGATTCTCTATCCTCAAAGCTTTAGATGTTAAGTTAAAGGATATTCAAAACTGAAATCAATAAATTTTGGAGAATCAGAAGGGAATGTGCTTGCTATAGAAAATTAGCATAATATCTGCTCCTGCTTTTCTCTTTCTTGAATATGTCCAGTGTAATGAAAGTCTATCTTAGCTTAGAGTTCACCAGTAACAAAGGACAGCTCTTGACATTGCCAAAGTGACTTCTGACAGTCCACCAAAAAGACTAGGTTCTGAGAGCAAAAATACACATTGAGATATAATGGGAGATATCAAAGCCAAATTCTTTGCCTTCATGATAGTAAAAGCATGACAGTTATGAGAATTGTTGTTTACCTTTTATTAGCAAACCAAAATTTTCCTTAGGATAATACAATGTAAACAAATTCTATTATTTGCTTGCATATTACATCAAAATTGTTAAGTTGCAATTAATTGGCTATTTTCTGGAATGCAACAGCTATATAGTTTTCATTTGGAAACATAATCACGCAAATGACTACTGCATTACATTACCATCTACTGGCAAAGAAACTACACTGCACAAATAATTGCTACTTAAAACTAAATTGGCCGTTCAGTATCCTGGGATAGGAATGGGGGTTTGGCTTTTCACACTTGACCACTCCTAACTGGGACACTGAACGCTTTCACACTTGCAAGGAGCCATCCCTGGTGTTAGGACTGTTCTACCTTCTACTGGTGATGTCATGATGTATGGAGCGATGGTGGACCTGCACTAAATCCTGATCAGATGTATTATGATCTTATTTTTGAACAAAATTAATCATGCTTAATTATAACATAATTAAGCTTTATGTACAGCACAGTATGAACCCTTCAGCCCTTGTTGTTGTTGTTGTAGTACTTGACCTATATAAACCTTTATAAGGGACCGTGGGAAAGTGCTAGCAATAAATAGCAATAGCGGACAATTTTAAACTGGGTGGGAAAGTTGGTAGCGTTATAGCAGACGTTATACAGCATGGGAAAGTTGGTAGCACTTACCACGTACAATTTATAAAGACTGTGGGAAAAAGCGATGGTGGACCTGCCCTCCCAGAATACCATGCAGCAGACAAAGGGCTGTATGCATGGCTGCACACACAGAGGATTCATGGAGGGGTTTCTCTGCTGCACAGCATTCTGGGAAACCCGGTCTGCCAAAGCTTTTTCCCATGGTCTTTATAAATTGTGTGCTTTAGCACTACCAACTTTCCCACACTGTTTAAAAATTGTCCACTATTTCTATTTATTGCTATTCATTTCCTCTTTCTCTCCCTCGCTCTCTTCTGCTGCGACTTTCCCAAAACAAAGTTTCTACCTTCATTTTAATATTTTCTTCCTTCATGTTCCTCCACTCGCAAAAACTTGGGTCACTTCAATCTCACAATGCAAATGTCCATTTCACACTTGCATGATTGCAACACCGGCGTCTGCAGACACCAGGGATTATACTAGGGATCGAGGCTGTCAATCCCCAGAATGAGATAACTTCATCTGACGTTGGCGTGGAGCTGATTTTGCTTTCACTCTTGACACTTTGAAGTGACCCTAGGAATTAACGGCCAATCGGCCTTTAAAGTGTGAAAGGGGCTTATTGGAACCAATAATTTTTTTCCATTTTCCACTCATGAGCTTTCAGTCTCCAATGTTTTATTCTAACAATGTTCATTATTTCTCTCTCCATGAATGAAAGAAAACCCACTGAACACCTGGTCTTTAGATTTTGTAACCCGACAAGCTGACAGTCTTTTATATGACAAATAGGTGAAATTCTAAACTCGTATAATTGATTGATATTGGAATCAGTATTGTTTGGGAGTATTTCTTCCTGTTGCTTCTTGAACATATGTCGATAAATGAGAAAGGAACTGGAAAATGTGAGCTAGAAGCTACAAAAATACTGTCAAGTGCGGGGAGGGGGAAAGGAAAGTGATATTCAATAAAATGTTTCAACAAAAATATCAGTGCAGCTAATTTGCTAAATATATCAAATGGGTTCAATCATAAAATATCCCAAAAGTTGTGGCATAGATGAAAAAAATTACCAAGCATTTCCTTCTCTGGCCCACTCAGTGACAGTAGAGTTTTGATAAGGCGCAGATGACCTGCAAGCAGAACATTATCTGACTCGCTTGTCTCTGATTCAGCAGTCCATGTTGGCTCAAAGTTGTCAAGCCAGTTAACCTCATCCTCCAACATAACAGCAGGGCTAATGAGAAGTTGTTCCATTTCTGAAGCTTAAAAAAAAAGTTCAAAATTAACGATCAATGTTGAAAAACAGAAATATGCCTTGAGGCTAAAAAAAACATAATTTTCGATAAAGATGTCCCAGATTTTTCCCTAGCACACAAGGAACATAAATTTAAGTTTTTAAATTTAAATTTAGACACCCGGTGGAGTAACAAGCCATTTTGGCCCACAAGCCCATGCTGCCAAATTAAACCTAATTAACCTACAAGCCCCGGTATGTTTCGATTGGTGGGAGGAAACAGGAGCCCCCGGGGAAAAGCGACACAGACACGAGAGAATGTACCAACTCCTTACAGACAACATGGGATTCGAATCCTGGTCCAGATCGCTGATACTGTAACAGCGTTGTGCTAACCGCCTCGCTGTGTTGCCCCTACGATCTAACAGTTTCTTTTCCAATCCATGTTAGGCCAAGGTTAATGTTTAGGAATTTTAAACCCAGATCCAAATTGCTGGGAAACCTTTTTTGTGAGAACTTTAAAATGTCAATTTAAAGAAAGGAAAAGAAAATATTGTCAAAATTGGTTTTTAGTTATATCAATTAAAATCCCTTGATCTTGATAAACCACATATAAATGGAGGTACAAACACTATGAAACAGTTCCCGTTCCCAGACTGAATTTTAAACATAGCACTGAATCAGACAATCATTAAGTTCTGCAAGGAATTCTAAGGATTGGAGTAGTTTTACCCGGCCAAGTCTTGGGTTTAATGCATACAGCAAGTATTTGATAGGATAATCTCAACTGTCCTCTGCACTAAACTTTTGCGATTTACTAGATTGCAAGTTGTACTTTGCAGTGTTTTGTCACTTTTCTTATGTCCCCAATTAGCAAGAACTATCATGAGAAGAATTTAAATTTAATTCCACAAAAATCAATCAAAAAGTAATACAGCAATTCCATTTATTTTTAGTCATTAGTTTTGAAAAGATAAATTAATATCTCTCATGTACAGACAAAATAACCTGCACAAAGATCAGAATCTCTATTCACATGCAGCTGTTGTCTTGATCTGTAAAACTTACATGTTAAGTCATCCAATAATTGACAACGCAAGCCAAAATATTCTGTACATTGGGATAACAGCCTGCAAAGTAAATGAGTGATTGCAATTAGAATAAATGAAAAAAAGTGATTTTAAGTTGAGTATTTTGCAAGATATTAAAGATATGGAGGTAGGATTTGCATGATAGCAAGGAAAGATGATGCAAGATTAAAGGCCAAGAATATTTGCTACCCAAAATGTTAATGAAACGAAAGTGACAAGGTGAAATACTTCTTTAAAAAGCTATTCCAGAAAACAGCAATGCCCTATTTGATGAAAATAGGTTCTCTGTTCTGCAATTATCAAAGGAAGAGGGGACATGGATCAGGATATAGATTAAGAAAAATAAAACTACAGACAATGTGGAAAATTACATTACTTATCATCCATTTTACTGAATAATGGGAAGCAGTAAACATGCTTAATATTAGAGAAAGAATTTGTGCTGCTATGTTCTGTAAAACCTGGATTTTATGAAAGATAGAAATTAAGCTGCCAGCAGCTAAACATAGAAACATAGAAGATAGGAGCAGGAGTAGGTCATTCGGCCCTTCGAGCCCGCTCCGCCATTCAATGAGATCATGGCTGATCTTAAAGTTCAGTACCCCGTCCCCGCCTTCTCTCCGTAACCCCTAATTCCCTTATACTGAAGAAATAGATCTAATTCCCTCTTAAATATATTCAATGAACCTGCCTCCACTGCTCTCTGTGGCAATGAATTCCACAGATTCACCACCCTCTGGGTAAAGAAATTCCTCCTCATCTCGGTTTTAAATGGTTTGCCTATTATCCTCGAACCATGGCCCCGGGTTCTGGACTCCCTCACCATTGGAAACATCCCTTCTGCATCCATTCTGTCTAGTCCTGCCAGAATTTTATAGGTCTCTATGAGATCCCCTCTCAATCTTCTAAACTCCAGCGAGTACAATCCCAATTTGCGCAATCTTTCCTCATAAGTCATTCCTGCCATTCCAGGTATCAGCCTTGTGAATCGCGTTTGCACTCCCTCCATTGCAAGAACATCCTTCCTTAGATAAGGTGACCAAAACTGCACACAATACTCCAGGTGGGGTCTCACCAAGGCTCTGTACAACTGCAGTAAGGTATCTTTATTCTTATACTCAAATCCTCTTGATATGAAGGCCAACATACCATTTGCCATTTTAACCGCCTGCTGTACCTGCATGCTTGCCTTCAGTGACTGGTGCACAAGAACCCCTAGGTCTCTCTGCACTTCCCCATCTCCCAATCTATTGCCATTCAAATAGTAATCTGCCCTCCGGTTTGTATTACCAAAGTGGATAACCTCACATTTATCCACATTGTAGTGTATTTGCCATGTATCTACCCAGTCCCCCAATTTATCCAAATCACACTGGAGCTTCCTGACCCCCTCTTCAGTGCACACAACCCCTCCTAGCTTAGTGTCGTCTGCAAATTTGGAGTTATCACATCCAATCCTCTCATCTAGATCATTAACGTAAATTGTGAACAACTGGGGCCCCAGTACAGATCCCTGTGGTATCCCACTGGTCACCGCCTGCCACTCAGAAAATGAGCCGTTTATCCCAACTCTCTGCCAGCCAGTTCTCAATCCACATCAATACCTTGCCCCCAATCCCATGAGCCTTGATTCTGCATGCCAGTCATTTATGTGGGACCTTCTCGAAGGCCACTGGCTCTCCCTCATCTATTTTACCTGTCACCATCTCAAAGAATTCCAATAGATTTGTCAAGCACGATTTACCTTTTGTAAATCCATGTTGACTCTGTCCGATCCCTTCACTGCTAGTCATATGCTCTGCTATTACATCCTTTATAATGGATTCCATCATTTTGCCCACTACTGATGTAAGGCTCACCGGCCGATAATTCCCCGCTTTTTCTCTACCCCCCTTTTTAAATAGTGGGGTAACATTAGCTACCCTCCAATCCATGGGTACTGATCCTGAGTCTATCGAGTTCTGGAAAATAATTCTTAAGCATCTGCTATCTGAATGTCCACTTCTTTAAGTATCCTAGGATGTAGATTATCAGGCCCTTGGGATTTATCGGCCTTCAATCCCTTCAATTTCTCCAAGACCATGTCCTTAGAGATACTGATTTCTTTCAGCTCCTCCCTTGCATTAGTCTCTATGTTTCCCAACATCCTTGGGAGGTTATTTGTATTCTCTCTTGTGGAAACAGAACTAAAGTAAGAATTTAATTGGTCTGCCATTTCCTTATTCCCCATTATATATTCCCCTGATTCTGACTGCAAGGGACCTACTCTGGATTTCACCAATCTTTTCCTCTTGACATACTTATAAAAGCTTTTGCAGTTGGTTTTTATGTTTGCCGCAAGCTTACTTTCGTAATTTATTTTTGCCCTCTTGATTAATCCCTTTGTCCTCCTTTGCTGCATCTTGAACGAAGAGTTCACTGCTTCGTTAATGAATCAGCATGAAGGCGAAGAATAAAACTGGACAGCTTCATCAGGGTATCCAAATCAACATGTCAAATAAACAAGAGAACAATAATGTAACAAACCATAGTCCACATTAAATTTAAAATCTGTTCTGTTAATGAAAGCTCTCTTTACAGCCCTTTCCACCTGTGACGCCACTTTCAGGGAATTATGTATCTGTATGCCCAGATCCCTCTGTTCTACTGCACTTCTCAGTGCCCTACCATCTACCTTGTACGTCCTACTTGATTTGTCCTTCCAAAATGCAACACCTCACACTTAAATTCTGCTATTTTTCAGCCCATTTTTCTAGCTGGTTGAGATTCCTCTGCAAGCTTTGAAAGCCTTCTTCGCTGTCCACAATGCCTCCAAACTTAGTGTAATCTGCAGCCTTTCTGATCCATTTTACCATATCATCATCCAAATCATTGATAAAATAACAATGGTCCCAGCATCGATCCCTGAGGCACAGCACTAGTCACAGGCCTCCAGTCTAAGAAGAAATCACACCACCACTCTCTGGCTTCTACCGTACAGCCATTGTTGAATTCAGTTTATTATTTCACCATGAATACCTAGCATTTGAACCTTCCTGACTAACCTCCCATGTGGGACCTTGCAAAGGCCTTATTAATGTCCATGTCGACAACATCCACAGCCTTTCCTTCATCAACTTTCCTGGTAACCTAAAAAAAAATTGGTTAAACACAACCTACCGGGCACAAAGCCATATTGACTATCCCTAATCAGTTTCTGGTTATCAAAATTGCATATCCGATCTCTTGCACCAGCCTATAAATTCCAGGGTTACTTTTGAAGCCCTTTTAAACAACGGAACACATTTTAAATATGTCTGTCAGAGGCACTGAAATTTCTACACTGGTCTCCCTCAAGGTTTGAGGGAATATCCTCGCATGAGTTTAACAGAACAGATTTTAAACTTATTGCAGACTATGGTTTGTTACATTATTGTTCTCTTGTTTATTTGACATGTTGATTTGGATACCCTGATGAAACTGTCCAGTTTTATTCTTGGCAGAATCCAAATGGCCTTCATGCTGATTCATTAACGAAGCAGTGAACTCTTTAGCTACCGGTATTGAGTATAGGAGTTGGGATGTTATGGTAAAATTGTTTAAGACATTGGTGAGGCCAAATTTGGTGTACTGTGTGCAGTTTTGGTCACCTAACTACAGGAAATATATCAATAAGATAGAGTGCAGAGAACATTTTCTGGGATGTTGCTGGGACTTGTGGAATTGAGTTAGAATGGAAGGTTAAACAGGTGAGGATTTTATTCCCTGGAACCTAGAAGAATAAGGGGAGATTTGATAGAGGTATTTAAAATTTTCAATGGGATAGACAGAGGTAGGCTTTTACCAGAGGACATGAGTTAAGAGTGAAATTGGAAAAGTTTAGGGGGAACATGAGGGGGAACTTCTTCACACAGAGAGTGGTGGGGGTGTGGCATGAGCTGCCAGCTGAAGTGGTGAAATGTGGACTATGGACTGCGTACAGGTCAGTGGAACCAGGCAAAAAAAAAATGGTTGGCCCAGGCCAGAAGAACCAAAGGGGCCTGTTTCTTTACTGTAATGTTCTATAATGTTCTGTAATGTCAAAAGTGATAAAAATAGTGAAGGATAGCCTGCCTCTTTCAGACAAGGTGCAACAAGGTGAATAACAGAGGAATCTAAAGGAAGGCAACTTGCATGGTTTGCAAAATAGTTATCACACGGAAAACAGAATTAGAATAAATGGGATGTTTTTCAGATTTATTAACTATTTATATTAATGACTGGGTGGAGGGAGTTTAATGTAACATTTCCAAGTTTCTGATTACGCAGAATAGGTGGAAGGACATACTATAGAGAAGATGTTGCAACTTTACAATGGAATATGGAGTGAGCAGCAAACAGTTTAAGGTATGAAACTGTGAGATCATGCCTTTTGTTAAGAGGAACCAAAAGCCATATTATTCACTAAATGGAAAAAGTGTGTGCAGAGGGATCACAGTCTGCTTTCCATAAATCAAAAAAAGTTAGTCGGCAATTACAGAAAGTAGTTAAGGTGGCAAATGGTATAATGGCCACGATCACCAAAGGCTTGGAATTTAGAAACACGAAAAATTTGATAGAAAGTGTGGCACCGTTAGCATAATGGTTCAAATCTAGTGCTGAAGGTAAGGACTTTGTACATTCTCCCCTTGTCTTCTTGGGTTTCCTACGAGTGCTCCACTTTCCTCTCACCCTACAAAATGTATTGGAGAAAGTGAGCAGCAAGGGTGCGTGGGCCGGAATTTACAATTATACTGGGCATTGTTGGAGGCCAGTTTTTAGTCCCTTTACCCAAGATATCTAGTAGATTTGAAAGCAGTCCAAAAAAGATTAAACAGGCCAATTCTTGGAATGAGAGGACTTGATCTGTTATGGGTGGCTAAATGGGTATTCTTTCAAGTTTAGAACAATGAGGGGTGATCTTATTAAAATAGTTAGGATCCTACGGAGACATGACAGAATCAACGCTTGTTCTGGTGGGTGAATCTCAAATGAGAGGATAGAGCATCAACAAAAACAGATGGAATTCTCTACCTCAAAGAGATACATTTGTGAAAGCTCAGCAAATTAGGGTTATAACACAGAGGAATTGAATGGCAGGGCAGATTTAAAGGATCAGGTGACGTGCCCTGCCTTATTTTCTTGTGACGTTGTCATTTTAGCTTGATGGTCCGAAACAATCATTAAATATTGATTGCCGACAGCAATGAGTTAATTCAGTCTATTAACATGTCAGCTCAACTCCACACAAACTCAAGAATAATGCAGCACTATGAATGAACTGATTAAATAAAGAAAAATGAAATCAGTGTATTCCCCAAATTATACCAGAAAGATAAGTATTTTTCTTGAAGAGGAAAATCAACACTAGCGATTTCCATTTATATAGTGTCTTTAATGAAACTAAACAGAAAAATAATGTGGCCAAGAAGACTAAAGCCCCTTTCACATTTGCATCCCAGTAAATCGGTCGTTCAGTGTCCTGGGACAGGAATGGGGGTTTGGTCTTTGACACTAGATCACTCCTAACTGGGACAATGAACGCTTTCACACGTGCAAGGGTTTATCCCCAGCGCTTGGTCTGTTCTACCTTTAATAGGAAGTGCCTGCAATGCCCATTTCACACTTGTCTGATCTCAACATCGGCGTTTGCAGATGCCGAGGATTGTACTAGAGGTCGAGGCCGCCAATCCCGTGTGAGATGACGTCATCTGACGCCAGCGTTGAGCAGATTTTGCTTTCGCACTTGCCACTTTAAAGGCTGATTTGGTGTTTGATTCCTGGGAACACTGGCAAGTGTGAAATGGCCTTTTAGGTCCTTTTGGAGCACAGTTAGCATGTGTAAAATTTAAAACTATTCTCCTTGTTGCTATTCTTTTCTATACTATTTTATAGATTCCAATAAGAAATTACACAATGAAGCTTTACTTGTTCTGAAAATTTCATCTATTTATTATAATTTTCATTTTACTTACTCAAAACCTACCTTTGGTTGACTCCACGCATGATGCTAGTTGGGGACCAGAGTGGAAGCTGTGTTGTGAGGATGACATGCAGAAGAAACTGATTCGGTTTCTGTATTTCTGGATTTGCTGAGGTATCTGTTTGACTCAGTGTATATAACTGATCCCAGGCAACCCTTCTGATCTGTAAATGTGAAAACAAAAATCTGATGTCAGCATCAAATCATTCTATACAGAAAAAATATACGTATAACATTTTCAGGAAGATCCATTCCGGATTCAGTTAGAACATGGAACACCACAGCACAGTCCATTCATGTTGTGCTGACCTATACATTTGTGGGAGAGAAAAAAATTAAGATTTGCTTGTTTAATTCTGCAGGGAACCATGTGCCTCCAGCTCCTGACAAATGGTCAATTTACTTTCTAATCTGTCACTTATCCTCCCCTAGTTGCAAACTCAATAAATTATGTTGCTTCTCAAGATAGATGCGACACCAGCTTATTTTTTCTCAAAGACTTGATGTTCTGCTCTGCTTCCCTCGTTGCTACAAGTGAAATGGTCTTCGATCTAATGGAGGCTCAAAACATGTTGTAATGCTTCTTTGTTCTCTGTAGTGGAATGTTTTCTTATCACTTGTACTTTGGATATAAATGTGTGTGCTTTTTCTCACAGGGCAGAGGTTCAAAGCTCCGCTCTTAGGAGACTAGATTCTCCATGATATTGTGCTTGAAAATAAAGGTTTTCCTTCGAAACTTTCCACTGTGTCCAAGAGATAACTCTTTTTTCCCCAGGTGGGACTCTTAGAAGACAATCTACTCCTTTTCAAGTTGGAAAGGAATAACGAGGTGGCTTACGCAGAGACCCGAAAAAAACCCAAGCGGGAAGATAAAAAAAGAGATTTTCCAAGTTGGGAAAATCCAGCCAGTCTGAAAAGGAGGTGACCAGTTTCTAAAACCCTAGATGAAAGAAGGGTGGATGGTAAGGATGACTAAAAAAGGGTAGCTACTGAACAGACGAAAGAGACAGAAGAACTTGTTGCGGAATTCCTTTACGAGAGCTGTAATTGCTTTATTGCTTCAACGCGTGGCATAACTTTACTTTCTCAACAGAACAATGGGAAATACCTGCAGTCGAGCGGCAGAAACTTCTGCCAAAGAGATAAGAACTAGCAGTCGAGCTTCAACAGCTGCTCCTGCTAGCACCGAACGTCCTGAAGATGAGTAAGAGGACTGTGTGCAAGATAGTTTTTTACAACAATATGTAGAGGTGCCGACCAGAGAAGGAACAGTGTTAAATCTACTGTTGGCAAATGGGATGGGTCAAGTGACGGAGGTTAGTGTTGGCGAGCACTTCGGGTCCAGTGATCATAATGCCATCAGCTTCAATGTCATTATGGAAAGAGAGAAATCAGGGCCAAGGATTGAGGTTTTTGATTGGGGAAAAGCTAGATTTGAGGAGATGCGAAAGGACTTGCAGGGTGTGCATTGGGACAACTTGTTTTATGGGCAGGATGTAGTAGAGAGATGGAAGTCTTTTAAAGATCAGATTTTGAGAGTGCAAAAGCTTTATGTTCCTGTTAGGTTAAAAGGAGGGGCAAAAGGTTTGAGAGAGCCGTGGTTTTCAAGGAATATTGGAAACTTGGTTCGAAGAAAAAGGGAGGCGTACATTAGATATAAGAAGCATGGAGTTAAGGAGATGTTTGAAAGATACATTGAATGTAAGAGGAATCTTAAGAGAGGAAATTAGGAAAGCTAAAAGAAGGTACGAGAAAACTATGGCAAGCAGGGTGAAAACTAATCCAAAAGAGTTCTACAAATATGTTAATGGTAAGAGGAAAGCTAGAGACAAAATTGGTCCCTTAGAAAATCAGAGTGGAAAACTGTGTGTGGAGCCTAGAGAAATGGGGGAGATATTGAACAGTTTCTTTTCTTCGGTATTCACTAAGGAGAAGGATATTGGGAGATGTGGGATAAAAAAAGCAAATTGGGTAAATATGGGGAATATAGAGATTACAAAAGGTGTAGTTTTAAGGCTTTTGAAGAATATAAAGGTGGATAAGTCTCCGGGACCAGACGGGATCTTCCCCAGGACATTGAGAGAAGTGAAGGAGGAAATAGCAGAGGCTCTGGCGGTAATTTTCCAAATGTCATTAGATATGGGGATAGTGCCGGAGGATTGGCGCATTGCGCATGTGGTTCCGTTATTTAAAAAGGGTTCAAGGAGGAAGCCTGGCAACTATCGGCCTGTAAGTTTGACGTCTGTGGTAGGTAAATTAATGGAGAAAATTCTTAGAGATAGTACTTATAAACATCTGGATAGACAGGGTCTGATCAGGAGCACTCAACATGGATTTGTGGGAGGAAGGTCATGTTTGACCAATCTGATTGAATTTTTTGAAGAGGTGACTAGGAATGTGGATGAGGGTAGTGCAGTGGATGTTGTCTATATGGACTTCAGTAAGGCCTTCGATAAGGTACCACATGGAAGGTTAGTTAGGAAGGTGCAGTCTTTAGGTATAAATTTTAAGATAGTCAAATGGATTGAACATTGGCTGAAAGGGAGAGGCCAGAGAGTGGTAGTGGATAATTGTCTGTCAGGTTGGAGGCCGGTGACCAGTGGTGTGCCTCAAGGATCTGTATTGGGCCCATTGTTGTTCGTTATATAAATTAATGATCTAGATGATGGGGTGGTGAATTGGATTAGTAAATATGCAGACGATACTAAGGTAGGTGGAATAGTGGATAATGAAGAAGGTTTTCAAGGATTGCAGAGGGATTTGGGCTGCTTAGAAAAGTGGGCTGAAAAATGGCAGATGGAATTTAATGCTGATAAGTGTGAGGTGCTTCATTTTGGTAAGAAGAATCAGAATAGGACATATGTGGTAAATGGGAGAGCATTGAGGAATACAGAAGAGCAGAAAGATTTAGGAGTAACTGAAGGTAGAAACTCACGTGAATAGGGTGGTGAAGAAGGCTTTTAGTATGCTGGCCTTTATCAATCATTGCATGGAATATAGGAGTTGGGAGGTGATGTTAAGATTGTATAAGATGTTGGTGCGGCCTAATTTGGAGTTCTGTGTGCAGTTCTGGTCGCCTAATTATAGGAAGGATATAAACAGAGTGGAGAGAGTGCAGAGAAGGTTTACCAGAATGTTGCCTGGGTTTAAGCATCTGGAATATGGGGAGAGATTGGACAGATTGGGTCTTTATTCTTTGGAGCGTAGAAGGTTGGGAGGGGATTTGATAGAAGTATTTAAGATTATGAAAGGGATAGACAGAATGGATGTGGATAGACTATTTCCGTTAAGAGGAGGAAAGATTAAAACAAGAGGACATGAGTTAAGAATTAAGGGGCAGAGGTTTAGAGGTAACATGAGGGGGAACTTCTTTACTCAGAGAGTGGTAGCTGTGTGGAATCATCTTCCGGGAGAAATAGTGGCGGCGGAGTCAATTATATTATTTAAGAAAAGGTTGGACAGGTATATGGATGAGAAGAAGATGGAGGGTTATGGGCATTGTGCAGGGAGGTGGGACTAGAAAGGGGTGTTTGGTTCGGTGCGGACTAGAAGGGCCTAATGGCCTGTTTCCGTGCTGTAATTGTTATGTTTTATGTTATGTTATAAACGAATACAGATGGTAAAATACACCCAACAAGAGGTAGGAGACCCAGTGGTCCTTCCGGGATCGCCAGCAGACACCGTAATAAAAGAAACTGGAGATTATCAATATGCAATTACTTTTAGCAGTGACCTGTATGGCTGGTCGAAGGGAGATTGGCCATATGGAGGATCTTTCAAGATTCAAACCTGGTAGGATACAGTAGCTAATGGAGATGAGGACCCAAAATGGGAATTTGGGTATATGATGGGTTGCTTTAAGAAATAGATAGAGGTGGCAAAGAGACACCAGCCCCCAAATCCAAAGAATAGTGAAAAGATACCAGAGCAGGTTGACTCTTCCATGGCACCCCCAGTTGATCTGCTGCCCTATCTCACTCCCCCACCTTCAGCTCCTCTGCATGCTCAGATACCCCAAAGAGTATCAACTAAAGGATGGAATAACAGTCCTAAGAACGGACTTGATGGAATGATAGATGAACTAATAGAGGTAGTTATGGTCTGGCATCAGGACCGTGGTGCACAGCCACAGGCGCACACAGGGAGGGCTCTGGAATGTCAACAGGAACCAGATGAGAAAGCAATGGGAGGCACTCCTATGGAGGATACGCCTTGAGGCAAAGTGGGAGCAACTTTGCCTGACTCTTCCACCTCTCATGTGATTCGCCAAATATACAAATAATGATGGGATATACCCCCATTTTAAAACCATGGACTTTGAATGAGGCTAGGACTATGGTATCAAAGGTGCCTAACCATAAAGCAGCTAACTGCTTTTTTAAAATGGCTAGTGCAAACAAGCAACATTTCTAATCCCCTCCTGGGCAATCTACGAAATCTTTTGAAATGCGCATATGGCAGTTTTTGGGCTACGCTTCAAGATACCGTGCAGCTCCGCCCAGAGAATGGTGATTGGCACACCGATGACACTGTGCTGGGTAATGAAACTCTTGCACATTGGTTGCAGAATAGGGAAAAAGAAGCCATCATGAGAGAGGCCCAGCACCATGGGGACTTAGGAGAAGTTACTTGATGCCTTCAACGAAAGGATGAAGGACCCCCTCCCCCCCCCCTCCGATTTTATAGCAAGATTCAGGAACATCTGGGAGGAATATGCAGAGGTCCTGTTAGAAGGGAATAGGCCACTAGCCATCCAAACCCTTCTCAATTGTATGCTTTCCCAACAACCCTAGGCCTTTAAAATAAGGCCTTTAAGATACGCAATCTAAATTGGCAAGCCATGTCCTGGGCTGAGATAGTTACCACATTGGTAAATATGGATAGCGAGGGACTCTTTGTGGGGCCCTGACATGCACCCACACCACCATCAAAATGCAATTTTATAGCCAGGACTGGAATACAGGAACTGGCAAAGGAAATAGCAGGGACTACAAGAGAGATAAGTCAAAAGATATATGCCGCAGGTGGGGAAAGAAAGGACCTTGGGCTGCCTCTCCTTGGGAATCCTCCTGAGCAACGTAAGCCAGTGAGGGAGGTTCCTTCTTTTGCTTACAATCAGCCATTTCCCTCTGAAAAATAGGGATGTCCAGGAAGGGTGGCGGTCATATCACTTTCCCAAGACTGAAACACAACCTCGAGTGACTTTAAGAATAGGAGACACCTAACAGGAGTGGCCTTCACAGGCGACCCGGAGCTCTACCTATTAAGTAATTTCATGGAAATAAGCGACAAATTAACCAAATATCAAATCTCATTTATAAAAATAACACTGACGGTAGCAGAAAATATATCACGATCACTTGGAAGTCTGACTCCCCTCTACTCATAGCACAATGGACTACGGAAATGAACAGCTGTTTACCCAAGGAAAAAAAAATCACATACAACTTAAAGAATAAATATGACACTTCTGTAAAGATTTGGCAGTCATACCTGGACCACATAGGGGGCCAGATACAGTAATAAAAAGGGAGAAAAAAGGGTATAAAAGTAACCATAATATATACAAAAATAGATTCCCCAAATGTACTTTATGTACTTAAAATGCATGTTAGCTCTGATGGTGAATGGATCTTTACGTATTGGGGTGGGGGGTTGGGAGAGAGGGACTGTTTTGTTTTTGTTTGTTGTGTTTGTGAGAAAAAGTTTAATATATTGTATATTTAAAATGTTACTTGTGACAGATTATGTTATATTTTATATTATGTATGGATATGTTTTTGGAAGATCGATTCTGGGGGTTTAGTTAGGTCAGTAACAGATATAACCATATAACAATTACAGCACAGAAACAGGCCAGTTTGGCCCTTCTAGTCCGCACTGATCCAAGTACCCTTCTCTAATCCCACTTACCAGCACTCTGCCCAAATCCCTCCATCCCCCTCCCATCCATATACTTATCCAACTCTTTCTTAAATGACAAAATTGACCCTGCCCCCACCACCTTTTCCAGAAGCCCATTCCACACAGTAACCACTCTTGAGTAAAGAAGTTCCACATTTATCCAGAACTCAGTGACAGACTCCAGGCGGTGAACACCTCTGATTTTAAGCCAGTTAGAGATACAAACACTTCAGAACACATCTCATTTTAAAATGCAAGAGTTATGCATAATGTGGTGCCTACAAGTCTGCAAAGATGATAGAGTCCTGTGCCAGGTGCAAATGGAAGGGTGGAAGGGCCCATCTCAGGAAACTGATAAGATCTCTCATGAATTGATTTTGGGAGTCAGCAAGCTGTTTTGGTGGAGTGTGCTGTTTTAGGAAGGTCATGTGGTTTTACAAGCAGAGAGAGTCAAACACGTTTTTCTCTAAGTGTGACACGGGGGAGGGGGTGGGGAGAGGGGGGGGAGAGAGAGAGAGATTGCTGATTTTCTGCAGTAGCTTTTGGAAGTTTGTTTGAAACCCCATTTTGAAGATGCGTTGTGAGTTCTGAGTTCAGCCTGTTCAAAGCCCTTGTGGTCTATACAAGAGGAGATGGCTGGCTGTACAATGTTTTGCCTGAGATAAGGGAAACAGAAAAGTAACTCTGGTGACCTGAAAGAAAGAGGAAATCATCTGGAAAACCCTGATGGGGCAAGTTTCTTCGGCAAGTTGTGGGGAACGAGCAACAGATCTCTCTGAAAACCGACAAGAACCTTCCTGAGCAGTAAATATTTACCTTTCAAGCACCAAAGCCTGGTAAAATTCATAAATGTTAAATTCTGTGCACAGTATAAGAATTGCCTTATAATGGTGAACTTGGAGGAGTGAGAAGTGAGACTCAATCAAATAACTTTTCTGAACTTACATACCCATTACATACACGTGCGCTTAGAATGAGAAGGTGGTTAAGTTAATAGTAAAAAGTTTGATCCTGTTGTTATGTTTAAAGAAAATTAAAAGTAACTTTTGTTTAAGTAACCATTTGTCTTGGCGAATTTCTATTGCTGCTGGGTTTTGGGGTCCTCTGGGCCTGTCACACCCTCTCTTTGGGAGACAACAAAATATAGGAAGCTGTTTCTTCTTTGGCTTGGCTTCGCGGACGAAGATTTATGGAGGGGGTAAAAAGTCCACGTCAGCTGCAGGCTCGTTTGTGGCTGACAAGTCCGATGCGGGACAGGCAGACACGATTGCAGCGGTTGCAGGGGAAAATTGGTTGGTTGGGGTTGGGTTTTTCCTCCTTTGCCTTTTGTCAGTGAGGTGGGCTCTGCGGTCTTCTTCAAAGGAGGTTGCTGCCCGCCAAACTGTGAGGCGCCAAGATGCACGGTTTGAGGCGTTATCAGCCCACTGGCGGTGGTCAATGTGGCAGGCACCAAGAGATTTCTTTAGGCAGTCCTTGTACCTTTTCTTTGGTGCACCTCTGTCACGGTGGCCAGTGGAGAGCTCGCCATATAACACGATCTTGGGAAGGCGATGGTCCTCCATTCTGGAGACGTGACCCATCCAGCGCAGCTGGATCTTCAGCAGCGTGGACTCGATGCTGTCGACCTCTGCCATCTCGAGTACTTCGACGTTAGGGATGTAAGCGCTAAATACCCCTCTGTCCTTGCTGGGAAGACGAGCGCTTTGCATAATGGGAGCTATTATTTAAAGCACTCCTCAAGGAATGCACATGGACATACCCTCGTCGTATGCACCCCAGTTAGTCTTACTGCTCCGTATCCCCGAAAGCAAACCCGAGCCCATACTGTATTGCTGATAGCTGTTTAATAACCCCTTCACTGTGCAAATGCACTATATATAACAAGAACTGAGCAACACGAGATTGTCACCTCCTGTGAGAACAGCGTGGGCCTTGCTACGGGTAGTGCAATATTACAAACTACTGCATGGTATACCTTGCAAGATGATCCCAATTATTGGAAAAGCGTGTCTGTTTATAAGGGTCAGAAAATGTAAATACAGCACAAGCCCTATCTATATTATGGGCCAATAGGACTAGCTGTCTCAGTATCTCTTTCCAAAGAACAGCAGGAGTTGTATCATACCAAGGAGTCTGTGCCTCATTTAACCTTTGCAGTATGCTCCCATTTCCAAGGAAAACAGATGGGGCTCATGATTAAACAATTAGTAGGTTGTGTCGGAAGCTTGCAATGGTATGGACCAGAAGAAGGCAGAATATACCTCGCCGAAATCTCCGAGTCACTAGAGGATCTCACAGCAGAGTTTCAGCGGTAGCAGCCTCCTCTTGCCAGCTGACTGCACAGGGCCAGTGGCACTAGACACAGGGCTCTCCACAAGACTCATGTTGGCCTAGCAACCTCTGCAAAGGCCCACACAGTACAATTGAGGAAAAATGCAATACTGGCCTGTGTCAGTCAGTGGAGGTTGGCCCTGGAGGCAGAGAAGGGTATAGCGCCTGTAACAGACTCCTTGCTGGAGCAAGGGGTGCTTTAACCTACAGTTAGCCAATGCAATACACCAATATTGCCAATACCTAAGGTGGACAGGCACAATGAATGGCGTTTTGTGCAGGACTTAAAGGCCATAAACAACATTGTCATTCCTATGACCATAATTGTACCAGATGTTAACATGATACTTTACTCCATTCCATATACTGTGATCAACTTGTGCTCTGCATTCTTCTCTATACCATTGCACCTGGATAGCCAGCACTTATTTGCATTCACCTATAAGGGAAAATACACCTGGACTCATTTACCACAGGGGTACACTGCAAGCCTGGTGGTCTGTGCTGCTGTCATCAAGCATGACCTGGATGAATGTCACCTTGAGGGAGGTTTAATATTAATACAGTATGTCGATGACCTGTTGGTGGCATCCTCCACCCTGCCTGAATGTGTGCAAGACTCTCTGACTGTGCTTCAGTTTCTAGCAGAATGAGCCCATTGAGTATCCAGAGCCAAGCTGCAGTTCTGTCAGTCTCGTGTGCAGTATTTGGGTTTTATGCTGAAAGCGGGAACCCAAGAAATTGGACTGGACAGAGTTAAAGCCATTGTGCAGCTGTCACCCCTGAAGACAAAGGAGATTTTCTCCTTCCTGGGGATGGTGGGATACTGTTGGCAATGGATAAGGAATACCAGATGTATGACATGGTTTTGATGTCTGCTTCTGCCAAGGGGGCACCCTTGTGAGTAAACTGGACTCCAGAACAGGAAGCTGCCTTCCAGGCTCTCAAAGCCACCATGGTAGCACCCCATCTACTGGGACTCCCCAACTACAAACATCCATTCCAGTTGCACGTTTGTGAGAAGGGATTCGCAACTGGAGTCCTAACCCAGGCCCATGGAGGACGGAAGAGACCAGTAGCCCACTACTTGCTTGCTGTCGTCTTGGGCATGTCTGCCTGCGTTGGTGTTGTAGTGGCCATTGCCATCAAAGACGCAAAGTCCTCACTGCTAGTTCTTGACCACCTGTGCGAGGTTTGTGTGTTGCATGCTGTGATGCTACTTTTGTACTCCGCTGCTGCTCAGCACTTCATCGCCTCCTGCCTTACGAGCTATGAGGTGATCCTCCTGTCACATTCTAAATACACCTACCAATGCTCACTGACAGTCAACCTTCATTCCGGAACTAATAGAAAGCTATGACCATGACTGTCTAGTGACGGTTCAGCACACCATCTCCCCCAGGGTCGACTTGCATTCTGATTCTCTGCCAAATCCAGATCAGATCTTCTTCACTGACAGCTCCTCGCACAAATCACGTGATGATCTGCTTTTGGCTGACTATGTTGTTGTGGATCCACATTGGGTTGTAGAAGCCTTTGCCCTACCTCAAGGTACTTCAGCACAAGTAGCCAAACTCTTTGCCTTGACAAGAGCTTGCATATTGGTGAAGGGGAAGTCAGCCACTTATACACAGATTCCCGTATTGCCTTCGGTGTAGTGCATAATTTCAGACAGAATTTGAAAAAATGGGGATTCATCACCTCATCTGGGAAACCCATCAAACACTCTCAGTTAGTGCTGAATTTGCTCAAAGCCATTCAGCGGCCAATTAAGATTGTTATCATTAAGTGTGAGTTGCGAACAAAGGCAGATGATGCATTTCCCAAGGGAATAAACAAGCAGATGAGGTTGCCAAACGCGTGGCCATCATTCAAGACCAGATGATCTAAGCCAATGGTTCTCAACCTTTTTCTTTCCACTCACATATCACTTTAAGTAATCCCTATGCCATGGGTGCTCTGTGATTAGTAAGGGATTGCTTAAGGTGGTATGTGAGTGAGAAGGGAAGGTTGAGAACACTGCTCTAGACCCAATGGTTACTCAAATATTTTGCTTGAGAAAAATTGTCATTAGCCCATTTCCTTTGGAGTTATGAAACCATGCACATAACGAGTCAATTTGGTACAATTAAAACAGTGGTTTCAAACTTTTTTTTCCCCACCCACATACCACCTTAAGCAATCCCTTATAATCACAGAGCACCTTTGGCCTAAGGATTACTTAAAGTGGTATGTGAGTGGAAAGAAAAAGGTTGATCCAAGCACTTCACATCTGCCCCACAGACCCCCATCCCCTCAGTCACTCCTGATGAGCTACAACAAGCACAATAGAATGCCAGCTCACAAGAGAAACATAACTGGAATCACATGCAGCGTTAACAAAAAGATAATTTTCTGTTCCACCAAGACAGGTGAATGGTATGTCCTAGAAGCCTGTTTTTGCCCCTGTGTCACCTGGTTCATGTGCTGGCACACATGGGCAAAAGAGGGATGCAACATTCTATTGAACAATGGCATGCTTCTGGGATAACATCAATCATTCAAAAAATTGAGTGATCTTGCCCCGTTTGCCAGTAGCACCACCTGGGGAAAGAGGGAGTGCATATGATTACCTGTCTATGCCTGAATTACCCTTTGAAAATTTGCAAATCGATTTTCTGCACATGCCCCCAGCATTGGGATACAAGTATATACTTGTAAAAATAGAAATGTTCACCCAGTGGGTAGAGGCCTACCCTACCTGAAGGGATGATGCTGGGTCTGTGGTAAAAATACTGTGGAAGGAGATAATACCCAGATATGGAGTACCCATGGGGACGAATAGCAACAGGGGTACCCATTTTACAGGAAAGATAGTAAAAGATTTGAAGCAAGTCATGGGGTTCCAGTGGAAGTTACATATTCTCTACCAGCCTCTATCATTGGGGATAGTGGAAAGATTAAATGGAGAACTGAAGAACATCTTGTCACCTTGGACAATAATTTATCTTGGCCTGAGGCTCTCTCTGTAGTATTATATGCATTACAAAACAGGAAGAACCAGTTCACGGGATTGACACCCCACAAAATTCTCATGGGACGCCCCATGACTAAAGGAACAAAGCCTCCAGTGTGCGGGAGAAAGGTGGCCCTGATTTGGAATGATGAACAAATGTTGGCTTATGCAGAGGCCATATGCAAAATGGCTTCTGAATTACATGAGGAAATGAGACACGCCCATGTCCTTCTGGGAAATGCCCCTTTGCATGTGTTCTGCCCAAGAAAC
Organism: Narcine bancroftii; assembly: GCF_036971445.1. NCBI lineage: Eukaryota > Metazoa > Chordata > Chondrichthyes > Torpediniformes > Narcinidae > Narcine > Narcine bancroftii. Next base: position 120,195,659 of record NC_091473.1, on the reverse strand, counting down.
AAGGTGTATGTAAAACGTTTAAACAAGGACTCGCTCTCTCCTAGGTGGAAGTGCTGCTGACCTCCTGAACAGCCCTCAAATTGGACTGGATCCATACGGCAAGGTGTAGAGCACCACCCATGGGAAACAGAGTCAAAGTGATTCCCTTTAGTGATTGCCAGCTATGGGCAATGGAATTGCCCAAAAATACTGTTTGGACGTGTCAATGAATGTAGTACTGTCCTCAGCCTTAAAAGGTCATCTGTTCTATCTGCTGCATCAGAGACTTCATGGAAATCAAACTGCCCAGTTCATTGAGGCCTTGTTTGTAGCCACTCCCGGGTGGAACCCTAAAGCCTTGTTTGTATACTACTGACCCCTTGGATGTCTCTTGTAAAGGGAGCATAGGCAAATTTGTGCAAGGAATAGTAGAACAATGTGTAGAGCTCGTACATAATAGAAGACAGGAATCCCCTCACCCCGACTATGCTGGGTCTGCTCCCCGTCCAGAAACCGGGGCCGATTGCGCTGATGCACGGAACTACCCACATTGCTTTACTAGACAGGGGTGAGGCTGTATAGTGGCCAAAATTCCCAACAATGTGTTCTGAGCCGTGACCCAGTGCACACATTGATGATGTAGCACAAAAACAGTGCAAAACAGTGCATCGATGTAAAGGAGGGACCCCAAAGAATCTGTGGGAAGTGCAATGGCACGAATGTCACAACCTCATCTTTGATATACCCATATAATACTTCAAATGATGGGAACGGGAAAAACTAACATGTTAAGGAGTTAACGAGGGGTTTGTCTTCTTCACAGGACCTATACCACTGCAACGCCCACTCTACCAGTCTTGTTTGCAGTGGGCAGCATTGGATCAGTTCATTGAGGCCTTGTTTGTAGCCACTCCCGGGTGGAACCCTAAAGCCTTGTTTGTATACTACTGACACCTTGGATGTCTCTTGTAAAGGGAGCATAGGCAAATTTGTGCAAGGAATAGTAGAACAATGTGTAGAGCTCGTATATAATAGAAGACAGGAATCCCTGTCCTCTCCTCAAGAGAACCTTTATTTAGTGAAGGCTTGTAGCTCGAACGATAAGCCAGGAGTTCTGTGCGGTCTTGAAAAATCCAAAAGCACTAGGCTCCTCTATCAGCTATGGGATCCTGAGTTCTCTCTCTTTAGGAGGTTTGGCTGGAGCCAGAGCACAAAAATAAATAAAATCGAATTTTAAAATCGGAATTACTTTTTTTGTGGACGAACTACTTTGGGAAATAGCTCCATGGAAGTTTAGAGGTCATCAATAAAGAATTGGCAGCAGTACGTTTATATGCTCAACAGACCCAATATGACATGGATTACCAGTTAGCTAAACAAGGAAGAGTATGTGCCATAATAGGTGTTAAATGCATAACTCATGTGTCAGGTGAGTTCTACAATATCACTCATGCAATCTCAGTGATTCAACAACAGTTCGATAGTTTTAGAAAGGGAATTACTGGACAAAGAGGATGGTTCTCCTGGCTCTCTGGCTGGATTTCTGGCTGGGGAAGCTGGTTTATGCATGGATTAATCGTAGTGGTAGCAATATGCGTCTTAGAGTGTTGCGCACACAGAATGCTAAGAGTTTGCGGCAGTCAGTTATTAAAATATGTCCTGAGTGATTCTGAGAGCTTCCCCATGTTTTCCCAAATGGCGAGACACTGCTAGCCAGGAGAAAATGTTTACCCCGGAAAAAAGCGACCTTTCCCTGAAACATATGGCCTTCTGCATAGGGAGGAGGAAGAGGGGCAACAGCTAGGAATGTTCAAAACTCTGGGAGAAAAAAAAGATGTGCTTGTTTAATTACTAATTCTGAAGGAAACCATATGCTGCCTGCTCTTAAGAAATGGACAATTTGCTTTCTAGTCCCCGCTTATCCTCCCCTAGTTGCTAATTCAATAAATGATGTTGCACTTCAAGATAGATGTGACACCAACTTGTATTTTTCTCAAAGACTTGATGTTCTGCTCTGCTTCACTAATCGTGATAAACCAAATGGCTTTTGAACTGACTGATGCTCAAAACGTGTTATAAGCTTCTTTGTTCTCGGTAATTTGGATATAAATGTGTGTGCTTTCTCACAGGGAAGAGGCTCAGAGCTCTGCTCTTAGGGGACTAGCTTCTCCATGATATAATGCTTACAAATAAATGTTTTCCTTAGAAACTTTCCTGTGTCTGACAGATAACTTTTTTTTACTGCGACAATATTCCTACCAAAAAAAAGTTGCGAACTCTTTATACCTTTCTCACCCTAATCCCTGGAACAGAAGAAGCAAAGTGATGCACATTTTCATATGTTTGACTCTTTCATTTTTCAGAAACCACCGACAAATGACCAAACTTGCATTGGGAAGTGAAATATCTCAAACAACTAGGCTACTCTCGAATTCCAGGTGCAATGAATTCTCAATCTCACATTTGTTCAAAGAATATCACTCTTATAACCATATAACAATTACAGCACGGAAAAAGGCCAATTTGCCCCTTCTAGTCCACACTAATCCAAGTACCCTCCTCTAATCCCACTTACCAGCACTTAGCACTCTGCCATATCCCTCCATCCCCCTCCCATCCATATACTTATCCAACTCTTTCTTAAATGACAAAATTGACCCTGCCTCCACCATCTTTCCCGGAAGCCCATTCCACACAGTAACCACTCTCTGAGTAAAAAAGTTCCCCCTCATGTTACTCCTACACCTTTGCCCATCAACTCTCAACCCATGACCTCTTGTATCCATCTTTCCTACTCTCAATGGGAAAATCCTTTCCACATCAACTCTATCTATCCCTCTCTATCTTAAACACCTCTATCAAATTCCCTCTCAGCCTTCTATGTTCCAAGGAATAAAGACCTAATTTGCTCAATCTCTCCTTGTATTCCAGATGCTGAAACCCAGGCAACATTTTTGTAAATCTTCTCTGCACTCTTTCTGTCTTGTTAAAATCCTTCCTATAAATCGGTGACCAGAACTGCACACAGTACTCTAAATTTAGCCTCACCAATGCCTGGTACAGTTTCATCATTACTTCCCAACTCCTATATTATATGCACTGATTTATATAGGCAAGCATACTAAAGGCCTTCTTCACCACCCTATCCACATGCACTCCTACCTTCAGGGAACAATGCACCGTTAAAATGAAAATTTCCCTGATGGCATACCTGGCAGTATACTGTAAATCTGTGTCAACCAACTCGCCGGAGTGTTCACGGACATTTTTAACCTCTCATTGCTGCAGTCAGAGGTTCCCACCTGCTTCAAAAGAGCATCAATCATCCCAGTGCCTAGGAGCAGTGTGAAATGACTCAATGTCTATTGCCCAGTAGCATGAACATCAACTGCGATGAAATGTTTTGAGAGGATGGTCATGGCCAAAGGTCTGGACCCACTGCAGTTTGCTGATCATTACAAATGCTTAACAACAGACACCATATCTCTAGCTCTCCATTCAGCTCTGGATCACCTCGAAATCAGCCCACTCTTCATAGACTACAGCTCAGCCTTCAAACCCATTATTCCCTCAGTGCTGGTCAAGAAGTTCTAAACCCTGGGCCTCTGCACTCACCTCTACAACTGGATCCTTGACTTTCTTATCAGAAGTCCATAGTCAGTACAAATTGATTAAAACATCTCCTCCTCACTCACCATCAATATAGGCGCACCTCAAGGATGTGTGCTTAGCCCACTGCTCTTCTCACTATATACCCATGACAGTGTGACAAGCACAATCCCAATGCTATCTATAAAATTGACGACGACACCACAGTTATTGGCAGAATCACAAACGGCTATGAGGAAGTGTACAAGAGGGAGATAGATTAGCTCGTTGAGTGATATCACACCAACAACCTTGCACCCAATGCTAGCAAAACCAGGAGATGATTGCAGACTTCAGGAGGAAGTCATGAGAACACTATCTAGTGTTTATCGAGCACTCAGAAGTGGAGAGGGTCAAAAGTTTCAAATTCCTGGGTGCTAACATCTCAGAGGAACTCCTTGTCAATGCAACCACGAAGAAGGCTCTCTAACGGTTATTCTTTGTGAGGTGTTTGAGGAGATTCGGTATGTCACAGGATTCTTGAAAACTTCAACAGGTGCATTCTTAAGAGCATCTAAGCTGGTTGCATCACTGTCTGGTATTGTAAGATGGTTCATATGAATGTTTGCTCTGTGATGCTGCGCGAAACAACAGATTTCGTGACTTGTTCATGACAATAAATTCTGATTCTGAAATTTAAAAAAATGATTTTTACGCAACTGTTTCTTTGCTTACCTCAGCACTGGGTGATCCAAGCAGAATATCTATGATAAAATCACTCACACAAGGAAGAATATAAAATGAACCTAAAAACAAAAGAGTGAACCATAGTTAATTCATAGGTGTTTCTAACACATCCATTTTCAAACCCAGTTAAAAGTTCAGTTTATACTTGGAAATCTAGAAGAAAAACAGCCTTTTGGCCCATGTGTCTGTGCCGATCACGATGTCCAAATCAAACAAAAAACTGCGGCTTCATCTCTAAAGATATCCCTCCATTCCCTTCATATTCATACATCTATCCAAAAGTCTCTTAAATCCTACTATTGCATCCACTATTCCTGGCAGCCTGTTCCAGGCACCTCCCACTGTCTGTAGAAAATATTTGCCCTGCACATCTCACTTAAACTTCCTTCCCCACCTCAGCTTCAATGCTTTTGTCCTGGGGAAAACATTCTGCCTGTCCACCCTATCAATAGCCACTTTCAGATGGCCACAATACCCGACTGTAAAGTCGCACATTATACTCCTGGGCGCCTGTCGGGTCGCCATCTGAAACGGGAAAAGCCGGCCAGGAGGTCTACTCACCCTACCCTTCCCCAGTAGGTATAATATAGAGTATTCCCCATTGCAGCTGAAAGCAGCTCAGGCAAAGCTGCTAGCAGCTTTCAGGTGCCTAGCAGCGGGCAGGCTGAGTGTCAGCTGGCGACCCGCTGACAGTTACCCTCCCCTCTGCCTGACAGTCCCTTGGCATGGGACTACGGAGCTGGGGCTGGGGCGGCCGGCGGGGGACTACGGGGCTTATGCACACACACAAAATCCCGCTAAATTTAAAAGGTAACAGCTTTCGATAAGTCAGGATTCAGATATGCCGCCCCAGCCCTGTACTCCCCCGCCAGCCGCCCCAGCCCTGCCGTTCCGCGCCGGGGGCTTCAGGCAGTGGGGAGGGGGCTGTCCTGAGTAGCCGGCTTTTGCTGCTAAACAGCTAGCAGTCAGCTGGCACATTTAGGTGCCCAGAAAGCCGTCCATTCTGTGGCCACCTAAACGTGCCAGCTGAACTCTGCTAGCTGCGCCTGCAGGCGGGTAATCTTCATCAGGACCTAAAAGCGGCTAATGGCTCTCATGACTTTATGCACTTCTAACAGCCCCCTACACTCTAGAGAAAAGAAAGTTTGTTCAATCTCTCCCTTAACTCATGCTCTCTAAACCAGGCAACACCTCATAAACCTCTCCTGAACCCTTTCCAAAGCCTCCATATATTTCCTGCAATGATGATCACCATAAATGCACACAAGTTTTACATAGATGCAACAAAATGTCCTCACCCTGCCAATGAGCCAGGCATACCATAAGCCTTCCTTATCATCCAATCTGCTTGTGTGGGTACTTTCAGTCAGTTAGAGACCTGGAACCCCAGATCTTCCTGCACATCAATGCTTTCAATAGCCCTGACATTAACTTTATACATTTCCCTTACCTCTTACAAGTGCCTAACCTTTTATCTGGGATCATCAGGACTGGACAACTGCCATTGTTTGGAATTTTCTGGATATTGGAATCATTTTGACTTCCATTCCTTTAAGCCCGCCCGAGTTGTGCTGCTGTCTCTCCCCTTGCCTGCCCTCGTCACACCACCGTCTCTCCCCCCTCGCCCACCCAAGTCTCTACCCCCTTGTGTGCCCGAGTCGTGCTACCGTCTCTACCCACTTGCCTCCCTGAGTCGCGCTGCCATCTCTCCCCATCGCCTGCCTAAGTCGTGCTGCCATCTCTTGCTCACCCGAGTCGCGCTGCCATCTCTCTCTCCACCCCCCCTGACCCCGGCTGCACCAGCACCAGGAGAACAGCCCCCTTCTTGGTTCCCCTGCGCCAACGATAGTACAACGGTTTCAGCTGCATGGGATAATGTGTTGTGACAATGGCCATTGAGCCACTGCTGGGCCAACTGAAAGTGCTGCGACACTAGACGGGAATCAGTATAGGCAATTTGGAGGCGCTTATAAAGCAGTGGAATGCCACGGGATACATGTGAGTTCAGCAAGGGTAGTGTTGGGTCATGTTTGGTGCTAAACTCCATCTTTGATGAGCAGATATCATCTACTGAAAAAAGTACCTGTTTTTGGAGGTTGTCAGTTTTTGGAATTCTGGATAAAAGGTTAGGCATCTGTACTTGTCTGGATTTAACTCCATCTATCAATTTCTGTTTACATCTGTAACTGACCTATATCCATAACTCCATCCATATTTGTATCATCTGCAAACTTACTGGGAAAGTGGTAATGGGAATAACATACACACAGTTTATAGCGAGCATGGGAACGTGGTAGAGGGAATAAAACACACATGTACACAATTTATAATGAGTGTGGGAAAATCGCACTGGCAATAAAACAGCTGTGTATAATCTATAGACAAACATGGGAAATTTGCACCCCACCAATGCCCCCCCCCTCCCCGAACAAGTTATATACAATCAAGGAAAAACCAATACAATACCCGCCACCCCTGACTTATGCTACTAGGGGCCCTATTTGAAGTACTCCCAACTCTATAACAGTGCATGCATTGCCAACAATTTCTCCAGCGCCATCCCTTGGTTTACAGCCTGGAGTGAAGCAGGGTGGTCCCTCGAAGATGGCAAAATGGGTGACCTGAGAAAGCGTGACGTCCTTTATAGTACTAGGAGGCTGGGGGGCGGGGTCCAGCCCAGATAATTTACAGAGAGCAAATGGCTCAGTGCCAGCAAGGTTAAGCTGATTATAAAGGCTAATGGCCCACGGCCAAGTACAAAGGAATTTAAATTAGCCAATGGCAAGGTGTGCACTAATGGGTGGGATGGAGCCAAACCTTGATTGGCAGGCGGTGTGTTTTCCAACCAGGTACTGAGTGAACAGAGCTATCACACGACAGCCACAACCCTTCACAATACACCTATCCACTTACTTTTTCATCCAAGTAGTTTATGCATATAACAAGAGTCCAATACCAATCCCTGAGAAACAGCACTGATCACAGGCATCGAGTCACATAATGGCCTTCCATCATTACCCTGTCTTTTATGGGCCGGCCAAGATCAGATCCAACCTATCAACTCACCATGGATCCCATGCATTTGCACCTTCTGAATCAGCCACCCGTGACGGACCTTGGAAAACGCCTTGCTAAAGTCCAAGTAGACAGCATCCATTGGCCTACCCTTAATCATTTTGGTCACCTCTTCTAAAAAAAACCTAAAATTGGTAGGACATGATCTTCCCCTTAAACCTATGTAGACTGCCCCTAATCTACCATGACTTTCCAAATGTGCATCAATTCTATCTCCAAGTATCCTTTCCAATAGTTTCCCGAGACTGATGTGAGGCTCACAGGTCTACAATTTCTTCAATTATCCTCTTTATTAACATTATGCACTCTCCAGTCCTCTGGAACCTCTCCTATAACTAATATAGCTGCAAAGATCTTTGTCAAGGTCCCAGAAATCTCTTCATTTCCATCTTTCAATAACTGGGGATATACTCTATAAGGCTCAAAGGATTTGTCCACCTTAAGAGTCCTCGAAAATCCCAACACAACCTCTTTCTTGATTTCACAACGCTCTAACACATGAATCTTTTCCACATCATGCTCCTTTTCACTGTCTTTGTCCTTCTCCTTGGTGAATACCAATGCAATGTATTCATTTATTACCTTGCCCATTTTCTTTGACTCCAAGCATAAATACCCTCTTTCATCCTTGAGAGGTCCTGTCCCCTCCCTATTTATTCTCTTGTTTATAATGGAAACATTAAATGCCTTGGGATTCTCTTTAATCCTCCTTGACAAGGACACCTCTTGGTGCCTTTGGCTATCCTCAAGTCCTACTTGAGCTCTTTCCTGCAATCTTTGTTTTCCTCTAGGTCTTTTCTAATTGTACCTTCCAGAACCTTACATATGCCTCATTTTCCTTGTTGACTAAGTTCACAATTTCTTTTGTCACCCAAGGGTTCTTATACCTTGCCATCCTCATTCTTCCTTCACACTGGAATGTGTCAGTCGTGGACTCTATTCAGTTGATCCTTAAACAACCAGCAGTGGGCTTGCCTAATAACAACTTTCAGCTTACTCCCCTGAGTTCCAGTCCAATTATCATAATTTGCCCTCCCCCAATTTGGTCCTTATTTTATACAAGGTCCAAGTTTATTCTTATTCATAGCTACCGTCAAAATTAAGGAAGAGTGATCACTGTTCTCAAAATGTTTCCCCACTGAAACTTTGATCACCTTTTTTTTGGGTTTAAGTAAAATTTTTTTCCAGTTACAAAATTAATTTGAAAAGAAATGTGAAACAGAAGTATTCTCTCAAACAAACTTGCAACAATGATATTTTACAAAAGGAGCACTTTACCTGCATATCTTTTTGTTGGATAGCTGAACCATTTTGCTTTGAACATAGATCATGTTATGATGGTACATTGCTAAGAGTACACAATCTGTACTTGTTTCTTTAAAAGCAAGGAATGCTGCTAAAGGCAGCACAAAATAAATATTACTTAGAAGTGAATCCAACTCTCACGCATGAAATGCATTACCTAGTTGCTGACTCCGCAGCTGTAAACACGTAACCAGAAGCGACAAGGCCTCTCGAGCGATAAGAGTATCTTTGGTGGAGACAGCGTGTTGTTTCACACATATGCCTGCATGCAGCGTGGTTGATTCACCCTCACTTCCAGAACTGCAAGTGCTGCCTGTAGAAAAATTTTTTAGCTGCGTTAACGGGAGCCAATTACTCCATATCCTTTGTTAGAATAATCCAATTGTAAACTGGGTACAACTTGATTTAAGAGCCGTCTTACCTAATGAACCATAGAAACCTCCTGTTCAGCCAGAGGGCATTTAACATATAAAATTAATTTGTCAAATTAAAACTATTAAACCAGATTTAACAGGTTTAACCAACTGTAGTTTACTACACAATTCATTGTCAGGAGTTAACAGGTTAATAGTCAATGTAAATTGCCCCTTGTGTGCAAGTGTAAAGCTGAAGATCGAGGGTAGCTAATGGGATTATTAGAAAAATAAAATGAGATCGGATGAGATTTGTGTAAAAGGAACTGGTGCTTGAGGGTTAGCTGTATTTCTCTATGTCAATGATTCTTCAAAAGACAATCCAAGAAAAGGAATTCATCAGTCAGCAAATTTGCACTGTTTTGCCTTACCAGAAAAACGATGAGTAGCATGTTGAATGATGCGGTTATGAAGGGAGCAACAAATTAAGGGGCATAACCACAAACCACAAGAAAGATCTTGGGCAGGCTCACTTCTAAACCCATGATGAGTGAAAATACAAGATGTGTGGACAACCAAAAAAAAAATCAAAAATTAATAAAGGACTAAAATAACATCTGTGTTATTTCTGTTTATCACAGGCAGCAAGGTGTACACAAATTATCCACTAAGAAAAAGGTCCACAATTTGCTCCAATATCTAATTTGTCAATATATTACCCTGGTAACTTTCAAACGAAGCTTCAAAGAATTTGAGATATCTTCACCTGAACTGCTGAGCCTATTTCGAATGCCAAGAGAAAATAAAAAATTGGTACTCTCTCGAATTGGCTGGCAACTTCCCACCAGGTCCAGTCGCCCAGCTGCTGCTGCCCACGTCAACCTCATGAAGCAGGCCACTGTTGAGGTGAAATCATTCACATCCATCGTCTGCGACATAAAGTTAAGTGTGATCAGAATAGCAAAAATACACAAATCATGCTGACTGCATAATGAGCTGACATGACTAGGGAGATTGAATGAACCACCAACAGTTTCCAGAAATCTTATAACCATATAACAATTACAGCACAGAAACAGGCCAGTTTGGCCCTTCTAGTCCGCACTGATCCAAGTACCCTTCTCTAATCCCACTTACCAGCACTCTGCCCAAATCCCACCATCCCCCTCCCATCCATATACTGATCCAACTCTTTCTTAAATGACAAAATTGACCCTGCCTCCACCACCTTTCCCAGAAGCCCATTCCACACAGTAACCACTCTTGAGTAAAGAAGTTCCACATTTATCCAAAACTCAGTGACAGACTCCAGGCAGTGAACACCTCTGATTTTAAGCCAGTTAGAGCTATCACAAGAAATTAGGCAGCAAATGATTAAAGTTCAAAATATATATTTTCTTGGTTCTTATTCGTGAAAAGGTCCTTAAAAGAGCTATCAAAAATGTTAATAGTTTTGTAATTTCTGAATATCACACCTGTTATCAAACCTTCCAACTCTGCCCCAGGTTCATTTGTTGTCAACAATTTTCCAGATGCTAAGTAGTAGTATCCTTCAACAAACACCTTTCAGGGGGTGGTAGGAGGGTGGGAGAAGGTAGGGGAGCTAGCTTGTGCACCTTTACGATTTCTCCCACGGTAAATGCAGAGGACCGAATCCACAAGCATTCTCTGTTCAACTGCACTAACAGAAACAAAGGAGTATACACTTGGACATTTTGCTTCCCCCTGACATGGTCCATTGACACTGACCAATTTTGTTTCCATACATTGTTTCCCAAAAACAGCAACTGCTACTTCCTGCAACCACATAGCAAACATGGCTTCTTAATCTGTTGAAAAGATGCATAAAGCACAAGCAAATCCAACAGAACAACCTGGATAAGGCAGGGAGGGGTGGGATGAAGGAATTGGTAGAACCTTTTTCCCCATGTGTTGGGAGACAAAAGCTCTGAAATTTTGCAAGTACTCACTTTTAATCACATCAGATCTCCAAATTTTAAGTGAATACATAGTACTCTTGTCACCATTCCCTGAGCACCGGTTATGTAACAGAATGAGTGAATTACATACATTACTCCACAAATGGTGGAATTTTGTATATACAAGCTTACAGCTGTCCCACAAAAAGGAAACCAAAGTTTAATGGAACACAACTTGTTTGTATTGTAAAACATACAACACAGCTATGAAATAATTAATGCACAAATATTTATTTACAAATTAGATATAATTACAAGTAAACATTATTGATTTTACTTACCTGTATTGCCACTCTGGCTGCAGGTATTATCTCCTCAATTCTTATTGATGACCGATCTGATGTCACACTCATCTGTCTCATTGTCGATTTTTCTTGACCACCACACATTGATAATTGTCGACTGGTCTGCCGACTAACATTGCGAAATGGTCGTGATGACAGTGCTTCCATTCCATCTTTTAGGAAATCATCATCTAATGTAGGAGGCAAGGTCTGGCCAACTAGCAGAAACCTGAAAAAATAATTGTTTAAGGTAGTTAAATAGCTATGAAGTGTTCCAAAAGTTGCAAATTATTAGATGTTATGTGATATAATCTGATACTTCGATTTTTCATATAATAGCCATGTTGGATGTACAAGAAGATCAATAATTTACACCTATTTATTTTATTCTACCCAACTTCCCCCCCCCCCACCCCAGATTTTCCCACTCATTTGCACACTGGAGCCAATTAATTAATGTATCAGCTTATAGATCTGTGGAACACAAGAAAACTGGAGCACCCACAGAAACCCATATGGTCACAGGTAAAACATGCATATTTCACACAAATCAAAGTGCAGGTCAGGATCAAACCCAGATCACTGGAGCAGTGAAGCAGCTGGTATATCAGATCTGCCACAGTGCCATCCAGGATAGGTATTCTGCTGCATCACCTGAATTTTGTCTCATATACACTCAAGAATTACCTTGACAATTTTGTCATATCGGAAGAGTTGGCCTTGAAATGATTCTACCAATATATTAATTCATAGCTTATCTGCACCATTTACTTGCATTTGTTCCATATCCTTCGATAACCAAATCTAAAACAATTTCAATCTGTCAGTGTAGTTGGTCTGTATCCCTTTGGAGATCAAAGTCACAGATTATCTCTCACCAATAGGAAATACGTGGCCAAGAAGTCACATCCCAGAATCCTGTCTCATCAGTTTAATACATCAGACAAATGTACCTTCAGGCTGTAAGAATTGCAAAATCTGAACATTTACTTGGCAATGTAATTAACCTTCAAATAAACAACTATTGCAATTCTGCTACTTCAATTCCTGAAGAAATGCCATATTTGATTTACATATCCTTTAATTAGTGAATGATTACAAACATTAACAGAAACATCTGGTTAGTTGGCAGAATAATCTTTGTTCCTTTAAAGATTGTGTTACAAGTCCAGAGGACCCCAAAACTCAGCAACAATAGAAATTCACTAAGTCAAATGGTTATTTAAACAAAAGTTGTTTTTAATTTCTTTAAACATAAAAGCAGGATTAAACTTCAACTTTTTACTATTAACTTAACTTAACCTAACCTAACAACCTGCTTCTAATTCTAAGCGCACATGTGTTTAATGTGTATATGTTCAGGAAAGTTCTTTGATTCGCAGTCCAATCTCATTTCTCACTCCTCAAGTTCACCGGTATCAGGCAATTCTTATACTGTGCACAGAATTTAACATTTATGAATTTTCACCAAACTCTGGAAGGTTCGTCAGTTTCAGAGAGCGATTTGTTGCTCGTTGGACACACACAAACTGATTCCCTCTGATCAGTCACCTCAGTATCTTGCTGAAGAAACTTGCCTCATCATGCATTTTCCAAATGATAACAATTTCTTCCAGGTCACCACAAAGTTGCTCTTGTTTCTCTTATTTCAGGAGAAACACTCTATCCAGCCATTTCCACTTGAAAGGACCACAAGAGTTTTCAACAGGCTGAACTCAGAACTCACAACCCGTCTTCAAAATGGGGTTTTCAACAAGCCTGCCAGCTTGCCATATTGCAGCCTCCAAAAGCTACTGTAGAACTGACTTCTCTTTCTCTGTCGAAAGAACCACATTTTTTTCTCTCTGTTTGCAAAACCACATGACCCCTCTTAGAACAGCAAACTGTAATCAGACAGATTGCTGACGCCAGAATCAGTTTCTGCCTGGACATCTGTTGCTTTAAAAACAATAATCCATTTATTCTACAATATCAGTTCAATTAACACCTACTTGTGAAGTCTCCATAGGCACTCTTCAAAGTTTCTGCAAAATCCCTGTGGACATGAAGTCTCTGCTTCTGCATAGCTCTTGCATTTCAAATGAGATGTCTTTTGTGAAATGTTAATGTCTGTTTGTGAAGTGACCTTCACTAAACACCGCCCCCCCCCCCCCCCCCCCACAATCTGTCTCTTTTAAAGACATATTTATATACAAAATATAATATAACCCATAACAATGGGAAAGGCTCAAATAGTTTCAAAATGTTGATTAACATATTCATCTCAGTTAAACATTCTCTGGCCTTCAAGATATATTTTTAAAATCCCACATTGAAGATGTGTGTGCAGTTTGAAAGTATTTATTTCATGGTCTTGAGAAAGTATTGGGTACAAGTAATTGTTGTGCTAAAGCCACTTTGGAAGTCACAAAATTTGCATGGCATTGAAGTCCTATACAGACCAGTTGATCGGAGGTGGCAAATCAAAATTCTGAAACCATGAAAGTCATTTTGATTTTTAAATCAACAACCATCATGGGACCAATTAGCCAGATGTTAATAATCATGAAGGGTCGAAGAGGAAGTAAACAAGGGAATGTTTTTTGAGTGTCTGAATGTGTAACCAAAAGAATTAGAGAGGGTAATCGAGAATTACTTTTTAAAAAAATATAACCGGTAGCTGAGATTTATGACAGAAAGCAGCATTGTATTATATGAGAACACAGCTTAAAATAATTATTTTCTTAGCATGGAGATAGTTACTTTTTTCCCCCCATTTGAGTGATTGGTTCTCACCTTGCAAGCTGTAGACAGATTGAATAAACTCCCTGCCTTGTCTCATAATCCACCTCAGATGGAATGGAATCCCGCTGCATAACATTCACCACCAAGCTATAAAATAAGAGAAAAGATGTATTCTTTTATAAAATGTCAACATAAATTCCTCAAGTGGTATGATTCTCATAAATCAATTTCTTGCTTCATTGAGCATCTGCAACCTTTTAAACAAGTTCTATTAATTAATTATAGAACACTACAGCATAGGCCCTTCAGCCATCCATGTTCTGCTGACCCATTTATTCCTTAAAAAGAGTACTTAAACCCTTCCTACTCCGAAACACTCTATTTTTCTTCAATCCATGTGCTTTTCCTGCCCTGGGAAACAGATGCTGGCTATCCACCCTATTTATGCCTCCCATAATCTTATAGACCTCTATTAAGTCTCATCTCATCCTTCTTCACTCCAAAGAAAAAAGTTCCATCTTTGCTAACCTTCCCTCACAAGACTTAATTTCCAATCCAGGTAATATCCTGGTAAATCTCTTCTGTACCCTCTCCATAGCTTACACATCCTTCCTATAATGAGGTGACCAGAACTGAACAGAATACTCCAAGTGTAGTCTCTCCAAAGATTTGTAGAGTTACAACATGACCTCTCTGGTCTTGAATTGAATCCTTTCATTAATGAAGCCCAACATTCTATAGGCCTTCTTAACTATCCTATCTACCTGTGCGATGTCCTTGAGGGACGAATGGAATTGGACTCCAAGGTCCTTCTGTTTATCAATAAAGATGCCAATTAAGTAGCATATGCTCTTAAACATTTAATATTATTTTGTTACCATGGACATGACAATGAATAAACTGGTAAAATGCTCTTGATAATATAATGGAGATTGTAAAATGGACAGCATCTTTTGCCAGCTGAGATATCCTTTTTAATGGGAATTTATTCTACAATTACAGCATTCCCTCTCCCAAAATGATCACACATTAAATATAATTTCTTTATACACTCCAGTCAAAAAGATGTCAGGTAGAATTGCCAGAAAAAAAGTGTCTTTAAGAACAAGGCCAGTGTTTTGGAGCAAAAATCACATTAAAAGTTGCATATTTTTTCACTGCATCTTATGACAAATTCTTGAAAAGAGTGCTAGTACTTTCATCACAACTTCACGGCATGCTATTTATACAGGAGATACGCAAGGTACTTGTTACAGAGTTCTGTGTTGTAGAGAGCCAAGGTGAAGGTGAACTATTGCGAGAGTGGGAGATGGACTGAGCATGTGCAGAAAATGATCTAAAAATTTCTGGACTTGGATGATAAACCAACACTGGGTGGTGCTATGGCATGGAAGAAGGCCCAAAACATGAGTCATGGTCTGGAGGACAGTTTAGAATGTTGGGATTTCAAAAAGGATGAACATTCCGAAGGCAGCCAGAAGGATCCGGACCAAGCCAGCGGTTCCTCTCTCTGCAAGCAACACAAGACAACTTTAAATTTTGTGATTTCTCTCCCTCTCAAAGATATTTTGGCTTCAGTTTACCAAACAAACTGAATTTTGCTTATGGTCTTTGCTTCGGTTAAGATCAAAATTTGTGTGTCTTGTGTGTTTTGTGTCTAAGTTTTTCTGTGGGCTAGTTGGAAATATAACTTAGACTTTAATTACATATGTTATATTTAGGCTGGGGAATTTATTAGTTTTTCACTGTTATAGAAATTTGCATAGTAACCAGTGGGCATTGTTATAAAAGGGGATTTTGAATTAAAGTTTGAAGGTGAATTTTTGTTTATTAAGTAATTGTTCATCTTTACCTCTGTGTGATATGCCTTCTTTGTGGTTGCAGGTTTGATCTTGTAAAAGACTGCAGACACTGGAATCTGAGGTAAAGAACAATCTGCTGGAAGCAATCAACATGTCGAACAGCATCAGTGGCAGAAAAAGAATGTCCAACATTTTTGGTTGGAACTCTTCATTGAGACAGTCTTACTGAAGGGTTCCAACTCGAAACATTGACCACTCTTTTTCTCCCGCCAAGATCCTCCAGCACATGGAAAAAAGGCAATGGGACAATTTGGGATTTTGTTTAATTCCTCGTGCATAATTTTTGCCAATAGAAAAATCAAACCAAAATTAAAGCGTTAAAAAGCTTTAATTCAAATTTAAAACTGAATTTTATGCAATTTCAAACTCGTGTTAACAAATAACAGATCTGAAATGTATTGTAAACATTAGAAAATTGAAATGCAGCTTCTCCAAATAATGTAGTAAGAAAAAAAGGAAATTTTATTAGGTATCCAAATACTTTCAAATACAAAGACCTGGATTTATTGACAGATTTCCAAAGTTCAATCTGTCACTTTGCTCTGCAGGTGGGCTCCAGAATCCAGGAGTGCCCAGTTTTGGTGAAATACCTTAGGATTAACTTGGAGCATCACCTTACCAGACTGCATTGATACGGATTTGGAAAGCAAAAAGAATTAGTAAAAGTACTTGAATATTAATTATTTTAGTCAACTTTATTTTAAACATATCAGGAATTTACTGTTCTTTAAACCATCTCTACTAGAAGAGAGCGCTGCTCTTGAAACCATGCAACTGGAATCTGGAAAATATTTCAAGCAGTGAGATTATTCTTTAGCATCCAGACTAAATGCAGGGAGTATTATGGATGGAAAATCAGTTGCTGGAGCAAGCCTGGTCCAATCACCAAAAACATTTGGCAGCAAATTAAAAAAAAAACAAAAAACAAAAAGCACCCATGTCTTGCTTTGGGTAATAAAAATATTAGGAACAAAAAAAAACAAAAAAAAAACTGGTATATATACATACCTTAAACCACCTGCTTTGAGAAAATTTTCACAGAACGATTTCGCACAGTTTCTTGCCATCTCATCATCTGATGTAGGCATCAGCTTGGAACTGAGAACCTACATATACAAAATAAAGTCTAAATCAACAGATGTAATGGGAATGTTCATTCTTAATGATCTAAGGAAATTAATATTAGAAATTTTCAGTCAGCATCATGCCCTCATCCAAATTTCATTCGACTTTTGAACGTTATGAAAAATCGTGTTTGTACAATGCAACTTAAACATGCCTCAAAGAAATCGGAGTAGAAATCAACCTTGTATTTTAACATGACTTCTAGAAAAAATCTCATTAAGTTTTTAGAATCCACATAAAAATAGAGCTGCAACCGTCCACATACGATTTCACAAAAGGTTGATAGTCTGGCATACTAAAAACTTGACTAAATTACAAGAACAGCTCAAACCTCTAGATTATAAAGTACTCTGAAGGTGGACATTCCCGGTGCTGATGATCTGAACAGGCTCTCCAGAATAGTATTTGCACTGGGCTGATGCTGTTGCTTTGAAGAAAGTGAAGGTGACTTGGATGTTTGGTGACTTGAATCAGTCAACAGTGTCTTCTGCTAAATATATTAAAAAAAAACCCTTAGTTGAAAGGATGTTACAAATCTTTAGCACTACTTTGAAAGTGAAGTTTTAAAGATTTAACATATGGGCCAAAAAAACAAATCCAATTCCAAGAACCATGACGTATTAGAGTCAGCTGAGATGCTGTACTTTGGTTTCTGGAATGGAATTTCAAAGTCCAATTTTTGGACATAGTTATGTGTGCTAACAGCAAGCTATGTTTTTAAAAAATATTTTATTTTGACTTTTTACAAACTCAAAGTCATTTCAACAATCTTTATCAACATTCATAGAACGTACAGAGTCTGTGTTTTGTTCCCATCCCCCTCTTTTTTCCCCCCATTACGTAACCATACCGATGATACATTATACAAATACAAGTAAATGTAAGTGGGGTTCAGAGCCCCCACCAAAAACCTAAAAAAAGGAACAACTTAATTAACTAAATAGCCCAAGTAAGAAATAATAGAAAAAAAAAACTAAGAAGGAAAACCAAACTAAAATAAAACAAACTAAAAAGGGGCAAAAAAAACAAAACACGCATGTTGCCTGTGCCATATTCCATTTCCTTAACTCCAATCCTTTCCCTACTGAGACAGGTTTTTATAATATCCATATTTTACAGGGTGGGGGAGCTAGTCAATCTACATACCCATATATTTCACATCTTTCCCCCTTAGGTTGTGTGATTTTCTCAAAGGGAATGCAATTTTGCATTTCCATATTCCATCAACAGCAAACTATGTTAACAATTTAAAACGTATGGAAACTAGCATCTAACAAACTTACTCAAAGTTTTGATACAAAGAAGGATCGTGGGTTGTATTTGCCATGCCTCCCTTCATTGGTCAGTCATTAAGTATAAAAGATGATTCAGCAGTTTAAAACTTTAGTTATGTCACATTTGGAGTATTATTTGCCATGCCTGTTCCCACAAAACGGGAAAGATTCAGAGACTTTGAAGAGGATGCAGAAGAGCTTTACAAGGATGTTGTCTGATTTGGAGTTTATTAGCTATAAGGAGAGGTTGGACAAACTTGGATGTTTTTTACTTGAACTTTAGAGGCTGATGGACAACCTGAGAGAGTTGTGGGGCTTTTCTTTTAAAAAAAGAGTTGTCAGCGTCCACAAAGCCTTGGCAGGGGAAGTGGTAGAAGCAGATACAATTGCAACATTTAAAAGGCATTTAACAAGACAAGAACAGGAAGGAAATAGAGAGATATGAATCATTAGTAGGCAGAACAATTAGTAAAATTGATATTATGGTCAACACTTTTCTTGCACTTCACTGATTTCTAATTTAATAAGCCAAATTTTTGCAGTTCTTTATGAGCACTTTAATTCAACTTTGATTCAAACAAAGGCTTCCGCAAGAAGTAAAGAAACCTTGAAAGAGGGCTCAGCCCAAAATGTCAGTTTTATCTGCGATGGATGCTGGAAATCCTGCTGAGTTCCTCCACCATTTCTGTGTTTTTACTATAATCACAGCATCTGCTGACTTTCATGTTTCACTACACTGGTGGAGATGATAGGGTTATTTGTGGTTTTTTTAAAGTAGTCTTTTGGAACAACTGAAGGTCTGAATTATGTTGGCTATGGCCAGAGCTTCTAAAGATAACAGTCAGCTATCAGCTACTCACAGGCAAGTCATGTGAGCACAAGTGCCATTAAGTAAAATAAAAATATTTTACCCAACTTGATGAATAACATGGAAGTTAAGGTTGACTGGGATGGAATGTACTTCCTGTTATTAGTAATATCACTAAAGCTTTAATAAAGTTGAATTCTGGTTTTGCTCAAAAATCAGGACTGGTGGAGAAACCTTTTAGGGATTGGTGTTGACGAGATATCACAAAGTTTTAATTTAAAGGTGCTACATGAGTAGAAGTGTATTCTTTTCTTTCATTTACACACAGGCCCCACTGAAGTCAGACATGGCCAGTGATTAGAAGAGAAGTGGAATCTTTAAATAGAAGAATTTTTGTTGCTCCCTCAATCTCCATGGCAACAAAGGATTATCATGTCTTATTAATGGACGACATTTTGCAGCTTAAAATGTTGAGGCATCACAACAGTTTGGATGTTCCTGCTTTCGCACAACGCAAAAGTGTAATTTTGTTTTGAACAATGGAAAAAAAAATTGAGGAATACAGTGCTTACTTACTTTTCTCCCCAAAGCATCAAGTGTATCCAGTGCTTCCTGAATGGCTGGATCAGTTGGAACCAATAACAGCAACTTTCTAACACGCACTGTTATCCTGAAACCGCAATATGAACAATATCTTTTTTTTTAATTCCAAGTTTGAGGGTGCACAGGAATGGCAACAATTTTAAGCTTACAATGTGTAAATATTCTCCTTCACATATATTTGAAATGATTACAAAACATTAAATTAAAAAAACAATAACTTTAGTCCTTTATTGGAGAATAAATATCTTGAGTGTTTTAAAGCATCACAATTTAAATTCAAACTATGAAACTGTTTGTCTTTGAGATATTATCATTACTTCAGTTATTCTCATTTTTGATGTGGGCACAGCAAATGTGAGCTTCACCACAATGTCAATTCCTCATTCAAGTCATAATCTCAAATGGAAACATGTATTCTGTTTGCACAGCAGAGAACACATTATCTGTGGTGCTCCTCCTACCTTCAAATTTATTGTCAGAGTACATGCATGACATCACATAAAACCCTGAGATTCTTTTCTGTGGGTCAGGCAGAATTACCACTCAGTAGTGCAGAAAAAAAAACTGTATTCAATGTACAACGTCAACAGATGTAACAATTCAGAGATGAAAAATAACACGAAAGTGCAGAAGTAAGAATCCTTAAATAACTCCCTGACAGTTTATTGTTAAGGAGTCTGATGGTGAAGAGGATAGCAGCTGTTCCTGAACCTGGTGGTGTGAATTTTATGGCACCTATACCTCTTTCCTGTTGGTAGCCTTGAGAACAGAGCATGTGCTGGGTGATGTGGATCCTTGATAATTGTTTCTGCTCTCTGTCAGTAGTTTTCTCCATTGATGTTCTCGATGGTGAGTATTAAAAGCTTGTGTTGGTTTTTTAATCTGTATTTTTATATTCCACATTTCAGTGGGTTACTTTGTGGTTGGACAGGGAAACACATAGAATATCTTTTTGAAACAGATGTAGAGGCTCCATCTATTTAGGAGAATCCTAGCGAAGATTTTGTCTGCAATGGAGAGTGTCGCCGAGAATATTCTTCCAGAATCACAATGCGGCTTTCGCGCAAACAGAGGAACTACTGACATGGTCTTTGC
Source organism: Narcine bancroftii (assembly GCF_036971445.1). Lineage (NCBI taxonomy): Eukaryota > Metazoa > Chordata > Chondrichthyes > Torpediniformes > Narcinidae > Narcine > Narcine bancroftii. Next base: position 120,174,858 of record NC_091473.1, on the reverse strand, counting down.
CCTCAGACAGCTCCAAGAAAAGTGCAGAGAACAAAACAAAGGACTCTACATCACCTTTGTTGACCTCACCAAAGCCTTCGACACCGTGAGCAGGAAAGGGCTTTGCCAAATACTACAACGCATCGGATGCCCCCCAAAGTTCCTCAACATGATTATCCAACTGCACGAAAACCAACAAGGTCGGGTCAGATACAGCAATGAGCTCTCTGAACCCTTCTCCATTAACAATGGCGTGAAGCAAGGCTGTGTTCTCGCACCAACCCTCTTCTCAATCTTCTTCAGCATGATGCTGAACCAAGCCATGAAAGACCTCAACAATGAAGACGCTGTTTACATCCGGTACCGCACGGATGGCAGTCTCTTCAATCTGAGGCGCCTGCAAGCTCACACCAAGACACAAGAGAAACTTGTCCGTGAACTACTCTTTGCAGACGATGCCGCTTTAGTTGCCCATTCAGAGCCAGCTCTTCAGCGCTTGACGTCCTGTTTTGCGGAAACTGCCAAAATGTTTGGCCTGGAAGTCAGCCTGAAGAAAACTGAGGTCCTCCACCAGCCAGCTCCCCACCATGACTACCAGCCCCCCCCCCACATCTCCAATGGGCACACAAAACTCAAAACGGTCAACCAGTTTACCTATCTCGGCTGCACCATTTCATCGGATGCAAGGATCGACAACGAGATAGACAACAGACTCGCCAAGGCAAATAGCGCCTTTGGAAGACTACACAAAAGAGTCTGGAAAAACAACCAACTGAAAAACCTCACAAAGATAAGCGTATACAGAGCCGTTGTCATACCCACACTCCTGTTCGGCTCCGAATCATGGGTCCTCTACCGGCATCACCTACGGCTCCTAGAACGCTTCCACCAGCGTTGTCTCCGCTCCATCCTCAACATTCATTGGAGCGACTTCATCCCTAACATCGAAGTACTCGAGACGGCAGAGGCCGACAGCATCAAATCCACGCTGTTGAAGATCCAACTGTGCTGGGTAGGTCACATCTCCAGAATGGATGACCATCGCCTTCCCAAGATCGTGTTATATGGCGAGCTCTCCACTGGCCATCGTGTCAGAGGTGCACCAAAGAAGAGGTACAAGGACTGCCTAAAGAAATCTCTTGGTGCCTGCCACATTGACCGCCGCCAGTGGGCTGATATCGCCTCAAACCGTGCATCTTGGCGCCTCACAGTTTGGCGGGCAGCAACCTCCTTTGAAGAAGACCGCAGAGCCCACCTCACTGACAAAAGGCAAAGGAGGAAAAACCCAACACCCAACCCCAACCAATCAATTTTCCCCTGCAACCGCTGCAACCGTGTCTGCCTGTCCCGCGTTGGACTTGTCAGCCATAAACGAGCCTGCAGCTGACGTGGACATTTACCCCCTCCATAAATCTTCGTCCGCGAAGCCAAGCCAAAGAAGAAGAAGAGGCTCCATCAAGTAGAAGCTGTAAAAAGCTTTATTCCATTGAAACCTGAAACAATGGAATATTTGCTAAGAAAGACACCTGTTCAAACAAAATAGACACCTGTTCAAACAAAAATTGACTCATTTTTTGAGAAATGAAGCTAAAAAAAAACATGTATTGCTCAAGCTAGTTTTGTGATGAGACACTAGAAAAATAGCCTTGAGTATCATCAACAGAAATGCAGTGACATTCTGTGAGATGGACACTTCTGCGTAAAGAATCCAAGATCATTCTTGCATTTGGATCACAATCACTTTGATGGGTTATTTTGTCTAAATCCCTTGCTGGGGGTCTGTGAAAGCCTCGTGGAGGTCACGCTTCAAAACCCCCTAGGCAAGAAAGGGGGTAGCTGTTGAAAAATCATTCGTATGAAGAAACATTTCTCTGAAAGCAATTCGAGAAGAATTTGTGAGTTTTGAGAAGTCTGCTGACTCGGAGTCTTAACTACATAATTACTTCTGAAGAACAATTTTAAAAGTTCTGTTTCAACGCAAGATTTCTAAGATTGAACTTTGAACTTGACTTTTCAGAATGGTGCCTAAACTGTTATGGTTTGGGTAATCCATATAGATACAAAATCCTAAAGTGGAGATGCTGACAAGCTTTCTTCATGATGCCATTAGTGTGTTGGGTCCAGGAAAGATCGTCCGAGGTAGTAACTCACAAGAACATTCTGTGTGTACCATGGCATCAGTGGCAATAGGCTTGCTTTTTTTAATTTATCATGCTCTACAGAAGTTTCACTTTAAAAATAGAACAATACAAAACTACTGAACTGTAGGATCTCACCTTGGCTCTTCAAGGTTGGCAAGCTGATAAAGCATATCAAACACATTACATACTAGTGCCATCACAACACCTGGCAGAGATTTCTCCTGTTGCAAAGATAAAGAAATTTGTCAGGTGCACAGCAGCAGATGAGAAAACAAACAAGCAATAATCAACATTAATTTCTAACAAATTGGGAATACATTTAAAAAAATGTAGATGTTGCAGTCAACACATAAAAATATTGTTATAGAATTGTAGTACAATTTCCACAGTATATTTAGACAACTATACACACACTTTGCAGAGCATACTTTATTACTGGCTTCTCATCATTATAACCTAATCCACTGTACCTAATATTCAGTAGCCAAGGAAAAATTATGTCATCTATTTTTAGTGAATATGGGGAAGCAATATCCCTCTTCAGCCACTGCAATATAGCACTGAGATGTATTACATCTTTAACTCATCTCCATAAACTTACTGTGCCAATAGAAACACTGCTAAGCCCTACAAATGGCAATGGGACAAATGATTAGATAACCTAAAAAAAAAATGACTATAATAATGGTGAAAACTCTCCTCTTCATGAAGATGGTGGCGCTGCTGGAGCCGCTGCAGCAGCAACGTTGCCACTGGCGCGGACCCGCAGGAAGCGACCATGGGTTTGAACGGCCCGGTGAGGGAGCCAACAGTGGTTTTAGTTGAAATCCCGCGACTGTGAGTCTGCACCCAGGAAGGTGGCACTTATTAAATGGCAACAGCCACGAGGCACTTCAGACTCAAGGGAAGTGGAGGACTGGAGCAGGGCACCAGAGGACGGGAAGATCATGCACTATCTGAGAGGGAGAAGTGGAGGAGACAACCCGCGAGGATGGTGACCACGATGGCGAACCAATGAGGGGGCTCTATGGCTGAGGGACCAGTGCATGCGGCAGATTGCTGACGACTTGAGGTGAGGAATCTGTGAGATGCTGGAGATCATGTTGGGCTGCGGACTACTGGAAACTGGCTCAAACTGTCTGGAGGGGTACCAGGTATTGGAACCAGGATGCAAGGAGGTGCCGAGGGCACTGGAGGGTCCCGTGTTGGAAGTTCAGATCTGGAGCTCGGGTTGCCAATTTAGACTGGAGTCTATGTGCCTGCAGGGCCTGTGGAAGCACTGGAGGCAAATTTATGGTTATTTTGTGACTCTGGGGGGGGACGACTCTCTTTTGCTTCTCTCTTTCTGACTGTAAGCCTGCGAGAGGCGCTTAAGCAATTCTGGCCGGTGGTGAATTTGTCTGCCTTGCAGCAGGCAAAAAGAAATTTGATGTAATATGACACTATTTTATTACCAATGACAATAAATTGAATCTTAAATCTTGAAATGGACGATAATTTTTTTTACATTTTTTCTAGAGGCCAGACTGAGCAAAAGACAACATATCCATCAGTGCAGCACCTCCTCCCAAATGCATTGCAGAGTCAGTTAAGATGCTGCACTCTGGTTTCTGGAATGGAACTTGAAGCCACAACTTAGTTGCGTGTGCCAACACCATGATATTTTGACAACTTGAAAGACAAACAGGGCCTTGCGACTCTTTTCAATGCATAATGCTACATACTGCTTCGACCATTAGAGGAAGAGCAATGGGGGAAATGGTCCAAAATGATCACAGCTGCCTCAGTGATCTTTTAGTAGAAGAATGTATGGTCACAATAACTTAAAGTTGTTATAATTGAAAAGTGAGATCCATTTTCAACTGACCAATTTGCATCTTCCTTCATTTGGGAAGTTTGCAATATATTTCCACTAATTCAAGGTACATAAATGGTCAAACCTGTTCCATTGCATATGCTGAATTGAATACACTACTACTTGTGGATGAATCCACTGAACTTCCTGAAGGTGTACCCATTACAGGCATCTTTATAGTCAATATCTGTTCATCTGCAAACCCCAGCTGGTGAAGCAACTTCTGATCTTTGTTCATGGTGAGCTATAAGAAAAAATATTTTCATCACTTAGTAAATGAGAAATATCAAAATTGAAAAACTGAGGTTCTTGTGACCTGAAATGAAAAGGAAGAAAATATTTTGCTACACAAAAGACAACAATCTTGCAGTGGTTAAAGTACTGCTGTAAAGCTAATTTCTTATCTCAGACATCGCTTATTGCAAGTTCGTAATGTAGATTTCAGACCAATTTGCCAAAAAAAGCAATTTTCTCTTTCAACAGCTTGAACTAATATTCCAACATAATTGTGCACAAACAGATTTTCATACATACAAATCTGCAATTATCGTTTTCAACTGTTAAGCAATTAGTCATTAAAATTGAAGAAAATTGAAGAAGCGATCAGAGTTTGACTCGCTATTCAAACAACCCGTATCAGTGATTTTTAAAACAAACTTGAAGGAGTCAGATCAGAATTTGTAATACATTTGAAAATATAAGAGAGCATTGCAATGGATACTTAAATTTAATGCCGACAAATATTCATAGGAAGGAAAATAATATCAAGATAGCCAAAGAAAATCTGAGAAAACTTTCAGGATATTAATTTCCAATGACCAGAACCACTCGAGACAGAGCAACAATTGACAAGATTAAAAAGGCTAAACTTCAAACCTAAAGCCTCAGAAACTTACACAGAGGTCAAACCGTTAACTGGTAACTCTGATATCTTATAGTAGTGGTTGCTAAGGTACATAAAAGATCATTAATAATAGAATCAAGAAAAATCAAAAAGCACTTGAGGCTCCTTCTCAGACCACGAGAACATTTGAGAAACTTCTTTCTCTTGTCCAATTTACATAATTGTTTATTAAATCAGTAATATTTGTCCTCGTCAAAAAGTGTAAAAGTAAGAGTCCTTAAATGTCCCTAATATGAGTTTGTTGTTGAGGAGTCTGATGGTGGAGGGGTAGCAGCTGTTCCTGAACCTGGTGGTGCGAGTCTTGTGGCACCTGTAACACTTCGCAAAGTTGAATATAAAAGCAACAATAAAGATACAGAGCCAACGTTTCAGTCCTGAGCCTGATTTTCACTTGCTTCGCTGGTGAACAATTTTGGGTTCTACTTTCTTGCATAAAATATTTTGTACTGGTCATCAAGTTAATAATGGTGTGTACTAGATGACAGACAGCTTATTACAACCAATATACCCCTAAATTCAGTTTCCCTGTGACCACACAAAGGGAAATACTGACATTATTTCTTTGTTTCCACACCCAAGAATTCTACATCCAAAACTATTAAGGGAGCACATGGACTACTGAAATTCAAAGCACCACCTTCCCAGGCAATAAATGTTACTTAGATTGCATGACAAGAACAAAAAACAATATACAAGAGTTGAAAACATCAAAAAGTATTGTGGATGCACACAGGTTGCCTAGTATTCAGATACCAGATCTTCATCATCATGTCGGGTTTCTTTTACAAGATGAATTAATGGAGCAAAAATGAAGCATTTCCTGCTGGGATGACAAGATTTTCTTAAAAAATCCATTTCTACTACAAATCGGAGGGAAAAAAAATCTTAAACCAGGTAGACATCTTTGGCTACCGTTTTTATTTACTCACCAAGCTATCACTGGCAAATATTTGTAAGTTATCCAATGGACAATTGATATGTGCTGCCATCTTCCACCTGACACTCCCAACAGTTTCATTGCTGTGAGCCTGAAAAATAGACCAAGTATCAGTATTAGTTGGGCAGTGGTTACTTGTTTACATCATATCATAGTCTGCATATATAACTTTGTGAACTCCTTGTTTGGGATAAATTGTGCCCTAAAATTAGTGACAAAAGTTCAATTTCAGACAGAAATTATCCAAATCTTTCAGATGTTTAGAATCTGAGTGGTATTTCTATGGATTGGATAATTTCAAGCTATGGAATCATTCAATGTTTCATTCAGAAAGATTTGAATGTTTCACCCAATCATAGAAATAATCTATTTTGATCAACCTTTACTGCCACTGTGGCTACGGAAATCGACACTGATGAAACATTAAAGTCACTATTAAATTTAATGATACGATAACCTGGAGGCGAAAATAACAGGGCAAGCCACTAAGACAGCTATTCTCCCACTTTTAACATAAGGTGACAATTCAATTGTACAGCAAAACTGAAATATGCAAAAACATTAAAATTAAAAATATCATACAATTTCAAAAAATACTTCAGAATTACAAGGAATTGGTGGAATTTTGTTCAGATTTTTATGAAAATGAGCATATACCTTGCAATATTACTTCTTGATTATTAAAGTTAAGAAGTTAAACACACAAACAGCTATTTCAAATAAAAATTAACAAATCTAATTCGTACAATTAGTTCCCCTTTAAATGTACATATTACTATTCAACTCGAGGTCATAAGAGTCAAACAGCATAGAAACAGGCCATAGGCCTAACTTGGACACGCCAAATAAACTACCCTCCTGATTTGGTTCCAGTTGGCTACATTCTGATCAGACCCATCCAAGCTCCTTCCATGTATATACCTATCTGATGGCATATAAGACCCACGGGCATACAAGACCCCACCCCATTTCAGCAGGGAATATTAAGACATTTTTTTGTGTATTTCTTCTTTGGCTTGGCTTCACGGACGAAGATATTTACAGGTAGGCATTTAATGTTATTGAAATATATAGCTACAGCATAGTAAAAAAAAAACTTGGAGAAAACATGCAACTAGGACAACAGGAATTTTTTTTAATTTACGGAAATAAAGCAGGTTAGCTATAGCAGAAAACATTTTCTAAAAACAAACTCCCTTTGTCAGTCCTACACTGGTCCCGCTGTCTGCTCTATCCTGGTTGCCCGCTGTCGGTCTCTGTGCTGGTCCCACTGCCCCCTCTCTCCTGGCGGCCTGCTGTTAGTCCCCGCGCTGGTCTCACTGCTCCGTTCTCCCCCCACGATAGATGGTGGTAATCACAGCCACCATTATCACCTTAATTTCAACTTCACAAAAAGATCAGGGGATATTTTTGATCCTTTCTTTGGGGAAAAAAAAAAGTGAGTCTTATATGCCATCAAATACAGTAGTTATCCAGATGTTTCTAAAAAGTTGGTTAACGTACTTCCTCCATCACTTTCTCTGGATGCTCATTCCATGGATCCAGTACCTTATGAATGAAGAAATGTCTCCTCACATCATTTCTAAATCTGTTACACCTTATCATTTTGCCATCTTGTCAAATTTTAGGAAACAGACTGTTACTTTTCATCTTTGCTGCTCATAATTTTCTGGAACTCAATAAAATCCCCTCTTAACTTCCTGCGCACGAAGGAAATAGGCCTAGTTTTCTCTAGTCTCTCATGATAACTCAACTTTCCTAATCTTGGCAACACTTTTGTAAATCTTTTCTGTACCTATTCCAACCTTATAATATCCTTCTTCTGGCAGCCCGCCGTCACAGTGATTGAGCTGGTGCTCCGGGCGCTGAGTGCAACCAAAGGCCAGCAGGCCGTGCAGTGGCAGTGGCCCCAACAAGCGAACTGGTGGGTGAACGGTAAGGGCAGCTTAAAGGCCAACGACCCCAAAATGGCGCTGGCCTTGCTGCGCAGCCAACAAACAGGGAGAGCACGCAGAGAAAAAAGGCATTGTTATGCAGGAAAGTACCTGCACACGAGAAACCTGCTTTTGTTATGCATGTTGTGACGTCAGCCAAAGGGGGCCATGGAGGGAACAATGCAAGTATAAAAGTCGGGCCTGAGTCCTAATAAAATTCAGAAATTAACCTGACTACACTACTTCTTCCGAGTAGCACGCGGCTACAATTGGTGACCCCAATGGTTTAGACAGCATTTAAACCCAGCGATAAGCGAACAGGCAGCAGTCCCACTGCCAGACACGTCCACAACCTCATGTGTCAGGGCCCTCATCTCGTCCTGATTGGCAAGTTTCAGGTTAGCATCCCAGTTCACCTCCAGTCTGTGGTCTGACCTCACCAGTCTGTAGGGTGCCCAGCTGGATCACACAAAAGCTTACCACCCACAATCCAATGGGTTGGTGGAGCGCTTCCACAGATACCTCAAAACTGCGCTCATGACCAGACTCCAAGGACCCAACTGGGTAGAAGAGCATCCATAGAGCACCCAAAGAGGACCTCAACACCTCTTTGGCCAAACTTGTCGACAGAACTCCACAGTAGGATGACTCTCCAGCGTTCTTCAGCAGGCTAAGGGAAAGAGTTGGCAACGTGGCCCTAATTCCTCCTTCCAGCATGGACACACGAGGACCAACATACCAAAAGACCTGCAGGACCGTGAGTATGCATTCATTCGCAGGGGTCCACATCGTCCACTGCTTTCGAAGCCATACGAGGATCCGTTCTAGGTCATCCATAACAACGGGGCCACGTTTGAGCTGGAGGTCAGAGGCAAGATGGAGGTCTTTACCACAGACAGGCTGAAGCCAGCATACCTGGACCCGGTCGAGACATCAGTACCACGCTGAAGAGACAGGCCACTACAGGCCACTAAAGGCTGGAAGTCTTTGCCTCTGGGCATCAAGGACAATATTGCCAGTTCTGTCTGGGGGGGGGGGGTCATGTGGCGGCCCTCTGACGCAGCGTTTGAGCTGGTGTTCTGGACAGCAAGCACAACCAAAGGCCAGCAGCCCACGCAGCTGCACTGGCCCCAACAAGTGAACTGGTGGGTGAGCGGCAAAGGCAACTTAAAGGCCAATGACCCCAAAATGATGCTGGCCTTGCTGCGCAGCCAACAGACAGGGACAGCACCCGGGGAAGAAGGGGACTGTTATGCAGAAAAGTGCCTTTGCGCGGGAAACCCGCTTTTGTTCTGCATGATGTGACGTCAGCAGAGGGGGGGGCCATGGCGGGAACAGTGCAAGTAAAAAAGTTGGGCCTGAGCCCTAATAAAACTCAGAGCCTAGCCTGACTAGCCTAGCCTGACTACACTACTTGTGTGTAGCTTCTTTCAAGTGGCGTACAACTACATCCTATAGCCAAATGACCAAAACCACACACAATATTTCAAATGTGGCTTCACCAATGTCTTATACAGTTTCAACATAACATCCCAACACTTGCATTCAATGCCCTGACTGATAAAGGCAAGCATCCAAAACATTCTCTTTACTAATTCGTCAACCTGCACTGCCATCTATCAGAGCTATCTATGTACCTGCACCCCTAGGTCACTTGGATCCATCATTCTCTTTTGGGAACCACTACAAACAATAGGTTCCACACTGGTTCAATTTACCCAAATGCATCTCACATTTCTCAGAGTTGAACTGCATGTGCCATTCCTTAGCACAGTTTCCCGCTTGTTAATCTTCCTGCCAAAATATTTATTTCCCTCTGGTTCAGGTATAACCCATTACTCTAGAGTAATGGCACTTCTGTTCCAGAAGCAATTCCAATTGTTTATAAATCTGAAACATTCCTTCCTGCACCAACTACTCAGCCAGTGTCTAACGCTCACTGGCACATGGCACGAGTAATAATCCAGAGATTACAACCTTTTAACTACTTTTTAAACTTGTGACCTAACTCTTCATTTGTTTTGCAGGATCTCATTCCATTTCGTACCTACATCGTTGATACCAATGTGTACCAAGGCCCCCCCCTCCCTGACCTTGCTCCCTTGCCTCACGCCCCCACCCTTCATTGAATAGGATAAAGTGAAATTCTTCCATTTATTAGCACTTGGGCATGATGCCCTCACATATTCCAAATTTATCTGCCAGATGCATGCTGGGAATATACCAGTTCGTTGCCGGCATCATGGGGGGTGGGGCATTTGTGGACCATGCCCCACCCCCCCACCCCACCCACCTGCAGGCCAAGCCTTTGGTGCAAAACTTCGCATGGGCGAAGGGCAGGGCACAGCACCGTGCAGCTGCCCATGGAATTCCCTGGAGCTCCCCCTGGTTCCTCATTCCCAGCCAGTGGCTGCTCTTTGTGATGCGGATCTCCATCTCCACATTGATGAAACTACTGTGATCTTCTTACCATGCAGTTCCACTCCCACCGTTGCCAGTCAGGGTGTTGGAGAACAGCGCATGCTCCTTAAGCCATTTCAGAGTCGCGACTGCACTTGGCTTCTTCAGCAGAGATAAGGTGCATTCTCACCATGGGGCCTCAGGGTATTTCTGGCAGCCATGAAACTGGCCCCTGCACTGTTTGGTGTTCTGTGATGTTCACTTTAGTCATTTTTCAAAAGGCCAAGCACCCTAGGTTTCCTGAGTCTGCTTTGGCATTTTGGAGCCTTGATTGATGGGTGGATCCAGGACTAATGCTAGCCCATATTGACAAGTGGTTACATTGGTGTACCAGTGGTTGTGGTGGGCCTTCTTACTTTCCAGGCCCCTAGGCTTCAGCCTGATCAGCCGGGACTGGCAAGGAACTGCAGGCCTCAAAAGCAGAATCAAGTGTTCAGAGGCAGCTTTCTGCAATTTCAATTAAAGAATTTAACAATGGGTATTTGCTTCCCCTCAAAGGACAACTTGAATGAGTTATAAAGATGGAATGAGTGGGGATTTAAAAAAAAAATCTGCAGAAAAATACAAGAATGATTCCTGGATTAAAAGTAAAGGGAGGAAAGAGAACCGATTTAGCATATGGATTTTTCCAAAGGATTTTGAAGCATTTTGGTTTAGGAACACAAATGCAAAAAAAACACAACAAAACTAACCTCGATAGTAAATGACTCTTTTGTGGATTCACAAATGACCGAGATAGTAACAGGATGTCCATGGAAAGAAGCTCCATGAGGTAGTATAGTCCGTGGAACAGAATATAGATCCTGCATAAAAGTTCACATATAAAAGGAAATTTAACTTCAAAATCAGTAGCAACAAGTGAACACATTGAGCTGAAATATGCTGTGTTCAGCAATTCTCACACTGCATCAGATGTCAGAGTATATTTCAGTGTGATAGCAGGAGGTTAATATTTCTATAGTACAGATGCCTCAACCCAACCATACATCTTTTTGATCCAATTTATCAATATTTTATTTGATACATGAGTTGCTTATGTACAAAACAAATTAAATTTTGATTAAAAATGCTTTTCTTACCATAAGGAACATCGTTTCCTTTGGGCTCTCAACTTCTTCCTCCCATGGCACCTCACCTTTATCTTGCACATCTAAGTTTTTGACCTCATCCTTTTGTCCTTCAACCATGCTGTGATCGATCCACAGATCCCAGCTCTGGCCAAGCTCCACCTTCCCAGCTAATTAGCCCAGTCTCAACCACTTAGTTCCTCCTCTAAACAGCAGTATCGCAGACATCCCTTCAGCTCAGTTCAATTTTGCCCTCGCCAACTAATACTACTTCATTGCATTTTCATGATTCTCCTACAGAAGGCAAGAAGGTGCCAAGTAAAACAACATCCTGGAATGAAAGTTTATTGAACTGATACCATGATGTATATATCCATTTGCTTACCTCTATTGTGATCACATATCTTTCAGCAAGCAACAAAAGCCGTTCAATTATGACGAGTTTACTGGACCTACAATGAAGAGTTAAACAATGTAACTGATACCAATATTTTGCCAGGCTTGTTCAAAAACAAGGAATGAACATCAAAATTCTGCAAAAACTATACAAATAATAGTTCAAAATGATAGGGCATGAACACCTTGCTCAAGTTGTTCCTCCACCAAAGATTAAACACTTGTTGAGCAGCCAGCATACAGAATTAATACATTTCCTGCTAGTTAATGCAACTTTTAATTGGATGTGAAAACTGATCATCGAGTAAATGATGCAACGTTCTTCACTTACGGAATACTCGTGTTAGCATTTCAAAGTCAATATTCCTCTAAAGAACCTTAAGGCATATAACCTAGCTTCATTCCTGCTAAGTTTGGATGCTGAACTTGTTGTCTACTTAAATTAATGCTACTCAATCCATTCTGCTACATTAAAAAAGATTATAAACATTCAGCAACTCAAGAGGGAGAAATGGAGTTAAATTTTTGACGATGACCCTTTTTCATCAGATCGTATCCTCTCTGCCACCCGGAGTATTTTGTTTTTAGCATTTTACTGTAGATGTCCGTTTTTCCAAAACTAATCTATCTCAAATCAGAAATATTCATCTGCTCAACCTTTCTTCTATCTCTGCATCACTCATTGACCGGGTTAAACCTTGAAACAAGATTCTACAAGTGTCCTTAAATTTAGGGGACCACAGTTCATCTTTCCAGTTCCTTCACGGTTTTCCTGCAGGATGGAATAGCACGAACTTTCTTCTTTTGTTTTCAGAATAATCTATAATGACTTCTATACCTGCCACTGCACTGTTTGTCAGTGAGCCCTCTTGTATTTTATCGAGAAATGATACCTCAGAAACATCAGAAAGCGTACCTTCCACTTTTGAGATTGACAACTACTGCTTTTTTGCAACCTTTTTTCTTGTCATCACTTCTGCTTCTCATGACCTGCCAACTTGTAGCCAATATTGGAATGTCATAAATTTTCTTTAAGCTTTGGAAAAACAAAAACAACTATTTACAGTCTCCACTGCAGACTCTTTTTCTTGCTGAATGCATCCATGCCTTCCCTTGGCAACTCTAACCTGGCGGATAACTCCACACTACTGTCCAGATAAAATTAATTTCTGAAAGCTCCGGATTTTCAATATGGTTCATCAGCAGAAATTCAGTTTACCCTTCGCAGGATGCATCTCAAGTCAGTCCAACAGACACTACCAACACTAAGCAATTTACGGGAGAAATGCACCAAAATACATCCAAAAGACAACATCAGTGTATGCAATTGCAGAGGCAGTACAGTTAAACCATCTGCTCGTTTATACCCATTTAAAGTCTACTTTCTATTAAGACAATTTAGGAACTAAATCTGCCAGGGAAGTTGGAATAAAATTTTAAGTCTGAAACCTTGGTTCCGCATTTTCATGTTAAAAGAACTACTGGCATTCACCAACATAAACAGGATCTAAAGGAGGACAAAGAAAACAGCCTTACCTGGACGGTGATTGAACTGAAGTAGCAACAGTGGGCATGGCTGTAGCTGTAAGCATTTTAGTCGCTCTTGTAACAGCATGGGTCAAAGTAGGACCTCCTAAAGCTGAACTAGCAACCTGCAAAGGTGATAAATGGAGCAAAATGTCATAAAATGACCTAAGGAATGGAGAAGAAAAAAAACCACATTTAATCTCCTTACTTACTTCCAAACGTTTGTAACAATCTGCTATGAATTTCTTATGAAGGGAAACGGAGTCCTGAAAGAGAAATGAAATCACAGTCTTTGACTTTATCAGATACAATACAGTTTTTGCAACATATTAATTTGGGAAGTTTATACAAGATTTACATCGCAGAGAAAATTAACTGCATCAAAGTGGACTACTATTTTGCACATCTCTTGCAGTTCAGATGAAGGGCGCCTCCAAATTTTCTCTTTCCACACATGCTGTCTGATATGTAGAATGATTCCAGGAATTTTCTGATCTATGAATATTTTACAACCCAACTTGAACATAAAAGCTACTTTCTTCATTATTAGGTAGTAATGTCCAAAAACAGAACTGTGATAATTTTATATTATGTTGGTCAATTTTATAAAGCTGTTGGTGTTCATTTACATATCTGCATGGTTTTGTATTAGCTTTGATATACTTACAAAGTCGCACAAAAATTATTTGAAGATGACATGCTGCAGCAGTCATGGCAGCGCTGCCACTGGAGTGCACTGGAAGTAGCAGAGTCAAGTCTTCCCGTGCTCCTCCATGGGGTCCTACTGCCTGGTTGTTGCACCTGACAGCCCTGCACAGATTTAAACCGCTTGCAGAACAGGACTAGCAGCATTTTCATTGCAGAGAACCTACCGAGGTCAATCCCCAAGATGACAGTGCCCATGCTTGGCACCCCAGACCACAAGGGGGAGCAACTCACTGGGGCAGAATACCAGGATGGGAAGACACCATCTCAGCCTCCACTCACCAAAAAGGAGAAGCCTGGAAGACCCTAAGGTTAAAAGACCATAGTAGCAGATTATGGTCTGGTAGCTGAAAACCTCATACCAGGCTTCTAGGAACCAGGTATGGGGACCACGAATCGTGAGGGTGCTGATGGTGAGCAGGATTCCTAAAGGGCCTTAGGCCCTGACACTTCGGAATCATATAGAACGTAAAGAAGCAAGGGTGAAAACTTGGATGCCTGGAGCTCGGGTTCACTTCTGAAAGAGACAAAAGACTATGCAGGTGTTTATGAGAAGGTAAGAGGTAGTGGCATCAGAGGTGGTGACTGGAACAGACACTTGATGTCTTTCAAGGGACACTCATTTGCTTCTCTTCTCTTTTTGATTGGGGCGCCTCATTGCTCACTTATTCAGGGAAATAACAGGAAACAAATTTCATGTATTCTGTAGATGGCAATAAAGGAATCTTGAACCATGAGAAATACCAAACCAGTAATGGCAATGAAAGGGATTAAGCTTTCATACTACATGAGATCCACAATGGAATATATGTTTTTTGGTTCTCCCATTACACACAAGGTTTTAAGTTCACCTTTTTTTTGAAGAAACTCAGACTAAGGACAATACACAACTCAGACAAAAATGAAAATTAAAAGCCAGAGGAAAATCTAATAAAACCAAAAAGAAAAACTGCCTGCAAATGATGAACTTCGGTGACTGTTAAAGGTCATACATAAATATAGGCCACTTAGCACCACCAGGTCAATGCAAACATTTTGACATGCAATTCATGGAATTAACCCATTTCGGACATTTTACTTTTGTAGTGTACCTTTTTCAAACGTGGATTCAAGCTAATGTAGCTGTAATTAATGATCAGCTGAATTGCCTCGTGGGCAATTTCTTCATCTGGTGATTCCATGGCAATTCTCCAGATGAAATCCATTCCTGATAGCTCTAACTTTTCAACATGCTGGCCAACAAGAAACAATAATGTTCAACAGTTAATTTCCTTGGCTTGAGCAGTTCTGCTTTGATATTTCTTATTATATGTTCCTTTAATTATTCAATAGCTTTTAATAAAATTTTAATATAATTATGCAGTTGGATCAGTAGGTTCAAGTTCCGATAGAATCACAAGAATTCCTAAATTATATACAATAGCCTAAATGTCAGGTTGCAGATGAAATGACAAAAACAAAGTTAAGAAAACCAAGAAGATGATTGTGGAACAAGACTCAGTCCTTATCGAGGACTCAGTAGTGGAAAGGGTCAAGAACTTCAAATTCCTGGGTGTCAACATCTCCGAGGATCTGTCCTGGAGCCTCCATGTTGATGTAATCATAAAGAAGGCTCACTAGTGGTTATGAGGCGTTTAAGGAGATTAGGTATGTCACTCAAGACTCTCGAAAAAGTCTACAGGTGTACTGTGGAGAGCATTCCGGCAGGTTGCATCACTGCCTGGTATAGAGGTGCCAAATCTCTGGACAAGAAAAAACTCCAGAGGGTGGTTAACTTGGCCTTCAACATCACAGGCATCCATCAAGGGCATCTACATGAGGCATTGTCTTAAAAGAGCAGCCTCTATCCTCAAAGACCCCCACCACCCAGGCCATGTCGTCTTCACTCTGCTACCATTGGGAAAAAGGTACAGGAGCCTAAAGACGAGCACTCAGCACCACAAGGATAGTTTCTTCCCCGCTGCCATCAGATTCTTGAATAATCAATGAACCAAAGACACTGCCTTACTTTTCGTGCACTCTTATTTTATGGGTTTTTTTAATATTTATTGTCGTAGGATGGTTTATAATATGAATGTTTGCTCTATGAGGGCTGCTGCAAAACATTGAATGTTGTGACTTGTTCGCGACAATAAATTCTGATTCTGATATAAATGTTTAGGGAAGCATTGCACTGCAGTCAAAGTCGACATCAAATAATTTCCCCAAAGTATCACAAGGAACTATCAGTGCAGACAATTACAAAGTAATAACAAAGCAGTACTATCATCTACAGTGGCCATTCTCAATGGGGACCATATGGCCCCCCTCCCCCACCCCGGGGGTAACAGCACATTTCAGGGGGCCAGGGAAAGGGGCCCATAAACTGAGCAGTATCCTAAGGAACCAAAAAAGGTTGAGAAAAGTTAATCTACAGAACATATTTGAATCTGATAAAATTGTTAGAAAAGGATGCAGGATATTCTGGACGGGGAGTATCAGAAGCAAAAACATGCTTTTTAAAAAGAAAGAAGATCAATGAATTACTGAAGTGCAAAGTAAGTTGCTCAAGTGGAAAGGATCACCCTCAGGATGTTAGGTATTCAATTCCCGGTTAGCCCATCAACAATTACCACAAAGCCACCTAGCCAAGAATACGGAGGAATAACTGCAGCATGCATCTGGACCATCATGCCGAGTTTCTATAGTAGAATAGGATCTCCTGAATAACACACAGTAGCCTGATTACCATAGTCCACGCAAAAGGTCATTGATACAAAATGTTAGTTCACTGCTGACTAACATTTCCTGTTTCTGAATCATGTATTTAACTCCAGTACATTTCGTAGTTCCCATCATACATGATGATAGCAGCTGACAGGCACTCAGCATGTTGGGCAAAGTTGCAGACATGTTGGAGGTTCCAGAGTTAGCTGATGATCTTAGTTGAAATGAATGCTGCAGATTTTTTTTGTTTTGCATGCAGTTTGACAAAGGTGAGAAAGATTGGGAGATGTGTTAGACATGGCTCATCATAAAGATTATCCAGCTGAAGCTACTACCAGTGAACTCTGCCTCCAGGCAACTGCTGGAGCTCTCCCACTACCTTATCAACTGCTATGTCTGCATCATAATGAATAGCCCCCTATCGTACCATTGTCACAGATATAACACAGTAATGCAACGTTAAGTAAACTATTGTCATTTAAGGCCAAACTTTGTGGTCTGCATCATAGGAGGTTATTAGAAGCAGCAGAATCATTTCTCCAGTTATCCATTGGAATTCTCAAGGCCTTCCAGGTGATATACAGATCAGAATGTGGCACAAATGGGTACGTGAGCAAGAGTTTCAAGATTCCAGAGGGAAACATGCAGAAGACACACAAAAGCAGCCAATTTCTGACACTAGACAGAGTCATGGGAATAATATGCAATATAAGACCTATGCAGTATATGCTTACAAGGAACAATGTCTGAGTGCTTCCACTTCTTTACAATTCCAGTTCTTGAGTGCTCCAAAGAGGAATTGCAGGAAAGGATACCAGTCAGAGAACGTCAGCTTGTTAGGTTACTGCCTAACAACTAGAAATATCAGACGTGTGTTTCAAGTTGCAGAGAGAAGATGTGCAGAACAGTGAGAAAAGGATGGGGTGGCATTGAAAATTACAAATCAGAGAAATGTGGTTGTTGGAGAGAATGGACCAGGGAAGAGTAGAAGCATCTGGTGCTAGGATCCTTTTGGGGAAGGTAATCATTACAGAGGAAATCTTTTGAATGGTTTGGAAGGCAAAGACCAGGGGAATCCTATACTTGCTCTGAGAGGACAGGATGAGCACAGACCTGCGTGAAATAGAGATGTCAGGTTGAGAGCAGTGCCAATTAGGAGAGGGAAAGTCTTGGTTAATTCAATGCAAAGGTTCAGAAAATCTCATCATCAGATCAGATACAACAGACAGAGAAACTGGTATAATGGCATCAGTCCTTAAAGACAGGAATTGAGGTATAGTTGAGATCATTGTTTTCTCGACAGAGCAACCAGAGTTTTTAATGGATACTTTTTGCTAACTCGCTTCCTGGATAGAGGTAGAGATTCACTTCATCACTCAACTTTATTGCAAATAGTTTGAGGCAAATTTAGATATTCACGGACATTTCCAGGACAAGTTTAAACTGAAGCAAAAAGAAAACACATCTTACCAATTGAGCACCTTGTTTTTTCAATCGATGATCACAAAGATTTACAATCTCAAAAAAAGTTTTGAAGAGATTAAAACCTACAAATAGAAAGCCGTTGTAGTTGGTTACTAGTTTCAGAACAAGATTAGTTTGGTTAAGATTCTGTGGAGAGCAAAGGCAATGAAATTTTTAAAAAATTGATCCTCAGTTTCAATCAACCATTAAAGTAATACTTAAAACTAAGTCTAAAATTTGCATCTTTGATTGCTGAAATCTTTAAATGACTGAAAGAAATAGCAACATTCTGAATTTTCTGAGCAAATATACAAAAACCTATGATCTGAAGACAAACAGCAACTGAAAAAGCAGAAATTAAGAGAAAAAGAAGGGAATTTGGACAACATTATACAATTAAAGGAACAGATTTAACTAAACAAGAGCATGTTTCAGGACCTAAGGTTAAAGAGATGCAAAGGTGTAATGATTTGGGAGGGTACGTGATCAATCTGAGCCAAGATACTTACTTTAGACAACTTTAGAAAGAAATGGATGTTACTTGCACTTAGTCCCATGAATATTTAAAATAGGATTAAAAAGTAAAAAAAAACAACTATTTATAAATTTATGGCTCTGATCTGCATAAATGCCAGGTTTTAGCCATGTAAAAGTTCAAAGCTCAAGTTTCCTGAGCAACATCTCCATTGATTGCTGCACCTGGGAAAATAAATAACTCTTCATGGAATCCTGTGGAGGAGCATAACTTATGAATTTTTCCCAGCATCTGGTCTGAGGGAAAGTGCTTGTTGCACCAACCCCTATTCATTTCAATGGAAAGAAGCTGATGCAAGGAGGTGGGTAGGCCAACTCCAATGCAATGTTTCAGGTGATTGAATTAACCTTTTATATGTTCTTATTTAAATTAAAAAATATACATTTTAAAAAGAATAGTATTAAAGCTATTTACAAAGATTCAATACCTTTGGGAACAAATAAACTTGGGGTGGGATTTAACTTGTTTTTTTTTAATTAAGGCGATTCTGCATCACTTACACGTGGAAATGGCTTGCACTATACTGAGCCTCACAATTATCGGAGAGTCAGATTCCTGGACAAGGAATGGGTCCAAGGCTCCAAGGACAGGTGACAGGTGAGTACAAGGCTAGCAGAGGATTCAGACCATTGTTTCCACTGTCTGGAAACTATAATACCTTGAGTAAACTTTGCAGCTGCCCATTATTCAGAAGTACAGGGAGTAGGTTAAACATAGAAAACTGCAAACTGCCTAAAATTGCCCCAAACTGCATATATCAATGAAGGTTCAAAGTTGCAGCATTAACTGCCAAACACTTCGAAGTGCCATGGATCTAAAAAGCACAAGATATTTGTTTTTCATGTAAATACATACCATTCATAGTGATTTCATAGGGTTCCAGTTTGAGGATTTTCTCCTTAAAAAGCTGCTGTTGAACATCACTCTCCAAGTCTCCATGTCCTTTAGTAAACCATTCAAAGCACAACTAGGGAAAATATTGGTTATCAAGAAAAAATGCTGAATTGCAAATTTTGTGTGATTTCCTTGAAAAATATATAACTTTACAACTTAATCATATGGAATAACAAAGCAAAATCGTCTGCTAAAGCAATATTGATCTTTTTAAATCCTTGTTATTGATCATGCATTACAATAATTCCCAAACATAGAGCGATTTATTTATTTTTTAGCATGTTGATATCGCTCCAACCCCAATTACCCATGATGGAAAAGTGTGGATCAAGAAGATGGCAGAGAATTTAGCCTCAAAAATAATGGAGAGTGCAACTTGGTGGGAATTATGCAGGTGGTGGCAATCCCATTCGCCTGCTGTGCTTGTCATTCTGCGTGATAGAGGCTGATGGAGTAACTGCAGTACATTTTGTTGATTATAAGGCACTGCAGGTACAATTTCAGTGAACCAACAGTGGAGGGAATGAATGTAGGTGGTGGTGGTATCAAGCTTCTTGGGTGCTGTGGGAACTGCACTCATCCAGGCAAGTGGAGAGTACTCCATCTCATTTCTAACTTTACATTGCAGATGGTGGAAAGGCTTTGGGAAGCCACAAGGCAAGTCACTGGCTGCAGGTTACCCGCCCTCTGACCTGCTCTTGCAATCGAGTTTCTCGTCAAAAGCCACACCTGGAGATGTTGATAATGGAGTTGCAAAAGGAGGGGTCTTGTTATGGGCAATTCCATTCAATGTTGAGGATTGGAGGATAGACCTTCTCTTGTTGAAGGTTATTACTCTAATCTTTTGTGGCACAAATGTTATATGCTATTTATCAGCATGTCTGTCATCTTGATTGAGGTAGATGCAGAAATGGGCTGCTTCACCTGTTGATGAGGTATGATTGAAATTAAATAGTTGGAGTCAGGAGGGTGCAAAAGGTGAGTGCTGAGAGTAGCCATTCTTTCTATTTAGTTAATTATTTTTTTAAAGTCGGGAAAAGGGAGGGAAGACTGCACAGGCGCGTGGCGTCGGCACAGCTGAGAGGGAGGTCTGAAAAGGTAAGGAACTATTACTTTGCTTCTTTTTGAGTTGGATCAGGAGGCTGCAATTTAGTTAAGGGATTAGGGCTATGGTGCAATTGAGATAATAGACAAGAACATATAAAAAAAAGGGACAGCTGTTAAAGTGGCCAGTGATGCAGTGGCTCAGAGGAGAACATTGTGGTTTTGTCAAGTTGTGGCTGAGGGGGAGTTTGCTCCCAGTCAACTAAAAGTGGCAAGTTTCTTAAATTAAGCTAGCTAATTAACTGAGGAATTGGATAATGGAGGCAACAGTTAGGGCAGTCCACTGTTCTAGTTGCAAGACGTGGAAAATCAGGGGCAACATATTTGTTGCTGATGACTACACCTGCAAGAGGTGCATCCAGCTGCAGCTCCTGATAAACTGAGTTAGGGAACTGGAGCTGCAACTGGATGAACTTTGGATCATTTGGGAGGCAGAGATAGAGAGAAGTTTAGGGAGGCAGTCACCCCTAATAGTCAGGAGAGGCAAGGGAAAGAGGCAGAAGGAGCAGAGTACCCCTGTGACTGTTCCCATGAACAATAGGTATACTGTTGGTAGGGACAACCTACCAGGGACAAGTTGAAGAGGTCACGTCTCTGGCACCAAGACTGGACCCTCAGCTCAGAAGGGAAGGAGGGAGGAGAGCAGTAGTGATCGGGGATTTAATAGTTAGGGGGACAGAAAGTTCAAGTATCTCGGATGGACTGATGCCTCCCTGTGGCCAGGGTCTGAGATACCTTGGATTGAGTTCTCCTGATTCTAAGGAGGAAGAATGAGCAGCCAGATGTCATGATCCATATAGGGACCAAAGACATGGGTAGGAACGGTGAGGGAGTCATGCTAGAATTTAGGGAGTTGGGTGCAAAGTTGAAGCACAAGACCTCCAGGGTGGTAATCTCAGGATTGCTACCCATGCCATGTGCTAGCGAGGTTAGAAACAGGAAGATAATGCAGCTAAACATGTGGCTAAAGAGAGAGTGCAGGGGGGAGGGGGGGAGGGTTCACGTTTCTGGATAATTGGGCTTTGTTCCAGGGAAGCTGGGACCTGTTCTGATGGGATGGTTTTCATCTGAACTGGCAGGGGACAAGAATCCTTGCGGGTGGGTTTGCTAGTGCCTCTCGGGGTGGAGTTAAACTATATTTGCAGAGAGAGGGGAACCAGAGTGATCGAGCAGATACTGAGGTGGAGAACGGTAAGGGTCACGCGAGGCCTGCGTGTAAAGACAGAAAGCAGAGGTTTGTAAGTAATAATGATCTCAGATGTATCTATTTCAATGCGGGAAGTATTGTCGGTAAGGCAGATGATCTTAGGGCATGGATTTGACATTAATGTTATTAGTGAGATTTGGTGGCAGGAGGGACAGAGCTGGCAGCTCAATGTTTCAGATGTGATAGAGGGGGAGGGATGAAAGGGGAAGGAGTGGCATTGCTAGTGAGGGAAAATATCACAGCTGTGCTGAGACAGGAAAGCACTGTGGACTTGCCTAGAGGCCATACGGGCAGTGCTAAGGGACAGAAAAGGTGTGAGCACACTAATAGGTTTGTGTTATAGATCCCCCAATAGTCCAAGAGAATTGGAGGCGTAAATCTGTCAGTGGATAGCCAATCACTGTAAGTTGAAGGAAGTTGTGGTACGAGGAGATTTTGAATGGGTCTCCCATACTATAAAAGGTCTGAATGGCTTGGAGTTTGTTAAATATGTACAGAAAAGTATCAATATGAGAGGATGCAATTCTTGATCTCCTATTATAGATGAGCATTTTGGGTCCAGTGACCATAATGTCATTCGTTTCAAGTTACTTATAGATATCTGGTCCTAGAGTTGAAGTTTTAAATTGGAAAAAGGCCAATTTCGTGGAAATGAGAAAGGCTCTCAGAAGTGTAGATTGGAATAAGCTGTTTTCTAGCAAGGATAAGTCCGGCAGATGAAAGACATTCAAGGGTGAGATTTTGAGGGTGCAGAGTTTGCATAGGGAACCTTGGTTTTCAGGAGGTATTGGTGATATGATTAAGAAGAGAGGTGTATAACTGATGTAGCCAACAAGGAGCAAATGAGGTACTTGCAGAGTATATAAAATGTAAGAGAATACTAAAGAAGGAAATCAGGATGGGGAAAAAGAAGGCATGAGGGTGCTTTGGCAGATAATGTGAAGGTAAATCCAAAGGGTTCTACAAGTATATCAAGAGTAAGAGGATAACAAGGAACAAAATTGGTCCTTGAGAGGATCAGAGTGGTCAACTATGTGTGGAGCCTCATGAAATAGGGGAGGTCTTAAACAGCTTTTTTTGCATCAGTATTTACTCAGGAAACTGGCAAGGTGCATACGGACAGAAGGGAAACAAAGTGCAATGAAACATATGGAGATTAAAGAGGAGGCAGTGACTGCTCCCATGCATCGAATAGAGGTAGACAAATCCCCTGGGCCAGATCTGATATTCCTTCTGGTCTTGAGGGAGACAAGGGTTGAAAGTGCAGGGGCCCTGAAGGATATATTCAAAATATACTTAGCCATGGGAGAGGTGCCAGAGGATTGGAGAGTAGCTCATGTTGTCCTACTGTTTAAGAAAGGCTCCAAAAGTAAACCAGGTAACTATAGGCCAGTGAGCCTGATGTTAGTAGAAGGTAAATTATTGGAAGGAGTTCTGAGAGGTGGGATATGTAGATATTTGGACAGCCATGTGCTGATTAAGGACAGTCAGCATAGCTTTGTGTGGTAGACAGTGTTTAACAAATCTTTAGAATTTTTTTGAGCAAGTTTCCAGGAAGGTAGATGAAGGAAAGGCTGTCTACATGGACTTCAGTAAGGCCTTCAAGGTCCCATATGGGATGTTAGTTCAGAAAGTACATATAGAAGGGTTGTAAACTGGATTCAAAATTGGCTCTGTGGGAGAAAAGAGTGGTAGTGAATGATTTCTTCTCAGACTGGAGGCCTGTGACGAGTGGTGTACCTCGGGTATCTGTGTTGGGATTTGTTGGTTATTGTCTATAATCAATAATCTGGATGATAACATGGTAAATTGGATCAGCAAGTTTGATGACAAAGATAGGAGGCATTGTGGACAGTGAGGAAAATTTTAAAAGCTTGCAGAGGAATTTGGACCAACTGGGAGAATGGGCCAGTAAATGGATGGTGGAGTTTAATGAAGACAGGTGTAAGTTGTTGCATTTTAGATGAGCAAATCAAGGAAGGATGTACACTGTAAATGGTAGGGCACTGAGGAGTGCAGAGGAGCAAAAAGACCTGGGGATACAGTCCCTAAATGTAGCGTTGCAGGTGGACAGGGTTGTAAAGAAAGCTTTTGGCACCTTTGGCTTTATAAATCAAAGTATTGAGTACAGGAGTTGGGATGTTCTGTTGAAGTTATTTAAGACATTGGTGAGGACAAGTTTGGAGTATTGTGTGCAGTTCTGGTCGCTGCTACAGGAAGGCGATCAAAAAGATTGAAAGAGTGCAAAGATGATTTACTTGGATGTTGCCAGTTCTTCTGGAGTTGAGTTACAGGGAAGATTTAAACAGGTTATGGCTTTATGCCTTGGAACAAAGAAGAATAAGGGGGAGATTTGAGAGGTTTACAAAATTGAAGTGTATAGACAGTAAATGCAAGTAGGCTCTTTCCACTGAGATTGGGAGAGATAAATACAAGACGACATGGCTTTAGGATGAAAGGTTCAAGGGGAACTTCACTCAGAGTGGTGGGAGTGTGGAATGAGCTGCCATCTGATGTGGTGGGTGTGGACTCTATCTTGAGTTTTAAGAATAAATTGGATAGATAAATGGATGAGAGAGGTCTGGAGGGTTATGGAAAAGGAGCAGGTTATTAGGACTAGCTGAACAATGGTCAGCATAGTCTAGAAGGGCTGAATGGCCTATTTTCTGTGCTGTAGCATTCTATAATTATCAGTAAACATCTACATTAGAATGAAAGCAATTGAAGTGGTTCATCCAAGGACAGTGCCTTGAGGAACTGTTGCTAACCACTGTCAATGTTGTAGACAAAAAGTCATACAGCTACTGCATCCTTGCCAACTATCAGCCCCATTGATACTCATCCCACTTGCCTACATTAATTCCATATTCTTCTGTGCCTTGCTCATTCAAGTACCTGTCCAGGTACCACTAGCATGTCATTACTACTCTAGCCTTCATCACCCCTTTGGCAGCTCATTCCAGATACCAACAGGCGACAGCTATTATGACATGTTACAGCTATTCACAAAATAGAACATTAAACACCACTGTACAACACAGGGTCATTGGCCCTCGATGTTGTCCTGACCAATATAATCCAACCAAATAAAACTAAACCTTTTCCACCACATAACCCTCTATTTTTCTTTTATCCATGTGGCTCTCTAAAAGTCTCTTAAATACCCCAATGTTTCAGCTTCCCCCACCACTCTGTCAAGGCATTTCAGGCACTCACAACTTTGTGTGTATTTTAAAAAAGGTTTGCCCCTGATGTCTCCCCGAAATATGCCTCCCTTCAAATTTGAATATGGAATAAAATTATTCCAAAATATGTGGGGGAGAAAATGTAAAGAAACTTTTTATTGTACAGCTCTCATTGCTCAAGTGACACTGCTTTGCCTTTAAAAAAAAATGGTGATAGGGACCATAGTCTTGAAACACAATTCCCTTGCCACATAAAATGGGGGTTAGCTGTGCCTCAGAACCCTTTTAAATCTCATTCCTTTCACTTTAATCATATGTCTCTTGTTTTGGGCATCCCAAGCATGACACTGGCTATCTATGTTTCACAGAATTTGATATACCTCCTCAAGGTCATATCCAAGCTGCTTTTGTTTCGGGGAAAACTGACCCAGCCATCTCTTTCCATAACTCAAGCCCTTTAATCCAGGCAACAAAAATAATTGATGCATCTTCTCTTGCTTAATCATATGGTATTCTTCCAATAGCCTAAATGCGGCATAACCAATGTTTTGGACAACTCAAATGAAATGACCCAAATTTTGCACTCAGTGCCTTGGCTGATGAAGGCGAATATGCCATGCCTTCACTGCCACCCTGTAAACTTGAGTTGTCACTTTCGGTGAGGAATGTTCTACATGACACATCACGGCCCTGCCATCAATTATGTACGTCTTGCCTTGATTTAACTTCCAAAGTGCATCATTTTGTACTTATCAGAGTTAAATTCCATCTAATATACTCTTGCCTACTTTCCTAACTGATACACATCCTGTTTTAACCTTGAGCATTTTTCATCACTTTCCATTATACCACTAATTTTCATGTCATCTGCAAACTTACTAACAATACCAACAACATTTTCATCCATATTAATTTATATGACAAACAACAATAATCGTACAGGCCGCCAATTTAACAAATCCTCCACTCCCACCCTCTGCCTCGAATCATGAATCCTATTTTATATCCAAATAGTGAGTTCATCCAGGATTTAGACTAGCCTATCATGCAGGATTTCATAAAAGGTCTTGCTAAATTCCATGTAGACAACATCTACCATCAAACCTTGTCAATCCTCTTGGTCATCTCTTCCAAAAAAACAACAAATCAAATTGGTGAAACATGACTTCACACACACACACACACAGGCCATTGATTTCAGCTATACCAGGGCTCCTTGACGTGTCAAAAATTGGCATCATGCAAGGGTCATTCATTCTCATTTCTGTTCTGGGATTCGGCTCTTTGGCCCGCACTTAGATCAAGACTGATGGGCTACGATGCTTATTAATGTAAGTGAAACCCAAACTGTGTATCAGGAAGGTTATTAGAGACTCAACACCAATTGTACTGTTGACAACCTTCCATCTTCTCTCTGACGAATAACTGCCCAGTACTTGGCCAGACTAGATTTTTGACCTTTTCCAGGCAATTTTTCATACTGCAAACTGATTGCCAATCCTGTTATTGTTAACAAATAGCAATGTAGCAATATTTAGGAGTTATGCCAAATCATGAAGATCCATAAATATTACAAAGCCAGACTCGTGTACCTCTCGATCAAGTTCACAAATATCTGCTCCAGACACCAGGCACTCCCAGATCTCCTTGGCTCGATTCCAGCCAATGTAAAGGCTAGCTTCTTGAAGAAAAAATGCAAGGAACCTCAGGTGTGCTTCCAGGTACTGTGGAAGAAATAGAATCAAGGTACTTTTGGACCCAAAGAAATTCTGGGACAGGCTTACTGCCATAAATATTTTTGTGTTCTATGGAAATAAATACCATATATTTCCGCGTACAAGTCAAGTTGTGAAACCAAAAAATCTTTCAAAAAATGCGGTTCGACTTGTATGCCAGATAACTTTAGAGACCTTAAATTCAGCTCAAAATCCAATCTGCGCTGATCGGGCATACAAGTTAACCTTAGAAAAACCAATTCTGCGTACAAGTCGAACCTTGAAAAAAAATCAAAAAACCCTGAATGTGACAGATTTTTCATTGAAATTTTTATTGAAAACAAGACAAGTAGAACCCTTCTCGCTATCATCGTCTGAAGCAAAGATGGTGGCGAGCACATCCATACTCACTGTTTAAACAGATGGGTCCCAGTCTGTATCTGATGAGACAGTTTCAGCTTCGTCATCAGTGGCCCACAAATTATCTTCCATCCCATCAATTGCACAAGAGATACAGTACTTTTAAAATTATTTTATCACAGTCTCTGCTTTAACTTTGGCCCATACCTTGAGCACAAAGTTACACAGCATATCAAGTGATGTAGCACACATTGCACCGCCTTTTGTAAACCACTTTTCTGTACTCAGCATCCATGTATTCTATTCCTTGCACACATGGTCTTTATCTGCTTGCAATATAGATGTCAAACCACCTGGGATAACCGTCATGTAAGTAATCTACTTCATGTTCTCAATTAAGTGGCTAAAAAACACATCTCAGACCAGCAAATTCTGTTCTTTCCGTAAACCGCCTGGCTGCCTGTTCCACACATTCTCTATTCATAGTGTTACACCATTTTAATCTATCCATCCTTTTTCATGAAAATGTACAAAAATACCTGCGGGAAATTTCCTTTTTGGTTTAATTTTGCATTTGAAGATTATCATGGGTCTTGACTCTGTCCCATTGGCCATGCACGATAACACCATTGTAAACCTGGTTCTTTTGTGGCCTGTTCTTCTGGTTTGTACAGTTTTAACACATTTCCATTGCACTGTTCTATTGCATATCATGTCAAAATTCATAGAGGGTTTGTCCATGTTTCTGATATTTGCCAATGCAAACTGGTGAAAACTTACCACTTTATAATCAAGATCTTTAGGTATTTTCTGTACAATTTTTTTTTACTGTAATACCAGATTTTTCCTGTTCATGAAACTATTCCACCAGCCTACTGTAGCCTCAAAATCAGAGGTCTGGGTGCAACTTGGCCCACTGCAGTGCAAATATTCTTATTTTATTTCTGGTGACTATGTAGTGATTTTGCTTCTATTCATGTACCCATTCTGCAACGTGATTTTCCAATTCTGACCAAGGAGTGATTCCTTTTCTCAAAGAACATTGCCTTTTTGCTATGTTTCTTAAAGTCTCTTCTTTCTTCCTCCAAGCTCTTACCAACTTCTCAAGCACATCAAATTTTCTTGCAGCAGCTCAGTTGCTGGTTTTCTTGGCCATTTCTATCACTTTCAGCTTAAAGCTCACTTCATATTTTCGTCGTGTGCAGTGTTATGTTGCTGGGTCCTCCAAGATAGCAATAATCTTCAGCCTATGCCCAGCAGATGTATCCACGCAATATATGGGGGGGGGAGGGGGGGCTCGACTTGTACACACTGGTCAATGGGGGACCTCAGGCAGCCAGAAAATGGGGTCGACTTTTACGCCAGATATACCATAAAACCCTTAAAATAAGGCTGAAAAGGGTTGGGTTGACTTATACATCAAAATATATGGTAATGTAAACTGCTACTGTCAAAATAGAATGATAAAAATGAGCAACATATATTGAAGATTTTTTAAAAAATCATCCATAGTCGATTACTGCTGAGTTAAAACAATAAAGTAACTAATTTTGAAGTAAAATTTCAGATTTTATGAATTTAAGAACACTTACCCAGTTCAAAGCTTTTATGAATATAAACTACAAACTTTTCTCTCCCACATCACCCAATGATCTACCTCATTTTTGATTTGGTTTTCTGATCTAACCTGAAAATAAATTTCAAGCAGCATTGAAATCCACTGTCAGATTTTGCTCAAATTCATGTCAATAGTTGCCAACTGTAAATTAGCTGTCTTATTAGAATCTCTGTTGTTTGTAACCAACTATTGGAATAAATTTTGATTTCCAACCTTGTTCATGATTTTTTTCTTTCAATTTGACTATTGATTCAATGCTTAATGTGTTTATGTCAGTTCAGCTTTATAGATTTTAAAGATATGCATGATATTTTATTTCCATCTAGAAAAATAACTATTATTTGAACTTGACATATGAAGCCCAGGAAAATTAAATAATTTCTGACCATTCTTACTGAATCTTTTCTGAATGAATTTCTGCTTACCAAATGAGGTCTGATGAAGAAAGATAACATTAAACCTAACATCTCCAGAACGAAATGATATGTAAATTTCTGCCATCTTCTATTTTACAATTAAAACTGAATTTACAATTCCCAATTTATAAAAGTGAGAAAACTGTCAAATACTGTTTCCGAAATAATAAAACAAGAAACTATGTACTGGCATTCTCAATTGAAGGACAAAATAAAATTTTTGCTATTTTTACATAGAATTAACATTTAAAGATTAGGGTGCAAAGAGCTGAATATTATTTAAAGGGTGAAAAACTACAGCATGCTGTTGTGCAGAGGGACTTGGGAGTGCTTGTGCATGAATCGCAAAAAGTTAGATTGCAGGTGCAGCAGGTTATTAAGAAGGCAAATGGAATGTTGGTCTTCATCGCTAGAGGAATTGAATTTAGGAGTAGGGAGGTAATGTTGCAACTCTATAAGGTACTGGTGAGACCGCACCTGGAGTACTGTGTCCAGTTCTGGTCTCCATATTTGAGGAAGGATATACTGGCTTTAGAGACAGTCCAGAGGAGGTTTACTAGGTTGATCCCTGGGATGAAGGGGTTGACTTATGATGAAAGATTAAATCATCTAGGATTGTATTCGCTCGAGTTCAGAAGAATGAGATGAGATCTTAGAAACATATAGGATTATGAAGAGTATGGATAGGATAGATGTAGGAAGGTTTTTTGAGCTGGCCGGGGAAACTAAAATGAGAGGACACAGTCTCAAGATTCGGGGGAATAGATTTAGGACAGAGATGAGGAAAAATAGTTTTTCCCAGAGAGTAGTGAATGTTTGAAATTCTCTAACCAGGGAAGTGGTTGAGGCTGCCTCATTAAACATATTTAAAATTTGGTTAGATAAATTTCTACATGATAGAGGAATTAGGGGATATGGGGAGAAGGCAGGTAGGTAGAGTTAGGTCATAAATTAGATCAGCCATGATCGTATTGAATGGCGGAGCAGGCTCGATGGGCCATTTTAGGCCTACTCCTGTTCCTACTTCCTATGTTCCTATGTAAAGATAGGATCACTTCTACATCTAACAATACACCAACAAGTTAGACTGGTATTTGAACATCAGATACACATTCCTCTGATAAACAAATAAAAAACTTCTAATTAAAAAAAATCAGAAACTGATGCAGCCAGTGGCTGAGATTCAGGGATCCAAATTGAATCCCATGCTTATATAAAAATAGTTGGAAAATAAGTTTATACTATGGGATGGAATGAAAGCGTTCATTAGAGGGCAAATAATAAGTTATGTAACCAAGATGAAGAAGGATTATAATCAGGAAACAGAGCAGTTGGAAAGGGAAATAGTAAATATAGAAAAAGAATTAGCAATGAAGGAAGATACAACTAAAAGAAGAGAATTGGCAGATAAAAAGATAAAATATGAAACACTACAAACATATAAGGTGGAGAAGAACATAATGAAGACAAAACAGAAATATTAAGAACTAGGGGGAAAAACGCACAAAATTCTAGCATGGCAGCTTAAGACAAAACAAGCTAAGAAAATGGTATTGGCATCAAGGAAAAAAGACAAACAAATCACATATAATCCAATGGAGATCAATGAAAACTTTAGAGAATTCTATGAACAATTATACCAAACTGAAAACGAAGGGAAAGAAGGGAAAATAGATGAATTTTTAACTAAAATTGAACTACCAAAATTACAAATAGAGGAACAAAATAAATTAACAGAACCATTTGAAATAGTAGAAATACAAGAGATAATAAAAAAAACTACCAAATAATAAAACACCAGGAGAGGATGGATTCCCAATAGAATTCTACAAAACATTTAAAGATTTATTAATTCCTCCCCTCCTGGAAGTAATCAACCAGATTGACAAAACACAAAGCTTACCAGATTCATGTAAAACAGCAATAATTACAGTAATACCAAAGCAAGGGAAAGATCCACTCGCACCAGCGTCATATAGACCAATATCATTACTTAACACAGATTATAAGATAATAGCTAAACTATTAGCAAACAGATTAGCAGATTATGTACCGAAAATGGTAAATCTAGACCAAACTGGATTTATTAAAAAAAGACGCACAACAGACAATATTTGTAAATTTATTAACTTAATTCATGCAGTAGAAGGGAGTAAAGCGCCAAAGGTAGCAATTGCTTTAGACCCAGAGAAGGCCTTTGACAGAGTAGAATGGAATTATTTATTCAAAGTATTGCAAAAATTCAGTTTACCAGAGAAGTATATTAATTGGATTAAAGCATTATATAAGGGGCCATTGGCGGAAGTGACAGTAAATGGATATATATCAAAGCAATTTAACTTAAGCAGATCAACAAGGCAGGGATGCCCACTATCACCCTTATTGTTCGCGTTAGCTATAGAACCACTAGCAGAATTAATAAGAACAGAAAATAATATAAAAGGGATAAAAATAAAAGACAAGGAATATAAAATCAGTTTATTTGCGGATGATGTTATAGTATACTTAACAGTACCAGAACTATCAATAAAAGAATTATATAAGAAATTGAAGGAATATGGAGAAGTGTCGGGTTACAAGATTAACGTAAATAAAAGTGAAGCAATGCCAATGAATAATGCGGATTTTTCAAAATTTAAGAAGGAATCACCATTCAGATGGCAAATGCAAGCAATAAGATACCTAGGTATACAAATAAATAAAAATCTTGGCCATCTATATAAATTCAATTATTATCCACTAATAAAAAAATTACAGGGCGATTTAGAGCATTGGAAAGATTTACCATTAACACTAATAGGAAGGATAAACTGTATTAAAATGAACATTTTCCCAAGGAAATTATACCTATTTCAGGCATTGCCAATACACTTGACAGAGAACTTCTTCAAGGAGTTAAAGAAAATAATAAGGAAATTTTTATGGAAAGGGGGGAAATCGAGGATAGCACTAGATAAATTAACAGAATGGTAAAAACAAGGAGGCTTACAACTGCCAAACTTTAAAAATTATTATAGAGCCGCACAATTAAGATACCTATCAGATTTTTACCAAACAAGGGAAAAGCCAGATTGGACTAGATTAGAACTAGATAAAATAGGGGAAAAGATACCTGAACACATATTATATAAATGGGATGAAAAATTGGTACAACATAGGAGTTCTCCAGTATTACATCTGCTCAATATTTGGAAGAAGATTCATGTAGAAAGGAATAAAACAAATTACCAAATACCAAAACTAATTATGACGCAAAATCAGTTACTCCCTTTTACAATAGATAACCTTTCCTTTTGAGAATGGGAGAAAAAAGGGATCAAAAGAATAGAAAATTGTTTTCAGGAAATAGATTATTATCCTTTGAACAAATGAAAGATAAATATAATATAACTCAAGATACAGTGCTGGCATATTACCAATTGAGATCCTACTTGAAGGACAAATTAGGAAGCAGTCTGAGGTTACCAGAGGGAAGTAACTTTGAATATGTGATTACAGATACAATGATAATCAAAAGATTTATAACAAATATGTATATTAAACTGCAAGAAAAGGAGAATGAGGAAACAAATGGTAAAACTAAACAAAAATTTGAACAAGATTTAAATATAAATATAAAAAAGGAAACATGGGAGAAGTTATGTTCTGGAACGATGAGAAATACAATAACTACGAGGTTACGTATGATACAATATAACTGGATACACAGGCTATACATTACACCTCAAAAGTTAAATAAATGGGACCCAACAGTATCTGACAGATGTTTTCATTGTAAAAAAGAAATGGGAACAACAATTCATGTAATCTGGACATGTGAGAAAGTAGAAAAATTTTGGGAAGATCTAAACCAGATATTAAATAAAATTACAGAAAACAATATACCAAAAAACCCAGAGATCTTCCTTCTAAGTAACATAAAAAAACAAAGAATTTGGACTTGATTTGGATGGTGCACAAAAAAGATTTGTTAAGATAGCTCTAGCCGTAGCAAAAAAATGTATTATGTCAACCTGGAAATTGGAAGATAATTTGAGAATACAACAATGGTATATAGAAATGAATAAATGTATTCTATTAGAAAAAATAACATATAGTTTAAGAAATAATATTACAATATTTGAACAAATATGGGAGCCATACATGAAACACATTAGAGAAAACCTACCGGGGACATCTACCACCTAAAATGACAGAAGGAGAAGGAAATGAAAAGAATTGACTCAGTGGAATTTCTTGTTTATTTTTATTGAATGACAACATTGTTTGACTGGTTTAATGTATCTTAGATTTTGTACTTTAAATGGATGGGGGGGGAGGTAGGGAGGGTGGGATGGGAGGAGGGAGGGGGGGAGAAAATTACACTGTATATATTTGAAAAGGAAAATGTATGTATCATGGTCAATGTGGTTTATGGTGTGAAAAATAAAAAAAAATTAAAAAAAAGAAAATTGAAGCTGGCAGAAAAATGTGTCATCATTTGGTACAAAACTAAGAATTAAATTTCTTTCAAAAATATTTAAATGGTTATACAACAAGCAGAATATCAAGTTAAGATGCATGCTGTAAATAAAGTTTAGAAAGCTTACATCTTGATGTGTGTATCTGCCATCTACGATTGTTGATCCTGTCAGCCCTCCTGGCCCAGATGCAGAAAGTGCTAGTCGGTGGCAAGCCACAAGGCTCCCTGTAACAAGTTTCACGATTTCAAAGTTCTTCTTCAAGTCTTGTACGATGCTCTGGAGGAAGAAATTTTCAGGAAAAGCATTTAATTTTCCAAATTTAGTTTAAAAATCATTATTTGTTCAATTTTAAATGCTGAAAACAAGGGCTGAGGAATAGTGTAAAAAAAAAATCAAACCAAGATTTTAAAAACCGGAAAATCCATCATGGCCTAAATGATGGTGAAGGAAAATCAAAACTTCCTCTCAAAACAATGGCACACATCTATTAGAAATCCAAATTCCTTCCTTAAAAACTAATCTACGTTGTATATTTAAATAATATATTTAATGTGATGTAGTGTTCAAATCTATTTAAATGCCTGAAGCAGACAAAGATTAAAATCTTGCTTTTACACTTTCACCATGATTGTCAACTGTGGAACGAGGAGAAAAAGTTATTGTTCCATTTTGTGGAATAATGAAGATAAAAATGAGTTGTCTTCTAGTCAAACGGTTTAGAATTTGGTACATTTGTGAAGTACTGGAGCATAGGTTATTGCCCTGGAGCTGAATGGGAAGATGCTCAGACCCCAGCTTCCATGAGCCAGATGTAGTTATCGGGCATTAAAAATGATCAGTACTTTACTGGATAATCTCACCAATATGGTCCCCTACAAAATGTTAAACCCAGAGCTTGGTTTACTACGTAATCATATGGGTGTGATACCTGAGGAAAAAATGTACAGAGGGACGAGGTTACAACAGATGATAAAGGAAATGGAAGAAAACAAGAGTTTGAAATGTACAAACAAGGATGAATTGCCTGAGCTGAGACATATGACATTTAATACTGTCAAATATTTAGTAGTGTACATAAAAAGAAAACAAACATGGGACTGAAATAACTAGGGCTTGACAGGATTACTCACAAAGAACACAGAAGTTACAATAAAGTCAATACAATGCTAAAGTTTGCAATTAAAATAGAGGGTGCAAAGGAAATTTAAGTACACATCAAAATACCTATTTCACCTAAATAATTAATGCATGGAATGGAGAATCAGTTGGATATAACAATGAGGGATAGAATTTTGGACAAATCAATTAAGCCAAAAATTTTGTTTGAGCAATTCTTGCCCAACACATCCTTGTACATGGTTGGTAAGCTTGTTTAACATTTATTGGTAACAATTTCTTCAAACACCAAATTAAAGGCAGAATTCGTAAGGTAACAATCTCTGGATTTCCAGCTGAGCCACGTTCAGATTGGCACATGGTTCATATGATTAATGAATTAAATTTGTGGCTAAAAGATTGGTGTGGGAGGTGGGTTTGAAGTCATGGGACATTGGCCCCAGTATTGGGGAAGGGGGAGCTATTCCGATGGGATGGGCTCCATTCAAGTCATGCTGGGACCAGGATCCTGGCGAATTTCATATCTCGTGTTGTGGATATGGTCTTTAAGAGCAGCTTGTGGTCAAGCCCACTCAAGAAAAGCCAATTCTGGATTTGGTGCTGTGCAATGAACCAGATTTGATTAGGGAGTTCAAGGTAAGGAAATCCTTGCAAAGCAGAATAAAATGACAGAATTCTCTCTGCTGTTTGAAAGGGAGAAGCTAAAATCAGATGCGTTAGTAATGCAGGTGAGTAAAGGTAATTACTGAGGCACGAGAGAGGAGCAGGTCAATCTTGATTGCAAGGGGACTCTTTCAAGGATAATGATAGATCAGCAACGGTGGGAGTTTCTGGGATTAATTTGGAAAACGTAGGATCGTTTCATCCCAAAGAAGGGAGGATGAGGAAACTGTGGCTGACAAGGGAAGTCAAAGGTAGCATAAAAGAGAGGACTTGCAATATTGCAAAGATTAGTCAGAACCGAGTGAATTGGGAAGCTTTTAAAAAACAATAGAATTGAATCTGGTGCTGTCTGAAAGAAGTTGGTACATTCTCCCTATGATCTGAGTGGGCTTTCTCCAGGTGCTCTGGCTTCCTCCCAGCCTCAAAGTGTACGGTGGTTGTAGGTTAATTGGGGCATTTGGGCATCACGGGATTGTGGCTTGGAAGGGCCTGTTACCATGCAACTCTGCTGGAGTTGGATCTGGCGATGGAGTTGTGGGTTAGTAGCATGAACAGGAGTGGTCTGAGCACACAGTTCTGAAGTGCTCCAGTGCTCAGCGTGATGTTCTGTTGCTAACCTGGACAATCGTCTTTCTGTTTGGAAGTCCAGAATCCAGTTATAGATGGGGGCTGTTGAGTCCCAGAGAGGACAGCGTCTCCACCAGCCTCTGGGGAGCAATGATCGCATTAAATGCCGAGCTGGTCGATGAACAGCAGCCTGTTGTATTAGGCTTTGTTCTCCAGGAGAGTTAGAACAGAGTGGAAGGACAAGGCTATAGCATCATCAGTGGAACAGTTTCTTCTATAGGCGAATTGAAATGGGTCCAGTGTCTCTGGGAGATGTGCTTTAATGCATCCCATCACCAGACGCTCAAAGCATTTCATTATGTCAGTGCCACGGGTTGGTAGTCATTGAGGCTTGTTACTGTCACCGTCTTTGATACTGGGATGATGGTGGCTGCCTTGGAACCTGAGGGAATGGTGGACTGCTGCAGTGAGGTGTTGACAGTGCTCATAAAGACCTCCTTCAATTGGTCTGCGCAGTCCTTCAGCACCCGACCACCTTGTTCAGAACATTAAAACTTACTGATCCAAAGTCACACATGATTTTTACCTTGTCTTGTTTTTGACAGCTTTGTTTGATGAAAGATCTGGTAATCTCATGAAGCTGACGCAATGCTGGAACCACCCACACTGGCTGTTGGTTATTTTGCTGTGAGGACTAAAGGAAGGAAGCACAATTTAAAGCATACAAAATTGACCAACTTTTGATTGATGCAAATCGATCAAAAATATTTCCAGTGACCTAATCCATACAAATATTTAGTCTGCACGAGACAAAAATATAGTCACTTCCCAATAATGCCATCACATGCATCAACTGTAAATAACTTGATTAATTTCATTGCAAAACACAAATGAGTGCTTTTGCTCATAAGATGGCCAAGAATTGTTATGGGACGGGAGGTAGTTTCCTGTAAAATAAATTAAAGAGGTGGGAAACTAATGGAATGAAGATGCTGGAATTTGGAGCAAAATACAAACTGCTGGAAGAACTCAGCAGGTTAGGGAGCATCTGTGGAAGGGAAATAGTCAACATTTCAAGTTGAGACCCTGCATCAGGACAGGGTGCAGAGGAAGTTAGCCAGTATGAAGAGATGAGGTGGAGGGGTGAGGTTGGAGCGTGGAGGCAATAGCTGGAACCAGGTGAGGAGGGTGATGAAGGGCACATTGGAAGATAGAAGTGCAGCAGAGGCGAAAGATGATTAGTGAAGATTAAAGGCTGCAGATTCTGCAATCTGATAATGAAACTGACATGAAACCAGATAAATGAGGAACAATGGAATCAATGGGAGGGAGAATAGGAGATCCAGTGGATTAAATGGGCAACAGTGGCTGATGGGCAGATGGAACTAGGTGGCAGAGAAGAAAAAAAGTATATATGGGAGTCTGAGGTTGGAAAGGTGGTGGGGGGGGGGAATGTGTCAGTGAAGCTGTGTGGATAAGGAGAGAAAGGAAGATGGCCGTGCAGGTTCCCCATTCTCTAACACGCCTTTACACATTGGACACTCCAATATCATCTTTTACCCTTCACTTCCAATTGATGATGTGACATTATCTGATGGCATCAATATTGACCTCTAATTTCCAAATACCCAGTCCCATTCCATTTTCTTTTTTCTTCCCTCCCTCTTGCTCTTCCTCATCTCTAACTCCTTTCCATTCCTTCACCTGCCTGTCACCCACACCTTTCTTTTCCAGCTCCCTTCGCTTCTTTTCTCAACCCTCTACCCCATCAGCTCTCACCTGCAAGCCTTCACTCCTCCTCCTTATCTGGGCATCTGCTCGATTTTTGGCATTCCTAAAGCCCAAAACATCAAATGCTTATTGCATTTCATGGATGCCGTGTGACTTGGTGATCTCCTCCAATACATTTGTGTATTCTTGTTCTCCGTCATCTGCAGATTCCTTGTTTACCTCCATGTGATATTATCTGTCTTGACTTGTCCATTCCATTCACTCACTCTGAAAGCGCAGTCCTCAACTCACTCTCCACCAGTCCTAACTTCTTACCAAACCCATACACAAAGGCCTTTGTCATCTGCTGGAATGACTTCTACCTTTTGGAGACTGGATGGCAGCCCTTGCACACATTCTCATACTAACTCCAGACCATGAACCAGCCAATGAACACCAGGACACTCTCTCTCTCTCTCACACCAGAGATATTCTCATCATGAGATCTTCCTTCCAGAGCTTCCTAGCATGCACTGTGGCCTTTCACCTCTTACTTAAGATTTACAGACAGGTCTGTCCTGGAATTAGTGTATTTTATGCACTTGATTAGCTGACACAGAAATTCCAATTGTGTGTGTCCAATAATATGCTAAAAACATCCAATCAGTTAGGGAATAATTAATGAATAGAAATTAGATTGAAATAATAGAGCAAACTGGGAAAATAGCAACAGTTTCCCCACAGATAAAATACTATGGGTGGTTTATAAATTGTGATATGTAAAGAGATTAAGCTTCAGAATGATATACGGGTTTAAGGTTATTGCGCGCAAAGCAGATAATGAGTTTAATATCTTATACATTGTCCAATGCACGTATACACCGAAATACTTGCATACTGCAGCTGAACAGGTACTTAAAGAAAAATATTGTATACATTCAATAAAATTAGATAATTATAAAAAAATCAACCAGTTGAGCCAAACAACCCATTTCAGTGATTAATTCCTATTTATTTTTACATTATTTCTCCCTAGTACTTTAATTGGCATTTAAGCAAACATACAGAGAGTATTAATTTCCCAAATTTAGTTTACCTTTTTAATGTCTTCTATACATTTAATAATGTAACTTCGCTTGATTTGTTCTTTTACTGCATAAGCTTCACTGAGTATGGTCAGGTGTTCTTCCAGAGCTGGCTGGACCAAGTTGGTGGGAAGCGCTGGTAAATGGGCAAGCTCCCAGAGCACCTCCAGCACCTTTTGAAGATTAGTTGAGGAAAGGGAGGAATCACAGAAATGAAGTGAGCATATTTAAAAAAAATAGAATCATATGCAAATTTAATTTCCGAGGCACTGAAATTAGGGTGCAAAGTCACAGCGTGTTCTTCCAAATAAATTCTTACCTTTCCTGTGGTATTCTCAGAACGTGCTTCACGACCAATTTTTCCAATAAGACTGAGAAGTTTTTGTCGAATGCGATCACTTTCAATTTCCCAACTCTTAATAGAAACAAAGAAAGTTTACAGAGTTCTCAAAAAAGTTTTCAATCATCACCAAAATGACAGGAAGTGTCAGTGTAATAAAGCAGCACTTACTTGCCATTTACCTATTGACTAACAGGCAGTTAGGATTTTCTCAGATCAATAACTCATCTCCAAACTTTAGCATTCAATGGCAAGATACAACATCATGGGAAAAATTCTGGAGTCATACATCATACCACTGTAAGATGATGTATTTGTTGGAGACGGAACATTGCACCAGGTTATCCATGATGGAGCCAATACAAATACTTCATGATGAAATATTTTTAAATTAAATATACTATGCAATCTTTCATTTTGTAAAATTAGATATTTGATTTGCTAGTCTCTGATGGCATTTCACCAACAGTTTTGAATGCTTGTAAATGTTTCAAAAACCAAGCGTTTTCAAAAATTTAAGAAAGTTACAGTTCAGTGTGTCCTGGGCACATGGCTTATCCAAACTTTTTTTTTCCATTCATTCTAAGACTGAGGTTTGTTTTACATAATATTTCTTTTAACACCCAAGGCCATTTGGGTGTTAAATCTTCCCAGTGGCTTCTGCAAAATCCTGCTTTGACTATTACCAAGAAGAAGTTGCAATTTATTTTATCAGTATTTATCACCCCTACTATTCATTGTACACGTGGTGAAATTATTGTATGTTCTGGAGTACAGCATTCAATAGCCACATTATTGTTTTCTTCATCTAAAGCCTCCCCAAAAAGAACTGGGAAGAATAATTGAAATCATTCTTTTACTAAACTAACAAGTGTTGTATATGTTTGGTTTTTAAATATTATTAAACAACTTTTCTGAATCTACTTGTTTATGGTTAATCTTACAACTCAAAATAATTCAAAAATACGATGGAAATTAGTGCTATAACCCAGTGCAATCATGTCTAATAGCATGAAGGATGATCATGGCCAGTTGATATGTTGGAACGGGAAGAAAACATGGGAAATTTGAGGGGGGGAAGAAATGAAGTATTAAGTCACTATGATTGCTTAATTGTTTAAAGTAAAATATCTAACAGCAAATCAATATGATCGACAACGCAAATATCAGTGGTCACTTACCTTTTGAATTAAGATAAAGAGATGGTTCAGTTGATCGTAGCTGAACTTGGCAGCAGCAGCAGCAATAATGGTATGAATATTTTCAATGACAGTTGAAGATTGTCCTGACTTGATATAAACAGCAAATTGTAAATAACCGGGCTTGCAAGCAACATTGCATCTAACTGTCCTTTACATATTACACATTTCTCTTAACCACTCCACCCAAAAGTGAATCTCATGAGCAATGTCTCTTGAAGAGGATCATGCATTTCAAACATCTTCACACTGATCTCATTTTAATTTACCTCACTGCTCGTGCAAACTCCAGCAATTCCAATAACCAGTCTTAAGCCAATTTTACCATAATTTATTGAATTAAATACATTTTCAAGTTTCATATTTGCTACACAGTAATAAGTTGTTCAATTCAGTGATTAAAAAGTGACTCTTTTACAATGCTCTTAAAATGCTTAAATTGTTAATTAGCCTTTAGACTGCCTGAAATTTGATAATCTTTGAAATCAAGGAACAATCTATGACTGGATTTTTCAGACTGACACATTCCAATCTCTCTCCACAACAAGAGAGATACTGAGGCTTTAAAGGAAACAGTAACAGGTTAAAATCATCGCACAATCAGCAGACTGAACCACTTCGTAGTGGTAGTTGACATTATCATCTACCTCCCCATCTCGTCCCACCACCTTGCTACTTCTGTTTCATCTCTGTGCATATATTAAAAAAAACATATCTGGGGTTGATACAATATTAATTTTGAAAATAGAATTATCTGCTGAAAATGGCAGAACTGCTGGAGCTGCTTTAATGGCAGCGCTGCCACTGGTGCAGACCCAGGAGAGCAGGGAGGAGAAACACAGTGCTGCAACGCAGAGGCCAACTGTCCACCTGTAATGCCAAAATCCCCATACAGGATTTAACCAGCTTGTTATAGGGACTTTTTTTCTAATATACAAACACCCTGAAAACTGCAGAGGTTCAAACCTGATGACCACAAGGGGTTGCGGACTCCTGTGGATTACTGAGCCAACACGGCACCAGAGTGGGAGAACACCTGCCAAGATTAAGCCAAGGAGACAACCCTACAGGAAAGGTGACCATGGCAACAGACTAGCGAGGGACTCGGGGGCTGAAGAACTCACACCAAGCTGCAGGAGACTGGCTTATGGGAACCAGGTATCAGGACCGGGTTTCAAGAGGGACTCCCAAAGGGGCCTCGGGCACAAAAAGCTTCCTGATTGTATCAGAGGTTCAGATCTGGGAGGTCAGGCTTGATGATGGATTGAACAGGAGACTGTGTGGCTGCAGGAGCACTGGAAGCAAATCCATGGACTTTCAATATCCCTGAAGAGACTCATTTGCTTTTCTTTTTCTTATAATTTAATGAGCTGGGCACCTAGTGACACCTTTGTGTGCTTTTATAACAGGCAAAAGTTGACTAATTTGGTGATTATATTTTGTGTATTAATATATGACAATAAAGAAAACTTGAATACAACAAAAGGATTATTTCATGTCATTGCAATTTTTTTTAAGGAAAAGGAATTTTGGAATCCTTATTTGTCTAGTATGGGAACTGCAACCTGTTGTACATTTACATAGATTCAGGAAGTTTAATTGAAAAGTCAATCCTGCTCACTGGGGTGTCACGGTTGCCGTAGCGTTCAGCGCAATGCCTTTATAGCACCAGCAATCAGGACCTGGGTTTGAATCCTGTGCTGTCTGCAAGGAGTTTGTATGTTCTCCCCGTGTCTGCATGGGTTTTCCCTGGTAGGCTCCGGTTTCCTCCCACCATTCAAAATGTACTGGGGATGTACATTAATTTGGTGCAATTAGGCGACATGGACTCGTGGGCCGAAATAGCCTATTACCAGGCTGTATGTCTAAATTTAAATTGTTTCTCCAGAAAATGACGTGATGAACATTCACAAGAGACCTGCACGTTGGGCAATTATGAGGCAATCATGTTGCTGGAGTCTAGGAGTAACACACAGATCACATTAGCCAAAGTTGGAAGATTTTCTTTCTTAAGGTGTGAACTTGGTGCCTTTTCACAACAATCCAAAATTGTATGGTCATTATTGGTGATATGCACTACAGTATTTTGGAATTATTTCACACTCAACTTGAACTCTGCAGTTAGAACTTGCACTCACCTCTCCAGACAACATATTTAATGAATATTAGCTCAATAATTTAAGCATTATGTTTCCATAATACCACACACTATACCTGAATGCGCCAAATCTTGGTAAGTTCATCCAGAGAGAGTTTACTGCCCAGCAGTTCAATTATTCCCTTTATTCTATCACAGTATTGTGCTTGATCAATATTTCCTGTAGAATTTGAACAAAAAAATGATGATCAAGACATGAAAATAACATTCAAATGGAACAAAGCAGCTTCTGCACAAGCATAGCTAACCTCAACAATGAAACATACATGAGAGCTCAATCCCCAAAAAGGAAGGAAAAGGAGAGCAATCGTGATAGGGGATTCAATAGTTAGGGGGATAGATAAGAGATTCTGTGGGAGAGATCGAGTATCCCGGATGGTTTGTTGCCTCCCTCCATGGTGCCA
This sequence comes from Narcine bancroftii, assembly GCF_036971445.1. NCBI lineage: Eukaryota > Metazoa > Chordata > Chondrichthyes > Torpediniformes > Narcinidae > Narcine > Narcine bancroftii. The sequence continues at coordinate 120,132,044 of NC_091473.1, read as the reverse complement.
AGGTCCGCGATATCTCGGATCGAGTTCTTGGTATTCACAGGAGAGGGTGAGCAGCCAGATGTTGTGGTCCATGTAGGACCAATGACGTGGGTAGGAAGGATGAGGAGATCCTGCAAAGAGAGTTTAGGGAGTTAGGTGCAAAGATTAAGGACAGGACCTCCAGGATCGCAATCTCAGGAGTGCTTCTCGTGCTACGAGGCTAGAAATAGGAAGTTAACGCAGCTAAAGAGTTGGTGCTGGAGGGAGGGCCTCATGTTTCTGGACAATTGGGCTCTGTTCCAGGGAAGGTGGGACCTGTGCTGACAGGATGGTTTGCATCTGAACTGAAGGGGGACTAACAACCTTATGGGTAGGTTTGCTAGTGCTGCTCCAGGTGGGGGGAATTTAAACTAGATTTATAGGGGATGAGAACCAGAGTGTGAGAGCAGATAGTGAGGTGAAGGAGGATAAAGGTCATGCGAGGACTGCATAAAAAGGCAGAAATCAAAGATTTGTACATGATGGAAATGTTCTCAGGTGTATTTATTTCAATGCAAGGCATATTGTCGGAAAGGCAGGTGAGCTTAGAGCATGGATTGGCACACGGGATTATGACATTATTGCTATTAGTGAGACTTGGTTGCAAGTGGGGCAGGACTGGCAGCTCAATGCTCAATGTTCCGGGGTTTCGTTGTTTCAGACCTGATAGAGGGGGAGGGATGATAGGGGGAGGAGTGGAATTGCTAGACAGGGAAAATATCACAGCCATGCTAAGAGTAGTGGTGGATGATTGCTTCTTGGACTGTGACGAGTGGTGTGCATCAGAGATCAGTGCTGGGATCATTAATGTTTGTCATCTATATCAATGATCTGAATGATAATGTGATAAATTGGATAAGCAACTTTGATGATACTAAGATTGGAAGCATTGTGGACAGCAAGGAAGCCTTTCAAAGCTTATAGAGGGATCCGGGCCATCTGGAAAAATTGGTCAGAAAAAGGCTGATGGAATTTAATACAGAAAAGAATGAAGTTTTACATTTTGGAAGGACAAACCAAGGGAGGACATACACAATGAATGGTAGGGCATTGAGGAGTGCGGAGGAAAAAGGGATCTGGGAATACAGATACTTAATTCCATGAAAGTTGTGTCACAGGTAGACAGGATTGTAAAAGCTTTTGGCACCTTGGCCTTCATACATCAAAGTATAGGTACACAATCCTTTATCTGGAATCCTTGGAGGACAGAGTGTTCCGAATTTCGGATTTTTCCGAATTTCAGAAAGCCAGATTTAAGCCCACCTGAATTGTGCTGCCGTATCCACCCCACCCTCTTCCAGTCTCGCTGCTGGTCTCCCCCCCTCTCACTCGCCCGACTTGCGCTGCCGGTCTCCCCACCTCGCTAGCCTGACACACTGCCTGTCTCCCCCCCTGCCCACCCGGCTCGTGCTGCCGATCTCCCCCCTTGCCCGCCTTGCGCTGCCGGTCTCCCCCCCTCGCCTGCCCGACTTGCACTGCCAGTCTCCCCCTCGCCCGCCCGACTCGGGTTGCTCTCTCTCTGCCCACTTGCCGGATTTTTGAGCTTTCCGGATTTTAGATGTCCGGATAAAGGATTGTGTACCTGTATTGAGTATAGGAGTTGGAATGTTATGGTGGGGCTGTTTAAGACATTAGTAAGGCCAAATTTGGAGTATTATGTGAATTTCTGGTCATGCATCTACAGAAAGGATATAGGTAAGATTGAAAGAATGCAGAGAAAATTTACTAGGATATTGCTGGGTTTTAAAGAGTTGAGTTACAGGGAAAGATTAAACGTTAGGACTTTATTTCTTGGAGCGTAGAAGAATGAGAGATTTGATAGAGGTTTACAAAATTATGAGGGGTACACAGAGTAAATGTGAGTAGGCTCTTTCCATTTAGATGAGGAGAGATAAATATGAGAGGACATAGCTTTAAGGTGAAAGGGGAAAGGTTTTGGGGAACATTAGGGGGAACTTCTTCACTCAGAGTGGTGGGAGTGTGAAATGAGCTGCCATCTGACATGGTAAATGTGGGCTCACTCAAGTTTTAAGAATAAATGAATAGATACATGGGAGAGGTCTGGAGGGTTATGGACTGGGTGCAGATCAATGGGACTAATGGAATAACATTTCAGCATAGACTAGAAGGGCCAAATGGCCCGTTTTCTGTGCTGCAGTGTTCTATGGTTCTAAATAACCTCCCAAATGTTGCAATATGTGTTCTGTATTTTATGAGACTGAATTTAATTATGAGAATAAAAGATTAATTTTAATTCCAGAAATGGCTCCATGATGCACATCCTGCTTCACCTACAGTGATATATGAGTATCACTCTCCAGCTATAAACAAAGAAAGTAGAGCACGTCTTCCCAAAATTTATGGCAACACTAAAAGAGTCACTAGAATGAGTCACCATTTCATGGAATTTGTCAGCTTTAATAATCACACAGAGGGGAGACAACTCAGTGTCTTCAATGGGCTATTAATTAGCATAAAAATAACCAACTTTATTACTTCTCATTGAGAAAGAAAATGTTAAAGAATTTTTTTTCTGTATTTATAATGGTGTGAAACTGTTAGTGTTCAACAGTATTGCACTTTGTAATTTACACTAATTTTGAGATTTTTGCACATGTACTACTTCACTGAACACTGGTTCCATGTAACCCAGTACTACCTATTGCATGGTCAGGTGGTTGGCGACTAAACCGGCTCCCCCACCAGGCTTGCCTGATTTGGAGGGTAGCTAGACACCCTCCAGGGTTAAAAACAAGATCTGTCAAAGGGCGGACGAACCCTCTCTTAGGGTCAACGGCCATCTAGCAAACATATGCTGTGAACCGTGGAAAGGGCATCCCTTGCATTGAAGCTTGGTCTAGCCATTCACTGAATTAGAATATCTCCCAGCTTTCTTGGACCTCACCATGTGGCTAGATCCGGGAGGGGATGTTGAGAGGGCGGGCCTGTGAAAATGCCTACTCACATAAATCCATTCATGCACACACTGTTCCTTTCTGAGGAGTGAGGAATCCTATCAAACCCAACAAACTGACTGAAAGGAACCATCAGCATCCTATGGGATGGGTAGCCAGAGAGCATTTTTGACTTCTTCCCTCTCTCCATATTATGGAATATTGGCTAATGAAATTACAAATCAGTGAATTAATAAGCAGCTTATATATTCTACTGTGTTCCAAGTGCTAAGAATGTACAACACTAAGTCTCTTTTATTTGCAAATGGCATGGACGTTCTATGGACAACTGAAAAAACACAGGTGTTCTCTCCTTTGTACTTGATGCATGCCACCTATTAACATATATAGCATTCTAACAGCATTAACATACATTAATCAAACATATTAAAAGTGATTAAATGCATAAAGAAAATTTTACGAGCTTTTAAACGATTACATCAAAAGTGTTAAAGAGGAAAGTCTTCTTTGATTCTAGCGCAATATATCAAAGAGCTGGAGAACCTCACCAGGTCACGCAGTGTCTTTTGGAAGCAAAGGTATCAAATATACAGGCCCCGAGTTCTTATTCAAGATAGGATCATTCATACTTTGATAAAGGGCTCATGCTCAAAACGTCAGTTTTATCCCATTGCTTTCTATAGACACTGTGTGACTTGCTAAGGTTCTTCAGCACTTTTTATCATTGCACATCAAAATGTTCAGTTCTCACTATTAAAGTTTGGCAAGCAATCAATTTATATTTTACATTGCAAATATAAGCTGCAATTAATGACAATAGCTAGAAAATCAGTCACCGTTTTTGAAAACATTTGCTGTTAACACTTCAAAGATATAGCATTCAAAGTCACATGATTTTTTAAATGTGCTAAATTCACCTTCATGATTGCCTTAATACAAATAATGGAGTAGCACAAGGAAGTTGATAATCACTCCGAATTGATTTAAATTATTATAATATACTGTCAAAATTCACTGTACCTTCAAGTGCTATTGACAGAACAGAATTTTCCACTAGCCAATCTAATAATCGGTCTGTATCAATCGCATTCTTCACAGACTTTGATAAGGTACTGTCTTCAATCAATTTAGTAACCTGAGGTACAAAATAGAAATAAACTGGTCATTCCTGAACATATTTCTCTCTAAACAATGTTTACTTCGCAATTGTTAGGAGGGGAAAAATTAATCAGTGCCTTAATCTTTATTGTTATTAATCCTGCTTCTACCACAAATCTTTAAGTATTATTATACATAAATAATTCAGGAGAAACTCCCATTGATATGCCAAAGATCAATTCTGCGATTCTCCATTTAAAAAAAATCAAGTAAACTGAAATCAGTCTGTAGAACACAAAAGGGCTAAGACAAACTAGCCAATTTAATTCATATTTCTTTTTTAAAAATTTTTATTTAATTGCATCATTACAAGGAAAAAAATGAATAAAACATTAATTAAATATCCATACCCAATGATACAAAAAAACCTTATGCTTTTCTCCCCACCCCCCCCACCCTTTTGGAAAGATACACATAACACTTAATTTACAATAATATTAGCATAAACAATCATTAACTGTTATTAAAAATTACTAATTAAGAGGAGTGGATAAGATAGAAAAAGATGGACAGAAAATTATCCATAATTTTTATGGTTTCCAAATACTATAAAAAATTTTGAACTCTATTCCTTGAACTATAATTTTTTCCAAAGGTATACAATTTTGCATCTCACTATACCATCGACTTAATAACACTTCTCTATCATCTTGCCATGATATCGCTAGACGTTTCTTTGCAGTTGCAAGACTTAAAAATTTTTCTTAGTATTTGTCCAATTTCAATTTTATATCCTTTTCATAAATATCTCCAAGTAACAATATTCTTGGATTCCTTGGTATCTTTATCTTCATAATAATGATAATAAACTCAGTTCATTCCAAAACCTTTCCACTTTTTTACAAGACCACATTGAATACAAAAAGGTCCCTATTTCTTTCGCACACTTATTTGAATAATTAGGATCAAGTCCATTTAGCTTATGTGGAGTGTAATACAATTGATGAAGTAAATTATATTGAACCATTTGATATCTAACATTTATTGTATTTGTAACACTTTCATTACATAATTTTGACCAAATCTCCTCCTGAATTTGTATATTTAAATCCTTCTCCCATCTGATTTTTGATTTATACAAATCTTTTTTCTTTACAGTCTCTTGTAATTTTATATACATGTTAGTAATAACATCTGTTATTATATCTTCAAATTGCCTTTGTTTCGGGAGTCTCAAATCTGCTCCCAGTCTTGTTTTAAACCTTCTTTCAAAACCATAGAATTTATATCATAATTGACAACTCAAGGCCTTCTTTTCACCTTGACAACTGAGCCCATTTGATCTTAAAAGAGCATTTTCATAGCCTTATCTTACATGGCTGAAATGCATCTTCTGTTTTCCCTTCAATTAGCACAGTCCTCCATCTTGTTTCCCCACCCCATCAATCTCCCTATATTTGTTGAACAATCTGGAAACCTGAGTATTATGTTCACAAAAATATCAGAACAGAAATATCAATAGGACATACAGTAATCAACATAATATGAATTTTATTGCCCAATCTCTCGTCAATTCATCACAAGTAATGGTTCAAATTTCAAGTTATTCTCGCCTCCAGTTATAAACAAATCAAAAATTTACAAATATAAAAATATTTTTATAAGATTATCTTACTTCTTTCAATGAATTCATTTTTGCACTAAAATGAGGAGTTTTCAACATTCGCAAAAGAATATCTAATCGGAGATCATCTACCACAGTTACCAATGCAGGTTGAAAACGCATACACAACAGTTTGATGGCAGAGAGAAGCTCCGGAATGGTCACCAATCTCTATATTGGACAAGAATTAAAAAAAAAAAATCAAATTTTTGCATTTCACCAACAAGCAGTTACGGTAGACAGCAATTTGAATATCTGGACGAAAATTTAAAGAAACTGCCCTTTTCTATCGCTAAAACTTGTAGTCTCATGAATAAAAAGGCCAAGTCTGGTGAACTATAGTGACACTAGGTGGGGGGGGGGGGAAGAAGAGAGCGAGGCCACTGTTAGATGACCAAGGATTTTTTTAAAAAAAGAGTAATTGTGAGCCGTACTAAATTAAGACAAACAACGCACGAATAAAACCAACATATACTGTGAATAATCATTCTTGCAGAAATGCCTATCAGAAGTAATGTGGAAACATTGCATCAAACTGGATTAACAAGAGATCCAACATTTTTTTTGTTTCTCATGAGCTCCCATAAAGTAGCAAAGAAAGAAAAATGAATAGTGAGTGCTATTCCTGGTAGTGTTGTCCATGCATTGTCTCCTTTTTGGGGAGAGATGCATTAAGGGTATGGATGCAAATCTCAAAGATGTGATTACATTTCAAATGAATTCAAGTTCAAGGTTATCATCATCTAATTGTACAACCCAACAAAAAAATGTCTCCCCAGACCTCGGTGTACGCGCAAAATCATCCAATACCCAATACAAAACAATCACTTCATCAAAGCGAGCAGCAGAGTTGGCATAGCATTTTGCGCCATGCCACTACAGTGCCCAATGATCAGGATCAGACCAAGGTATGAATCCCACACTGTCTGTAAGGTGTTTGTACATTCTTCCTTGGTCTGCGTGAGTTTTCTCTGGGATTCTGGTCTTCACCCACCCTTCAAAAATGGATGTAGGCTAATGGGGTGCAGACTCATGGGCCAAATTGACCTGTTACAGTGCAGTAGTCTAAATTAAAAAAATTAGTAACAATTTTGCTAGCTGGATGGCCAAATCTGGAATGAAGCCTCTGGAGCTATGCTTCTGTAATTAACAGTTATTACCACATTGCAACAACCCTTAATTTTCTAACAAGGTTAAAACAGAGGACATGCTTTAATAACAGCAATTGAGAAAACTCCAATGAACAGACCTTGTCTTTCAAATCTTTTTCTTCTAAACTTTGTACATATCTAATCATTTTATCAATGACAGGGTCCAGCATGGGCTGCAAAAAAAAAAAACAAGGATAGAAAATGTTCAATTCACAGCATACACTGGAATAACTATCTTGGCCTAAATTAAATCTTGTGCATTTAGCTCACTGAAAAGCTTGAAGTAATTTCCATTTTCTTGCAGTGAGTTCATTTCCTTCTTATACTTAACTAATCTGCTGAAGACTTGGATAACAGCGCTTACCTGTACCACCATGGGATTTAGATATTCAGCACAGACGCTCAAAGGCTGAACCAGGGCAGATACAGCCTAAAACAAAAAAAAGAGTAAATGTTTAAAATAACATTATTTAACCAGTTACGCTTATACAATGCAATTAATTTGTAGTTTCCAACATTACACCAATTAATCATGGGAAGTTTAAAAAAATATATGTATTTTCCCCTTCAGACATCACTCCAAATAAAGTTTTTATCATTAGAAATTACAGGACCATGAATAATCATGTTATAGTTCAAAAGAAAGGAGTTGATGAAAGGAGCTGCAAAAGCTATCAAAATTAATCAATAATTTGACGTACTTAATTAAAAGATTAGCACCAAATTAAACATAAAATATGCTTAAAATATTCCGTTTTAAAAGTACTTACTGCTGTTTCTATATCTTCTGCACCAAGTTTAAGTTGGATTGCTGAAAACCCACCCATCTCACCAAACTAGAAAAATAAATCAAAAATTCACATCTAAATTGGTGATAATTGACTTCTTTCATAAAACATTTGTAGTAAAAGTAGATTAGTGATCGAAAGGCAATCAATTACTCTGTGCTGAGCTGATGTTGAGGAGTTGCACACCCAGAGAACTTGAGAATTTCTGCTGGATGTCACCAACTTTTATTCTTTCCACTTCCAATACAGTTAAAATTGTATTATGCAATTCCATGATATATGGAACAAAATATTTTACAAAAGGATACTACCCTGGAGCAAAGTTTATGAGTAAAGGAAAAAGAGAAATAATACGATTTTGGTAATGGCACTCAGTGAGGATTTGAACTTTCGCTGTATGGAATGAGCAAAAACATGAGAAAACTAATCAATACCATTAAAAAACTTAATTTGCTCTTTCATGCATGTCTGTCTTCATTAAATTTGATGAACTTTTGTGATAAGTCAACATTTCCTTAAATATGTTAATTAAAAGCTCATTTTACCAACAGTTATCAATTCTGGATAAACCACTCAAATTATCAAATTTTGATAAACAAATCTGAACTGAAAAGGTGGCTACCAAATGCATCGAGGCAGCTGTCAATTCTATTGTGCAATGCAACAAAGATGATTCATTGCCAATCCTTTCTAACATTTCCAGAGTGCTGCTTGATTAAAAGCTTATTAATTTTTAAACAAAGCTCAATATTAGAATGGAACCACAGTAGATTATAAATACAATCAGTGGAAAATTACTCAATGAGGTTTTATTAATAGAAATTTAGTTAAACAATGGCCTGAGTTTTTAAGGCCAGCAAAAAAGAGATGGAATTTGCTGCTCACCTCTAATAAAATTTTCCACAAAGATCTCGGTCTCAACGTGGTACAAACTAGCATTTTTCAAATAAAGGCATCAGCTGAAAGAAGTCCCTGGCATGCAATCACAGTGAGCTGCCACTAACATCAAAAACTTTCCACAGACAGCAAAGCAGGAAGACAAAGGCACATTTTTCATTTAAAATTATTTGGATATTTGATAGAACATTAACTAATGATTGAACTATGCAAATTAGAAAAAAAAGTATCTGTTTGTTTTAAATACTTATCAAACAGATTTTCTATCAATATACTAAAAATGTATTTTAGGACCATAATATTTGCAAAAACAGAATCACATCTTCATATATCATTAATGACATAACTAATATCGAGTAACTAAATGCAATTTTTAAAATGAAACAATATATTTTTCAACGAAAGCACTTTGCAAATACCTGAAAGTATTAATTTCCCAATTACAAAGTTGTAAAACAAGACAGTCTGAGCAAAATTCTAACAGCAACTTCAGGGTTTCCACTTTAAACCCTGTGCATAAAAATGTCTTGAAGTTTCCAACAATAAACAATAAATAAGTTTCAAACAATAAATCACAGTCTGGTTCAGGTCATTATTATAAATGTTCCATTGGTGTTAAATCAGTGGTTTTCAAATTTTTTCTTTCCATTGTGACAGAATATAGATGTTTTTGGGAGATAAATTAGAGCAGTTATTTTAAAACAGATTTTATTTATCAGAGCTGTAGGTTGTCTGGAGGGGAACTTGCTGTTCTAAAAGGGTCATGTAGTTTTGCAAGCAGAGAGGATCAAACAGGTTTTCTCTCTCAGAGAGAGAGAGATCAGTTCGACAGTGATACAATCAGCAACAGCAGCTGGGCCTGGAACAGGACAAGCTGGCGAGCTTATGGAAAACCCCATTTGGGAGATGGATTGTGAGTGCTTGGTTCAGCCTGGTCAAAGCCCTTGTGGTTCATGCAAGAGGAGAGGACTGTCTGTCTAATGTTTCACTTGAAATAAGTAAAACAAAAAGGAACTTTGTGGTGACCTGAAAGAAAGAGGTTATCATCTGGAGAACCCCGAGGGGGCAAGTTTCTTCGGCAGACGCTGAAGTGGCTGATGGAAGTAAATTAGTTGTGGGTGCCAAGCGTACAACGAATCTCTCTCTGAAAACCAACAAGAACCTACCTGAGCAGTAACCATTTTCCTTTCAAGCACCAAAGCCTGGTGAACTTTCTAAATGTTAAATTCTGTGCACAGTTTAAGAATTGCCTGCAACCAGGAAACTTGGAGGAATGAGAAGTGAGATTGGACTGTGAACCAAAGAACTTATCTGAACTTACACACATATTACATACACAGGAGAATTAGAAGGAGATAAAGTTAGGTTAGTTAAGTCAGTAGTGATGTTAAAGTGTGATTCTGTTTTCATGTTTAAAGATAACTAAAAACAACTTTTGTTTAAGTAACCATTTGACTTGGTGAATATCTATTGCTGCTTGGTTTTGGGGTCCTCTGGGCTCGTAACACCACTCACATGCAACTTTAAGTAATCCCTATGCCATATCTGAACATTCCTTCTGAATACCATCCTTCTATCTAACACATGATTATATTTTATTTCATGCTGTACATGCTGTGTGCTTCGTAAGCAATTACTTAAATGGTATGTGAGTGGAAATAAAAATGTTTGAAAATCATTATTTTAATCACACCCAATTGACTCATTATGTGCACGGTTTCATAACTCCAAAGGAAATTGGCCCATGATAATTTTTCTCATGCAAAATATTTCAGTAACAATTGGGTCTAAAGCAGTGGTTCTCAATCTTTTTTTCCCCACTCACATACTGCTTTATGTAATTCTTTACTAATCACAGAGCATCTATGGCATAGAGATTACTTCAGGTGGCATGTGAGTGGAAAGAAAAAGTTTGAAAGTAACTGAGTTAAATGGTGATTAACATCAGTACAACTTGTTTCTTTCTGGGGAGAATCTTTGAACTTCACAGTACAAGGATGAAATGCTGATAATCCCAGAGAACCTACTGTCATTTTGCTGATTCTCTCAGAAATATTTTTATATCAAATCATTACATCCAATGTTGCATTAACAGCCATTCTCCTTCTTAATGTTATGCCTGCTAAAATTATTTTAAAAAGTCATCTGAATGATTGTGGATTCTTCTGGTAACAATGTAATCCTGACACCTTCAAGTATACTACACTGCCTATGTATCTTAATTAATCATTTAATGTGACAGTTTTTAATTTATCACGTGTGAAATTATCTAATAGATTTAAGAGGAGGTACTTCCAATGACTGCAGGATATATAATCCTCAAAATTTATTAAACTGTATTTGGGACAAATTGTCTTGAATCTCATTTATTCTTCCAGATGCAAATGAGATTACATGCAAGAGTGAGGAAATTCTCTGATTTCCTTTATTGATCTCAGTGCACTTGTATGATTTTATCCCCCCCCCCCCAGTTTTATTTACTATCGGCTTTCTAGAGTTTTGCACCGTGTCTGGACTCTGAAAAACAGAAGAGTTATTTGGAAAAGATAGCACTGGCATAATGAGCCAAATTTTTCTGCTCCACCATTCCATTACTTCTCACAAACCTGCACCAAATGATTTATAATCTCTAAAGTTCTCAACCTAATAAAATTGAAAGTTTTAAAAAAAAATCATACCTCTCTTGGAAGCTGCTTATCACTTCCACTGATTGAAATATCTGAACATTCCTTCTGAATACCATCCTTCTATCTAACACATGATGATATTTTATTTCATGCTGTACTCTTCCAGCTTTTCTTCTGTCCACCTCTTCAGTTAGATTTCTTTGGAATGCTATTTTTCCCATTTCTATAATATTCTTTATTAATTATGGAAAACTTGTGTCCAATATTCTTTATATTTCCATCTTCTCTTTCAGTATAGTATTATACAACATTGAGCAAAGCAAATATTCACACCAGATTATTTACAATACTCATACAAGATCAGTCAGTTTATTTAAAAAATGAAGAGAAAGCAAAACAGAATGGAGTGCCTACCCGATTAACCAGATCCACGAGCCAGCCATGAGGTTCCTACAAAATAATGACAAAAATCAGTAAATCCTTCCACAATCATAATGCTGAACAAATAGAAATTTGTGGTTCATGGGCTGCCTATAACATTTCTGTTATGTGTTGAAACAGTATCAGTCAGACCACACCTTGAGTACAAACTAACAGTCAAATGGTGTTAATTGAATATGATAAGAGGGCAGGAGAGAGGAAAGGTGAGAATTGATCTGAGTAGGGGGTAGCTTTTGGCTCTGTGGAAGGAGACAAAATGAAAAGGGAAGAGAGAAAGAACAAGAGTAAAGGAGATAAGAAAAACATGGGGGAGGGGGGGGCTAACAGAAACCAAAGAAGTTGATTTTAATACATCCAGTTGGAGGATTCCCAGACAGAATATGAGGTGTTGTTCCTCCAATCTGTGATTGGTCTCAGTCTGCAAGGGAATGCGGCGGGGTATTGAAATGTGTTGCCACTGGGAGATTCCTCACTATTGTGGTGGACAGAACCAAGGTGCTCAATGAAGTGATCTTCTGGTCTGCATCCAGCATCTCTGATTGGAGGAGACCTCAACGGGAACTCCAGGCACAGTAGATGACTCCTGCAGATTCATAAATGTTTCTTCACTTGGAAGGACTGTTTCGGGTCCCATATGGTGGACAGAGAAGAGACGTGGCCGCCAGTGAAGCAATTCCTGCAGTCACAGGGCTAAGTGCCAAGGGGGCGATTGGTGGAAAGGGTGGAGTGGATGAGGGAGTTACAGAGGGAGCGGTCTCTGAAGAAGGTGGAGAGAGATGAGATGTTTGCTGGTGGTATCACATAGTAGGTGGTGGAAATGGCAGAGGATGACAAGTTGGATATGGAGGTTGGTAGATGAGAGCAAGGGGGCCAGAGCAGAAGTGCAAATAATGGAGGATATGGGGTGAAGGCCAAGTTGATGGTAGTAGAGAGGAAATCACATTGTTTGGAGGAGGAGGACATCTCTGATGATAGGGCATGGACGATCTCGTCCTGGGAGCAAATGCTTCAGACGGAGGAATTGAGAGAAAGGAATGGAATCCTCACAAGGGACAGGATGTTAAGAGGTGTTGTCAAAGTAGCTGTGTGAGCTTGTTGTGGAGTCTGAATTATATGTTTGAAGTGGAGGCATTTTTGAAAGATCGAAAATTAAAAGTTACTGGGATCAGACACAAAAATTTTGAATGGTGGGGTACACTGGGGGGCTATTAGCCCACTCCTATTCTTATTTATTTGTGTTTTAGTTATTTAATAACAGCTGGACCATGAGCTGTTGTCCTGTTCCAACCTTATTTGGTTGAACAATATGGCTTAATATGCAATGAACTTGAAATTCCTCTAGCTAAATGAAGCACAAAAGTTTGCAGACTTTGCGATTGTAGTAAAAACACACCAAAATGCTGGAGGAACTCAGTTGGTCTTGCAGCAACCATAGGAGATAGATATATTGCTGACATTTCGGGCCTGAGATGTTCATCAAGGAATAGGCAAAGAATGAGCAAAAGAAACAGGAAATCTCAAAATATAGACAGTACTAGCTGGGGAGAAGATCAGATCCACAAAAGGTGTTAATTGGATATAAGGGGAGGGATGAGAATTGATTTTGTCTGTGCAAAGGGAGGCAAGAGGGAAAAGGGAGAGAGATAGAGCTAGGGGAAAATAAGTTGGAGAGGATTTAACAAAGGCCATAGAAATGTATGTTAATGCCATCCAATTGGAGAGTGCCCAGACTGAAGATGAGGTGTTGTTCTCTAATTTTTGGGTGGTTTCTGTCTGAAGCAAGAGACCATGGACAGACATGTCAGCAAAGGAATGGGACAGGGAATTGAAATGGGTGGCAACTGGGAGATCCATGCTATTGCAGCAGACAGAGCTGAGGTGCTCAACAAAGTGATCCCCAAGTCTGCACCCAATCTCTCCGATGTAGAGGAGACCACAACAGGAGTACCCTTGCAGATTCACAATCTGTTTTGGTTGGAAGACAGCCAAAGACATTTCTGAAAATCAACTGCAAATGTAAAGATTCATCACAACTGAGGTATGCAGATAAACATCAACTTCAACAATGGTCAGAATGCATGGCTTTCCACACATTTGATTGGCAATGCTATAAAATGCCATCAAAGCTATATGCAAAGTCAGGCTCCATGCACTCATTATAGTTACCCCCCAGTCCAACTCACCTTCTGCAAGTTGGCAGGTGGTGAGATGGCAAACAATTTGCCGTCCCCAAAAACATCTGCCCAATTCCTCTGGCACATTTTCATTCTGTTCTTGAAGTGGTACTCATTACCTGGATTAAAAGCCTGGAAAGCCAAACAACAAAGCTTAATATTATATAAAAAAAACATGAAAAGTCACTAAAAACAAAATGCAACAAACTGTCCCTCTTTGATATGCAAACATTGAAGGTCAATTGAACGTAAAAATTAATCTCAATTTATATCCTTATTGGTATCACTACGGATGCAATTTTCACAGACTTTTCTCATTTATGATCCATCAAACTGAAATGAAACCCTTGAATGCACAAATTTTTATCGACTGAGGACCATCTTTAGATGGCGCAGAAGTCCATGGGCCCCACTATTGCCATTACTTTAACATATTATGGAGGTGGATAGAGTACAGTATAGGTGAAGCAACATCACATAACCCACATTACTCTAATGTACACAAGAAATACAACCATGCGTGGAATGAACATGAATGATGTGGGCCTCAAACACTGAACTATTCTTCAGCCAAGAGTTAATGTGCTGCTTTAGCATTTGTTAAACAGCTTGACTTATCTGGGTTAATATTTGCAATGTTCATGAGTTTATTCTTTTCCAGCTTTCACCAAGAGATTCAGTCCCTCCTCTGTTCATGTCTGCTTGACATACTCTCTCAACCATATTCCCCAAGATCTGGATTCACCCTCAGACAACCACCCCCTACTATCTACTCCTATCATAAAAATGTCAGAAATATGCCCCTCCAGGCTCCTACACTTGTTTAATCAGATCCATCAATTTCATGATGCTCCTTACATCCACCCTTCCCATTGCTCCGGCTCCCTGATGGTTCAAGTATCTGCCAATTACCACTCTGATTATACTTAATCTCCATGGATCTCGGGTAGAGAGTTTCACAGATTCAGAAATATCATGGTCTTAAATGGCTCTCATAATTCTGAAACTATGCTCCCTTTTTCCAAGATAGCCCCACGAGGAGAAACATCCTCTTGGCATCCATTCTGAGAGTATCCCACAGAATCCTGAGAGTTTCAATTAGATGACCTTAGTCACCAAAACTCCAATGTGAATACACTCAATTTCTCTCCATACATTAAACCCTGCATCCTTGAAATCAAAGTAATGAACCTTCTCTGTATTGCCTCCAATGTAAGCACAACCTTTCTGAAACACACAGACCAGAACCACATGCAGAACTCCAGGTGTGGTTTCACTGCAACCCTATAAAATGCATCAGAACAGATCTTCTTCCTTCTTTGGCTTGGCTTCGCGGACGAAGATTTATGGAGGGGTAATGTCCATGTCAGCTGCAGGCTCGTTTGTGGCTGACAAGTCCGATGCGGGACAGGCAGACACGGTTGCAGCGGTTGCAAGAGAAAATTGGTTGGTTGGGGTTGGGTGTTGGGTTTTTCCTCCTTTGTCTTTTGTCAGTGAGGTGGGCTCACAGATCTACTTTATTCTTGCAATAAAGGTTAACATTCTATTTGCTTTCCTAATTACAGGTATGCAC
Organism: Narcine bancroftii; assembly: GCF_036971445.1. Classification (NCBI taxonomy): domain Eukaryota; kingdom Metazoa; phylum Chordata; class Chondrichthyes; order Torpediniformes; family Narcinidae; genus Narcine; species Narcine bancroftii. The sequence continues at coordinate 120,116,699 of NC_091473.1, read as the reverse complement.
TGCTTAATGGCCATGATACATTCTGTGACATTGGGCATTATGCGATGTGGATGTGCGTGAACACCATATTATATACTTAGCAAAGCTAAAAAGGAAACTGTAGTGTACCTGTCAACTTTTTATTTATAAGTAGGGATCAGTGTGGGGACTGATAAGGAGCTGTGGGGTAGTGATATCAGTGTGGGGACTGAAACGGGGCTGTGGGGAGAGAGCAGGGCAGTGGGATCAGTATGGGTATACTGTGTACAATTTCCTATAGTTAGCGATCACTTTTTCTAATTTGCTGCTGACTTGCTTGTGGCAACTGAATAGTTATGGGACCACGGATGTATATGCGGTTGGACGTTGCCCAAAGAGATGTTAAGCGGCGCATACCTGTACTTGCAGCTCTGTACCCCACCTCTTACGGTTCAAGTACTGAGGATCCTGATCACATTGTATTGCAAAAATAATATTTTTCTTTACAATGTGGGTAACCTCACACTTTCCTACATTAAATTTCATCTGCCATCTTTTTGTTCATCACTAAACCTACCTTCAATTCCTTTGGTGGCTTTATGTATCCACCTCACAATGTAAGCCCATCTCGTGAGAAAACTATACCTGACTCTGGATACTAAAAATAGTCAACATACCATGGTGAGTACTCCCATAAGGCTGATTGGAATTGGGTCTTGTTTGACTCGTGCTGCAACCAGATCCACTAAAAGCATCACCATATTGTAGATTCCCTCATGGATTTCAGTACCCCATTTATGGACAGCACTTGAAGTTAATAACTGTAGAAATGATCAAGGAAGAGTGTATCAGCAACTCCTTTATTTACAACCCCTGAACAATTAGATCTTTTTTTTAAAACTTTATTTAATAATTTGCAAAGTACAATAAAATGAATACAAAAAATACATAAAAACAAACAAAAACAAAAACTATAAACTACATTCCCTCCCCCCTACTAAACTGATAAACCAACCTACCCTCCCCCCTTGGAGCCTTAAAAGAAGAGTATTAAATATTCTCTGATGTGCCATTTACTTAAATTTTATACACATATATTTTGAATACAAATCCCACATATCAACAAAAAAAAATAATTGTTTCATAAATTATGGCTTTTTTTGTAAATACAAACACAACTGCAGTTCATTATGCCATCTTTGCAAACTCAATTGTACATCATTTTTTCATGCAACAGCTCTACATTTTCTCGCTACTGCTAACCCTAATCTTAAAAAAGCTGAGTACGATTTAATCATTCGTAACTCTGTAAAAGGCACATTAATATAACATCAATGGATCCAATTGCAAATCTATTTTGAACAAATCTCTCAAAAACTTTACAACTTCCTCCCAAAAATGTTTAACTTTCTTACATAACCAAACTGAATGAAAAAAGTACCTTTTGGCTTTCCAAATCTAAAACACAAATCTGTTAAACTAAATCCATATCTCTTCATTTTCTCAGGAGTCAAATATAATTGATGTAAAAAATTATAATTAACCATATTATAGCTCTCATTAATTAACTTTGTAACACTATCCACACATATTTTTGACCATTCTTCCCATGTCAAAATAATATCTAAATCATTTTCCCATTTCTCTTTAATCTTATTCATATCTACCTTTTCCATCTTCTCCTATAACAACCTATACATATCTGACCTGGTTTGATCTGGTAAAATTAACTCTTGCCCATAATTCTTCTTCAAAAAATTACAAAGCTGATAATAAGCAAACAAATAATTTGACAAAACAAATACCATAGAACAATTCGATCCCGAGTGCAATAAGATGTGAAGGACAAATCAACTGATAAATTCACGAGTCTAAAACAAAACAACTTTGAAAGTTGAAATAATGCTTAAAACTTCAGGCATTTCATTACAATCTTTTATGGCTTTATACAATCAAATGTAGCGCACAGCTATCAGATCAGTTTTGTTCCATACCATGAAAATACAAGCATTTGTGAAAGATCAAAGCTGACCTACAAAATAAAGTTCAATTCTACAAGTTAGAATATAGGTGCAATGTCACGCTAATAATCTGTAAACATCTAAATTGCTTTTCCTTACCTTTTTAAAAGCTTCAGGCATACATCGGTCTGTAAATCGTTTACAATTTTCATCAGGATCAGCGAGACCTACAGCAATCACATATATGAATCAAACTCAAAAAGCTTCGGTGGCCATAGTTATTAATAACAAGAAAATGCATGGAGATTTTTGCCTGCCTGACTACCTTAAAACTTTACAAAACTTTACTATCAGGAAAACAGAATAGGTTTCTCATTTTTATGGATGATACATTTAAAAGGGGTCTGCAGTGAGGCTACAGTGGTCATGGCTCACAACATAGTTTCACCATGTCCCTTCAATACCAGGTTGCGAACATGTTTCCAATGTAACCTTGGAACAATTAGAGATATGATAGGATTTATTTTTCTGATTACGAGTAGACTCTGTGCCAAAATTAAATCAACTACTTGTAAACCACTTCCCAAAGTTTGTCCAAGAAATCTTGTTCTGCATAGAAAAATATGTAGCATTATCCCGATCATAGCAATTGGATAAGATAGATGGAAAAAATAGACAAATAGATATGATGAAGAAAACATCAGAGATCTTCCTGATACAGCATTTTGGATATAATAAAGCATCACAAACAGGCATGTGAGTGAGGTAAAATGAAGAAAAGGACTGAACGCTTGCGCAAGACATACAGTGGAGGTCATGGGGGCTTAGCACCCTTTGTGGGGGGCTTTGGGGGAAGAGCGTCCCCCCCCCCCACATTTTGAACATTTTTGAAAACGTACACACAAATTACCAGTTTCAAACCATTAAAAAAACTAGTCATTTTAAACAAAATTAATTGTTTTTTTTTGACAGTGAGCACAATATATCAGACAGACACTACCATCTGCACCCAGACTCCAAGCCCTTTCCAGATCACCAGGCAGTACCTGCTTGACCTATGCTCAAATCAGAGTGTCTGGTTCTCCTTGTCCCAAGCAGTACTTCCCCATAACTAGCACCAAGCATGCTAAGCAGTGTCTTTGCCCAACTGCCTCCAATCCCCCAAGTCGTAACTACTACTCTGCACCAACTCCCCAGGTAACGCCCCTGTCCAACATGTCCTCAATCACCTGGCAGCAACCTTGTCCAATCTGCACCCAATCCCCAGGCAGAGCCCCTGCCCAATCTACTCCCAATCCCCAGGCAGAGCCCCTGTCCAATCTGCATCCAATCCCCAGGCAGAGCCCCTGCCCAATCTGCATCCAATCCCCAGGCAGAGCCCCTGCCCAATCTGCATCCAATCCCCAGGCAGAGCCCCTGCCCAATCTGCATCCAATCCCCAGGCAGAGCCCCTGCCCAATCTGCACCCAATCCCCAGGCAGAGCCCTGCATAACCTGCACCTAATTCCCAGGCAACACCCCTGCCCAACCTTCACCAAATCCCCACACTGAGCCTGTGTTCAACCTGAAACCAATATCCAGGCAGCTCTGCTGCCCAATCTGCACCCAGTCCCCAGACAGTAACTACCATCCCTGCATCGGATCTCTAAATAGTGCTATCCCATTCTGCGCCCAGCACCCAGAGGCAGTATATTCTGCAACCCTTGCCTTCCTTCCCCAATCCTCTGGAAGGCAAGAGGCTCCTTCCACAAAATAGCCATCTCCTCCCATACCCATGGGCCCTCACAGCACCATGCATTCAAAGGCCAGCTCCCCAGCGTCATAAAGCGGGCTCAGAATTTCCTCCTCATAAACCGTTGCAGTTTGAATTTCAGCTAAGGTGGCCTCGAAATACTGAACTTACCTGAACGGAGCCTCTACTCCTGCTGCTTCGGAGGACGATACCAGGCAACTGCTATGTGTTAACTCACTGTGCTCACTTGCCCTGGCCCCACAGATGGGCAAGTGCAGGTGTGCCTGTTGATGCACAGCCCACCTCTCTTGTGGCCATTCATGTGTCATCAATCTAAACAACGATGAGGAAGGGAGCCGCGAGCAAGCGTGCGACTGGACAGCCAGTCACAGTTGTAGAGTCAACAGTGCTGGTGAGCGAAGGGGTGAAAAATGTGGAAATCATTTTAAAAATGTGGAAAATCAATTTTTAAAATGTGGAATTTTCACATGCCCGCACAAAGCACTCACAATATTCTGCCTGCATCTGCAATTTTCACAAGTTAAAGTCTGCATTAGTATTCTGGAAGGAAATTTTCTCTAAGTGTTAATTATGTGATTATATACAAATAGCACAGAAAGCCATTCACCCCAACTCTCCATCCTGACCTTAATGCCACACTCCATCCTCTTAGAACCATAGAAGACTATAGCAAATAAAGCATGCCATTTGGCCCCTCTAGTCTGTGCCAGCCATCATCTCCCTAGTCTCACTGACCTGCTCCCATTCCATAACCCTCCAGGCCTCTCCCATCCACGTACCTATCAAATTTATTCTTAAAACACACTATCGAGCCTGCATTCAACACATCCGATGGCAGTTCATTCCACACTCCCACCACTTCCTGACTCTTCTCATGTAAATCAGGACAACAGTCTTCCTCAGTCTCCTATTAAATATTTCTAATTACTTGCATCCACCACTCCACATGCTAGTGAGTGCCACATTCCATCAATGAAAAACACAATTTTTTTTTTAACAGTATAGTCCACCTCTACCAGAGAGAATTGAATGCCCCTTGCCCACTTCTTATTTTCCATGATATCTGTTAAATGCTATAAATTAAAGTATGTTATTTCTGGGCGAGACACTCAGCGAGGAAAGATATGGTGCAGCAGTTTACCTGCTCAAATCCACTGTGGAACTTACCAAGCCGCGCTAGGCACGTGGATGCGATCAGGCACTTGCCCAGTGATTCTTCACGTTTGTAAGGTATGGACCAGTGATCAGTAAATACTCGACTTTCCAATTCATATAGGTTTGTGGTTGGGAATTCAACGGTCCCTGAACAATTTCCATTCTCATCATTGCTCCTCTGCAATAAGAGAGAGAAGAATAATTTAATTACATTTTAGTATCCTTTTTCTTTTTTTCTTCTTTTCAGTTTCTCATGCAGAAAGGTATATTACAGCATTTGTCTTCAAATCCCAAGTACAGTGTATAATCATTTTAAAACATATAATTCATATCCCCAAAAATGCACTGTGTCATATCAAGTACTCCTCCAATTTGAAGAGTCATGGTGCGTATGTAAACGTGTGATTGTGAGTGTGTGGCAGGTATCAGCTGCTACACTTGTGCACTTTTATAAGTACTCAATTTCCATTTGTCTGCCACCTTGCCAGTGTTTGTGTCATCATCAATTCATCATGGTGCTCAGACATGATGATCATGTCCCAGCCCTGACCTGGAACATCTGGCGATCAGGTGTCACCCATTCTATCTGCTGAGGGAGTTCACCACCATCATCCTGGTCACAATGTCCATTCCGCCCCAAGCTAATGTCAGGCTGGCACTGGAAGAACTGATCATTGTGACAAACTGTTATGAGACAGCACATCCTGATGCCCTCCCAATCATAGTGGGAGACTTCAATCTGGCCAACCTGAAGTAGTGTCTGGCAAACTACCACCAAAACGTGACATGTGAGACCAGGGGAACCAACACACTCGACCACTAATACCACCATGAAAAACTCATACCGAGCCATACCATGACTGTACTTCAGCAAGTCTGATCACCTGACTGTACTTCTACTCCCGGTGTACAAGCAGGGACTAAAGACCACAACACCAATGGTGAAGATGGCAAAAGTATAGTTAAAGGAGGCAGAGAATTGTCTGCAGGACTGCTTTGAATAGGTGGACTGGAACGTATTCAAGAACACATCCATAGACTTAAGTGAATATGCAAAAGGTGTCACTGACTTCATCAAGACCTGCATGGATGAGAGTGTGCCCACACACAAATACTGGGTGTCCTCCAACCAGAAACCCTGAATGAATCAGGAAATTCGCAACATGCTGAGGGTGAGAACAAGGGTATTTAAGGTCAGGAATCACGATATTTACAAGAAGTCCAGGTACGGCCTGCGGAAGACCATCTCTGAAGCAGAGTGGCAATACCGAAGGAAGCTAGAGACAAATACACACCAGCTATGGCAGGGAGTGCAGGCCACTAAAACCTACAAAGTGAGGGGGACCACAATAGATAGCTGCAATGCTTCACTACCAAATGAGCTGAACACCTATGGCCACTTTGAGAAGAAGATCCAAACAGTGCCTGCTAGAATTCCTGAAAAGGCTGAGGACCCAGTTCTGTCTCTGAGAGTGACATCAAAACATCATTCAAGAGCGTGAATCCTTGCAAAGCATTCAGGCCCCGACAGCATATCTGGCTGGGTACTGAAATTATGTGCCAACCAACCAAGCCGGAGTGTTCACGGACATTTTCAACCTCTCACTGCAGCAGTTAGAGGTTCCCACTGCTTCAAAATGGCATTAGTCATCCCGGTACCCAAGAAGAGTAGTGGGAGCTGCCTCAACAACTACCTCCCAGTAGCACTAACTTCTACTGTGATGAAATGCTTTCAGAGGCTGGTCATGGCCAGAATTAACTCATACCTAAGCAAAGATCTGGACCCATTGCAATTTGGTTTTCATCACAATTGCACCACAGCAGATCTAATATCACTGGCTCTTCACTCAGCTCTGGATCACCACAAAAACAGCAATTCATACATATGGCTACTCTTCATCGAGTATAGCTCGGCCTTCAATACCATTATTCCCTCAGTCCTGGTCAAAAAGGTACAAACTCTAAACCTCTGTACTCCCCCCCCCCCCCCACCCTCCCCTCAACGGGATCCTTGACTTTCTCATTAGAAGACCACAGTCAGTATGGATTGGAAACAACATCTCCTCCTCACTGATTATCAACACAAGCGCACCCAAAGGATGCGTGCTTAGCCCACTGCTCTACTTGTTATACACCAAGTGTGTGACCAAGCACAATTCCAATGCCATTTACAAGTTTGCCAACAACACCACCATTGTCGGCAGAATCACAAACGGCAATAAGGAAGCGTACAAGAGGGAGATAGATTAGCTCATTGTATGTGTAATGACAACAACCTTGCACTCAATATCAGCAAAACCAGTTGGGGTTTTTGTTGTATGAAAGGGCCCACATTGTGACTAATGGAATGAGTTTGGTGCTGCCACATTTCCTGGCAGATTGCACAGTGGATCTGCTTGCTTCAATAAAGTATAAGCAAAAACAACAAAATCAGCTCTACTTTCAAGTAAAAGACTAGCTTTTATCACATAACCAAATGGTGGAAGGGGATCCTCATTTTTAGTTCTCTAAAATCAATGTAAACAAATCACAGGCAGCCCTACCACTTCAAACCATGACTACTGGTTTAATTTACATCCAATTTAAGACTGAACGTTTACATTTTAATCGTGAAAATTTTCAAGAATGAATTTAACTGATTTTGCCAAATAATAATAAAAACTGATCTGAACCGAAAGACAAATATAGACTCACTTTAAATCCCCTTTCAAAATTCATCCTGGGTACAATGCGATGCAAACCCACACGTGATAGACTTGGTTCCATTAATTAAATATTTTACTTAGCTGTTTTCAGTCCTCAAAATACACAAACAGACATTTATCAAAATTCTCCTAGCTAATCCCAGGTTACACACTCAATTAATCTTGGTAGACTTTAGCTGCATGCATGTAATCCAAATTATATCTTAATGGCCCAGCAACCACCTTTTTATGGTCTTCAAATCTGTCTGGAAATTACTTATTTCTTTTATAATCCAAGATGGCCTCCTTCAAAAAATGTGCCTTCCCCTCTACTTTGGTACCGGGGATTCTTCCAATATAGATCTTAATATTTAATATTTTATGTGCTTATTTATGTAAATATGCTCCATGGTCCAGGAGAAAAGCCATCTTGTCTTTACCATATGAGCATAGCTCCCCACCATGACTACCAGCCCCCCCACATCTCCATCGGGCACACAAAACTCAAAACGGTCAACCAGTTTACCTATCTCGGCTGCACCATTTCATCAGATGCAAGGATCGACAATGAGATAGACAACAGACTCGCCAAGGCAAACAGCGCCTTTGGAAGACTACACAAAAGAGTCTGGAAAAACAACCAACTGAAAAACCTCACAAAGATAAGCGTATACAGAGCCGTCGTCATACCCACACTCCTGTTCGGCTCCGAATCATGGGTCCTCTACCGGCATCACCTACGGCTCCTAGAACGCTTCCACCAGCGTTGTCTCCACTCCATCCTCAACATCCATTGGAGTGCTTTCATCCCTAACGTCGAAGTACTCGAGATGGCAGAGGTCGACAGCATCGAGTCCACGCTGCTGAAGATCCAGCTGCGCTGGGTGGGTCATGTCTCCAGAATGGAGGACCATCGCCTTCCCAAGATCGTGTTATATGGCGAGCTCTCCACTGGCCACCGTGACAGAGGTGCACCAAAGAAAAGGTACAAGGACTGCCTAAAGAAATCTCTTGGTGCCTGCCACATTGACCACCGCCAGTGGGCTGATATCACCTCAAACCGTGCATCTTGGCACCTCACAGTTTGGCGGGCAGCAACCTCCTTTGAAGAAGACCGCAGAGCCCACCTCACTGACAAAAGGCAAAGGAGGAAAAACCCAACACCCAACCCCAACCAACCAATTTTCCCCTGCAGCCGCTGCAACCGTGTCTGCCTGTCCCGCATCGGACTTGTCAGCCACAAACGAGCCTGCAGCTGACGTGGACTTTTACCCCCTCCATAAATCTTCGTCCGCGAAGCCAAGCCAAAGAAAGAAAAGTATAAACGATAAATAAATACCACCCCCTCCTGTCTCTTCATCCAACATATCACCGTCAGCCACTTCCGCCATCTATTACGTGATCCCACCACTAGACACCTCTTCCCCTCCCCACCTTCCACAAGAATGCCCCCTCCTCGAATCCCTCATTCACTCCTCCCTTCCCTCCAATCGCTCCCTTGGTACCTATCCACTGCATTCAGTGTCCCCATTGTAGCCTCCTCTACATCAGGCAGACTGGATGCTGACTGGGAGCACCTTCACTGTCTGCCACAATAGCAGAGATCTCCTAGAGGCAACCCATTTCAATTCCCATCCCATTTCCATGCCGACCTATCTGTCCATGGTTTCATGTACTGCCAGACTGAGACCACCCACCAATTGGAGGAACAACACCTCATATTGTCTAGGCACCCTCCAACCAGATGGCATTAACATCAACTTCTCCAGTTTCTGTTATTCCCCCTCCCACCCACCTTTCCCTTTCACCTATCTCTGTGTTTCCTTTCCTCTAGATCTGTCTCTCTCTCTCTCTCTTGCCAGTTCTCTGTCTCCTTTCCTTCAGCTCTGCATTTATAGAGTCACCCCCTTCTCCTGATAAATTCTCACCATTCTTTCCTGTCCTCCTATCTATTTCTAATTATGCCCTTTTGCCCGTGGCCTGCACTCCTCACCCTGTTCTTTCTTCCCTCCTCCTTTAGCCTTTTTATTTAGGCACCTGTTGCTTTTTGGTCATTCCTTGGGCTCAGGCCCAAAACATTGGTTATACATCTTTACCTCCTATGGATGCTGCATGACCTGCTGAGTTCCTCAAGCATTTTTGCTTTTTCAACTACCTTCCTTGCCACCTTCAATAACCTATGTATATAGTCCAAGATACTTCTGTTCCTCAGTACTCCCCAAGACACAGCCATGCATGGTCCCAGCCTCATTAGTGCTCAAGTCAAGAGCAAACTAAAAAGGCAAATTGCCTGCTGCTTTCTGCATTGAGGAGGCAGCTGCAAGATCCATGAGAATGGCACAAACCAATTTCCCATTCATTAAAAAAAACCTCATCCTTAGTGAACACTAATTGAGAAGAAGAAAATGGTATACTATCAAACATTCAATGAAATATCTTGTGTATAATGAATTTTGTATTCCAGGAAAATATTTTGAATTGCTGTCCATCAATATAGATTTGACATATCAATTTAAATACATGTTAACTGGAGATTTGATGTTCATGTATCTTGCTACATGTAAGAGGTGGAATATTTTCTATTTAAACCATAAGTACTTAATAAGATAACATTAGATGCTTAATATACAAGTTGATCATCAACTTTTGATCAAATATATGTCCATTTTTTATTATGGCTGGGCTTTGGGAATTCATATGTATGATTATTCTCATAATGCTTCTCTTTTCTGCAGCACATTCCATAATTGCACTGTTCAAACTTATTATTACTGAAAATCAATAAACACATTTTAAAAAAGAAAAGACTTTTGACCAAAAAGCATTATCATGGCAGTAACATGTATTTAAATTATGTTCTACAAGTCAAATGCCAGGTAAGCCTCAATCCAATTTTATATACTGGTGATCAATTCTATATTTGTTTGTGTAAATTGATAAAAAGTGCCTTGAGGTTATTTTTGCTTATATAATTTGAAATAATTCAGAATCCTTGAAAAAATTAACAAAGATAAATTGTGTTTAAAATGAATGAATACAAGGGCATGTTTGTTAATGAAAGTCTATGAAAAATAACAACTTCATTACAAACACCAACATACAAATGGAAATAATTATTTTATTCCCCAATAGCAAGCAACAATGAAGTAGCTTAGAATGAAACTCAAATGATTAAACAACTAAAAAACTTGTTCTTTTCCAAAATTTCTTGGACTCCCCTATTCTAAATAGTCTTTTGTAAAACATGAAGTCTGCAGACTCTGTGGTTGAAGTAAAAACACAATACTGGAGAAACTCACCAGGTCCAACAGTGTACTTTATGTAGCAAAGATAAAGATACATAACCTGAAGACCTCAATTCTGATGTATTTGATATACTTTATAAAGTACACTGTTTCTCCAGCGTTCTGTTTTTTTACTAAACAGTCTGTTACTTTGTTTGAATTAATTACAAGTAATTTCATCAATATTACATTTTTATTGACAGGAAATTGCAATAAATTATTTCACCAATGCAATACAATACTGCATCTTTTATATTGAAATAGCTGTTGAAGTGAGGTTCTATATACGACGTTAATATATCGAAGTAAAATAACATGATTGCAAAATTAGCACTCCAGACTGGAATGCCAAATCAGGTACAATACCAAAATTTGAGTGTTGATGGAGAATGTGTTTCCACTTAAGATTAAAACTAGAAACCATAAAATATGATAGTTCCATTAAACACAAAAGAGTGTGAAACAAACAAATATACTGAGTTGTGAAAACAGTTTAGAGGGATCTTGAGAGAACGATGCAAACATGACGAAAACATACATTGATAGGTTGCATAAAACATGGTAAATTATTGTTTGAATACAGAATACTGTAGCTGACCAATTGAGACAACAGGCTTGTGTCTCTGAAACTCAAGAATTACAAGATTCCATTAATCCACCCACATTTTGCAAGACCAAGTAATTTAAAATAAGTGCAAGAAAATTTACTTCGCAAGCAGCAACAACAGAAATGGATAAAACTTAAATATGGTTGTGGAAGCAGTCTTGTGTCTTAAGAGACTACAGTGGCCACTGGAATTGCAGTGGACACGATGAAATAACCACACAAGGCGTTTCTTCAGTGAATCTAATGGATTTACTGTTCAGAACATGAGCAACCTTTTAAAAGCCCGAATCACATGCCCAACACACCTTAACGTCATCACACATTGAGGGACATAACCAGTTTGATGCCTTCTGGGAGTTGTAGTGCCAACATAGTATCGCTACATGCGCCCTCCCACCCCCACCCCCAGAACCAGCAGAAAGGTTTGTCTGTCTTTTAGGAGGTCGACCTCTGCAACAGACTGTTGGCTGCTGCAGTGAGGAAGACTTGTCCACATAAGCTGGTTTAAGCCTATCAATAGTGAAAGACTGTGGCTTCCCTCCAATGTCCAAAATACAGGTCGACCTAGTTTGTCCGAGTATCTTATAAGGTCCTTCATAAGGCAACTGGAAAGGTTGACCAACTGTTCCCCTATGGACGAAGACATATTCGCAGTTTTTGAGGTCTTCGGGCATGAGGGAAGAGTGTTCTCCGTGAGAAGATGTGGTATAGAAGTCTCCCTTAGCCTAGCCAACAGTTCCTTAGGATCATTATTGGAGTTGGAATGGTAGAGGCCGAACTCCCCTGGGACCACCATCAGTGCACTGTACACAAGCTCCGTAGATGAAGATTGGAGGTCCTCCTTTGGAGTTGTTCAAATGCTTAGTAATACCCAGGGTAGCTCATCAGCCCAGTTTGGGCCAACTAACCAAGCCATCAAGGCCAACTTGAGATGTCGATGAAATCTTTCCACCATTCCATTAGCCTGGGGATGATAGGCATTTGCACGGCAAATTATTGTACCATGTAAGCAAGAAAAGGCCGTCCACATCGAGGAAGTAAATTGTAGTCCTCTATCCGAAGTAACATGCGCTGGTAAACAAAAATGAGACAGCCAGAAACTGAGGAAGCCCGAGCGCAAGTATCTGTAGTAGCATCTACCATAGGCATGACCTTAGGTCAACAAGTAAATATGTCTATTACTGTAAAAAGATAATGGTATCTTCTTGAAACAGGAAGCAGAACAAGAACGTCCATGTGGGCATGAGCAAAATGACGAGTAACTGCTGGAAAGGACTGCAGTGGTGCCTTTGTATGTCGCTGAACTTTTGCCTTTTGGCAGGCAATGCATGACCTCGCCTTTTGTGTAACATCTTTTTTAAGACCGTGCCACATGAACATGTCAGAAACCATACAAACGGTCGATCTAATTGATGGATGTGAGAGACCATGCACAGAGTCGAATACTCAACATTTCCATGATGATGGAACTACTGGGTGTGGGTGTCCCATTGAATCATCACGGAGGAGTAGTTTGCCAAGAAGTCCAAACTGGACATCCTTCAATTACAAGTTCGTGATTGCAGTCCGATGAGCATTCATCTCATGGTCATGTTCTTGGGCCACACCCAAAGTTGTAGAGTCAATACCTTGATCCACGGACGAAATCTCGAGTACAGCAAAAGGGGACAGTACATCAGCTACCATATTATCTTTTCCAGAAATATGTACTATTTTCATTGAAAATTCTGAAATGAATGATAATTGCCATTGATGTCGCACAGACCAGGGTTCTGCAACCTTAGAAAATGCAAAAGTTAAAGGCCTGTGATTGGTGTACATAGTAAATTCTCTGCCCTCCAAAAAAATAATGGAAGTTTCAAATGGACAAGTAAATGACAAAAAGCTCGTTATCAAAAGCACTGTATTTTTTTTCTGCTTCACAAAGATGGCGGCTGAAGAATGCTAATGGCTTCCATTGTCCATTGACATGTTGATGAAGTGCACCTACTACGGTCAGATTGGAAGCGTCTGGAGAAAGGGCGGTGGCACATTTAAAACTGGGTAGCTGAGCATAGTGGCCTGAGTCAGCAATTCTTTCGTCTTCAGGAAGGCATTGTTTACCTCTTCAATCCAATGGATAGTTTTACCGTACAGTAAATCAAAAAGAGGCTTCATGATCTGAACTGCTCCTGGAAGAAACCAATGAAAAAAATTCACCATTCCTAAGAATTTCTGTAGGCTTTTAACTGTAGCAGGTTTTGAGTATTTTGTAATGGCCTCAATTTTGGATGCAAGTGGGGTCATGCCCTCTGGAGTAATTCTATGCCCCTAAAAAAAATCAATAGTTTCTTGTCCAAAATCAATCCAAAATCTGGATTGATTGTCAATCCAAATTCTTGAAGATAGATAAAAAGTGTATGAAGATGTTCCAAATGTTCCTAATTGGTCCCAGTGGCCACTAAAATGTCGTCGAGGTAAATGGTCATATCATGTCCTAAAGTGTCCATTACCCGTTGAAATGATTGAGCAGCATTCTTTAATCCACATGGCATTCTTAAAAATTCGAACAACCCTAACGAGGCAATTATTGCTGTTTTTGGAATGTCTTCTGGCTCCACCAGGACGGTGATAGCCATGCACCAAGTCTATATTGGAGAAGATTTTTGCACTATGCAAATTAGCCGAGAAATCATGAATATGAGGTATCGGATAACAATCCAGGATGGTGGCATCATTAAGCCACCTGTAATCTCCACATGGTCACCAACCTCCATTGTGTTTTTGGACCATGGGTAATGGGGATGACCAGGGGCTGTCAGACCTATGAATTATGCCTAGTTCCTCCATCTTGGCAAACTCATCCTTAGTTAAACACAGTTTCTCTGGCAGCCAGCAAAGTGCTTTCGCATGGATAGGTGGGCCTTTAGTACAAATGCGGTGAGTAACACTGTGCTTTGCAGTGGAGGTGGAAAATTGTGGTGTAGTAATTTCAGGGAAATCTTCCAGCAGCTTGGAGAATTTATCCACTGTTCTACTTAATGTTTGGAGGCGCAGAGCAGGGGTATAGGCGTCTGCCAGAGGAATGGTCTCAAAAGAGGTTCCATCTATTAGCTGATAGCCTTTTAAGTCAATGAGGAATGAATGAGCCCGAAGAAAATCTGCACCAAGCAAAGGTCGGGATACTGCTGCTATAAAGAATGGCCAAGTGTAAAGATGATTCTTGAACTTGGCATTCATCTTCCTGGTGTGGAAGGTCAGAATGTTGGAACTGTTAATTGTTCGTAGTTGCAGGTCTGGGGTAGGATGGCTTGTGTCAAAACCTGTGAGTGGAAATACACTAACCCATGCCCACCAGAAATTTTCACTGGGACAACTAATCCCATACACACAATAGGCTTGTAGGTTTTTTGCCAACCGCCACAGCCCTTACTGGCGGTTGGCCTGACTGTTTCCCGCAAACGAGCAGAGTGGAATGCACTTGCAGGCATTTACTCCCCAATGCCTGTGATAACAACAGCAAGACAAAGTGTCCACAGGCTGCTTGCCCATTTTGGGGCATCGTATGTTCATAGGGAGTGCTTTGTAAAGAGCACTAAGAGTGTGATATGGGGTCAAGAGTGGAGGGGTTGGTTGTACATACTTGTTTTTCCTTGCTGTTCTTTTTAGCAAGCCATAGAACATCAACCTCTGCTGCCACAACCCTTGAGTCTTCGAATTAACACTTGAATAACAAGAGCCCAATATCAACTGGCATTTGTTTTAAAAAGAGCTGCTTGAATAGCAGATTGGAACTTTCACCAGCTACCAGGAACAGCATTTCATCCATTAGTTCTGAAGGGGCACGGTCTCCCAACCCATTGAGGTGTAGTAGTTTGGCTACTCTTTCCCTACGGCACATACCATATACCTGCAATAAAAGTGCTTTTAAAGCATCATACTTGCTGAAATGTGGTGGATCCCATAGGAAGTCATCAACCCTCTTAGCGACAGCTTGGTCAAGGGCACTGATGACATGGTAATAATGAATGGTGTCCAACTCAACTTTGTAAAGGTGAAATTGTGCTTCAGCCTGCTGGACCCACAGTTCAGGCTCAGCTGTCCCGAAAGGTGGCAGCTTCACAGTGATGGCTGCAGAGTCCATGTTTGTCCAAAAATACATTTTTGGACTCATCGGGTCACCAATTGTGGCCACTAAAATCACAGTGGACATGTCGAAATAACCACATAAGGCGTTTCTTCAGTGAATCAAACTTATTTACTGTTCAGAACGCATGCAATCTTTTAACAGCCCAAATCACGCACCCAACACGCCTTGATGTTATCAAGCACTGACGTCACATAGTCAGTTTGATGCCTTCTGGGGGTTGTAGTGCCACCATAGCTTCACTATACTACAACATTTTTAAGTCAGGGCTGAATGATTAAGATAGGAAATACTCAAAACTTATTATGAAGAAATAATCTGATGTAATAACACTGCAGTCCTAATGTGTAGAGCTCAGATTTCAAATTATAAAAGTCTCCATTAATTTTTTTAAAAATCTAATAGACTTCTATTAAAACATCAGATTGCCAAGTCTGGTCAGATACATTCCCAGAAGTTTGATCAAGTGACATGTATTGCATGATAATTTTAACAGCTGAAAGGTCTGACCAGCCAAACCAGTCGAAATGGATTAGGTCGGGTATCAAAACAAGTTTAAGTCCTTGAGCCAGAATCAGATTAAACTGAGCATCTCTTAATAATAAACACACTAATACTTCAGGAAATAGAATGTGATAAGGTTGAATGCCCATGAACATCAATTATGTTTATGAATGCAGATTGCACAGGAAGCCATTTGTTGATCCAAATGAAAGTAAAAATAAAATTACAAACACAAAGAATCTGGAATAGAAACAGAAAAAAACTGAAAACACTGTCGATCATGCAACATCTAAGATCACTCTATATTCCAAATATATATTCTTTATCCTTTCTGTCCCTTTCCTCATCCTTTCTGCAACACAAAATTATTTGTTTTCTCTTTTTTCCAGTTTTGATGAACTCTATTTAATCTGAACCATAATTGTTCTTTCCACAGATACTGCTTGCACTGTTGAGTGTTCCTAACATTTTATGCCTCATCTTAATGTATGGCATTACTGTAGATTGAGCCTGCCAACATGTCCAGAGCCCAATAATGTGCTTCCAGTTTGGATTCAGTCATCAAAGACATTTGGCCTTAGCTTGGATCAAATTGGCCAGAAACAGGTTAGGTTTTAATTTTATTGGTGGCACGGTTAGCACAACGCTGCTACAGCATCAGTGATTGGGACCAGGGTTCAAATCCTGAGCTGTCTGTAAGGAGTTGGTACGTTCTCCCTGTGTCTGCATGGGTTTTCCCCGGGAGGTCCGGATTCCTCCCACCGTTTGAAACTCACCAGGGCAAGGTTAATTGGGTGGCAAGGGGCTCGTGGGTCAAAATGGCCTGTTTCTGTGCTGTATGTCTAAAAAACAAATGTCTCCAAACAGATGGCCTTCCACCCATAATGTAATGTCATAAATAAAGTTTCAACTTTTCATGATTCCCCATATCACTCAACAGCCCCTTTTCCACTGGTACCTTGCCCAGGAATTACAGGCAATTAACCAGCTGACCCCAGTGTGCTGATTAAACCAATGGAAAAAGGGCAACTTCTATCCATTTGAGGGTAGACTCGCTGATCCTCGGGGATGAGATGTGTTCAGTGGAAAAGCAGTCAGTGTCCCAGTTAAAGTGGCCCAGTGGAAACAGCACAAACAACTTCCTATCCTGGGACACTGTACAGCCAATTAACTGGGATGCCAGTGGAAAAGGGGCTAATAACTTCCACAGGTCCACCATCAAAAAAGTATACCATGTAGATACATCACTGCCTGATGTGCTAGCTCATGTGTTTGACATCAGAAGCATCTGCAAAAGGTGATGACTGGAACATTATGCACACTTCTCTGCCCTCCATGGATTCCATATGCATTCCCCACTGCCAAAAGGCAGTTTACATGCTAAGGACCCATCACATGCTCTCTTCTTCCTCCTCTCATCAGGGAGAAGGTTCAAGAGTGTGAAATCGTGAATCAACAGGCACTTTCTTTCCCTCTGCTATCAGCTACAGATCAACTTCACATGCTGCCCTTGCTGTGTTCTAATACATCTTTCTTACTGTAACCCTATACGGGGTAATTGTGCTCTTGCCCTTCTACTTTGTATAGCTCTAGGAATGTTAGAGTTGATTTGCTAGATTGTTCGCAAAATAACCCTTCTCACTATACCAGGTAAAATATGACAATAAATTTGAACTTAATAATACCAGAAGTCTGTTTGCAAATAAGTTCAAAACTCTGGACATCATAAATGACCAGATGTTGTTCAATTTTAAATAACAGCTCTGGGTCATCATACTCTTTCAAAACTGTGAATGGACATCAACTTCAAACTGTAGCATCTATTCCAAAGAGGTTCTCATTCGGTCATCCATATTTTGTTATGAAGGGAAAAGCATCTGAAATCCTCATCATGCTTCCCCTTTAACTGCTTAACAGCAACTATTTGACTAGCAGCACCATTCTTATGGGCAGGCACTGAATGCATTCTTGAGGAATAAATTTATTACATAGTAGAAGGGTGGCATTGTGGTTCAGCTGGCGAAGCAGCGGGCACATGCTTCAGTCACCCTGGTTTAATACGAAACTCTATTGCTATCTGCTTGCATCTTCTCTGTAGCGACATGTGCCTCCCCTGGGTGATCCAGTTTCCTCCCATACCCTCAAAATGAGTGGAGTGGTAGATTAATTAGCCACTGTAAATTGTCTATTATGGAGGAATCAGGGGAAGAGTTGATGTGAATGAAGGGAGAATAAATGGAACTAATATAAATGGGAGTTTGATGGTATGAGATGTGGTCAGACTAAGAGTGTGTTTCTGTGCTATGGCTATGACAATATCACCTAGTTATAGATACTATAATCAACTGGGCTACACAACCAAAATTTAAGTGACTCAGATTCCAAAATGTGACATTTGAAAGTTTCCACTGAAACTTTGAAATTAATCTAAATGGTTTTGTTCCACAATTGTGTCAATATACAAGCTTTAGTTTCAAAACAATAAATCTAATTTGGGTTTTTGAAGCAGGAAATTCCTTATCAAAATATGTGACATATTTCTCCTTGTTGACTATTATGAGTCAGCTATAAAAATGAACCTCCAGTAATTTCCATGTGTGACATTTTGTGGTCAGATTCAAAATAACAAGAGAGTAAAGACCCACTTAAAAGTGGAAAAAATAAATATATAATGTGTTTTTTTCAAAAGCAATTTAAATTTAACAAGAACTTTAACTGCCAAAGTGACCTTGCACTCAAGTGACTTTGCATTTTACCAAATAAATGAAGTTCTGTAGTTTTCTGCAACAGTAAGTGGTTGGTGTTAATAAGCCTATCAGCAGGTTTGTTGACAATTGATATTTCCGATGGAAGTGATTCCTTTTTGTTTACCCATTTCATACCATTTTGAGAAAATGCATAATTAAAGGATGCATACCCACAGATCCTTGACGGTAGAACATGTTGAGAAAGAAATCAAGAAAAATAATGGAATAAATAAGAGTGCAGAGTGTATAAAAAAAGATTGCATCAATTATTATTTTTTGACAAATTACATTTAGATGTAGCTGAAATATTGCACACAATATAGAAAATAAAGAAGGCCCTATAGCCCACAGTGACAAACATTATACTAAAACTCTGCAGCTTCTACATGATACACATCCCTCTAATATCTGCATGTACAAGTGTTTGTCTTGCATTTTCTTAAATGCTCAATTTTTTTGACTTCCACCATTACTCCTGGCAATCTGTTCCAGGCACAAAACATTAACTCCAAGCATGACTTTTAAACTTTGTCTGCATCCCACCACACCACCCCACCCCCCCCACCCCCAAAACTTCAACACGCATCTTCCAGCAGACATTAATTGCCTTTTAATTCCTATGAATGCTGCATGGTTCGTTGGGTTTCTCCGACACTTTGTGCATTGCACTAGATCCCAGCATCTGTAGATTTTCTTGTTTACCTCTTCTCGTGTGTGACATTTTTACCCTGGTATAAAGATTCTGAACCTTCTTCTTTACAAAATGCCAGGGCCTTGAATAGAGAAGACTGAAGCATGAAATGGCAGACAAGGAATCCTCAATTAAGTGATGATATCAGAGAAGCTGGAAGTGTTCACCATAATTAAGAGATACTGATAGAACAGTAAGGAAAAATTCACCAAAATAAATTAGAAAGGGAAATAAAACATTCCACCAACAAGTGTTACAAAATACCATGCACAATCTAAAATCATGACTAAACAAATTTTAAAAGAACGTGGAAAAGGCAAGAGGATAGGTGTTTGAAGAAAGCTAATCTGCAGGGTTATGCAGAGAGAGCTACGATGTAGAATTGGACAGCATTTTATAAAAAATGGCAGAATAAAGGAAGATTGGATTCACCCTTCTCCATTCTGATTTTTTAAAAATTGGATACAAAACAACACTGCCTCAGAAAGCTGTGCAAAAAGTGGATGTAACTAATGGATAGTAAATTGTGAAAATGATAATACCTACAGGACAAAATAGAACATATGCTTTACGATAATACCTGTCATGTTTTTTTTAGATGGAGAATTTTTTAAAAACTACTTGCTAAAATGGTTGTACTGCATAACATTTTTGGAAATTGCATACTAATAATAGGCTAACCATATTCAACTGAATACAATTCAAAAATAATCATTCTTAGAGAATAATTTAACTTAAGATAAGAAATTAGAAAGTGATGCGAAAAAGGACAATGTGAATGAACATTTCAAAAATTTAAGGAGATTGTCCCACCAGAAAAATTTAAAGATGAGGGCCTGAACTTTGTAGGAAAACATTATCAGTTACTCCTGTTGTAATGGTGGCTTTTTGTCCCAGGAAATAACCAGCTAAGGGTCCAGTGGAAAAGGAAAATGATCAGCACGCTGGCGTCAAATAACGCTGTGGACTGACAGTCTCTACCCCTACTCATATCCCTGGTGTCAGCTTACGCCAGCATGCCGATTGAACCAGTGGATAAAGGACAACTTCCATCCATTCCATTCAAAGGTAGACTCTTTAAGCACCGGTTCAGTGGAAAAGCCATCAGTGTCCCAGTTAAAGGTGGCCCAGTGGAAACGGCACAAACAGCTTCCTATCCCGGGACATTGCACGGCCAATTAACTGGGATGCCAGTGGAAAAAGGCCAAGAGATTCAGAGAGAGAGAGTACATTTCAGAGTCGCCGTCTGGAAGGACAAGACCCTAATGGAACTGAAGTGGGTCTAAACTGATTCATTGGGTGTGTATACAAGATTATAATGGCAGCTATGCAATTAAGAACGTTCCTCCTAGAGTGACGTGCTCAGACCTTATGGAGACATAAAGCCGTTAAACCTCTTGGACAGAGATGAGGTCAAATGCTTTTATTATTGTGAAGTAATAATTTGAAGGAAGGAAACACAACTATGAGTTGTGTTTTGAAATGAAACTGAAAGAGTGATGATGATTTCAGAGAAACATAACTGAAGGCAGAGCGAGATACTTTGAAACTAGACTGAAGAAATTGACCATCCTGTAAAAGACTCTCCTGTCTGGAGAAAGAGGGCGATGCTGCTCTGTATTTTATTATCCTTATCATAGGGGATATGCAAAATAAGTGGCTTTAAAGCGAGCAAGACCACTTCGCTCTTGATTAAGAAGGAAATTATTGTGGAAAACAGACTCCATAAATCTTAGTCAAGACAAGAGGGACTTTGTGAAATTATTGTATGAAAAAATCTCTCTGAAAGAAAACTGATCAAAAAGACGCATGAGTTTAAAGAGATCTGAAGACATTAATGTTTAAAAGTGCTTCATATTTACTTCTGAGCTGCAATTTAAAAATATTGAAGTCACACAAGATGTTTGATGATAAAGTTTAAAATTGGCTTTTCAGACTCCAGCTTAAACTATAATGGTTTGGATTTTCACACGCACGCACGCACATTTCCGCACAGTGGGAATTAAGTTAGAGTGAAGTTTAGAGTTAAGTAAGAACTGTTATGTTATTAATAGTGGGATTTTCTATTCAAGGTGCTGGAAAGGTTGGGGGTTAGGGCCAACTTTTAAAAATTGGATAAGGGCACTGTACCATGTGCCTAAGGCTAAGGTTGTGACTAATGGACAAACTTATCTACCTTGCCCACGGACAACATCAAGCAGACAATCTCCAACCATGTTCATACTAGCCATGGAGCCGCTAGCTTCGATCTAGACATCAAGGGTTTTAGGGTAGGCCAGGAAGAACATAAAATCAATTTGTTTGCAGATGATGTACTGATATATCTGACAGAACCATTAAACTCGCTGTCCAAACTGTGCTCTACTCTGAAGGACTATAGGGAGATCTCCAGCTACAAATTTAATTGAAATAAGAGTGAAATTATTCCACTCACTAAGGGGGATTACAGCCAATGTCAAGAGAACCGCTATTTAAAGTGGCCACAAAATGGGATCAAATATCCAGGAGTCAGAATAGACGACAACTTGAATAATTTATATAAAGTAAATTATACCCCCTTGCTTAAGAGAATCGAGGAGGACTTAAATAGCTGGATGTCCCTGCCCATAAACTTAAGTGGGCAGGGACAACATTACTAAAATGAATGTGTTCTTGAGGCTTCCAGACACTGCCAGTGGTGTGTCCCCAGGAATTCTTCCAAAATCTGCTCGCATGAGAACATTTCTGTGGAGTAGGAAAGTAGCCAGGGTAACCATGGAAAAATTGACCTGGGATTATCGTCTTGGCAGACTTTGAATGCCAAACTTCAAAAAATACTATCGGGCAACCCAGTTGAGATGCATTGCCTCATTCTTTGTGGGGGGAGATGTACCATCCTGAGCACAAACTGGCCTGCACGTGCTGGGTGAAAAGGTAGCAGAGGACTTTATTTACAAATAGGATGCTAAATTGCTATTTGAGAAAGCAGGCAGCCCTATACTAAAACAAATCATGACTATTTGGATAAAATTAACCAATATTTGGGAACCAAAGTGGGGCTGTCCCCAAAAACACCCCTGACTCTGAATAGATTATTACCATTGATGGTAGGTAACAAGATCTTTGATAATGTCATCAGGTGCATAGAGGATTGTTATGAGCAGGGGCACCTAAAAACATTTGAACAACTCAAACATAAATATGGTTTGTCAAATAAGACATTCCACTGCTATCTTCAGATAAGATCCTTTTTGCAGGACAAATTAGGTCCAACTATGGCCCTACCAGAGCGTAGTGATATAGAGACCATGATTCGAAGGGGAACGCACAGAGGTTCATCTTGGCAATATATTTCCTGCTCCAAGTGGAAGGACCCAAACCTGGCCTTCACAAATACTGTCGGACTAGCATGACTGCAATCATTAATGCACAGTATAGGCTGGTGCAATACAACTTTCTTCAACAGCTGTACCTGATTTTGCAAAAATTGTATAGATTTATACCAGAATTATATGACCAATGCTTCAGATGCATCATTGAGCCAAGAACATTTGTGCACAGAACCTGGGCATGAACCAAGACAAAACCCTTCTGGGTGGAACTAGGCCAAGTCCTAGGGAAAATTATAGGTAAAGAATTCCCACGGGTCCCTGAGTTGTTCCTGTTGGGAAACATAATGGATATAACACTTAAAATGAAGCTGTCCAAATTTCAAATCCAATTCGTAATGATCACATTGGCAATGGCCAGGAAGTACATAGCAGTTATCTCGAAATCCAACTCCTGCCTGAATATTGCTCACTGGAACATGGAGATGCAAAGCTGTGTTCCCCTGGAGAAAATTACTTACAACCCAAGGAAAAAGAATGACACTTTTATAAAAATTTGGTAACCATAGTTAAATTCCATGGGAGCACGACTACAGTGTGGACCATCGTGCTTCGCGGCTGGTGGAGGGGTGGGGGATGTGGTGGGTCCATCTCATCCCAGCCAGGTAAAGTCAAGAAAAAAAAAGCAGCCTGAGCCCTGGCCACCATGCCACAACAAACCCACAAAATCCTTATATAGGTTATCACCCCTTAGTGTCTTGTGCAAATGTGGTTAGTTGAATGTTAAGTATTAATATGTTGAGGGTCTTGGGGGTGGTGGGAGGGGGATGGAAAGAGGTTGAACTCTGTAGAGAAATTTGTACAGAATTGACAACTGTAAACTGTATTCAATACTAATATATATTTGAGTTTGAGTTTGGAAAATCACAAACAAAATATTCAAAAAAATAGTTTAATAAAATTTTCCATTGCTTTTTTTGTTAGTTTTCATAACAAAATGTGTTAGTTCGTAACACTGTAGATCAGGGGTGTCAAACTCAAATTCACAGAGGGCCAAAATTAAAAACTTGGACTTAGTCGTGGGCCAAACTAAATATTTATTGAAAATTTTCAACATCTGCATGTTTTCTCTCCTTTCAACATATGTAATGTTACACTTTTTCTTATTAAAATAAATGTTTAATAATAGTTTTGGTTAAACTCTTTCCAGAAGAAGCATTAACAAATGAGAAATAAAATATTCAATAAATAATATTTCTCTATAGCCTTTAAGCTCCTTTTAAATGTTTTTTTTTCACAAGCCAACAAGTCAAAAAAATAACAACTTGCTTCAATGACAAACAGGTTTGTCTTTTAAAATGATGAACATATAGTCTGCCTCCCACCTGTCTTGAAAGGTCCTGTTTTCTGTCTTTCGTTTGGCCATTTTTCGTAAGGGGTTTATTACATGTGAGTTAGGTGACAGGTCGCAGATACTAATGAAAGTAAAGAGAGGAGGTGGGGGTGATTAGCGGGCTGACGGGCCGGCGGCAACGCATTTGCAAAGCATTCTGGAATTTGTAGTATTAGTTGTGCATGCGCTATACTAGCGCGGCGGCCAGCGGGCCAGCTCTAATACATATTTGATATGATCTTGTGAGCCAAATATAATTATATCACGGCCCAAATTTGGCCCGTGGGCCTGAGTCTGACATGTGTGCTGTAGATACACTGTCCTACGTAACTGATTTGGGGTCATTACTCAAAAATAATGCTCCAACAATGGACTATCCCTAGAACCAAGGAAAAAAAATCATTTAGATACAACTATTCCACCAACATAAATACTGGGTGATCCATCCAAATAACCTGCACCAGGCACAGGAACAGTAAACCCAATGAATGCAAGAAACAAAAAAAGTTTCATTCAATCCATAATTGTTAGTTTACTTAACTCCTTAAATAAGTTTGTGCATTTAACCTCTTGGCTTTCTTTATTATTTAAATTTTAATAAGGATTTTTAATTGTTTGACTTTCTTCTAATCGAAGAATATTTTGATCATTCCTAAATGCCACAAACCAGGCTGACTGCCAAGTCAAATTTTGTCTCAGCGCTGCAGCTGGCAGTTTGTTCTGACCTTCTCCCCTCCAACTGGCTGAATGATCATTTAAAATCTCTGCCCTCCTTAAAAGTCTCACATTTGAGGAATGGGGAATTGGTAGCTTGCAAATGCAAATTCTTCTTTCTTTGGCTTGGCTTCGCGGACGAAGATTTATGGAGGGGTAATGTCCACGTCAGCTGCTGGAGCAAAAACACATCGTATTAAGGGCACAGGTTAATAGCAAGCAATGAATTAGCTTCATATCGTATAGAGAGAATGGGGAGCACAAAGTTCCTCAGTGTCCATTTAAAGGAGAACCTATCCTGGACCCTTGGAATCTCCTCATTAGTCAGGAAGGTGCATCAGCTCCTACATTTCCTAAGGATGTTGAGGAGGGCAAGACTACCGGCCACCATCCTAACAACATTTGACAAGAGAGCATCCTGGCTGGCTTCATCATAGTGTAGCATGGTAGCTGCGAATCATCAGATTAGAAGCCAATACAGAGGGTAAGTAAAACCGCTGAGATCACTGGGGTTTCCCTTCTCTTTGTCAACGATATCTATAGGGCTCAGAGAATCATTTAGAACCCTTACCATCCAGCTCACAGTATCTTTGAGGCACTACATTCAAGGAAGAGTTACAGGAACACAAGAACTAGGACTGCCAGACTGGGAAACGGCTTTTTACTACAGGCAGTGAGATTATTGAATAATCCTATAAACTTGTAAATTATCTTTACATTTATTTATTTTGGATTGCTATATATTCATTTTGTTTGTGGGTAGGGTGCACCGTGTACCTTGTCTGTATGTGTGCACCATGGACCAGAAATGCACTGTTTTGTCAGGTTGTACATGTGTAATCACAGGACAATCTTGAACTTGATGGCTGGCAGAAAATTCTCATATACACACACACACCAGTGAAACGAGCCATTTAGCCAACTACATCGGATGTCAGAGGTGAACTCCGATACGTAGGACAGATGCCGCTGCTGGCGCGCCGACCAGGGGTCCTTTGACATTGCAAGGGCCTGAGTGAGCGGTTTGTGTTCGGTGAACACGGTGAATGGCCTGCCCTCCAGGAAATACCGGAAGTGTCTGATGGTCAGGTACAGGGCCAGGAGTTCCCTGTTAAAAGCACTGTATTTCAGTTCCAGGGAGCGGAGGTGCCTGCTGAAGAAGGCAAGTGGGCGCCAATGTCATTGACTGATTACTCCAGGATGCCCCCGACGGCCGTGGCTGATGCATCCACCGAGAGCGTGGTGTGAGCGTTGGGCTGCGGGTGGGCTAGAAGGGTGGTGCTCGCCAGGGTGTCTTTCGTCGCAACGAAAGCGTTCTCGGCCTCTTCCGTCCATTCCAGGGTTTTTGTTCTTGGCGGCGATCATTGTGAACAATGGCCGCATGATGCGAGCCGCCCCCAGGATGAATTGGTGGTAAAAATTGACCATGGCGACAAATTCCTCCAGACCCTTGAGGGTAACGGGCTTCAGGAACTGGCGTATGGCTGCAACCTTCTCGGGAGCCGGGGCAACTCCATCTGCCGAAATGGTATGGCCCAGGAACTGCAGGGACTGATTACCAAATCTGGTACTTGGCATCATTGACCATGAGGCCGAACTCTGCCAGGCGGGTGAATAGCATACAGATATGGACCCTGTGTTTGTCGTGGTCCCTACTGGCAATATAGATAAACACGAAGTCTAAGTCTCTGCCCACCCCATCCATCAGGTGTTGGAATGTCTGGGCCATGTTCTTGATGCCGAAGGGTATCCGCAGGAACTTGACGTGGCCAAACGGGGTGATGATCACCGATGTTGTCAGGGTGGACTGGGATCTGATGGTCACCTTGTACCAGGTCAACTTTCGAGAAAACCCGGGCATCGTGCAAGTTGGCCGTAAAGTCCTGTATGTGTAGGATGGGATATTGGTCTGGCGTGGTCACATCGTTGAGGCGACGGTAGTCACCGCATGGGCGCCAACCCCTGGAAACCTTGGAAACCATGTGGAGGGGGGATACCCAAGGGCTATCTGATCTGCAGACAATCCCCAGCTCCTGCAGTCAGAAGAACTCCTCCTTTGCCAGTTGCAGCTTCTCAGAGGGCAGCCGCCTGGCTTTGGATTGGGGGGGGGGGGGGGGGCCCTGGGTCGAGATGTGGTGGTAGACTCCACGTTGGGGCATGGCAGAAGTAAACTGCAGCTGCAGGATGGAGGGGAACTCGTCGAGCGTGCACGAATACTCATCCTTGGGAGCACTGATGGAAGCTATCTCTGGGCCACACCCGTCTGTGACGTCGAGGCGGATGGATTGGAAGGTGTGGGCATTTACTAACTGCTTGCCTTTGATTTCCACCAACAGGCTATGTGCTCGAGGAAATCGGCTCCCAACAGCGCTGTGCCCACAGAGGCCAATACAAACTTCCAGTGGAACTTGTCCTTGCCGATCTGGATCTGTGTTGCATGTACCAAAGGTCTTGATGGAGGATCTGTTCACTACACGTAGAGTTGAGCTCCATGCGAGGGTGCAGATCTCGAGGGCGGTTGGGGGGAGCACGCTCAGTTTGGCTCCCGTGTCTACCAGGAAACATCAGCCACTGGACTTGTCAGTCACATGCAGGAGGTTGTTCATGCGGCCAGCTGTCGCAGCCATTAACAGCGGCTTTCCCTGGAACGTACAGGGCTGCCTGCACTTGTGGGCTTGGGCCCCCCAACATTGATGGTAGAAATCAGGTGGGGTGGTGTTCTTCCGGTATGTGCTTGGGGGGCACTTGCAGCCGATTGGGCCCTGAGCGGGCGACCTGGCTGAGGGTGGCCTCGTTTTCTCGCTTGCTCCGCCAGAGGACATCTGCGCAGGCTGCAACTCGGGGTGGTTCTGAGAAATCTTTATCTGCCAGTAGGAATTGGATGTCCTCGGGGATCTAGTCGAGGAAAATCTGTTTGAAAAGGAAGCAGGGTCTGTGGCCCTCTGCTAGCGCCAGCATTTCATCCATGAGGGCAGATTGGGTTCTGTCGCCCAGACCATCCAGGTGTAGGAGCCTGGAGGCACGTTGCCATGGGGAGAGGTCGAAGGTGCCGAGGAGGAGGTTTTTGAGAGTGAGGTATTTACCTTCCTCCGGAGGGTTGTGGATAAGGTCGTCCACCCTGGCTGCGGTTTCTTCATCGAGCTCTCTCTCGACATGGTAGAACATCGTGGTGTCTGATGTGATGTGTCGGAGGCAAAACTGCACTTCCGCCTGCCCGAACCAAGTGCTTGGGTGATGCATCGGGGGGAGGGGAGGGGGTGGTTTCACTGCAACTGCATTGATTGCTGCAGAATCGATATCGGGAGGCCAGAAAACGGTCTGAACTCGCTGGGGTCACCAATGTAGCAACTGCTACACGTATTGAAACAAACCACAACCACGTTGAAGATTTCAACGAACGGTTTATTCAAACTTCCCACACATCCCTTTAAGGGCATCGTGAGCTCTGCCCCCGCGTTGTCAGTGACGTCACCACGCTCGCCCGAGGCGCATGCCTTGCTCTAACCCACGCGGCACAGAGGTCCCTCGACGGCGTCATCTTCTCGCAGCTGCCCCAATGGTGCGGCGGTACAAGCGGGGCCGGTTCGCCATGAGGATGTGTGCCGCCACAAGTTATTCCATTCACTATGGTTCCTAGGATCCTCCATTGTGCAAAATAACTGCCAACTCCCTTTGAAAGTCATGTCTTTGTAACATTGCACTTAGTAATCATTCGTATCAAATTCCATGGCACATGGCATAACTATGTAAACATCTTGCTGTGGCAAAAAGAATCTTTAATTTTGTAGACTATGACTTTTGGATCCATGTATTTCATTGTTTTCTCATAAAAATAGAACATATAAATGAAGATTCTGGTTGAATTACCTATTTATGCACACCAGATCAAATTTACAGTTTTACCACTTCCAGCTAATAATGGTGGCAGGCAATTATACAACAAACATGATAGAAGGGGTGACAAAAGTACATCTTCATTGTCAGCTGAACCATTCACAACCATATTCCATGAATGGTACCAAATGATTAATCCATCTTGGTTTCTTCCTCAGATCCCCAATATTACAGGAGCTTGAATTCACCCAATTTAATTCACCCTATGTGATTATAAAGTACCACATGACAGCACAGGATACCACAAAAGCTATGTGACAACATTGCTGCTGTGGGAATGAATACCTCATTCCAGAGCTAACTGTGCCAGTACATTTAGAATAATGGCATCTATCCAACAAGGTGTGAAAAAAATCTCTCGATTTCATCTCTTCACACAAAACACTGGACCAATCCAAAAATGCTCAGTCTGCTCTTCATCATTTGCAATGTAACAGAAGATGTTGATAATGGTATCAAGTGGCACTTGCTCACCAAAAATCTTCTAACCAATATCCAGTTCAGCCTCGCACCACAAAACCTTGGTCCAAAATAGACCAACTTCCAGAAATGAGGCAAGACGACTCTTTGACATTAAGATAGTATTTGACTGTGCATCGTGTCAAGGAGCCATGATGAAACTGAAGTCAATATGTACCAAGAAGAAAATATGTAGCAGCTGTGATCACATTCTACAACTAGCAAGATGACTGTTGAAGTCAATATCAGCAAGGACAGTCTTCAAGCAATGTCCTAGACACAAATTCATCAATTGGAAATAGCTACAGAAGATAGAACACTCACATAAACCTCCCTCTCCGCCATCAACTCCAGCTAGATTTCCTCGTAAAAGCAACCAACATATTAAAGGACTCATCCCACCTGGCTACACAATCTTCCCCTTTTTTCCACAGGGAAAATAATTCACTCGTTTGAAACCATGCATTCAGATTCAAGGACAATTTATTTCCCACTGCTATCAACCTCCTGATCAAAACTCACATTAGTAAATCTTCCCCTTGTTTCATTCTACCTCCTGGTTCTCAACCTTTTTCTTTTCACTCGCATACCACTTGAAGTATTCCCTATGCCATAGGTGCTCTGTGATTAGTAAGGGATTGCTTAAGGTGGTATGTGGGTGGAAAGAAAAAGCTTGAAAACCAGTTTTAATTGTACCCAAATGTCTCGTTATGTGCACGGTTTCAGAACTCCAAAGGAAATGGGCCAATGCCAATTTTTCTCAAGCAAAATATTTCAATAACAATTGGGTCTTGAGCAGTGATTCTCAACCTTCCCTTCGCTTCCCACTCACCTACCACCTGAAGCAATCCCTTACTAATCACAGAGCACCAAAGGCATAGGGATTCATGAAACCGGTATGCGAATGGCAAAAAGGTTGAGAACTACTATTCTAACTGATCTCTTTTTGTAACTTTCACTCTGTACTACATTTGGTGCACTTCCATATGGGTTGAATTGCTGGATACCTTTTCACTGTACATGGGACAATAAGTCAAGTTCATTGTGAAATGTACCAGATATGCAGTGAGAATGTTTTCTGAGGAGTCATGCTGGACATCCCATACAGAGTACATACAGCAAGTCTGACAGTACAGAAATACAGTGACAGAAAATTATCAGTTGGCACAGAGCAAAGGTGTGAATGAGTTTCAATTAGGAGTCTTGAGAACAGCAAGAAAGATATTGCATCGGAATCCAATGGCACATGATCTGACACTCCTGAATCTTTCTCCCGACGGGAGGTGACATGGCTGGAGTGCGATGAGTCTTTTAATATGATGATTGCTTTCTCTAGATAGTGGGAAGTGCAGAGGGAGTTGATAAAGGGGGAAGGGGGGTTTGATGGCTGAGCTGCATCCACAGCCCTCTGCAGTTTTTTTTCGTCTTCGGCATAGCAGTTTCTGTATCATATCATGATGTACGCTGACAGAATGATTTCAATGGTGCATTTGTACAGTTTGTTAAAGGTTGCAGGGTATGCCAAATTTCCAATGAACTTGAACTGAAGTGTTCAAACAAATTTCTTCAAAATGTTGTGTTGAAATCCTATATTTTTATTGCTTCTGAAGTACTGCTTTGTTGTGATCGACATCCTATTGCTGTCTTATTTTGCCAATCAATCCACCAAATAAAAGATTCCTGAAACAGACATCGCACAGCGAGAAAACTGTTGAAATTGTCCTACCTTGCCTCGAATGTTATTCTTGGCATGAGTGTGCATTCAGCACATTGTGCACTTTTATTGGCTTTGGCCCATGGCTGCCTAATGACATGCTACAGACTCACAACTATTTGTCAGGACATTTTGTAATATCTATACACATATTGATTTTAAAGTATTCCTTCTCAAAGATACACCAAATGATGGCTGTCATCGGAAGCTGATTCTTTGAAATCTACAATTTCATTTGTGGCAAAATTTGCAGAGTTCCTCTGCAATCCTCAACATTCCAAGTAACTAGAAGGACTGGTTCATATTCACATTGTACCTTAAATTATTTCAGGAGAGCTTTGACAACATTCAAGCTTTGAGTTGACCATAAACAAGTATTTAGATAATTTATTTACAATGACAACTAAACTTTTTTTTTCAAAAAAACTGCATATGTTTAGGGTTAGACATTTGGCAAGGCAACATAAATCTCCCGACTTTCTTCCAACGATGCAACGGCACAACAGTGTTTAATATTTCATCCAAAAGACATCTGACAGTGTAACACCATCAAATCACTGATCTAAAGCATTTGGATCTGTACTTCAAGGTTAATTTTGCATCGACAACGTGACCAATAACTGAATATTTTTCCATGTCACTACCATGCCAATCAAGGATAGCTTGTATTAAGTCCAAAATCTCATATATGGTAGAAATTGTCATGATAATGAATATGTATGAGATGTACCGGAAATCACGTGGTATGAGAGAGTGCCACAAATGTGACAGAAATGACTGCGATGTACAGCACACATGTGATAAACCAAAAATATAAAACAGGATGTTATGGAGACTAGACATTTATTATGCAGGAAATTACACCCACAACTTTTCAAAGTAGCATAATCTTACACAAGCTCAATGACAGCACTCCTCAATGTTAGAAAGTTGTGAACTCAAGACCCAAACTAAATACTAAAGGAAGCACATGATATTTATCAAGGCTCTGTTCTCTGAAATGTTCTTGACAGAAGCACTACTTTGAAGAGGAGTTGGAAAGCTGTCAGTGCTCTGGTCAATTTTCATTTCTCAAACATTATGATTTAAAATTGTTTCTTTTTTATTGTTTGCGAGAATCTGTTGCATTAATTAGCCAGTGTGGCGGCGCACATCTCTCGTGGCAAACCGGCCCCACTTGTATTGCCGTGCCGGTGGCGTAGCCGTGGGAAGATGGCGCCGTCAGGGAACCTCAGTGCCTCATGGCTTAGACCAAAGCATGCACCTCAGGTGAACGTGATGACATCACTGCCAGCGCAGGGACAGAGCTCATGCCGGCCTTAAAGGGTGCGTGTGAAGTTTGAATAAATAGTTCATCTGAAACCTCCACTGTGTCCTGTGAAGTGTTTCTGTGTGTTTTGCAGCCGCTCCATTGGTGACCCCAGCAAGTCCAGATGTTTTTCTGGCCTCCCGATATGGATGCAGCAGCAGTCAATGTGGTCGCGGTGAAACTTCCCCCCCCCCCCCCCCCACCCTTTCTGGACGCATCACCCATGCACTTGGTTCGGGCAGGCGGAAGCACAGTTCCACCTCAGACGCCACGATGTTCAACCACGTCATGTGCACACTTGATGAAGAAACCGCGGCCAAGGTAGATGACCTGATCCACAACCCCATAACCCACCGGACGGAGGAAGGTAAATACCTCGCTCTCAAAAGCCTCCTCCTTGGGACTTTTGGCCTCTCCTGTCGGCAGATCACTGACAAGCTCCTACACCTGAACCCCATCTGCCCTCATGGACGAGATACTCGTGCTGGCAGAGGGCCATAGGCCCTGTCTGATGTTTGAACCAGCTTTCCTTGAGCAGATGCCAGAGGACATCCAACTCCTGCTGGCAGATGAGGATTTCTCAGATGCACGAAGAGTCGCAGCCTGCGCGGACGTGTTCTGGCGGACCAAGTGAGAAAACGAGGCCATCCTCAGCCAGGTCACCCGGCCTGGACCCAGCTGGCCGCAGGCGCACCCCCCACACCCAGCACAAACCAGAAGACGTTGATAGCTGCGACAGCTGGGCGCAATAACAACCTCCTGCACAAGTCCAGTGGCCGATGTTTCCTGGTAGACTCCGGAGCAGAGCTGAGTGTGCTTCCCCCTGACCACCCTCAAGATCTGCACTCGAGCACGAGCGCCAACGCTACAGGCAGCCAACGGATCCTCTATCGAGACTTTCGGCCCATGCAGCACCCTGATCCAGAATGGCAAGGACAGGTTTCGCTGCAAGTTCGTACTGGCCACAGTGGGCACAGCGCTGCTGGGAGCCGATTTCCTCCGGGCACACAGCCTGTTGGTGTACATCAAAGGCAAGCAGTTGGTGCATGCCCGCATGTTCCAATCCGTCCGCCTCAATTCCACAAACATGTGTGACCCAGGAATAGCTTCCATTAGCACCCCCAAGGATGAGTATTCTCGCATACTCAATGAATTCCCCACCATCCTACGGCCACAGTTCACTTCTGCCATGCCCCAACATGGTGTCCCCCACCAAATTTAAACCTAGGGCTCCCCCTCAACGCCAAAGCCAGACGTTTGCCTCCTGAGAAGCTGCAACTGACAAAGGAGGAGTTCTCCCAACTGCAGGAGCTGGGGATCGAGTTTCTGCGGATGCAATTTGGCCTTAAAAACACAGCCCAGACATTTCAACGGCTGATGGACGTAGTGGGCAGAAACCTGGATTTCGTGTTTATCTCGACGACATTCTCATTGCCAGTCGGGACCATGATGAACACAAAATCCATCTCCATGCACTATTTACTCGCCTGGCAGAGTTCGGCCTCACCGTCAACATGGCCAAGTGCCAGTTCAGCAAGGAGTCCCTGCAATGCAGTTCCTGAGCCATACCACCTCTGCATATGGGGCCACCCCATCACCTGAGAAGGTCGCAGCTGTATGCCAGTTCCCGAAGCTCAACACCATCAAGGGTCCACAAGAATTCACTAGGATGGCCAACTTCGACCACCGTATCATCCCAGGGGCGGCTCGCATCATGCGGCCGTTGTTCGCACTGACCACCACCAAAAGTAAGAACCTGGAGTGGACGGAAGAGGCCGAGAATGCTTTCACTGCGACGAAGGACGCCCTATCGAGCGTCTCCCTACTGGGCCACCCGCAGCCTGACGCCCACACCCTACTCTCAGCGGACGCTTTGGTCACGGCCATCGGGGACGACCTGGAGCAATCAGTCAATGGCCAGTGGCACCCTCTTGCATTCTTCAGCAAGCACCTCCACCCTCCGAGAACTAAAATACAGCGCCTTCAACAGGAAGCTCCTGGCCCTGTATCTGTCCATCAGGCACTTCCGGTACATCCTGGAGGGCAGGGCATTCATAGTTTTTACCGACCACAAACCGCTCACTCGGGACCTCGCCATGTCAAAAGATCCCTCATCAGCGCACCAGCAGCGACATCTGTCCTACATATCAGAGTTCACTACTGACATCCGACACTGAGCGGGTCAGGACAATGTCATTGCAGACGCGGTCTCAAGGTCCAACATCCACAGTCTATCCCCCAGCCTGGACTATGCCCAGCTAGCACAGGCACAGAAGGGGGGGATGAAGAAACACAGGCCTTCTGCACCGCCATCATAGGCCTCCAACTCGAGGACCATAAATTGCCGGCCAGCCCCGACATGCTGCTCTGTGATGTCTCCACTGGCTCGCTGTGCCCAGTAGTCCCATCGGAATGGAAGCCGCAGGTTTTCAGCATGGTCCATAACTGGCTCACCCCTCAGTCAAGACCTCGGTGTGCATGGTAGCAGAATGATTCGTGTGGCACGGCCTCAAGAAACAAGTAGCCCAGATGGCAAGAAACCGCACGCAGTGCCAGGCCTCTAAAGTCTAGCGCCATGCTAAGGATCCGGTACAGCAGTTTGACCAGCCCCCCCCCACCCCCCAACCAAGAGATTCAAGCATATCCTCATCAACGTCGTAGGCCCCCTACCAGTGTCCAGAGATGCCTGCAACTTCTTGACTGTGGTCAACCGCACGACAAGGTGGCTGGAAGCCATCCCGCTGAAAGACACTTCTACTGAGTCCTGCGCCAGAACTCTACATAGACATAGAAGATAGGAGCAGGAGT
Organism: Narcine bancroftii; assembly: GCF_036971445.1. Taxonomy (NCBI): domain Eukaryota; kingdom Metazoa; phylum Chordata; class Chondrichthyes; order Torpediniformes; family Narcinidae; genus Narcine; species Narcine bancroftii. Next base: position 120,081,630 of record NC_091473.1, on the reverse strand, counting down.
AGGTCATTCGACCCTTCGAGCCTGCTCTGCCATTCAATGAGATCATGGCTGATCTTAAAGTTTAGTACCCCGTCCCCGCCTTCTCTCCGTAACCTTTAATACCCTTATACTGAAGAAATACATCTAATTCCCTCTTAAATATATTTAATGAACCTGCCTCTGCTGCCCTCTGTGGGAATGAATTCCACAGATTCACCACCCTCTGGGTAAAGAAATTCCTCCTCATCTCGGTCCTAAATGGTTTGCCTATTATCCTCAAACCATGGCCCCGGGTTCTGGATTTTCCCATCATTGGAAACATCCCATCTGCATCCATTCTGTCCAGTCCTGCCAGAATTTTATGTCTCTATGAGATCCCCTCTCAGTCTTCTAAACTCCAGCGAGTACAATCCCAATTTGCGCAATCTTTCCTGCCATTCCAGGTATCAGCCTGATGAATCGCCTCTGCACTCCCTCCATTGCAAGAACATCCTTCCTTAGATAAGGTGACCAAAACTGCACACAATACTCCAGGTGTGGTCTCACCAAGGCCCTGTACAGCTGCAGTGAGGTATCCTTGTTCCTATACTCAAACCCTCTTGATATGAAGGCCAACATACCATTTGCCTTTTTAACCGCCTGCTGTACCTGCATGCTTGCCTTCAGAGATTGATGTACAAGTACCCCTAGGTCTCTCTGCACTTCCCCATCTCTTAATCTATTGCCATTCAAATAGTAATCTGCCCTCTGGATCACCAGGTTCAGCGTACTGGCACACATGACAAGTGACGGGATGCCCAGTTCACATCTGTCCTCTGGTCACAGCTGGCAAACCTCTTGGGGATCAGGCTCCACCATACCACCGCATACCATCCCCAGGCCAATAGTCTAGTGGAGTGTTTCCACCAGCACCTCAAGTCGGCTCTCATGGTATGCCTCACCGGCCCCAACTAGACAGACGAATTACCCTGGGTCCTGCTTGGCATCAGAATGGCGAAGGAAGAATTGCCTGCGGAACTGGTTTACTGCGCACCATTGTCGCTACCCGGGGTGTTCCTTGGCCCAAGCACTGCTTCTGCGACCAAGAATCGGACCCTACTGGCAGACTTGCCGGACAAGCTCGCCTCACTTGCGCCCCCACCACTGACCCACCATGGCAGCCACCCATCTTGCATACCCAAGGAACTGGCCATGACAGACTTAGTTTTTGTCCGGCAAGGCCCACATCCTGCGCCCCTGCAGTGCCCCTTACAAAATCCTGAAACGCTCAGGCAGGACTTTCACTTTGAACATTGGGGGCAGGGAGGAGATATTCACGGTTGATAAGACTCAAGGCAGCACAACTTAGACCTGAGCCAGCCAGTACTGATGGTTCGACCTAAACGACAGGGTCGGCCGTCTAAGCGGCTAGATGCATAAGCCAGTTCAGGGGGTGGGGAGGTTGTTCAGTGGTGCACATCTCTCATGGCCGAACCAGCTCTGCTTATAACACCACGCTGGTGGGGCAGCCAGGGGAAGATAGGGCCATCGGGGGACCTCAGTGTCTCGTGGTTTAGGCCAAAGTGTGCGCCTCAGGCGAACATGATTATATCACCGCCAGAGCAGGGGCGGAGCTCACGCTGTCTTTAAAGGGTGCGCGCGGTTTGAATAATCAGCTCAACTGAAACCTCCACTGTGTCCTGTGGTGTTTTTGTGTGTGTAGCAGCCGCCACACCAGTATACTTATTGAACTCTACAGGTTGTAAAGTGCTATGGGACATTCTGATTCCTTTCATCAATATGGAAGTTGTCATTATATTCCTGGTTTTAGACAGTATCTCAAGATCAAGATACCCTTTGAAATAAGATTCAAAGTACAGTATGGTGTTTCTTCATTTTATTACAAAACAGTATCAGTGTTTTCTCAACATCCCCATATGTTTTTCTCCAGTTCAAGAATGACAGAATCTTCCATACACAGGAAAGTTGCACCTGATGGGGTGGACAAGTGGTTTGCGAGCTGATGCAAAGCCGAAATGTACTTCCAATCTCAATATCATCCACAGTTCCACTTCTCCACTCTGAAAGGTCATGGGCCAGATATCCCTTGAAGTTAGTGTAAGTGCACTTTTTCCAAGGAGGCCGTGAATCTTTTCTTCTGGTGATCTCTTTCATGACAAATCATTTCAAGAGTCTGCCTCTGGGAAATTAATATCCTGCTCTGTCCAAAGATAGATAACTGCATGTAACTGGGGACTCAATGCTGGGGATGATGAGAAAACACTGATACTGATTTGTAAAATGAAGAAACACTGTACTGTACTTTGAATCTTATTTCAAAATGATTCTTGGAGTGTTTGAAATACATTGTTTCCAATAAAACATAATGAAGAGGGGTAGCAACCCTGAGATCTGGATTGATAAGCAAGCACTGATTTTTAGTCCAATCATAGGGATAAGGAATTACAAATTTAATTAACTAAATTTGGAAAAGAAAACAATTCATCAATGAAGAGCACTAAGGAGAGCTCAAAGTGGGCATGAGAAGGCCTTGGCTTGTATGTGAATAGAAGCAATAAGAGAACGAAGATGGGGCCACTAAAGATTAAGGAAGCAACATGTGCCTGGAGGCAGAGGAGGTTGTGAAGGTCCTAAATGTATATTTTGCTTCGGTATTCACAAAAGAAAAGGGTCTTGGTCATGGTAAGGTCAGAAGAGAACAGGCTTGCATGCTGGACACTGTTGAGATTAAGGAAAAGGAATTGTTGGATCTTCTTAAAAACATCAAGATTGATAAGTCCCCAGGGCCAGACACTATATACCCCAGACTACTGCAGAAAGTGAGAGAAGAGATAGTTAGGCAGTAACCATCATCTTTGCATTCTCTTTGGCCTTAGAGAAGGTGCCGGATACTTGGAAAATGTAGCCCCCTTGTTAAAAAACATAATAGGGAGAATCCTGGAAATTATAGACCAGTAAGTCTTATGTCAATAGTGTGCAAACTATTGCAGAGGATTCTTAAGGATAGGATCTATGAGTATTTGGAGAAGTACGGTCTACTCAAGGATAGTCAGCATGGATTTGTGAAGGGAAGGTCATACCTCATGAGCCTAATTGAGTTTCTTGAGGAAGTAACAAAAGAAATTGATGAGGATAGGGCAGTAGATGTGGTCTTCATCTATTTTAGTAAGGCATTTTACAAAGTCCCCCATGAGAGACTCATCCAGTAAGTCATAAGATCAGTGGAACCATGGATATGTGGATTAAAAAATAATTGGCTTGCAGGAAGAAAGCAGAGAGTAATAGTGGAAGGAAAGTATTCTGCCTGGAGGTCAGTGATTAGTGGAGTGCCACAAGAATCTGTTCTGGTACCCATGCTCTTTGTGATTTTTATAAATGACCTGGATGAAGAGGCAGAAGGATGGGTCAGCAAGTTTGCGAATGACACCAAGGTTGGAAGGTTGGAAGAGTTGTGGATTGTTGAAGTTTGAAAGAGAGAGGCAGAATGCAGAGATGGGTGGAAAAGTGGCAGATGGAGTTAAATCTGGATAAAAGTGAGGCAATACATTTTGGAAAGATAAACCAGAAGGCTGAGTGTAGGGTTAATAGTCAGTTACTTAAGAGTGGTGGAGGCTGAAATATTAAAGGCATTTGAGAGACTGGAACATGGATGGAGGAAAAGTGGAGGGTTTAGTACTTTAAAAAAAAATTAATATATGGATTGTCACAACATTGAGAGTTAAAGGGCCTGTGCTATTAAGTAGTATTCTATGTTCTATGACTAGAAAAAAACATCAAATTTTGTACAACCCCACTTTTCAATGTCCTTGTTGGAAAGAAACCTGTCATCTTCATCAGCTCTAGTCTAAACGTAACTCCAACAAACAGCGATAGATAATAGTGGATGCCTTGCCAGTGAGAGCACATTTAGAAAATGAAATAAACCAATCCATCTGAATAGCGTTCAGGGTAGAAATTCTAAGGGGGAAAAAAGACCATCTTATGTTTTTTAAATTATTTTATTTTCAAGACTCATGCAAATCCAAGCAAACAATATAGTACATTTTCCTTCCAGACTCTAGTATGATTCTGAAAAATTGCATGTACAGTATAATCATTGGTTTTATTGCATTTTTAAATTTTTTAATTCAGAATTGGGATTTGACCTGCGTATTTAGCTTTCCAGACTTCAGCAATAGCTATTTCAAATAACTTAATTACAGCTTCAGGTATAACTTTATCTCTTGAAAATATTATGTTAATACAATATTTGCCAATATTCACATCCGAGCTCAAATATCAGGAAACATGAAGTAAGATGGTGCTAGCCTGGCAACACCAATGCATACAAAAACAGATGTTATATCAAGAAAATTTAAAACTGCTATGGACTGACCATTCAACACAACAGCAGTTGGATGCAACCATTTTGCACCTCTGATAACAAAACCCGAAATAGCCAAGGCAAACCTGCACCATTCCAATTGAAAGCAGAATTGTCAAATGTCAGTAAAATTCAATATTAGATTGTCAAATGCTGGTTAAAATCATTAGAAATGTTGGAAGTGGATTATGGTCATAAATACCAGTTTTTAAAGTACATAGATAGCTGATTAACTGGCGGTTTGCCTGCATTTCACTGAAATTGACAAGTAATGGATTGATTAGTCGTCTACCATCAGCTTCAATAATTCTATCAGAAAGAATCACGGTGTTTCTGCTGTCTAATGAGAACAGTGCCGAAATGAATGAACACAGACGCATGACAAAATGAAAACTAATGAAGCCACATGTTTCCACGGCGCCTTAAAAGAGTTTGTGTTGCAGAGTCTTATTTATGGGATAAAAGTAGATCTCACCTCTACCTCCACCACCTCATCGTAGGCGGGGGGAGGATCAAACCCACTCCGGCTGTAGTCTCCTCCACCACCACTCCCTCCTCCTCCTCCTCCTCCTCCACCACTACCACCACCACGGGAACCGGTTCCTCCACCTCCGCCCCCTCCTCCTCCGCCACTGCTGCCCATTTGGCGGTCGCCGCTTTCCATAGGCTCGTAGCTGAGACCAGGGCTCTCGTTAGTGAGCAAGGCCACGGCCTCGTTAATGTCATTCTTGGCCATGCGGAGAGCCTTGCGGATGGCGGCGGGCTCCGAGAAGCCCATGCACAGCAGCGTCGTCATGTGCTCTTCCTCCACGTCCATCCCGGCAGACACAGTCCGTCCCTTCAGTCCTACTCTTCCATTGATACAGGACTCCTCTCTCAGGGTGACGCCACACGAGCCACCCGATTCCCTCCCAAACGTAATACAAATGTAGAATGGCTTAGCAGGCGTTTATTCTGAATAACTATAACACTTAGACTGGTTCTGAACCATGCAGCGCCATGTTGACAAGAGCCGGCTTCCGGTTCCTACTTCGCCTGGCGAAGCCGCTCCCAGTTAATCGGAAATGACATCGAGCCGGTCGGGACCGCCATCTTTGTGAAGGATACGTTCCTCCCGCCATCTTTCTACAGGATTAGCTCGGCGCCATCTTTGTGAAGGATACGTTCCTCCCGCCATCTTTCTCCAGAATTAGCTCGGCGCCATCTTTGTGAAGGATACGTTCCTCCCGCCATCTTTCTCCAGAATTAGCTCGGCGCCATCTTTGTGAAGGATACGTTCCTCCCGCCATCTTTCTACAGGATTAGCTCGGCGCCATCTTTGTGAAGGATACGTTCCTCCCGCCATCTTTCTCCAGAATTAGCTCGGCGCCATCTTTGTAAAGGATTTTTGGTCCCTTAACAGAGTCGAGAAACTTGTCCATGAGCGAACATCGAGACTTCGATCCGAACATCAATTCCACAAATGCCCGTTGAGGGGTGGGTTATTTCGAAGTTGCAGTTTCTGGTGTATGTTTAACTGCTGGAAACCTTCGTGGACCTCTGTGGTGCACAGGAATTCGCTTGGGTCGTGGAATTGCTGCCATTCAGCCCGTTGAGTCCACTCTGGCTTTCGAGTTACTGCTGTTTGAATGGGGGACACTCCGATTTGGATCACAGAAACAATTTTTAAACCTTCTCAAGTTCAAATTTGGAGCCTTGCCCTTTAATTTGGATCATTTCAAGATAATGACTTTTTATTGACTTCAAAAACGAATGTTATCTTTCACTTCATAGATCGCCAGGCGCGCAATTTTGATTCAGCGCTGAGACAACACTCAACCTGCCCAGACACAATGAGTAAGCGATGTTCTGTCTTTTTAAGTTTAGAAAAAATGGGATATGCCATCAAAGGTTCAAAAGACATGGGGCCCATTTCTGGACTATTATCGTAACCTTGGGGTTTTTTTTTCCTGAAACTTTGGTGCTGTGCTGCCCATTTCCAAGTTGCTTTCACTCGATTCCTGCATGTCAGCTTTTAACCTTGCTTAGTGGTGGGGTGGGGGGGAAGGGAAGGAGGAAAGGGGGGCGGGGAGGGGAAGGGAAGGGGAAAGGGGGGAGGGAAGGGAAGAGAAAGGATGGGGAAGGAAAGGAGGAGAGGGAAAGGGAAGAGAGGGGGAAGGGAAGAGAAGGGAAGGAGGAAAGGGGAGGGGAAGAGAAGGGGAGGGGGAAAGGGGGGGGAGGGGGAGGGGGAAAGGGGGGGGAGGGGGAGGGGGAAAGGGGGGGGAGGGGGAGGGGGAAAGGGGGGGGAGGGGGAAAGGGGGGGGGAGGGGGAAAGGGGGGGGGAGGGGGAAAGGGGGGGGGAGGGGGAAAGGGGGGGGGAGGGGGAAAGGGGGGGGGAGGGGGGGAGGGGGAAAGGGGGGGGGAGATTGATTAATTTTTTTCTTGTTTTTTTTTGTTTTGGGTTTTTTGTGTGTGGTTAAATTCTCTGCGTTCATGTTACTGTGCTCTGATTTTTTTTTAAAATAATGAAAGATTTATTTGAAACACAGTAGAACTCTGATTATCCAAAATTGAATTCTCCAAAATCCTCATTTATCCAAATTTTTTTTGGAGCCGAACTGACCACAGATGTCGGGCTCCTGGGCAGGAGTGGGGCCTCGTTGGGGAGGTAACGGTGATCCGTAGCAGCCAGCATATTTTTGGTGAGAATTAAATGTCAATGCTTAAAAAGCCTTCCTTTGTTGTTGCTTAAACACTGTTACAAGTAATTTGCTGTTGCTACAGGACTTTTTTTTAAAAAATGCCCATTTCTCCAAAAATCATTTATCGGACATATGCCAGGTCCCGACCATTTCAGATAATCGGAGTTGTACTGTAATTCTTTATTTTCTCTCTTGAATCTTATGGCATAATTTATAACTACTGTTTAATTATTTATAATGTTAACACCAATAAAAAATATTTTTAAAAAGAAAAATCATAGCGATCCACAGCACAGTACAGGCCCTTTGGTCTACAGTGTTGTGTCCAACTAATAACCTACTCAAACAACTATTTATAGTTTCCCAACTATATGACCATTTTTCTCAGTTCCATATATTTATCTAATTGTCTCTTAAAATATTCTATTATACCTGGCTCCACTACCAAGGCTAGCAGTGTATTCCTTTCAAATCCACCTATCTTTGTATGGGGGGGGGGGGGGGGGGTGGGGAACATGCCTCTTACATTCCTTCCTGTACTTACTCCCAAGTACCTCAAATCTATGCCCCCTCGTGTTAGCCATTTCAGCCCTGGAAAGAAGCCTCTGCTTACCCACATGTTCAATGCCTCCCATGATTTTATGCACCTCTATCAAGTCACCCATCATCCTCTGTTGCTCCAAGGAAAAAAGATCAATTCTCTCCAATCCAGATGGTATCCTTGTAAATTTCCTCTGAATTTGCTCAAAACTATCCACATTCTTTCTGCAGTGAGGTGACCAGAATCTTTTTTCAAATTTTATTTAAATTTTCAAATTACAGAAAAAAAAACTATAACCCCTCTCCTCCCTCCTATAACACAAAAAAACCCACTAAAAATCCTAAAAAAAACTTCCCCCAATTCCCTGTCCTGGGTAAACTTATACCTCTCATTTTGTTCATTTTAGATTGGTCACAGTGTTTGAGCTACCGAAAGGAAATAGACACACACACCAAGAGCAGTTCAGTTTATACAAATGTTTATTACAAATTCAAAAGCTGATTTCAAATTACAATATGCAAGCCCTTCCCAATTATACTTATCAATGCCTGGACTGGTCCCAACTGCCAAGGCGAGGCAACGACTGCACACTTGTAGTAGGTTGTCGGGGCGCCGGTAGCAGGTTCTCCACCTCCCCCGACCGGGACGTTGGCTGGACTCTAGAAGTTCTTCTTGCTGAGAGATGTTGCCACCTCTCGGAGAGTCTCAAACTTCAGCAGCGGGACCATGGCTTATATTACCCAAAGACTGCTTACCCAAGCACCTATTCCCAACACAGCAAGAAAGATAAGCGAGCAAGCTAGCATGCTAGTTCTATCGAATAATGTAATTTTCAGCTTATCACTTTGAATACAATGGTTTATTTTGCATCAAGGCTAGGCCTCTGACAGTCTGTGACCAAAACAAGCAAGAAGATTAAATGTTCTTGGTACACAGATGTCCTTTCGTCAGATAACAGCATCTCTGGCCCCTCGGTGGAATTTAGCTTATGTCTGCTGATTCTAAAAAACAAGCAGGTTCTCAGCCACTGCAAAAGTAAAAAACACGGTTAGAATCTTCCATTACATCCCCCCTCCCCCCAAAAAAACTTACAACAAAAAAATGATATTCCCTGATTAGTGTGCCAAACTTATTACAATTAGTTAATTTCTGTAGCCATACATTTCAAATATAATCCCCACATATCAATAAAGAAAGAATTATTATTTTTCACATTATATGTTAATTTTTCTAAATACAAACAAGATTGTAATTCATTTATGCCATCTTTGCAAATTTAGTTGTACATCATTCTTCCATATAACCACCTTATCATATCCCAATAGACATAACCTTGGATCCAACTGAATATCCATTTTAAACAAATCTTTCAAAAATTTTAATTTCCTTCCAAAAATATTTAATTTTCTTACACAACCAAACTGAATGTACAAAAGTACCAATCTGTTCTCCACATCTAAAACATAAATCTGTTGTACTAAATCCATATCTTTTCAATTTCTCAGGAGTGAAATATAATTGATGCAAAAAGTTATAATTAACCATATTATATCTCACATTAATTAATTTTGCAACTCTATCAACACACATTTGTGACCATTCTTCCTCTGCCAATACAATATTTAAACCTTTCTCCCATTTCTCTTTAATTTTATACATATTTACTTTATCCATTTTTCCTGTAACAATCTATACATATCAGAAATAAAACAGTGACCAGAATTTTAATATTCCAAGTGGGGTCAAAGCAAGCAGCAGCAACATTACCTCACAGTTCCTGAACTTGATCCCACATTTAATGAAGGCCAACATACCATGCTCATTGTTAACGACACCATCAAGCTGAGGAGCAGCTTTGAGTTTCCTATGGACACAGACCCCAAGATCTTTCATTTCTTCCACACCTCTCTGAGTCATCCCATTAACATTGTATTCTGCCCTCAAATTTGACCTACTGAAATGAACCACTTCACAGTTTTTTGGGGTAAAACTGTATCTGCTACATCTCAGCCCAGCTCTGCATTCCTCAAGATCCCTCTGTAACCTCCAACTTTCGTATCATCCACAAACTTACTAACTCACCCTGACGCTTCTTCATTCAGGTCATTTATAAAAATCACCAAGAGGAGGGGTCCAAGAACAGGTCCTTGCAGAACACCACTGGTCACTGACCTCCATGCAGAATACGAACCATCTACAACCACCCTCTGTCTTTCTGGTCAAGCCATTTCTAAATCCAGGATATTGGTAGATCATTTCTATTAGTGTTACTGGAGTAACCATGTTGTTTGTCTTGGTTATTTACAAGATATTGTTGAAGAGTTGACAGGAATCATAGAATATCAATATAGATAATAAAAGAAAATAATATCAGCACCATTTCAACATTTACATTTCGATTTGAAATGTAATTATCCTGATAAAATTATGTTTCTCACCTACAGCACCCCATCCCCATAATTAATTATTCATTTTACAGGATGTAACTGGTGTCACTAATGTTTATGGTCAATCCTGAATTGACCATCTGCTTAAGATATTCCCATAAAATTATTGAATAGAAAGTTCCAGCATTTGGACTGAAAGGTGATCAATGAGTAGTGTTATATTTTAAAATCAAGAATGGTGTGTCCCCTTAATGTTCTTGATAGTAAAGGCCACAGGTCTGGCAGCTGCTATTAGAGTACTGCAATGAATTTTGTTGATGGTATAGTTCACCAGCCATGTAGAATGAATATAATTGGCTTTGGCAATGGATTTAAGTTTTCAGGACACGAACTGAGATGGTTGCTTCAGAAAATCTTGCCTCCAACCTGCTCATGTCCATTTATTTATTTGATCAGTTTAGTGGAGATTCAAGTTAATGGTCACTCCTAGGATATATTACCAAGTATACATTGAACTTGGTAATTGGTTATAATCTCTTGTTGGAGTTGTGCTGTGATTGTTTTCTGTGGATCTTGTAGGTCTTGCTACTTGCAGACTGATGCAGGGTCTGAAAAGTAAATAGAATTGAACATTTCACGGCATTGTTCACATCGAGGTTAGTGTAACACTGTTACAACGCCAATGATCAGCACCTGGATTCGAATCCCACGCTGTCTGTATGGAGCTTGCATGTTCTCCCCATGTCTGCTTGCGTTTCCTCCAGGTCCTCCAGTTTCCTCCCACCGTTCAAAATGTACTGGGGTTGCGAGTTAATTGGGTGTAATTGGGCGGCATGTACTCATGCACCAAAATGGCATGTTACTGTGCTGTTTGTCTAATTTTTAAATTTCACCATCATTAAGTACAGCCTAACCAACATTTTGCATGGTTGCAATGTGATGACCTAACTCATTTTCTCAATATAAAGGAAACATGAAATGCCTTCTTCGCAACCCTATTCAACTATGGCACATTTTCTGACTCCCTTGTCCACTCCTCCCTCCCCCCCAATTGTTCCCTTGGGGCCTACCCCTGTGACTGCAGGAGGTGTTCCACTTGCATCCACACTCTTCGCTCAGCACCAATTGGGGCCCCAAACAGTCCTTGCAACTGAAGTAATGTTTTGCTTGTGAATCTGCAGTGGTCTTCTTTGCATTGGAGAGACTGGGTGCTGACTGGGAGATCACTTTGTTGAGCACCTCAGCCTTGTCTTCCAAATAGTGTGGATCTCCCAGTGGCCACCCATTTCAATTCTCCATCCCATTCCCGTATTGTCAAGACTGACCATGGCCTCATGCACCTTATCATATCCAATTAATACTCTTTGTTTATCTGGGTTCCTTTCCCCAATCAACATTGTCTGAATTCTGAGACTTGCTGAGATTTCTTGCTTTTGGCTCATTCTGCTTATTCCATGAAGAAGAGCTTAGGCCTGAAATGTCAGGAATATACCTTTGTCTCCCATGGACGCTGAAAAGACTGGCTGAGTTCCTCCATCATTTCGATGTGTTTTTACTTCAATCACAGCATCTACAGATTTTTGTATTTCACTCAATGACACCTGTTCTATTCCCCACACATCTGCTCTCACGTTTAGTCCTCCCACACAGAAAAGGGAATTGGTTCACTTGATCTTATTTTGCACCCACTCACATTATTTAATCATATCTTGTTTCTTCCCCTTTCAGCATTCCAGGGGTTCACTCCCTTCAAGACTCCCTGGTTCATTCATCCATCTCCATAAACACCCATTTCCACTTTCCCTTCCTCACTGAGGGGAAAAAACATCCATTTCTCTTTTGCAACTTCACCATATGTCACAATACCTACACTTTGACCTCTTCCCTTCTTTGCTATTCACTCCTTCCGGGTGAGTCAAAAGTTTTATTAATACTCTGGATCATCGTACTGCTAACATGCATGGAAAAAAAAACATTTGTATGAATGCAAAGGGCATGACTGCATAATTACTTGTGTCAAGAAATAACTGGAAGTAAAATTTCACTCTTCAGATATATGCAGTACAAAAACTTTACAATCAGCTTGTGAGAACTGTCAGAAATAAAACTTCTCACACATGAGTCTCTTTAAAACTGATGACACGACAAGCTTTATTTACAAGTCTGCAGAGTTGGACTCAACTGGCTTCTCACCAGTTAAGCCCCGATACATACAGTGCATTGATTTTTATACCCTTATTGTTTGCCCTTCCCCTTCTTATTAATACTGTTTTAATTGGTTAGTATTACAAAAGCATTCTAAGTATAACTGCATTTTTAATTATCACGTTCGTTACGTACGCTGTGAACTCTACATACACTAAATTCTGTTTCTCACCCTTCTTATCAATCTTTTGTCTCCTGCATGTCTCTCACTATGACCATGAAAAGAAAGGTTTAAAAAAACATATTCAGCAGAACCTTTTGGCTGCTAGTAAGCTCCCTGTCCGTTCTGGCTTCCCTTTTTATGATTAATCATCACATTTTAACTTAAGTCATTTTAACCTAAATTCTCTATATAACAATCCACCCCTTTCTCTCTTTAAAATGTGTGTAATATATATAGATATGAATGGGGATTTTAACCTGGGGAAGAGAAACGTTTTATGATACATTAATCTCGTGCTGAAGTAAAATTCTAACAGGGTCTCCCAGTCCCCCTGGTTGCATAGCCTGTTGGACCATGGAAATCACCAGGCTGCGTAGACAGGGAATAATACAGGGCAAAATAAGTAGGAGGAATAAAATACCTCCGATGACCCACAAGAAGGTACGCCACCAGGTTCCCCCAAACCATTTGTCCATCCAATTTAATTGTGCAAAAGGATGCCAGGTTTGAACCGGTACATGGGACAAAGTACGAATATTATCAGCGATTTTTCGAATGGCTTGGCCATTATCATCAATCTGTAAGCAGCAGTTAGTCAAATTAAGCTTTCCACATACACCTCCTTCCGTGGCTAGGAGATAGTCTAGGGCCAGACGGTTCTGATATATAGCAGAGCGCATTTGACCTTGCTGGGATGCAAGTAATTGCAGGGCTAGAGCTGTTTGATTTGTAACAATTTCAAGGACTGCTTGTAAGCGAATAATGCGATTTAACATATAAATAGGAGTACGATAACCCCAAGATCCAACCTGAGCCCATGTAGCGGGACCATAATATTGAATTATGCGTTCTGGAGGCCAATCATCTCCCCATTGTCCCAAATGTACCGTGCTAGAGCGGGGCTGACGGTGTAATGTATCAAAAACCTTCACGCCTAATTTATGACCGTGATTGTGGGGTAGGAGGAAAAATTCTGGGCGGATTATTCCTAGGAAACAAGTTCCACTCCACTGTGAGGGAAGACGAGTATAAGCTTTATTACCACATACCCAGAATAATCCATTTGGGGATACTCCATACCCCCTTTCCCAAACTCTTTTAAGAACGGGGTTTGATTGGTATGGTCCTGTGATGGTGGAACTGGTACAATTCCAAAGCTGAATACTGCTATTAGACAGGGGTAGGCAATTAGTTTTAAAAACAGTGGATAAGAACCAAGTCAGGGGTTTAGGAAACCAAGTGAAAATACCAGGCGAAATGCGAATCCATACAGCCTTGCAGGGACTTTTTCCTACTGGGTATTTGCCGGTTCGTGAGAGACAATAAAAACCAAAGGGGACGTTAGAGAGAGACCAAGTTTCTCTTGATCTCGTTCGGTTAGTTGTCCAAATTCGGGAAATCATGGTCAATGAATTGAGGGGCACCCCCCACCAAGGCCATTGCTCTGACATCCGTGGACCCCCGCAGACCCAACAATTGGTTACATTAAAAGTTCCTGCAATTTTAGTTGCAAGATCTACAAAAAGGTTATCTCCCCCAATTGCATTACCGAAACTTTCATGGTTATTTGGATGGACTCGAACTAAGTCCGGCTGTCTTAAAGGGGCAGGCACTTTCGAGTGTGGAGTGGAACTTTTCATTGGAACAGTACGCTGGTGTATGCAAAACCAGAGTCCATCAGGGCATGGTGGGCCTGAGTCACCCTTCCAACCGTTAAGAGGGAAAGGAGTGGTATTAGGAATCTGTATATAATGACCCATATTATTTCCTTCTTTTTCCATACAAGGGGTATATGGATGTTGGGTGGTATTTTCTGCCCAGCATTTCTCAGGAACTGAGGTATGGGAAATGAAATTACCTTCCTTTCTTCCCCAAATGTGGTCCTGAAACAGGACCACTGTGTCTCTGCATTTCTTACATTTCACACCTGATAAAGACATAGGCAAACTAAGAAAAATCAAAGAACATAACAATAACATTGTGAATCAAGTCTTTCTGCGAAATCGTAAGGTAAGAGGTTTTTCTCCAGGAACACAAGTCCAATCTGAGTTCGTATCAGGGTCCTGAGGCGCCTCTACAGGTCCCTTAAATCTGGATGCGTGCGTCCACCCCTTCTCTCTTGTTCGTGCTGCAGCCTCTGTAGTTAAGAGAACTTGGTATGGACCTTCCCACTGGGGCTGGAGTTTTTCAGTTTTCCAGGTCTTGATGAGAATCCAGTCTCCTGGTTCCACTTTGTGTAAAGAAAAGTCTAGAGGCGGTGTTTGTGCCAATAGTCCTCTCTTTCGTAAATCTGTAAGAGAGCGTGACAGTGCCTGTAAATAGTTCCTAACAAATATATCCCCTTCCCCCAAGGTGGGACACCCCTCAACTGTACTCCAGAAGGGAAGCCCAAACATCATTTCATAAGGGGACAACCCTACATCTTTTCGTGGGGCAGTACAAATTCTCAATAAAGCCAGGGGCAGACACTTTATCCAAGGCATTTTAGTTTCCACCATTAATTTTGTCAATTGCATTTTTAGGGTTCCATTCATACGTTCAACCCTCCCTGAGCTTTGTGGATGCCAAGGGGTATGCAATTTCCAAGAGACCTGTAATGCATTACAAATCAATTGTTGGATTTTTGAAGAAAAATGTGGACCCCTGTCTGAGTCTATAGAATCCATTATACCATATCTGGGGATTATCTGCTCTAGGAGGAGGCGAGCTACTGTAGAGGCTGTAGCATTTACTGTTGGGAAGGCTTCCACCCATCGGGTAAAGTGATCTATTATCACCAACAGATACTTCCATCTTTGGACTTGAGGTAACTCTGTGAAGTCGATCTGGATACGTTGAAAAGGGCGTATGGCTAATGGTTGACCTCCCATGGTCCCTGTCCTCATTACCTTCTTATTAATTTTTGTGCATAGGTGACAATTCTGCACCTCCTGTTGGGCCAAGGTGTAGATTCCCTTACACACATATTCTCAAAGCACTGTGTCACATAAGGCTTGGGTGCCCCAGTGGCTCTGATGATGCAGGTGTTTTAAAATATTGCGAGTTATTTCTTTATTTAGAACCATTCTTCCATCTGGTGTCTTCCATGTTCCATCAGGCAGCTGGCTTGCGCCCAGCTGAGCCATGTCCTTTTCTTCCTTAGCAGTGAAAATGGGAGCCTTCTTTATGCCTTGCCTTATTGGGATTAAGGTCAGCAAACGGACTTCTTGTTGCATGGCTGCCCTTTTGGCTTCTTCATCAGCCAGTCTGTTTCCAATTGCTGTCGGGGTATCTCCCCTCTGATGGCTTGGTATGTAGACCACTGCTATTTCCTGGGGTAATGTCAAGGCTTCTAAAGTCAGAGTAATCATCTGTTCGTGTGCCAATTCCTTTCCTCTTGATGTAATTAGACCACGCTCCTTCCAGATCTTACCAAAGGTATGCACTACCCCGTATGCGTATTTGGAATCAGTGTAAATCGTTCCAATTTTCTTTGCCAGTATTCTGAGGGCTCTTTGCAAGGCATATAGTTCACAGGATTGTGCTGACCAGCTTCCGGGTAGTCTCGTGGATTCTACTACTTTCCAAGTATTTCCTTCTATTATAGCATACCCACTTCTTCTCATTCCGTCAACACATCTGGCGGAGCCGTCAATGTAGAATTCATATCCTTCTCCCAGCGGAGTATCGCAAAGGTCTTCTCAGGTCTTGGTCTGAAGATCTGTCAACTCGACACAGTCGTGCTCCACCTCTCTCTCTGTTTCACTGCCGTATAAAAATTGAGCTGGGTTGCAGCTATTAATCTTTGCAAACTGTAGATCTTCTCCGACCATTAAAATGGTTTCATACTTTAATATGCGAGAATCAGTCAGCCATCGATGGGCAGTTTGTGTTAATAAAACACTCACAGAATGGGAGGTGTACACAGTCATCTTTCCTCCAAAAGTAAGTTTACGTGCTTCCTCTACCAACAGAGCAGCAGCCGCTACTCCCTGGATACACGTCGGCCATCCGCGAGACACTGGGTCCATCATTTTGGAAAGGAAAGCCACTGGGTGTCGCTGACCGCCTTTTTCCTGTGTTAAAACTCCCACAGCTGTTCCTTGGTTATGAGTGACAAATAGCTGGAAGGGCTGTTTTAAAGAGGGCAGAGTGAGTACTGGGGCTCGTGTCAGGCGATGCTTCAAGTCCTCAAACCATCCCTCCTCCTCCTGGGTCCATTTCAATGGATATTCATTTTCATTTGTCAGCTTTTCATACATAAACTTCACCAAAGCTGAGTAGTCCTCTATCCATAACCTACAGTAACCTAAGAGTCCCAGGAATTGTCTTATTTCCTTCTTATTACGGGGTAACGGCATTCTAGTGATTCCCGCAATCCGTTCAGGGGTAATCCGTTTCTGTCCTTTACTTATCTGGTGTCCCAGATATACCACAGTTCTCTCAACAAACTGTAACTTGTTCCTGGACACCCGTAGACCCTTTTTCCCCAGATAATTCGAGTCTAATTGTATCTCCCCTCATTTCTTGTTCCTTGGGTCCTGATAATAGTAAATCGTCCACATACTGCATTAGTTGGGAATCATCAGATTGTGGATAGTCCACCAGGATTTGTTCTAGCATTTGTCCAAACAGGTTCGGAGATTCAGTGAAACCTTGGGGCAATACAGTCCACCGAAGCTGTCTCCGTCTACCTGTCCATGGATTTTCCCATTCAAACGCAAACATATCTCTACTTTCCTCTTCTAATGGACACGTCCAGAAGGCATCCTTCAAGTCGATAACACTAAACCACTCATGATCTGGGGGAATCCGACTCATAATAGTATAGGGATTAGGCACCACTGGGTGGCGGGTCTGAACAATAGCATTCAAACTTCTTAGATCCTGAACTAGGTGATAGGATCCATCTGACTTTTTCACTGGGAGTATAGGGGTGTTATAAGGTGACATGCATTCTTCCAATAGTCCGTCTCGTATTAGAGTCTCAATTACCGGCTGTAGCCCTTTTCTCCCTTCTAAAGAAATAGGATACTGACGTTTCCTTACCGGCTGATGACCTGGTATTAATGTGACATGTAAAGGTGGGATGTCCAGACCTCCTCGATTTCCCTCCTTATACCAGACTCTCTCGTCAATCTGCCGTTCATCCTCTTCCTTTAAAGCACAGAGGTGGACTCGCACTTCTCCGTTCACAGGGAGAGCACCCAAACCTAGGAGAGCCTGTAAGTCCCTTCCTAGGAGGTTAAATCCAGCCGACGGTAACAACAAGAGGTCTTGTACCCCTTCTCTTTCTTCCAGTTTCACTGTTACTTGGGGAATTATTGATACCATTCTGGGAGCCCCTTCTATCCCAGAAATTGTCAAATTACTTTTTACAGGTTCAGTTCCGATTGGCACAGTTATTACACTACTTCGTTCCGCTCCTGTGTCCACCATAAACACCACCTCTTCTCCCTTGGGACCAATTTTTAGTTTTACCAGGGGTTCCCTCTTATACTTGGTCCCTAACATTTGGAACCCCTGACACCCCTAATCTTCTTCCATAAGTTCGAGGGCACGCAATTCCCTCTTGTATCGGGGGCATTCCCTCTTAAAGTGTCCTTCCTCATTGCAGTAATAGCACTTAACGAACCTCCGGGGTCTTCCCTCTCTTGGATATCTTGGATTGTTTAGAGGAAGGTTTTGTTTTCTTTCCCCTCTGGATTCGGCATTCATCTGTCGGATAGTCTGTACCATAACCTTTGTCGCCCTCTTTTGATCTTCTTCTTCTCTCTGCACATGTACTTTTTGCGCCTTTTTTAACAGGTCACTTAGGGGTTTTTCGCTCCAGTCCTCCTCCTTTTCTAGTTTCTTTCTAATGTCCTGCCATGATTTGGAAACAAATTCAATTCGAATAAGCTGTTCACCCATTGGTGTACTAGGGTCCACGCCCGCATACTGTTGGACATTCTTTCTCACCCTCTCCAAAAAATCAGTAGGGGACTCGTCTTTCCCCTGGTGGTTCCCAAATGCCTTGGTGAAATTGTGACCCTTTGGCACAGCCTCCCGTATCCCTTTAATTGTCCACTCTCTATATTGTCTCATACTTGCCAATCCCTCGGGTATTCGTTTGTCCCACCTGGGTTCATTTAAGGGATATTTTTGTTCATGGGGTCTGGGGTCCCCAGGTTGTTCATATTCCCACATGAGGAGGGCAGCCCGTCGAATCATCTGCCTCTCCTGGGGTGAGAATAATGTTCCCATTATTGCCTGCATCTCTTCCCACGTATATGTGTTTGGTCCCAGGAATTGGTCAAGCTGTTCAGCCAGTCCTATAGGATCTTCCAAAAACTTTTTCATTTCTTTCTTAAATCCCCGCACCTCTGTACTAGTTAGGGGAACATTCACATATCCCGTTCCCCCTCCCGGTCCTCCCATAGGAACTTCCCTCAGGGGATTTAGGCTTATTGAAAACTTTGATGGTCCTGGACCAGCCTGGGATCTTGTCCAGGGTCGGTTTACCGGTGGAAGTTTAGGGTCCGACTCCCTTAATTCATCCTTTTTTTCCCGGCCCCTTTCGGGGCAATCAGATTCATCACCTTTCCCCTCCGGTAATGAGCTTTCCTCGGGCGCAGTAGGCACCGGGGGAATATAAGGAGGGGGAAGGTTGTCCAGAGGTTCCCATTTCTTTTCTCCCGCTACCCTCAATTTAAAACATTTTGTTAAGGATCCTGGCCAGGGAACCCAACAAAATGCATATGCTGACTCTTCTTGATTCACCTTTGGTCTCGAATTTACATATATGTTTAATGCTTGTCTAACCCAATCCTCATCGGATCCAAATTTCGGCCACCAGACCGAGGAACCTTTAATAGGTTGTTTCGACCAAAGGAGACAATATTGGACCATCTTTTTCTTGTTTTTGTCTCGATATTTTTTACTATCCCAATTTTCAAACATTCTCCCCAAAGGGCTGTCAAGGGGAACTCCCAGGAATTGTCCTGAATTTTCAGACGAGCCCTTAGATTTTGATCCTCCCATTTTCCCACCTAGATCTGTTTATCGTTGCTGAGGACCCTCTCGTTCTGGACCCTACTCCCTTCTTCTCAGACGCCTCGTCGGAGGTACTGTCCCTCCTTCGGTTACCGCTGAGGTTTCCCTGGGGTTGACCCCTTTCTTCTCGGCACTTCGTCGGAGGTGCTGTCCCTCCTTCGGTTACCGCCGAGGTTTCCCTGGGGTCTATCCTAGAGTCCCACGACAGGGTCCTCACGCCACGACAAAAGCTCTATACCTGATCTATTACGTTAGGTTTTTTATCCAAACAGGTGTATCCCGTTACACCTGTTACCCAATCCCCACACCACAATCGTAAGTCGTGACTTACCGGTTTCTTCCCGGGGATTGAACCGTCACCCTTCTCCTCTCCGTCTTGTCGTGTCACCTTGTCCGGATACCACTCGCTCAAGCCGCCCGAAGCGACGAGCAAGGGACTAGGAGCCGCTGAACTCAGCGGGGTGCACCGCCTCCGATGTCCCTCTTCTCGCCTCCCCTCACGGCCGGAGTGTAGATCCCGGACGAGCCCCCATTTGTCAGAAATAAAACTTCTCACACATGAGTCTCTTTAAAACTGATGACACGACAAGCTTTATTTACAAGTCTGCAGAGTTGGACTCAACTGGCTTCTCACCAGTTAAGCCCCGATACATACAGTGCATTGATTTTTATACCCTTATTGTTTGCCCTTCCCCTTCTTATTAATACTGTTTTAATTGGTTAGTATTACAAAAGCATTCTAAGTATAACTGCATTTTTAATTATCACGTTCGTTACGTACGCTGTGAACTCTACATACACTAAATTCTGTTTCTCACCCTTCTTATCAATCTTTTGTCTCCTGCATGTCTCTCACTATGACCATGAAAAGAAAGGTTTAAAAAAACATATTCAGCAGAACCTTTTGGCTGCTAGTAAGCTCCCTGTCCGTTCTGGCTTCCCTTTTTATGATTAATCATCACATTTTAACTTAAGTCATTTTAACCTAAATTCTCTATATGACACCTGTTCTATTCCCCACACATCTGCTCTCACCTTTAGTCCTCCCACACAGAAAAGGGAATTGGTTCACTTGATCTTATTTTGCACCCACTCACATTATTTAATCATATCTTGTTTCTTCCCCTTTCAGCATTCCAGGGGTTCACTCCCTTCAAGACTCCCTGGTTCATTCATCCATCTCCATAAACACCCATTTCCACTTTCCCTTCCTCACTGAGGGGAAAAAACATCCATTTCTCTTTTGCAACTTCACCATATGTCACAATACCTACACTTTGACCTCTTCCCTTCTTTGCTATTCACTCCTTCCGGGTGAGTCAAAAGTTTTATTAATACTCTGGATCATCGTACTGCTAACATGCATGGAAAAAAAACATTTGTATGAATGCAAAGGGCATGACTGCATAATTACTTGTGTCAAGAAATAACTGGAAGTAAAATTTCACTCTTCAGATATATGCAGTACAAAAACTTTACAATCAGCTTGTGAGAACTCTCTCTAAAGGCAACTGAATTTTACAACATTTGCCCTCTTTGTTGAACCATGACAAATATACATTTTGCAACCTTTGGTGAAATTTTAATTTTAAACTGAACATTGAGTCACACAACATCTGCCAACTTCCTGATCTCTGCAATTGTGTGCACTATTTCCCATTGCAAAGCAATTATTTACTTTAAAAAATATAATTAGTTCACTATTTACATAACACATCGAACTATTCTCAGTGATATAAACATAATTTATGTATTCCTTTCCTCCTTACTTGTAGATAATATTCAGGACTTGAGGTCAGCGAGGAATGCTGCCAACGGACACAGTCCAGGCAGCAGCAGTGGTGGTGTGCGTTCTGAGGGACGCGCTGGGGATTAGCACAGCCAATTAGCTCTGCAGGGAAAGGCCACGGTCTAGGATCTTTCCGTTACCGGACATTGAGGAGTAAGATTGGTCGGAAAGTCCCTCAAACAGCAGAAGGGGGAAATAACCCGAGGAAGCCACATTAATTGCCATTGTGGTGTAACAGCTGAAATGTGCACACGAATATGAAGGTTAATAGACTTTTCACCTTTTCCTTTGTCTAGATATGAACAAGACATTAGAATTTGAAAAGTCCAGACACTGTCCATAAATATTTTACAGTGAATAAAGTTTATTTAAAAAAATTAAAAAATATACTCAGGACTTCAGTTTTGATTCCTCTTCAAATCATAGCTATTTTTGCTGTTTACTCCCTTTATCCGCGAATAAAGACAGTTTAAAAAAGTCTTCACACGTATTAAAAATTGTACTCTGTGCAGTCTTAAATCCTGGCCATTTTGCACACCAACGTCGGCGAACAGAACAAACACAGAACAAAAAGAATTCTCAGAACTTGTAATTTATTTTCTAAAACAAGATTGTCGTCCTTGGCAGTTTGAGAAATACAATTCAAAGATTTTTAAAATGTGCGGAAATTTGGGTTGATGTGCAGCTCAAACGGCGTATCTGAGTCTCCCATCAGTTCTTGGAGGCGGAGCTTTCGTGGAGGCATATACAGGACTTCAGCGAGCACTCGGGGGGCTTTCGTGCGGTGGCGTTTCACGGCTCAGGGTCTGGTTGCTTTCGTGCTCTCTGAGGGATGTGATTAAGGTATGTTCGAAATTCGTTCAGACGGTCCGAGTAGGATTTCTGCCTGCAAACGGTGGAATTGACCGCGCAAAAAGGAAAATTGAGTCGACAATGACAAATATTGATTTCCAAAATGTTGGTGAATAACAAAGCATTTTAGTGTTGGTTGTTGTCACATTAATTTTAAGTGTGGCACCGTATTGAATTGCATTCCTTTTACATTTAATCAAAAACATCTGGATGCTAACAGGTTAACATTCTACAAAGAAATATGGTCCAGTTCCAAATGTAGAATATCTGCAAAAAAAATTGGGTTAAGCGTCATGAGAGGTCTTAGTGGAATTAATACGAGCGAAAAAAGTGCAAGATGTTGATTGTCCAATGTTATTAGCATTTGTCTAATACGAAAATAAGACGCTGTGATTTTTCTTGAGACAAAGATGCAACATTTTTCCACACTTTAAGGCAAAGTCATATTAAGCCCTTTCTAAATAACGATAATAATTAAAGTCTTAAAACGTCTTTACAAACTCTATGAATTTCATTACGAGATTGTGCAAAGATTGCAGTGGAAGTTGCCGATTGGTCTCTTTAAGACTGATTTCACCTTCCCCACTGGGAAAATCGGTCAGCCTAGTTTTTTTTCCCGTCCAATTTGCAAGTTCGCCTTATTCCCAGTCAGCCGGGCTTTCAGTCCGTGTTTTACCGAAGGACTCGTCTTAAAAGTAGCAGTTCTTTTGCCAATATCAGAACATTGGAATTGTTTTCTTTAATGAGAAGTGGAGACATGGTGGTCAAGTCAGCTTGCCCTGACCTTTAAAAAAGTATGCTGTTTCAAAGAATCAGTGACATTTTTAGGTGAGTGGTCATTTGTGCAATAGTTGCAACTTATTATTTATTCTTTTAAAAAAAGGGGCTTATCAAAATTCACCAAGAAATTCACACCGAACGTAATGTGGACAAAGTGCATTTTTCCGCGGTCTAACCACCATCCATTTCCTGACGAAACACTGGCAGCAGATGGAGAAACACACCGCAGATGCTAGAATGTTGAATGAACAAAGAAAACTGGAGGCACCCCACGGACCAAGCCATATGCATGGATCTGTACGGTGACTGACCTTCCCAGCAGGCTGCCTGACTCCCAGTGTCCATCCAAGTCTTTATTTGTTCACCGTCGGGCATGCTACTGGGTCCCTCTGCGGAGAACCATAGAACAATGACAGGCCACCTCAACCCCTCTAGTCTGTGCTGAACCATTTTTTGCCTATTCTCACTGACCTGCGCCCTGCCCATAGCCCTTCATACCTCTCCCATCCATGCACCTGACCAAAATCTTCTTAAATGTTAAAAATTGAACCTGGATTTACCACATCAGCTGTGTGAAGAAGTTTCCCCTCCTGTTCGCCCTGAACTTTTCCCCTTTCACCTTTAACCCATGTCATCTGGTTTGTACCTCCTCTCCCTCAGTGGAAAAAAATCTATCTACATTTACTCTGTCTATCCCCCTCATAATTTTAAATACCTCTATACCTTTCCCTGTACCCCAATTCCTGAAGTCCGGGCAACATACTAGTCAATCTTCCCTGCACTCTTTTCAATGTTATTGATATATTGCCTGTAGTTAGGTGACCAAAACTGCCCACAATAATCCAAATTTGGGCTCACCAATGTCTTACAATGTCGTCCACACCAATCTCGCTTGGGCTAAAAACATGCCGGTGCTGAGCCTTTGTTGCTAGCTTTGATATTTTTGCTGTTAAAATGTAGGAGTAATTTTTTTGGATTTTAAGTTGTTTGCTATTCACCAAGATCTTGACTGCTACCTGTTGAATCCTGAGGTCAAATAAAGTCAACACTCTTAGGATGAGTTAAATATGCTCCGTTTTATTCCACCATTCCCTGTTGGTCCTGTGCAACATGCCAGCCATTACAATTGACAACCAATCTATATTATCCTGCAAGGCATTGTAGTTGATAACCAAACTATATTATTTATCACTAGGACATCCCTCCCTTATCAAAGGATCATCAAATAAATGAATAATGCTTAAACTACTTTTAAACCAGTCATCTTTAAATACTGATTATTTTCAATACCATTATCAACTTCAATTTCCAAATCACATATTTTCCTGGATGATTCACAAAACACAGATTTCCAAACCATAATATACAAAGACCATGCTATTGCATCATGAAGTCTTGAAATCTCCTTGGTGGTCGTTGCTGACGTTGCGGTCTCTCTCCTCATATTGTCTAGCCCACCTGTGGACTGCTGACTACGATGTCCTGCTCAGTTTGTCTACCGCCTTGATGTTGGTTTCCAGTAGTTTCTCTTTCCAGCTGGTGCATTCTAGGTCTATCAAGCTGATCACCTTGGCTCTGCTCTCTCCCAGTTTCATCTGGCATCGACATCAATGGAGCATTGCGATGATGATACTTTTTCATACCTCATCCCCTGGTATCATATCTGAAGGTCTGGCATTCCTTTTCATGTCTGCATAAAGCTTTGTTGCCCCTTTTCAGCATTGTGGTCTTCCACTTCCTGGTCATTCACTATGTCAACAACCAGTAGTATTTTGATTCTGATCTTCCAAACAAGAGTTCTGCTGGACTTTTTCCTGTAGTACTATGTGGTGTCACTCTGTATGCTGCTACATACGTCAAAAGAGCTTATTTCCAGTCCATGTCTTCTGCTTGAGTGATTCTCATTGTTTTCTCCAGTGACTGATTCTGACGTTCAACTTCTCCATTGGCCTTGTGACCATTTTGGTGTAACCTTGTGGTGGTGTACACCAATGGTTCTCATGAATTCTCAGAATATCTCTGATATGAAATGAGGTCCATGGTCTGATAGCAAAGTCACTGGTAAGCCATGTCTGGCGATGATCTCCCTCAGTGATGCGATAGTTTTTTCTGCTGTTGTTGATTTCATTTTGACATCCTCATATCTGCTGTAATAGTTGACAACCACCATAATCGACTCTATGGTCTTAAGAAGTCGACTGCAATATCCTCCCATGGTCCTGCTGGTAGCAGGGTGCTTCGTATCAGTTCAGGTGAGTTAGGTCTGCTTGTCACCTGACACCCATGACATGATCTCACATATTTTTCCACATCTTTTTCCATTCCTGGCTTTTGTTTTGTCCCAACAACTTCCAAATGTCCCTCGTGAGCCAGTGCTACCATCCTCCCTCTCAATTTCTGTGGAATGACAAATCGGTTTCCCCTGAGTACACATCTTCCATTGTGCGCAGTTCATCTCTGATGGCCACATAGGTTTTATTTTGACAGCTGTTGATCCGATCCCTAATGTCCATCAGTTCTGGGTCCATGCGCGATTCCTCCTCGATCTCCCTGGTTTGTACTGCCCATGGTGCAACATTCACTTCAACGAATCTCACGAATGATTCAGCCTCCATCTCAAGCATTGAGTGCTTTACCCCATCGTCTTTCAGCAACCTTGATAGTAAATTGTCAATATTGTTTTTCCCTGTTATGTAAACTGCTTCCATCTTGGAGAATAAATGGCTTCCAGTGGGCTGTGATCAGTTAAGAGATAAAATTCTATACCACATAGATAAGCATTGGAAATGTTCGAAGGCCCATACAAGTCCCAAGGCCTCCTTCTCTGTCTGTGAATAGCGTCTTTCAACATCAGTAAGTGACTTGCTCACATATACAATCACACTCCATTGTTTCCCTTACTTCTGAACTAGGACTGCTCCTAGTCCCACTGGGCTAGCATCAGCTATAACTTGTGACTGAGCCTTTGGATCAAAATATCCCAATGTATATGCACGCATCAGGCTTTTTTCAATTTCTGAAATGCCTTCCTTTGGTCTGGTCCGAATATAAAGTGAGCATTTTTCCTTGTTAGCCTCCTCAGTGGTTCTGCAATAGTTGCTAGATTTAATATGAACCTTGCACAGAAGTTCACTAGGCCCAGGAAGCTCTTAACTTCTGTTGCATTCCTTGGTTCTCGAACCTCTGCAACTGCCTTGATTTTATCTTCAGTTGGATTGATATCTTCACTAGTCAGCTTGTGACCCATGAACACCATCTTGGATACATCCAGCAAACATTTATCTGCATTAACTGTCAATCCAGCATCTCTCAACTGGGCTAATGTCTGTCTAAGTCACTCATCATGTTCCTCATGTGTGGCACCATGGACTGATATCATCTGAGATGTTAGCTGTGCCTGGAACGCCTTGGATGACTTTGTGGATTTTGTGTTGATGGATCTCTGGAGCAGCATTTAAACCAAATAGTAACCTCTTTTATCTAAACAGTCCACAATGTGTGAGGAATGTAGTGATTTTTCTTGACTCTGGCTGTAGTTCGAGCTGATGGAAACCCCATTTCAAATCCAACTTTGAAGACTTTGCTTGTCGATAGTTCCTGTAGAACTTCTTCCACTATAGGAATGGGGTGCCTATCCTTCACTACTGCTTCGTTTGCTCTCCTCTTATCAATACATAGTCCGATCTCTCCATTGGGTTTCGGGACTACAACAACTGGGCTGACCCAAGGTGTCGGTTCCTCCACTGATTCAGTTATGTCTTGTTGGATAAGTTCATGTATTTTTGCTTCTACTATCTCCCTCAGCCCAAGCAGTGTCCTCCTCATGGGTTGTGCTACTGACCTGACCTCTGGATCTATTTTCAGTTTGATCTGCCTGTTCCTTAGTTTTCCAAAGCCTTCAAAAACTGACTGGAATTCCTCCTTCAGATCACTACAGGATTGCACTGAGTTCACATTCAGGCCTATATGTAATACACCCATTGCCTGCGCTGTCTCCCTACTCAGTAGAGATTCCTCTCTTTCCTCTATGACAACAAACTCTGCCATCATGGTGGGTGATGTAAGATTACTCTGGACATCCACCTGCACCTCTGCTGTAAAACATCCAATTGTTTGAAGTGGCTTTGATAAGGTGTTTGGAAACCACTTTTTCTCACATCTTCTGGTTGTACATTTTATCTTTTTTTTTTGTTCCTCCCACAATACTCTGTCTATGATGTTGGTATCACTCCCACTGTCCACCATGATGTCAACCTTCACACCTCCAATTACTACTGGCACCTTTGCATTTGCATGTTTATTGTTAATGGCAAAAGCACATCTTATCTCAGTTTGTTTTTCCTGATCGTCATCATGTGTACATTCACATAAGCCCTTTTCAACACGACGCACATTTTGTTCACCTCTTGGCTTACGTCCGCCTCTCCTCCCCCTTTTTCCTCCACAATTATTTGCATGTCTGGGTTCACCTCTTGCTTGGGGTGGGGCTCTGCATTTCTTAGCAAAATGGCCCTTTCTACCACAGCTTCTTTACACTTGACCTTTGGCCGGATAGCATAAATCCTTGCCAAAATGCCCTATATTGCCACATCGGTAACATTCATGATGTTCCAAATAACTAGTGCACTTACCATGTTCCTGTCCTTTGCTTGCAGCAGTAAATATCTTGTGAACTTGACCAGAAATTGCACCATCATATCCAGCTGGGAGACCATCCAATTTCAAACTGAATTTCCACTGCTTCAAATGCTTCAGTGTTTCTGCCAGTGTTTCACCTTTATCCAACAACTTGCATCTCAAGTGGTTTGATGTACAACTTTGTACCACCTGATCAGTTTTTCCAAATCTACTCCATAATTGCAACCTTCGGCCACCTTTCTGAGTTGTTTGACCAATTGAGCAATGCTTTCCATGTCCCTCTGTTTGATCTGTCGAAAGACATGGCGTTGGAATGTGGCATTTGATTCCACAAGAAAATACTTTTTCAAGGCATCAATAGTGTCTTGAAAATCTCCTACAGTGCAGCCCCAGCAGTATACAAGAGTAGAGCCCTTCTCCATGTGAGTTCTGCCGGCGTCGCCCTGTCGACAAACAGTCCCAAGCTGTTGGCATCTGAATCTAATTCCTTGTACCAAGCCACCCAGCAAGCACTAGCTATGCTTGCTTCTCCAATCGAGTCTAATGGAGACAAACCTTTAATTTTCTGGCTTCAATTCCTCCAAATGCCATATTTTCTCATGTGTAGCTAAATATCAAGAATCTCAGTTCATCCTCGTCACCAATGTCGAATCCTGAGGTCAAATAAAGGCAACACTTTTAGGTTGAGTTAAAATATGCTCAGTTTTATTCCACCATTACTGTTTTTACTCCCTCGTGGTCCTGTGCAACATGCCAGCCGTTACAGTTGATAACCAATCTATATTATCCTCCAAGGCATTATAGTCGATAACCGAACTATTATTTATCACTACAACACCACCTTGGTGCTATTTTTCCTGGACTATCCTCCCATCCCATGTTCTAACATACATTGATCTCTGTTTTGAGTAAACTCAGTGATTCAGCCTCAACAGTGTAGAATTCTGGAGATTCAGCACCTCCGTGAAAAGACAGTGTGAAATCACCCAACCCTTATTCTGACCACTGACTCCTGGTTCTAGGCTCCTCAACTTGGCAAATGTCAAAATGTTGAGTTTTGTATAAATTTTGTAAGTTTCCATTAAATTTCCCATTGTTTACTTGAACTCGGGACTGCTCTATCTTTAGTCATACAATAAATCTGCTTTCCCTAGATCCGGTTCAATGATTGCACTGCCAAGTTTTGATATTCTTTGATCTTGATTGGAATTGAGGTTCAAGAGGCCTATCATGCACAGGACTAAGCTGTAAGGGGGTTTGAGCCAGTTTTTGGACTCTTAAATTCCAGTATTTCAATCAACATGTAATGTTGAAGGAGTTGTATTGGCTACTTGAGCAGTTTGGTTAGTGTCAGCACATTCTGGTGGTGCTGAGCTCCTTCTATCACCATTTGTTTTCCTTGTGCTTTTCCAGTGTTTAGAGATGGTGGGTGCAGCGTATTCAGTGCAAATGAGAGTGTATAATAGTGTCCCTAATTGCACCAGTGGAGTGTATAGATTGGCTACATGTGAATGCATTTCATGACCCTAAGCATCTCATTTTCTCATGAACATTTGGCTGCTGCTGATTGGGACAATGGAAATGGGATTGGGCCAAGTGGCTTTCAAAGAATTTCTCAGAGAGGTCTGTGTGCTCCAGAACAAATCAACTTCTTTATTGCAATGTTTTCATTGTATCTGTTCCCAGAACGAGGTATTCCATGTGAGATTATTAAAGATGTCCTCTTTCTTCAAAAAAACCTGGCTTCCCCTCCATTTCCATTCATTCACCAAGATATCCTCCATTTGCTGCCCATCTGCCCTGGTTCCCTCCATCCCCAGATGCTGCAAGGACAGGATTCCCCTTGTCCTTACCTACCATCCCACCAGCCTCTGCATCTATCATATCATCCTCTGCAATTTCCACCACCTAAATTGTGATCCCACCACTAGATGCATTTTCCCATTTCCATCTTTCACAGGGACGCTTCCTCCATTCAACCCTTCACAAAATCACACCCTTGGTACCTATCCCAGTGGCTACAGAAAATGCTACATACCTCCTCACTCACCACCATTTTGGGTCACAAACAGCTCTTCCAAGTGAAGCAAGACTTCTCTTGTGAATCTGGATGGGTCGTCTACTGCATCCGATGCTCCTGTTGTGGCCTCCTTTATATCAGAGAGACTTAAAATTGTCTTGGATGCAGATTGGGAGATCACTTCATTGAACATCTTCGCACTGTCTGCTGTGTTACGAGCCCAGAGGACCCCAAAACCCAGCAGCAATAGATATTCACCAAGACAAATGGTTACTTAAACAAAACTTGCCTTTAATTATCTTTAAACATGAAAATAGAATCAAACTTTAACTTATTACTATTGACGTACTTAACCTAACTTTAACCCCCTTCTGTGTGTGTGTGTGAGTTCAGAAAAGTTCTTGGGTTCACAGTCCAATCTCACTTCTCATTTCTCCAAGTTCACTGGTTGTAGGCAATTCTTATACTGTGCACAGAATTTAATATTTATAAAGTTTACCAGGCTTTGGTGCTTGAATGGTAAATGGTTACCACTAAGGAAGGTTCTTGTCAGTTTTCAGAGAGAGATTTGTTGTTCCAGGATATCCAAAACTGATTCCTTTTTAATCAGCCACTCCAGTGTCCTACTGACAAACTTTCAGGGTTCTCCAGATGATGACCTCTTTCAAGTCACCACAGAGTGCCTTTTTGTTTCTCTTATTCCAAGTGAAACATTAGACAGTCCGTCCTCTTCTCTTGCATGAATCACAATGGCTTTGTCCAGGCTGAACAAAGCACTTACAAACCCATCTTTCAAATGGGGCTTTCCATAAGCTTGCCAGCTTGTCCTGTTCTAGTCCCAGCTGCTGTTGCTGGCTGTAACACCGTTGAAGTGGTATCTCTCCCTCCCTCACACACAGAGAGCCTGTTTCACACTCTCTGCTTGCAAAACCACATGACTCTCTTAGAAGAGCTCCAGACAGAAGGTGGCTCCGACAAGCTCTTTCATCTGTTGCCTTTTTGTAAACAACAATCCATTAGTGAAATCTCTTGGGCTCTCTCCAAAGCTCTTGCAAAGACTGTTGGCCCCATCATGTCTAACATGGGGCAGAGCTCCAGTATTTTAAATAAGATCTGTTTTAAAGTGTTTGTATGTGACCTACTCTAACAAACCTTTCCCAATTTATCTCCCAAAAACCTATCTATAGACTCTGTCACAGCTGTAATAGTGGAAATCTACCATTGGCAAGCCACTTCAATTCCCCGTCCCATTCCAACATGACTGTCCATGGTCTCGTGCACTTCCAAACTGAGACCATTCATAAATTAGAGGAACGACACCTCGTGTTCTATCTATGCACCCTCCAACCAGATGGCATTAACATTGACTTCTCCAGTTTCCATTAGAACCCACCTCCTTTCTCTCTCTCTTTCCCCCACCCTTCTTCTCAAGGCCTGCATTCATAGAGCTACCCCCTTTCCCCAATCAAATCTCAGCTTTACTCTCCTGCACTCCTATCCATGTCTCTTGGCCGCCTGCACTCCTCTCCCACCACCCCAACACACAGCTTTTATTTAGGTGCCTGGCTGCTTTTTGCTCGTAACTTGATGAAGGGGCTCAGGACCGAAATGTTGGTTATATATTTTTGCCTCCCATTGACATTGTGCAACCTGCTGCATTTCTCCACCGCTTCACAATGTCTGCAGGCTTTTTTGTTTCACTCTGATTTGGACCCTGGACATCCTCGCCTCCAGAGCACAATCATGAGGATTGGTAAAAACCTCTCCTCCATCAGTGCTGGAGCACTTCTCTACTCACTATACACCTCTGACTGTGTGATTAGGTACCACAATGTAAATTTCAAATGTGTGGATGATACCATGGTAGCGGGCTGTATAAAAATGGCAAAAAATCAGCATACAGGAGGGATGTTGAAGACTTGGCTGAATGGTGCATCAACAACAACTTTGCACTCAATGTCACCAAAACTAAGGAAGGCAAAAACCAGAGCTGTACGATCCAAAAGTCGTTGGAGGATCAGAGGTGGGGAGGGTGGAAGTCTCTATCTCAGAGGATCTTTTCTGGACCCAATACACTAATGGTATAGTGAGAAAAGCATGTCAGTGCCTCTACTGCCTCAGGAGTTGCAGAGGTTTGGTATGACATCAGACACACTGGTAAATTTCTACAGATATGTAGTGGAAAGTGTGCTGACTGGCAACATCATGATCTGGCATGGGGACACCCATACCCCTCAGCATAAAGCCCTCCAAAAGGTAGTGGACACAGCCCAGGACATCACAGGCAAAACCCTCTCCACTATCGAAAACATCTACTGGGAACGCTGCCGTCAGAGAGAAGCAGCAATCATCGAGAATGCACCCCACCCAGCACACACTGTTCTCACTGCTACCATCAGGGAAGAGATATAGGTGCCATAAGGCTTGGACCATTAGATTCAGAAACAGCTGACACACCTCCACCATCAGATTCCTCAACAACTAACTCCGAGATATTTAAGATATCAGTTACAGATTTCAGATTTATTCTTTCTTTTTCAATCTTTTTATTCATCATAACATGGGTAAATAATACATGAGAAGAATAGGGGTACATAATCAAAAAGGGGGAAAAAATTCACGATGACATCATATGATATAACATATTGCATTACACCACAATTAATGAATATGTTCTCAACTCTTCAAAAGAAAAAATTTATTATATAAAACCCCACCTAATCTAAGGAAAAAAAAAGAAATAGAAAAAAACTGGGCAACCAATCCTGAGAATTTATTAATAAAAATTAATCATCTGGTCTTCACCAACAAAGAGAAAATAAATGAAATTAAATATAGTCCAGAAGGGAAAATAGTTATACAAACTAAGGCATGTGGAAATCTTTCCTCATAAGTCATTCCTGCCATTCCAGGTATCAGCCTGGTGAATCGCCTCTGCACTCCCTCCATTGCAAGAACATCCTTCCTTAGATAAGGTGACCAAAACTGCACACAGTACTCCAGGTGGGGTCTCACCAAGGCCCTGTACAGCTGCAGTAAGGTATCCTTGTTCCTATACTCGAACCCTCTTGATATGAAGGCCAACATACCATTTGCCTTTTTAACCGCCTGCTGTACCTGCATGCTCACCTTCAGAAACTGATGTACAAATACCCCTAGGTCTCTGCACTTCCCCATCTCTTAATCTATTGCCATTCAAATAGTAATCTGCCCTCCGGTTTGTATTACCAAAGTCGATTTCCTCACATTTATCCACATTGTAGTGCATTTGCCATGTATCTGCCCAGTCCCTCAATTTATCCAAATCACACTGGAGCTTCCTGACCCCCTCTTCCGTGCACACAACCCCTCCTAGCTTAGTGTCATCTGCAAATTTGGAGATATTACATCCAATCCCCTCATTCAGATCATTAATGTAAATTGTGAACAGCTGGGGTCCCAGTACAGATCCCTGTGGCACCCCACTGGTCACCGCCTGCCACTCAGAAAATGAGCCATTTATCCCAACTCTCAGTCTTCTACCTGCCAGCCAGTTCTCAATCCACATCAATACTTTGCCCCCAATCCCATGAGCCTTGATTTTGGAAGCCAGTCGTTTATGCAGGACCTTATCGAAGGCCTTTTGGAAGTCCAGGTATTCCACATCCACTGGCTCTCCCCCATCTATTTTACCTGTCACCATCTCAAAGAATTCCAATAGATTCGTCAAGCACGATTTACCTTTTGTAAATCCATTACTTCCAGGAGAGGAGGAATTAATAACTCTTTAAATGTTTTATAAAATTCTATTGGAAATCCATCCTCTCCTGCTGTTGTTCGGTAGCTTTTTTAATATATCCTGTACTTCCTCTATTTCAAATGGCTTTATTAGTTTGTTTTGTTCCTCGTCTTGCAATTTCAGCAGTTCAATTTTAGCTAAAAATTCCTCTATTTTATCATCTTTCCCCTCATTCTCAGTTTGATACAATTGTTCATAAAATTCCTTAAAATTTTCATTAATCTCTGTTGGATTATATGTAATTTGACCTTTTTCCTTGATGCCAGTATTGTTCTTTTAGCTTGTTCTGTTTTAAGTTGCCAGGCTAATATTTTGTTTTTTTCCCCCCAGTTTGTAATACTTTTGCTTTGTTTTCATTATGTTCGTCTCCATTTTGTATGTTTGTAATGTTTCTTATTTAAATTTTTTGTCTGCCAGTTCTCTCCTTTTCATTATATCATCCCTTTTTAACTAATTCCTTTTCTGAACTTACTAACTCCCTTTCCAACTGCTCTATTTCCCGATTGTAATCCTTTTTCATCTTAGTCACATAACTTATTATCTGCCCTCTAATGAAGGCTTTCATTGCATTCCATAATATAAATTTGTCTTTCACTGATCCTGTGTTTATTTCAAAATGTGTTTTAATTTGGCGTTCAATAAACTCCCTAAATTCATGTCTTTTAAGTAGCGTAGAGTTTAATCTCCATCTATGTGTTTTTGGTGGGATGTCCTCCAGTTCTATTGCTAATAATAGGGGTGAATGATCTGATAGTAGTCTAGCTTGATATTCAATTTTTCTAACTCTCCCTTGAATATGGGCTGACAACAAAAACATATCAATACTTGAGTAAGTTTTGTGCCTACTCGAATAATATGAAAATTCCTTCTCTTTTGGGTGTTGCCTCCTTCATATATCCAAAAGTTTCATTTGAAGATTTAACCATAAATTTGGCTACTTTATTCTTTTTACTTGTCTTTATCCAGTTTTATCTAACATTGGGTCCAAATTAAGGTTAAAATCCCTTCCTATCAATGTATTTCCTTGTGTGTCTGCAATCTTTAAAACAATATCCTGCATAAACTTTTGATTCTCCTCGTTAGGTGCATATATATTGAGCAAATTCCAAAATTCTGAGTATATCTGACACTTTATCATTGCATACCTCCCTGCTGGATCTATTATTTCCTCCTCTATTTTGATTGGTACATTTTTGTTAACTAATATGGCTACACATCTAGCTTTTGAATTATAGGATGCTGCCATTACGTGTCCTACCCAGTCTCTCTTTAGTTTATGTTCCGCTTCAGTTAGATGCGTTTCCTGCACAAATGCTATAGCTATTATTTCCTTCTTCAATAAATTTAGTAGCCTCTTCCTTTTAATTTGGTTATGTATTTCATTAATGTTTATAATATAGTTCAACATGCCCATCTTATATCTTGCATCTCTTTTCCACTTCTTTGCCACCTCCATCGCCCTTTTCCCCATTTTTACTTTATATTACACCTAATATATGACAACACATTTAAGACATGATGTACCCCCACAGTTCCCACATCCACTAATACCTTAACCCCAAAAGTTCTTCTCCTTTCTGAGTTGCCCCCTTGCTGGGCAGCCACAACTCCCCTTTTCATTTGGGTTGCGATCTTGTTTGCGGCGTCAACTGATTTTGCAGTGACGGTTATTCCCCCTCCACCCAGCTCTCTTCAGAAAACATTTTTTTAACACATATTACAAAGCTCTCTCTTTTTTCTCCCCTTACTCCCTTCCTTCTGTTTTCTCTCTTTAGTTCTTTACATATACATTGTTTTTACATCTTCATATATATATATTTTATCATCGTTCTTCATTCTTGTTACATCTCTTCATCTCTTCTCCTGTTCTGCAAACATTCTGCGAATTCTTGCGCTTTCTCTGGATCCGAGAATGGTCTGTTTTGCTCCCTGGGTATAAATATTTTAATCATGGCTGGATGTCTTGATATGAATTTGTAACCTTTTTTCCATAAAGTTGATTTCGCTGTATTAAATTCTTTTTTGAACACAAGTTCAAAACTTGTGTCTGGGTAAAAAAAATATTTTTTGACCCTTGTATTCCAATGGTTTATTATCTTCTCTAATTTTATTCCTTGCCCGTTTCAGTATATTTTCTCTTGTCGTATATCTCAAAAATGTTTCTAAGATGGATCTTGGTTTTTGATGTGCCTGTCGTTTCAGAGCTAATGCTCTGTGTGCCCTTTCTATTTCCATTTCTTCCTGAATTTATGTCGTTCCCAGGACCTTCAGATCCATCCTTTTATAAATTCCTTCATGTCTGCGCCTTCTTCACCCTCCTTAAGGCCCACTATTTTTATGTTGTTTCATCTACTATAATTTTCCAACATATCAATTTTCAGAGAGAACAACTCTTGTGTCTCTTTAATTTTTTGTCACTTTCTTCCAGTTTTTCTCTTAAATCATTCATTTCCATTTCTACAGCCGTTTCCCACTCGTCCACCCTCTCTACTCTTTTCCCTATTTCTGTCATTACCAGTTCTAACCTTTGCATTTTATCTTCTGCTCTTTTCATTTTCCTTTTAATTGCATTAAACTCTAATGAAAACCATTCTTTACTGATCTCATTTGTTCTTCAAAAAAACCTTTATCTATATTCTGTTCACCAGTTTTACCTTTTATTTCTCTTTGTCCATCAGTTTTACCTTCTATTTCTCTCTGAAGATCTTGGTCTTCTTCTTCCTCTTCTGTGTCTGTATCTGTGTTTGTTTCTTTTTGTGTCTGTGTCTCTTCTGTTTTTCCTGATGAGCTGCTTGTATCTCTTTGACAGGCCTCTTCTTGCTGGGCCTCTTGTTGCTGTTCCTCTCCTCTTGGGCTGCTCGTCTGTTGTGCTTCTTGACATTGGTCTCTTTTCGATCTTCCCTCCATGTCTGTTTCATCACACCCTCTTCTGCTGGTCTTCCTTATCCTCCAGCTGAGAGCCCTGGTGTCGGGCGTCTCTCAGTTGCTCGATCTGTGATGGCCCGCTTCTCTGCTGAGTCCCCCTCCCACCAGTGTCCCCTTTCTCCTCTGATTGAGCACTTTTATTTGGCTCCGAGAGCCATTTTTGTAGTGGACCAACTGGCTGGTGGGTCGTGACTCCGTAGGGCAGGTACTGACCACGAGGGTTGGGCACTCCTCGTCACCACTGCATCCTGTTCCTTCTTGCAGGTAAGGCCTTCTTCCTTCTTCGGTGACTTTTTTTACTATTTTTTTCCAGCTGCTCTTACTTTCTCCTTCTTGGAAACCATCTTCTTTCTCTTCTCTGTATCTTTATCTTCTATTTCTTGTACTCTATTTCAGTTATGCTTTTCTTTTTCCTAACTTTTTTTTTCCTATTTTCCTGGAGAGAGCTGGTTTTCCTGACTGGCCACTACTCCATCACGTGACTCCTCAAAAAATATTCATTTTAATGCAATTTACTCGACCAATTAATGTTAACAGCAGATCTTTTTATTTAGTCAAATCCATTTTAATCCTTTTTAATAAAGGAATGTAGTTTAATTTATATAAAGACTAGTAGTCTGCGTTTACTACCACTCCTAAATATTTAATTTTATCTGACCACTTTAATTTTATAATACTTTTATATTCTGAATAATCTCCATTCCCAACTGGCAATATTTCACTCTTATCCCAATTTACTTTGTATCCTGACAACTCCCCAAATTTTAACAAACAATCTTGTAAATATTTCAAAGATTGTTCCAGTTCTGTCAAATATACCAACACATCATCTGCAAGTAAATTAATCTTATATTCATCATCCACAATTTTCATTCCTTTAATCTTATCATTTTGTCATATTGTCTAAGCTAACGGTTCGATAGCCAATGCAAATAAGATTGGTGACAATGGACAACCTTGTCGTCGAGTCCATCGCATTAATTTAAATGGTAAAGAAATTTGGCCATTTGTCTCCACCCTAGCAATTGGGTTTGTATATAAAGCCTTAACCCAACCAATAAAATAAGGGCCAAAATTAAATTTCTCTAACACCTTAAATAAAAAATTCCACTCAACTCTATCAAAGGCTTTTTCAGCATCCAGCATTGACCAATGTTATCAATCTGAGGATATTATCAGACACGTTTCTATTTTTAATAAAACCTGTTTGATCTATACATAACAACTGAGATAAATATTTGGCAAGTCTATTCGCTAACACCTTCACTATAATTTTATAGTCTACATTTAATAAAGGAATAGGCCTATACAAAGATACTTTTAATGGATCCCTATCTTTCTTAGGAATCACAGAAATTATAGCACTCGAACAAGATTCCAGTAACAACTGTTCCTCAGTTACTTGCTGCAATACATACCCAAATACAGAAGATAAATCTTCATAAAATACTTCATAAAATTCAACTGAAAATCCATCATCTCCTGTTGACTTTTCATTCAGCATCTCCTCTATCGCCTCTTTAATCTCAAAATCCGTGAATGGAGCTTCCAATTCTTTAACCTCCTCCTCCCCTAAAACAGATAAATTTAATTTCAATAAATAAGATTTAATCGAGCCATCGTCCTGCTTTCCCTCAGAAGTATATAATTTCTGGTAAAATGAATAAAACTAGTCATTAATTTCCTGAGGTTTATAGGTAACTGTTGAGTTCTTTTTCACAGCATTAATAGTTTATGATGTCTGTTCTGTTTTTAACTGCCATGATAATACCTTATGAGCTCTCTTACCCAATTCATAATAACGTTGCTTAGATCGATTTTTCAATTTCGTTATTTCAACTTCGTTAAAGCAACTTTTTTATCTTCTGTAACATCTTTCTGAAATTCCTTTTCCATTTCGTTAAAGCAACTTTTTATCTTCTGTAACATCTTTCTGAAATTCCTTTTACAACTCAGTAATTTGTTTCTCCAATGTTAAACTTTCCACCACATTGATTTTTTAATTTCGTGGTATAGCGAATTAGTTTACCCTCGTAAATATGCTTTCAAAGCATTCCACAGTACAAAATTACTATGTACTGAATTAACATTCTCAGCCAAAAACAAAGTAATCTTCTCCTTAACAAAAATAATAAACTCTGGTTTCTTCAGTAGCATTGTATTAAACCTCCATCTATAAGACAATTGCACCATCTCTGGATTTACACAGGAAAAATATAACATTGGATGGTCAGACTTTTATATTCAACCTGTAGTACTCTACCTTGCAGATGCACCAAAACCAAGAAAAAAATCTATTCTAGAAAATGAATCATGTGTAGGTGAATGAAAAGTCTTTCTCCTCCAAACATCAACCAAATTCAAATCTTTCATCTTGGCTCCTATTTGTGTTGCCACCTTTGATTTCCTTATACTTTTTGGAGATCTATCCAATAAAGGGTCAAAAACGCAGTTTAAAATCTCCCCCAACCAGAATATTATTATTGGCTTGATTTAACAATAAAAGAAGCCTCCGACATGAACCGTTCATCATCTACATTAGGTGCATAAATATTTAATAAAGTCCATGATTTTACAGTTAACCATCAAAACCCTCTCAGCATTTCCCTCAAACGATTCCAATTCAAACGGTAATTTCTTATGAATTAAAATCACTACACCCCTTGCCTTAGAATGAAAAGAAGAAGAGAACACATGACCAACCCACTATCTCTTCAATTTCAAATGCTCTTTTTCGGTCAAGTGTGTTTCTTGCAAGAAGGCAATATCAACTTTCATTTTTTTTTATACAAGCCAAAACTCGTTTGTGCTTAATTGGGTTATTCAAACCCTGGACATTAAAAGTTGCAAAATTCAAATTAGACACTTCTTAATCTAATAATGTAACACACTACTATAAAATAGTGCTCCCCTTTCTAGTTCCCTTAATATTCTAAACCCTCCCCCTATATAAAAATTCCAAAAAATAAAATAAACACAATCCCCAAACAAACTACTAAAAAGTAGTAGCTCCCTAAAAATCTGGG
Organism: Narcine bancroftii; assembly: GCF_036971445.1. Taxonomy (NCBI): domain Eukaryota; kingdom Metazoa; phylum Chordata; class Chondrichthyes; order Torpediniformes; family Narcinidae; genus Narcine; species Narcine bancroftii. The sequence continues at coordinate 120,042,489 of NC_091473.1, read as the reverse complement.
TGTGGTTAAAAACCCACTAGTGGCAGGTGGCCAAAGGTCTCTGTGTCATCCACCCCACCAGTCAGATAAAGTACAAAGTACTTAAACAAATATTATCAACCCAATTATTCCAGTCCTAGTGATTGTTCTGGATCCTCAATATCAAGAAGACTTTGCGTCAATTCAACTTTCTTTCCATTCTTTCCATGTTTTCCATTCTTCCCATTGCCATTTACTCTCCTTTCAGGTGACAATGATGACGATCGTCCATTTCCTCGTAAATCCGGCAATGAATTAGCAAAAATTAATGTATCATGATCATTTTCAAAGAATTGAGATTGAAAGTTCCCATAAAAAACTTTCAATACAGCTGGATAACGAAAAGCAAATTTGTATCCCTTTCGTCACAATACTTCTTTGGCTTAATTAAATTCTCGGCACCTTCTAATAATTTCTTGACTCAGATCAGCATAGAAAAACACTCTGTTATTCTGAACCATCATTGGAGCCAGATTTTGCCGTGCCTTCTGCACCATTATTCACAATATCATTTCTCGATCCTGATATTTCAAACGACGAATCAGGACTGCTCGTGGTGGTTGGCCTAGAAACAGTTTTTTCTTTAATGCTCTGTGTGCCTGATCTAACTCCAGAGCATCTGGAAAAAAATTCCTTACCCAATGCCTCAGGAATCCATTTCTTAAGAAACTTTACCAGAAGACCTACTATTTTTACATCATTTCTTTGACCTTGATTCTCTAATGAATCAATCTTCTTCAATAATTCCTTCTTCTGAATCCCCCAATCCACGAAAGAATCCTCCACTTTTACCATTTTTTCTCTTTTACGCTCCACTTGTAAATATGCTTTACATTAAAAAAAGGTTTCTTCAATCTTTTTAAAATTACGGTGTCCACTGATTTTATACACTTACTAACATCACTTTTAACTACAGTAATATCTTGCTTCATAAGGGTAATCTCTTTACACATATTGTTCATTTTAGTTTCCACTTCCATAAATCCCTGGTTCATCTGAGTAGACATCTGTATTGACATGTTTTCTATCTGATGAGCAATTCCTTCCAAGATTGTAAATGCAGAGTCCAGTCCAGGTTCCATCACTTCCCCTTGAGGCTTATCCTCTCTGGTCCCAGCCCCCATAGATTCTTCCTGTGTTAATTCCAGTAACACTGAACTCTCTTCCTCTTCTGAAACAGTAAGTCCTCTTCCAGTGCGGTTGCGGGTCTGGACCACCCGTCGACAGCACACTGAGCTCACCAGCCTGCTGCCGTTCGGGCTCCCCCACAGCCCACACTTTCTCTAGTAACTCGCGACGCACCGCGCATGCCTGGAAAAGTCACCGAACGCACAGGTGCATCCTCCAATGCTACACTGCGCATCCCCAGACCACCAGGCAATGCTGCGTGTTCGCATGTCTGTCCCCGCTCGGCCAATCCGCTCACGTGCCTGGATTCGTGGGGGCGCGAGTCTGGGACAGCCAAGCTCATCACAGAACCGGTGCCATCTTGTGGATCCAGCGCCGGCGTAATACTCATCCGAGCAGGGGTCCTTTGAGGCTTGGGAATTCCAGTCAGTGACTCCGTGGCTTCAACTTGGTATGTAGCCCTCAATTCTTCAACAGTTTTATAAGGCAATTTCTTTTGTAATTGAGTTTTTGATTTCTTCACATTTGTAGCCATATTAATCCTCTACTGTTCCAAAGTTTGTAAATCCTACTTTTAACCACTTTTACAACTTTTTTAAAAACAGGTATTTAATAGTCTAACTGGGGAGAGGTGGAACTACATGTCTGTCCTCTATGCCATCTTGCCTCCCTGACCAGCTGTGAGGTAAGTCAGTGACCCGGTTGGACCTTTTCAAGTTGCCGTGTACCTAGGTTTGTAACTATGCAAATTGCCTAGTTAACCCCATTTTACATGGCAAATTGAAAAAACCTCATGTTTCAGATTAGTTACCCTTCCTTAGAACTGGGTGAAGAGTTGCAACTTTGTAGTTTTCAAAGCCAAGTTGGTAGATTATTACAGATAGATCAGGTCGTTAAGAGCACAAGCACACTGACAAGAATCTTTAAAGAAATGGTGAGAAAAGGACATGAGCATGTGTGAAGTGTTCATTCCAAAAAGGTTGCAAAGTCCCTAGACAGGAGACAAGACATTTTTCAAGTTTACATTGGGCTTCACTATTGCAGTGGAGGATCCTGCAGACAGATGCATCAAAAAGGGAGGAGGATTGAGAATAAAGATGGCATCCCTACGAATTGTACACAGCAGCTCTGCAAAGAAATCACCCAATCTGCAGTTTTTTCTCCAATGTGGAGGAGGCCATGCTGCCTACCGTGCATATATTTATTTTGTGTATCTGATCCTCAGCCTGCGAATGGTATCAATGAAAATGCATGTATATTCTTCACAGCAGATTTTTTTTTTAAAAACTCACGACAATCTGAAATATTGATGTGCAAAATTTGAGGTGGCACAATAAAGTAAAACAATAAAGAATAAATAATAGTTGCTTCTCAAGTTTAGCTACGAGGATTCCATCCTGATTTATCATGCTTCTTCTGTGGAATTTGCATATTTCTCTATCTCTTCTTTTAATATATTTATTTAGACATACAACACAATAGCAGGTCCTTCTGGCCCACAAGCTCATGCTGCCCAAATACTAATTAACCTGGTATATTTTAGAAGGGTATTGTGTGTTTTCTTCCAGGTGCTCCATTTTCTCTCACATCTCATAGATTTGCAGATTGGTAGATAAATTGGCCATTATAAATTGTCTCTAGGGTGCTAGTAAATGGTACAATCTGGCAAAAGTAGAGGATAATGTAGGAGAACAGAGTGAGTTACATGTGGATGGGTGCTTGATGAAGGATCTGTTTCCACAGAGAAACACAAGAACTGCAGATGCTAGAACTTTGAGCAAACAAAGGAGTAACTCAGCAGGTCAGGTAGCATCCATGGACTGTCAATGTTTTGGTTCAGGTCCATTTCTTGAACTCAAGGGTCAGGAAAAAGTGTCTTGATCTGAAATGTTAACTCTGTGCTTCTGCTTGACCTGCTGAGTTCCTCCAGCTTTTCTTTGTATCGATTTGTTTTCATATTTCAATGACTGATTCTAAAAGGAAATTACTGCAGAAACTGTGACATACTCAAAGTTCAGATTTATTATCAGCTTGCATACATGACATCACACACAACCCTAAGATCCTTTTTTTCCTGCAGGACTGGTAGAATTTCTAATTATCAGTAGCTGTAAACTGTATTTGAGAAGAAAGAAATGTAAATAAACTGTGAAAATACAGAAAATAAATATTCAGTAATAAATAATGATCAAGGTTAGAGTCCTTAAATGACTGAATGAGTCTGTTGTTCAAGAGTCTGATGGTTGAGGGGGAGTAACTATTCTTGAACTTGGAGGTATGAGCCTTGTGGCACCTATATCTGTTTCCTGATGTAGCAAGAGCAGAGCATGTCCTGCGTTGGATGGATCCTGGATGATTGCTGCTGCTCTCTGATGGCAGTGTTCCGTTTTTGATGTTGGGGAGAGTTTTGACTGTGATGTGCTGGGCTGTGTCCACTACCTGTTGCAGGGCTTTCTGTTCAGAGATATTCTCTATATACCAGGCCATTATGCAGCTGGTCGCCTCTTCTATTGAAGTTTGCCAAGGTTTAATGCACTGACTTATCAGGTCAGGTTGGAGTCCATGTTTCAAGTTATTTAATCGTTATTCTGAAACATTGAACTGCTTCTTCAATCATTGGTGTTTAATCTATTGAATGTTTACAGGACTGTATCTCCAACATTTTATCTTTTAATAAATCAAGAAAAAAATGGTTGGCTACTCTTGCTAAATACACAGAACAAATGTCCTGTAATTTTGCATTGAAGTGACTGACAGAATGTAAGCCTAACCTAGACTTTCTCATCAAACCTTCATGTAAAAGTTACTTATACTCGAGTTGTATGCTATCTTCCACACAATGATTTTGAGAAACAGAATATTTGAGGAATTCTACATTTAATGTTGCAATTTAAGATTTCAATGTTAAATAAATCTTTTGTTTAATACAAATTTTAGGAACATGCAAAGAATACTAATGGGACTGGAGAGACATTTGTTTGCTATTCTTTTGGAGTTAACAATCATTCTGGCATCAGGAAAGAATGAGACGAGAATCTGTCAAGTGGCCCCTCACTGGGAGATTGGCAACCAAAGTCCAATGGAGGAGCTGTCTGGACAATTGGTTGTGGTGGCCCTTCTCAAAGCAAGCTGACAGTTCTGTTTAACGCAGGCAGCCAGGTAAGTACAGCACTTTATCTAAATTTCCCTGCACAAATGTATTTTGTTCACAAACCATTTCCACTTGAGCACGGGCTGAAGACTTGGTGTCATTCCATTCTCCTGAAGTCCTTTGTTTTTGCAAATTGTGCAGGAGTGTGGCGATTCTTTGCTACCTTTTGAAAGGCATGCACAAGGATATTTTTCACTATCTTGGTGCATATTAGCAATAATAATAATAAATAAATTAAGTGATAGTTATTGGGCAGAGTACAAGAGTTTCTTTGGTGAGACTAGACATCCCAGTGGCCAATCACTTTAATTCCACATACAACTGCCACACTGATCAGCCTTGTGCTGCCATCAGCAAATTGGAGGAATAACACCTCCTAGAAGCTTCTTCCCCTGGTTTCTCTCTTTCCCTACCCCTTTCTCTCCCTTCCTCCAGCACTCTCCTATTATTTTTTCATCCTTCTATTAGAAGCTACCCTTCTTAGCCCTCTGCCTTCCCCTTTCTCCCTCTCTCTATTCAGGTTTTTCCACATTCCTAATGAAGGGCTCAGGCCCAAACTGTTCACTGCCTTTTATTTCCATTGGATGCTGCGTGACCTGCTGAGTTTTTCCAAAACGGGCACTTTACAAGAGTTTGAAGGATTGAAAGACTCTCAATTTTCTCATCTATTGTGGAGGGAAGAGAGGGAGGAAAAAAGTCTTTTAGTTCAGTGACTCTTTGCTGGCAGACACATTCCAAGAGATCATATTATCAGGAACTGTGTATGTGAATCGGCATCCTGGCACTAATTAATTGAGGATCATTTATATTGTGTCCTTTTTTTTAGAAATAAGGCATTTGGCATCTTTATGTTACAAGTGTGGATGGCGCAATTAGCATCGCGGTTAGTGAAAAGCCATTGCAGTGCCCGTGACCCAGTGTGATGGGATTATGATTAATCTTTAGTTATAAAATCAGAATCAGGATTTATTGACATGAACAAGTCATGACATTTGTTGTTTTGTGATGGCAATCATAGTGCAAATGTACATATTCTAAACATCTAATGACATTACAATAAAAAATATATAATAATAGTGCTTGAAAAGTAAGGTAGTATCTGTGGTTCATTGATTATTCAGGGATGTGATTGCAACAGGGAAGAAGCTGTCCTTACTCAGCTGTTGCTCAGTGCTCATCTTTAGGCTCTTGTACCTCTTTCCCAAGGGTAGCTAAGTGAAGAGGGCATGGCCTGGGTGGTGGAGATCTTTGAGGATAGAGGCTTCTATTTTTTAAAGACACCACCTCATATTGATGTCCTCGATGGAGTGAAGTCTGGGGTCTGTGATATCTGGTGCCTCTGGAGTTTATTCTTGTTCTGAGAGTTGGCCCCTCCATACCAGGCAGTGATGCAACCAGCTAAAAGGCTCTCCACAGTACATCTGTAGAGGTTTATGAGAGTCTTTGGTGACATACTGAATCTCCTCAGCCACTTCACAAAGTATAGCCGCTGGAAAGCCTTCTTTGTAATTGCATCAATGTAGAGTGTGATGGAATATTTGGGAATGTTTTTGGGAGATAAATTGGTAAAATTAGAGTAGGTTACATACATACACTCATTTTAAAACAGATCTTATTTGAAATACTGAAGAATTCATATTCAGTGACTTTACATAAACTATGGAGAATGCTATGCACATTTCACAAGTAGGTGCTAATTGAAATGATGTCATGAAATGAATGGACTATTGGAAGAATCTGTTTTGGACCTTTTTGCAAGGCTTTTGACTTCTCTGCAAAGTGCTCACTCCAAGGTCATTGATAGATTATTGTCTACCTAAAACAACAGATGGACCAGAAGACTAACTCGTATAATTTGCTGGAGAAGGTCAGGGGTTTTGCAAGTGAGACAGAGAAGGACATGCTGCTGGCAGTTTGAATCTCGGATGGAGAGAGAGAGACCAAAGGGAGTCTTTGACTACATGTGACATAGAAAGCTATAACCAGCCAGGAGAAGCTTGTTGGAACTGAAACAGAAGCTCCAGAGTGATGGATGGCTGGAAGTGCTATCTGTCTGATGTTTCTCTTGGAATAAGTGGAACAGAAACGAATTTTGTGGTAGCTTGAAGGAGGTTATTCATCTGGAGAACCCTGATGGGGCAAGTTTAATCAGCAAGACATTGAGGTGACTAATAGTGGTACCTCAGTTATGGAAATCCTGGAACAACTCTCTCTGCAAACCTACGCGAACCTTCTTGAGTGGTAAATATTTATCTTTTGAGCACCAAAGCCTGGTGAACTTTATACATGTTAAATTCTGTGTACAGTATAAGAATTGCCTGCAACCAGTGAACTTAGAAGAATGAGAAGTGGGATTAAACTGTGAACCAAAGAACTTTTAAATTTACACACATTAGATACATGTGCACTTAGAATTAGATGGGGGTTAAGTTGGGTTAGTTAAGTTAATAGTGATAAGTTAAAGTTTGATTCTGTTTTCATGTTTAAAGATGATTAAAAACTTTTGTTTAAGTAACTATTTGTAATGTTGAATATCTATTGCTACTGGGTTTTGGGGTCCTTTGGGCTCATATCATTTTAAAGGGGCTCCAGGACAGATCCTCAGAGATATTGACATGCAAGAACTTGAAGTTCTTTACCCTCTCCACTACTGAGCCCTCAATGAGAACTGGGTCATATTCCCCTGACTTCCTCCTGAAGTCCACAATCATCTCCTTGGTTTTGCTGACATTGAGCGCAAGGTGGTTGTTGTCACACCATTCAGCGAGCTGATTATGGCCCTCCTGTATGCTTTCTCATTGCCATTTGTGATCTGGTGTCATTGGCAAATTTTTAGATGGCATTGGAATTGTGCCTGGCCACACAGTTGTGGGTGTGTAATGAGTAAAGCAGTGGGCTAAGCATGCATCCTTGGGGTACACCTGTATTGATGATCAATGTGGAGGAGATGTTATTTCCAATTCTTTTTTTTTAATTTTTTTTAAATTTTTTATTTTTCACACCATAAATCACATTAGCCATGATATAAACTTTTTCTTTTTCACACATATACAGTGACTTTTTCTCCCCACACCCCCTCCCTCCTCCCAAGCCACCCCCCCACCCACCCCCTCTCATCCATTTTAGGTATACAATCTAGGTTGCATTAAACCAGTCAGACAATGTTGTCATTCAACAAAAATACACCAGAAATTCTACTGAGTCCATTCTTTTCTTTCCTTCTCCTTCCATCAACTTAGGTAATGTTTGTCCCCGGTAGGTTTTTGCTATTGTATTTAATGTAAGGCTCCCATATTTGTTCGAATATTTCAATATTATTTCTTAAACTATATGTTACTTTTTCTAATGGAATACATTTATTCATTTCTATATACCATTGTTGTATTTTCAAATTATCTTCCAATTTCCAGGTTGACATAATACATTTTTTTGCTACGGCTAGGGCTATCTTAACAAATCTTTTTTGTGCATCCTCCAAATCAATTCCAAATTCTTTGTTTTTTATGTTACTTAGGAGAAAGATCTCTGGATTCTTTGGTATATTGTTTTCTGTTATTTTATTTAATATCTGATTGAGATCATCCCAAAATTTTTCTACCCTCTCACATGTCCAGATTGCATGAATTGTTGTTCCCATTTCTTTTTTACATCGAAAACATCTATCAGATACTGTTGGGTCACATTTATTTAACTTTTGAGGTGTAATGTATAGTCTGTGTAACCAATTATATTGTATCATACGTAGCCTCGTATTTATTGTATTTCTCATCGTTCCAGAACATAATTTCTCTCATGTTTCCTTTTTTATCTTTATATTTAAATCTTGTTCCCATTTTTGTTTAGTTTTACCATTTGTTTCCTCATTCTCCTTTTCTTGCAGTTTAATATACATATTTGTTATAAATCTTTTGATTAACATTGTATCTGTAATCACATATTCAAGGTTACTTCCCTCTGGTAAACTCAAATTGCTTCCTAATTTATCCTTCAAGTAGGATCTCAGTTGGTAATATGCCCGCGCTGTATCTCCAGTTATATTGTACTTATCTCTCATTTGTTCAAAGGATAAGAATCTACTTCCTGAAAAACAATTTTCTATTCTTTTAATCCCTTTTTTTTCCCATTCTCTAAAGGAAGGGTTATCTATTGTAAAAGGGAGTAGCTTATTTTGCGTCAATATTAGTTTTGGTAATTGATAATTTGTTTTATTTCTTTCTACATGAATCTTCTTCCAAATATTGAGGAGATGATGTAATACTGGAGAAGTTCTATGTTGTACCAATTTTTCATCCCATTTATATAATATGTGTTCAGGTATCTTTTCCTATTTTATCTAATTCTAATCTCGTCCAGTCTGGTTTTTCCCTTGTTTGATAAAAGTCTGATAGGTATCTTAATTGTGCGGCTCTATAATAATTTTTAAAGTTTGGCAATTGTAAGCCTCCTTGTTTATACCATTCTGTTAATTTATCTAGTGCTATCCTCGGTTTCCCCCCTCTCCATAAAAATTTCCTTATTATTTTCTTTAACTCTTTGAAGAATTTTTCTGTCAGTTGTATTGGCAGTGCCTGAAATAAGTATAATATCCTTGGAAAAATGTTCATTTTAATACAGTCTATCCTTCCTATCAATGTTAGTGGTAGATCTTTCCAATGCTCTAAATCGTCCTGTAATTTTTTCATTAGTGGATTATAATTGAGTTTATATAATTGGCCTAGATTTTTGTTTATTTGTACACCTAGGTAACTTAATGCCTGCATTTGCCATCTGAATGGAGATTCCTTCTTAAATTTTGAGAAATCCGCATTATTCATAGGCATTGCTTCACTTTTATTTACGTTTATCTTGTAACCCGACACTTCTCCATATTCCTTCAATTTCTTATATAATTCTTTTATTGATAGTTCTGGTTCTGTTAAGTACACTATAACATCATCCGCAAATAGACTGATTTTATATTCCCTGTCTTTTATTTTTATTCCTTTTATATTATTATCTATTCTTATCAATTCTGCTAGTGGTTCTATAGCTAGCGCAAACAATAAAGGTGATAGTGGGCATCCCTGCCGCGTTGACCTGCTTAAGTTAAATTGCTTTGATACATGTCCATTTACTGTCACTTTCGCTAACGGTCCCTTATATAATGCTTTAATCCAATTAATATACTTCTCCGGTAAACTGAATTTTTGCAATACTTTGAACAAATAATTCCATTCTACTCTGTCGAAGGCCTTCTCTGCGTCTAAAGCAACTGCTACTGCAGGTGCTTTATTTCCTTCTACTGCATGAATTAAGTTAATAAATTTACAAATATTGTCTGTTGTGCGTCTTTTTTTGATAAATCCAGTTTGGTCTAAATTTACCATTTTCGGTACCTGTTCTGCTAATCTGTTTGCTAATAGTTTAGCTATTATCTTATAATCTGTGTTTAGCAAAGATATTGGTCTATATGACGCTGGTGAGAGTGGATCTTTCCCTTGTTTTAGTATTACTGTAATTATTGCTGTTTTACATGAATCTGGTAAGCTTTGTGTTTCATCAATCTGGTTGATTACATCCAGGAGGGGCGGAATTAATAAGTCTTTAAATGTTTTGTAGAATTCTATTGGAAATCTATCCTCTCCTGGTGTCTTATTATTTGGTAATTTTTTTATTATCTCTTGTATTTCTACTGTTCCAAATGGTTCTGTTAATTTATTTTGTTCCTCTATTTGTAGTTTTGGTAGTTCAATTTTAGTCAAAAATTCATCTATTTTCCCTTCTTTCCCTTCGTTTTCAGTTCGGTATAATTGTTCATAGAATTCTCTAAAGTTTTCCTTAATTTCTTTTGGATTATATGTAATTTGTTTGTCTTTTTTCCTTGATGCCAATACCATTTTCTTAGCTTGTTCTGTCTTAAGCTGCCATGCTAGGATTTTGTGCGTTTTTTCACCAAGTTCATAATATTTCTGTTTTGTCTTCATTATATTCTTCTCTACCTTATATGTTTGTAATGTTTCATATTTTATTTTTTTATCCGCCAATTCTCTTCTTTTAGTTGTATCTTCCTTCATTGCTAATTTTTTTTCTATGTTTACTATTTCCCTTTCCAACTACTCTGTTTCCTGATTATAGTCCTTCTTCATCTTGGTTACATAACTTATTATTTGCCCTCTAATGAATGCTTTCATTGCATCCCATAGTATAAACTTATCTTCCACTGATTCCGTATTTACTTCAAAATACATTTTTAATTGTTTTTCAATAAATTCTCTAAAATCCTGTCTTTTAAGTAGCATGGGGTTTAATCTCCATCTATACATTCTTGGAGGGATGTCCTCTAGCTTTACTGTCAATATTAAGGGTGAATGGTCCGATAGTATTCTCGCTTTATATTCTGTTTTTCTTACTCTATCCTGCATACTAGCTGATAACAAAAATAGGTCTATTCTTGAGTATGTTTTATGTCTAGCCGAGTAGTATGAGTATTCCTTTTCTTTTGGGTTTTGTTTCCTCCATATATCCAAGTTTCATTTCTTGCATTGATTTAATTATAAATTTGGTTACTTTGTTCTCTCTGTTAATTTTTTCCCCCGTTTTATCCATATTTGGATCCAAATTCAGGTTGAAATCCCCTCCTATTAGTATGTTCCCTTGCGTATTAGCTACCTTCAAAAAGATATCTTGCATAAACTTTTGATCTTCTTCGTTAGGTGAATATACATTAAGTAGATTCCAAAACTCCGAATATATCTGACATTTTATCATAACATATCTCCCTGCTGGTTCTATTATTTCCTCTTCTATTTTAAATGGCACATTTTTACTAATTAATATAGCCACTCCTCTTGCTTTTGAATTATACGATGCTGCTGTTACATGTCCTACCCAATCTCTCTTTAATTTCTTGTGCTCCAATTCAGTTAAGTGTGTTTCTTGGACAAATGCTATATCAATTTTTTCCTTTTCAGTAAATTTAGTAGTTTCTTCCTTTTAATTTGGTTATGTATTCCATTAATATTTAAAGTCATATAGTTCAGCGTAGCCATTTTATACTTTGTTTATCTTCTCTTTCCGTTTTTCCATCATTACCTTTCCTCCTTTTCCATTTCTGTTTTCTTATTTTCAACTCTTTATAAGACAACATTCCTACAACATCCAACATTTTCCTTATTCTCCTATTTATATCTTCTTTATCCCCAATCTCCCCTTCCCCTCCTGAGTTGTCCTTTATCCCTTGTCGGACAACCACATCTCCCCTCTCCATTTGGGTTTGCGAATCCACTCGCAAGCGTCAACTGATTTTGCAGTGACCGCTATTTCCCCCCACCCAGCCGCCCCCCCAGAAAAGATTTCACTTTTCATATGTAACAAAGGTCACTCTTTTAATTCCCTCCTTATTCTCTCTATTCCATTACCTTCCCTTATTAATTCTTGTCTATACTATCTATATTTTCCTCTAAGTACAGATACATTCACGTATGCACATTGTATCTATTCACTCTTATACCTCTTTACCCACATACATATCAATCGTGATCATTTTTACTCTCATTACCCGTCTTCATCCCTCAGTCTATTTTTGTAATTGTTCTGCAAATTTTCGTGCTTCTTCTGGGTCCGAGAATAGTCTGTTTTGTTGTCCTGGAATAAATATTTTCAATACCGCTGGATGCTTTAGTATAAATTTATACCCTTTCTTCCATAAAATCGCCTTTGCTGTATTGAACTCCTTTCTCTTCTTTAGGAGTTCAAAACTTATATCTGGATAAATGAAGATTTTTTGCCCTTTATACTCCAGTGGTTTGTTGCCCTCTCTTACTTTTTCCATTGTCTTCTCCAGTATCTTTTCTCTTGTAGTATATCTTAGGAATTTTACTACAATAGATCTTGGTTTTTGTTGTGGTTGTGGTTTAGAGGCCAATGCTCTATGTGCCCTTTCTATTTCCATTTCTTGCTGTAGTTCTGGACATCCTAGGGTCTTAGGGATCCAATCTTTTATAAACTCCCTCATATTCTTGCCTTCTTCATCTTCCTTAAGGCCCACTATCTTTATGTTATTTCTTCTGTTATAATTTTCCATTATATCTATTTTTTGAGCTAACAGTTCTTGTTTCTCTATTGCTTTTTTATTAGATTCCTCCAATTTCTTTTTTAAGTCTTCTACCTCCATTTCTGCTGCTACTGCCCGCTCTTCCATCTTGTCCATTTTCTTTCCCATTTCTGTTAAGGTCATATCTATTTTATTCATTTTCTCTTCTGTGTTGTTTATTCTTCTTCTTAAATCATTAAATTCCTGTGTTTGCCATTCTTTAAATGACTCCATGTATCCTTTAATAAGAGAAAGTACAACCTTTATCTTGCCTTTCTCTTCTTCTTCTATTTCACTGTACTCTTCCTCTTCCTCTTCTTCTTCCTCTGGGTTGGCCATCTGTTGTTTCTTTGTTGCCCTTTTCTTCTCTTCTTTCTTGTTTCCATTGTCTTCTGTGTTCTCTTCTTGCTGCAGGTGTTCTGCAGCTGTCGTTGCCGGCTGTGGAGATCGACTCCCCAGCTGGTCCCCCCTCCCGTCGGTGTGTTTTTTTTCATGCGCGGTTGCGCACTTTTACTCGGCTCAGCGAGCCATTTTTGTAGTCCACTATCTACCGACCTGAGGGAGCGGGTTCTCTCTCCACCGCGGGCCTCTTCGAACAGGTAAGGCCTTCTCCTTCTTCCTCCGTTGTCTTCTCTTCCTCTCTTCTTACCGTTGCTTTCGATTTTTCTTTTTTTGTCGCCATCTTCTTTCCACCTTTATACTCACTTTTCTTTAACTTTTATTTCTGTGCCTTTGTGTTTTCCTTTGTTTTTCCCGACTTTTCTGGAGAGGGCTGGAGTTCACCGTCCAGCCACTACTCCATCACGTGACTCCTCATTTCCAATTCTTATTGACTGTGGTCTTCCAATGAGAAAGTCAAGGATCCAGTTGCAGAGTGGGGTACAGAGGCCTAGAGTTTGTAGCTTCTTGACTATAATGGTATTGAAAACCAAGCTGTAGTCAATGAAGAGCAGCTGTATGTATGAATTGCTGTTTTCAAGGTGATTCAGAGCTGAGTGGAGAGCCAGTGATATTGCATCTGCCATGGAGTGATTGCAATGATAGGCGAATTGCAGAGGGTCCAGATCTCTACTTTGGTACGTGTTAATTCTGGCCATGACCAGTCTTTCTAAGTATTTCATCACACTAGAAGTTAATGCTACAGGGTGATAGTTGTGGAGGCAGCTCACACTACTCTTCTTGGGTACAGGGATGATTGATGGCCTTTTAAAGCTGGTGGGAACCTCTGAATGCCACAATGAGAGGTTGAAAATGTCTGTGAACACTGGCTAGTTGGCTGGTGTAGATTTTCATTACTCTGCCAGTTATGCCTGGCAATGTATATTTCTTAATAAAGTTTGTTTTTGTGGTAGAGACACAAACACACAATTCTTTGAGATGACAGATGGTGAGCAATTTGTGGAGACGAAACATCTGCTAATTCCTCAACTGAAGCAGAAAGATGAAAATCTCTATGATGTTCTTGAGATATTGAGAACAATGGAGTTTTTGCTGAATGAAATACTCAAGAAGGATTGCTGGTCAAATAAGGGAACATCTGTTGATTACCTATATTTTTAGAATTGAAACTTCAAATGAAAGTCACTTGATTGTGGGTCCAAGTAGAAGAAATAACCTCATATGATTTTAACAAAGAAGTAAAGAAACTTCAAAAGACAGGAATGATTTCAGGTCATGTGGCAAAGATGCTTCAAGACGCTAAGCATTTTTGAAGATGGAGACGATGCCTGGCCATCCTGTAGGTAACACAGGATTGAAGGGGCTTAACCATCCTGTAAGTCACCAAGGATTGAAATGTAATTTTTAAAAAAGGCTACTTATATTCTCCTTATGAAACAGTGGTTTTGAAGCAAATAGCCAGTTCACTGTCTCTTTGAGAAGAGGACAGATTTTATCTACTGTGTCCATTTTCATATGGCCACTTCGTTTAACCCTTGTCTGTGAAATCATTGTGGAAGAAAATAGCTACTGTCTCTTTGAAAAGAGGACAGGTTCAACATGATTATGAAACCTCCATGCAAGAGAGGGAAAATCACTCGTATGAAGAAACATTCCTCTGAACACAACTCCACAAAAGATTTGTGAATTTGAAAGAGGTCTGATGACATGATGTTTCAAAATACTTCAGTTGCTTTTGAGCAACAGTTTAAAGAAATCAGATGCCTCATACTTACTCCATAATTGCTTTTGAACAGTGGTAAAGACTTTGAGTTTCAATACAAAAGCTTTCTGAGATTGAACTTTAAAAACATCAGAATTATGCCGGAACTGTAATGATTTTGGTTTTACCACATGCACACATATATACATTTGTGCATAGTGGAGTTAAGTTTGAGTTAAGTTTAGAGTTAAGTAAGAAGTGTTATGTTTTTAATAATAAAAAAATATTATTTTGAAAATACCATTGTCTCGGTTATTACCATTTTTGCTGCTGATTTAATTCCTAACCCCTTGGTTAAAATCGGCACTGTCTGTAAGAAGTTTGTACATTCCCTGCATCTGTGTGGCTTCCTCCAGGGGCTCCCACCCTTCAAAATTAACAGGGGTTTTAGGATAATTGGGTATTTTGATGGTATGGACTTTTGGACCAGAAGGGCCTGTTACTGTGCTGTATGTCTAAATTTAAAAAAAATTAAAAAGACTTCTGCACCATTGAGATAGATAATCATTTTGCCAAACATCTACTCTGGCTGCAATGGCTCTGCTGATCTGGTTGAATGCCATTTCAACTCCCCTTCTAATCCCATACCAACCTGTCAGTTCTTTGGCTTCTCCAAGGGAGAGACTAAACCGCCAACTGGGAGAACAGCATGTTGTATTCTGCTGAGGAAGTCTGCAATCCAACACTATGAGCATTGCATTTTCCTATTTCCTGTAATCCTTGCTTCTTTCACTCTCCCTCTCGATTCCCTCTCTCACCATATTGCCTGTCTGACCCTGTCTCATCCCACCCCTCACCTCTTTGTACTGGCAATATCTGTGCTGTATTCACTCCTGATGCACGGTCTCAAGCCAGAATGTCAGCTGTTGATTTGATTCCACATATTCTGCTCCTCTGTTAATTTTATTTTGCTCCAGATTTCATATATGCAGTCTATCTTGTCTTTAGTTGAAATTCTTTTTGTCTTATTGAATATTTTTGTCCCATTGTTTCTCTGGTGATTTAAAAAAAAACATGCATTTTGGACAAATTCCCAAACTTGATTTGCTCATGTTTGGGAGCTTCTAAGTTGTGTCCTTTTTTTAGACCATAAGATGTAGGAGCAGAAATTGGCTATTCAGCCCATTGAGTCTGTCCCACCATTTAACCATGAGCTGGTCCATTTTCCCACTAAGCCCCACTGCCCAGACTTTGATGCTCTGGCTAATCAAGAATCTATCAATCTTTGCCTTAAAGACACCAATGACCTGGTCTCCCCAACAGATTTACCACCCTTTGGCAGAAAAATTTCTTCCACATCTCTGAACGAAGCAGATACCCTTCAATCCTTAAGTTGTGTCCTCTTATCCAAGACTCTTCCACCTTGGGAAATAACCGTTCAACATCTATTTGTCTTTCAACATTCAAAATGTTTCAATGAAATCTCCCCTCTCATAAATTCCAACAAGTACAGGCCAAAAGCTGTCAAATGCTCCTTAAATGATAACCCTTTCATTCCTAGAATCATCCTTGTTAACTGTCTCTGACCCTTCTCCAATGTCAGCACCTCCTTTCTCAATGGAGGAGCCCAATATTCTGCCTTCAATACACCCACAATATTCCAAGTGAGGTCAGACCAATGCCTTATATTGAAATGCATTTGTCGTCTTCACCACCGACTCAACATGCAGGTTATCCTTGATAACGACTCCCAGATACCTTTTCCATATATAACCATATAACCACTTACAGCACAGAACAGGGCAGTTCGGCCCTACTAGTCCATGCCGTCATCTGGGTATTTTGAATTTTCTCCCTATTTTAAAAAGTCTGCTGTTTATTTTTTTCAACAAAGTGCATGACCATACAATTATATATCATTTGGTACTTCTCTGCCCATTCTCTTAATCTGTCTCAAGTCCTTCAGTAGCTTCCCTGTTTCCTCAAAACTATCTGCTCCTCCACCTACCCTCATATCATCTGCAAACTTGGTCACAAAGCCATTTGTTCCATAATCTAAATTGTATATACAACATAAAAAGAAGTTTCCCCAATACTGACTCATGTGGAAAACTACGAACAACTGGCAGCCAACCAGAATATGATCCCTGTATTCAAATTTTCTGCTTCCTACCACTCAGCCAATTCTCTACCCATGCTAGAATGTTTCTTTTATTATGAAACGTCATCTGCAGCACCTTGTCAAAGGCCTCCTGAATTCCAAATGCAAAACATCTATCTTAACCAGTCTGCTTGTCACTTGAAAGAATTCCAATCATTTTGTCAAGCAAGATTTTCCCTAAAGAAAGCCATGCTGGATTTGGTCTATCTTATCATGTGCCTCTAAGTACACTGTAACCACATGCTTGACAATCAACTACAACATCTTTCCAAACACTGATGTCATGCTAAATGGTCTATAATTTCCTTTCTGCTGCCTCCCTCCCTTCTTGAATAGTAGGGTGATATTTGCGATTTTTCAAGCCCTTTGGGAACATATCAGAATCTATCGACTCATGAAGGATCATTACCAGTGCCTCCACAATCTCTGTCCCTACTTCTTCAGTATGCAAGGGTGCAATCCAACTGGTCTGGAAAACTTATCCACCCTTAAGCCATTCAGTTTTCTGAGCTCCTTCTCCCTATAAATAGTAACTGCTCTCTATTTCCTTCCCTGATACCTTTTGAAATCTGGTGCACAGCTAATATCTTCCACTGTGAAGATTGATGGAAAATGCTCATTTTAGTTCCTCTGCCATCTTGCTATTTCCCATTATTATTTCAGTCATTTTGTTATAGATCTATATATACTCTCACCTATTTTCACTCTTGAAGCTTTTTGTATCCTCTTTTGATATTATTTGCTAGCACACTTTCATACTTCATTTCTTCCAACCTTCTGCAAGTTTAAAAAAATATCCCAATTCTCCATCAATCCCTTCTAATCTACTTTGGCCAGTTCCTCTCTCATGCCTCTTTACTTCACTGAAATACTGACACATCTGACTTTGGTTTCTCCTTGTTAAATCTCAAAATGAACTCAATCATATTGTGATCACTGCCTCCTCCTAATGGTTTAATCTAAGCTCCCTCATCACTTCTGGTGGACTACACAACACCCAATCCAATACAGTCAATCCTCTTGTGGGTTCATCAACAAGCTGCTCTAAAAAGCCATCTTGTAGACATTCTGCAAATTGTCTCACCTGAAATTCAGTCCCAACCTGGCTTACCCAACCCATTTGCATGTTTAAAATTTCCCCCATGGCTACTATAACATTGCCCTTCTAACATACCTTTTCTATTTTCTGTTGTAATTTTTTTGTTCACATACAATCTCCTGTTTGGAGGTCTATTCATAACTACCAACAGTGTCCTTTTGCACTTGCCATTTCTTAAATGAACCCATAATAATTCTATATTTTCTGATCCTATGTCACCTCTTTCTAATGATTTAATGTTGTTCCTTATCAACACTCCCACTGCTAACCTGCCCATCCTTTTGATACACCACGAATCCTTGGAAATTATGAGAGGTGTAGATAGAGTGGACAGCCAGCACCTTTTTCCATTGGTGACAACAGAGGACATCTGTACAAGATGAATGGAGGAAAGTTTATAGGAGACATGAGGTGCCATTTTTCTGTTGTAAACATGGACTAGTGAGTGCCTGGAATGCATTGCCATGGATGGTAGTGGAGACTAGTACAATAGGGATATTTGAAAGACTCTTAGGCAGGCATGTAGATGGAAAAAAAATAGAGGGTCATGGATGCGTTGCATGGAAGCTTTTGTTTTTTTGAGTTTCCATGTCGCCACAACATCGTGGATTGAAAGGCTTGACTGTGCTGTAATGTTCCAGTTCTACGAGCCTAATAATTTACAAATCCCTGGTCCTGGTCCGCCCCTGCCTCCATCCTCCCCTTTACCTTCTGCTCCTTTATTTCACTTCTGCATTCACGGAGCCACTCCATTTCCTCCTATCAATTCATACCTTTCCAATCTCCTGTCCTCTTCTCCATATCCAAATCTCACCTTTTGTCTGTGGATCTGTACTCCTCCCTCTGCTATTTATTTTATTCAGGAGCTGCCTCCTGAAGAAGGGTTCAGGCTTGAAAGGTGATATATCTATCTCCTATGGATGCTGCAGGACCTTCTGTGTTCTTCCAGCATTTTTGTTTTTACCACATTCACAGTATCTGCAGACTTTGGTGTTTCTCTTGGCAGTGATCTGGGATTAATTGATAGGGTGTTGTGCTGATGGCTGGCCCCACCTCCCAGCTCTGCCCCCATCTTCCCATATATAACCCTGGTTTCCCAACTAAACCCAGAACCTTTCCGAAGACTACTGTTAAACCCTACCCATAATTATAAGCTAATAAAAAGCATTTGTTCTCCATCCAGTCGTGAGATCGGAGATGCTGGCTCTTGCCGCAGAAAAAGCCCTAGAATTTTATTAGCTTATTCCCCAACAATGGAAGCGCTACTCAACCAGGTATGACTGATGGAATTTCTATCCCCCAACACGGCTGAGGAGTTTGTATACTGGCCAGACTGCTTCCAGGCCTACTTGAACGCAACCAGAGATGTCTTCCACACTGATGAAGTCTGCACTCGATTTGAGGGGAGGAACGAAAGGGTATACAGTCATCAGGGACTGCTCTACATATGACGCTGTTATCGAGGCATTGAAGGCAGGGTACCTGAAGTTGCAGAACATCCTAGTGAGGCACAGACTTGCTCTACATCACCAGTGGCCAGGAGAGGCCATCGATGACTATCTGCTGGATCTGTGGATGCTTGCCAAGAAGTGCAGACATGAAGCGGCTACAGGCCATGTTTGTGAGGAAGAACGGGTCTGGGTCACTAGTCGCAGGGGTCTGCTCAAGGTACATGAGGTAGCGACTGCTCGAGTTGGGAAAGAAGGATCTGGCTAGCCATGTCGATCTGGCCAAATCGCTGGAACAGGCCAAGCTAGAGAATTACGACTTTGAAGCCAGCAAACTCAGTCACCCAGGAGAGCCCCTCCAAGGACCGGCTATCCCTGCCCTAACAGCTGCCGCTTCCTGTGCTAGGGAGTGGTTTTTCTGCGGCAAGAGCCAACATCCCCGACCTTGTTGCCCGGCAAAAGACTCTGTGTTCCAGCTGTGGCAAGAAAGGACATTGGGCGAGGGGAAGCCCGGGGATGTCCCAGCCTGCCCTGCTCCCGGATCCAATTCCAGCCCCAAGCCATCTGCTCCGAATTCACCCGAACCCACTTGCTGTGCTGCACGCCGACGAAGGATGGAAGTGAGGAAATGGCCGCAAAAAGGCTCGGCGGTGACCCAAATTCAAATTCGTTGGCATCACTTGATTCTGAACCCATGTAATCTGTCTTCATTCACAGACCCTCAGCTCTACATCAAGGGGTGAATGCAGTGAACTGGGATTTACTGGTAGGATGCCCACCTCTGGCTTCGCCCCCATCTGCCCACATACAACCCTGGTTTCCGCCTAAACCCAGAACCCTTCTGAAGACTACTGTTGATTATAAGCTTAACTATAAGCTAATAAATGCAGTTGTTCTTGAGAGCTTTTATTCACTCTATTCTCTTCATCAGACACATTTCCAATCCAGGCAACATCCTGGAAAATCTCCTCGAAACCCTCTCCATGCTCCCATATCTTTCCTGTAATGAGGCGACCAGAACATTCCAAGTGTGGTCTTGCCAGAGATTTATAGATCTGTAATGCTACCTTGCAGCTCTTTGACTTCATGTCCTGACTAAAGAAGGCCAGCATACCATCCTTAAGAGATCTATGGATTTGGAATCCAAGTTTCTTCTGCTCTTCTTCACGGTTAAGAAACCTGCCATTAACCATGTTCTCTGCCTTTTATTCCACCTTCCAAAATGGTTCACTTCACGATCATCTGCATTGAATTCCATCATCCACTTCTCTGCCCAACTCAGTATCCTGTCTATATTCCATTGTAATTTACGACAACCTTCTACACGATCCACACATCTCCAACTCTCATGTGATCTGCACACTTACTGGCCCATACTTCCACTTCTTCATTCTGGTCACTTTTAAAGATCACAGAGCTGGGGTCCCAGCCAGATCCTTGCAGCTCCTCAGTAAATCATAGCTTAATCATTCTGTGATACCATGAGATCACAAGTTACTTATTTTTTCATCAATTCAGAAATATCCTGCCTACAAATTTATCTTTACTCTCTACCTTGTAAACTAATCCTGTTAACAGCTTGTGTTTTGTTTATTGCTTTGGTAGATTAGGCAGTTTGCGTGACAAACTTGCCCGTCAGGGCCTGAAGAATGTACATTATATTATTGTGAATGAGAAGACCCCCAAATCCAGGGCCATGCTTTGGAAATTGAAACATAATGCACCCAAGAACATCTCTGTTTACCAGCAATCACCATTTCAACCTGATGTTTGGCACACCCTGCAGGGTAGCAAGGATGACTTCCTCATCTATGATAGGTTGGTACTTTTTTTGATGAATTTTGGCTGAAACTTGTAATTTAAGTTGTAGGACTGGATAGACTGTTATTAGTAAGCAGGGTATTCACCCCTTCAAATATTCCCATTTTCTAGTCTTTAAGACCCCTGTGGAAATTGGAATTTGTGTTGGACTTTTTTTTAAGTAAGAAAATAGGATCAACCTTTAGCTTCAACATTTGGGTGTATGCCCTTCTGTACTTTTACCTCCTGGCCATATGGGACCTTGTTTCCCATTATAACCAAATTTGATGATCTACTCTTTGTTGCATTCAACAATCAGAAATAATAATTCTGGACAATAAGTTATATTTTGACTCTTTTTGAGTTCCTGGGAGATTTGAGGCAGATGAGATTAACATATTTAATGGACAATGGGAAAAGTTAATCTTGGTGTGTGTGGCTCAAAACATTGATTTGTTTTCAATGGTATAACATCCCCATGTTATACCAGCTCTTATTTTATAAATTCAATGGTTGTTGAGGATTCCTATTTGCTGTGTAAATATTGCTTTATTTTTAATTTGGAAGTGTGATTGTTTGCATGTTCTATTCAATATATGTGAAATATTTTGTTCTTTCCTCCTAGATGTGGCAAATTGACCTTTCATATCGTATTACCATACAGCTACCTTCACTTTCGCTATGTGGAAGCAGCAATCTTGGCTACATATAATAATGACATCTGTGGAACCTGCAGACTCAGTAATATCACACTAGAGGTAAATGGTAGCATTAAATGTCTTTCTCTGAAAGACTGGTAATGAGTTGGAATCGTTCAAAAATTGTGTCTGTGCATTTCTCAACCTGATCAATTATCATAGAAAAATCTCCAAGATAACTAAAATAAATAGACTGACTGACTTTAGTTCACAGGAAACTGATGACATTCTTTTATTGCAGACAGCTTCGCCACTATTGACAGAGCAAATGTCATTCAATCTAACACAACAGGTTTGAAAAGCAAGGCATTTAAAAATGAGTTGTGTTGGTGCTGCTCTTGACCAACTAAACCTCAACTACCCTTTACTTGGAAAAATCTCGACAGTTCAGCAACCTGAAATGAGGAAACTTGAAGATTGGAGCAGAATGAAACAAGTCTTCATCTGAAATAAAAGCTATGTAATAACTGTTCAAATGTCAGCATTGACCCCAGTGATGAGCAAATTGCTGAGTTAGAATTCTTAGTTTAATATTAAGTGTCCTGAACTAAAAAAGTTTTTGCATTTGACGGCAATGATACATAATGCCTCATTAGATGAAGACTGCTGTAATTGATGATTGTTTGCTTAAAGGAGATTTATTTGCGGCTCCCCTTTTGCCATCCCTCATCCACTGACCCACTATTGCAGCAGTCTCTGTGAATATGGGAAAGTAAGAAATGTCGTCAACATGATCTCTTCTGAATCCCAGGTGTCCTAAGCCAGAATCTAACCTCATAAGCCTATTTAAGGCCCTTTTGTAAAGCAAGAGGAAAATTTATTTTTATCCACAAAGATAATGACATTTATTATGCGGGGGGGGGGAGTTGTAGTATTAACTCGGCAGAGATGCTCTGTGATGAATATCAATCCTTTCCTCCTCTCTTTACATGTACTATTCAGTGAAAACTATTCCTCCAGTCCTGTGCTCAATGAAGTCTTTGGTTCAAGCTAGGCACTAGTAGCTACAGACTGACCATTGCATAGAAAACTTGAAGGAAAAGTTTTTGACTGATTGGTACAGAATGCCACCACCATTTAGATGAAATAGAAAAAGAATGGAATTTTGTCCCTTGAGTTTCCTCTGCCATTTAATAAGATCATTCAACTTTCCTTGTCCACCTTCCTTACCCGTAACCCTTGATTACCTTAATAATTAAAAAAAAAATCTTGTCTTTGAACATATTCAAGGATTCCGTCTCCATAGCTTCCTGGAACAAGCAATTCCAAAACCAAGTATTTAAAGAACTTCTTCCTCACGATATTAAGTGGATAACCACCAATTATGAGACTATGCTCTCTGGTCTTTGATCAACCCATGGGGCGACATTCTTCCAGCATTTATCCCGTCATCCTATTTTTAAAAAAAAAATTGATGTCTCAATAAGATTGCATCGTATTCTTCTAATTCCATTGAGTGGTGACCTTTCATTCTAACATAATCCCTCTTATAAAATCTTAAATAAAGTTTAAAAAAAAATAACATAATCCCTCTAAAATACACCATCCCAATGAACCTTCTAGTTTACCTCGAATGATGTATTTCCAGTCAAATAAGGGAGCAGGAACCATGTTCACATTCTGTAGCCTCACTCATGGCTTTTAAGTAGTAGAAAGGCTTGTACTTGCATAACCTTGAAGTAAAAGTCAGACTTCCATTTCCCTTTCTGATTATCTTCTGCACTTGCGTGCAAGCTTTCTGAATTTGAGATTTGTCTCCTCTGTCAGCAAATGCATTTCTAAAATCCGCTGGACTGTTTGGGCAGAATATGAGGTGTTTCTCTGAATCACATGTACCTCTTTTAGCCTCATCTATTACCTTTGATGCTCCCAATGTAGCTTCCACTTTCTAGGTGAGACCAAAGACAGATTTTGGGACCATTTCTATGTTTTGTCTGCAATGGCCATCCTGAGCTCCCAATTGCATGTCATTTCAATTCCCTTTCCTATTCCTACATTCTATCCTGGGTGTCTATCCTGCCAGAATGAGGCCCAAAATAAATGAGGAAAAAATAGCTCCTCCTGCCTTTGCAGTCTGGAGCCCAATGGTTATGAACATAGAATTTCCTAATTTAAGGTACCGAGTCCCCTCCCTCTTCCATTGAATATCTGCTTCTCCCCACTTCTCTTTGATTCATCCCTCTTCACCATCTACTCATTGAATTCTTTCTCTCCTTTTTCTCTCCCCACCCACCCCCACCACAACCTTTGGTTCCATCTGGTCTGTCTTTACACCACTGTTTGTTTTTATACCTCTTATCAGATTCCTGCACTGGTAGCATTTGTCTTGTCATTATCCACTCCAAATACAATGGCTTGGCTTACTCCTTTGTCTTTCTTGACTCCGTCTCTCTTAAGGCCCTTTTTATAGAGTGAAAAAATGCAGTTGTAAAGGCAGACATTCTCTGCCCTTGCGTTGCTGAACTTGCCATCATAAATGCTCCATGAGTGACTCAAGGCACCGACTTCAATCCCTCTTCAACCTCGTGTCAGCAGTGGAGCGGAGTGCTCCACCATGCATCATAAATGTACAGCCAGTGGCTGGCTAGGGGCGGACTGATGACATCGTGATGACGGGGTCAGCCTACGACCAAGGACCTAACAAAGCTGTTGAGTGGATCTGCGCTGTCAGGCAGAGCCATGGGTAATTCCTGCAGACATTGGTCTAATGAGCCTCCCCTGCTACCACAGTTGCCTCTGCTAGTTCTCCCCTTCTGTGTGCAAGGGGGAGTTGGCTTCCTCTCAGTGATGCATAGCTGGATGCCAGTTATGGGCTGTCTTCGTGCCGCAGTCCTGGTCTTTAAGGAGGTGGTGCTGAGAGGGTGTGCTGGACACAGGGTCAAGCTGGCATGCTTCCCCAGGGACAGCAGACACTCCACTCTCCTGATCTGGCTGGTGGTATTTGAACTATGAACCTGCTTCCCCCTCCCGCCAACCAACCATCCTAAGTCTTGTTGGGGGTGCCTCCCTTCCTCCCCAACCAGTCACCCTGTCCTCAAAAGAGAGCTCTGCAGTCAAAGGTCAGTGAGAATGCTAGTTCTCCTCTCCTGTGGTCTTGGTGTCTAAAAATGATCCATGGCCGATTTTGTTACCCATAATCCCACACGCTGCTGGAACCGCTCTACATTTCGCAGAGCAGGTCCAGCTATGTGGGAGGATTATGGGTAACAAAGACAACCATTGCTTGCCACATATTTATGCTGTCATGTTGACTTGCAGCACCATGTCAACAGTCGCTCCGCCTACAGTGGGTCCAGAGGACGCACTGAGGCATTGCTCCACATAAAAGCAATGCTGTAGCAGCCTTTTAGGACTGCTCTATTAAAAAGGTAAATTCAGATTTTTATCCGCAGATGGAGCCGGCCTTGAAGCGGAGGCTCTCCATAAAAGCACATTTTGTCTGACCTCTTCCAATCTGCTTCTGTCTTTGTCATGCTTTACATCTCCCTTGTTCACTAATCCCACATGGGGCCCCTGTTTGATCCCTCCTATCCTGACCTCTTTACACTAGCTACTCTTCACATCCCCAGTCATGATGAAGGGTTTCTGCCTGAAATGCTCCACCCACAGAGTTAATTTCTTCCCTTGGATTGTCTGTCTTGTCTCTTTGCTATGTCTGACACATGATTATTACTTAATTCCTGTATTCGGGGGAGGGGGGGAGAAAAGAGAGAGAGGTTAGCCTGTTGTCCTTTCAAGGGAAGGACTCTTTATTCAACTATTCAACTATTATAACACCTAGATGTTTAGATAAGGAGCATTTTGGGTTTATCACCATTTCAAAAGCTGCTGAATACATTTCATTCCAGCTATAACTAGCATGAACATTTCCTAAAGCTTTGAATTTGGTCTTCATGAAATCATACTGGTACTTTGTGAATTTGTTTGTACTCCTTGAGGTAAGCCAGCCCAGATCAGTGGGTTCAAAGGACATGGTCATTTTTTTCCAGTTCCCAACATGTTTTAAAAGGTCATCTGAATTTTCATGGAATGTTGGAATAAGAATTATTAGTCAGTTGTTTTTTTTTAAAAATTTTTAATTGATATTTTCAAATCAACACGAAAACATGAAATGCATCAATTACATAAAAGAAACAATCTTATTATCCGATGTTGATTTTGAATAAGAAAAAAGA
The DNA here is from genome assembly GCF_036971445.1 of Narcine bancroftii. NCBI lineage: Eukaryota > Metazoa > Chordata > Chondrichthyes > Torpediniformes > Narcinidae > Narcine > Narcine bancroftii. The sequence continues at coordinate 120,016,639 of NC_091473.1, read as the reverse complement.
AGCAGTCCTAACTCTTCTCCCCACCCCCACCCCCAATCCACGCAGGGGAGAAAAAAGGAAATACTCAATAGAATTGGAGAAAAGAAAGAGAATCCCAGGTGGTTGGCGGTGGGGGCGGCCATAGTTAAGAATCTACATCTACATTTTGAAGAAATGGGCCCAAAACCTTGTTTTATATAAAAAAAAACAACTAATTTTTTCCTAAAATTGTAAGTAATTTTCTTCAGGAGAATACAAGCATATAATTCTGCTTTCCATCAGAGTCGATCAAGATGGGAGTCAGATTTCCAGTGCACCACCAATGCAATCTTTATAAATATATTTTCCAATATAAACAATTCCAGTATCTGTATAAATCGAATCTTAGTAATTTATTCTAGATTTCTCAAATCTTCCCAGAAAGGCCTCACCTTGGAACCAGGTTTAATGCAAAAAAGTTCCTGTTTCTTCGTGCTTCTGAAACATTGATCTGATATTTTTGATTTTCATTTGTTTAATTTTTGCGCCAATCTATACCTTGTGTTATTAGTATTGGTTATGCTGCCCCGACATAAGTCAGACCAGCTTTTTTCATCAATTAGTATACCCAATTCTTTCTCCCATCTTTGTCCAGATTTGTAAAACCTCTGTTTCAGGGTACCCATTTGAAGTTGGACATACACTTTTGAAATAAGTTTCTTTGTAGTCCCCTTACAGACTTTTAGTCAGTTGTTTAATTAAATTTAACTTTGTTCTTGTTACTTATTTGACTACAAAGGTCAGTTACTAATGCATTTAAAAAGATGGTTATGTCAAATCTAAACTTTGTGAAGTTCCCACTCTCAAACCATTTTTCACTTTAGTTCCATCCTCTGGGAGCCAGTTTCAGCCTTTTTCTACAGTATCTCTAATTGTATTGGCAACAAGCGTATCTGTTCTTGGTGCTTCCAGCAAAGTGAAAATGATTTGCATACTTTGTGCACTCACATTCCTCAGCTTAAAGACCTGGTTGGTGGAAGCAGACTCAGTCAGCGATCTCAAGAGAATTTGGTATTTCCTTAAGAAAAATAATTTTCAAAGCCAGGAGAAAAAGTAGAGGAATAGAACCAAAATAGCTATTTCTATAAAGAGCCAGGTGGGCTGAGTGGTCTTTTCCCAAGCTATAATGAATTTGAGAAATACTGCATCAGTGTGTGCCCAAAAATAGTATTTGAATGGAGTTGGTTATATTAATGAGTTCAATGTGAGTGCTCCGCCAATTTCACCCTTATCTCTAATGGAAATGAGATGGTGTTAAAGTAGGATTCCACATGTTGCTAGCAATCCTTTAATTCTTCCATTTCACTTTAACTCTTTGACTTCATTTGGGATTTTGTGTATGCTTGAATATTTTATAATTGAGTCACTTTCCACTGTTTGAGGATTTTATTCTCCTAATTATTATCTTTATTTTGCATGGTGATATCATACCAATCTGGATAAACAATCTCTATGTGTATTATTTGTGCATTGTTGATGCCACTAAGTTTAGTTTGTTGTAAATGACCAACATTGCAGTTTTTGTCTTTTTTGCTGTGCTAAATTCATCTGAACGAAAAGTATGTTGCTATCTGTTCTCCAACTACAATTTTAATAAACTTTCCTACTGATCATTAGCTTGAATTTCCAGTTTTTCCCAATGATTTTAAACACAAACAAGTGGCTTAAAATAAATAACAATAAAACCTTTTATCTGGAATTCAAGCAACTGGCAAAAAAAACGAAGAAAATAAATAAAATCAAAATTGAATTAAATAAGAATAAATTAAAATTTAAAAAGTTTAAAATGGTAAAAGTAAATGTTCTCTGAGGTAACACATAAACCTTTGGTGAAGATGAGTGCCTTGGTTGTGCAGCTGCTTGAATAAATTGGCATCACCCAGGATGAAGAGCTAGCTGGTTGATGCTGCTTGCCATTGGAGTGACTCTCTTAAAGTGTCTCCTTATCCCTGCTTAGTTAAGTGTCCTTATTAGTATAATAGTAAGGCTTTATTTGTAAACTTGGGGGAGGGGAGGTTAATTATGATGTATTATTATTCGTCTTTTGGGTGGCTAATGTGGAGGGGAGGAGCCAGCAGATGCAGTGATGGTTAAATGTTTTTAAAGAATGTGACTGAAAACACAATAAAACACTAAGTTTTGTATGCATGCAGGTGAAGTTTGTTCAGTGTAAGTACAATATAGTGTTTTTGTCTTTTAAACTTTTTATTCAGTGCAGTTGTATTAGTAAAGCAACTGGGAAAACTCTCATCTACGAATCCCCATAGGTGCCAGATATCAGGGGTTTTACTGTACAGAAAGTTACTTTGGTATGGTTGTATATTAATGCAGTGTATTTAAGATGACAAATTATGGAGTCTTGCTTTCTCAACTATTACTATATCATCATCTCCTATGTGGATCCTTGCAGAGCTCTCTTCTACCATGTGACTGTACATTCAGTTCTCCTCCAAAGGTTCCAATGGTTGTAATAATGGACATAACACAATAGAATTTAAACCTACATTTCCAGTAACTAGATCCCTACATGATCCTAGTTGTCTCAAAGAAATGTCGATTACAGATGGGCCTTTAAGTTCACAGATAAATGGGCTTTACATTAATTTCCTGTCAGAGATGGTGTAATGCAGTGTCTCCATCAAATAAAGTGACTACAGTCCACTTTATTGTTTGGAACTCCTCCAACAGCGCAGACTCCAGTTACTGCTCCCACCCATGACATGCGAATCCTGGAATCTGTTTAAACCAGCCTGGATGAGGAAATGTATGTTGCATTTTGTTTTTGGAATACAGAACAGTGCAGCAACGGGTCCTCTAGGCCAGCTGAGCATTACAATCACATTAATCCTGTCTTTATCCTCTATTTCCTGCCTATGCACGTGTCTGCCCAAATATCTCTTGGATATTGCAATTGTATCTAATACTCTCACCTCTCTCGATAGTGCCTTCCAGGCAGCCACCACTTTGTATTTGGGGAAAAAAAAACTTGCAAATCTCCTTTAAACTTTCCTCCTTTCACCTTGGAACTAGGCCCTGAATTTCCAATGTGGGATAAAGAAAGACTATAAACCCTACATTTATGCTCCTCGTAATTTTGTATGCTTGCATCAGTTTATCCTTAACCTCCGATGCTCCAGAGAAAACAATGCAAGTTTGTCCAATTTCTTGTAATTAATACTCTCCAATCCAGACAGCATCCCGGTAAAGCTCTTCTGCACCTTCTCCAAAGCCGCCACACCATTCCTGCACTGTGGCAATCAGAACTACTCAGAATATTTAAATGTGGTCTAAAATTTTATAGAGCTGCAACAAGATTTGTCAACCTTTATTCTCATTGCCCCAAAGATGAAGGCAAAAATGCTGTTTGCCATCAGCGGCTTATCCACTTTGGTTGCTATTTTCAGGGTTATTAATTTGCATTCCAAAATCTCTCAGTCATGTTCCTCCTGGTTCTGCCATACTGTATATTTTCCTCTTCCACTTAACCTCCCAAACTGCAATATCTCGTACTTGTCTACATTTTATTCCATCTGCCATTTCTCTGCCCAAATTTCCAACCATTTTATTTCCTGCTGTGCAAGAGTTAGAATCTTTGGCTTGGCTTCGCGGACGAAGATTTATGGAGGGGGTAAAAAGTCCACGTCAGCTGCAGGCTCGTTTGTGGCTGACAAGTCCGATGCGGGACAGGCAGACACGATTGCAGCGGTTGCAAGGGAAAATTGGTTGGTTGGGGTTGGGTGTTGGGTTTTTCCTCCTTTGCCTTTTGTCAGTGAGGTGGGCTCTGCGGTCTTCTTCAAAGGAGGTTGCTGCCCGCAAAACTGTGAGGCGCCAAGATGCACGGTTTGAGGCGTTATCAGCCCACTGGCGGTGGTCAATGTGGCAGGCACCAAGAGATTTCTTTAGGCAGTCCTTGTACCTTTTCTTTGGTGCACCTCTGTCACGGTGGCCAGTGGAGAGCTCGCCATATAACACGATCTTGGGAAGGCGATGGTCCTCCATTCTGGAGACGTGACCCATCCAGCGCAGCTGGATCTTCAGCAGCGTGGACTCGATGCTGTCGACCTCTGCCATCTCGAGTACTTCGACGTTAGGGGTGTAAGCGCTCCAATGGATGTTGAGGATGGAGCGGAGACAACGCTGGTGGAAGCGTTCTAGGAGCCGTAGGTGGTGCCGGTAGAGGACCCATGATTCGGAGCCGAACAGGAGTGTGGGTATGACAACGGCTCTGTATACGCTTATCTTTGTGAGGTTTTTCAGTTGGTTGTTTTTCCAGACTCTTTTGTGTAGTCTTCCAAAGGCGCTATTTGCCTTGGCGAGTCTGTTGTCTATCTCATGTCGATCCTTGCATCTGATGAAATGGTGCAGCCGAGATAGGTAAACTGGTTGACCGTTTTGAGTTTTGTGTGCCCGATGGAGAGTTAGAATACATATGATCTATAACCCCTAGTACGTTATGAACGATGGGAGGAAACTGAAGCACCCAGTGGAAACCCACGCAGACATGGAGAGAATGTACAAACTCCTACACTAACTGTGCCCCTTTGTAGTAATAAATAGGATAGACAAAGGAGTCAGTGGATGTAGTTTCCTTGGATTTGACAAGGAGCTACCACATGAGGCTATTCAAAATGTAGGAGTCCATGGTGTTATGGGAAAAGGACTGCAATGGATAGAAGATTGACTGGCAGCAGAATGCAAAGAATGGGAATAAAAGTGGCCATTTCTGGCTGGCTTCTGGTGACTAATTGTATTCTGCCGGGTAAAAAAAGGATTTGCTGATGTTGGAGAGGGTTAAGAGGAAGTTCACAAGGATGATTCTGGGAAAGAGTAACATTTGACTGCTCTTAGCCTATACTTGGAATTTAGGAGAATGAGGAGGGAATCTCATTGAAACATTTTGAATGTTGAAAGCCATTGAAGAGTAGATATAGAAAGGTTGTTTCCCATGGTGGGAGAGTCTAGGACAAGAGGGCACAACTTCAGAATTGAAGGGTGACCACTTAGAACAGGATTCAAAGGAATTTCTTTAGCCAGAAGATGGTAAATCTGTGGAATTTGTTACTGCAGACTGATGTGGAAGCCAAGTATCTAAGGGAGAGATTGATAAGTTCTTGATTAGCTAGGGCATCAAATGTTATGGAGAGAAGGCCAGGCTATGGGAGCTGAATGGGAAAATGAATCCACTTAGAATAGTATGGCGGTGCTGATGGATGGCCTGAATAGCCTATTTCTGCTCCTTTGTCTTATGGTCTTGTATCTAAGGGAGGCTGTGCTGGCATTTTCTCTGGAGTATCGGAGGTTAAGGTTGTTTATCATTAAGTTCAAACCAATGGAGGTTTATGAGTATGTTCCCAGGAGGATCAATGCATGGGGAGTGTTTGATTGTTCTGGGCTTGTACTTGCTGCGGTTCAGAAGGATGAGGGGGAAATCTCATTAAAACCTAACAAATACTGAAGGATCTTCATAGAGTGGATATGGAGTTGATTTTTCCAATAGTGGGGAGTCGAGGACCAGATTTTGACAGCCTCAAAATTAAAGGTCATCACATTACTACAGAGATGAGGAGAAATTTCTTCAGTCAGAGTGGTGAATCTGTGGAATTTGTTGCCACAGATGGATATGATAGCAATTAATTGGGTATATTTAAAGGAGAGGTTGATAGGTTCTTGATTAGTAAGGGTATCAAAGGTTATGGGGAGAATAAGGTTGAGGGGAAGAATACATCAACCATGATTCAAATGGCAACACAGACTCGATGGGCTGAGTGGCCCAATTCTACTCCAACATCTTAGGGTCTTGTGCCTTTCTGACTAGATTTGAATCTTTACTTGAGTCAAAGATTTGCATTTTAAATTGCTGTCAGCAATAAAATGGATGTTTTTTTAATTGGTTTTTTTTTCTGTCCCAACTGAAATACAGTGGGTGAGCCAAGATGCACAGCACCATATTTGCCATAGTTTGAACAACTTCCAATATAGCCCATTAATAAAATACATAGATCCTACTGGTTTATTAAGAGAAGACTGGAATCAGCATCTTGTGAACATAAGAAATGAATGCTGAGTATCCAACAATTGGGAACAGTGGAATTTTGGAATGCTTCTGATTTACATGGAAGTATTCAAAGGCCATGTTACAATATTCTAAGATGAACTTGCCATAAAACCTGAAATGGAAACACGAAAACTTTACATGAGACAAGGTTAAAAATTGAAAAATATTTAATTCTGTTTGTCTGATTCTGTATTGGACAATTTATTATATTCCTGATTGATTAAATCCTCATTCTCTCAAGTTTAAATCAGAAAGTGCCATCAAAATAGAATCCAATGCTGTTTTTTTTAAAATGGTGAACCCAATGATTTACTCCTATTTGATGAATGTACATCAGGTTGTTTATCATTAAAATTCAACCTTTTATTTGTGAATATTAGCAAATTATTCATCTGTAGAAGGGGATGTTGGTAAGATATTCTTGAGGGATTTTGCAGTGCTGGAAAAAGAAAAGTATTTTGCTTTATCTTTGTTTGGTTGATCATGTATCCAGCTGACTTCATGTGAAGACACATCCACAGGTGATTTTGGAAAATATTTATTTCCAATTTGTAGATTATCATTTGTTTTATGATTAAATGCACCGGAGTTGATTTGCGTCCTCTTGTACCTTGTTGGTAATACATTCTGAGCCTTCCACATCTTTCTTTTCTTGCATTCTTCATTATCTGAGGAATATGCTCTTGTATTAATGGATAGGTCGCGGTTATTCTTAATCCAGTGTAATAATGGATGGTACATTATTCTTCCATGTTTCATGGCTTTCACCCACTCTGTTATTTCCTTTTTCTGATTCCTATTCTTCCACAAGTGTAACAGGCTCCAGGTTATGATTGCTAATATCATGCATACTCCATAAATAATGAAAAAGGGTGAAACCCAATCTGAAAATAAAACAAAAAGCAATCAACTAAAATATTAGTACTGTGTCATTACAATATGTCCTGGTTTACTGTCTTAATTCTTATGCTCTTATTAATATTTTATCCAATCTTGTTTAGCATTTCAAAATGTTAATTTTTGGCAACTATGGTAATTTGAGGATGCTGATACATTAGACTATATAAGCTTGCTTAAACTTCAAATATTGACCAGGAAGACACATGATGTCAGAGGGGTGTAGAGTCAATGCAGGAATTTAAGAGGATGCCCAGAATATCTGAGGAGTTTCAATGGTCCTTTCCAGGAATTCAATGGTCCTTTCCTCATCATCCATAGATCATGAGTTCCTGTAACATTTCAAGAGGGAAAAATTCTGCCCATCTAATACTGGATGTCAGTTAAGCACCCTATCAAAGTTTGTACAGTTTGAGGTACCAGATAAACAGGGGTGAAGTGCATTGATAACACGAGTTTACACGTACAGCACAGAAACAGGATGTTAACAGGCCATTTTGGCCCACGAGCACATGCCGTCTAATTACACCCAATTAACCTACAACCCACAGTTCACTTTGAATGGTGGAAGGAAACTGGAGTCCCCAGGGAAAACACACACAGACACGGGGAGAATGTACAAGCTCCTTACAGATAGCAAGGGATCCGAACCCCCAGACCCGATCGCTGGTGCTTGTGGTGGAGCACACTACTGCGGGATTGTCCCAGGCATGTCCTCACTGGGCTGGGCAGGCTAGCCCGCCTGCTGTACCTGTAGCGATCTTATGGGGATAAGATCCCCTAACAAAGGCTGAGAGCCCTAGTCTCCTCTCTCATACCTGCCTTGGACATGAGCAGCAGCATGTAGAGGCATGTCTGGGTCTTCTGATCAGTAAAGCCTTTGACTACCTGCTTTATGTCTGCGAGTGGTCATTGTTCGCACTACAATTTATTAATCAGAATTTTAAAGTGCCATGGACAAGGTGATCCGACTGGAGAAGCTGGAGATCGATCCAAAGGAACCAGAGGCCTCCATAAAGTTTGATGTGTGGCTATACTGTTTGAAGGCCTACCTGAGGCACCACAAAAACACAGCCGATAGTGATCAGTACAACCACCTCTTCACAGCGGTGGGCACCTGAAGGTACCAAATAATTTGCAACTGCACTGGCTACCGAGGCAAAGGCCCTACTCTGACAGCAATACGGAGCCCTGAGGAACACAATGTACACGCGTTTCCAGTTCGGCTCCCAATGCCAGGGCCTGGGTGAGTCGGTCGATGATTTCATGAGGGCCACGCAAGAGCTTATCCGCGATGGGATAATAGCTGGATTCGGCACCCATCACATAAAGGAATGACTCCTGGAGAAAGGCGATTGGTCCCTACAGGAAGTGATGCAGATGGCCTGGGCAATGGAGACTGCCCAAAAGAACATAGAGGCTTACTCGGCAGGCCATGCAACCGCCAGATAGGGAGAACGTGAGACGCCATCTTGGGACTTGGCCCCTGACTGATGCTGCCACCACCGAGCACATGAGGTGCAACTTCTGTGACCAAAGCAAACATCTGGCCCATAGTAGAACCTGCTTGAACTGCCAGAGGAAGGGATACTATGCCAGGGTACATCGCTCTATGCCCCACTCTAGCAGTGCCACATGCAGACCGCAATCCATGTCGCCATCTTTGGCCAACCCACCTGCCATCATTTCCAGTTGTCAAGAACTGAACTTCCAGACCAGGGGCACGACAATACAGAGTGACGTCACATCTGGCTTCACTTTCTGACTCCACTGTGTGGGACCCATGGGGGTGGCCATCATAGCGAGCTTCCGGGGACCCCATCTTGGCAGCAGCCACCCCAATGACATAGTAGTGGCAACTCGGACAGTGAGCTGACATTGGCTTCCCGAGTAGACCACACCAGCTGGGCCAATTGATGATGGACATCAACGTAAAAGGCCACTCCACTGGCTGCCTGTTCAACACGGGAAGCACTGAGAGTTTTATACACCTGGGCACAGCTAAACGTTATTCCCTGACCATGTCCCCAGCCAAGTCCCTAGCCTCCAAATCCCTCTCTGCAGAAATCCACAGGAGCTGCACCGTGTCCCTAACCATATGGGGCGCAAAAAAATAAGAACTTCAAACTGCTTGTGATGCCCCACTTCTGCGCACTCGTCGTATTGGGGCTGGATTTCCAGTGCCAGCTTAAGAATGTGCTGATGCAATTTGATTCCCCCCCCCCCCCCCCACACTGTCAGTAATAACCAGTTCTGAGAGGCCTCACCCATTCCCCCGAAGAGGCCCAATCACATGCTCAAAAGCCGGGTTTGCCACCTAATCTGTGGCCTGGCCACCCTCTGCATCTTTTCACCTCAGCTGATCCAAAACCTCACCCTAGACTGCAAACCTGTTGCTACTAAGAGCAGGTGATACACTCCCCAGGGACAGGGAATTCATTAAGATGGAGGTGGAGCAGCTGCTGGAGGAGGGCAAAATAGAACCAAGTAACTGTTCCTGGAGGGCGCAAGTAGTGGTGGTGAAGAGTGGAGAAAAGTACCGGATGGTGAAAGATGATAGTCAGACCATCAAATGGTTCACCTTACTAGACACCTACCCTTTGCCCCACATTGCTGACCCCAAGTATAGGGTCTTCTCTACCATATACCTCAAATCGGCACATTGCCAAATCCCGATTTGCCCAAAAGACTGACGTACATGGCATTTGAGGCAATTCTATCATTTCCTATGGGTACCATTTGGCCTAACGAATGGGGTTTGGGGAAATGAACCACATGGTGGATGACAATAAACTAAAGGCTACGTGTCCAAACCTGGACAATATCACCATCTGCGGTCATGACCAGAAGGAACGCGACAAGAACCTGCAGAGGTTCCTGAACACAGCAAGGACCCTCAATCTCACAATAAGAAAAAGTGTGTCATCGCCCCTGACCCCAACCACATGTGGTCCCTTCTGGAATTATCTCTGCCACAGAACTCCAAAGATTTAAAAAGGTGCCTGGGGCCCTTGTATTATGGCCAATGGATCCCCAACTATGCTGACAAAGTCCAACCCCTGGTGAAAACCACCACCTTTCCCCCATCTGCGGAGGCCTATAAGGCTTTCGAGGGCATCAGGGGCGAGATTGTCAAGGCGGTGATGCAGGTAATTGATGAATCTGTCCCATTTCAAGTGGAAAGTAATGCCTCCGACTTCTCGCTGGCTGCCACACTGGACCAAGCAGGCAGGCCAGTGGCATTTTTTTTCCTGCACCTTCCAAGGATCCTAACACAGGCACTCTGCCCTCAAGAAGGAGGCACAAGTAATAGTGAAAGCCGTGCACCATTAGAGGCACTACTTGGCTGGCAGACAATTCACCCTGCTGATGGACCAGAAAGCTGTCGCTTTTATGTTTACCAATTGTGACAGATTATAGATATACTTTTGGAGGATAAATTGGGGCAGGTTTTTTAGTGTAGGTCACATACAAACACTTTAAAACAGATCTTATTTAAAATACTGGAGCTCTGCTCATGCTAGACAGGCTGGCTCCAAGAGCCTTTGCAAAAGCTTTTGAGAGTGCCCAAGAGACTTCACTAATGGATCATTGTTTACAAAAAAGGCAACAGATGAAAGAACACGTCAAAGCCACAGGCTGTCTGGAGTAGAACTTGCTGTTCTAAGAGGGTCGTGGTTTTGCAAGCAGAGAGAGAAAAGCATGCTTTTTCTCAATGAGAGATATAGAGAGGTGTCAGTTCTGGAACAGGACAAGCTGGAAAGCTTATGGAAAACCACAATTTGGAAGACAGGTTGTGAGTACTTAGTTCAGCCCAGTCAAAGCCCTTGTGGAATAAGGGAAACAAAAAGGAACTCTGTGGTGACCTGAAAGAAAGGGGTTATTATCTGGAAAACCCTGATTGGCCAAGTTTCTTTGGCAAGACACTGAAGTGGCTGGTTACAAGGAATCAGTTGTGGGTGTCCAGCGTACAACAAATCTCTCTCTGAAAACCGACAAGAACCTTCCTGAGTGGTAACCATTTACCTTTCAAGCACCAAACCCTGGTGAACTTCATAAATGTTAAATTCTGTGCACAGTGTAAGAATTGCCTGCAACCAGTAAACTTGTTGGAATGAGAAATGAGATTGGACTGTGAATCAAAGAACTTTTCTGAACTTGCATACACATTAAACAAACATACGTGCAATTAGAATTGTAAGGGAGTTACGTTAGGTTAGTTAAGATAATAACAATAAGTTAAAGTTTGATCCTGTTTTCATGTTTAAAGATAATTAAAAGCAACTTTTGTTTAAGTAACCATTTGTCTTGGTGAATATCTATTGCTGCTGGGTTTTGGGGTCCTCTGAGCTCGAAACACAATAAACAGTGGGGTAAAATAAAAAATGACAAGATCATGCAGTGGAGAATTGAGCTTTTCACCTACAATTACGAGATCTTGTACTGGTTGAGCAAGCTCAATGAGCCACCTGATGCCCTGACCAGGGGAACTTGCACCAGGGTGTAAGTTGATCACTTCCAGGACCCCCATGATAGCTTCTGCCACCCCGGGGTCAAAAGGCTCTACCATTTTGTGAGGTCCTGTAACCTTCTCTACACAGTGGAGTCAGTCAGGGAGCTGACTCACAATTTCCCAGTCTGTGGGGAATGCAAGCCACAATTTTACAGACCTGAGAGAGCCTAACTCATCAAGGCCATTTGCCCCTTCAAACGTCTGAGCATGGACTTCAAGGGGCCCTCCCATTCACGAACCGGAACATCTACTTCCTGAGCATCATGGACGAGTACTCACATTTCCCATTTGCCATTCCCTGCCCCGACATGACCACATCCACAGTTATTAAAGCACTTCACACAGTATTCATACTGTTTGGATACCCCAGTTATGTTCATAGCGACTGGGGATCCGCCTTCACGAGTGAGGAGTTGTGGCAATACCTCCTTTCCAGGGGCACAGCCATGAGCAGAACCACCAGCTACAATCCCTGCGAGAATGGGCAGGTATAAAGGGAGAATGATACGATCTGCAAGGCAGTCCTTTTGGCCCTCAAGTCGAAAGGAATGCCTGTATCCCAATGGCAAGAGGTCCTTCCAGAAGTGCTGCACACCACCAGGTTTACTTTGCACTGCAACTAACAACATCCCACATTAAAACTGATCTTGCTTCCCTAGGAGATCGGCGTCGGGAATCAAGCCGCCGGTATGTTAGACGCACAAGGTAGATCTATTGGTCGAGGAAGTGCACCTTCTTCATGCGAACCTCCAATATGCACTGGTAAGGTATCCAGACAGATAGGATGATACAGTGTCTATCTGGGACCTGGCACGAGCAGAGGCCCCGGCACAAGAGGTGCACCCGATATCCCTGGGCAGTGACCAGTTGGCTCCAGGAATCACCTTGACAGATGACATAGTGATCCCACCTCTAACGTGGCCCCCTGCGTGTCTCCCCTCCCCCCACTTGAGTATTTCCCCTCCCCCCCACTGCTACAAATAAATTCCCCACCCTCTACAGATGCGGTACACACACACGCTGTTCAGTCCTCCAACACCCAGCCGAGCGAACAAGCCACCATTCCACAGGAACCAAAGATACAGCCAGCAATACTTTGGAGATCTCAGCGCCAAATAAAACCGCCAGAGCGGCTGAACCTTTCAACTGTATGGACTACAAGACTCGTGCTGAATGTGGTGAAACCACTTGTATATATTTGCCATAAGTAAATGTCATGACTTCTCCTGGTTGACACTGCTCTCACTGGCCGGCTCATGACTCCTCCCCTTTTCTTCCCCATAAAGGTTGTCATGCCACATACCTGCCCCCAGTTCAAGTCCGGGCCATTGTGATCGACCAACACAGGGATGCTGTCCATCTCTTGCAAATAAAAGCCTTCAGTCTTGGTAACTTCAGTATTTGTGTAATTGATCATGTTTCACAGCATTCAAAAAAAAGGAGGGGTGAATGTAGGGGGGGTCACAGTACTGTGGGCACATCCGGCATGTCCTCACTGGGCTGGGCAGTCTGGCCTGCCTTCTATATCTGTCGTCCCTCCCCTTAAGATCCCATAATAAAGGATGAGAGCCCTAGTCTCCTCCCTCATACCTGCTTTGGACATGAGCCAACAGCATGTGGAGGCATGCCTGGGTTTTCTGATTAATAAAGCCTTTGACTGCTTGCTACATGTCTGCAGGTGGCCATTGATCATGCTACAGCGCTGTAACAGCATTGCACTGACCGCTATGCCACCCCCAACTCTTCTATGCTGGACAAGTTGCCTGTCTGATTTGCCTATGATCTGCCTGATTTTCCATTTGCCTGTGCTTGATACACATTTCTCTCACCCTTTCCTATCCATATACCTGCCAAAATGTCTTTTAAATGTTGTAACTGTACTCATCTCTGCTACTTTTAGCAGGTCATTCCATATACTCACCACTATCTGAAAATAATAGCCTATCAGGTCCACTATACATCTTTCCCCCTCACCTCAAAACTATTATGCCTCCCACATTGGGGAAAAGTCCGTACTACTATTCATTCATCTTCCCCATGCTCTCATTATTCTGTTAACAAGGTTATTGCTTTGCCTCCTTGGCTTCAGGGAAAGAAAGTCTTAGCCTTTCTCTTAGCCTATTGCCTTGTAACTCGAGCCCCAGTAACATCCTCATAAATCTTTATTGCACCCTTTTTATAGCAAGGCAAGCAGAACTGCAAACATAATTCCAAATGTGACCTTGAACAACTATAACATGATGCCCCAACTCCTGTCTTCAGTAGAATGACTTCTGAAGGCATGTCTGTCACTTATCTTCTTTATAACATTCAGTTTATCTGTATTGTGTCACTTTCAGATCTCCACCGTGATTTGACTTAACAAAATGCAACAGTCACACTTATCCAAATTAAAATCCATTTACCATTTCTTAGTGGACTGACTCAGTTGATCAAGATTCTGTTGTCATTTCAGATAACCTTCCTTACTGTCTACTACACCACAAATTTAATAATCATGTCACCTACCTTCTTATCCAGATAATTCATGATGAACAACCGAGAATCCAACACCAGTCTCTGTGGCGCATCACTTGTCACAGGCTTCTAGTATGCAAAACAACCTACCACCACCAAGCCAATTTTGTATCTAATTAACTAGCTCACTCAGCTTTCCATGTGGTGCCTTGTCTAAAGCCTTGCTAAAGTCCATGTAGACATTCTCTACTACCTGCTCTTATCAATCCTCTTCACAAAATTGAATCAGATTGGTGAGGCAATGTGTTCATGGCTGAAATGGCTAAGGACAGTATGATGCACCATCAGTAACTCCAAAAGACTGAAGCAATGCAAAACTGATAGGCTTTTATTCTGAAGCCACGTCTATGCTAGTTGACTGCCCTGAACTGAGGAGGGGGCTGCTGAGCAGTCACCTTTGAGGAGTTGTGGAAGGGGTACAGTCAGCCAAAAGTCGTGCTCATAGACAGGTCAAACATACAAACAGTGGTTTTCCACACAGTATGTAGGCGATCAATGAGAGGAACTGATGGATTCCTTATGCAGTGTAATTTTTAAGTGACGTTGAAAGTCTTTGTGTAATTGATCATGCTTCTCAGACTTCATTTCAAAAAAAAAGGAGGGGTGAATGTAGTGGGACACGGTACTGTGGGCACGTCTGGCCTGCTTTCTAAGGTGATTGCCCTATAACTTTCAACGTATCACGAAAGGGACCAAAAGGTCTTCTTCATGCAGTAAAACACCGCTTTTGCTCATACCCTGATGAATGACGAAGGGCTCACACCCAAAACGTTTATCTTTACTATATAAAGTACACTGACCTGCTGAGTGTCTTCTTCATGCAAGCAGGTTTTTAGGATCTAGAATCCATTGTCAGTGGTCGTAGGATAACTATCCAAATGAAGAGTTTGGAGAATGCGGGAAGGACTGAGACCAAATGCATATACGCCGAACGTGCTATGTTTTAACATTTCTATGACGTCCAAATATTTTTTAAAAAGGCATTCAGGCAGCAATTGTGTTGACATAACCATAAGAACAAAACAAAATTTATAATTAGATAACAATGATTTGAACTTTGGGACAAATGTACGTGAATTTAAATCTTAATGATATTGCAATACTTACTGCTTGGTATTATCATCTGGAGAGGCGAAATAAATGCGCAGCCCACTGTAACAATTTCCAAGAACTCCAATCCCTCTGCCCTCATTGGCTGTGGCGTCATTCTCTGTGACGTAATCGTACTTGTAACAAGATATTTGTTCCTCGCGGGATGCTGGGTCTTTACTTAATGGGGCTTCCAGAAAACACACCAGGCTAACAAAAAATAAGTCGTTTTGTTGCAATGCCCAACCAGACTAGTTGGGAATGAAGATAAGAATAAATGGGGGATGCTGCAATCAGAACGTCAGAATGAACCACGTTTTGCGAAAGAGCTGGGCACCGGCTGAAATCGACAAGGGGCGAAGATTGCAATTCCCCCGCCACTCAACTTCAGGGACGATTTGGTTTGCTCCCGGTGAGCCACCGTCGCTGGTCAGCTCCACTTTGATTGGTCGCTTGTTTGAGCCGAAGCTGCGATTGGTGGTTGGCGGGCCACTCTCGAGTTCAGCAGGGCGTCGCTCACATTCGATTGGCCGTCCCGCGTGGTGTTGGGGGCGGACGGACGGGCATGTGGAGCGAGGTGGGTTTTGGCCGTGGGGTTCCCGTCCCTGGAAACTCGAGACGTGGTTCGTTTTACTCCGCGGTTGATTCCTGGCCTCTTTGTTGTTCCAAATACCCCTCTGCTCTCCCTAGTTGAGTTTCCAAAGCTCCTTGAAATGGTCATCGTAATTGGTGTTCTGGTATCTGTCTTATGAGCAGCTCGTCTATGTGTGTGAAGCCCCTTTGACACCGGGAATGTTCTGAGAACTTGGGCGGAGAATTGGAATGGTGTTTCCCCAAATCTCATTGGGGGCCGCGTGATGTTGCAGATTAGTGGGCTGCAAAGTGCTTGGGGGTCATCGTCACTGGGTTTCTTTGGTGCTGTAATAAGTTGATGTAGATGCCATTGTTTGAATGGCTTTGGAAACTTGGATTTAATGAACTATGTGTTATTGCCACTAGAGAGCACTTTGGATTGAGATTGTTTATTCTCTCAGTCTATTGCCTTTTTGAATTATTGGAAAAGTGCCATTATTTCACAGACGGGGAGACCCAGAATCAAAGTCTGAACTAATAATGAAATAGTTAATGTGAGAGCATTTTTACTCTTTTAGTGTTGGGACTAATACCTTGGTAGTGCAGTAACACTTATTCTGTGCAATTCTGCAGTGCCATTTTCTAACAGTCTCCAAAATTTGACATCAATTTCCTACGGAAAAAGTATCTTTCTTGCTGATTATACTTGCAAGAAAATTCCATCCAGTTTTCTTCCAAGCTGCCATACAAACAATTTAAAGCACAATAACTGTATATAATTCAATTCTACCTTCAAGTTTGACAAACAAGTCAATAGAATAGTGAAAGCTAGCCTTTTCTACCTCCACACTATTGCCAAAATCATATCATTCCTGTCACTGAAAGACCTCGAAAGTTATCCACACCATCATTCTCTCCTGTTTAGAGTACTCTAACTGTATATATGGGAATTATTCAGTCGTCGTTATCCCGTCTGCAACTGGTTCAGAATGCTGCAGCAAGGCTCCTAACAGGAGCCACGAAGCATAACCATACCACCCCTATTCTGGCCTCCCTCCACTGGTTGCCAATATGGCTCAGAATAAATTATAAAGTTCTCCAGTTTGTTTACAAATGAATTAAATGGACTAGCCCCCTCTTACATCACCGATCTTCTAACACCCTACTCCACTTCAAGACCCCTCAGATAGGCCAACTTAGGGCACTTGGTTGTTCCACCCTCAAATCGCAAGCTTTGGGGGGATCGCACCTTCACTATTGCAGCCCCCAAACTGTGGAACAACGTTCCTCCCTCTGTCAAATCAGTCCCTTTTAACTCTTTCAAATCCAGGCTGAAGTTGTATTTTTACTTGCAAGGGTTTTGAATTAATTGTTACCTTGTATGTACAATTCTGAACCTCAAGTACACATTTTATACTGCACTTTTAAATATCTGCTTAAGTTGAGATGTAATTTATGATCTGTACAGCACTTTGGTCAACGTGAATGTGCTATTTAAATAAATATACAAAACTAAGACACCAATGGCATTCCACATCATCTTTGGATTGCTATTAAGTTACAAATTTAAATGAACAACTATCTACTGTATATTAATTGATGAATAGAAGTCATTTTGGAAAGGGAGAAAACAAGAAGGTTGTCAAAAATAAGCCTTATTAACCTATTGTTAGTCTGTATTGTTTGCAATGTTCTGTATAAAGTTTTACATCTCTTTCATAAAGTATTAAATGCCAAATCCATGATGAAAAGTTATTTTGTCTTTGCAGTTGAATGATCATGACCACAGCATTCAGTGATGATGGCTCAAAGGCAATTGAGCGGTCAACAAATGTTTTGGAAGCGGGCAGCAGGACTGGTGCCACTGAAATAGATGATGTGTACGAGATTGAGAGAACCTGCAACTTCATCACAAATCATGCCTTTCAAAGGGTTTGTAGCTCATGAAAAGTTTATCATAATAATTGTTCATAATATGCCTTTGAAAAATCTATAACTGCTGCATTTTTTTTTGCAGCAAGAAAAAGTGTGGGGAGGAAAAATGTGATGAAATACAGCCGATCCACTTCAGATCCCCTATTGCCATACATATCTTGATCTCCGTTGCTTTCTAGAAATACGAGATGTCTGAGAGTATTCTCTGAAATATTTTTCATTTATAACAGGTTGCCCTTCAATTTCCTGATGAGCTACTCATTGATGCTTCTGCCATTCTATCAAAATTAGAGAAAAGCACCAGTGCCAAACTCTTTATATTGGGTGACACGTCATATGGCAGGTTTGAATAACTTTATATTTAATAAACTTGTTTCTTAACAATAGTTAGTTTCAATGGATTTTAGCTGGGTTTCTCCCTTGTGAACTGGAAATAGTGGTTCTCATGTGAAGACCGCAGGCAAAGAATTACCAGAAAAATTGGATGAAATGTTCCATTGCTTCATAGGAAATTGAAAATGACTGTATCGTATTAATTTGCAGCTCTGAGAGAAGAGGTTGTAGGGAAATAAGTGGGTTAGTGGGATTGTTCGGAGAGACAACATACATTTGATTTTTTAAAATATTGGTGGTTTTCAAACTCACATTTCACCTTAAGCAATCCCTAGTTTTGTAATTAGTAAGGGATTGCTTTAGGTAGTAAGTGAGTTCAGGAGGGGCAGTTTGAAAACCACTGGAATGGTGAGAAGTTTAGGAGTCTCATTAGAAGACAGGAATGACCATGTGTGTTATCCTAAAATAACTTTTCATGAAATAAAGTAAATTAACAAATAATTGAATTCAACCTGTATTGAGTAAAATTGAAAGTAGTGTGAGACTTTTATTAAATTGCTTGCCTCCAAATTGTAGATGGGGCATTTGAAGCTTCTGATTATCGAAGATCTAAAAACTTAAAATATTTAAAATATAGATTATTAAAAAGTATAAATCTAACCAAATTTCAAACTCCCTCCTGTTCATTTCATGAGATTGAACTTTGATATGCACATTCACCTTGTTTGATTTTCATTTTTAAAGTCAATTTCATCAATGTCGGGACTGCTAGCAAAGTCAATATTTCTTGTTCATTCCTTGCTACTCCAAAGTACAGCATCAACTGCTTAGTGTGGAACTGGATTCTCTGGTTGACTATGTGATGCCAGGGTAACAGTCGCCTTCTTAAAGGACATCAGTTGTGTTTTCACAACTCACTTGTTGCTTTGATCGGTTTGCACAGCTTGTGAATTGCCCAATTTATTGAATGCTCTGTTTTCTCTGGTGGGTTTGAAATCGTGACCTTGTTTATTGTGTGAACTAGAAAAACAGCACTGCAATCGTAAACCATTATTGAAGTATGGTTTTTCACATTTAGTAAATTATTTCAAATCTTCTTATCCACGTGTAGTTGCTGTGTGGATGAAGTTGCTGCTGAACACCTTGAGGCTGACAGTATAATACATTATGGAAGAGCATGCCTCAGCCCTACCAGAAGACTCC
The DNA here is from genome assembly GCF_036971445.1 of Narcine bancroftii. Classification (NCBI taxonomy): domain Eukaryota; kingdom Metazoa; phylum Chordata; class Chondrichthyes; order Torpediniformes; family Narcinidae; genus Narcine; species Narcine bancroftii. The sequence continues at coordinate 119,997,506 of NC_091473.1, read as the reverse complement.
CAGTAATGTATGTGTTTGGACAAAAATCTATTGATCTGCATCAATGTGCTGCCTCTTTTCGAACACTCTACCCAGACAAATTTACATATGTTATAATTCTGTGTGACGTCATCTACTCGTATGCACTTGGTAAGAGTTGGTTCATATTTACTCTTGTAATTTTTTTCTCACTAACTATAAGGTTAGAAGTAGAGATTTTCTTACATTTGAGGAGCTGATAGGGCTCTGTCATGAAATGTTGAGAGTTTATTTTTTTAATCCCACTGATACTTTCACCCAACAGATTTTGTTTTCTTTCAGCATTTAAAAAAAAATGTTAATTCTTCAACTAATTACAGATGTTCTGGGCTCCAAGGGTATTTTATTCAACATCAACTGTTGCATAATCAATATATATTCATAGATTTGTACTGGTTACTTCCTAGTGTGCTTGATACAGCCTAGTAGATCCCTTGTATTTACACGGCTTTGTGGGTTTAAAAAAAAGCTGGGTATGATCTCAAAATATCATTTCTTAAAATTTTAAAGATTCACTAAAGGAAATGTAAAGCTATTTCTATCTCTTGTTCTTTTTTTGTTACTGTTATATGCCATTTGTTTGATCTTTTATTAGAGGAACTTCATCAGCTACTTCAACCAGAATATGAAAACCTTGTTGTTTCAGCAGTTTGTACTTGCAGTAGAGAAACGGCTGACGGTCTTTATAGTAAAAATGATGTTAACACCCAGAGATCATGCAACCAGCCAAGCCTTCAAGTTATCAACAAGTTTGGTCGACAATTCACTCTCCATGACGACAGGAATGTAAGTGATTACAATATGTTCTACGTTGGACAAGAGAGCCCAACATTGACAAATTTTATGATGACGTGGAATCGGTGTTCATTTTGCTCATTTGATCCAATGAAAGGAGTCGGGAGACAGGAAACTGTGAATATTAACAAGGCCTTGATGAAACGATACTACATGATTGAAAGAGCCAAGGATGCTCAAGTTGTGGGAATTTTAATAGGGACGCTTGGTGTTGCTGACTACCTTTCCACTATTGATCATCTTAAATGGATTGTCAAACAGTCTGGCAAAAAAAGCTACACCTTTGTAATGGGCAAATTAAATGTTGCCAAATTGGCCAATTTCTTGGAGATAGACATATATGTGCTGGTAGCTTGTCCTGAAAACTCTCTGCTGGACTCCAGTGAGTTTTATAGGCCAGTCGTAACACCATATGAGATGGAGGTTGCTTGCAATCAAGCGAGGAAGTGGACTGGAGAATATGTTACTGACTTCAGGGACCTCCTTCCAGGTATGTCTATTATCACATTCTCACGCTGGCACCAGTCAATATAGCAGTGTACGCGCATTAGGATATTGGCATCACTGAGGCCAGGTTTGTTGCTCCTCCCCAATTGCTCTTGATAAAGTGGTGTCCCACCTCTTGAACCTCTGCAGTCCTTCTGAGGGTGAAATTTCGACGATACTTTTGGTAGGAATTTCCAGGATTCAGACTTGGATTGCAATTACTTCATTGTCATTGTTTCTAAATCAAACTGATATGGGGAACCTGCTAGCAATGTTCTCCTGTATAGTCAGGGTGTCAAAGGTTACGGGGAGAAGGCAGGGGAGTGGGGCTGAGCAGGCAAATGAATCAGCTCATGGAGGAATGGGAGGATGGAGGTGATTTACAGTAGTCAATTAATTTACCAACCTGCATGCCTTTGGGATGTGGGAGGAAACTGGAACATTTTGGAAGCCCACACATGTTGAATCTCCATGGAGACAGCACCAAATGTCAGATTTGAATGTGGGTTGCTGGAGCTGTGAGACAGCAGCCCTATCAGGTGTACCACGGGGCTGTTGGTATTGGATATGGTAATCATCAATTGTACATTCACACTTGTCTGAATTTGACATGCTCAAATCATTACTTACTCAAACATTTGTATGTTAGAACAGTATTACATCACTCAGTTCCTTGCTATATGGTAACCCCCTCCTAATTTTGCTTTTCTTATAGTCCACACTGATGTATCTTGTGTGCTAAATCTTAAGAGTCAATGACTTTCTGCATCACAGGTGCCTGCTGTCACGTTCAATTTCCCGATGAGAACTTCAAAAGTGACGAGACGGATGTCTCGCTAATTACTGGAAGCCTTCGAGCAACCCGGCTGTTGACAACAGAAAAGCAACACAAAGCTGCTAGCACTTCTTTGATCCCCAGGAATGATGCTTTAGCCGTTACTCAGTCACACTCAGCAGGTTACAATAATTGTTCATGCAATTTGTTTTTTTTAAATTTGACTTATTTTTACTCTGTGGTTTACCGTATTTTGCATGGTAATTTGACTAATAGGCACACCACTTGCTTTCAGTGCTCCAAGTGAAGACAGTCTGTGGCTTGTGGATGCAACATGTGGAAAATATAAGCACAAGTTAGATTAGAGGAATTAATAAACAAAAACTGGTTATTTGGGTGAATTAAGAGGAAACTACGATGTGGTTTTAAAACTACCTATTGAGGTAGTGGGAGGACACATTGGAACAGTTAGGCAAATAACTATAAAACAGTAATTGTCTATGACATTTAGTGATGTCATGGATGAGAATGTTAAGGCAAAGGTTTTATTTACTGGAAAGTTCTCCAGTTTTTGAAGTCTTGGAAAGATGTACTCCTTTGTTTAACAATTCAATATTGGGGTTAGTGGTGAAAATTTGGAACAGAATCTTGTGTTTATTGTAACCAAAAATGTGGCAGAGGGAATGAAGATTTTTTTAAAAAATGGCTTAAACTGGTAAGGCTGTGGAAAAGATGAGGATGCTACCATATTAGGAAGGCTTGAATTTGAAGGAGAGTCTGGATAAGTGGGATTTTTCTTTCCCCTCTGGGACGACCATATAGAGATGTATAAAACCATGAGTATGAATAAGGTGAATGCTAAGCCTTTTTTTTAGGGCAAGGAAATCCAAAGTTAGGGGCATAGGTGTAAAGTGAGATGTAAAAGGGATCCAAGAGGCAACTTTTTCACATAGAATTGGCAGCGCGTTTAACGTAACAGTTAGTACCACCCTATTACAGCACCAGTGTCCTGGGTTTGAATCAGACATTGTCTCTAAGGAGTTTGAACATTCTCCCTGTGTTTGCGAGGGTTTCCTCCCACCATCCAAAACATTTAGGGTTGTAGGTTAATTTGGGTGTAATAAGTGGCATGAGTTTTTCAAGCTTTGTTGGGACCAAGGTAAACTGCCTCAGGATCTTCGTGATGCCACCATCATCACCCTGTACAAAAACAAAGGCGAGAAATCAGACTGCTCAAACTACAGAGGAATCACGTTGCTCTCCATTGCAGGCAAAATCTTCGCTAGGATTCTACTAAATAGAATAATACCTAGTGTCGCCGAGAATATTCTCCCAGAATCACAGTGCGGCTTTCGCGCAAACAGAGGAACTACTGACATGGTCTTTGCCCTCAGACAGCTCCAAGAAAAGTGCAGAGAACAAAACAAAGGACTCTACATCACCTTTGTTGACCTCACCAAAGCCTTCGACACCGTGAACAGGAAAGGGCTTTGGCAAATACTAGAGCGCATCGGATGTCCCCCAAAGTTCCTCAACATGATTATCCCAACTGCACGAAAACCAACAAGGTCGGGTCAGATACAGCAATGAGCTCTCTGAACCCTTCTCCATTAACAATGGCGTGAAGCAAGGCTGTGTTCTCGCACCAACCCTCTTTTCAATCTTCTTCAGCATGATGCTGAACCAAGCCATGAAAGACCCCAACAATGAAGACGCTGTTTACATCCGGTACCGCACGGATGGCAGCCTCTTCAATCTGAGGCGCCTGCAAGCTCACACCAAGACACAAGAGAAACTTGTCCGTGAACTACTCTTTGCAGACGATGCCGCTTTAGTTGCCCATTCAGAGCCAGCTCTTCAGCGCTTGACGTCCTGCTTTGCGGAAACTGCCAAAATGTTTGGCCTGGAAGTCAGCCTGAAGAAAACTGAGGTCCTCCATCAGCCAGCTCCCCACCATGACTACCAGCCCCCCCACATCTCCATCGGGCACACAAAACTCAAAACGGTCAACTAGTTTACCTATCTCGGCTGCACCATTTCATCAGATGCAAGGATCGACAATGAGATAGACAACAGACTCGCCAAGGCAAATAGCGCTTTTGGAAGACTACACAAGAGTCTGGAAAAACAACCAACTGAAAAACCTCACAAAGATGAGCGTATACAGAGCCGTTGTCATACCCACACTCCTGTTCGGCTCCAAATCATGGGTCCTCTACCGGCACCAACTACGGCTCCTAGAACGCTTCCACCAGCGTTGTCTCCGCTCCATCCTCAACATCCATTGGAGTGCTTACATCCCTAACGTCGAAGTACTCGAGATGGCAGAGGTCGACAGCATCGAGTCCACGCTGCTGAAGATCCAGCTGCGCTGGATGGGTCACGTCTCCAGAATGGAGGACCATCGCCTTCCCAAGATCGTGTTATATGGCGAGCTCTCCACTGGCCACCGTGACCGAGGTGCACCAAAGAAAAGGTACAAGGACTGCCTAAAGAAATCTCTTGGTGCCTGCCACATTGACCACCGCCAGTGGGCTGATAACGCCTCAAACCGTGCATCTTGGCACCTCACAGTTTGGCGGGCAGCAACCTCCTTTGAAGAAGACCGCAGAGCCCACCTCACTGACAAAAGGCAAAGGAGGAAAAACCCAACACCCAACCCCAACCAACCAATTTTCCCCTGCAACCGCTGCAATCGTGTCTGCCTGTCCCGCATCGGACTTGTCAGCCACAAACGAGCCTGCAGCTGATGTGGACTTTTTACCCCCTCCATAAATCTTCGTCCGCGAAGCCAAGCCAAAGAAAGAAGAAGAATTGGTGGCATGGGTTAAATGGCCAGAATCGGCTTCTACTGTGCTGTAAATAAAATCTAAAATGTTAAAAAAAAATATGTGGGATGAGTTGCCACAGGAAACTATAAAGGCAGGTACAATTCCATTTAAAATATATTTAGAAGGTTTCCTGCATATGAGTGGTTTGGAGGAATGTGGGATAAATGCATGCAAATGGGAATTGCATGGAAGGGCAACCTGCTTGACATGAATGAGTTGGATGGAAGATGCCTGTTTCTGTGCTGTGTAACTCTGTGGCTATGACATTCTACAGTGTTTGGAGTGAATTTAAATTTTTTAATTTAGACCGACAGCATGGTAACAGGCCATTTCAGCCAGAGTCTGTGCCACCCAATTTACACCCGATTAACTAAAACCCACATCCCTGGGTACGTTTCAAATGGTGGCAAGAAACCAGAGCCCCCAGGGAAAAATGTGCAGACATGGGGAGAACATACAAGCTCCTTACAGACAGCACGGGATTTGAACCATGGTCCCGATCGCTTGAGCTATAAAGGCTTTGAGCTAACTACTACGCCAGCCATGCCTGGAATAAAATAATGGAACCAAAAAGCTCTGGATTTACTGCTTCAGTTATGAGAAACAAAGTTAAGCTGCAGGACATTTTCAAATGTACCTTTTGATAAAGATGACTTTCTTTTAATGAATACAAGTACTCTCCATCTATCCACTCCCAAGATACATAGATAATCAGTACGGTTTCATTCAATTTTACTTCCCCATAAAATTCATGGTTTTGATCTGAAAAGCATATCCCTCCATTGAAGATCTATTACAAATGTTTGAGGTCCATCTCCTGAATTATTGATATTGGGCAAAGTTGTGAGGTTTACCAAATACCCACCAGGAGCTGAATTCAATAGGACAGAACTGATTTTTGAATAGATAATTGGAGTTGAATGTTGAAAAGATTCATTGTCCACTCTATTTAGTTACCTGTTCTAACGTGCAAGTTTTTAAAACTATAAAACCATATTCTTCATTAAAACTTTAGTTCTGTGATTTTTTGATTAAATTATACACAAAACTCCCATATTCCTTGATTAAGGTCCCATAATTCCAAAACTTTTCAGCAAAGTGATGGAGTTAGTGGGTAGGGATCAGAATTTGGGATGGGGACCAAAGAAGTTTGATAGATTATCTGATTGTCCAGTACAGGATGAACAGAACAGTGCAATTTTGAACATGGATACACAGGAATTGGGATAACCAAAAATAGAACCGAGATATTGGTCAGGAGTTGTAGCAAATATGGGTGAGAGTTTAAGCAGTAGGTGAACGGAGTCTGTCAATGTTATTGCGCCATCAAAAGTTGCTATTATCAAGGGTACATCTTGAAACTCATTTGTCAAAAGTGGCATCAATATGGTGAAAATTGTCTGAGGAGAGGGATGGAATTGGCAGCTTGAGTTCAAAAATTTGAGCATTGAAAGTATAACTTTGTAAAGTCTTCCTAAGGTTTAATTTGAGGAATCTTCTGCACATCTAGTCCAGAATATTGATGAGCCCTCTGTCTAAGAGGGTAGAGATGAAGAGAAGTGTTGAATTGATGAAAAATTATCTATTACATACTCTGAATAAACCATTTCAGTACTTCCATTAGCCTATTACTTAGTCTTAGATTTTTTTTTTCTTTTATTTCCCCTTGTATTTCTATCTTTTGTTGGACTGATATGAAAATTTTTTGCAGCCTCTTTCTTAACAACTCGGAGCTGGAAGGGATTGGAGCAAAATTTTGGCGAGACTCCTGTGTTAAAAGCAGTGGAAGGACGGAAGGGGATTGCAATCGCCTATGAGGAAGAGGGTACTGGTTGAAGAAACTTGACCACTGGATGTTGACATACAGTATGTGTGTGCAAATGAAATGAGATCTAATATGAGGAATAAAGTAATCAACAAGCATGTTCACAGTTGAAAAGGAATTGGTCTCTTCTTTGAATGTCTCAAACCCTGTAGAATTTAGAGCCTCCAATTTGAAAATTATGATTAGCTGTTCCCTGATGTCCACACTGTTGAATACCACTGCGTGTTAACATTTAAGTTGAATTTGATTGAACTAAATTTTGAAATTGAGGTGCATATTTACCTTGAAAGATGATTTTTATTGTATGAATGGCCTAATTAAAAGCTTTGGTGATGAGGCTTAAACAGAATCACTGACAGCACGCTGAATATTAAGAATTGGTTGGCCCTGCCTCGCTAGTTTCTATTTTATATATTCTAAATAAAGAAGAAAAAATGTTAACTGTTCAGTGATTCGAACTATAATTCCCTGAAAGTGGAGTCATATGTAGATAGGGTTATAAAGAGAGCTTTTGACATATTTGCCTTGATAAATCAAAGTATTGTGTATTGGGGTTATATGTTAATTTGGGTGTAATTGGTTGTAAAGTTATACAAGACATTACTGAGGCCAAATTTGGAGTACTGTGTGTAGTTTTGAACATATAACTACAGGAAAGATATCAATAAGATTGAAATAGTGCAGAGATTTTACTAGTATGTTGTCTGAATTTCAGGAACTGAGTTACATGGAAAGGTGAAACCGGTTAGGAGTTTGTTCCCTGGAGCGTAGAAGAATAAGGGATATTTGATAGAGGTATTTAAAATGATGAGGGTATAGGCAGAGTAAATGTAGGTGGGCTTTTTCCATTGAGGATAGGTGAGATGTAAACCAGAGGACTTGGGTTAAGGGTGAAAGGGGAAAAGTTTAGGGGGAACTTGTTCACACAGACAGTGGTGGGAGTGTGAAACAAGCTACCACTTGAAGTGGTGAATGTGGGCTCAATTTTATTATTTAAGAAGTACATACATGGGAGGGGTATGGAGGGCTATGTTCTGGGTGCAGGTCAGTGGGACTTGGCAAAATAATAGTTTGGCACAGATTGGAAAGGCTGACTGGCCTCTTTCTGTGCTGTATTGTTCTATAAATGTAATGAAATCTTGATCCAATTACTCTGCATTTGGTAAGCAATGCAGATTTTGTCTCCATGCCCAAGGTAAGATATGCTTGCCTTAAATTAAGTGCACCACAGGATTGTTGAGCTGGTGAAAAATTAAGATGGGTCTTTGTACACCAAAGTTTAATAAACTAAAGTGCTACTTTGTTACATATAAGGCTGTGCAAACCTGACAGGTATTCCTGCATGGTGTGTTGCCTCCCAGGAGTCAGTGTGCTGGATATCTTGGATAGGGCGGAAAAGGTGAGCAGTCGGATGTCTTGGTGCACGTGGGTACAAATGACATAGATAAAATAAGGGAGGAGATCCTGAAGAGGGACAACTGTGAGCTAGGACAGATGTTAAGAAGCAGGACTTCCAGGGTCATAATCTCGGGTTGTTACCAGTGCTGTATGCAGGTTGGAGCAAAAATGAAAAAAATCAGGAGGTTAAATGTGTGGCTGAAGGAATGGTGCAGTGTGAAAGGATTCAGGTTCATAGACCATGGGGATCTCTTCTGGGGGAGACCAGACCTCTACAGGAGGGATGGGTTACACCTGAATCCAAAGGGGGCTAATATACTGGCAGTAAGGTTTAATAATACTGTTGGGTATGGTTTAAACTAAATTGGCAGGTGGAAGGGAACCAGACTGATATGGAAACGGATAGGAAAGAGAATATAGGGGTGGTTCCGATCATAGGGGCAGAGGGAATGAAAAGGGATAGGAGAGTATGGGCAAGTGAGTCAGGTATCAAGGTGAGAGCAGGGTGGAACAGTTTCAAGATATTGTATATGAATACACGAATTGTAAAGAATAAAATGGATGAGCTTGAGGGGGAAATGGACAAATTGGAGGATATGATATAGGAGTAACAGAGACATGGCTGCAGGAGGGACAGGATTGGGAAATTAATGTTTCAGGATACACGTCTGATAAATCCCCTGGGCCTGATGGGCTGCGTCCCAGGGTGCTTCGAGAGGTTGCTCTGGAAATTGTGGAGACACTGGTCGACATTTTCCAAAGTTCTTTGGATTCGGGGGAAGTGCCTGCAGACTGGAGAGTTGCTGATGTAGTACCACTTTTTAAGAAGGGAGGGAGAGAGAAAACCAGAAATTATAGACCAGTCAGCCTGACGTCAGTGGTGGGGAAGATATTGGAATCTATCATAAAAGGGGAAATAGCAGAACGCTTGGGCAGAAATAATACTATCAGTGCTAGCCTAGTCAGCATGGATTCCTTAAGGGAAAATCATGCTTGACTAACCTGGAATTTTTCAAAGATGTGACAGAGGGTAGACTTGGGAGAGCCAGTGGATGTGCTGTACTTGGACTTTCAGAAAGCCTTCGATAAAGTCCCACACAGGAGGCTAGTTAGCAAAATCAAGGAGCATGGTATTGGGAGTAGGGTGCTCTCATGGATAGAAAATTGGTTAAAAAAATAGGAAACAAAAGGGTTGGGATAAATGGGTCATTTTCAGGATGGCAGGATGTGACGAGTGGGTGCTCACACTAACTATGTAAATGATTTGGATGAAGGGATTATTAACAACATGAGCAGTGTAAAGTGGGAGGAGGATGTCAGGAAAATGCAGAGGGACTTGGACAGGTTGGGGGAGGAGGAATGGAAGATGAAGTTCAATGTGAGCAAATGTGAGGTTATCCATTTTGGAGGCAGTAATAAAAGAGCAGAGTATTATTTAAATGGAGTCAAGCTAGGGAATGGGGTAGGGCAAAGAAATCTGGGTGTACTTGTTCACCTGTCATTAAATGCAGGGTCAGCAAGCTATGAAGAGGGCAAATGGCATGTTGGCTTTCATAAAGAGGACATTGGAGTCTAGGAGCAGAGATGCCCTCCTGCAGTTGTACAGGGCCCTGGAATATTGCATCCAGTTCTGGTCCCCAAATTTGAGGAAGGACATACTCACTATTAGAGGGAGTGCAGTGCAGATTTACAAGGTTAGTTCCTGGGATGGCAGGATTGACATATGCTGAAAGGTTAGAAAGACTGCGTTTATATGTGATGGAGTTTAGAAGGATGAGGGGAGACATGATTGAGGTATATAAGATTGTTAAGGGGCTAGACAGGGTGAAATCGGATTGCATGTTCCCAATGTTGGGAGAGACTAGGATGAGAGGGCATAGTTTAAAAATACAGGGAAGGTCCTTTAGGACAGAGATGAGAATTTTTTTTTACCCAGAAAAGTGTGGATCTGTGGAATGCTTTTCTGCAGAGGGTGGTAGGGGCAGATTCACTGGATATGTTCAAAAGGGAGTTTGATAAGGCTCTTGTGGGCAGGGGAGTTGAGGGTTATGAAGATAAGGCTGGGAATGAATACTGATAGTGAACGATCAGCCGTGATCTGAAAAATGGCGGTGCTGGCTCGATGGGCCAATTGGTCTACTCCAACACCTACTGTTTATTGTCTGTGTTCTCAGGGCTTAGAACTCTCCACAGGAAAAAGAATCAGCAATTTGAGTTCAAGTGTAGGAGCAAATTCTTTATCCTAAGTATTTTTTTTCTCTATATTGGGTTGATTGAGCTACCCATTCTATGTGATCTACCAGGATCGTTGTCTGAAGAGGGTGTGCAAAATCACTAAGGACCCCTTCCATCCCACACATAGCATCTTTCAGTTGCTCCTGTCGGGAAAGAGATACAGGAGTATCAGAGCCAGCGCCATCAGAGTGAGGACCAGCTTCTTCCCACAGACAATGGAAATGCTGGACGAACAAGGGAATTGTTCACACTAACTATCCAAGACTCTCATATTCATGAAACAATATTTATTTATTTGTATAGATGAATACTTATCTTGCATATGTATTGTTTGTGTGTCTGCGTATTTTGCACTGAGGACTGGAGAACGTTGTTTTGTCGGGTTGTACTTGTACATTCAGATGACAATAAACTTGATTTAATTTTATAGTTTGATTGAAATGTGCTTTTCATTCAGTAGCAAAAGAGAATTAATATGTGCAATGGTAGAGCAGTCTTGTCGTGCCTGGCAGCCCACTCTCCTGTTTCTTATAAATGGGATTCAATAAATGGTGGATAATCTGAAGATGAATGCTTCGGATCAGAGTAATTTATTCAATTGAAATGTTTACTGTCGTATGTACCAAGATACAGAGGTAAAACTTTGCATTCTCTCCAGGCAAGTCATCCCAAACTAATGCAAGTTCAACTGGTGGTGCAAAATACAACAAAAGTGCAGTGTTACAGAGAAAACGTTCATTTAAAGCCGGGTTATCATCATTTTATTGAGAGGTCTATTCAATAATCCGAAAACTAAGGTACAAACCTCCCCTTAAATCTGATTTTGCAAGCTTTCAAATCTGTTTAACTTCTGCCCTGGAGGAAATGGAAGAAAGTGTGACCTGTGAAGATGAGTCTTTTAATATGTTGACCTCCCTCTCAAAAGTGCTACCTTTAGATATCAGCGAAGCTGGACAGAGACTGGGAGATCGCTCTGTTGAGCACTTTGACTCTGACTGTCGCATTAGCGTGTATCTCCCAGTGTCAAACCATTTCAATTCCCCGCCCCATTCCCTTGCTGACATGTCTGTCTATGGTCTCATGCACTGCCAGACTGAGACCACAAATTGGAGGAACCTCACCTTTGGCCTGAGCACACTCCAACTGGATGGCATTAACAAAGTCTTCTCTAGTTTCCGTTAAACCTCCTCCTGCTTCCACCCTCCCATAATCTTCTCAACCCCTCCCCCCCCATCTCCTTTGGCGCTCTCTTCCTTTCTCCTCCTTCACAGAGCCAAACTCAGTTCTCACCTTTCCTCTTATCATATCCCGTTAACCCATTTTGTCTGTACTCCTCCCCAACCCATTATTCTCCCTTTCCCACCCTTTAATTCAGCTGCCTGTCTTTTAACTCTTACCATTGGTAATGGTCCTATGGATGCTACGAGATCAGCTGAGTTCCTCCAGCATTTCTTAACTACAATCACAGCATCTGCAGACTTTCATATTTCACTTCGATATTCAGAATAGTAAAAATCTTCCTCTCTGATTTGTGTATTTCACGATCAAAAACCAAAAGACCTAATCTAAATTGCTGTATTATCTATTTCTTTCCCTTCCTCTCTACAAAATCTGTGACCTCTGGTCTTGGATTAAATAAAATAGTTATGGGGCTTCTCCAGGTTGTGCAGCAAAGCTAAAGGCAAATACTCTCCTAAGAATTAAACATGGTCGTGATTTGTGTTAACATTTGTTGGTAGAAATGTTTCGCTATAATTTGGTTGTTGAAATGTAGTGAAAAACTCCATGCAATTTTGTTGCAAAACCAACTATAATATCATTAAGAGTAAAGAAGAGAGGAGGAAATGCATGGCTCATTGCTAAATATGAAGTGAATAAAACAAAAATTCCAATTAATGCAGTCACATAAATAGTTTTATTTAGTGTTATGGTCCTTGTAACCATTCAGCCGGTTTAAATTTGAATACACCAAGAGGCAATAAACGCTGCTCCAGATGAGTTTCCATGGAAACTCCATTTTTATTCAAAAGCAATAAAACCTCTACAATAATATCCTATGCCAGTTGTCTCACTGAAATGTTCTTGACCAGAGGGAGGTGACTGGAATGTCAGTTAACAAATAACTGAAAATAAATGTTTATGATGAAGCTGTTGGTGCACCATGGTGGTCATTTATGGAAATATTTCCAATTTGTTTTATAATAATAATAAAGTAAAAATAGTTTTCTCTCAAGCTTTATCTGTAATTTAGCAAATGTAATTTGTTGTTCTGTCTAATTGTTAAGTTTTCTTTGCCTTGGGTTGACTCTGGTAGCAGTGGCTTTGCAGCAGTTTTGATCTAGAAACAAGGATGTTCATAATTATGAAGGTTTCAAGGGTGCAAGGAAGGAATTGTGAAAAGTTTATTTGAAATCTTTTTTGCGATTAGCCCAATATTTATTGCCCATCCCTTCTTATATTTGAGAACATGATGGTCCTGAACAACTCCAGCCCTTCTGTTGAAGATACACTCATTGTACTGTTCAGAATAGAGCTCCAGGATTTAGACCCAGAAATAAGAATTTGCAATATACTTTCAAGGAAGGATGATGTGGAAATGGAAATGGAGCCAGCATATTACTGCTGTTCTCTTCTATCCATGTCTTTTTTGCTGTTAAATGTTCTGGGTTTAAAAATTTCTGTTTGATTGGCTTGCGTTTGGTAACTGTAGTCCACCTTGTAGATGGTGAACACTGCAGACGGTTCACAGATGGTGGAAGAAATGACTGTCAGAGTGGTGGATGGGGCACAGATCAAGTGAATTGCTTTGCTCTATGGTGCCCAGCAATTTGAGGGTTGTCATTCAGGCAAGTGTAGAGGATTTAATTGCACTGACTTGTACCTGATAGTTGGTGGAAAGGCATTTATAATGTGAGGTAAGTATAGCTTTTGTGGTCACACATTTATGTGTCTCATATAATTGAGTTTTTGTTCCATGGTGATTCCCAGAAGGTTGATTTGGTTACCATAACCATTGAATGTCAAAGTTAATGGTTAGATTCCAACTTGCTGGGGATGGCCATGGCTTGCCATATCTGTGATACCAATTCTGCTTTCCTCTTAGCATTGGCACTTGAATGTAGTCTGGGGCTTGCTGCTCAGACATTGTTTCATTTGCTGAGCAGTTGTACTTGGAATTGAATTCCAGTAAATACCCTCACTTTTGAATTTATAATGAGAAGATGGTTTAGTGATAATATTGCACTGAGAAACTCCTGCAGTAAAGTGTTGGGGATGGGATGATTGGCCTCCAAATTACTTCAGCCACTTTCTTTTGTGCAAGACAGGCTTTCAAATATTAAGATGCTTCCCCTTGATGCTTGTTTAGCTTTATGATGAATTCCTGATGTAGCACATAGTTAGATGTTGCCTTGTTATCAAGGCAGTCACTCTCACTTACTTTGAGGGTTCAGTGTTTTGCTTCATGCCTTAATAATAAGATCTTGAGCTGAATGGTCCTGAACAAACCTACACAAGACGTCCAAGAATTTTTTTTGGTGACTTGAATGTTGATGCACTATCAATCCCATCTTCCTATATATTCCTAATGATTGAGCAAACAGTAGCTTCTGAATGTTAAAGGACAAATATTCACAATAATGCCATAGAATCTTCTGGATGCATATCCTGAGATTCAGATTTGAATTTATTGTCAGAGTACATGCATTACATTACATACAACCCTGAGATTTTTTTCCCCTTAAGGTGAGGCAGAATTACCACTTATTTATAGAGCAAGATAAAATCTGTACTCAATGCACACATGTAAGCAAATAAAGAAATGTAAACAGAGAGAAAAAAAATCAATAAAGTGCAAAAGTAAGAGTCCTTAAATGGGTCCCCAATTGAGTTAGTTGTTGAGGAGTCTGATAGTGGAGGGGGAGCAGCTGTTCCTGAACCTGGTGGTGTGAGTCTTGTGGCACTGATACCTCTTTCCTGATGGTAGCAGCGAGATCAGAGCATGTGCTAGATGGTGTGGATCCTTGATGATTGCTGGTGCTCTCCAACAGCAGTGTTCCCCGTAGATGTTCTCAATAGTGGGGAGGGTTTTGCCTGTGATGTCCTTCATTTGTGAAGCTATTTTTCACTCGAGCGAATGCAACTTCCCATGCCCAGGAATATTAAAACACCCAGCTTTTATAATTTGCAAAATTTCACTTGAAATGTTTTCTAGGGTATATCATAATAGAATCAGGAAGAAGAAGAAGGTGGCTAGCCAGAAGATTTAACATTTCTAAGTGGTGGGATTGGAACACTTCTCCCAAGGAGGAATGAAATAATTTTGAGCACGTATTTTGGAAACAAAATGGTATGCTGGTCTTTATTACTGAAAGTTGAGAACAGGACTAGTAGCTATTGCTTTCCTAATGGGATTGCAAATGGAATATTATGTGTAGATTAAATTCTCCTCTAACCAAAACAAGGTACTCTTGTAATTAAGGAAACACAGTGACATTTCACCAGATTATATGAAATTATATGAAGAGAGGTATGCAGACTGGGCTTAAACTGAGTTCAGAATAACAAGAGGTAATCCATTTGAAATACACAACATTTTTATAGAGATTTGCAGGGTAAATTTCCCATAGCTGGAGTGAAGAAAATCAAGTGTCACAGTTTTAGAATAAGTGGTCAACCATTCAGAACAATGAATTTCTTCACCCAAACGTTGGTGAATCTTTAGAATTTTTTACCCAAGAATGCTGAAGAGCTTCAGTTGCTGAATGTATTTAAGTTGCAGATTATTAGTTGTTTAGTTTCTTAGTGAATCAAGGGGGGGGGGGGGGGGGGGGAAGGGATACGGATTTGGCACTGGAAAGTGGCACCTACCCTCATTTTAATGAATTTCAAAAAAGGCACAAGGAGATGAATGGCCTCACCCTATTTCTTATGTTCTTATTCATGCATTAATGACTGTAGAATAATGGTTATGTGAAAGGGGAAAGAGTTAGATTGGGATTTTGGATGTGTTGAAAGCTGATCCCATGCCATCTATAAAATCTTTTAAGTAAGTGTGTTCCATCTATTTAAATATGATGCTAAATGAACTTTTTGACCTATGAAGATGTTACTGA
Organism: Narcine bancroftii; assembly: GCF_036971445.1. Lineage (NCBI taxonomy): Eukaryota > Metazoa > Chordata > Chondrichthyes > Torpediniformes > Narcinidae > Narcine > Narcine bancroftii. The sequence goes on along the minus strand of NC_091473.1, from coordinate 119,982,029 downwards.
CGTTATAGAATGGCATTAAAGTTCAATTTGAAACATATTTAATGAAAGGCTGATCGCTAGAATGTTTTATGATTGCTTTAAATTGTGGCATATCAGGAATCAATGAACAATATTTTATTATTTGCTGCTAATTATAGCTTTTGGAGATTTTTTTACACCATTGTAAATGTTAGCTTGTGGTATTTGAATTTTCTACCACTATTTTGTGAATGGGAGGAAGGAAATTAATCGCTTTAGTTGCTTTGTGTTTCATGTGAATTTCTGCTTATTACTTCCATAGAGGTGCAATTTGGCTTGCTTTCAGGAACTGGATGCTGTGGGCAAGGACTGAATTTGTTGCCTGTCCTTGATTACATTTCTGAAGAATCACCTTCTTGAACCATGCCAGTCCTTTTGGTGAAGGTACTCCCACAGTCCTGCCATGTAGTTCCTTAATTCAGCCCAGCAATGGAGAGGAACCTGCAGATGCCTTTCTTGATGGTAGAATTCACAAGTTGTAGGTGTAGCCTGGATAAGTAACTGCAGTACCATTTTATGGACACACTGTACTCTCTGGGCAAATGTGGCTTATAGGGTGACAATTAGATGGGCAGATTTATCTTCAAAGTTTCTTGAGAGTTATGAGAATTGTATTCATTCAGGAAAATGGAATCCATTTGCTTTTCTGCATCAGAGGGACCGGTTGCAAATTGGGAGATGGCATCACTGAGCACCTCTGCAACAACAGCGACCTTTGAGTAGCCAACCATTTCAATTCTGAGTCGCACTCCCATACTCACATGTCTGTCCATGGCCTTGTGTACTATCCCACCCTGACCACCCACAGATTGGAGGAACAATCCCTTGTTTTCCATCTGAGCACTCTCCAGCCACATGGCATTAATATTGACTTCTCTGTTTTCTGCTAACCTGTTTGCATTTTTTCCCTCTCCCTTTCCATTTTTTCAAGTTTTCTGCCTCCTTTCTGCCTCCAACCACCCAACCATCCCTCCTCCCCCTGATCGCTGCTGTATCCTTCCTCCCTTCACCTATCATCTCCTGCCTCCCTCCCCACACCTCACCATCCTTTTGATTGGACGCCTGCCGACATTCTTCCATACCTTGAGGAAGGGCTCAAATCTGAAACGTGGTTATGTTTTTTTTAACCTTTGCTACATAAAGGACACTGTTTGACCAGCTGAGTTTCTCCAGCATTTTGTGTTTTTACCATTTCACCATGCATTTGATGTGTTTTGCAGATAGTAGACAGTTTTGAGAGGCATAAGGAATCACTCACAACATGAGACCTGGTGTCTGACCTATTTGGCTATGTGGCGAGTCCTGTTGTTTCTGGATAATGGTGACCCCAGAAAACTGATGAATTAGGACTTCGTGATGGTGAAGCCATTGGATGTCAAGGGTAGGTGAATAGACTTGTTAGAATTTGTCATTGTCTGGTGTATTTGTGGGATAAACACTACTTGTTTCCCATGCCTGAATGGGATCTATATCTTTCAGGATGCAGGCATAGGCTGCTGCATTTGTAGAGGAACTGAATATTGTTCATTTATCAGAGATTATCCCCATAATCTTCCTGTAATGAAAGGAAGATTATTTCATGAAATATCTAAAGATGGTTGGGTTCAGGACGCTTCTGAGGACCTCCTACAGTAATGTCCTGAAGTTGGGATGGTGGACTTCTGAGAATTACAACCACTTCCTTTTGTGTGAGGTATGATTTCAACCAGCAGGGTTGAAATATATTTTGCTGATTGACTTGTTTTACCAGGTTATCTTAATAACACAATAAGTCGAGTGCTGCCTTGATGTTGTCGGGACAGCTCTGAAATTCAGCTCTTCAGTCCATGTTCCAGAGTGTAATAAGGTCTGGAGTGGACTGTTGAAAACTAAACTGACATTGTGCAACTTGATAGCACACTCAGTGACAGTCTCCATCATTGAGTGGATTATAATTGGTCTTTATGTAAACTAGATATACACAGGCAATTTTTGTCATTGCCAAAGTTGCAACTATACTGGAGTGAGCCATTTTGTTGAAGAAGACCTACAACTAAGGCACTGTTCACCTAAGCAGTGGAAATAAAAGATCTGTTAAGGGTTCTTCCCAGTAATATGGATGCTATTTATTATATGATTATTATTTAAACAGATGTTCCAGTCACTGACATTTTTATGAACCTTCTTGTTTTCCAAAATTGATGGCTGGACTCCTGCATATTGGTTACTCCATTTCAAAAGCAATTAATTGGTTCTGAATTGCTTTAGAACCTCTCTTGATTATGAAAGGTGGTTTATAAATGCATGTTTTTTATTCTTTTGTTTGCTAGATGTTCTGCCAAATTTAATTGATGCCTTCACCTCCGAACCTTACAAACTCTTTAATGCTGGAATAGGTAGCCAGCCAGTGCAGTCAATTGCCCAAAAGTCACTTCTCATGTGTAAATCAACTTTGTTTATAGGTGAATAAAAGATGACCTTGGCTAACTCTCAAACATCTATGCAACTCAGAAGTGGAACTTGTGTTTTTATTTACATTATGAAATATATTGACATTCTCAGAGACAATCTCTTGTTCTTGTGTCCAAACCATATTATCAGTGACTAAAGGAACAGAGTGACATATTAATATGTGCACAAGTCAAATAGTCTCAAAAGATGATGCCCATCTTGCATGATATGTAGAATTTCATTCAGAATGTTGATTTAAATCCAACAAGCTGTGATCTAAAGAGTGTAAACCATGTGAGGTAGTTTCCTCCCTGGAGAAAGAAATAGAATGCATATTAAATTAAGAGGTGCAACAGCTTTAAATTAAAGCCTTACTTCTAGGCAATATCTTGACAGATCTAAAATAGAGCAGAGAAAGACTTAAAGGTAGGGGAAAGGCAAGGCCAAGTGGTTTCTTAAGTCCACTTTTCCATTCAAAAAGATTATGGCTGATCCAGCACTGGCCCCACCTTCATATCCTTTCTGGTCCTTACAAATGCTTGATTTATCCTGTGTCAAAATCCTTGATCAATGATGACCGTGATCTTAAACATTATAAATGGTCTCTAATGTGCATTTCCTACGTCACCCAAACTCTATTGATCTAAGGTAGCAAAAGGTTGTAGTGCTGTCAAGAAATCTTACTATGTGAATTCCACTATAATTTAATCACATATAACTGACCAATACTTCATAGGACCACTCATATCAATTATGAAATTGGTATTTGCTTGATATAAATAAATGAATTTAAAGTTCTTCATTTTTAATCGTGGTCTTTATATGTGGATATGATTGTTTATTTTTTTTTGTAATAGAGAAGCCTGGGTTCTTTTAAAATATCTATACTTTTTTAGCTAAAGAACGCATTAATGACCATGTGGAGGCATCTATCTTGAATCCAACCCAAGCTGCCACAAATTAGTCTATGACTCCCTCTAGTGGTCAGGAGCATCACTACATCCCCTTTACTTGAGATGTTTAATCTAACAACATAACACCCTAATACAGTATTCATTTCAATTTAAAGTTCAACTCAAATGTAAACACATCAGCAACAAAAACTTTTCAAGTGTGTATTTCCTTTTCATTTAGAGATTCAGTCTGGTGCTTTGATAACCTGTGGATCTCCTTAACATAGGTGTGTTGGTCCACTACTGTCTAGCACTCATTGTATTTCCGCTGTTGTTGTGCAGGCTAGATTTTCTGCATTTGTCTCTTCCTGCAGTGTCTCTTGCATTTTAAGCAGGCTCTTTCAATTCCTTCTCTGATTTGACCTTCCTGTGTTCTGACATTGTAGGATCTTCCTGAACCAAGTGTGGGAATCTTTGAGTATCACTGTGTCATGTTGTACCAGAGGGTCTAGCTTCTTGCTGACTTGTCATAGTTTGCTTTTTGTCTCCATTGCAGACACTTTTGTTTCCATTTGACATCTTCAACATCTATGTTCTTGTTGGATCTGCATAGTAGAGAAGTGTTGTACATAGTCTATGTCCCATCAGAAGCTCAGTGTGTGACATGCCATGTTCAAGTGGCAAAGCTCTGAAACCATATAACAGTTTATGGCATGGAAACAGGCCATCTCGGCCCTTAAAGTTCATGCCGGTTCACTCAAACAACTCCACTAGATCCCCCCCACCTATAACCCTCAAACCCCCTCTTATCCATGTATATATTCAGCCTCCTCCAATAGAACTGGATACAGATCTGAGCCACTGTCTTGTGCTTTCTTGAGCAACTGGTTAACTATATGATTCCCTTTCTCTGCTTTACCATTTGACTGTGAACACGGAGGACTTGAAGTCACATGACAAAAATCATATTCTTCTGCAAAGTTCTGGAATTCTCTACAGCTGTAGCATGGTCCATTGTCACTGTAGACAATTTGAAGAATTCCATGTCTTGCAAAAATCAATTTCTTGCGTTTGATCACACAAGCAACAGACATATTAGGGAACAGTGCAATCCCTGGATAGTTTGATAGATAGTCAATAACCAGCAAGTAATTGTTTCTATCCATGTGAAAAAGATCAGTCCCAACTTTCTGCCATGGTTCTGTTGGTACATCTGTTATTATCATGGATTCTTTTGTCAGCTTTGTGTGATGTTTCAAAAAGGTCTCACAGCTTGAAACAATTCTGCCAATGTCAGCGTTTATCCATGGACAATAAACAGCATTTCTGGCCCTCCTCCTGCATTTTCCCATTCCAAGATGCCTCTCATGCACCCTTTTCAGCATCTCTTGTCGCCGTGATTGAGGAATGATAATTCTGCTCTGAGTAGAAGCCCATTGACAATGCTCAGCTCTGATATTGTACTACAACTGACATTCACCTCTAAGTCATCCTTCATTCAGATTCTTGATGATCTACTGTAGAAATGCATCCTTTTCTGTTATACCTGTGATCTGCTTGGATTTCATGTCATATATGGGAGTAGATTCAGTGATCAGATTCACGTGGAACAATCATCGTGTGCTTCACTCTGCATCATTGCCCTCGATAATGCATCAGTTAACACAATAGGTTTTCCTGGTGTGTACACCTCTTGACTAGGCTTTCACATGCTTTGTCACCATCTGGGACTACTGTGAACCTGAGGTGGTGTTCTTTATTTTTAAACTTTCACCTTAAGTTTCCATGCATCTTTTATGTCGATGCTCTGTCTATTGTAGACTTTATAGCTATACAGGATTTGCATGGATTTGCCCTGATGTCACAGTCACAGATCAAATTGACCTTTGCCTCTGTGTCCATCTTTTTTAAAATTTAAAAAAAAATTTTCACACTATGAACCATATCAATCAAAATACACACAACAATTTCCCTCTTGAATATACACAGTGGCATTTTCTCCCCTTTTCCTCCCTTACCTTCCCTCCCTCCTTCCCACCCCCCCTCCAAACCCATTAAACATTCAACATATACAATTCAATAAAACCATTAAACAATGTCATCACACAATGAAAATAAACAAGAAAATTGTGTCATCTACTGTTACACACTGGGTCAGGTAATTTTGCCTTCTTCTCATTCTATCATTTTAGGGGGTGGAGGTCCGTGGTAGGCCCTCTCTGTTGTGTTCCATGTACGGTTCCCAAATTTGTTAAAATAATGTGACTTTATTTTTTAAATTATATGTTATTTTTTCCAATGGAATACATTTATTCATTTCTATGTAACATTGCTGTACTCTCAGGCTCTCTTCTGATTTCCAAGTTGACATTAATACGTTTTTTTGCTACATCTAAGGCTATCATAATAAATCTTTTTTGTGTTTCATCCAAATTGAGGCCTAATTCTTTACTACTTATATTACTGAGAAGAAAGATCTCTGGATTTTTTGGTATGTTGCATTTTGTGATTCTATTTAATACCTGATTTAGATCTTCCCAAAACTTTTCCACTTTCTCACATGCCCAAATTGCATGTACTGTTATTCCTGTTTCCTTCTTACAGCGAAAACATCTATCTGATAATGTTGGATCCCATTTATTTAACTTTTGGGGCGTGATATATAGCCTGTGTAATGCGTAACTTCGTGTTTATTATATTCTTCATAGTTCCAGAGCATAGCTTTTCCCATATTTCATTTTTTATCTTTATGTTTAAATCTTTTCCCCACTTTTTTTTGGGTTTATAGCTTATTTCATTATTTTCCTTCTCTTGGAGCTTGATGTATATGTTTGTTATAAATCTTTTTATTATCGTTGTTTCTGTAATCACATATTCATAGCTGCTTCCTTCTGGTAATCTCAGTCTGCTTCCCAATTTGTCCTTTAAGTAGGTTTTCAGTTGGTGGTATGCAAACATTGTACCATGAGTTATTCCATATTTGTACTTCATTTGTTCAAATGATAAAAAATTATTTCCCAAAAAACAATTTTCTATTCTTTTAATTCCTTTTCTCTAAAGGAAAGGTTATCTATTGTGAAAGGGATTAGTTGATTTTGGATCAATAATAATTTTGATAGTTGGTAATCTGTTTTTTTCTTTCTAAATGAATCTTCTTCCATATGTTGAGTAAATGGTGTAGTACTGGTGAACTTCTATATTGCACCAGTTTTTCATCCCACTTATAAAGTATATGTTTTGGTACCTTCTCCCCTATTTTATCTAGCTCTATCTTGGTCCAATCTGGTTTTTCCCTTGTTTGATAAAAATCTGATAGATACCTTAATTGTGCTGCTCTATAATAATTTTTAAAGTTTGGTAGCTGCAAACCACCTTGTTTGTACCATTCTGTTAATTTATCTAGTGCTATCCTTGGTTTCCCCCCCTTTCCATAAAAATTTCCTTATTATTCTCTTTAGTTCATTGAAGAATTTCTCTGTTAAGGGAATTGGTAGCAATTGAAATAGGTATTGTATCCTTGGGAAGACATTAGTTTTAATGCAATTTACCCTCCCTATCAATGTTAGTGGCAATTCTTTCCAATGTTCTAAGTCATCCTGTAATTTCTTCATTAATGGCTGATAATTTAATTTGTATAGGTGTCCTAAATTATTATCTAATCTAATACCTAGGTATTGGATTGATTCTTTTTTAAACTCTGTATAATCCGAATTATTCATTGGCATCACTTCACTTTTATTTGCTTTGCTCTTGTACCCCGATATTTCTCCATATTCCTTCAATTTCTTATGTAGTTCTTTTATTGATATTTCTAGTTCTGTTAAGTATACTATGATGTCATCTGCAAATAAACTGATTTTATATTCCTTCTTCTTTATTTTTATCCCTTTTATTTTATTTTCTGTTCTTATCAGTTCTGCGAATGGTTCTATTGCTAAAGTGAACAGTGAGGGAGATAGTGGACATCCCTGCCTAGTTGACCTACTTAATTTAAATTGGTTCGATACATATCCATTTACTGTCACCTTCGCCAATGGTCCATTATATAATGCTTTAATCCAATTAATATATTTTTCTGGTGGGTTGAACCTCTGTAATACTTTGAATAACTAATTCCATTCTACCCTGTCAAAGGCTTTGTGTCTAAAGCAACAGCCACTGTTGGTATCTTATTTCCTTGTACTGCATGGATTAAGTTGACGAACTTACAGACATTATCCGTTGTTCGTCTTTTCTTAATAAATCCAGTTTGATCTTGTTTTACTATTTTTGGTACACAGTCGACCAATCTATTTGCTAATAGTTTTGCTATCATCTTATAATCTGAATTAAGTAGAGATATTGGTCTATATGATGCTGGTGTTAGTGGATCTTTCCCCGTCTTTGGTATTACTGTAATTATTGCTGTTTTACATGAATCTGGCAAGTTTTGTGTTTTTTCTATCTGGTTCATTACTTCCAGGAGAGGAGGAATTAGTAACACTAGATGTTTGATAGAATTCTATTGGGAGTCCATCCTCTCCAGGCGTTTTATTGTTCGGTAGCTTTTTTAATATATCCTGTATTTCCTCTATTTCAAATGGTTTTATCAATTTGTTTTGCTCCTCTTGCAATTTTGGTAGTTCAATTTTAACTTAAAAACTCATCTATTTTGTCTTCTTTCCCTTAGTTCTCAGTTCAGTATAATTGTTCATAGAATTCCTTAAAGTTTTCATTGATCTCTGTTGGGTTTATGTAATTTGTTTGTCCTTTTTCCTTGATGCCAGCACAGTTCTTTTAGCTTGTTCTGTTTTAAGTTGCCAGGCTAGTATTTTGTGCGTTTTTTCTCCTAGCTCATAATACTTCTGCTTTATTTTCATTATGTTCTTCTCCACCTTATACGTTTGTAATGTTTCGTATCTTATTTTTTTGTCTGCCAATTCTCTTTTTTGTTGCATCTTCCCTTGTTGCTAGTTCTTTTTCTGTACTTACTATTTCCCTTTCCAACTGTTCTATTTCTCAATTGTAGTCCTTTTTCATCTTAGTTACATAACTTATTATTTGCCCTCTAAATAAGGCTTTCATTGCATCCCATAATATAAATATGTCTTTCACTGATTCCATATTTATTTCAAAGTACATTTTAATTTGGTGTTCAATAAATTCTCTAAATTCCTGTCTTTTAAGTCGGCCTCTGTGTCCATCTTGAAAGGAATATTTGTTCCAATTGAATCCAATGACACCGTCCACTTATTCTGCTCGATTATGTTCATGCTTGGCTTCGGTTTAGTCTTTCTGCACTACTACGCCAAAGAAGAGTGCATCAATGAGAGCAGTTTCTTTCATAGTGTGTACAGTTTCACTTCTGGTTTGTTTCCCTTTGTAAAAACATTGCTTTGCATAATGATTTTGCCCTTTGCACTTATTATAGACTTCTCCATAGGTGGGGCCCATTGTTTTGGTGCATGTTAAGTGCCACATTGTTTGTACTTGAATGTCTCTCTGTGTTTTTGTTGTTTCCCATATCTCACTTTTTATGTATGTGGACACACACTGTGGCTATGGCTATGCCTTCATTTTCACTGGCCTTTTGCACTCTCACTGAATTTTTTTCGTATGGTGCAGAGGTAACTTACTGGTGTGGTATATCTTCTGTGTATCAGGTTTGCTATCGTCCAATGGCTTGCAGGTACAGCATGAATCTTTGTTTGATAAACTTTCACTTGTGGTTAACATTTCCAGTCCAATTTATATCATCAGGTGTCTTTACACTCTCCATATCTCTACTGATAATGACTGATACACACTCTGCATGCTCCTAGTGTTTCTTCTACTCCTGGTACCATGTGATGTTTCTTTTTAAAACAACTATTTTATTAGCTAAAGAACTCATTCGTGACCGTGTGGAAACATCCATCTTGAATCCAACCCAAGATGCCACAGGCTAGTCTCTGACTCCCTCTTGTGGTTAGGAGTATCACTAGCAGTCTATCACTACATTTCTGTCAATGTGTAGATATTTCCATGTGTATTTCAAGTGGACATTTGTAAATTACAACAATGCCCTCTAAATATGCATTAACTGATACTGATTAAATTTGAATTTAGACTTTTGCATTCAACTTGAATATCCACTTCTGGACTCAGTTTGACAATTTATCTATAAACTACATTTTGCTGGTAATAAATTTAGCTCTAGTTGGGACCATCCAGAGTGGTGGGAAAAAAGAACAGTGAAAGTTTATTTATTCAAGTAGATGCATCATTATTTTATAGGCAGACCAAATATAATGTGATGAGCAGAATGATTTTGGAGCATTGCTCTTGTAAAAGAATTTATTTTCTCTTAATGTCATTGTTTTCCTTTCTTCCCCCCACCCCCCCCCCCCCCCCCCGCCCATCTCTGACTACATTCACTTAGTCAATGGGCCAAAGTATTTGAAACCACGATCCATAATGCCAATCCTGAACCTATGGTAGGTACCTAATATCTGCTTTTAATTCAATTCTAGGTTGTTTCAGATACAAGAATCACGCAGTGAAGGAATTAATATTTCTTCTGCTCTAGACAGCACATTTAAATAGTTTAGACAACAATGTGGATCAAGATGAATAATTTAATAATGAACATAAAATCTTTGACTGGACTGTCAGAAACATAAAAATTAGGACAAGCATTGGAACCATTATAAATACCATGACAAGTCTCCTTGTGCCCATCTAAAATTGTACTTCAGCAAAACTCACTAATCCAAATAAACTATCAAAGGCACTTTTCTTTCCACAGACCTCCTCCCACAGTTTGTCTAAAATGTGCAGGTTTTGCCATTAGACAAAAACATTATTGCAGTCATGGAGTCATACAGCATAGAAACAGGTGGCACAGTTGGTGTAGCTGTTAACACAACACCTTTATAGCAACAGCAATTGGGACTGGGGTTCAAATCCCGCACTGTCTATAAGAGGTTTGTACATTCTCCCCGTGTCTGCATGGGTTTTCCTTTGGGGCTCCTATTTCCTCTCACTGTTCCAAAAAAAAACATGCCAGGGGTGTAGTTAATTGGGTGTAAATTGAGCGGCACGGATTCAAGGACCGAAATGGTCTGTTCCTGTGCTGAATGTCTAAATTTAATTTAAAAATAATTAAATTTAAAAATATGTCCTTTGTCAAACCATGCCCATTCCGATTATCAGTTAGCTATCTAAACTAACCCCTTTGTACACCATGGTTCAAATGCTCATCTAGATATTCCTTAAATGTTACAAAAGTCCACACTTCCCTCCCCCACTTCATAGTGTGATGGGGATGTAAAAGCCCAGTTGGTGTAAAAGTGTGGCTCCACATTGAATGAGAAATAAACTGTTGTGGTCTGATGAAGAAATAAATATTATGTTCAAGAAATTAAGGGAATACTGTAGCGTTCGCGTTACGTGAGCGTGGAGAAGAATGACTCGCACACCAAAGCCTTAAAGTTGACTCTGGTTTATTGCACTGGCCACTACATTTATATGGGCCCCAGGCACTGACTTCAGGGCACCGCATCATTGGATGGCTAGCCTGCGATTAGCTGGTGCTCCCACCACAGTTCGCTGTCTTCCCACTGTGTGGGAGGTCACCTTGGACAATGGCCTGTGTCACCCCTAGGTCCGCATGGTCGGCACATTCATCGGCCATTTTGTGGGCTGCTCTGTGTCTCCGTGTGTGGGCCGCTACATGACCCCACCCCCCAGAACCGGTGATTGGGCCGTTGTCCATTAACTTCAGAGATCTCTCCCTGTGTTGTGGGGGAGGAGTGGAGACTGGCTGGTTACAATACAGAGATACTGGCTTCAGGTGGTCTACGGTAATGGTCTTTTGTCGAGGACAAAAGTGGAGCCGTTGTCCTTGATGACCTTGTAGAGTCCCTTGTAGGTTTCTGTGGTAGTATCAGCCAGCAGGACTGCCTCAGGTCACCTCATGGAGCAGTTGACCATGGTCAGAAGGTATATCGCCCCATGGGAAACTGATATCGGCCCCATTATATCAATATGTACATGGCTGAACCAGCGCTGCGCTGGTTCAAAAGTCTGTGTGGGCGCCTTTGTGTGAGTCTGCACTTTTGAAGACTGGCAGTGCACGCAGGTCTTGGTCTGACCTGCTTAGAGGCTGTGCCAGACAAACCTGCTAGCCACCATCTTGAATTTGGCTCATTTTGCCGGATATGCCAGGTTATGTATAGCATCGAAAAAATGGTGCTTCTATGTGGCCGGGACGATGGGGCAAGGGCTGCCAGTGGAGATGTCACACAGTAGTGTCGGGTTACTTGGGCTGACAGGGACGTCTTCCACTCTGAGACTGGAGACGGCTGTCCTATATGCAGGGATCTCAGGGTCCTGCTGCTGTGCTTCGGCAAAGGGCACGTAGTCGACCCCTGGGAAAAGGTGTGGACTGATTCGATAGCGGGGCGTGACAGAGCGTTGGCTACCACATTGCTTTTCCCCGGGATGCACTGTATGCCCGTGTTAAATTCAACACGTAAGACAGGTGTCTGCTGCTGGACTGAACATGGGTCCAATATCTTATGGGAGGTGAAAGTCAATGGCTTGTGATCAGTGAAGACCTTAAGTAGCCAACCTTCCAAAAAGTAATGGAAATGTTTTACCGCAAGGTAGAGCACCAATAGCTCTTGGTCGAAGGCGCTGTATTTGAGCTCTGGGGCAGAGGTCTCTGCTAAAAAAGGCCAGGGGTTCCCACTGGCCTTCAATGAGATGTTGCAGTACGCATCCTACCACTGTGCTGGAGGCGTCGACTGTCAGCGTAGTAGGTGCCTCTGGTCTGGGGTAGACCAGGAGGGTGGCGTTAGCCAGTGTGCCTTTGGCCTTCTGGAACCTCCTCAAAGACTCATTGTCCCAGGTAATGTCCTTTGACTTGCCATTAGTGCGAAGAGAGGTCACATGATGTGGGCTGCTGCCATTGTTAATCTGTGGTAAAGGTTTATCGTACCAGCAAATTCCTGTAAGCCCTTTACTGTTCGCGGCTTGGTGAAGTGCTGGAATGCCTCGACCTTTTCGGGAAGGGGTGTTGCCCCATGTTTGTTTATTCTGTGCCCCAGGAAATCAATAGTGTCCAGGCTGAATTGGAACTTCGTGGGGTTAATTGTTAAGCTGAATTTGGTCAACCGGATGCACAGTTGTCTTAGGTGGGTGAGATGGTCTTTACGGCTAACGATGAGGATATCGTCCAAATAAATAAATGCAAATGAGAGGTCTCGGTCGTGGAGAACTGTGGTGCCAGGATGCGGGTGAACTCATCAGAAAACATTATAGAGTCAAGGTGGGGGTGGAGGGGGGGGCAGGTAGTTTGGTTCCCCCAGAAGCAAAGTCTGAAAAGTTCTGGCATGCACCAAGCACCGTCCCTGCAGTCGTGCCACTACAACGAGGGTAAATGTCCATGTAAACCAGCTGTTTCCGAACAGAAGCGGGATGGTGCAGATACTAAAAGTTAGGATTGAGGAGCTGTTAGCTGCCCACAGTGCTGGGCCCTGCTTGCCATTGCAGGTGTCGAGGCTTGTGGGGTAGTGGTGGGGGGGGAGGGCACTTATCTCAGTGCTGGTGTCGACCAGAAATGCCTGCCCAACAAGGAGTTCCAAACATAGAGGAGCCTATCACATGGGCCAGCTGCTGCAGGCATCAACAATGGTTGGCCAAGGCATTTTCTGGAAACCCGCAGGGTGGACGGCATCAACATGCCTCTGCACCCCATCGCTGATGATAGTTGCAGAGCTGTCCCGGGGTATTAACTTGCCTCTCTGCTGGTCTTGGTTTTGCAGTCGGTTATTTGTGGGGCTTGCTTTTTTTTTTTTTTAAATTTTTTATTTTTCACACCATAAATCACAATAGCCATGATGTACACTTTTTCTTTTCCACCCATTTACAGTGACTTTTTCTCCCTCCCCCCTCCCTCCTCCCAAGCCACCCCCCACCCCCCCCCTCTCATCCATTTTAGGTATACAATCTAGGTTGCATTAATTCAGTTAGACAATGTTGTCATTCAACAAAAATACACCAGAAATTCTACTGAGTCCATTCTTTTCTTTTCTTCTCCTTCCATCAACTTAGGTAATGTTTGTTCCCGGTAGGTTTTCGCTATTGTATTTAATGTAAGGCTCCCATACTTGTTCGAATATTTCAATATTATTTCTTAAACTATATGTTATTTTTTCTAATGGAATACATTTATTCATTTCTATATACCATTGTTGTATTTTCAAATAATCTTCCAATTTCCAGGTTGACATAATACATTTTTTTGCTACGGCTAGGGCTATCTTGACAAATCTTTTTTGTGCATCTTCCAAGTCAATTCCAAATTCTTTATTTTTTATGTTACTTAGGAGAAAGATCTCTGGATTCTTTGGTATATTGTTTTCTGTTATTTTATTTAATATCTGATTGAGATCATCCCAAAATTTTTCTACTCTCTCACATGTCCAGATTGCATGAATTGTTGTTCCCCTTTCTTTTTTACATCGAAAACATCTATCAGATACTGTTGGGTCCCATTTATTTAACTTTTGCGGTGTAATGTATAGTCTGTGTAACCAATTATATTGTATCATACGCAGCCTCGTATTTATTGTATTTCTCATCGTTCCAGAGCATAACTTCTCCCATGTTTCCTTTTTTATCTTTATATTTAAATCTTGTTCCCATTTTTGTTTAGTTTTACCATTTGTTTCCTCATTCTCCTTTTCTTGCAGTTTAATATACATATTTTTTATAAATCTTTTGATTAACATTGTATCTGTAATCACATATTCAAGGTTACTTCCCTCTGGTAAACTCAAGTTGCTTCCTAATTTATCTTTCAAGTAGGATCTCAGTTGGTAATATGCCAGCGCTGTATCTCCAGTTATATTGTACTTATCTCTCATTTGTTCAAAGGATAAGAATCTACTTCCTGAAAAACAATTTTCTATTCTTTTAATCCCTTTTTTTTCCCATTTTCTAAAGGCAAGGTTGTCTATTGTAAAAGGGAGTAGCTTATTTTGCGTCAATATTAGTTTTGGTATTTGGTAATTTATTTTATTTCTTTCTACATGAATCTTCTTCCATATATTGAGGAGATGGTGTAATACTGGAGAAGTTCTATGTTGTACCAATTTTTCGTCCCATTTATATAATATGTGTTCAGGTATCTTTTCCCCTATTTTATCTAATTCTAGTCTCGTCCAGTCTGGTTTTTCCCTTGTTTGATAAAAATCTGATAGGTACCTTAATGTGCGGCTCTATAATAATTTTTGAAGTTTGGCAATTGTAAGCCTCCTTGTTTATACCATTCTGTTAATTTATCTAGTGCTATCCTCGGTTTCCCCCCTCTCCATAAAAATCTCCTTATTATTTTCTTTAACTCTTTGAAGAATTTTTCTGTCAGTTGTATTGGCAATGCCTGAAATAAGTATAGTATCCTTGGAAAAATGTTCATTTTAATACAGTTTAATTTGTGGGGCTTGCTGATGTGGTCTACGACAGCAATGGTTCAGAGCATGTCCACCTGGGCCACATCCCTCCGGGGTTCGCTGAAGTCCTCATCCATGAGCAAGAGTCCGATATCCTCAGGCAGCTGCTCCAGAAAAATCATCTCGAAGAGCAGGCAAGGCTTGTGGCCCTCTGTTAAAACAAGCATCTCACTTATTAGGGCAGATGGAGCCCTGCCCTCCAATCCATCCATTTGCAGCAATCAGGCAGCGCGCTCATGCTGAGAGAGCCCCAAAGTGTAGGTTAACAGCTCTTTGAGGGTCATGTATTTACTTTACTCCAGAGGCTGCTCTACAACCCTTGCTGGTGTGTCTTGATTAAGTGCGCTCGTGACATAGAAGTAGCAGGTGTCATCAGCAATGATGTGTTGAAGCTGGAACTGACCCTCTGCCTGCTTGAACATGTGTGGCTGTGACACCCAAAACATTGGGAGCCTGAGTGAGACCGTGTGGATGGTCGCTGGCTCCGCCTTGTCCATCATCTTCAGGTCCAACTGCCGGTGGGACCTTTCGGGGTCACCAATGTAGCGGTTGCGCTACGTGAGCACGGAGAAGAACGTGAGCACACACATACCAAAGCCTTGAAGTCGAGGCTGGTTTATTGCACTGGCGTTTATGTGGGCCCCAGGCGGTGATGTCAGAGCACATATCATCGGAGCGCTGGCCTGGGATTAGCCGACATTCCCACCACAGTTCACTATCTTCTCACAATGTGGATGGTCACCTGGGATGACACAAGGTCCGCACAGTCAACACGCTCGTCGGCTATTTTGTAGGCACGCCTCCATGCGAGGGCTGTAACAGCACCCAACAGTTCTTGTGGCAAATGAAATGAGAAAAGTCAGAGTAACATTTTAGACCAACAATTCTTCCCTGGTTTACAAATGCATGTTTTTTTTCTTTATCTGCCATAAGTTTCCGAGATGTTCAGTCAAATTCTCTGGATTTGGCAAAGCAACTAAAATGTTATTTTACTTATTCCTCTTTACAGAGTTGCTACTTATTTCCAGTGGGTTTTTTTAAAAAAATCTATTCATCATGAATGTGCCTGGTGAGAACTGTTTAATCATATTTCTATCAGTTCTTTTTATTATTTCTTAAAGTTTATAATCACTCACCTACTCGAGTGACTCATTCTCCTTCACATGATTTATTTTTTTCTTTCTCCATCTGCATTTTCATTGATATACAAATGCTTTAATGAATTCAGATATTTATAGCTTGTCAGTGTCTATTGCTGCAAAGGCTCAAAAGATCTATTGAGCACCCTCCTACACGGTACACATTCAGTCTGTTAGCTTCTGATAGCATCGCCAAAATGGAAGAGAAAGTATTTAGGAAAAACTACAGATCTTATTACAAAATAGGTAACATATCTTTATTAGAGATCTTAATACAAGTTTTCAGAATTGCACAAATGTTATGATATCTTGAGTTTCAAATCATGGCTGCATCACGGGCTGGTATAGGGATACCAATAGTCCTGAACGTAAAGCACTCCAAAAGATAAAGGACGCAGCCCAGGTCATCATAGGCAAAACCCTCTCCGTTATCGAGAGCCTCTATGGGGAATGCTGCTGTTGGAGAGCAGCAGCAATCATCAAGGATTCACACCATCCAGCACACGCTCTGTTCTCGCTGCTACCATCAGGAAAAAGATGTAGGTGCCACAAGACTCGCACCATCAGGTTCAGGAACAGCTGCTACCCCTCTGCCATCAGACTCTTCAACAACAAACTCAATCAGAAACTCATTTTTATTAAATATTTTTATTGAGTTTAACCTAACAATCCATATACAAGATATTAATTAAGCAAGGCAAAATAATAGCATATATATATATCTAAAACAAAATTAAAGTAAACACACAATATTACACATTTTAAATCCCATCCCTTATCATTAAATATGATTGTCTATTAAATGATTGTACAGTATATATAATCAGCATGGTAGCTGACACACCACATCTCAAAATGATTTGGGAAGGGGATTAAATGCAACAACTCTACACTGTCCCATGTATGAATAAAAAAAAATAGTCCAGTGTAGACAGACTGAATTGGAAGCATAAACTGAAAACGCAACAAATAAGAGATTAGTCAGTATGTATTAAGAGAACTCAGTAAGAAGCATTTCACCTTCCATCAGGACTGGAAAATGTTACCGATGAACAGTGTTTTTTTTAAAAAAAAAATGTGTGTGTGGGGTGGGGGGGGGAAAGAATAACAAATACAAACCTACACATAAATGTCTGAAGGACAAAATCAAGGATGATAAAGATGGAGAATATTCTGCCCTTTGAGTGTAATCCTGTGTTCAGATCATGGCTGATCGGTATTTGCATTATTTACCCACCTTTCCATTTCCCATGATATTTCAGTATCTTGGTTAATGAGACAGGATTAGAATATGAATTGCGAAATTAGGGCAGTTGGAAAGAGAGAATGCAAATAAATGAATGGAAAAAAGTTAAAAATGTAGGGCTGTAGAAAATGTCCAGCAGAGCAGGCAGGTTTTGACACAAATGGAACAAACAAGTTACCTGAGAGTTTGGTATTGAAGGATGCAATGTGGTCAGACAGAAAATGAGGTTTTTTTCTCAAGCATAAATTAGTCTTGTTGTAACAGTGCAGGAGATTGCCAATATATTGGTTGAAATGTAAAAAAAAAAATGATGGAATTATTGTCTGTTTTTAGATTTCCAGTGCATTCTTTTAATCTACAGATATTATGGATTTATAGCCTCTAACTGACTATGGTCTTTATTTTTGCAAGTTGTTCAATATAATGCCAAATTCTAATGTTATCGGAACAAGACTGAAAAACAATTTAAAGTGTATAAAGTTTTCCAGTATTTCCTAATACTCAAAATGGTGGATGCTACACAAATCTGGTTCTTGGTGAAGAGTGAATTGTGAACAAGGCGAAACATTGATTGCAATTGAATGGACTGACTTGAACACTTGATCCATTGCAAACATGAGAATCTGTCATTCAAAGACATCAAGAACAATTGGCATATGTGCATCCAAACTTTTGGTACTCTGGATGATACTGTATATTTCATATGGACACAGTTTACAATAACCAATTTTAACTTCTAATGCGAAATGACTAGCTTTGAAAATTTAATTTGCTCATGCATTATAAATCTAAATATTGCAATAATTCAACATTAAAAAAATAAATATTTAATTTCTGTTGCAGAGTCAAAAGTAAATGGAATGTTAAGGAAAGCCCTGAAATTAAAATCAGTGAGTGGTGGTGGTTTCTTACTCATGTTAAAAAGCGGCTGAATGTTCATTTCACAAATGATCAAAAATAAGAAAGGTAACAACTTATCTGTGGGTGTCCGTCTGTCTGTATCTATCTGCCTATCTTTGTGTGTTGAAATCTGTAAAAGGGAGGAATAGGAGCGAACTTATTTAATGTCTGATAGTAGGTATCTATTAAAGAATGCAGATATGGTTTTGTGTGAAAATGTTTCTATATGTTCCTCTTGTGAAAGTTCTTCCCTATCCTCCTTGCATGTTTTGGTGGAGTACCAATTTGGAATGCTCTTCAACCACTTATTAGATAATACCTGTAATTATCAATTTTAAAGAACAGTCTATAATACTTACAAACTGAATAATTCAAGATAACCTATTGATCCAGTAAGCAGCCAGGTCCATACTGAATATCAAGGTTATCATCTATTGGAAAGAGTCAATGAACATAGAATTTGACTAACCATTAAAAACATGGTTCACAGGACCAGAGGTCAAGACCCTGCCCACACAGTAAGTACCTTTGGTTAAGAAAATAGCTCTATGTGCTTTTAAGATAGGGCCAGTTTATGCACTTATTTTGAATGCTGATCTGTTTTCTATTTAGAACAAAATAAATTTAGATTGGCTATTTGCTATTTTTTCTCAGGACAAATTAGGTTAAATGATCCTGAGTTGCAAAAGGCAGCACTTTAAGTTACAAAAGTTTTTAAAAATCTAGTATATTTTGGTGTATAAGTTGACCGGCAGATAAGTTGGCTCCCCATTTTCAGCCTCATTTTCATGGTTTTATCATATTATCGGGAGTATAAAGTCGAAACTCCATCCCAAAAATTGCGAGGATGAGCTGTTGGGCGTTGGCTGAGGGTGGTTGTTATCACGGAGGCTCTCCAAAACGACGGAAGTGTGAAGCGAGTTTTAAATTGAAAGTGATTGAAATGGCCAAGAAATCTAGCAACTGAACTGCTGCAAAAATGTTGATATAAACGAGAAGTTGGTAAGAGATTGGAGGAAGAAAGAAGAGACTTTAAGAAAAATACCAAAAAGGCAATGTTCGAGGAGAAGAAAAGTCACCCGTTGGACAGAGTTGTAAAATCATGTCACAGAATGGGTATGTGAGCAGAGGCAAGATTGCTATGCGGTCACAAGAAATAAAAAAAAAACTTTGCCTGAAAGGACAAAGTCAAAATTGAGGCTACAGTGCAACTGTTTCATGAACAGGAAAAATCTGGCATTATGACAAAATGGAAAAAAAAATGCTCAGAAACTACCAAAAAATCTTGATCATAAAGCTGTAAGTTTTCACCAATTTATTATATGTAACCAGCAGAAACACCAGTTTGCATTGGAAAATACTGGAAACATGGACAAATCCCCTATGAATTTTGACATGATAAGCAATAGAACAGTGGAATGGAAAGGTGTGAAAACTGTAAACCAGAAGTACAGACCACGGAAGGACCAGGTTTACCGTGGTGGTATCGTGCATGTCTGACGGGATGAAGTTAAGACCCATCGTAATCTTCAAGCACAAACTTAAACCTAAAATAAATTTCTCAGCAGGTATTTGTGTACACTTTCATGAAAAAAAATGGATGGATGAAAATGGTGTAAAGCTATGGATAGACAATGTGTGGAACAGGCAGTTTACACAAAGAACGGAGTTTGCTGGTCTGGGATATGTTTCGTAGCCACTTACTGAGAACACTAAAAGTAGATTAACATTAAATACAGTGGAACCCCATTATAATGTGATAGCTTGGGTCCAAAAAATTGTGAAAAAGTGAGGTTGCACTAAATTAGAGTTTCACTGTTGTACAGTATATACACAGTATATAGTTAGAGAAGTGGGGACAGTTTGACAACTGCAACAGATGACCAGAGGGCAAGAATTTGGGGCACGTTTCACAAACATTTCTATGACTGATACCACCTGCATTGAATTCGCCCATCGTTATTGAATGAAGATCTACCGGGACCCATGCCTGAAGAGGGCGCACAAAATCAGTGAACCGGTGCGGACTCGAAAGGCCAACATGGCCTGTTTCTGCTCCATAAATGGTTATATGGTTATATGGCACTGGCACATTGATGGGGCTGGAAGCCATTGCAGTGGGTAGGGGAGGAATGGGGAATCTGAATCCACCAAGTGGGGGGAAACCTGTTTCAGCGGCTGTGGACTGATTCAGTGACCTTGTCTGTTGAACCTGAACTGCATTGCACAAACCTTCTGATTGCCAGGTTCCCCAAAACAGCTTTTGGCGGTGCATGTCTGAACTTTGTTGTGACTTCGGTGTCCGAACACCCTTCATCCCCTCACTTAGAGTCTCCGCAAAGTTTGTCTTTAAAATTTTGCATGATCTCCCCACCATGAAAAATATGTTGGATCTGCTGTGTATGCAGGTCATCTTGCAAAGATAAGATAAACATTACTTATCTTAATCATTTAGATGCACCACTTCTAGTCATGTGACATGCCACTTTTGGTGTATGCACTAAAGGTTGGCCATCCCTGATAATTCATCTTTTAAAATGGGCTCGCTTAACGTCCTATCTCAAAGAACAGAGCACAGACGTTAAGCAATGTATACCTTGTATATATCAGCGTCCAGTGACCCATCATACTATATCTGAATTCATATTAAATCAGCGCAAAAAATAAAGTTTCTCTGTAATACTTACATGGCATTTATCCCAGGTGGTTTGACGTCTCCATTGCAACCTCTAGATGTCTGCCTGAACAAGCTATTCAAAGACCATAAGCGTGAAGAATTGAATACATGATGACGAGTGCAGAAAAATCGTTCACAAAAGGCGGGAAATGCGTGCTGCATCACTTGATGTTCTCTGCGACTGTGCTCAAAACATGGGATAAAGTGAAAGTCTTCTTTCTTTGGCTTGGCTTCGCGGACAAAGATTTATGGAGGGGGTAAATGTCCACATCAGCTGCAGGCTCGTTTGTGGCTGACAAGTCCGATGCGGGACAGGCAGACACAGTTGCAGCGGTTGCAGGGGAAAATTGGTTGGTTGGGGTTGGGTGTTGGGTTTTTCCTCCTTTGTCTTTTGTCAGTGAGGTGGGCTCTGTGGTCTTCTTCAAAGGAGGTTGCTGCCCGCCGAACTGTGAGGCGCCAAGATGCACGGTTTGAGGCGATATCAGTATGGCATCTCTTGTGCAATGGATGGCACAGAAGATGATTTACTGTGGGACACTGATGACGAAGTTGAAGCCGCCACATCAGATACAGACTGGGACCCATATAATGACTTTTTAAACAGTGGGACTATGGATGCACTTGCCAAGATCTTTGCCTCAGACGATGAGAGTGATTTTGAAGGATTCTAAATGTGTGGGTTTTTTTCCCAATAATATGCTGATAGCTTGAAAATTTGTTGTAGTTGTTTTAATTTGGTTTTTCAAGGGTCGACTTGTACGCTGAATCAGGGTTGAGTGGTTTTTTTTTTTAGTTGAATTTAAGGACTCAAAAGTATATCCGGCATAGAAGTGGACCGCCACGCCCCCCACCTCCATTTTTGAGGGTTTCAAGACTCCACTTGTACGCTAAAATTTATGGTATTTGAGTATTTCTGTGAATTATTTAAAGATGCTTTTGTAATAATCAAAACATATTGGAAATGTGGGCATGCATGCATAATATAATGCCTTCAAATAAGTATGCAAGTATGTCTGATTTATACATAACATACATGAATCAAGCTACAATAAACTTATTATCAAGGAGTCTGATGATCTTCGAGAGCTGAGTTAATAAGTCTGGTCAAAGTTAAGGGCCGGATTTTCCAATGGTTTTCAAACTTTTTCTTTCCACTCACACGCCACCTTAAGTAATTCCTATCCCATTGGTCCTCTATGATTAGTAAGGGATTATTTAAGGTGGTATGTGAGTGAGGAAAAAAAAAGTTGAGAACCTTTGTTCTAGATCCAATTGTTACTGATATGTTTTGCTTGAGAAAAATTGTCATTGGCCCATTTCCTTTGGAGTTATGAAACCATGCACATAACGAGTCAATTAGGTACGATTAAAATGGTGGTTTTCTTTCCACTCACATACCATCTTAAGTCTGATGGTGGACGAGTAGCAGCTGTTCCTGAACCTGCTGATGGCAGCAGCAAGAACAGAGCGTGTGCTGGGTGGTGTGGATCTTTGATGATTGCTGCTGCTCTCTGATGGCAGCACTCCCTGTAGATGTTCTCGATAATAGCCAGGGTTTTGCCTGTGATGTCCTGGGTGTATCCACTACCTTCTGGAGGGCTTTCTGCTCAGGGTCAGTGCACTTTCCACCACACATCTTTAGAAATTTTTCAGGGTTTCTGGTGTCATACCAAACCTCCGCAAACCCCTGAGTTAGTGTGAGCAGTTCCTTTGGTTGTTTTGCATTCTCACTGCCTGTGGAAAGAAGCTGTTCCTCAGCTGGGGGTGCTGGCTCTGATACTCCTGTATCTCTTTCCTGATGGGAGCAGCTGAAAGATGCTGTGTTCAGGGTGGAAGGGATCCTCAATGATTTTGCATTCCCTCTTCAGACAACAATCCCAGTAGATCATATTAATGTGGGGGGGGGGGGGTGCAGGGGGAGGGAGACTCCCATGATCCTCTCTGCCATTCTTATGGTCCTATGGATTGACCACCAGTCCATTTCACTGCAGCAACCACGCCACACTGAGAGAGATACAGCCGGCCAGGACACTTTCAATAGAGTTCCTATAGCAGGTTGACATAATGGAGGCCAGTAGTCCTGGCCGCTTCGGTCTTCTTAGGAAGTGCAGTCGTAATTGTGCCTTCTTGACAAGTGGGGAAATGTTGTCACTAAGGAACAATGCTTTCCATTCTGTCCACCACAGAGTGATGTGTTATGAGGGTAGTCGTACCTGGTCTTCCTTAAGTCCAAGTTCATCTCCTTTGTCTTGTCTACATTAGGCCTTTTTTATGGTGCAACCCCACTTTAAACCCAGCTCAATGGAAAAAAAAGGTGATTTACCTTTTTATGGAGAAAGCCTATAAGGCAGATCCAGCATTGCCTTCATAGAGCAGTGCTGGGAGCTGTCTTCTGGAGCTGAGGGAGGCGGGGATGAGTGTGCAGTAGCACAGCCTGTCGCCGTGTCATCACCCATACATACCAGCAAGTGAAAAATTAAAATGGACATTCCCTCCTCTCAAAAGAACAAAAGACTTTAGCCATCTTAATATGAACAGAGTAGTAATGTGATTGATGTGAATAATAAGTATCTGAACACACTGAGCACTTTAAAATTTCCGCTCCTGGGTCGTAGGCTGACGACATCATCATGATGTCATCAGCCCTCCTCTCGCAACCGCTTTCAGTGGCATTACCTTCATGGAGGAGGTGGAGAGAGTCGCTCCACCTCTGAGTGTACCCCACTAGGCGGATTAGAGTTTGGCCACTGAATTCACCCTTGGAACTTTCTTGAAGTGAAGTAAAGGTGGAGAATATCTGCATTTACACTCGCTTTTTTTCCTCCCCACTATAAAAGGCCTATTGAGACTTGCG
Organism: Narcine bancroftii; assembly: GCF_036971445.1. Classification (NCBI taxonomy): domain Eukaryota; kingdom Metazoa; phylum Chordata; class Chondrichthyes; order Torpediniformes; family Narcinidae; genus Narcine; species Narcine bancroftii. The sequence goes on along the minus strand of NC_091473.1, from coordinate 119,958,395 downwards.
TTGTTACTCATGAGATTTTCCCCCTCTTAGATTTTTTAAATCTTGCTAAAATACAATTCTGCTAAAGATAACAATCACATTTTAATTTCTCTTTTGTTAGAAATATAGTAATTTTACTTCACCTAATATAAAGAGTGAAACAGGAAAATGTAAAGTTTCTATTCCTTCTGCTTTTGATGTACAAGAATAAAATGGGAGTAATTCTTTAAGTGCATTCATAGGCTTTGGAGTTGAAAAGTTTTCTTTGCCATTAAATCAGTATGCTGTTGAGAGCGCTCTTTCTTTGACTCTATAGAGCATTTTTACAAAAATGTTAAAACATTAATTCATTATCCATTATTGTAAAGTTATGGTAAACAACAGTAAATCCAGGGATTTTAAAAAAAAAGTACATTTAAGGGATGAGGCCGTCATCAGCAGATATTACCTTTATTATCTAGACATACAAAATTAATTTTCTTGGAAAAGTACTATTGAAACACATCCTTGAATATTTGCGACACTCTGGTGAAGGTAAACCTGCAATGCTTTAAAGTGGAAAGTTTCAGCAACAATGAAAAATTGGTAATGTTGTAGCTGGTTGCTACAGAGGTGACCCCAGCGTGATCACCACTGGAGCTGGCTGCTACAAGCGATGGCTCTGCGGAGCCTATAGCGCAGGAGAAGTTGTAGCTGCATGCAGGTTTGCTCAGAAAGAACACGCTGTTCCCAGAAAGAATGACACAAACCCAGTTGAGTGTCGTTAACACTGAGCTTTATTGGGCTTACAGTCCTGCTTTTATTCTCAAGCTGAGGGGTGTGGTCAAAACCCTCTCAGCGCTGATTGGTGTGTTTGAGATCTGCTTTCCCTGATAGGCCATATAAGCTCTTTTGGTTGTGGCCAATTGGAGGGCAGCGCTGTGGGCCTCGTGCAGTCTGTTGGATCATTGCGTTCGTCCTTCATTTTGTGAAGCCCCGTGGGGGAGCTGTGAAGGGCTGCCACAATGTACTTCCAAGAAAACAGAGTGTGTTGTTTAATCTACACTCTCCAGGCAAAAGAAGAATATTCCATTGCACTCATGACTGTTGTATTGTATCTAATGGAAAGGCTTCAGAGATCCAGGAGCCCAGTCAAATGTCCATTTGTTAACTATTTATTCAGCTGGTCTAGTTAATTTTCTGGTTAATGGCAGAAGACTTATCTTGGGGAGGTGGCTAGATTCTCTTTTGTTGGGGATGGTCACTGGCTGGACAAGTTACAAATGTTACTTGTCACTTATAAATGCATTCTTGAATTCTTGGTCTTGGGTGCCCATGTGGACTGAACTGAGGGATGTTGATCCATGGACAGAGAAAGTGAGGGACACAGCACTTTAGGTGAATAAATAGTCTCAAAGAAGCCAATGAGCTCTACACATAGGGCTGCTAGGACAATGAAATAGTAAGCAAGTTCATTCAGGTCCTATATTTCATAAATTTGGAACGAAAAAAGAGGTAGAATTGGCAAGAAGCTGTCAAACTGCTACAAACATTCACTCGGTAAGCGTAGAGCTACTTCAGGGATATAAAATAATGAAGGATTTTAGTTGGGACAGGAAATAAATGAAAATAAGGGAGTGATTGCCAGTTCGAAAGGACCATGGCGATTGGAGATAGTTTGGACAATACTGCCATTAGCACATGTATTGGGGACTGGAATGTGCATGTCCATTAAATGCCATATCTATTAGTCTTTGTGATAACTAAGATCTAAAGCTGTGACTAAAAATACTGAGAATTCACAAAGATTCCACAACTGAATAGTAATTGTTCCCTTGTGTCTCCATCTTCACAAATGAAACCCACACAGTATACAATGAGAAATGAAGGCATATGAATGTGTCTTGTATTCTATACTTATAGAAAGTAGAGTTTTAAAAAATCTCACAAAATAAAAGAATCAACCAGATAATGCATCAAATAGAAAGCTCTTCATTTTCAGTTACCTACTTATTTTTGAACTGATTGGGCAACAGTTTTTTTAATTGGAATGCTGATTAAATTTGCCCATTAGCCAATCACTTTAGCTTTCGGCTCAGATTATAAATGTCATCCGATTTATTATTGTTTGCCCTAACCCAAAATTTTCCAGCACCTTAAATAGAAAATCCCATTCTAGTCTGTCAAAAGCTTTTTCCACATCACGGGCCACAGCAACATGCAAATCATCTCTTTGAGCCAGATGAATTTTGCTGAGCAATCTGCTTACATTATCTGCAGATTGTCTCTTTTGGACAAAGCCTGTTTGATCTGCTTTGACAAATACTTTGCCAATCTATTTGCCAAGGCTTTGGCAATAATCTAATAGTCCAAATTCAGTAATGATGTGGGTCTATAAGATGACGGTTTCAATGGATCCCTATCTTTTTTAGTTATCACCATAATTATTGATGTTGAAAAAGATTCTGGGAGGGCATGGACTACACTGCTTGATGCAATACCTCCATAAAAAGAGATATTAAATGATCTTTACATTCTTTATAAAATTCAGGGGGAACCCATCTTCTCCCAAGGATTTACTAGTTTGTAAAGAGGCTTGAGTAAAGTGAGCACTTAGACCTCTTTGTTCTTTTGGATTCAAACTTGTAAGGTCCAATGCTCTATTTTATTCTCATTTCCTAATGGTTGCGATTTATATAATTTAACATAAAATCATTTGAAAGCTTCATTAATGTCTTGTGGTTTATAGGAAATCCTGTGTTGTTCAGTTTAATTGCATTTATCATTCTGGAGATCTGTTTTGCTTTCAACTGCCAGGAGAGGACCTTAAGGAACTTTTCACCTCACTCATAGCACTTTTATTTAGTTCTAATTATCATTTTTTCTGTTCTGCAAGTTTGCAATGTATTGTACTTGAGCTTTTTGTTATTTAATTGCCTACAATTTTCCTCAGAGCCCATTTGTTGAAGATCTTTTTCCAAATAACATATCTCCTGCTCCAATTCTCCCAATTCCTTCATATATTCCTTTTTAATCCTAGAGGTATAACTAATTATTTGTCCTCTTAGGTGTGCTTTCAATGTTTCCCATAAAATAAATTTATCAGTAGTTGAATTACAGTTATTCTCAGAGGAATGATCTGCTAACAGTCTCACCTTGTATTCAGCTTTCATGATCCTACCCTACATTTGGGCTGAAGCCAAAAATAAATCTATCTGGGAATCATATTGTCCTGAATAAAAAGAATAATCCCTTTTCGTGGATGGACTCTTCTCCAGATGTCCACTAAATTCAGCTAACTCATTAATCCCAAGGTAGGCTTCACAATTGACCTGAATCTGGATTGAGATAAAAATTAAAATCCCCACCCACCAATATATCTCATCTGCATCTGCCAATTTAAAAAAAAATTGTCATCAATAAATTTCATTTATTTGCAAATTTCATTTCATTTGTTTGCAAATTTCATCAGATTCCCATTATCCAGATACACTAGACAGGGTTGTCCATTATCTCCAGGTCTCTTTATCCCCCACTATAAAACATAAGATTATTTTATTTGCTGATGATGTATTGATATATCTGACAGAGCCAGCATCCTCATTATAAAACGGGAGAATTATGGGATAGTTTTGGGTTATAAAGTCAATTGGGGGGAAAAGTGAAATTATGCCACTTATGGGAGGGAATTATAATCAAATGCAGAGAAATTCACAATTTAAGTGGCTGCTAAATGGTATAAAATATTTAGGGATAAAGATAGATAGTAACCTACAGAATTTATATAAGTTGAATTATCTTCCCTTGCTTCAGAGAATATTGTTGGCAGTGTCAATTGTATAAAAATGAATGTGTTGCCAAGAACCCAATATCTCTTCCAGACATTACCGATACCATGACCTCAAAGGTTTTTTCGAGACTTAAACAAAAGCATCCGGAAATTCCTCTGGAAGGGCAAGTCACCCAGAGTCTCTATTAATAAATTATCATGGGATTATGAGATGAGAGATTTGAAGCTCCCTCTGTGACAGAGAAGGTGAGCCTTCTTGGGCAAAAATAGAGCTGCATAAGGTTGGAGAGGATAGCAGAAGATTCAATATATAAATAGAATTCAAAATTAATTTTGGGTGTCAAAGAAGCCTCCTTATTAAAATATATAATTTGTATTTGGAATAAAATAAATGATCAAATTGGGACTAAAGAAGCCCTATCTCCTAAAATGCCTCTTGCTCAAAGGGATCAGGTGTAATGAAGATTATTATGTGCAGGGGCAAGTAATGCCATTTGATCAGTTAAATATCGAATGTGGTATAATTAACAATATTATCTTCTGAAATTTTGAATTAGGATCTTATTTAAGGGACAAATTTGGCCAAATGATGACCATAGCACAATGCTGTGGACTACAAAGAAATTTATTTCAAAAGCATATTTCCTACTTCAAATGGGTACCCTGAAACAGGGGTTAGTTACATAATTCTAGACAAAAATGGGAGACAGATTTGGGAATATTGATTGTTGAAAAAAGCTGGTCCAACTTATATTGGGACAGCATGACCAATACTAATAATGTAAGGTTTAGATTGGCACAGTAGTTGTGCTGCAAAAATTACACAAATTGAAATCAGTTAAAGAAGTAACCGATCAATGTTTTAGATGCAGCAAAGCAACAAAAACTTTTTTTGCATTCAACTCAAGGTGAGGTCTTTCTAGGAAGATTTGGGAAATCTAGGACAAATCACTGAGATTCGGTTTATACAAATACTGGAATTGTTTATATTGGGAAATATAGCAGATGTAAGACCTAAAATGAGGTCAGGATATTTGTTCCTTGATTGATAAATCCAATGAAACCTTTTTTTTTTCTTTTTCTTGTCTCCTTTTCTCTCTTCAATTCTATTGACTATTTCTCTCCTTTTTTTCCCTGGGTGGATGGGAGGGGAGGGTTAGGGCTTGTTCTTATTTTTTTTCTTTCTTACTCAAAATCAACATCAAATGATAAGATTATGTTGATTTTAAAATATAAATAAAATAATCAAAAGTTTTTTAAATTGACTAGCACAGATTGTAATGGTCTTAGAATATGTGAAGGACTAAGTATAAAAGCAGAAAATGCTGGAAACACCTTTCAAGACAGTCAACATTGTATCTTTCAATGAGATTCTGACTGATCTATGATCTCAATGCCAATTCACACCATTAATTACATTCACAGAATAGCTAAAATCTCCTTTTATCTTTGATGTAGCAGCAACTAAGATCTATTTGAAATGATGAGTGGTCCAGCTAAATCACCAAATACTCACTCACTCATTGATTTAAGGATATAAATTTGAAAATCTATCTGGTTCCCTCTAGGAAAGGAAATCTGTGTCCTTACCTGAATTGTCCCACTGGTAAATTCAGGAAAGGAGTAGGTAATAACCATTTCCAACACAACAGAATCTAATCCACTAATTCTTAAAATCAATGACATTACCATTTCTGGTCCCTAACCATAAACATCTAGAGGTTATGGAACCAAAACAGAAATGCGCTAAGCATATAGATACTGTGGGCACAAGACTGAATCTTGTGACAAACAAATGTTTCTTGCCAACCATCATCAACAAGGCATTAGTGAGTGTATGTGATTGGATGACGACACTGACAACTCTCTCAAAAAACTCCACACCATCTAGGGCAAAACAAACAGTTTAATTTTGCACATGCAGGAGTCTGCAGATACTGGACTGTGAAACAAACCCCACTTTGCATGGAATAGTAAACTGGAAACTGCAGATTGAAGAGGCAAAGCAGGTGTTTAGCTTAATTGGCAGCTCATCAACCTGTCTAGATGTTCATTCCATCTACCTTGATACACAATGGCTGCAATGTATGCTCTCCATTAAATGAACTGCTAACACTCAACCAGGTTACCCCAGCAGTGTCTTCCAAACCCACAATCATTACCATCTTGTTTAATTTAAAAAAAGGACTGCCATTGTATAGCCTCAGTATGTATATGGCTCAACCCTCTTCCCCACCCCCCAACCCCAGCATTCATTCAGCATTGTGAATGAGAAATAGATCATCAGTCCTTCATCATTGCAGTGGGTAAATTCTAAACCTCCCTACCCAATAGCACTGTGGGAGTAACTTCCCCAGAAGGAATGCAATGGTTTAAGAAGACCACTCACCATGATCTTCTTATGGGTTTCAGTGGATGCTCTCTTTGCCTTTGATTCTCAAATATAAGAAAATGAATAAAAATAAAATACACTGTACTGAATATTCATTTTAAACATGGCAGTTGCACTGTAAATATAGTATAAGCCTTTATATTTTTGACACTAAATTCTACACCATGCGCAGCACCTTTCAGCTGCTGCAGCAGGCAAAGAGGTACAGGAGTATCAGAGCCAGCTGAGGAACAGCTTTTCCCACTGGATGCTGAACAACCAAAGCTGCTGCTCAAGCTAACTATCCCAGATTTTCAGATTTATTGATTTGTATATGTAAACATATATATTGTTTATCACGTGTGTTATGTCTGGTTGTGTGTCTTTGTGTTTTGCACCGAGGACCGGAGAACGCTGTTTCATTGGGTTGTACTTGTGCAATCAGATAACAAACTACACTAACTTTTAAAATAGCCATGGAAAACAATGAGATTGGTGGTGGAGGTATGGCCTGAAACCAGGTCAAGGCAGATAGCATGAGTATAAGGCAGGGCTTGGGAGAGGTAGTATGGGAGCAACTATGAGATGGGAAAAGAGTATTTAATAAATGGGAGGAATTTAAAAGGGTCAACTTATCATTTTGAGGGCGAGAATCAAAAATAGAATATTTAGGAAACCTTTGTTAATGAACGATATTGAAGGATTAATTTTTTAAAAATCTCCGATTGCTGGTGTTTGAAGTAATTATTCCCTCACAAATTTGATAGTCAGTCATTATGTTCATTTTACCCCCCCCCTCGCCCCAAAAACCCTCTCTACAAATTGAAACATGCTCTTTTACTCTTCTTGAAGAAGGATCTTCAACCCAAAATGTTGACTTTTTCCCCCATTGATGCTGACTGGGGTGGAGTGAGGATTGTGCAGAAATCTCATTTTAAAGTCAGAATCTTTACTGTCCAAATGTATACAGTTTTTGCTTTTCCCATTAATAGTTAATATTTTCCAGTTTAGATTTAGTTTTAAAGCAAATGAAGTATCAGTCCGGACAGAACTGTTAATCTGCAGGAATTATGAACTTGGAAACAAGATCAGAAGATATAATAGCAGAAGTCGGCCAATCGGCCCGTCATGTCAGCTCAAGAGCTGATCCTAATCACTCAGCCCCACTCCCAGGCTTTCTCCCCATTATCCTTGATGCCCCGTCTAATCAAAGACCTGTTCAATTTCTGTCTTAATTACACCCAATTACCCCCCTCCCCCACTTCCCTTTCCTCCCGTGGAAACAAGTTCCACAGACTTGCACCTTCTGGCTAAAGAAATTTCTCCGCATTTCTATTTTAAATTGATACCCTTTTATCCAGAAATGGTGGCCCCTCGTCCTTGACTCCCCTATGAAAATAACCAGCAAAAGTTGAGGGAAACCTAGTAATAGAAACTATAAAGGCCACTCACATTTGGAGCAATTCTTTATATTTAATATCCACACCCTTCACAATAGTTCAGAAAGCCATAAATCTCATATTCCTACTTTAACACACGATTTCTGCATAATCCCCCCCCCCCACCCCCCCATCCTTGGTCAGAGAGGTCTCCCTAGATGCTGAAATACACAAACCACACCAAGTCTTGGCGCCGTTCCCACGTGTTGTCGCTCATGACATCTATAAAGAGACCGGAGAGAAGATTCGGGGATCAAAGCTCGGTGGAGACGAGGGTGAGAACCAAACAGCTCAGAACCCCAAGATTGGGATTCAGGTAGGACCAGAGCCGCACACAGAGGAACACGGCGGGTCATGTAGCACTAGAGGGTGAAAACGTTTGGAGCCGAAACTCTTCTTCTCCCGCTGATGCCGTGGATAAGGCGCCTGCACCAGATTGAGTTTGATTTCACATTCCGGCATCTAGTCTCCTGGGCGTCTCAGGGTCGGATCAGAGAGCGTTACCGACAGATCGGAGTCTTGTAGCCACGGGACCACAGAGCCCCTGGTACTGACAGGAAGATCAGTCCCTTGGGTCAGGGCAGGAAGATGAGAGCTCCCCGTACTGGTACCAATAGATCAGAGCTTGACGCCGAAAAGGAAATCAGTGCCCACAGAGACCAGTCCCGGTACCGACTGGGATCTGTGGCTGGTAACACAGGGGATCAGATCCGCTGGTACCCACCCTCAGGGAGACCAGTCCCGGTACCGACTGGGATCTGTGGCTGGTAACGGGATCAGATCCGCTGGTACCCACCCACAGGGACACCAGGTCCCGGCACCGACTGAGATCTGTGGCTGGTAACACAAGGGATCAGATCTGCTGGTACCCACCCACAGGGAGACCAGTCCCGGCACCGACTGGGATCTGTGGCTGGTAACACAGGGGATCAGATCCGCTGTTACCCACCCACAGGGACACCAGGTCCCGGCACCGACTGAGATCTGTGGCTGGTAACACAAGGGATCAGATCCGCTGCTACCCACCCACAGGGAGACCAGTCCCGGCACCGACTGGGATCTGTGGCTGGTAACACAGGGGATCAGATCCGCTGGTACCCACCCACAGGGAGATCAGCCCCGGCACCGACTGGGTAACACAGGGGGTAAGACCCGCCGGTACCGACTGGGAGATCGGTGCCAAGAGCTGTCAAGCAGCACATACCTCCCGTGTCTCAGCTGTGGGTGAGAGATGAGAGCCCTCGGTACCGAGAGGAGAGAGTTCCGGGACGGAGAGAGATAGCAGCCGGGAATGTTGATGTGCTCAGAGATCAAGTCCAGGCCGCCCTGGAGATCCGGGACCTGACTCTTACCTGCCCGCAGGTGTGTCGGATGGAGCTGGTTACCGGGAACCCCGCTGCAGTCCCGGAGACGGACATCCCATCGGAGCTGAACGGCACCGAGCTCGGGGAGCTGCCCTTCCTGACTGACGCCTGGCTGGTGCCGCTGCTCCTCGCTCTGATCCTGCTCTTGGGGCTGGTCGGTAACGCGTTGGTGATCCACGTGGTCACCAGCCACCGGCAGATGAGGACGGCCACCAACTTCTACATCGGTGAGAGGTGGCGGGGAGAAGATCAAGGAGGAATGGACAAAGAGGAGGGATGGGAGGAGAGGAGCGGGTGGAAGATGGGCAAGGGAGAGATGGGATAGGCGAGAGGGGGCAGGGGAGAGGAGTAGAGAGGGCGGAGAGAGGAGGAGAGGGCAGGGGAGCGGTTTAGGGGAAAGGGAGGAAAGGGTGGGTAGGGGAGAGGAATGGGTAGGGCCGGGAGGGGGGTATGGGAGAGAAGAGAGGGGGCAGGGTAGAGAGCAGGTAGGCGTGAGAAGGGGACAGGAGTGTGAGGGGTAGAGGTGGTAGGGAAGAGTAGAGGGAGGAGGAGAGGGCAGGAGAGTGGTGAAGGGGAAGGCAAGCAAGAGCAGGGGTGAGAAGAGGAAAGGGTGGGTTGGGAAGGGAAAGGGTGGGTGTGTTGGGCAGGGGTGGGTGTGTTGAGTGCGAAGGAGATGGTCGGAGAAGGTGGGGAGAGAGGGAGAGGTGGAGGAGATGGCCAAGAAGAATAAAAGAGGTTGGATAGATGGTCAGGGAATTGGAAAGGAGGGATGATGATCAGGTCAGGAGAAAGGGTTGAGGGAGTGTACGGGAAGAGGAGGGAATGGGGAGATGGTTAGGGGAGAGGAGAGCAGAAGGGAAGGTGGACAGAAGAGAATAGAGTGGTGAGGTTAGGGGCCATGTGAAGAAAGTGGAAGGGAATGGTTAGGGAAGAGGAAGAGATTTGGAGGGAGAATGGGGTTGTGGGAGGAGGAGAAAGGAGGGGAAATCATTAGTGAGCTCGAGGGATGATGGAGCAGAGTAAAGGGGATGGGGTGCAAGGAGATAGAAAGAAGAGAGAATTAAAGGAAAAAGTGGATCTGAGATGGTGAGAAGGGGGATCAGAAAGAAGAAATGAACAGGGGAGAGTGATAGGAGGAAAGTCAGAGGAAGTTTGCAATAGATTGGGAGGAGATGGAGAAGAAATGTCAGAGTAGGTGCTTGAGGGGAATTGTTGAGTGGCTGTTTTGTCTGGGTGTAGTTCAAGTTTATTTTCATCTGATTGCACAAGTACAACCTGACGAAACAGCATTCTCCGGTCCTTGGTGAAAAACGTGTAGACACACAACCAGATATAACACACATACAGACAAACAATACATATGCAGGACAAATATGCAAATATAAAGATAAATATTGTTTGGTAAACATTAACTTCTCAGATGGTTAGTGTGAGCAGTTCCTTTGGTCGTTCAGCATTCTCACCATAGAGTCTGGTACTGTGGATAAGGTTTGCATGTTTAGGACAAAGATGAAGAGGAATTCCTTCACTAAACTTCACAATGTTTCATCACGGAGATCCCAGTCACTGAGTGCACAAGTCAAAGATTCCTACTTCAAAAACTCTAAACTCACTCCTGACCATCTCAGCTCCTCCACTTTCCTCCTTTCATTCCCCATCTCCTTTGCTCTGACTATTGTTCCTCTGGTTCACCAACCACTTCCCCTTCACTCTCCTCCTCTCCCTCGACATTGAGGGGATCTGAGGATATAGGGGGTTATGGGGGAATGTGGACAGGGAAGAGAAGATCAGCCATGATCCTACTGAAAGGCAGCACAGACTTGGAGATCGCTCTGCTTCCATTACTTGTATTTTTTTTAGATCTAGAGAGGCCGGAGCAAAGGAACCAAATTAGGAAAGAGGGTCCAGTTGGTTGACTGGTTCAATAAAGCAGAATGAAGGACATGTCTGAGGAGAGAAGAACATCAGACCTGGAAATACTAACCAGATCTAAGTGGGTAGAGGGTGTCATCATTAGTTTGGGACATCAGAGGATTCATTGAGAGAGTAGGAGATCATCAACTAAAAAGCATAGTGAGGGAGATGCTCTAATTGAGTGGATCATCCCTCTCACTATGCCAGTGGAGAGGAAATCACATAGACAAAATGCAATAGATGAGGATGGATGAAGTGCATGTGAAGTTTATCCTCATCTGGAAGTCCAGTTATGGCCCTGGATGAGGATGAGGGGAAAGATGTAGGTGTATAAGTGACGTACCTTCTGGGGTTGCTTGAGGGGGTAGGTGGAGAGGGAAGAGGAGTGGACCAAGAAGTTACGGAGGAAGTTTACCATCAAAAAGGAAAAAGATGTGGGAAGGCGAAGATATGGCTGCTGGAGTTGGTGGAAGTGTTGAAAACGTGTATATTCTTCTAAGGCAACCTTGTGATGCCAAGATTAAACAAAATACATGGATGGTTTTTGTTTTGAATGGTTTTAGCAAAACCGTCAGGCTTTTGGGACTTGAGTCGTAAAGCAAGACAAACCAAATTTAGTCTGTATTTCCAGGCAACCATTGGTAATTGGTCTTCACAATGTTTTTTTTTGAAATCTCGTATTTCTGCTCATTATTTTAATGGATGCTTAGACTTAATGAATTATTGCAAATGGAGTAATTTGTGCAAGTTACCAGATGCCCATTGATGGGCGAGATACCAGGTGTCTGTCACATGTGGCACTGAGACCAGGAGAGCAAAGAAAATTATCTTAACTTTTTTAAGTATATTGAAAGATCCTACACAAGACATTATAACTAAAATCACCATCACTTTCAAGCCAAATCTTTTCTAAATCATCATTGTGGATAAAAACTAAAGAACAGAGCAGTTCACTCTGCCGACTCCTGAGTGTGCAGCAAAACACAGCTCGAACCACATCATCAAGTTCGCTGACGGCACAACCATGGTGGACCTTATTGGTAAGAATAATGAGTCAGTGTAGAGTGATGAGGTGCAGTCACCAATGGACTGGTGCAGAGCCAACAACCCGCATTTGAAAGTAAATAAAATTAAAGAGATGGCTGTCGACCTCAGGAAGACCCGAGGGAATCACTGTCCGTTGACTATTAATGGCTCCACTGTTGAGGTCGTCAACAGTATCAAGTTCCTTGCAGTGCACTTAGTGGAGAATCTCATCTGGTCCTTTAACACCAGCTCCGTAGCCAAGAAAGCCCGGCAGCACCTTTACTTCCTGCGAAGGTCAAGGAAAGTTCATCTCCCACCCTCCATTCTCACTACATTCTACAGAGGATGTATTGAGAGCATCCTGAGCAACTGCATCACCGCCTGGTTTGGAAGCTATACCTCCTCAGACTGCAAGAGCCTGCAGAGGATAGTGAAGTCAGTGGAAAAGATTATTGGGGGCTCTCTTCCTACCATGACGGACATCTACAACACATGAAAGCCCTCTTGCAAACTGTTCTCCCTTCTGCCATCTGGTAGGAGGTTCTGTAGCACTCAGGCCCTTACACCCATATTGAGCAACAGCTTTTCCCCCAAGCCATCTGAAGTGCCAGTAATGAATTAGACAAAGATTATGTAGTCAAACAATAATCTTGGCTTTTATTAGCAGAAACTAATGGTACAATAATGAAAGACAATGAATGGGTACATACACAGTTATACCCAAGGGGTGTGTCTTTAACAGTAGAGGTAATGCACAGCCAATGTTAGTAAGGCAAGGCTAGCTGAAGGGAAGACTGACAGCTCAGCAGAGATTCACCACTCCATCAGGCTCCTGAATTCCTAGAACATATGTGGATAGTGTAATGAGGACTTTTACCGTATACATCTTAATATTTTAACTTCTACTTGTGTAAATTTGCTCCTTGGCCCTGGAGAAACGCAATCTTGTCTTTACTGTGCAAGCATGGTATAAAGGTGACTTCACCTGACTTGACTTAAATTATAGTCTGACTCCAGGATGAAATAAATCAGAGCAATGGGATTAAGTTCATTGCCAGCATCTTTGCAAGGGTCCATCTTCTAACCTCGTAACTAATTTAACTGAAGACAAGTGTTTGATTTATTTACGTGAAGCTGCGGGATATTATTGATGTGTGTGTGTGTTTTAAAAAAAAATCATAAATTTTAAAGTTAATTTGACTAGTGCAAAATCAACATGAGGATCTAGAGCAGTCATGCAGCCTCAGAAATGTGCAGTGTTAAATACAATTTATATATCTTCATCCAAACTGGAAGAGTAGCTGTTTGGTTATCCCATGTACAATTCTGGCACCAGTAATGGTTAATGTACATTCCAGGCTTTGTAATCTGCTATCTGAGAAGGTTTAGTCCTTTTATACAAAATTTTGAGGGCCTACGTCAATATCTATATCAGACAGGTTTTTTAAATGAATTCTGAGTGATCTTTTCCACTCACTTGCCATGAGATTCATTTCACCTTTTTGTTTTTTTTCTGTGAAGAATTTACTGATAATGAATCTGAAAACAGCAGCATTGCTGAAGCCACTGTAATGGCAGCGACACCGCTGGTGGAGACACAGGAGAATGGACAGCGGAGGCACAGCGTTACTCCGCAGGACCTTACTGTCTGATCCTGATCCGATGCTCCGAACGAGCTTTAAATGGATGCTCTGCAACCACAGAGGCCTGTACCCAAGATGGAGGTGTTTGTGTTGGGTGGCATACCATGAGGGATTGCTAACTCAAGGGGAGCATCAGACTGATGCAGGCCATCAGAAGCGGGGAGATCATTCCGCCCACCCTCCCCCCAACATTGAGAAGGAGAAGTATCGGAGACAACCCCAGAGGATGATGACCATAGCAGCAGATCTGTGAGGGGGCTCAGTGGCCGAAGTACCCAGACAGGCTGCAGATGGTAGGTGACCTGCGGTTGAAGGACTCATTGGCTGCTGGTGACTTGCTGTTGAACAACCCACACTAGGCTATAGCCTGCTGGAGACTGTTTCATGAGAACCAGATATTGGATCCAGGATTTGGGAAGGTGCTGAGGGCAAGAGGGCTCCCAGAGAGCTTCTTGATCATATTGGAGGTTTGGATCTGGAGCTTGGGTTGTGATGGCTTAACCTAGGGTAAATCCACAGACACTTAGTGTCTCTGAAGTGAGTCTCTTTTGCTTCTCTTCCTACTTTTGTTAGGGGTGCCAGGCAGAATTTCTACTTATCGCTAGTGCAAATAACTGTATTCAAGAAAAGATACATCTACAAAAGAGAGAAATGTAAACAAAGAAAGAAATGTTAACAAATTGTGCAACGCAGAAAATATTGAGTCAGTGGGTTGTGACTCTGTGGAACTTGTTGCCAATGGGGGCTGTGGAGGCGAGGCCATTGGGTGTATTTAAGGTGTAGATTGACAGGTATTTGATTAGTCAGGGCATCATGGGTTATGGGGAGAAATCCAAGGATTGGAGCTGAATGGGAGGATGGATCAGCTCATGATTAGAATAGCAGCGTAGGCTTGACGGGCCAATGAACCTACGTCTGCTCCTAGATCTTGTGATCTTGTGATAATAAATAATGTGCAAAGAGTCCTTAAATGAGTCCCTGATGGAGTTTGTCATTGACGAGTCTGATGGTGGAGGGGTAGCAGCTGTTCCTGAACCTGCTGGTCTTGTGGCACCTAGACCTCTTTCCTGATGGCAGCCGTGAGAACAGAGCATGTCCTGTGGACTCTGCCCCCTCTCCAGAAGTCAATGATCATCTCCTTCATCTTATTGACTTTGCGAGAGAGTCTGTCGTCTTGGCACCATGCCACCAGGCTTTCAATCTCCTTTCCTTATTCCGTATCGTCGTCATTTGATACCCCCTGACCAATCATGTGATGACCTTGGCCGATGTGAGGATGGAGTTGTAATGGTATTTAGCTGTAGAGTTGTGGGTGTAGAGGGAGTGTAGTAGGGACCGCATACACATCCTGAGGAGTGCCAGAATTGAATGTGATTGTGGAGGAGATGTTGTTGCCCATCTTCATTGTTGGACAAGACTTGCAGAGGGGGAGCTGACAGCTTTGATCGTGAAGTCTAGAAATGTGTTAGCTAGGGACTATGTTGTCGAAGGTGGAATTGTAGTGTATGAACAGTAGTCTAACATAGGTATCATTAGCCTCCAGATTTGAGCTGGGGAGATGGCCTCAGTTTGTCGGTAGACAAATTGAAGTGGAATTCTAAAAAATTAAAAGCTTGATTTACAATATTTGGAGTCTTAAAAGCAGTAGGTCATGAGTGGTTGATTGACAAAAAAAGTCCTCTGTCATTCAAAGAGACTGAGTGCAGACTGTGAGATCGTGTTGCTGAGCACCCTTGCTTTGTCTCCTGGAACAATGGGGACCAACCACCCAGTGACCAACCATTTCAATTCCCCATATTGACATGTCTGTGCATGGCCTCATGCACTGGCAGACTGAGGCAACCCGCAAACAGAGGAACAACCCCGAATCTATCTGGGGACCAATTTGCTGACTAACCAAGGTTTTTGAAGTTTAACATCACAAATGTCTGCAATTACACTGTGGGAACATTTTTTTAAATCTCAAGCATTAATAAGCAGTGAATTGCTGTCCTCTAGTGGTACTTTGGAAAATACCATATTGTAAACAAAACGTGATAGAAAAATTGAGCAGAGTTGACACTTGTTGAAATTAAGTACATTCAGGAAACAAGCAGGCTGTTAGACCATTTCATGGCAATACAGCAAGGAATAATTTCAGACACACCGTCTTTTCTGCCATTTTTTATACAAAATGTAATCGGGGCCAGCCCATCTGCATAAACTTACAGCTCGAGTCTATTAAACTGAGAGAGCTTATGAGAGAAATGGTCAAGTCTCTATGTTTGGTTTTTATAATACCTGTCTATCTACACCAAAATCCTCAAATACAAGACCAACGTTTTGGGATCACTTCATTAAATTTCTGAGCAATTGCATTTACAAAGAATACATGGAAATTTAACAAACTATGAAGTTAAGTTTAGGCAACTGAATTTACTTGTACTGTTATTTGGCCAGTCATTACCACTGTGCTCTTTGTTGAAATGCCTCTGTTCAATTTATTTGTTTTTATTTTCATGTAACTGTATTACTGACGTTAGCAAGTCCTGGCTTCAGGATAGGCAAAAGGGGTTAAATCTGGATTGTGGAAGATAACAACTTAATACAATAGATCATAAAGCTATCTTACACTTAAATACCTCACTTACCCATATCTAGAAAATACAAGTACCTGAGTGTGTCTAGGGAAGTGAGCTTGCAATCCCTGATGGATACCAGGAGGAGATAAATACACATAGAATCATAGAATTTTCTTCTTCTTTGGCTTGGCTTCGCGGACGAAGATTTATGGAGGGGGTAAAAAGTCCACGTCAGCTGCAGGCTCGTTTGTGGCTGACAAGTCCGATGCGGGACAGGCAGACACGATTGCAGCGGTTGCAAGGGAAAATTGGTTGGTTGGGGTTGGGTGTTGGGTTTTTCCTCCTTTGCCTTTTGTCAGTGAGGTGGGCTCTGCGGTCTTCTTCAAAGGAGGTTGCTGCCCGCCAAACTGTGAGGCGCCAAGATGCACGGTTTGAGGCGTTATCAGCCCACTGGCGGTGGTCAATGTGGCAGGCACCAAGAGATTTCTTTAGGCAGTCCTTGTACCTTTTCTTTGGTGCACCTCTGTCACGGTGGCCAGTGGAGAGCTCGCCATATAATACGATCTTGGGAAGGCGATGGTCCTCCATTCTGGAGACGTGACCCATCCAGCGCAGCTGGATCTTCAGCAGCGTGGACTCGATGCTGTCGACCTCTGCCATCTCGAGTACTTCGACGTTAGGGGTGTAAGCGCTCCAATGGATGTTGAGGATGGAGCGGAGACAACGCTGGTGGAAGCGTTCTAGGAGCCGTAGGTGGTGCCGGTAGAGGACCCATGATTCGGAGCCGAACAGGAGTGTGGGTATGACAACGGCTCTGTATACGCTTATCTTTGTGAGGTTTTCCAGCACAGAAAAAAGCCCCTTTGGCTCATTTAGATTATGCCAATCCAATTTTGTTTTGCCAAGTCCCACTGACCTACACTGATCTAATCAATAGCTTTCCAATACCTCTCCCATCCCAAATGCTTCTTAATTGTAAAAATTGAGCCTGCATTCACCACCTTAGTTCGCAGCTCATTCCACACTCCCACCACTCACTGTGTGAAGGCGTTTTCCCTCATGTCCCCCCTAAACTTTTCCCCTTTCACTCTTAACCCATGTCTTGTGGTTTGTATCTCAACTACCCTCAGTAGAAAAAGCCTATCAACATTTACTCTGTATATTCCCCTCATCATTTTAAATGCTTCTATCAAATCTCTCCTTATTCTTCTTTGCTCCAGGGAATAAAGTCCTAACCTGTTTAATCTTTCTCTGTAACTCAGTTCCTGAAGTCCGGGCAACATCCTAGTAAATCTTCTCTGTACTCTTTCTATGTTATTGATATCTTTCCTGTAGTTAGGTGACCAACATTTGGCCACACCAATGTCATATACAACTTTACCATAACATCCCAACTCTTGTTCTCAATTCTTTGATTTATGAAGCCAATATGCCAAAAGATCTCATTACAACCCTGTCCACCTGTGATGGCACTTTCAGGGAATTATATATCTGTTTTCCCAGATCCCTCTGTTCTACCGCACTCACTATGCATGTCCTTTGTTGGTTTGTCCTTCCAAAATGCAACACCTCATACTTGTCTATATTAATTTCCATCTGCCATAATTCAGTTCATTTTTCCAGCTGGTCCAGATCCCTCTGCAAGCTTTAAAAAACTTCCTCACTGTCCAAAACACCTCCAATCTTATTCTCATCTGCCAACTTGCTGATCCAATTTACCACATTATCATCCAGATCATTAATACACTATAGATGACAAACAACAATGGTTCCCAGCACCGATCCCTGAGGCACACCACTAGTCACAGGCCTCCAGTCTGAGAAGCAATCATCCACCGCTACTCTCTGGCTTCTATTGTCCAGTCATTATTGAATCCTGTTCACTTCTTCACCATGAATGCCCAGTGCCTGAACCTTTCTGGCTAACCTTCTATGTGGGACCTTGTCAGAGGCCTTAAAGTCCATGTAGACAGCATCCACAGCCTTTCCTTCTGTTTGCCATTTCTCAACTACTAAAAAAAAATAAATAAAATGGGCATGTTCTTGCATGTGTAGAAATATAACAAATGAGAACTGACTCTACATTTGAAGGGTACATGTTTAGATTAGATTAGACTAGATTCAACTTTATTGTCACTGAGCCAAGTAAAATAGAAAGCCAATGAAATATAATTAGCATCCAACCAGAAGTTAAAAAATAGTGCTATATAAAAATAACTAAGTGCAAATAAAAACAAGTGCATTGAGCAAGCAGAAGTACTGACAGTTCAATGTGAGTGTGGTACCACACAGCACTGTGATTTAAGGTTCAGCAGGGTCATTGTCTCGGGAGAAAAAGCCCTTCTTGAGCCTACTGGTTTGAGAGCGAAGGCTTCTGTAGCGACCAGTGGACAGAAGGAGAGTAAAAAGTCCATAGTTTGGGTGTGATGCATCCTTGATGATGCTTTTTGCCTTGCCCAGAGACTGTTCCTGATAGATGACCTCAATGGTGGGCAATTGGATATTGATAATCCGCTGCGCAGTTTTCACCTCCTGCTGAAGTGCTTCATGGTCCAATACAAGTCAATTGCCAAACCACACTGTCATGCCATAGGTAAGTATGCTCTCAATGGTACAGAGGTGTACTTCCTTCATGCTCCACAGGAAATAAGGGCGCTGTTGTGCCTATTTGATCAGGATGGAGGAGTTCAGGGACCAGGTGAGATCATCGGAAATGTGGACACCAAGGAATTTAAAGCTTTATACAAGTTGAACCACAACTCCATTAATGTAAATAGGGACCTGAGTGCGGTTTCCAGCATGACTGAAGTCTTCTGAGTGTTAAGTGCCAAGAATTGATGGCATACCACGTGGCCAGGTGCTGGATCTCATCCCTATAGGGGATCTCATCCCTATATGCCATCTCATCATCCACTCTGGGCACCTCATAGAATCATAACATTGTTATTGTACAGGAGATACCTAGCAGTCCCCATTCTCTACTGTTTACCCACACTCTTGCATGTTTTTCCTTTTAGAACTATAGAACCATAAAAGACGACAGCACAGAAAACAGATCCTTTAGCCCATCTAGTATGTGCCAAACTATTATTCAGCCTCATCCCATTGAACTGCACATGGGCCATAGCATTCTATTCCCCTCTCATCCACATACTGATCCAAATTTTTCTTAAATGTCAAAACTGAGCCCACATTCATTACTCATTCATTTTTCTATGAAATCCCTTTAGTCATGTATTCCAGATGACAACCAATTCCTGTCTAAAGAAATATTTCCTGACATATCCCGTGACTCACCTTAGCCAAAATTTTAAATTTGCAACCTCCGTCCTTTAACCACCTGCAAATGCTAACCGTTGATCTTTATTTATGTAATCTAAACCAGTCAAAATTGTGTAAACCTCAATCAAGTCTCCTTTCTGCAGACTCACTTATTTAACTCCCTTCAACCATGTTTCCTTGTGTCATTATAATTTCCAAATTGTGATTTTCAACCTCTTGATTTTCTTTCCTTCTGGTTGAAAGCTAACCTGGCCGCCACAGACATCATGTTCTTGGTCTGCTGCGTTCCATTTACTGCCACCTTGTACCCTCTGCCGGGCTGGATCTTTGGTGACTTCATGTGCAAGTTTGTCAACTATTTGCAACAGGTAAGCAAGAGAGAAATGTGTGGAAATGAAATGAAAAAAATAAAATCAATCGTCTTCTAGAGCGAAAAAAACCAAGACAAATGATTCATGTTTTAAGGTTTTCCAAAAGGCCGCAAGGAATAATGAAGATGGCACAGGCCATAGAGGTTAGCACTAAGATATTATGGGGCCAGCGACCTTGGTTCGAAATCAGTGCTGTCCATGAAGAGTTTGTACATTCTCCCTGTGACCTCCATGGGTTTGCTCTGGGTGCCTCAGTTTCTTCCTACCCTCCCAATTGTATAGGGATGGTGTTTTTTTTTGGGTGTTAATGAGTGACATGGATTTCATGGGCTGCAGAGGACCAGAGAGATCTGGGAATACAGACACATTGTTCCCTGAAGATGGCGTCACAGGTAAACAGGGTTGTAAAGAAAGCTTTTGCCATCTTAGCCTTCATAAATCAAAGTATTGAGTATAGGAATTGGGACGTTATGTTGAAGTTGTTTAAGACATTGGTGAGGCTAAATTTGGAATATTGTTTGCAGTTCTGGTCACCTAACTACCAGAAGGATATCAATAAGATTGAAAGAGTGCAGAGAAGATTTACTGGGATGTTCCTGGGTTTTCAGGAGTTGAGTTACAGGGAAAGATTAAACAGGTTAGGAGTTTATTCCTTGGAGCAAAGAAGAATGAGGGGAGATTTACAAGGTTACGAGAGGTATAGACAGAGTAAATGCAAGTAGGCTTTTTCTACTTAGATTGGGGTAGATAAATATGGGAGGTCATAGTTTTAGGCTGAAAGGGGAAAGGTTTAGGGGGAACATTAGGGGCAAGTTCTTCACTCAGAAAATGGTGGGAGTGTGGAATGAGCTGCTAGCTGGAGTGGTGAATGCAGGCTCGATCTTAAGTTTTAAGAATAAATTGGATAGATACATGGACGGGAGAAGTCTGGAGGGTTATGGAATGGGAGCAGGTCAACGGGGCAGGTGAAATAATGGTCGGCACAGACTAGTAGGGCTGAATGGCCTGATTTCTGTGCAGCAGTGTTTTACAGTTCTATGGAAGGACCTTTTACCATGTATCATTAAAATTAACAAGTGGATATCTGAATGGGAGACATGATAAGAGCAGATTTTAGACCTCACTTCTGAGTTTTCAAATCAGCTGGTTTTAAATGGAAATTCTAAATTGATTTGCATTTTCATTAGGAAACTCAAAATAAGTAACAATAAAAATTTGCATTTATTCAATACTTTTAATTTGGTCGGGCATTCCAAGGCATTTTTCAGTAATGTAAACAAAGAAAGAACATCTGACAATGACCTCTTCAGGAGATAACTGTGCAGATGGCCAAAAACCTGGATAAAGTCTTTAAAATTGTTGTAACAAATGGAAGAGAAGAAAGGCAGAAAGGGAAAAAAATTGTTAGCCATCTGAGGTGGGGTGATTAAATCAGAAAGATGAAAGGAATTGAAGGAATATAATTAACTCAGTTCATTCCAGAACTGGGGAGTTTAGAGACAGGAGTAAAATACGGAAGTCTGCACACGCTGTGATTGAAGTAAAAATACTATGCTGGGGAAACTCAGGAGATCAGTGTACTTTATATAGCAAAGATAAAGATAATTAACCAATGTTTCAGGCAAGGTGTGAGCAAATGTAGACAGGCACCTGATTAAAATGGTGCAGGGGAGAGGCAGGGGGAGGAGAAGAAGCCCAATGGCAAGAGGAATAGGTGGATAAGGGAGGGAGGGCAAAACAGCAAACAGGGGGTGGGGGGCTGGCTCTGTGAATGGAGAGGGAAGGGGTTTGAGAGCTGGAGGAAATAAGACAAAGGGATAGGGAAGAGAGGGAAAATGAGGAGTGGTCTAGTAGAAACCAGAGAAGTTGATGTTAATGCCATTTGGTGGCAGAGTGTAGAGATTGAATATTAACTATTTAAAGACAGGGAATGGCTGTAATGGCATGCAAAAAAATTGATTCAAATTTTATAATGATAACAAATTGCACTTCAAGAAGTCAAAGTCTATAATGTGAAGAAAAGAAGTATGATGTATTTACTAATTATACCACTTAAAAGTTATCAGAGTGATTAATGCATCTATATTGACTGAGGCACAACTATAATTCAGCATTCTCATGACTTGGGATTATTGTAAGTGCTTGGAGTGAAAATGAAATCAGAGTTGAATTGGTGCTGGTTAATAAACCACTCCTGTACGTTATCAAATGGGGAGATTAGATAAACAGACCTGGAATAGGAAATATGTGTTAATGTTACTGAGGGCAATAAACAGTGCAAATAGCCACACCAGTGGGAGCTGTTGAAACAGAGACAATGTTCTTGGTGATTTGTGAAATGGGAAAATTTAAGCAATGTTTTTGAGTTTTATCAAATGCCCTGGACGACAAATAATTTAAGACTCAGGAAACATCTTGAAGTACCATTGAAATAGGAAATCTGCTTTTGATTTGTTTAAGGAACAGACAGTCTGATTCCAAATTCCTGCATGTCCCTCTACCCCAGTAAGTTCTTTCCAGTCCCTTAGGGAATATGCTTTTTGAACATATTCTGCCCGATTTGTAGTAAATAATGTGATTGGCATTAGGTAGAAGCGCATTAAGGATAATAAATTATTATGGGCCCCAAGATCTCTTGGAATTGGCAGAACCAGCAGAATCAGTAGAGTCGGCAACCTCAGTCGGGCCGAGGGTCCTTTAAAACCTCAACCAGGTACAACACCAATTCCTGCAGGTACCACAAGAATTCCAGCAGCAGACCCATGAGTCAGGGAAAGAAGACCCCACCACGTGGACACAGAGGGGGCAGGGCTACAGATGAAGCTGAGATGCCAGGACCTGAGGCTTCTGCTCTCTTTCAACTTCTTGGCCAACTTACAGTCCTTGGAGAATAAACTTGATGACCTCCAAGCCGGAGTGTTGTGTGGTGCTTTAAGGAAACGTGGCTAAATGTGGTCCTTCCAGAGATGGCACAGCAGCCCAAGGACTACACCCTCTATTGCTTTGAACGAAAACCAACATCTAGGACAAACCAGGGGAGGGAGCTTTTGTGTCATCACGGTGGTGCACAGACATGGTAGTCATGTCCCAGTCCTGCTCCCCTGACCTGGAACATCTGGCGATCAAATGTTGCCCATTCTACCTGCTGAGGGAATTCACTGCTGTCATTCTGGTCGCAGTATACATTCCACCCCAGGCTAACATCAGGCTGGTTCTGGACTGAGAGCACTGTGATGAACGGCCATGAGACAGAACATCCGGATGCCTTCCTGATCATTGTGGAAGGCTTCAATCAGGCCAACCTGAAGAGACTTTGACAAATTACCACCAACACGTCACATACAAGAGCAGGGGAACCAACACACTCGACACTGCTACATGACCATGAAAAATGCATACCAAGCCATACCATGACTGCACTTCGGCAAGTCCAATCACCTGGCTGTACTTCTACTCCCGGTGTACAAGCAGAGACTGAAGACCACAGCACCAGTGGTGAAGATGGCGAAGGTGTGGTCAAGGGAGGTGGAGGAGTGTTTGCAGGACTGCTTTGAATCGGTGGAATGGAACATATTCAAGAATTCATCCATAGACTTGAATGATATGCAACAGGTGTTATCGACTTTATCAAGACCTACATGGATAAGTGTGTGCCCACGCGCCAATACTGGGTACTCCCCAACCAGAAGCCCTGAATGAATCAGAGAATCCGTGACCTGCTGAGGGCAAGGACATTTAAGGACGGGGATCAGGATCTTTGCAAGGTCCAGGAAATACCTACAGAAGACTATCTCTGAAGCAAAGTGGCAATTCCGGCAGAAACTAGAGAAAGAGACATATACATACCAGCTATGGCAGGGAGTGCAGGCCATTGCAGCCTACAAAGTGAAGGGGAACAATGTAGATGGCTGTGGCACTTCACTACCAGATGAGCTGAACACCTACTATTCCTGCTTTGAGAATAAGAACCAAACAATGCCTACTAGAATCTCTGAAAAGGCTGAGGACCCTGTGATATCTGTCTCTGAGGCTGATGCCAGAATATCATTTAAGAATATCATTTAAGAGGCGTCAGGACCTGACGGTGTACCTGGCAGTCTATGTAAAATCTGCACCAGCTAACTAGCCAGAGTGTTCACAGACATTTTCAACCTCTCATTGTGACAGTCAGAGGTTTCCACCTGCTTCAAAAGGGCATCAATCATCCCGGTACCAAAGAAGAGTAGTGTGAGCTGCCTCAACGACTATCGCCCTGTAGCACTAACTTTTACTGTGATGAAATGCTTTGCAATGCTGGTCATGGCCAGAATTAAACATAGGAACATAGGAAGTAGGAACAGGAGTAGGCCAAAAATGGCCCATCGAGCCTGCTCCGCCATTCAATACGATCATGGCTGATCTAATTTATGACCTAACTCCACCTACCTGCCTTCTCCCCATATCCCCTAATTCCTCTATCATGTAAAAATTTATCTAACCGAATTTTAAATATGTTTAATGAAGCAGCCTCAACCACTTCCCTGGTTAGAGAATTCCAAACATTCACTACTCTCTGAGAAAAACTATTTTTTCTCATCTCTGTCCTAAATCTACTCCCCCGAATCTTGAGACTGTGTCCTCTGGTTTTAGTTTCCCCGGCCAGCTCAAAAAACCTTCCTACATTTATCCTATCCATACCCTTCATAATCCTATATGTTTCTATAAAATCTCCTCTTTCTTCTGAACTCGAGTGAATACAATCCTAGACGATTTAATCTTTCATCATAAGTCAACCCCTTCATCCCAGGGATCAACCTAGTAAACCTCCTCTGGACCATCTCCAAAGCCAGTATATCCTTCCTCAAATATGGAGACCAGAACTGGACACAGTACTCCACGTACCTAAGTAAAGATCTGGTCCCACTGCAATTTGCCTGGCATCACCATCACTCCACTGCAGATGCAATATCGCTGGCTCTCCACTCAGATCTGGATCACCTCGAGCAGCAACTCATACATACGGCTGCTCTTCATTGACTACAGCTTGGCCTTCAACACCATTATTTCCTCAGTGCTGGTCAAATGGGGAGATTAGACAAACAGTGCTAGACTCAGGATCAGTACCCATGGATTGGAGGGTAGCTAATGTTACCCCACTATTTAAAAAGGGGGGTAGAGAAAAAGCAGGGAATTATCGGCCGGTGAGCCTTACATCAGTAGTGGGCAAAATGATGGAATCCATTATTAAGGATGTAATAGCGGAGCATATGACTAGCAGAGAAGGGATCGGACGGAGTCAACATGGATTTACAAAAGGTAAATCGTGCTTGACAAATCTATTGGAATTCTTTGAGATGATGACAGGTAAAATAGATGGGGGAGAGCCAGTGGATGTGGTGTACCTGGACTTCCAAAAGGCCTTCGATAAGGTCCTGCATAAACGACTGGCTTCCAAAATCAAGGCTCATGGGATTGGGGGCAAAGTATTGATGTGGATTGAGAACTGGCTGGCAGGTAGAAGACTGAGAGTTGGGATAAATGGCTCATTTTCTGAGTGGCAGGCGGTGACCAGTGGGATGCCACAGGGATCTGTACTGGGACCCCAGCTGTTCACAATTTACATTAATGATCTGGATGAGGGGATTGGATGTAATATCTCCAAATTTGCAGATGACACTAAGCTAGGAGGGGTTGTGTGCACGGAAGAGGGGGTCAGGAAGCTCCAGTGTGATTTGGATAAATTGAGGGACTGGGCAGATACATGGCAAATGCACTACAATGTGGATAAATGTGAGGTTATCCACTTTGGTAATACAAACCGGAGGGCAGATTACTATTTGAATGGCAATAGATTAAGAGATGGGGAAGTGCAGAGAGACCTAGGGGTACTTATACATCAGTCTCTGAAGGCGAGCATGCAGGTACAGCAGGCGGTTAAAAAGGCAAATGGTATGTTGGCCTTCATATCAAGAGGGTTTGAGTATAGGAACAAGGATACCTTACTGCAGCTGTACAGGGCCTTGGTGAGACCACACCTGGAGTATTGTGTGCAGTTTTGGTCACCTTATCTAAGGAAGGATGTTCTTGTAATGGAGGGAGTGCAGAGGCGATTCACCAGCCTGATACCTGGAATGGCATGAATGACTTATGAGGAAAGATTGCGCAAATTGGGACTGTACTCGCTGGAGTTTAGAAGATTGAGAGGGGATCTCATAGAGACATATAAAATTCTGGCAGGACTGGTCAGACTGGATGCAGATGGGATGTTTCCAATGATGGTAAAATCCAGAACCCGGGGCCATGGTTTGAGGATAATAGGCAAACCATTTAGGACCGAGATGAGGAGGAATTTTTAGACCCAGAGGGTGGTGAATCTGTGGAATTCATTGCCACAGAGGGCAGTAGAGGCAGGTTCATTAAATATATTTAAGAGGGAAATAGATCTATTTCTTCAGTATAAGGGTATTAAAGGTTACGGAGAGAAGGCGGGGACGGGGTACTGAACTTTAAGATCAGCCATGATCTCGTTGAATGGCGGAGCAGACTCGAAGGGTCGAATGACCTACTCCTGCTCCTATCTTCTATGTTTCTATGTTTCTATGTTAGAAGCTACAAACTCTTTATCTACTCTACAACTGTATTCTTGACTTTCTCATTGGAAGACCACAGTCGGAACGAATTGGAAACAATGCCTCCTCCTCACTGATCATCAAAATGGATGTGTGCTTAGCCCACTGCTCTACTCGTTATACACCCACTACTGTGTGGCCAGTTACAATTCCAATGCCGATGACACCACAGTTGTCAGAATCACAAATAGCAATGAGGAAGTGTACAGGAGGGAGATGGATCAGCTCATTGAATGGTTAATGACAACCACCTTGCGCTCAGTGTCAGCAAAACTAAGAAAATGATTGTGGTCTTCAGGAGGAGGTCAGGGGAACAAGACCCCGTCCTCATTGAGGGCTCAGTAGTGGAGAGGGTCAGAACTTTAGATTCCTGGGTGTCCTGGAGCCTCCATGTTGATGCAACCACAAAGGAGGTTCACCAGTGGCTATACTTCGTGAGGTGTTTCAGGATTCTTTAAGATGTCACCAAAGACCCATGGAGAGCATTCTGGCTGGTTGCATTAGTGTCTGGTATGGAGGTGCAAACTCTCAGAGTAAGAATAAACTCCGGAGGGTTGTTAACTCGGCCATGCGATATCACAGGCCCCAGACTTCACTCCATTGGGGACATCTACATGAGACGGTGTCTTAAAAAAAGCAGCCTCCATCCTCAAAGACCCCCACCCACCCAGGCCATGCCCTCTTCACTCTGCTACCATCAGGGAAAAGGTACAGGAGCCAAAAGATGAGCACTCAGTGGCACAGGGACAACTTCTTCCCCACTGCCATACCAAAGACATGGCCTTACTTTTCATGCTTTATTATTGTTATTATTTTATTTTTTATAGCAATGGCAAAGGATGGTAATAGAATGGATGTTTGCTCGATGATGCTTTTGCAAAACACCGAATTTCATGACTTGTTAATGACAATGATTCTGATTCTATGAAGCGAAAGAGTTAATTGAAGTAGTTGATTATGTGTAGGGGAGGGGAGATTGACTTTAGAGGTACAACTCCATCACCAATTCCCAAGACTTTAGAGGTACTACTCCATCACCAATTCCCAAGACTTTAAAGGTACAATTCCATCACCAATTCCCAAGACATTAGAGGTACAACTCCATCACCAATTCCCAAGACTTTAGAGGTACAACTCCATCACCAATTCCCAAGACTTTAGAGGTACTACTCCATCACCAATTCCCAAGACTTTAAAGGTACAACTCCATCACCAATTCCCAAGACATTAGAGGTACAACTCCATCACCAATTCCCAAGACTTTAGAGGTACAACTCCATCACCAATTCCCAAGACTTTAGAGGTACAACCCCATCACCAATTCCCAAGACTTTAAAGGTACAACTCCATCACCAATTCACAAGACTTTAGAGGTACAACTCCATCACCAATTCCCAAGACTTTAAAGGTACAACTCCATCACCAATTCGCAAGACTTTAGAGGTACAACCCCATCACCAATTCCCAAGACTTTAGTGGTACAACTCCATCACCAATTTCCAAGACTTTAGTGGTACAATGCCATCACCAATTCCCAAGACTTTAGAGGTACAACTCCATCACCAATTCCCAAAAATGACCATGCCAAATGACATAAACTACATTTAAAAAAACCTATGAATTACTACCACTCTTCTTACATACTCAAGGTGGGTGGGGGGGGGGGGGTCACTGCTTTTAATGCATTTTATGAAAATTATCTTTATGTGGCAGAGAGAAAGGAATGAAGAATAATTCAGGAATATTCTGGAGAGTGCAGTAGGGCTGGGAAAGAAGAAGAATTTGGGAGAGTGGAGTAGGGCTGGAAAGCCTACATTTTCCAAGTTAAAAATTCTAGTGAACGCTTCAAAGTGGCGTCTCCAGTTTTGTTTAGCTTTGTGACAAACATGCGACCCCTTGCATCCGTGGGAAGAACACATGGATCATTTATCCATGTGGACCTTGATCCCATGGCTTTGCCATTTTCAACTTGACATGAAACTTCACCAGGCTCTACAGTAGCATATTGATCAAGTTATTGATTGGCAACAATAGGTAATTGATCCAGAAGGATGTCCGATTTCTAGCATGGCAGCTGGGAGTATTTAACATCGTGATAAATGTGGAGGTGAATGTATTTATTAGTCTCTGCAGCAGTAACTATAAAGCTCCTGGATTGTTGTCAATAACGTAATTGTCTTATTTTGAAAAAAAACTTTATTTATTTATTCAAAATACAAAAAGTAAATAACATATACAACAATTAACCATAAACATGAACGTTATATTTTATAGAAAAAAAAGAAAAGAAAAGAAAAGAACCCCCCCCCCCCTTCAGCCAACTCTCCTAAGGAGAGCCATAAAGAAAAAAAAATTAAGGAAAAATTAAACATACATATTAAGATCTAATCAACATGTAAATATTCTGAATATAACAACCACTTATTAATAAAAAAACTATAGTTATCACGTGAAACATATGTAATTTTTTCCATTATTAAACAATATTTCATCTCATTATGCCATCTATAAAAATCTTATAATTCAATTTAAGAATCATCCTGCCTTTTCCTCCATTGATTGTCATTCAAAAGATAAATTTTTATGTATCAAAATTGCTACACCTTTAGCCCTGGAATTAAATGAAGAAGAATATACATACCCTACCCAGTCCATCTTCAATTTCATACTTTATTTGACATTCAAATGTGTTTCTTGTAAAAAAGCAATATCAATTTTCATTTTTTTAATATACGCCAAAATTCGCTTACACTTAATTGGACTGTTTAAACCTCGAACATTAAAAGTAGCAAACCTCAACTTTGACATATCTACTAATATTACTAAAGACCAATAATATCTTTATATAATAACTCAAATCAACGTAAATAGGAGAAAAAAAATCATAAATTAAAAGCTAGATAAAATGAAAATAAAAAAATAATAAAAAAAATAATTAACTTTCCCCCAAAAAAAACTACCAAAAGGTAGTAATCCCTAAACAAAATTTGGGTGTGGATCACCCATCAGTGGCTGATGACTAATAGAATTTAGAGCAAATATCTCCCTCCCCAGCCAAACAAAGAATAACATTAAAATATCACAATAACATAAAAAGTAAAATAAGAATAAGAAAATTCTTCTATTCATCCAAGAGATTCCAAACTCGGAGATCCCATTTCAAAAGAAGTTGGACTCTTTCCATTCCTGTTTTTCCCATTTCTGCCATTTCTTCCATTTCCAGAACAACCAGATTTTTCTTTAGGAGACAATGGTGGACTCTTATATCTGGCAATGACTCAGCAAAAATCATTGCTTCACGATCATTCTCAAAAAACCGAGATTGATAGTCTCCATAAAACACCTTCAACACTGCCGGATAGCGAAAAGTTAACCTTTACGCCACAAAATTTCTTTAACTGGATTAAATCGACATCGATGTTGAATGACCTCTTGACTCAAATCAAGATAAAAAAAACTCTGCTATTCTGAATCAATAACGGAGTTTGTCGTTGTCTCGCATTTTGCACTGCCAGTCTAAGTATTGCTTCTCTGTCCAAATAATTCAAACAGGTCTCGGTGGTTGACTAGGTAAAGGTGTTCTTCTTAAAGCTCAATGAGCTCTTTCCAGTACCAAGCCTCCAGAAAAAAAATTCTTGCCCTAGTACTTGTGGGATCCAGTCTTTAAAAAAATGAAGAGGATCTTGTCCTTCCATACCTTCTGGCAAACCAACAATTTTCACTTTATTCCTTCTATTTTTATTCTCCAAGTAGTCTATTTTCTTCTCTAACTCCTTCTCACGTTCTCCCAATTCTATAACGGATTTTTCAACCCTCAGCACACCAATGTGATTAACTCTTACTTCCTTCCTAGTTTAGAGCAATCAGGGCAATAAATGTCAACCGTACTTCATTAGAAAAATGCTGCTTGTCATCTTTCAGTACCCAATATTCAGACTGAATTCCTTTCTCACCTCTTTCATTGTAGGAAGAAATACAAGTGGGGAGAAGGTGGGGTTACATCCCTGGATTTTCTGTAACGTGAGGTTGGGTCATTTTCCCATGCAACAAGAATTGAGAATTGAAAAATAATTGATTTATTTACTTTTTTCACATAATACCTCCAGGAGAGTGAATTTTATATTGATTCTCAGATATCTGTGTATTAAAAAAAAAATAATTTAGACATACAACGTGGTAGCAGGCTGTTGCAGCCCACAATCCAATTTACAGCCAATTAACCTACACCCCTGGTACGCTTTGAACGGTGGGGTGAAACCGGAGTCCCCGGGGAAAACCCACGCAGACATGGGGAGAACATACAAATTCCTTACAGTCTGCACGGGATTTGAACCCCGGTCCCAATCGCTGGTGCTGTAAAGGCTTTGAGCTAACCACTACGCCCACTTTGATTTGTGAATTTCAGAATGACTGTAACGTGTCGATACCTGTATTTGTTTTCACCAGGTTACTGTACAGGCAACCTGTATCACCTTGACGGCAATGAGTGCAGACCGATGTTATGCTACAAAGTATCCACTCAAGTCATTGAGGCACCGTACTCCTAAGGTTGCCATGGTGGTCAGCGTGTGTATTTGGATATGTAAGTTGCAAAGGGTTTCTGAGCTACTGAAGACATTCTCATCCCCTTAATGTGACTGAATTCAACTGCAGGCATGATATATTTCCCTCATCGACCCTGCTGTTTATGAACTGTAGGAAGATATTTGATGGTCTTGTTTTTGTCCATGGAGCTTCCATATGACAGTCATCCACCTTTATCAAAAATCTTTTTTTTTTGTTGCAAGATTTAAAGGAACTGAACATATTTCTCACAACAGAGATCCTGACAGCAGTCATGTAATGATTGCACCTCTTTCATTTTCAAGGAATGTTATCTTGTCCAATGGACAAGGTACCCTTCTTTGTCTCCCAGGTTTCTTCCCTCACATTATGTGGATTATATATCTAAGCAGCTGGGACAGGTTCTTTGTTTCAAGGCCATCGGCAGCAACTTGTTTCCTCAACAGTCCCTGTTAAACACTCTGTAACATTGAATGGATGATTCCTGGGTGAGGTCTACATTTACTAGGACACTACCTTGGGGGTTGGGGGGAATCTGAGGTGGGACAGCCAAACATGGGCCAGGTGGATACGCAGAAAGAGGGGTACTGTGCAGTCTACTAGAGATTTAGACATAGATGTACAGCACAGTAACAGGCCCTTCTGGTCCATGAGCCCATGCTGCCCAATTACACCCATTTAACCTACAACCCCTACCCCCAGAGGAAACTCATGCAGATGCGGGGAGAAAGTACAAACTCCTCACAGACAGCATGGGATTCTAACCTTGTTGGTGGTGCTGTAACAGTGTTGCGCTAACTTCTATGCCAACCACACCACCCTAATCATTGTGTTCTTTTATGTCATCAAAGAATACAAGTTTTAAACTTGACCACTAGTATATATACCCTAGTGTTTTATAAACTCATCAGGCCACGCACCTTCCGTAGAAAGTAAAAGGCCATCAACGTTTTAGGCCTGAGCCCTATTCAGGAGTTTTTTCCTGCTCCATTTATAGTAAGAATAACACCATAGAATGAAACCTTTCCTTCAGGATCTAAACTTTGTGAGCAGCAAGTGTGACAGAGTATTTAGATATATATGTTTTTGGGAGATAAATTGGGAAAGGATTGTTAGAGTAGGTCACACACAAATACTTTAAAACAGACCTTATATAAAATACTGGAGCTCTGCCTCATGTTAGACATATCGGCTCCAGAGCTTTTGCAAGAGCTTTTGAAGAGTGATCAAGAGACTTCACTAATGGATTGTTGTTTGCAAAAGGCAACAGATGAAAGAGCATGTCGGAGCTGCTGCTGTCTAGAAGAGAGGTTGCTGTTGAAAGAGGGTCATGTGGTTTTGCAAGTAGAGAAAGTCAAACAGGCTTTCTCTCACAGAGAGAGAGAGAGAGAGAGAGAGAGAGAGAGTGAGAGAGACACAGAGATCATTTGTAGAGTGTTACAACCAGCAGAAATTGCTGGGACTGGAATAGGACAAGCTGGAAAGCTTATGGACAGCCCGTTTGGATGACGGCCTGGTCTAAACTCTTGTGGTTCATGCAAGAGGAGAGGACTGGTGTCTTGGAATAAAGGAAACAGAAAGAACTCTGTGGTGACCTGAAAGAAAGAGGTTATCATCTGGAGAACCCTGAAGGGGCAGGTTTCATCAGCAAGACACTGAAGTGGCTGATTAAAAAGGAACAACAAATCTCTCTTTCTGAAAACCGACAAGAACCTTCCTCAGCGGTAACCATTTACCTTTCAAGCACCAAAGCCTGGTGAACTTCATAAATGTTAAATTCTGTGCACAGTCTAAGAATTGCCTGTAACCAGTGAACTTGGAGGAATGAGAAGTGAGAATGGAGTGTTAACCAAAGAACTTTTCTGAACTTACACACACACATTATATACATGGGCGATTAGAATTAGAAGGGGGTTAAGTTAGGTTAAGTAAGTCAATAGCGATAAGTTAAAGTTTGATTCTATTTTCATGTTTATAGATAATTAAAAGCAACTTTTGTTTAAGTAACCATTTGCCAAGGTGAATATCTATTGCTGCTGGGTTTTGGGGTCCCAAGTGTATACTTGGGAGCAAAATTTCTGCAAAAAATGTATGCAATTTATTCCACTCAATGTTTCAGAACCTGAGGTCAGTTTAGTTTCATTAATATATTCCCACTGATACTCAGGTCTTAGCCATGTTGTCAGAACGCATTAACAAAAGTTCTGGGTTAATTTTTTGAACATTTATTTTCTATGCATCCTTAATAGCAACGTGATAAATCACAAAAACAATACAGGAATAATTCTGAAAGTGGTCATATAGCACGAGAGTCCTTTCAAAATTAATAAATAGCATCTAAGCATTTTGATTTAGTTTCAGACAGTAACAATTCCTACTAGTGTGCCTCTCTGTATGTTGTTCACCATGTTGGTTCATGATTGTTCTTAGTAACGTTGGGTGCAATTTCATTCTAGGTTCCTTTATTCTGTCATTTCCCATCATCATGTACCAGAGGATTGAAAAAGGATACTGGTATGGACCGAGAACATACTGTGCAGAAGCCTTTCCTTCAGATGCCCATAAGAAAGGCTTCATACTGTACCACTTCCTTGCCATCTACCTTCTACCTTTGGTTACAATCTCCCTCTGCTACACCTTGATGATTAAGAGAGTGGGCAAACCTGTCATTGAGCCTATAGACAACAGCTATCAGGTGCGTGTGTGAAGATTTGTGTAATTATCTCAAGCAAAACATCTAAAGTGAAATTTTCTTCACTTTAAATACTCTTATTTATAGTCATAGAGTTAAAGAGTTTATGTAGCAGAAAAACAGGCCCTTTGGCCCAAATTTCCATACAAAGTGAAGGGAGAAAGGTTTAAAGGAGACATTAGGAGTAGGTTTTTACACAGAGAGTTGCGGGTGCCTGGAATACATTGCCAGGGGTGATGGTGCAGGCTGTAACAATAGGAGCATTTAAGAAACTCTTAGACTGGCACATAAATGAAATAAAAATAGAGGATTATGAGGTAGGGAAGGATTATTTTCTTTTGATATGAACATATAGGTCAGCACATCATGGGCCAAATGGCCTGTACTGTGCTGTAGCATTCTAAGTTTTCTGATCAAGTTCTATACCCAAGCTTATCCCATTGGCCTACCTTTGGCCCGTAATCTTCTGAACATTTTCTATCCACATTTCTCGCTAAGTGTCTTTCAAACTGTGCAATTGTACCTGCTCCACAGCTTCATCTGGCAGCTCATTCCATAAACTCTTCAGCATCTTAGTGAAAGGGTTGCCTCTCATTCCCCCTTTGCCGACAATACTCCAAGTATGGTCTCACCAACATCCTGTGTAGGTGGAGCATGATATCCCAACTCCTCAACTCAATGGCCTGACTGATGAAGGCAAACATCCCAAATGCCTTCTTCACCATCCTGTCCACCTGTACTACTGATTTAGGCAACTATGTACCTGTGTACCCATAGTATGATAAAGACTTGTACTAAGCAGGGAGTGAGCCTCTTATTAAGACTCTTACTAAGCAAACAGCCAACAGAGAGCAGCATCAACGATATCTTCAAAAACACATCTTTATTCAAGCAGCTACTGCGAATAAAGCATGATGGCACTCCTCTGGGTGAATATTTGCTCACATCTTCAGCAAGGGTTTATGTGTTACTTCAGAGAACATTTACTTTTACAATTTTAGACTGTTCTTTAATTGGTTTTATTTATTCTGATTAATTTTAATTATTTTTCTTTTTTTCAATTTTTTTGCCATTTGAGGTTGCTGGTTCTTTGAATTCTGGATAACAGGGGTTTTACTGCACATTGTACTACCTCTGCCTGTAATACAGAGGCCAGGTGTGTGGTAATACCAGTGGTAGTTATTGAACGTGGTCTTCTCACCAATCATGTTCACTGACGATTCCCAACATATGTGCTCTAATTCCTTTGTCTTGCAGAGTAAGACCACATAACAATTTGGAGCAGGCAAAGATACAACAGAAAGCACGGGCGGCCCACGGTACTAACTTCGGTGGTTGTTGAGACTGCAGGAAAGGGAAGAGTAGCAGACGATGGGGTCCAGGCCAGAATGACCAGATGCCTGCTCTAATCTAATGGCTAATTGTTAATGCACTGATCCTCCTCTGAAGCATCAGGTTATAGAGTCACGGAGTGGTGCAGCGCAGAAACAGGCCCTTCAGTTTCCCAGATCTGTGTCGACCATTGCACCCATCTCTGCTGATCCCATTCACCCACATTGGGTCCATAGCCTTGTTGGGGAGAGAGCTGGAAAGGTAGGAAAGCTTGCAGTTAGTACTACTCATTGAAGGTATTTTTAAGTATTGTGGTGAAGCTGCAGCCATTGTTGGATTCCAGATAGGAACAATGGTGTCATGTTTCAGAATTAGTAAATCACTCTTCAACACTGTGAATTGTTAAATTATGTCAAAGTCTTTTTTGATCATTTCTGTTGAGTGTTTGTTTTAGTATACCTTGAACCCACAGCGGGGATTTGGCCAGGTACTGTAGGATCCCTTGATGGAATTATTCATTTCAGAATTTCACGGTTAAAATTAATGCATTATTTATCCACTTATTCTATGGCAACTTTGCTCCTGATCATGTTTATATATCAGGTCAATATGCTGTAAAAAAGGCAAGTGTGGAGGGAAAAGCCATTGACAAAATAGGTTACTACTGATAAAATTGATCAAAAATTCCAATTAATCAGCAAAAAAAGACCTTTACTGGAAGACACCTCAATAAAGTAATTATCCATTAATGTTGATTCATCTTTGATAGCTCAGAGAAAGTATATACATCCTGTTCACTAGCGTGCCAGATGTTCTAAAAAGGACATCTTGCCGTCAAATCAGTAAACCATATCCTGTTTTATAACTTTGGGAACAGCAGTGCTAATGCTTTGATTTGTGTCAAAGAGTACATGTTGCAGTTATATGACTTGCAGATGTTATATTACAGTGAACTTCTCAGCCCCCAGTTTATGTTCTCTATTCCCCGAACTCCACGTCCAGAAGGCCATTCTTGTTCACTCAAATGGTCCTGGGAATAAATGAAGGGGCTCAGGGTAGAGGCAGAATCCCAAGCCTCGGTTGTGGCAGGTGGACCAGTACATTGCTTTCGGAGGAGGCAAAGACCTGCCCCCAGCTTTTCTGCTTGTCAAATTTGTCAAGGTTTCTCAAGAATTCAAGAAAATTTAAATCAGGAGTTGGCCACCAAGTCCCTTAGATCTGCCCCGTCATTCAAAGTGATCACGGGTGATCCTCACTGGCCTCAACTCCTCTTCTTTGTCAGTTCCCCACAGCCCTTAATTGCTTGACCTTTCAAATATTTATTCACCTCAACATTAAATATCTGTAATGATCTGGTCCCCACCAACGTTGGGGACAGAGAATTCCTGAGATTCATTACCCCTCAAGAGAAAACATTTCTTCACATTTTATAAAGAGCCGACCCCTTATTTTGTAGCTGTGTTCCCTTGTTCATGATTCTTCCATTAGTCAAAATATCTCAAGCCTTCTTCAGATCTTTTATGTTTGGACAGGGTCAGCCCTCATCCTCTGTAGACTGGTGAATCTTCTTTGGACTGCCTCCAGTGCCGCTATGTATCTTTTTTTTAAGGTATCTAAAACTACTCTATGTGTCCTCACCAACCCTCTATGCAATTGCAACAAAATCTCCTCATTGTTAACACCAACCCCTTCACAATAAAGGCCAAAATGCCCTTTGCCTTCTTAGCTAATTGTTGGACATACCTGTTAACCTTTTCTGATCCTTGCATTAGAACACCTAGATCCCTCTGAACCTCACTCATTTGCCATTTCTTTTCATTTAGATAATAATCTGCCTCTTGCTTCCTCTGACCAAAGTACATGACCTCACATTTTCCCTCAATTTCACAGTATGACCTTCTTTCTATTCTCGTGTAATCAACAATCGCAGATATTTTAATGATCTGCGCTCTCCTTATTAATATAAATAGTACACCATTGAGGATTAAGGACCAATCGTTGCATAATCCATCTGTTTCTTGCCTGAAAATGACTGGTTCATTCCAACTCTCTGTTTTTTATTTGACCGCTAGTTTTCAATCCATGCTAACTCACGTCCTTCAATATCATAGCTCTTAATTTATGCACCAGCCACTAATGTGGCACTTTCTCAAATGTCTTTTGGAAACCTACACATCTGCACATTCCTCTTTATCAAAGAATCCTCAAAGAATTCAATAAATCTGTCAAACTTGATTTGCCTTTAATAAATCCACATTCATCACTTTTGCTTATGTTTATCTTTCCAAAATTATGAATCATTTCATCTTTGATTTCTGACTCTTGCCAACAATAGAAGTTAAACTAATCAAAGCAATTTAGACACTATAAAGAGTGGTCCATTTTTGAGGCACTTTAATTCATCTGCCTAATTATAGATGTGATTCCTTTGTAAAACTGCTTCATATTGTACGCAAACCTGATCAAAGCCCTCACAAAAAATAATGCAATTGGTCATAAATGCATCAATGACAGTACCTTCCTGGTTTACACCAGAATTGTGTACTAAAATATGTTCCTGTGGGAGCAATATAAAAATCTTCTAACTCCTGTATCTTTACGATGCTGACTATTTGGAAGGGAGTCAAAGCATAAAGGAATAGTCCCCCTGGCAGTTATGAAACAGCTGCATTAATTACTGCCATAGAGGCGAGGGAAAATAAAGGAAGGATGACAAGTTTGTTTGCTTTTTGCATCACTGGGAATTCTCCAGAATGTGCCATTGCCTAATTGAAGTGTATTATGAGTGGCCCCACATGCTGTGAAGTCAGTGTTGGAAAGATCACAAGTGCATGATTGCAGTCAGTGGTGAACCAATGAGTGATAAGTTTCCCATTGTCCTAAACATTGAAAACTGAGTCTGGCTGATGTTTGCAAGATACAGGAAGTTCTGAGATTATGACAGGGTTCTGTTACTGAAAACTTGCTCGTGACCCAAAAGTTGTAAATGAACAAAAAACATTGTGTGGGAGAGGATCCTGAAACAGCTGTGGCAGGAGAGTGAGCAGGTGTGGAAAGGGCAGCCATGAGTGGGCG
Source organism: Narcine bancroftii (assembly GCF_036971445.1). NCBI lineage: Eukaryota > Metazoa > Chordata > Chondrichthyes > Torpediniformes > Narcinidae > Narcine > Narcine bancroftii. The sequence goes on along the minus strand of NC_091473.1, from coordinate 119,920,406 downwards.
AGTGCGTCTGCTTAGCTCAACTTGACACAGCCCTAACTGTTGCGACTTAGTTAAGAAGGGAGAGGGGTAGTGGGATGGAGAAGGCCCAGTAGAATCCCTGCAACAGGCGGCAAATCCCATCCCTTACCACGCAGCACATCTTGCAAAGGCTCATTGATATGTATGAGCTAACCATAAATTGAGGATTCCTAATCAGGGAGGGCCTGTGGAAAATATGAAGGTGGAAATCTTTAATTAACATCTCAATCAGCGGAATGTAATATGGATATTAGGAATAATGCTGCATTGCTCCCTGAAGGTAGGAGCGCATGTGGATAGGGTGGTGAAGAAGGCCTTTAGTATGCTTGCCTATATAAATCAGTGCATAGAATATAGGAGTTGGGAAGTAATGATGAAACTATACAAGACATTGGTGAGGTCAAATTTAGAGTACTGTGTGCAGTTCTGGTCATCGATTTATAGGAAGGATATTAACAAGATAGAGAGAGTGCAGAGCAGATTGACAAAAATGTTTCCTGGGTTTCAGCATCTGGAATACAAGGAGAGATTGAGCAAATTAGGTCTTTATTCCAGAAGGCTGAGAGGGGATTTGATAGAGGTGTTTAAGATAATGAGAGGGATAGATAGAGTTGATGTGGAAAGGCTTTTCCCATTGAGAGTAGGAGAGATGGATTCAAGAGGTCATGGGTTGAGAGTTGATGGGCAAAGGTTTAGGAGTAACATGAGGGGGTACTTCTTTACTCAGAGAGTGGTTACGGTGTGGAATGGGCTTCCGGGAAAGGCGGTGGAGGCAGGGCCAATTTTGTTGTTTAAGAAAGAGTTGGATGAGTATATGGATGGGAGGGGGATGGAGGGATATGGGCAGGGTGCTGGTAGGTGGGATTAGAGGAGGGTACTTGGATCAGTGCGGACTAGAAGGGCCAATTTGGCCTGTTTCCATGCTGTAATTGTTATATGGTTTATATATAAAAAGTAACCCAAAACAAATTTATGCTGTTGGAGAGATGAGGATGTTGTGTGTAAACTGTTGCTGGTAAATGCTGGATGTTCAAAGGAGAATTTTCCAATTGGGGCAGTTTCACCCAGAAAAGTAGATGCAAGTGAACTCAATTCCTCGAGAGATTTTTTTAAAGGATAACAGCTGTTTGAATTAAGGGGTGGTCATTTTTATAATGCTCAACATCCATTGGAGCGCTTTCATCTCTAACGTCGAAGTACTCGAGATGGCAGAGGTCGACAGCATCGAGTCCACGCTGCTGAAGATCCAGCTGCGCTGGGTGGGTCACGTCTCCAGAATGGAGGACCATCGCCTTCCCAAGATCGTGTTATATGGCGAGCTCTCCACTGGCCACCGTGACAGAGGTGCACCAAAGAAAAGGTACAAGGACTGCCTAAAGAAATCTCTTGGCGCCTGCCACATTGACCACCGCCAGTGGGCTGATATCGCCTCAAACCGTGCATCTTGGCGCCTCACAGTTTGGCGGGCAGCAACCTCCTTTGAAGAAGACCGCAGAGCCCAACTCACTGACAAAAGGCAAAGGAGGAAAAACCCAACACCCAACCCCAACCAACCAATTTTCCCCTGCAGCCGTTGCAACCGTGTCTGCCTGTCCCGCATCGGACTTGTCAGCCACAAACGAGCCTGCAGCTGACGTGGACTTTTACCCCCTCCATAAATCTTCGTCCGCGAAGCCAAGCCAAAGAAGAAAATTACAGAAACATCAGCAACATTTCCATTGTACTAATTTTGTGGAGCATCTTTCTTTAACTCAGTTCATTATTTTATGACAGTTTTAGCAAATCTAAAGTAATTTCCCAGTTTACAAACTGATTTTCTAGAACTGTTTGTCTGGAAAGTCTGGGCAAATTTGAAGTCAGAACTCTTCTACTGTTACATTCTGTAGTGTAAGGTGTCACTGATCACACCAAGGACAATATCCATGACAACATGCTTGGAGGCAGAGAAGGTAGGATGGGTCCTAAATGAATACTTTCCTTCAGTATTCACCAGAGAGAGGGACCTTGGTCAAGGTGGGGTCAGAATAGAACAAGCTCATGTGCTGGACCATGTTGAGATTAAGAAAAAGGAAGTGCTGGAGCTTCTTAAAAAAGCATTAGGATCGATATGTCCCCAGGACCGGACAAGGTATCTCCCAGGTTGCTATGGGAAGGGAGAGAAGAGAATACTGGGGCAATGATCTTTGTGTCCTCCTTGGCCCCAATGGAAGTGCTGGAAGATTGGAGAATGGCAAATATGTTCCCCTTGTTTAATAAAAAGTAATAGGGAGAATCCTGGGAATTACATCAGTGATGGGCAAACTATTGAAAAGGATTCTTAAAGACAGGATGCATGAACACTTAAAGAAGTATAGTCTTCTCAGGGATTGTCAGCATGGGTTTGTGAGGAGAAGGTCATCCCTTATGAGACTAATTGAGTTTTTGAAGAGGTTACAAAAGAAATTGAAGGGTGGTAGATGTGGTGCACATGGATTTTAGTAAGGCATTTGATGAGGTCCCCCATGGGATACTCGTTTAGAAAATCATGAGACATGGGTTGCATGGAACCTTGGCTGTATGGATTCAGAATTGGCTTGCTGTAGAAAGCAGAGAGTATCAGTGGATGGAAAGTATTATGCCTGGAGGTCAGTGCAGATCCACAGGGATCTTTTCTGGGTCTCATGTTCTTTATGATTTTTATAAATGAGCTGGACCAAGAAGTAGAGGGATGTGACAGCAAGTTTGCAGATGATATGAAGATTGGAGATGTTGTGAGTAGGTTTCAACAGGATATGGACAGGATGCAGAGTCAGGTAGAAAAATGGCAGATGGAGTTCAATTCAGATCAATGTGAGGTGATGCATTTTGGAAGGTCAAACTTGAAGGCAGAGTTCATGTTTAAAAGCAGGATGCGTAACAGAACAGAGGGACCTTGGGGTCCAAAACTTTAGCTCTCTCAAGGTTGCCACGCAGTTTGATAGGATAGTTAAGAAGGCCTAAGTTATGCTGGAGGATTGAGTTCAGGACTCATGAGGTAATGTTTCAGCTCTATAAATCTCTGGTGAGACCACACTTAGAATACTGAGTTCTGTTTTGGTCACCTTATTACAGGAGAGGGTGCAGAGGACATTTACCAGGATGTTGCCTGGATTGGAAAAAAAAAATGTCTTATGAGGCAAGGTTAGCAGAGCTAGGGCTTTTCCATTTGGAGTGAAGAAGGATGAGAGGTGTCTTAATAGTGTCCACAAGATCGTGAGAGGCATAGATAATGTGAACAGCCAGCACCATTTTCCCAGGGTGGGTGTAGCAAACACTAGAGAACATCTATACAAAATGAGTAGAGAAAAGTTCAGGGGAAACATCAGGGGTAAGTTTTTCCAGGCACCCACCACCCACAATGAGGCTGAAACAATAAAGGAATTAAAGAAGACATTTAGACAAGCACATGGATGATAGAAAAATAGAGAGTTATGAGGTCAGAAGGGTTTAGTTTTTTTTGGTAAATGTTTCTACAGGTAGGTAGGGCTGAAGAACTTGTACTCAGCTGTTATGTTCTAAGTTCTATGATATTTCTAGATGAAATGTGAAAAGAAATAGAACTTTAGTTTTATCCATCGAGGTGGTGGGAGGATTGGGTGGGGAATATTTTGAATGTGTCTAGGTTTTCTTCTCCTTTTATGAGATAATTATTTTAGATACTGGGTTTGGTGAATTTCAAAATTAAGTAACAATTAAGTTAGTACAGAAGCCCTGATTTAATTTTGTTACAGGTGCTCCTCTACTTATAATGGACCAACTGACGATTTTTCAAAGTTATGAGGGTACAGTTAACGTGACTGTCATTATTTACTCTCATGTAATACATTAAATACATTAATACATCATTGATTTTTCCAATAAATGTTGATAATTGATCTAAGGTGAAATCTTTGTAGCCTCCTTAGTCAATCACTTCTTTTAGTTCAGTTGGAAAGCTTGCAAGGACTGATACAACGTTGTGAGGAGAGACGGGGGCAGTGGGATCAGTGTGGGAACTATTACAGGGCAGTGAGGAGAGAGTGGAGCAGTGGGATCAATGTGAGGACTGATACAGTGCTGTTGGAGCAGAGCTGGGCATTCTGATGAATGTGTGACTGATACAGGGCAGTGGGGCAGTAGGATCAGCTTAGGGACTGATACAGCACTGTCAGGAGAAAGCGGGGCAGTGGGATGAGTGTGGGGACATATAGTTCTGTCGGGAGAGAGCGGGGCAACAAGATCAGTGTGGGGACTGACACAGTGCTATTGGGGGAGAGTGGGGAAGTATGTGGACTGATACAATGCTGTCAGTATTGTACAAGGTACACCTGTATTCTGTAGGCAACTTTAATTTTTGTTCGACTTATGATGGTTCTTTTGGAATGAAACCCCAGCATAAGTGGAGGAACACCTGTAATTTTAATGATACAACATATTAGGAATCAATTCCAGCCTTGAAACCTGTGCTGCCCCAATTAAACCCAATTAACTTTCCAATCCTGTACATTTTGGAGGATAGGAGGAAACCAGAGTACCTGGGGAAATCCCATGCAGGTCACTCCTTACAGACAGCATTGGATTCAAACCTGGGTTGCCAGTGTTCAAATCGTGTTATGCTGACCTCTATGGTAACTGTTTTGTGATAAAATACATATTCTGAGAGGAACAAACACAGCAGATATAAAATGGCAAAAGATATAGGGGTGTATTACAGACCACCAAATGGGCCAAGAAAATTAGAGGAACAAATTTGTAGGGAGATAACGTATATGTGTGAGAATCATAAGGTAGTGATCATGGGAGATTTTAACTTCTCTCACATTGATTGGGATACCCATACAGTTAGAGGGCTGGATGGGCTAGAGTTCGTTAAATGTGTTCAAGATTTTTTCTAAATCAATTAGTAGAAGAACTGACTCGGGTAGTTGTTCAAGTGAACCGGTACGGGCTTGAAGGGCCGACATGGCCTGTTTCCGTGCTGTAAGTGGTTATATGGTTATGGTTATGATTAATAGTACAAATTCAGTAAAATTAATGGGTCACTGCAGAATTCTAACAATTAATTATTATCCACGAATGAACAGGGTTGATTAAGAATACATAAATGGCCTCATAAAATGGGCTGTGAATATCCATTTCTCAATTTATCCTTTTGTTGTGATTGACTGGCCCTAATAATACTGGACAACAAAGATTTTGCTTCTTGAACACTTTGGGGTGTATTTTATGGACTTTGTGCTGCGGATCACAAAAATCACCTTAAAGATTTTCTATCTCATACCATTTATTTTTTAGATATAAATTATATTTATGATTCCCTTTGTATTTTAAATCTATTACCCACAAAGCAAGTTGCTTTGGTCAGTCCAAGCATGCCTGGGAATACACTCAGTGCAGGTGATATGCACATGTTGTTTTAGGCCTTGGCATGCTTGGAAGACATTTAAAGTAAAGATGTTGTTGAGAATTTTCTTAACAACTACAGAATATGAATCTACATCCAACGGTTGACAACATGGTTCAAGCATTCCAAACCACGAAATGTAACATTTTCTGCATTCACACTTGGTCTTCTTCCCTGCTGATCTTAGTGCAGTCAGTGATGGGCATGGTGAATGATTTCACCAGGATATTGCGACCATGGAAAAACGGTATCAGGGCAACTGGAATCCATCAATGCTGGCTGACTATTGTTGGACACTGACATGAGAGGCATCAGATGCTGAGTACAAATGGAAATCAGCGGTAAAACATTTTTAGGTCAGTTGAATTAACACAATGTGTCAGTATCATTTTGCAATTAAACATGCTAGGGGGGGTGTGGCAAAAAGGGGGGCGTGGCAAGATGGCATAGAGTCTAGAAGTGTAATCTCGACCTGTCTGGCCAGACTTTTAAGAACCCGTTTTTAACTCTTTGTTTTCAGGTTTAAATTTTTTAAAACTTAGTTTAAAGTATCAAGGAATTGTTATGGCTATTAATGGTAAAAAGTACAGAAGAAACTACATTTTCAGAGTGTTGAAGACTTAGAGCCTAAACAGTCTGCTACAACTTCAGGTTTGCTTTCTTTTAAGCCTAAACCACAGAGATTACCTGTGGGAGCTGAAAAAATGACTACTACTCACCAGGAGAAGGACATCGCTGGAATTACCCGTTCTCAGGAGGAAGGTGCGTGTGCCCCCGATGTGGATCCTGATTCTGGCAGCCTGCCAACTTTAACAGAGGGGGCACGCAAGAAGACGACTCCATTGCTTGAAATGTCTCAAGAAGTACTCCAATCTGAATATCTTGATCTCTTCCGTGAGTTTTTGCAACAACAACGGGTTGCGGGGGGAGACCAGCGTCGACCCCCTGATGAAGTCGGGGTGTAGTCGTTGGGAGTCCAGACCCACAGTAAAACTGTTAAACTGCCTGTGGTTGAGATGCAGTAGGAGCTGCAGTTACCTGGTTCTGCTTCTACGCATGAGAAAGCAGGGCTGAGCTTTCCTGAATTACAGCTAAGCCTATGCTGAATGAAATGTCTCAGAGGCTCAGTTTGGAACTGAATACAGTTAAAATACGTGTGGAAGCATCTTGTGAGGATTTTAAACAATTTCAGGCTGCTTTTTTGAAATGTCAACAACAAGTGGCTTCTAATACAGAAAAAAGTGTTGGAGGTGGAAGAATCCGTTAAAAAATTGCGAGAACGTGAGAGGGAGTTAGAGAGGAAAGTAGATTATTTGGAGAATCAAAGTAGAAGGAATAATGTGAAGATTGTTGGTTTGCCAGAAGGTATGGAAGAACAAGATCCTCTTCGTTTTTTTTACCGAATGGATTCCACAAATACTGGGGCAGGAATTTTTCTCAGGAGATCTGGTATTGGAAAGAGCTCATAGAGCCTTAAGAAGAAGATCTCTGCCTGGTCAACCACCGAGACCCGTGATAATTCAGTGTTTGAATTATTTGGACAGAGAAACGATACTTCGTTTAGCAGTGCAAAACGTGAGACAACGATAAGCTTTGTTAATGATTCAGAATAGTAGAGCTTTTTTCTATCCTGATTTGAGTCAAGAGGTTATTCAGCGTCAATTTAATTCAGTTAAAGAAGTTTTGTGGCGAACAGGTTATAAGTCTACTTTTTGCTATCTGGCAGTGTTGAAGGTGTTTTGTGGAGACTTTCAATCTCGGTTTTTTTGAGAATGAGTGTGAAGCAATGAGTTTTGCTGACTCGTTGCTAGATGTAAGAGGACAAAGACGTAGCCCACCATTGTCTCCTAAAGAAAAATCTGGTTGTTCTGGAAATGGAAGAAACGGCAGAAATGGGAGAAATGGGAATGGAAAGAGTCTGTTTCCTTGAAATGGGGTCGCCGAGTCTGGAATTTCTTGGATGAATAGAAGAACTTTTTTATTTTTATTTTATTTTTATGTCATTATGAAATCTTGTTGTTATTCTTTGTTTAGCTGGGGAGGGAGAAATTTGCTCTATGTTCTACTGTCATCAGCCACTTGTGGGTGATCCACACCCAACTTTTGTTTAGGGATTACTACCTTTTGGTAGTTTTTTTTTGGGAGGTTTTTTTATTTTTATCTTTTTTTATTATTTTCATTTTATTTAGACTTTAATTTGTGGTTTCTTTTTCTCCTATTGGAGGGCCTACTTACGTTGATCTGAGTCTTTATATATTGATATTATTAGTTTTTAGTAATATTAGTGGATATGTTAAAGTTGAAGTTTGCTACTTTTAATGTTCGGGGTTTAAAAAGTCCAATTAAACGTAAGTGTATTTTTATCAAGTTCGATCTTTGGTAAAACATGTGTTCAGTAGAGATATGATTTTACTTGAAATGATTAAATTTGAGACTTTTGGCATAATGAGATGAAATATTGTTTAATAATGGAAAAAATTACATATGTTTTAAGGATAATTATAGTTTTTTTATTAATAGGTGGTTGTTATATTCAGAATATTTACATTTTGATTTATATTGACTAGATTTTAATATGCATGCTTTACTTTTCTTTATTTTTTTCTTTTCTCTTTATGGCTCTCCTTAGCAGAGTTGGCTGAAAGGGGGTGGGGGGTTTCTTTCCTTTTTTTTCTTTCTTTTTTTAATATATATAAAATATAATGTTCATGCTTTGTTTATTGTTATATATGTTACTTATTATCTGTATTTTGAATGAATAAATAAAGTTTAAAAAAAACATGCTAAATTCAATAAAAGTTCATTTAATGTTCCTCCAACTTCCTATGTGATACAGCAAATCTGAAATTATCTTTCTTTTCAGCTTGAAGTTGACTATCATAATCCCCAATTTTTTTTTTACTTCAGGAAGGAAATCCCTTTGATAACAATTGTTGTCCAGTAAAATTTGTGTTGCACACTGTAGATTTTCAAAAGGGGTATGTTTGTGTCACTCTTGTTCATCTCTTTTCATCTAGGTTCAACTCTTATCGGAAAGGACAGCTGCAATGAGAAGCAAGATTTCTAAAATGGTGGTGGTGATTGTCCTCCTCTTTACAATCTGCTGGGGACCCATCCAGCTCTTTATCCTCTTTCAGGCTTTCTACCCAAAATTTCAGGCCAACTATGAGACTTACAAGATCAAAACTTGGGCTAACTGCATGTCTTATGCTAACTCCTGCATCAACCCCATAGTGTATGGGTTCATGGGAGCCAGTTTTAGAAAGAGCTTTAGAAAAGCCTTTCCATTTATGTTCAGACACAAGGTCAGGGACAACAATGTGACTTCTGGCTGTGGAAATGCAGAAATGAAGTTTGTCACTGCAGAATCTTAACAGTGAAGGGCTGTGCACTAATGTGGTTAAAGATATACAAGCAAAACACACAAGTCTGCAGATGCAGTGATTGTAGTAAAAAACACTGGAGGAACTCAGCAGGTTTTGCAGTGTCCATAGGAGAAATATACATATATATATATAAATCTGATGTTCTGGGCCTGAGCTATTCTTCAAAGTGTGAGTAAAAATCAGGCAGGTGCCTGAATTAAAAGGCCGGGGAGCATAGGCACAACTAGGGTATGGCAATTAAGGCACATTTCCCTGGCGCCACTTGCACGGGGCACCACTGCCCTGCTTTTCTTGCCCAATATCTGAGTCCATAGCCTGACTAGCCCATAACAGATTCCATCTCACTTACTTGAGTGCCGTGGAATGCTGCTCCGGGCTGGCATCTCATTGGGCTGCTTCAGGGCCATTCCAACATGTAAGTGGCACCTGGCGGTGGCTCAATCAGGGATCAATGTGAAAAATCCATAATCCCTCACGCAGCTGGCACCACTCTGCCAGTGCCAGCGCCACCCAGAGAAATGCAGACTGGTGCCAGCTGCATGAGGGTTTATGGGTAGGGAAGACAGTCATTTTGTCCATTGATCCCACATGGAGCCGTAGGCACCGAGAGTGGACCCGAAGGCCAAAGTGGCCTGGTGAGGTGTTGGAGGCTGGAGCAGCAGGCAGGGTGGGCTGTCAGCAGGCAGCCAGTAGGGCCATCACTGCCCACCCGGTGGTGCACTAACGGCCTCACCAGTCGCCCCGAATGGCCTGCTGATGGCCCTGCTAGTCGCTCGCTGATGGCCCCACCGGTCACCCCCTGACAGCACAGCCAGCCACCCACTGATGGCTGCCCTGTGAGCACCCAATTTTCTACTCATATGTTGGGTGGAATGGTTGGTGTATAGCTTTATTTGTGTGTGTTTTTTTTTTTTACAGGGGGTGCAATATCAGTGCTTGCCCTAAGACACCAATGAACTGAGATGTGCCACTGCCAGGGAGAAGGAAAGCTAGGGCAGTGGGAGGAGCACAGGCCAACAGACAAAAGGCGATAATTGGACATGGATAGGAGAGGAAAGGTGAGAATTTATCGGGGGAGGGGGTGGCTCTGTGAATGGAGAGCTGGAGGAAAGGAGACAGAGGGAAAAGGAGAGAGAGACAGAGCTAGGAGAAAGGAGAAATAGGGATGGGTGCTGGGAGCAAACAAAAACCAGAGAAGTTAATGTTTGGAGAGTGTCCAGTTGGAGTATGAGGTGGTGTTCCTTCGATTTGTTGGTGGTCCCTGTCTGGCAGTGCATGAAACCATGGAAAGCCATGACAGGAAGGGAATGGGATGGGGAATTGGAATGGGTTGTTGCTGGGAAATCTCCACTATCGTGGCAGACAGAGCTAAGGTGTTAAATTAAGCAATCTCCCAGTTCTGTATTCGGTCTCCCCGATGTAGTGGAGATCACAACAGGAGCATCGGTTGCAGTAGATCACCCCTGCAGATTCACAAGTGGTGTTGCCTCATTTGGAAGGACTGTCTGGGGCTTCAAATGGTGATGAGGGAGGAGGTGTGTGCGCAAGTGAAGCACTTCCTGTGGTTAAAGAGGGGGCAATTGGTAGGAAGGGAGGAGTGGAAGATGAAGTCATGGAGAGAGTGGTCTCTGCAGATGGTGGAGGGAGAATATATGTCTAGTGGTGGGATCATGTAGTAGGTAGCAGAGGCTGAGGAAAAGGGGACAGAAAGGGTCAGGGAAGATGCAAAGGTAATGGAGGATATGAAGGTGAGGGCTGAGTTGATAGTAGTTCAAGTGAAACCACATTTTGTCTTGAAGAAGGACATCTTTTGTGATCTGTCATGGAAGACCATGTTCTGAGAGCAGATGCGACGGAGTTGGAGGAATTGTGAGAAAGGAATGAAATCTTTACAGGGAACCCTCTGTGAAAAGGTAACTGTGGAAGTTAGTGGGTTTGTAGAAAAATATCCACTCAGAGTTTGTCTCCTGAGATGGAGATAGAGAGATCGAGAAAGGTGACAGTGTTGCTGGAGATGGACCAAATGAATTTGAGATCAGCCTTTTCATTCAGATGCCTGCCTACGTTTCACTCATACCTTGATGAAGGTCTCAGGTCTGAAATTGGCCATCCCTGTACATCTTTACCTCTAATGGATGTGGTGAGACCTGATGAAATCCTCCAGAATTTCTAAGTTTTTAAAGATATACAATCACAAATATCTATTTTGTTTCTTCCAGAAAATGCCTAGAGGGCAAACATACTCAACTTAAAATGAAATGTTCCTTATTTAATTTATGGTCTTGCCTTTAGTGAACAGCACTTAGTTCTCTGGCCATGTGCTGTGGTTTACTGTAAAAAAAAATGACCTTCAACCAGCTTCAGAAACACAAATGAACCTTTTGTAATTGATTGTCAAGAAATACTCTGCATGGATTTGGCATTCTGTACATTTGAAATGGAAAAAATCTGTGAAAAATTTTCTTGCCTCAACTCACTGAATCACCTCATGAGCAATTCAAAAGAAAAACAGCTTTAAATATGGGCGTAGAACAGACTGCTTTGAAAGCTATATTTGGTTTAAATTTATTATATAATGATAAGATGTGGGAAACGAGTTTACCTTCTATAATTTGAATTAAATATAAAGACGATGGAGCTTAATTTAATGAAATTGCAGATCTGATTGATTAAACATTTGTTCAACCCATTGGAAATTAACAGGCAAATGTCATCCACTGTAGGTATTTTTATGTCAAGCCTCCGCTTTGAGGCCAGCTAATTTAGCGGAGATAAAAAATCAAACTTAACTTTTTACAGAGCAGCCCTAAAAGGCTGCTCCTGCGCCGCATTTATGGAGAGCGGCATCTCGCAGTGTTCTCCAGAGCAGATGGAGGTGGTGAGACTGCGTGGCCCGCCAAGTCGAAGTCATGCACGGAAAGGGCCCTCTAGGGGAGAATGGCGACCTCAGAACAGTTAGGAAAGTTGATTACAATGTTTGCTGCCAGTATTAGTGTCCAGGCAGAAATCCTGTGCGCTGTCAGGGTTTTAAAATCCTGCTCCTGTGTCTTAGGCTGACGACATCACCGTGGCGTCATCAGCCTGCCCCAAGCCAACCGCTTGCAGTAGTAGTACATTCGTGATGCATGGTGGATGCATGGTGGAGCTCCACCGCTGACACTAGGTCAAAGAGGGATTGGAGTCGGCGCCTCAGAGCTGGTCAGGGAGCATTTATGAGAATAAGTTCTGCGACCTAAAGGCAGAAAATTTCTGCCTTTACATTCGCTTTTTTTTACTCTATAAAAGGGTCCATAAAGCGATGTTTTTATTTTATGAAAGTTAATAGAATGCAAATTTAAATTTAACACAAATAAAGTAGGTCAGTATTATTATTGGTTGAAATATCTGGATATTTAAATGAATACAACAAAATAATATTGCCGTGAAACTAGAAAATCTGCAGATGCTGTATATTGTGTACCTGTATTTGGATCTTGGGGACTCTTTAATATGTTTTTCTAATTGGATGATACTGAATCTTTTGGAATTTAGCTTTGAGTGATATTCAAATAATGTAGAAAAAATCAAAATACTTTAAAATTGCTTGGTCATGAGATTCAAAAATTATCAGACAAATTGAATGATTATCAAGTAAACTGTGATTTAAATTGAGAAATCAGTACAAGTTAATAGGATGATCTTGTCAAGCTATTACATTTTTGGTAGAGATTTCAGAGCAGTTGCAATGAAAATCAATGACATCTGATTTTCAGAAGATTGATCTGTTCAAGGAACAGAATTAGTTTATGTTCAAGGAAAAAGAAGCAAGTTGAACATAGTCATTTTTAAGATGAAGAGAAGGGTTAATGAATGGAATGAGAAACACTTAAATGAATCATTAATCAGTTAACCAGTGACCATGTTTAAAAGCTAATGAATTCTCAATTGAAATATTGAAGATTACTGTAAACTTTGTGTTGTGAACTTGGGTGGAACCTAAATTGTTTATAAAATGGAGCTTGAAACAGTGGCACAATTAAAAAAAAATGTTCAGTGCACATTCTGAAAGATGATATTAATAATAGGTTGAATTAAGTTAATTTACCTTTCACATGTGGTGCGCTGTTAGACAGAATCAGACACACGCAAGGTAAAGACTGAACAACAGGCTTTAATCCACAAAAACCTCCACAGAGCCAGGCTGTTTGTGGCTGCAGCAACTCAGTGTGAGGCCTCGGGAGGCCGGCGCAGGCTTATAATCCCGGAGGGTGATTGACACCTGACTGGGTGGAGCTTGATCCATTTAGGCCGACTGATTGGCAGCTGGCCAGGTGTTGTCCCTTACACTTCTGCAGGTACAGCGGTTGCCCCCTGCAGTAGGCCAGTGGTGTACCACCACATTCACCTCCTTCTTTAAAATTGTCCCGGGGGTAGGGGGGGGGGTGCAGTTACAAGGAATCACACCATCTATGTACACACAATATTTACAGGTTGAGACAATTTGGCGGCCGCCGGCGTCCCTGTGACCGTCGTAGGACTGGCTCCTGGTCACTGGTCAGAGGGGAAGTGGGGTGTGTGTGGCTGGTGTGGTGTCGCGCGGAGGGGTGGCTAGGGAGGCCGGGGTCGACATATGTGGGTCGTATTGGATATGTGGAAGGCTGGGTTCATCTCCTAAGGCTCAAGTGGGCCCCTGGTGGTCAAGGAGGCCCTGCGTGCCCCATAGCTGCATGGGAACGGGGGTGTATATCAATTCAGCGTCATCCTGGGTTGGAGGGTTGCGTGGTGTGGTGGGTGCTCCTGCTGGTGCTAGGTCCCTGGTTGAGATGGTGTCCTCCCTGCCACTGCCGAACCTAATGTAGGCGTAGTTACGGTTTGCATGAAGGAGGAAAACCTGCTCCACCAGGGCTTCGGCCTTGTGTGTCCTTACATGGTTACGGGAATGTGAGCCATGCTGGGAGTGATATTCCAGTCGCCGACCTCCTGGGGAATGACAACAGACGTTCGTGAGGGGTCTCGTTGGTAGCCGTGCACAGTAGTGACCGAATGGCATGGAGCGCCTTGGGCAGGGCGTCCTGCCAGAATTCAATGGCCCACCCTTTTGACCTGAGAGCCAGGAAAGACCATCCCATTCTCGCATTCCACTTGCCCATTGCCTCTTGGGTTATAGCTTGTCGTGCTACTGGTCGAGATACCCCTCGCCATCAGGTACTGGCGCAGCTCGTCGCTCATGAAACTAGAACCCCGGTCGCTGTGGATGAAGGTAGGGTAGCCAAACATGGTGAAGATCTGTCCCAGGGCCCTGATGATGGTGGCCGTGGAGGTTGGTGCTCCTCAAAGGCAAGGGTGACACTCTGCAGGTGGCACTGGAAATCCAGGCCCAGGAGGAGTGGTGTGCAGAGTTTGGGCATGACCAAGAGCCTGAATCCTGTGTAAGTCTCCCCTCCCACCATTATATCGACCGAGCAGTGCCTAAAGGTACCAACAGACTTAATCTTGGTGGTGAGAGCGATCGAGAAGGTGGTGGGGTGGACTTTAGGGAGTGGGCCACACTTGGGTAAACGAAGCTCTTGGTGCTGCCACTGTCCAACAGGCACTTTGTTACCTGCCCGTTGACTCGCACGTCCATCATTGAGCACCCGAGATCGTGGGGAATGTCCCTGGTCAGTGTGATGGCAGCCAGGACGATCTCGGAGTTGGACTCGTCACTATTCGAAGGGATGGGGAGCGTTGATAGGGCAGCCTGGTCATCGCCCATGTTGACCACATCGACATCAGTCGTGAGGTGCAGCATGTGGTAGCCAATGGCCTCTAGAGGTGTGGGAGCATTGGTAGGGCGGCCTGGTCCTCGTCTGTGTTGACCATGTTGCCATCGGTCGCTGGGTGCAGCGTGCGGCAGCTGATGGCACCTGGAGGCACGGAGAGCTTCGGTAGGGCAGCCTGGTCATCGCCCGTGTTGACCATGTTGTTCTCAACATTGTCGAGGGCCCTCCGTGTTGGGCGCTGCCTGGCCCAAGATGGCGGCAGCAGATGGGGAGCCGCTGCATGGCTGGCCTCCTTCCCCAGCCGTGTCCACTGCGCCGGGGGAAGTGATGTCATCACGGCCAGCGGTAGTTACATCATTACATCAGCCGGAAGTGACATTGCTGTAGTTCTCAGTGAGCGGCGAAGGCGAGGGCTGGTGCAGATGTTCGGGGCACACGCTGCGACGGTTGCTGGTGGTGCCAGATATTGTGCGGTCGAAGTCAGGGAAGAGAGAAATCGTTGCAGGGACAATGGCGCTATCTGGCACGTGCACGTGGGGGGGTCCACAGGGGAGGTAGGGAGGTCATAGAGGGCCACTGAGCTGCCGGCAGGTTTAGAGAGGCACACTTTTGCAAAATGGCCTTTCTTGCTGCATCAGGAACAATACAGGTTCCTAGCTGGGCAGTTTTGGCGTGATTGTCGATCTGACCCGCACCAGGACCCACAGTACTTACAGGGGCGCTGGGCGCCACCTGCAGCAACATTCTCCTCCCCAGCTCAGCCTGGGGCTGCAGCTGCAGTGTGAGGGGGCCATGAGGGAGTCTGCGGAAAACCAGAATTGAAGGCTTCGATGTGCACGGCTGCTGCTTCCAGGGTTTGGACCACTTCCACAGTCCTGGTTAGGGCATAGATGTTGTCTTCCAGCAGCTTCTGCCGGATGGCCCTCAAGCGTAGCCCTCAGACGGAGGCATCACAGATCAACCTCTCAACCTCCTCTACACCTACCCCAGGTCAGCCAGACACAGTCGGGCCAATTTTCACAAGTGTCCCAGGTAAGACTCAGCCATCTCCCTGGGTTGCTAGGCTCGGGTATTGAGGAGGTACCCTGCACAGACCACATTCATGGGGGGCTTGTACAAGTTCTCAAGAGTTTCCATTGCGTTCTTGTATGTGGTGCAGCCTTTGGTTACCTGGAAGGCTTGGGGACCCAGCTTTGAATGGAGTAGGACCAACCTCTTCCGATCAGAGTCCAGGATGTAGCCCTCGTGTGCCTCGATGATTCCCTTGTGACCGCATGCTGCCAGATCTCGAAGTGTGTCTGGGCTTCCGGGTGGTGTGGGTCGACCTCGAGGCTCCCTGAAACAGGAGTTTTTCCATGGCAGCCATAGAAAAATTTTGTGGATTAAATTGTGGTGCGCTGTTAGACAGAATCAGACACACACAAGGTAAAGACTGAACAACAGGCTTTAATCCACAAAATCCTCCACAGAGCCAGGCTGGCTCTAACTGCAGCACACAGGCTTATAATCCCGGAGGGTGATTGACACCCGACTGGGTGGGGCTTGATCCATTCAGGCCGACTGATTGGCAGCTGGCCAGGTGTTGTCCTGTCCCCTTACACTCCTGCAGGTACAAAGGTTGCCCCCTGCAGTAGGCCGGTGGTGTACCACCACAACATATGAATTGTTTGGCCAATAGACTATCGTATATGAGTTGCCATAAAACATGGCTACTGACAACTGTTTGTCTTGGATTTGATATGCCCATGATTCAGATTTCAGGTTTATTGTCAGAGTACATTCAAGACGTTACATACAACCCCAAGATTCTTTTTTTTCTGTGGGCAAGGCAGAATCACCACACTGCGTATACATGCAAACAAATAAAGAATTGTAAACAGATAACATATGTAAACAAACTGTGCAATACTGAATTTTTAAAAATTGTTAAAGTGCAAGAGTCCTTTTTTTAACATTTTATTTCAAAATTTTAAAACCTCATCCATACATACATATTCAATAAAGATATATTGGAGGGCATTGAAGAATGCAGTGGAGCAGAAAGATCTAGGAATAATCCTGCATTGCTCCCTGAAGGTAGGAGCGCATGTGGATAGGCTGGTGAAGAAGGCCTTTAGTATGCTTGCCTATATAAATCAGTGCATAGAATATAGGAGTTGGGAAGTAATGATGAAACTATACAAGACATTGGTGAGGCCAAATTTAGAGTACTGTGTGCAGTTCTGGTCATTGATTTATAGGAAGGATATTAACAAGATAGAGAGAGTGCAGAGCAGATTGACAAAAATGTTTCCTGGGTTTCAGCATCTGGAATACAAGGAGAGATTGAGCAAATTAGGTCTTTATTCCAGAAGGCTGAGAGGGGATTTGATAGAGGTGTTTAAGATAATGAGAGGGATAGATAGAGTTGATGTGGAAAGGCTTTTCCCATTGAGAGTAGGAGAGATGGATACAAGAGGTCATGGGTTGAGAGTTGATGGGCAAAGGTTTAGGAGTAATATGAGGGGGAACTTCTTTACTCAGAGAGTGGTTACTGTGTGGAATGGGCTTCCGTGAAAGGTGGGTGTAGGCAGGGCCAATTTTGTCATTTAAGAAAGAGTTGGATGAGTATATGGATGGGAGGGGGATGGAGGGATAGGGGCAGGGTGCTGGTAGGTGGGATTAGAGGAGGGTACTTGGATTAGTGCGGACTAGAATGGCCAAATTGGCCTGTTTCCGTGCTGTAATTGTTATATGGTTTATATAAAAAATAAAGTATACATGTGGTATTAGTATATATGTTAAAAAAAACCCTAAATCCTCCTACCCTCCCCACCCCCACCCCAAGCCTAAACTAAATATAGAAAAAATAAAAAATGAAAGAAATGGAGAACGCTAAAAGGTAGTCCTTAAATGAGTCCCTGACTGAGTTTGTTGTTGAGGACTCTGATGGTGGAGGGGTAGCAGCTGTTCCTGAACCTGGTGGTGTGCGTCCTGTGGGTCCTATACCTCTTTCCTGATGGTAACAACGAGAATAGAGTGTATGCTGGGTGGCGTGGATCCTTGATGAGTGCTGCAGCTCTCCCATGGCAGTGTTCCTTGTAGATGTTCTCAACTATGGGGAGGGCTTTGCCTATGGTGCCCTGGGCTGTGTCCATTACTTTTTGGAGGGCTTTACACTTGGTGGTATTGATGTTGCCATACCAGACCATGATGCCAGCAGGTCAGCACACTTTCCTCCAGACATATGATGACATGCTATCTGATGTGGGAAGAGACATGGTATGTAAAATGTACAATCAAATGGACAGACAACTCCACTGCTATATTGTGTACCATTCTGGTATCCCTATGCATTGTAGAAGTAATTTCAAGACAAATTGCATTCAAATATACATAGCTGTCTGTTATTACTAATGTTCTTTTCATTACCTTTGGTGAAATATCTGTTTAAAGGAAAGAAATATTTTAAAGTGTGATTAAAATCATTTTAAAATTTTTAATTGGGTAATTTAGTTCAACAGTTGAAGACAGAGAAGTAGTTGAAGACAGAGGAGCAGTTGATTGGGCAATCAAGGTCAGGTGACCCTAACATCACTATAAAAGTGAGGGTCTGTGCAACAGAGTGGTTATTAATGGACCAGGCCGAGTCAGAGCCGAAAGGCTTTGGTGAATAGGGGCTGAGATGGTGGAAGTAAGAGAGGGCCACCCTGTTCAAGGAACAAAGAGGATTCAGCAGGTAGGTGCAAGTAAGGGCAGGTTTAAAATAGTATATTTACTTCCTTTAGTCAAAAACAGTGGGACTAGCAGCCAGGGCAGGTAAATACTCCTTTTGCAGAATGTGGGTCATCAGGGAAGCCAGCAGTATCCCTGACGACTTCATCTGTGAGATGTGCATCCAGCTGCAGCTCCTGACAAGTGGAACTAAGGAATTGGAGCTGGAGTTGGATTAATTCCAGATCATTTGGGAGGCAGAGGAGGTGATAGACAGGAGTTACAGGGACACTATCACACCTAGGAGGCAGGAGGACGGTACACTGGTGACAGTCAGGAGAGGGAAAGGAAACAGGCAGGCAGTTCAGGGAAACCCTGTGGCAGTTCACCTCAATAATATGTATACCATTTTGGATACTGTTGGGAAGGGGGTGTGGATGACCTACCAGGGACAAGCCATGGTGATCAGGACTCTGGCATGGAGTTTAGTCCTGTGGTTAAGAATGGAAGGGAGGAGAAGAGGCAAGCTGTAGTGGTAGAGGAATCCCTAGTTAGGGGATACAGATAAGAGATTGGTATGTTGCCTCCCTAGTGCCAGGGCCCAAGATATCTCAGATTGAGTTCATGCTTCATAGCATTCTCAGGAGGGAGGGTGAGCATCAGATGTTGTGGTCCATAGAGGGACAAATGTCATGTGTTAGAAGGGTGAAGAGGTCCTACAAGGAGAGTTCAGGGAGTTAGGTGCTAGGCTGAAGGACAGGACATCCAGGGTTGTGATCTCAGGATAGCTACCCATGCCACATGCTAGTGAGGTTAGAAATAGAAGGATAATGCAGCTTAACACATGGCTAAAGTCATTGTGCAGGAGGGAGGGCTTGAGTTCTCTTCCAGGGTAGGTGGGACCTGTTCTATCAGGAGTTCTGCTTCTGGAGTGGAGGGGGACTAATATCCTTGCAGGAAGGTTTGCTAGTGCCGCTCTGGTGGGTTTAAGCTAGATTTGCGGCGGGGGTGGAGGTGGGGTGGGGTGGTGTGAACCAGAGTGCCAGAGCAGATAGAGGAATAGAGGAGGGAAAAGATGGCGTGAAAATTGTATGCACTGTTGAAGGTCAATGGGTTGGACATGGTGGAAATGTTCTCGGGTGCTTCTATTTCAATGCAAGGAGTATTGTAGGAAAGGCAGATGAGCTTAGAGTGTGGATTGGTACATGGAATTATGACATTGTAGCCATTTATGAAACTTGGTTGCAGGACTGGCAGCTCAATATTCTGCGCTTCTGTTGCTCTAGACCGGATAGAATGGGATGGGATTGTGGGGGGGGGGGGGGGGGGTGGAGAATGAAAGGGGGAGGAGTGGCAATGCTTTTCAGGGAAAATATCACACCTATGCTCAGGCAGGACAGACTAGAGAGCTTTTCCACTGAGGCTCTTTTCAATCTTCTTCAGCATGATGCTGAACCAAGCCATGAAAGACCTCAACAATGAAGACGCTGTTTACATCCGGTACCGCACGGATGGCAGTCTCTTCAATCTGAGGCGCCTACAAGCTCACACCAAGACACAAGAGCAACTTGTCCGTGAACTACTCTTTGCAGATGATGCTGCTTTAGTTGCCCATTCAGAGCCAGCTCTTCAGCGCTTGACGTCCTGTTTTGCGGAAACTGCCAAAATGTTTGGCCAAGAAGTCAGCCTGAAGAAAACTGAGGTCCTCCATCAGCCAGCTCCCCACCATGACTACCAGCCCCCCCACATCTCCATCGGGCACACAAAACTCAAAACGGTCAACCAGTTTACCTATCTCGGGTGAACCATTTCATCAGATGCAAGGATTGACAACGAGATAGACAACAGACTCGCCAAGGCAAATAGCGCCTTTGGAAGACTACACAAAAGGGTCTGGTAAAACAACCAACTGAAAAACCGCACAAAGATAAGCGTATACAGAGCCGTTGTCATACCCACACTCCTGTTCGGCTCTGAATCATGGGTCCTCTACCGGCATCACCTACGGCTCCTAGAACGCTTCCACCAGCGTTGTCTCTGCTCCATCCTCAACATTCATTGGAGCGACTTCATCCCTAACATCGAAGTACTCGAGATGGCTGAGGCTGACAGCATCGAATCCATGCTGTTGAAGATCCAACTTCGCTGGGTAGGTCACATCTCCAGAATGGAGGACCATCGCCTTCCCAAGATCGTGTTATATGGCGAGCTCTCCACTGGCCATCATGTCAGAGGTGCACCAAAGAAGAGGTACAAGGACTGCCTAAAGAAATCTCTTGGTGCCTGCCACATTGACCACCGCCAGTGGGCTGATATCGCCTCAAACCGTGCATCTTGGCGCCTCACAGTTCGGCGGGCAGCAACCTCCTTTGAAGAAGACCACAGAGCCCACCTCACTGACAAAAGACAAAGGAGGAAAAACCCAACACCCAACCCCAACCAACCAATTTTCCCCTGCAACCGCTGCAACAATGTCTGCCTGTCCCGCATTGGACTTGTCAGCCACAAATGAGCCTGCAGCTGACGTGGACATTTACCCCTCCATAAATCTTCGTCCGCGAAGCCAAGCCAAAGAAAGAAAAGAAGAAATATGGGTGGAGCTGAGGAACAGGAAAGGTATGACCACACTTATGGGGCTGTATTATAGACCACCCAATAATCAACACGAATTGGAGGATCAAATCTGTAGAGAGACAACTGACAGCTGCAGGAAACAAGGTTGTGATGGTAGGAGATTTTAACTTTCAACATATTGACTGGGACTCCCATACTGTAAAAGGGCTGGATGGCTTGGAGGTTGTCAAATGTGTTCAGGAAAGTTTTCTAAATCAATGTATAGAGGTACCAACTAGAGAGAGTGCAATACTGGATCTCCTATTAGGGAACGAGACAGGACAGATGACAGAAGTATGTGTAGGGGAACATTTTGGGTCCAGTGATCATAATGCAATTAGTTTCAAGTTAGTTATGGAGAAGGTCCTCAGGTTGATATTCTAAATTTGAGAAAGGCTGATAATGTACAAGTTATTTTCAGGCAAGGGTGTGCAAGGTAAGTGGAGAACCTTCAAAGGTGAAATTTTGAGAGTACAATTTGCATGTTCCTGTCAGGATTAAAGACAAGATTAACAGGCATAGGGGACCTTGTTTTTTGAGGGATATTGGTGGTCTTGCTCAAAGAGAGAGAGAGGTGTATAGCAGATATAGGCAACATGGAGCAAATTAGGTATTTGAGTATTTAAAAAATGCAAGAAAAAAACTCAAGAAAGAATCAGGAAGGCTAAAAGGAGGCATGAGGCTGCTTTGGCAGACAAGGTGAAGGGAAATCCTAAGGATTTGACAGGTATATTAAGAACAACAGAATAATAAAGGACAAAATTGGACCCCTTGAAGATCAGAGTGGTCTGATTTATATTAAGCCAAAAGAGATGAAGGTGATTTTAAATGTTTTATCAGTATTCACTCAGGAAATGGGCACAGAGTCATTAGAACTACGGAAAACTAGCAGTGAAGTCATGAAAACTATACAGACTAAAGAGGAGGAAGAACTTGTTGTCTTAAAGCAAATAATGGTGGATAAATCCCCAGGGCTTGACAGGATATTCCCTTGGACCTTGATGGAGGCTAGTGTAGAAATTGCAGGGGCACTGGCAGAAATATTTAAAATGTCCTTAGCCACAGGTGTGATGCTAGAGGAGAGGACGGAGGGTAGCTCACGTTATTCCATTGTTTAAAAAAGGCTCCAAAAGTAACCCTGGAAATTACAGGCTAGTGAATCTGACATCAGTAGTAGATAAATTACTGGAAGATGTTCTAAGAGATTGGATATACAATTATTTGGAAAGTCAGAGGCTGATTTGGGATAGACAAGATGACTTTGTGTGTGGTAGGTCATGTAGAGTTTTTTAAGGAGGTTACCAGGAAAGTTGATGAAGGAAAGGCTGTGGATGTTTCCTACATGGATTTTAGTAAGGCCTTTGACAGGGTCCCTCATGTGAGGTTAACCATGAAGGTTTAACCGCTAGGTATTCATAGTGAAGTAGTGAACTGGATTTGACAATGGCTGGACAGGAGAAGCTAGAGAGTAGTGGTAGATGATTGCTTCTTAGACTGAAGGCCTGTGATTAGTGGTGTGCTTCAGGGATCGGTGCTGGGACCATTGTTATTTGTCATCTATATCAATGATCTGGATGATAGTGAGGCATTGTGGACAGTGAGGAATGCTTTCAAAGCTTGCAGAGGAATTTGGACCAGCTGGAAAAAAAATGGGCTGTAAATTGGCTGATGGAATTTAGTGCAAGGACTTGCACGGTAAATGGTAGGGCACTGAGGAGTGCGGTAGAACAGAGGGATCTGGGAATGCAGATACATAATTTCCTGATAGTGGTGTTACAGGAGGATGGGATTGTAAAGAGAGCCTTTGGCATATTGGTCTTCATAAATCAAAGTATTGTGTACAAAGTTGGAATGTTATAGTAAAGTTGTATAAGACTTTGTTGAGGTCAAATTTGGAGTATTGTGTGCAGTTTTGGTCACCTAACTACAGGAAAGATATCAATAAGATAGAGTACAGAGAATATTTACTGGGGTGTTGCTAGGACCTCTGGAACCGAGTTACAGGGACTTTATTCCCTGGATAGTAGAAGAATGAGGTGAAATTTGATAAAGGTATTTAAAATTGAGGAGAATATACAGAGTAAATGTAGATAGGATTTTTCCATTGAGGGTAAGTGAGATATTAACTAGAGGACATGGGTTAAGAGCAAATGGGGAAAAGTTTAGGGGGAAGATGAGGGGTAACTTCACACAGTGATGGGTGTGTGGAATGAGCTACCAGCTGAGGTGGTGAATGTGGGCTCAATTTAAGAAGAATTTGGACAGGTACATGGATGGGAAAGGTATGGAGGGCTATGGACTGGGTGCAGGTCAGTGGAACTAGGCAAAACAAAATGGTTTGACACAGACTAAATGGGCCAAAGGGCCTGCTTCTGTGCTGTAATGTTTTATGGTTCTAAGTTATAAAAAAAAATGAAGTCACTAATCTGTATTGCATTGGTTCTTTCTGGGATAAAATAAAAACACCATCAAACTTGATTTTTTTTTGCTCTCTTGTGTTTAAATTGCTCCTTTTTCTTTGATTCTGCAATTGCTACTTTTACCTTTTGAATTCAGTAATTGTTCTGCAAATGTTTGCACATGATTTCCCGTGTCAGTTCTGTTTAAATAATGATCCTTGGTCAACAGATCTCTCCCTATAAGTACATGCTTTGTCCAAACTAAACCTTGTTACTCAAACTTCAATATCTTCAAGCACTAAAGAACATATTTATTCTGTTCAGTGATTAAGTTGAGCTCCAAATCCACTTCAGCACAGCTTCTTATGGAGAAATAACCTGCATGAATAACTCTTGACAGTCAAAATGAAAACAGATTCAGTTTGTACTGCTCCTGCTTCCACAGTGGTGAGGCTAGGATCAGAAATTAGTTTCTGCCACTCCACCCTCTCCCCACATTCCCCCCCCCCACCCTCCAATCTACCCCCACAAGATATTCAACTGGAAATCCTGAAATGTCAGCATCTGAAACCTGTTGTATTGGTTGAGTTACAAGCTGGTGAGTTACTGTAACTGTTGTCTACTGCTCCAGTGATGAGTCCTGCGATATCCATCAGATCTTGTGTAAGGCCACTGTCTGACAAAGCTCTGACAAATTACAGCTCCTGGGAAGTGCAAGTGGTAATAATTCTGAGAGCTTGGAAGAGTAGTCAGATCACTCCTGGACCCATGAGAAAAGTATGCATATAAAAAGAAATCTTATCCGAGCCTGGCTCTGATTTGTTCACTTGGTTTGGTGTGAAACTTATTTTGACTTCCTGCTCTGGCTGAATTCCCAAAGTGCTTCAAGGTTTGACAATGAGTCACATAAAAAAAATTTGTTGAAACAAACAACCAAATTTTGGTCAAAGGGAATGTTTTTAGGGAGTGCCATAGAGGAATATTAAGAAATAGGAAAGGGGAAAGGGTTAAGGTGGGAATTCTAGAGTTTAGGTTTTGGACGGCTGAAGGCTTGGCAATGTAATGGAACTGAGAGTCAATATCAACACCAATAACTTCCATTTCTATGATGCCTTTATCATAAGGAAACACCTTGACACATTTCATGGAAATTTAAACATTCACAAGCTTGATTTTTAAAGGGTCACTGAGCAGGTTGAGAAGGGTTGGGAAGAATGGATTTTTACATGATTTCAAATGCCCTTTGCCTGAGTAGAGAATGGCTTTAACCCTCTTGCTATATAATTTCACATGTTGAGATATAATGTCTGGGGTGCATACATCTTGGTAGGATAGTCAAGTCAAGTCAAGTCAAATCAAATCAAGTCGTCTTTATTTATCGATCATACTATGCTTGCACGGTAAAGATGAGATAGCATTTATCCAGGACCACTAATTTTATTAACATAAATATAAGTTAGAATTGAAGTTAAACACTCTAAAATATTGAGACATATACAGTAAAACTCCACTGTACATTATTCACATATGTTCTGTGAATTCAGGAACCCGATGGCTTGGGGGGGGGGGTGGGTTTAAAAACTGTTGCCCAATCTGGACATAAGAGCCTGAGTTCTATGGTACCTCCTACCAAATGGCAGAAGGGATGTGTGGAGTCCTTCACAATGTCTACTGGCTTTTGCCTGCATAGACTTTTGTAGATGACCTTCATAGTAGGAAGAGAGCCCCCCAGTGAACTTCTCCGCTGACTTCACTATCCTCTGCAGGGTCCTAAGTGGTATAGCACTCTAAACTTGATCTTCATTTTACTGGGGTACAATCTCATGGGGGTATAAACTTTGCTGTGGCAAATGTGATTCCATGGGGTATCGTAGTAATGGTTAGTGTAACAGTTAGTACAACACTACTACAGTGTCGGCGACCCACAATTGAAACTGGCACTGTCTGTAAGGAATTAATACATACTCCCTGTGACCTGCATGGGTTTTCAATGGGAATTATGGTTTCCTCACTCTCTCTAAAACACATGGGATTGGTACCTTAATTGGGTGTAATTTGGATGGCCGAGAAGGGCCTTTGTTCATGCTGTATCATTTTTTAAAAAAATGCACCTCAAAAAGGTATGTCATACCTTGATACAGTCGTATTCTTCTTTGAGGTTGGTGTTCTCCTTCGTGCCCTCTGCAGGAGTATCAATATCTCATTCCAGAATCAATGAATTGATCTTCACAGTGAATGTACGCAGTTTAGCTACAGAAGCAGATTGCTTATTATATAGCCAAGGCCAATTTGTGCACATTCTCCCTAAAGGGGTTTCTAGCAGAACCTGGGAACAAAATTACTGGACAAAAGTGAAACATGAAAATCTCTAGATGCTATGATTGTAGTAAAAATACAGAAATGACAGAGGGGGGAGAAAATACACGGTGCCACAGTGGTGACAACAGGGTATTGAGAGAACAAATGTGACAATGTACATTGCTGAGAATGTATAGAGATAACTCACATTATGAATGTAAAATAACTTGAACTCTTTTCTTGTTTGTAAATAATCGTATTTAGACAAGGTATACATTCTAAATTAGACAAGGTATAATTTAGAATGTGTAAAAGCAACAAGGTGGCACAGTGGAGGTAACGTAGATCGAGAGAACAATGCACATTGATGATTGACATTATGAATGTAAAAAGTCTTGAACAATTTTCTTAATTGTAAATAATTTATTGTGAATAAAGTATATTTTTGGAAAAAAGCACAGAAATGCTGAAGGAACTTAGCAGGTCTCGCAGCATCCATAGGAGGTTAAAACATGTTACCTTCATTTTTGGCCTGAGCCCTTTCTCAAGATAATTGCTGGATCTGGGACAGGACAACCGATGGAGGTTATTGTGCCTGCACGTGAACATGGCTACGCTCAGATAATTAAGCTTGGGATAAGGATTGTAACAGAACCAAAATATGGAAAGAAAATCCAAAAACCCTGAGTAGTTTTATAGTTAAGAATCTGGAAGGAGAGATTACAATAACAGCAGAAAATCAAAGTGATGGAACTCTCTGAACTCCCTGTGATGAGAGTGTACCTCAAGGATCGGGGCTGAGTCTTTTGTTGTTTGTCATTTATACCAATGATCTCGATGATAATGTGGTAAATTGGATTAGCAAGTTTGCAGAAGATACAAAGATTGGCGATGTAGTGGACAGCGAGGTTGGTTTTCAAAGCTTTCAGAGGGATCTGGACCAACTTGGAAAAATAGGCTGAAAATGGCAGATGGTATTCAAGGCAGACATTTGTGTGGCGTTGCATCTTGGAACGATAACCAAGGTGAGACATACATGGTAAATGGTAAGGCACTGAGGAGTCTGATTAAACAGAGGAATCTGGGAATACAGATAGATAATTCCCTGAAAGTGGCGTCACAAATAGATGGGGTCATAAAGAGAGCTTTTGGCATATTGGCCTTCATTAACAAAGATATTAAGTATAGGATTTGAGATGTTATGGTAAAGTTGTAGAAGATATTGATGAGACCAAATTTGGCGTATTGTGTGGAGTTTTGGTCACCTAACAAGAAAGATATCAACAGATTTGAAGGGTGCAGAGAAGATTTATTAGGATGTTGCTGGAACTTGAGGAACTGAGTTACAGGGAAAGGTTAAACAGGTTAGGACTTTATTTCCTGGAGTGTAGAAGAATGAGGGGAGATTTGAGAGCGGTATTTAAAATTATGAGGGGCATAGAGAGAGTAAATGCAAGTAGGCTTTTTCCAGTGAGGTTGTGAGATATAAATCAGAGGATATGGTTTAAGGGTGAAAGGTGAGATGTTTGGGGGAACATGAGAAGGAGTTTCTTCACATAGAATGTGGTGGGAGTGTGGAATGAGCTGACAGCTGAAGTGCTGAATGTGTGGTCAATTTTAACATTTAAAAAAAATTGGACAGGTATATGGATGGGAGGGATATGGAGGGTCAATAGGACTAGGCAGAATATTAATTTGGGACAGACTAGAAGGGTTGAAGGGCCTTTAAGTGCTGTAATGATCTATGGTTTTAATGAATCATCAGACAAGGTGGGAGCTGAGGATGTTTATAGGAAAGAAAGTGAAGATAGAAGAAGTAATTGATGGCAGATGAAGGTATTGGCAGGATGTAAGTATCCAAAAACAAAGCTCTTGATGAGAGGAATTATTTGGCAAAGGGAGACTGAATCAGTAAACCTGATATGAGGGAAAAGATTGGATATGGATAAATAAGTAGACATAGTTTGTCATTTGAAATTCTTTAATTGACTCAAGGAAGACTGGTTGAAAGTTGAATGAGTATCCCTGTACCTATACAGTTCCAGCAATGATGTGTTGAGGAATCTGGGTAAGCCCGTTTTACTTTGAAAAAGATTTTCTGTTGACAGAAAACTTTTCCATTAAATAGGAATGATTCATTTAAACTCTATTCTCTGGTTTTTCCAGCTGCATTTTATGTTGTTTAAGGGAAGTCTTTATTTCCAAACCCACAATTCAGTCTAAATCATTTCCAACATCAGCCAATTCATTTAGGACTCTGGTGATTCACTGTTTGTGTTCAATAAGTCATTTTGGTTCTCAAGTGTATCAACTTTTACAAAGCATTGTTCCAGACTGGGTGGAATCTTGTCTTGTATTGTGTCAGCTGTTGCTCAGTGGGTAGTGCTTGTCTCTGAGTCAGAAGGTTGTGTGCTCAAGTGCTGCCTCCTTCTCCAGAAACTTGCGCTCCAAAATGCTCGAACACATACTGAGAGAGAAGTGCTCTTTAGATGGTGCAGGAAGTGAACCCCCATCTGCTTTCTCTGGTGGACGGAGAAGATCTACTTTTTAAAATATTAAATAGAGCACAGTAACAGGCCCTTCCGGCCCATGAGCCCAAATACACCAATTAACCTAAAAATATCTGGCTGTTTTGAAAGCATCCGGAGCACCTGGAGGAAATCCACGCAGACACGTGGAGAACATAAAAGCTCCCTGCCGGCAGCACGAGATTCGAACCCAGGTCGCTGGCGCCCTAACACTGTTGCACCATCCACCTGCCTCTTTGAAGAAGAGTGAGGGTGTTATTCATCTGGTCCTGGCTAATATTTATTTTCCAGCAAGATCAGTAAGGGATATGATTTCTAGTGATTGGAATGGATCCTCCCATCCAGGATTTGCCTGCCATTCATAAAATCTTATTATGCAGCGCAGAGAACATAGAAAACTTACAGCACAATTACAGGCCTTTCGGACCACAAAGTTGTGCCAAACATGTCCCTACCTCAGAAATTATCAGGCTTTCCCAGAAATTATTTTTCTAAGCTTCAAAAGCACCTTCATCTTCTATCCAAAAGTCTCTTAAAGGACCCTAACGTATCCTTGTCCACTATCATTGCTGGCAGCCCTTTCCATGCACCCAGTACTCTCTGTATAAAAAAAACTTACCCCTGACATCTCCTCTGTACCTACTCCCCAGCATCTTAAACCTGTGTCCTCTTGTGAAAACCATTTCAGCCCTAGGAAAAAGTCTCAATATTTACACGATAAATGCCTCTCATCTTAAACACTCTCCTTCCTGGATTTCAGGAGACAAGCTTTTCCACTGACATATACGCCAACTACCTGGACTACTCTTCCTCACACCCTGCCCCCTACAAGGATTTCATCGCCTTCTCTCAATTTCTCCATCTCTGCTGCATCTGTTCCCAAGATGAGGAAATATCTGCCGCCTTCCACAAACATGGCTTCCCCTCCACCACTATAAACTCAGCCCTCACCCGCATCTCCTCCATTTCCTGCTCATCTCCTTGGCCCCCTCTGCCACTAGATGCAACAAACGTAGAAACCCCCTCATCTTCACCTGCATCCAGAACATCATCTGCTGGAATTTCTGGTGCTTACTACAGGACCCCACCACCAGACACATTTTTCCCTCTCCTCTTCTCTCGGCCTTCTGCAGGGATTATTCCCTCTGTGATTCCCTCCCCACTCATCACACCCCCGACACCTTCCCCTGTGCCCACATGAGGTGCAAAGCCTGTGCTCACACCTCCTCCCTCACTATGGGCCAGGGTCCCAAACAGGCCTTTCATATGAAGCAACACTTGTACATCCAGAGGACTTATCTACTGCATCCAGTGCACCCTTTCAGGCATTCTCTACATTGGAGAGACTGATTGCAGACTGTGAGATTGCTTCACTCAGCACCTCCACTCTGTTTGCAACCACAACGACTTCCCAGTGGCCAACCATTTCAATTCCGGGTCACACTCCTGTGCTCACATCTATCCATGGCCTTATGTACTGTCACACCTTGACCACTCCCAGATTGGAGGAACAACACCTTATTTACTGGCTGGGTCTCCTCCAGCCACATGGCATGAACATGGACTTTATAGCTTTCCATTAAACCTGCTTACCTTTTGTTTCCCCTCCCCCTTTTCTGTCTTTCCAGTTCTTTCACCCACACAGCCCTATCATCTCCCCTCACCCTCATTGCTGCTGTCCCCTCTGTTTCATCTTGTATTCATATGTGTGAGTTCTTAGACAACACATAGATGAAGGAAAAAGTTATTTACTTTAAAATTGTTGAAAACAGCACCATGAGGCTGCAAGCCTCCATTACAGATCTTACATACTGTGTCTCCCTCTCTGTATCAGTTCCTGCTGGCAGCCAAGTCTAATCAAATGGGAGCTATAATCCTTAAGGCATTGCTAGTTTCATTGCAACCATGATCACTATCATTACATCTCCCTTTCTTAAAACAAAAGTAGCTTACTTTTAACTGACATGTTTTCTTTGTATAACTCTGCAATCTTAACTTTAACACCAAGAACTTATATTTTCATTATCATCAACATTGTTAACAGTTTTAAACTTGTTTTGTGTGTTCACATTTACATGCACTAAAACATGAAGAGCGAATAAGATACTTCTTCATTCTATAACAAGAGTCCTTAAATTTGCTCAATGAGTCTCTTAGGAGGATTCATGTGTCTTGACAATCTTCTGATTGATTGTCCTTGAATCTGAGTTGTTGCCTCAGATCATGACTTCTCAGATGTGTATTCAGATTGTTCAACAGTATCCGTCTTTCCAACTACTGTGGCTGGTTCCATTTGAGGATCTTGACGATTTCTTTGCAGAACAGCACCTTCATCTGTCTGAAAAGGTGTATGATCTTGGTTGGACTTCACTAAGGACAGTTCCCATCTGAGTCCATAAGTTTGTTTTGTCTTTTAGCCTTACTTGGTCACCATTGTAGAGTTCCGGTAGGTTTTTTGTTCCTCTGCCTCAAATTGTTCCATTATTTTTTCCAATGTCATTTTGTCTCCTTCAGCAGCAAATGTGAAGTTATTATACACCTCCAGGGCTTCATCACCCACAACATGTAATAAAATTGATGCTTTCACTTTATCACTTTTCTCGTCAGCTCCAACTGCCGCTAAATACAATCCAAAATGCTGTTTAAATCTACTCCAAATTTCAGCCACATTGCCTGCCAGATGAAGTTTCGCTGGTGGATGTAATCCTTCCATTTTTCACTGTGTTAGCTTCCCTTCACTGATCAGTTGCTGATTTTAGATTTTACCTTTTAAAGTATTTCTTTCTAATTTTATTCATCTCACTTCTGACACCATGTTTTACCTCGTGTGTGTGAGTTCTTAGACAATACATGAATGAGGGAAAAAGTTCTTTACTTTAAAGTTGTTGTAAACAGTATCATGTGGCATGCCATGAAGCTGCAAGCCTCCCATTGCAGATCTTGCACACTGTCCCTTGCTCTGTGTCAGCCCCCTGTTGGCAGCCAAGTATAATCAAATGGAAGCTATAATCCTTAAGGCATTGCTAGTTGCATTGCAACCATGATCACTATCATTATACCCACCCTCCTTCCTCCACTTATCATCTCCTACCTTGCCATCCCCACACTCTTTTGTTCAGATGCTTGCCAGCATTTTCTCAGACTTTGATGAAGGGCTCAAGCCCAAAACATTGGTTCTGTATCTTTACATTTGCTACATAAATGAAACTGTTTGAACTGCTGAGCTTCTCCAGCATTTTGTGTTTTTACTTAAACACCTCTATCGGGTCACCTGTCATCCTCCGCCGCTTCAAGGAGAAAAGACCGCATTCACTCAACCTGTTTTCATAAGGCATGTTCCCTAAAACAGGAAATATCCTTGAAAATCTCCTCTGCACCACATCCTTCCGGTAGTGAGGTGACCAGAACTGCACAGAGGAGTCTATTTGACCCATTGGAATCAAGTTGAGTCCTGGAAAGTCCTGTTTATTGCCCTGCACTTTGCATCTTATCCTTTCACACACCTGTCCCTCAACTTCCCATTGATTCTTTTTGCTTTCAGCTACTTAAACAGTGATTAACTCAGGCATGCCTTAGGAAATTGAGAGGAAACAGAAGCATACAGAGTAATATTTACAGTGAGAATGTACAAACCCCACGCACATAACTCCCAAGGTCAGGTTTGAGTCCAGGTCACTCCATCTGTGAGGCAGCATCACAAATGCATGCTGCATCATATTGAGTTACAGCCACAACAATGAGCCCGCTGAATTCCGCGAAAGGGTGCCAGATTGACCCCATACCAGAGGTGATGCCAGGCTGACCCCAAGCCAGATGCCAGGCAGCATTTATTGGGACTAGGGGAGAAGACATACACTGATGATCTCAGTATTAAAGCCACCATCCCAAAGAGCCGCAACATTGATAAAAGAAAAAGTTTGAAGTACAAGCTAGTGATGGTCATAGACTTAAATAATTGGGAATGGTTTTAAAGGATGGGTCATTTTGAATAGGGAAATATAAGAATGTTTGCTGGAATTTGGCTGCAGAATAACTCTGATGTCCAACTCAGCAATGGATTTGATGGGCACTGTTTTCATTATTGGTTAACTGAGTTCATTTCTTGCTCGGTAGTCTTCTACGGTTGAGATTTAAGCTCCAGTAAATATGTAATACATGCATTTAGTTACCAATTTCATCTAAATTGTATAGTTTGTATAATATGTGGGTGAATCCTGGTAATTACACTACATTTGGGATTGCATCACAGTTTAGCAGTGCCAGCAGAATGGTTGGTCTTTTTCATTTTGCTGAGTTAGTGATTCTGCGGTGGTACCACAGCCAGGAACCACAGCGCTTTCTCTGGAAAGGGGCCAAATCATGATGGTATTCTGTTAGCTGCCAATGGTGCATATTGGCACAGGAGGTGGTAGTATGTTCACCGATGCAAGAGGGATGCAGTGCAGGAAATAAATTATTTAGTTACAGAAGGTGTTGTTTGCTTAATTTCTTTCTCAATGTTGCATTATATTCCCGCTATTTTTTAAACTTTAGAAATGCAGCAGGATAACAGGCCATTTTGGCTCACGAGCCAGTGCAGTCCAGTTACACCCAATTGTCCTAACCCCTGGTATGTTTTTCAAAGGGTGAGAGGAAACCAGAGCACCCAGAGTAAATCCACAAAGACACGGGTAGAATGTAGAAACTCCTTACAGACAGACTCAAACCCCAGACCTAATCGCTGCTCTAACCGCCATGCTGCATCTCATTGCTGATCAAAGTTTTTTTATAATGACCAATTGTGGACTTCAGGAGGAAGTCAGGAGAACCCAAACCTGTTCTCTTAACGGCTCAGTAGTGGAGAGGGTCAAGTACTTCAAATTCCTGGGTGTCAAAATCTCCAAGGATCTGCTACGTTGATGCGATCTCGAAGGCTCACCATTGGCTATATTTTGTGAGGAGTTTGAGGCGATTCAGTATGTCACAGAAGACTTTCATAAACTTCTGCAGGTGAACTGTGGAGAGCATTCTGGCTGGTTGCATGTCTGGTATGGAGATGCCAAAAAAAAAATTCCAGAGGATTGTTAACAGCCTGCAACATCACGGGTATGGAGATGCTGTAATGGAGGATTTAGACCATGCTTTTGCTTATACAAGTTTAAGTATCAGTGACCTGGTTGGAGAATAATGTATGAAGCCGACATAATCTAAATTCCACCATGGGGGCCCAGAGATGCATATGAATCAGCAGACATAATCTAATTTACACCATGAGGCCCAGAGGTGCAGTTGTCTTTAGTTGGTCATTAGACATAATCTAATTTACACCATGAGGCCCAGAGATGCAGTTGTCTTTTGTTGGTCGCAGACTGTCAGGAGTCCTTGAAGATAAGTAAACCATTTATTCTGGGTGATGGGCTATGAGTAAACAATTTTTGGGTAATATAAGCCATGGTCCCGCTGCTGAATTTTCAGACTCTCTGAGGGGTGGAAACGTCTCTAAGCAAGGAGAAGAACTTGACTCCAACCAACGTCCTGGTCGGTAGAGGTGGAGAAGCTGCTACCGACACCCAGACAACCTACTGCAAGTGTGCGGTCGTTGCCTTGCTTTGCCAGTTGGGACCAGTCCAGGCATTGATAAGTATAATTGGGAAGGGCTTGCATGTTGTACTTTGAAATCAGCTTTAGATTTTGTAATAAATATTTGTATAAACTGAAGTACTCTCGACATGTGTGTCTGTTTTCTTTTGGTAGCTGTGACCAATCTATGTCATGGAAGACTTTCGTAAACTTCTACAGGTGAACTGAGGAGAGCATTCTGGCTGGTGGCATGTCTGGTATGGAGATGCCAAAAAAAAAATTCCAGAGGATTGTTAACAGCCTGCAACATCACGGGCACCAGTCTTCACTCCATCGAGGATATCCACAAGAGGCGGTGTCTTAAGAAAGCAGCCTCTATCCTCGAGGTCATGCACTTTACACTTTGTTACCATCGCGAAGGTACTGGAGCATAAAGACGAGCACTCAGTGGCACAAGGACAACTTCTTTCCCGCTGCCATCAGATTCCTGAATGATCAATGAGCCAAAGACACTGCCTTCCTGTGACTTTGTGGCACTATTTTTTTTTAAGGTGATTTATATAAACATTTGCACTGTGATTTTGCAGAAAAACAATGAATTTTGTGACTTGTTCATGACAATAACATAACATAATAACATAACATAACAATTACAGCACGGAAACAGGCCATTAGGCCCTTCTAGTCCGCACCGAACCAAACACCCCTTTCTAATCCCACCTCCCTGCACAATGCCCATAACCCTCCATCTTCTTCTCATCCATATACCTGTCCAACCTTTTCTTAAATAATACAATTGACTCCGCCACCACTATTTCTCCCGGAAGATCATTCCACACAGCTACCACTCTCTGAGTAAAGAAGTTCCCCCTCATGTTACCTCTAAACCTCTGCCCCTTAATTCTTAACTCATGTCCTCTTGTTTTAAACTTTCCTCCTCTTAACGGAAATAGTCTATCCACATCCATTCTGTCTATCCCTTTCATAATCTTAAATACTTCTATCAAATCCCCTCTCAACCTTCTACGCTCCAAAGAATAAAGACCCAATCTGTCCAATCTCTCCCCATACTCCAGATGCTTAAACCCAGGCAACATTCTGGTAAACCTTCTCTGCACTCTCTCCACTCTGTTTATATCCTTCCTATAATTAGGCGACCAGAACTGCACACAGAACTCCAAATTAGGCTGCACCAACGTCTTATACAGTCTCAACATCACCTCCCAACTCCTATATTCCATGCAATGATTGATAAAGGCCAGCATACTAAAAGCCTTCTTCACCACCCTATTCACGTGAGTTTCTACCTTCAGGGAACGATGTACCGTCACTCCTAAATCTTTCTGCTCTTCTGTATTTCTCAATGCTCTCCCATTTACCACATATGTCCTATTCTGATTCTTCTTACCAAAATGAAGCACCTCACACTTATCAGCATTAAATTCCATCTGCCATTTTTCAGCCCACTTTTCTAAGCAGCCCAAATCCCTCTGCAATCCTTGAAAACCTTCTTCATTATCCACTATTCCACCTATCTTAGTATCGTCTGCATATTTACTAATCCAATTCACCACCCCATCATCTAGATCATTAATGTATATAACGAACAACAATGGGCCCAATACAGATCCTTGAGGCACACCACTGGTCACCGGCCTCCAACCTGACAGACAATTATCCACTACCACTCTCTGGCCTCTCCCTTTCAGCCAATGTTCAATCCATTTGACTATCTCAAAATTTATACCTAAAGACTGCACCTTCCTAACTAACCTTCCATGTGGTACCTTATCGAAGGCCTTACTGAAGTCTATATAGACAACATCCACTGCGGTACCCTCATCCACATTCCTAGTCACCTCTTCAAAAAATTCAATCAGATTGGTCAAACATGACCTTCCTCCCACAAATCCATGTTGAGTGCTCCTGATCAGACCCTGTCTATCCAGATGTTTATAAGTACTATCTCTATGAATTTTCTCCATTAATTTACCTACCACAGACGTCAAACTTACAGGCCGATAGTTGCCAGGCTTCCTCCTTGAACCCTTTTTAAATAACGGAACCACATGCGCAATGCGCCAATCCTCCGGCACTATCCCCATATCTAATGACATTTGAAAAGTTACCGCCAGAGCCTCTGCTATTTCCTCCTTCACTTCTCTCAATGTCCTGGGGAAGATCCCGTCTGGTCCCGGAGACTTATCCACCTTTATATTCTTCAAAAGCCTTAAAACTACACCTTTTGTAATCTCTATATTCCCCATATTTACCCAATTTGCTTTTTTTAATCCCACATCTCCCAATATCCTTCTCCTTAGTGAATACCGAAGAAAAGAAACTGTTCAATATCTCCCCCATTTCTCTAGGTTCCACACACAGTTTTCCACTCTGATTTTCTAAGGGACCAATTTTGTCTCTAGCTTTCCTCTTACCATTAACATATTTGTAGAACTCTTTTGGATTAGTTTTCACCCTGCTTGCCATAGTTTTCTCGTACCTTCTTTTAGCTTTCCTAATTTCCTCTCTTAAGATTCCTCTTACATTCAATGTATCTTTCAAACATCTCCTTAACTCCATGCTTCTTATATCTAATGTACGCCTCCCTTTTTCTTCGAACCAAGTTTCCAATATTCCTTGAAAACCACGGCTCTCTCAAACCTTTTGCCCCTCCTTTTAACCTAACAGGAACATAAAGCTTTTGCACTCTCAAAATCTGATCTTTAAAAGACTTCCATCTCTCTACTACATCCTGCCCATAAAACAAATTGTCCCAATGCACACCCTGCAAGTCCTTTCGCATCTCCTCAAATCTAGCTTTTCCCCAATCAAAAACCTCAATCCTTGGCCCTGATTTCTCTCTTTCCATAATGACATTGAAGCTGATGGCATTATGATCACTGGACCCGAAGTGCTTGCCAACACTAACCTCCGTCACTTGACCCATCTCATTTGCCAACAGTAGATCTAACACTGCTCCTTCTCTGGTCGGCACCTCTACATATTGTTGTAAAAAACTATCTTGCACACATTTCACAAACTCTAACCCATCCATTCCTTTCACAGAATGTGTTTCCCAATCTATATGTGGAAAATTAAAATCTCTGATTCTGATTTTGAATAAAATGACTTTTAAGTGTGATAATTGAAATTAATGTATATTTTTAGTCTTGCTGAGGGATTGTGATGAGCAGGAATAATATGAAATTTATACCAGATCCTATTTTAGGATTCCTTCCTCCCATCCTCCTCCCAACCTCCAGATCCCTCAGACACCCCATCATTACCCAGTAACCTCCACAGTAAGCACCAGGCTGAGACAGATATTCTGGTGCTTCCTGGGAGTCACACAGCCAGAGGAATGCAGCCATTTAAAATCCCAACTTCTGAAAATTTCTGATGGGGCATGGACTGATAGAAGAGGAAAACAGCCTCTGAAGCACAGGCTGGGAGATTCTGTTTCCCAGTGACATAGAAAGGGACTCATGAAGTTCCCACTTCACTGATGAGTGAGAATATTCGGCTGATCACTGAAGGATTCCATCTCGCCTCCTGGCCTGGAACCAGAGTAAGTACTGGTAGTTATGATTGCACCACAGTCCTGCTGCTGTTTGTAAGCTGGCTTTCACAGATTTTATGGAACAGACTGACTACCCTTGCAATTGTACTTTATTGCCTGTCTATTACATTGGGCGTTTCACACATTAATATGTGCGACATTATCAAGGTTCATGAAGGTCTCAAATAGTATGTCAAGATTAAGAATAATTTCCAGTCCGATCATGTTAATTTTCTAGCTCAGTTCTACTGGCTTAATATTGCGTAGTGCTGAGCCTTGTCCTTTTGTTAGGAGATATGATGTCAGAAAATTTGTTGAATGACATGGGAACATCATACAATAAGGTGAACATAAGGTAAGGCATCAGGCCCTGACGGCATCCATGGCATGGTACTGAAAATCTGTGCCAACCAACCAGCCGGAGTGCTCACGGACATTTTCAGTCTCTCGTTGCTGCAGTCAGAGGTTGAAACAGCATTATGGTGGCACTACAACCCCCAGGAGGCATCGAACCGGCCATATGACATCAGTGCGTGATGATGTCAGCTCGTGTTGAGCGCATGATTCTGGCTTTGGAAAGGTTGTGCGGGTGATGAAGAGTAAATCCGTTTGTTTCACTCTAGAAATGTGGTTATTTTGCCATGTCCACTGTGATTCCAGTGGCCACAAGGTTCTCACTTGCTTCAAAATAGCATCAATCAACCCAGTGCACAAGAAGGCCAGAGTGAGCGACTATCGCCCAGTCGCCCTCACATTTACTGTGATGAAATGCTTTGAGAGGTTGGTCATGGCTAGAATGAACACGTAACTACATAAAGGTATGGATTCACTACAATTCGCCTACTGTCTCAGTCGGTCCACAGCTGATACAATATCACTGGTTATCTCAGATTGAGTTCTCAGTATTCTCAAGAGAGAATGTGAGTAGCCAAAGGTCATGGTCCATGTAGAAAGGATGAGGAGGGTCCTGCAAAGAGAGTTTAGGGAGTTAGGTGTGAAGTTGAAAGACAGGACCTCCAGGGTTGTGATCTCAGGAGTGCTACCCAAGGCAGTGAGGCTAGAAATAAGAAGTTAATGCAGCTAAATACGTGGCTTAATGAGATGGTGCAGGGGGCAGGATTTCATTTTTCTGGACAATTGAACTCTGTTCCAGGGAAGATGGGGCCTGTTTGGATGAAATGGTTTGCACCTGAACTGGAGAGGGACTAACATCCTTGTGGGTCGGTTTGCTAATTTTGCTTTGAGGGGGTTTTAAACTAGATTTGCAAGGGGTTGGATATCAGAACAGAAAGTGAGGTGGAGGAGAATGGGAGAGGAATGGAGGGTTATGGAATGGGTACAGGTCAGTGGGACTAGCGGATGATGCTTCGGCACAGACAAGAAGGGCCGATTGGCTTGTTTTCTGTGCTGTAATGTTCTATGGTTCTAAGGCTCTCCATCCAGCCCTACATCAGGCTACTCTTCATTGACTACAGCTCAGCCTTCAACACTACAATTTACTCAGTGCTGGTCAATAAGCTTCAAACCCTGGGCATCTGCATGCCCCTCTGCAACTGGATCCTTGACTTCCTCATCAGAAGATTCCAGTCAGTATGAATTGGAAACAACTTCTCCTCAATGATGATCAATTCAGGTGTACCTCATGGATGTGTGCTTAGCCCACTGCTCTACTCATTCTATATCCATGACTGTGTGATTAAGCACAACTCAAATGCTATTTGCAAATTTGTGGATGATGTCATGGTTGTCGGCAGAATCACAGACGGCAATGAGGAGGGAGATAGATCAACTAGTTGAATGGTGTCACAAAAACATTACAATCAATGTTAACAAAAACAAGAAGATGATTGTAGACTTCAGAAGGAAATCAGGAGAATACGAACCAGTCCTCATCGAGGGGTCAGCAGAGGAGAGGGTCAAGATCTTCAAAGTCCTGGGAGTCAATCCTGGGGCCTCCATGTCAATGCAATCATGAGGAAGGCTTGCCAATGGCTATACTTTGTCAGGAGTTTGAGGAGATTTGGTATCTCACTGAAGACGCTTGAAAACATCTACAGCTGTACTGTGGAGAGTATTCTGACTAGTTCCATCACTGTCTGGTATGGAGGTGCCAATCCTCAGGATAGCAAAACAACTCCAGAGGATTTTAATTTGGCCTGCGGACACCAGTCTTCAATCTATTCAAGGACATCAACAAGAGGCAGTGTCTTGAGAAAGCAACTTCTATCCTCAAGAACCTCCACCACCCAGGTCATGCTGTCTTCACTCTGCTACCATTGGGAAGAAGTTCCTGGAGCCTGAAGATGAGCACCCAGTGGCACAAGGATGGAGATTCTTCCCCTCTGCCATCAGATTTCTGAATGAACAACAAAACACAGGCATGACCTCACTTGTCTTTTCCTGGACTATTTCATTCATTTTGAAATGTGGTTTATAGAAATGTTTGCACCATGATGCTGCAAAACAATACATTTCATGACATGTTCAAGGCAATAAATTCTGATTTTGATTCTGAGGTAATATTAATCAGAGCTAGGTCTACAAAGGTATTGGCTCAATGCCACCGTTATGTTTCCTGGAGTACAAAATTATCCCTCAATAGTATGATAGAGAAACTGATGGGAAAATAGCTGAAGGTGAAAATTTTGATGGGCTATGGAAAACAAAGTGAAGGAAGAGGATGAAATGGACCATATTTTCATGGGAACACAAAACTGCTGGAGGAACTCGGCAGGCCATGCAGTATCTATAGGAAGTAAAGAGTTACCATGCAGTTGGATAATCATGTTGAGGAACTTTGGGGGACATCCGATGCGCTCTAGTATTTGCCAAAGCCCTTTCCTGCTCACGGTGTCGAAGGCTTTGGTGAGGTCAACAAAGGTGATGTAGAGTCCTTTGTTTTGTTCTCTGCACTTTTCTTGGAGCTGTCTGAGGGCAAAGACCATGTCAGTAGTTCCTCTGTTTGCGCGAAAGCCGCACTGTGATTCTGGGAGAATATTCTCGGCGACACTAGGTATTATTCTATTTAGTAGAATCCTAGCGAAGATTTTGCCTGCAATGGAGAGCAACGTGATTCCCCTGTAGTTTGAGCAGTCTGATTTCTCGCCTTTGTTTTTGTACAGGGTGATGATGGTGGCATCACGAAGATCCTGAGGCAGTTTACCTTGGTCCCAACAAAGCTTGAAAAACTCATGCAGTTTGGCATGCAGAGTTTTGCCGCCAGCCTTCCAGACTTCTGGGGGGATTCCATCCATACCTGCTGCTTTGCCACTTTTCAGTTGTTCGATTGCCTTATATGTCTCATCCAGGGTGGGAACCTCATCCAGCTCTAGCCTTAGGGGCTGTTGAGGGAGCTGGAGCAGGGCGGAATCTTGGACTGAGCGGTTGGCACTGAAAAGAGATTGGAAGTGTTCTGACCATCGGTTGAGGATGGAGATCTTGTCGCTGAGAAGGACTTTGCCGTCTGAGCTGCGCAGCGGGCTTTGGACTTGGGGTGAGGGGCCGTACACAAGGTCGAGTCAGATACAGCAATGAGCTCTCTGAACCCTTCTCCATTAACAATGGCGTGAAGCAAGGCTGTATTCTCGCACCAACCCTCTTTTCAATCTTCTTCAGCATGATGCTGAACCAAGCCATGAAAGACCCCAACAATGAAGACGCTGTTTACATCCGGTACCGCACGGATGGCAGTCTCTTCAATCTGAGGCGCCTGCAAACTCACACCAAGACACAAGAGAAACTTGTCTGTGAACTACTCTTTGCAGACGATGCCGCTTTAGTTGCCCATTCAGAGCCAGCTCTTCAGCGCTTGACGTCTGCTTTGCGGAAACTGCCAAAATGTTTGGCCTGGAAGTCAGCCTGAAGAAAACTGAGGTCCTCCATCAGCCAGCTCCCCACCATGACTACCAGCCCCCCCACATCTCCATCGGGCACACAAAACTCAAAACGGTCAACCAGTTTACCTATCTCGGCTGCACCATTTCATCAGATGCAAGGATCGACAATGAGATAGACAACAGACTCGCCAAGGCAAATAGCGCCTTTGGAAGACTACACAAAAGAGTCTGGAAAAACAACCAACTGAAAAACCTCACAAAGATAAGCGTATACAGAGCCGTTGTCATACCCACACTCCTGTTCGGCTCCGAATCATGGGTCTTCTACCGGCACCACCTACGGCTCCTAGAACGCTTCCACCAGCGTTGTCTCCGCTCCATCCTCAACATCCATTGGAGCGCTTACATCCCTAACGTCGAAGTACTCGAGATGGCAGAGGTCGACAGCATCGAGTCCACGCTGCTGAAGATCCAGCTGCGCTGGATGGGTCACGTCTCCAGAATGGAGGACCATCGCCTTCCCAAGATCGTGTTATATGACGAGCTCTCCACTGGCCACCGTGACAGAGGTGCACCAAAGAAAAGGTACAAGGACTGTCTAAAGAAATCTCTTGGTGCCTGCCACATTGACCACCGCCAGTGGGCTGATAATGCCTCAAACCGTGCATCTTGGCGCCTCACAGTTTGGCGGGCAGCAACCTCCTTTGAAGAAGACCGCAGAGCCCACCTCACTGACAAAAGGCAAAGGAGGAAAAACCCAACACCCAACCCCAACCAACCAATTTTTCCCTGAAACCGCTGCAATCGTGTCTGCCTGTCCCGCATCGGACTTGTCAGCCACAAACGAGCCTGCAGCTGATGTGGACTTTTTACCCCCTCCATAAATCTTCGTCCGCGAAGCCAAGCCAAAGAAGAAGAAGAAAGAGTTACCATTGTTTCGGGCTTAAGCTCTTTATCAAAAAGCAGGTAGATGCCTGAATAAAAAGGTAAGTGCTAGGGAGGATGGGAGGGAGGAAGGGGTGGGGAGGAGCACAGATTGAAAGGTAAGAAGTCATAGGTGGATACAGGTCGGGGTGGGGGGGGATAGAAGAGAAAGATGCTGAGTTGGGATTTTGGGTAGTTCTTTGAATGGAGAGGGAATGGAAGGGGGTGGAGAGTTGGAAGAAAGGAGACAGAGGGATAGGGAACAAGGAGACTTGGGGAGGGGCGGGCATTTAACGGAAGCTGTAGTGGTCGATGTTGAAGTCATTTGGTTAGAGAGTTCCCAGATGAAATATTAGTTACTATTCCTTCATTTTTTAGGTGGCATTTTGTTTGGTAGTGCACGTGATCATGGACAGACATGTCAGGGTGGGAATGGAGTGTGGGACCAAAATGGTTGACCACTGGGAGGTCCTTTTATTGCAGTTGCAGAGTGATGATACTCAAAGAAACCATCTCCCAGTCTGCGTCCAGCCTCTCTGATGTAGAGGGGAGGCACAGTTGGCATAGCGGTTAGTGCAGTAGCTTTAAAATGCCAGCATTCAGAATGGGGATTCAAATCCCGTGCTGTCTGCAAGGAGTTTGTACAATTACGAGCCCAGAACTCCCCCCCCCAAAAAACCCAGCAGCAGAAATTCACCAAGACTGTGTTTACTTAAACAAAAATATTTTTAATTTTTCTCATACATAATAATAAGTATTAAAAAAATTAACTTAAAAAAAATTTCATTTTGGTTTTCATGGACTTGTGTAAATTCACATATACAATGGAATTTCTTCCAACACCCAGAATCTGTTTTTTTTTTTGTCCCCTGTGATAGTACAGATCTATCACCAATGTATATAGTGTATATAGTTACAGTATCTAGACTGTGCTTACAGCGATTGGCTGAGAGCTAAGCCACGCCTACTGTCTGGGCCTTAAAGGGTTGTGTCCCTAGCCAGGTCGGATCATTCCGGACTGGTTGGCCTCCTGTGAAGAGCTCCTGTCTTTTGCTAATAAAAGCCTTGGTTTGGATCAACAAGTCTTTGATTCTTTCGACGAGCTCTACATCCCCCCCCACCCCTTTCCCACCCCTCTTTTTTGTGAATATTTTATTTTAAAGTTTTCGTCCTCAATGCAGTCAATTACAAAGTTGTAAATATATACATCAAACATTAGTCATATATATATATGACAACGTGTTTAATTCCACCCCCTCCTCCCTAAAGGTCTCCGAAAATGGAAGTGGGAAATAAAAAGGCTAGAATGGATAATAGCAAAAGGAAAAAATGAAAGAAAGCGAGGATTTTCCCAGAAGTACTTTTTATTCCTTTGCATCTGCCCAAAGTACAAATCTTTTCCAGTAATTAAGATCTTTACTTCCGGGTTTCCCCCATCTTCTCTTGAAATCGAAATATAAAAAGTAAAAGTGTATTAAATCATATCATTAATTAGTAATAAGTAAGAATTCCCGCCACTGGCGCTGTTTAAATATACACAGCTCCACCACCCCCCTCTATTATCCAGGATTCGGTGTCAGCCACAAAAAAAGTACATGATCAGAGCTTCTCATACCCTGACCTCGCAGGTATCCATATCTTTTAATAATGTATCATAATCAGATTACAACAACCAATGAAGGAAACACATCTCATTCCCTCGGTTCATTAATAGATAATGTCTCCACAAATTCTGCTGCTTGTTTACAATCTGTAAAAAAAAAGTTCTTGTTGCCTTTAGGTAATGGGATCTTGCTGGGTAGCGAAGTACAAACTTGTAACCTTTCTCCCAAAGGGTCTTCTAAGCCAGAATGAACTCCCTTCTTCTGGTCAGCAATTGTGTCCTAATATCTAGGTAGAAGAAAATCTTTGATCCATGGTATTCAAGTGGGTTCTTTCTTGTTCTTGCTCTTTCAGATGTCAAGGCTAAAAATTTTTCTTTATCTTGATATTTTAAACATCTAACCACTATAGAGCAAGACTTTGCATCCGGCTGTGGTGGTGGCCTAAGAGATCGATGTGCCCTTTTGATTTCAATAGCACTTTCAAAGTTGTTCACCCCCAGAACTTTAGGTGTCCATCTTTGTAGGAATCGAATCGTATCGTGTTTTTCCTTCTCCCTCTTTCAAAGCAACTATTTTAATATTATTTCTTCTACTAAAGTTTTCTATATCGTTAATTTTTTTCTAAACATTTCTTCCTTACAGCAGTTCCTACGACAACTTCATTCTCCAATTTCCCCACTCTCTCCTGTACATTTTCAACACATGCCTCCACTTTTAAACATGATTTATTTTACCCACATCTTGCATCTTATATCAGCTGTCAGCTGGATAAATTTTGTATTCATGTTTTACTTCAGACCTCAGATATAGTATTTCTTCTTCATTTCCATCATATGTTTCTCTTACAACCCCCTCAAGTGGAATCTCTTTAAATTTGCTCTCCCCTGTTGCTTTTTGTATAACCCCATACTT
This sequence comes from Narcine bancroftii, assembly GCF_036971445.1. Taxonomy (NCBI): domain Eukaryota; kingdom Metazoa; phylum Chordata; class Chondrichthyes; order Torpediniformes; family Narcinidae; genus Narcine; species Narcine bancroftii. Next base: position 119,875,935 of record NC_091473.1, on the reverse strand, counting down.
AACTTGCTCTTGAGATACTGGTATATCTTCTTTTTGTTTCTCTTTTTCTTCTTCTCCTTGTTCTTTATCTTCATTGTTATTCACCTTCTGGCTTCATCTCTTCTTCTGTTCCTTGTGAGAGGCTCGGGTATGTTAAGGCTAATATTTCCTCAAATGAACTGCACATGTGTGCTAATCTGGACATGTGCAGTGACTCTCTTCTTTCTTGTCCAGTGCCATTTTTGAGAGTGCAGAGATTGGATGTTCCTACCAGGAATAAGGGCACAGTTAACAGACATAGGGAACCTTGGTTTTCAAAGGATATTAGAGAGCTCATATGCGGTATAGGTAACAAGGAACAAATGATTTACTTGCAGAGTGTAGAAAATGTAAGAGAATGCTTAAGAAGGAAACTAGGCAAACAAAAAGAAGACATGAAGATGGTGTGACAGAGAATGTGAAGGAAAATCCAAAGGGTTTCTACAAGTATGTTAAGAGTAAGGGACAAAATTGGACTCCTAGAAAGGGGGTGGGGGATTTACTCAGGAAACTGGCAGTGAATAAGGATGGAAGGAAAACAAATAGAAGTGTCATGGAACATAATGGAGTTTAAGGAGAAGAAGGTGCTGTTGCCTTGCAACAAATCTCCTGGACCAGATATGATATTCCCGGCACCTTGAGGGAGACAAGTGCTTAAAATGCAGGGCCCCTGCAGATATATTCAAAATGTCCTTGGGCATAGGGGAGAGTAGCTCATATTGTCCCGCTGTTTAAGAAAGGCTCCAAAAGTAAACCAGGCAATTATAGGCCAGCGAGCCTGGCATCAGTAGTGTGTAAATTATTTAAAGGATTTCTGAGAGATAGGATATATAGATATTTGGACCATCATCAGCTGATTAAAGACAGTCGCCATGGATTTGTGTGTGGAAGGTCATGTTTAACAAATCTTGTTGAGTTTTTTGAGGAAGTTACCCAGAAGGATGATGAGGGAAGGTCTGTGAATGTTGCTGATGCTGGTAGGGAACTCACAGGCATGCGCAGGGCAGCACCACCACCCCCTCTGCCCCCTGCTGAGCAAGATTTTGAAGGTTAGATTGTGCCCACCCCCCCCCCCCACCACGGTTACCACAATGCCTCCTGCTAAGACTTCTTCTGGTGCCGACCCTGGGGGATCAGAGCGGCGGATCAGTGTGTGGGAGGTTACTAGAAAGTATAGGGAGGGGCAGAGGGGCCTAAAGATTTATGTAATGGATTTCTTACCTGTCGATCCCTTGGATTGGCACAGTGGTTGTCCTGGGAAAGCCTGGTGATGGGAAACACAGGACAAGTTCACAAATACTGCTTCAAAAGGATTTTGCAGAGGGTAGAGCACCACCCAATGTAGTCCTGAAGCAGAGGTCATGTTTGGATCATGCTTGGTTGAATTTCCATGATATGATCTGGAGATGTTTATATACACAATTGACTGTGAGATAAGGAACTCAGCGGGTCAAACAACATCAGTGGGACAAAAAATGAAAGTCCATTCCTGATTTTGGGCAGGTGAGAAACTGCAAAGCACAGTCATCCAAGTGGACAATATTATTTGCGTTGTGGCATCAGGTACAAACCACATTTTTAACAAGAAATTAAAACTTTAACCAAACAGCAGTTTTGATCTCTGATTCAGAATACCTCAATGGTTTTACAAGCAATTAATCTTTGTTTTTCTGTAAATTTAATCACTGTTTTGGTAACTTATCTCCCAGAAGGAGCCAAAAGGTAGTGACAATAAATGGTAATGTTATGAGCCCAGAGGACCCCAAAACCCAGCAGCAATAGAAATTCACCAAGACAAATGGTTACTTAAACAAAGCTTGCTTTTAATTATCTTTAAACATGAAAACAGGATCAAATTTTAACTTGTTACTATTAATTTAACTTAACCTAACTTAACTCCCTTCTAATTCTAAGCACACGTGTATGTAATGTGTGTATAAGTTCAAAAAAAGTTTTTTCATTCACAGTCCAATCTCACTTCTCATTCCTCCAAGTTCACTGGTTGCAGGCAATTCTTATACTGTGCACAGAATTTAACATTTATAAATCTTCATCAGGCTTTATCTCCTTTAAAACATATCTAGATACAATATAAAATATAACATAATCTGTGACAGTAATAATGATTTTGCATTAGCCAGGTCTCTGTGATGGCTCACTTGTTCTTCCTCACAGAGGATTTGTTTCACATCCACAAGAGAATAGACAAGGTATTGGTTTAATATCTTCTCCCGAAACACAGCAACACTCAGATTTTCATGTTTCATTTGCAGGAGTAGCACTTTAAACCATAAATTTCTGACTCATGGTTCATTAAACTACATAGAGAAACTCAATAGGTCACTCAGAATCTATAGTAGGGAATGACAACGGCAGCCCATTGCCCAGGGTGAATTTTAAAAATAGAATAGAATATGGATGTTACGTCTCAGAGAGGAGAAACAGAAAATCGCCACGACAGGGTTATTTTAAAAATAATATTTTAACTTATTAATTACCAATAGTAAGATAGCACCTTATCTAACTTATCGAAACTTACACACACACAGAGTTGTGTGTGTGTGTGTGTGTGTGTGTGTGTGTGCGTGTGCGTGTGTGCGCGTACCCTCAGACACAATTCTGGAAAGTTACTCCAGTCTTAGACATTCTAGTGTTGACACGAAGACTCTTAAACTGAGCAAAGAAGTGAGGTGGGAGAGACTGAGTGACAGAATGCAGAAAACCCATGAGTTACTTCCAGAGCAAATGTCCTTTCAGCCACAGCTCCCCTTTTCCTTTTCTAGGGGAACCGACAACGAGTGGCTTTCACAATACGTCCAGAACCCGGATGCGGGTCAGTCCAGAGTGACCATCACTGTGGTCGCGATCCAAATGTTGTGTTTCCTCTGCTTCCAGAAACCCAAATACGGTCAATCAAAGTGACCGTTTCTTTGATTATGGTGGGATTTAATAATTGTCCTTCAAAATGACCTTTCTTCTGATCACGGTGTGGTACACTAATTCCCCTTTGGCCCCAATAATGGGGATAAAAATCCTCCCGTCAGGGAGAAATAAACAAATTGTCCATTACCACATGGCCACTCCAGCACTCCTTCCACTGCTGCTTCTTTAAAATGATCAAACAATGTGCTGTTTCTTTAATATGTTGGTCACTTGACTCTGCATCTGTGTCCCTGGAACACTTCCTTGCTTCTCTTCAGGAGTAGCGAAATGGGTACACGCTGGACCAGTTGGTTGTCAGCCCAGAGTCATCTCCAAAGCTTGCAGGGTTTGCAGCTTGATTTGTTAGCTCTTAAAGTGACAGGCCCACTAAAATGAAAATAGGAGCAGGTAATATGGCCCATTAGATCACAGTCTCTGACAATAAATTGCATTGTATGTACATTGCACTTCTTAGTTTCAACACTAGATGCCGCTGCCATTTTGAACAACTACTAGACCGACCTTTGAAATGCTACTCATTGATGAAAACATTTACCTCAGTTGATTAAACATGGCGGAACTGAAAAGCGGGAAAATAACAAGGGAGTGCTGAATATTTCAGCCATGGTGGGAAAATGAACACTTTTTCACAGAAGTCAAAGGGAAGTTTGATTGTATGATCTGCAATGAATCTGTTAAACTTTAATAGATGACCTACAGATTTATACATTGTATCATAATCATTGAGGTGGACACTTGGACCAGGAACTGTATTCGCTGCATTGAGGAGGAATTGGCTTGTCCCTTTCTTGATCTTGCACCCAACCTTTTATTTTGCACTGCTTTTTGAATGAGTTTTAAAGAGTTTTATTGTATTCATTTAAATTAAATTTTAGAGCAGCAGATACTGTAATATGAGAGAACATCAATAAGTTACTGTAATGCAACAGTAGTGTCGTATAGTTATTTTGATAGAAAATGAATTTCCGATGGTACAAGGGTTTTTTGGTCTAAAAACACCGTTTTTCCTGCAGCGTAACTGGTTGAAAACTACTGGGCTTAATATTGTTTGACTCGTTACTCCTTATATTTTAAAAGGTTTGACCACCCCTACTTCCTATAATGCTGCATGACCTGCTGAGTTTCTCCAGTACTTTTGTGTATTTCACTATAACCTCAGTGTCCGCAGACTTTCCTGCTCAGCTCAGATGCTGCACGAATTTGGTTTATAACCTTGCATTCCTTCATTAAAGGTTTTAACTATTTTTAACTAGTAAGCAGGTTTAAAATGCAACAGTGCTAAAGCAAAAAGAAACACAAGAACTGCTGATGTTGGAATCTTGAGCAAACAATAAGGCTGGAGGAACTCAACAGGTCAATGAAATGGTCAGTCAACGATTTGCGTTGAGAATCTTTATTGAGTCTAAATGTGGGAAGGGGAGAGAGCAACATTAAAAGTGGAAGAAGGGAGAAAGGACTGAAGGGGGCCAAGAGGTGATGGGATACTGGACAGAAAATGTGGGAGGTGGAGAGACGGATAAGTGAGGAGAAGGGGAAGGAATGGATTGAGAGAAAATTGAGAATGGGAGCAGTTAAAGGAGATGGAACTGGATAGAGGTGGAGTACCTAAACTGAAGTATTTAACATTCATGTCATTGAGTTTATGGCTATCCATGATTTAAAAAAAATTCTAGAGATACAAGCCCTGCAGACCCTCGAGTCCATGCTGGCCAAATACACTCATATGACCAAAAAACATTTCAACCCATATGTCTTTGGAACAAGGGAGGGAACGGGAGGACACGGAGGAAATCAATGTGGTCACAGGGAGAACAAAAAATCTCCTTATAGAAGTAGCGGATTCAAACCTGGGTGGTGGCATTGTAATAAAGTTGCAGTAACTGCTACACTAACTGTTTTGCCCATATGATACAGCAATATGATCAGGGCTGGATTAATGTAGTAGTGAAACTAACATTTGTTACAGGCCCTGTATTTTAAAGGGCCCCCACATTATGAATTATAAACAAATATTTTTGTCTTCATCGCTGTGCAATGGCGAGGCAACACTGATAGTCTGTGTTAATAACCGCGATTAAAGGTGATAATTGGCTAAAATTGGTAACCTTAAATTTAAAGTTGGTGAGTTTATTCAATTATCTCCTTTAATCGGGGTTATTAACACAGACTATGGGTCTGTTGTATCTCATAGCCATTGCAGGCTGCACAATTATTTGGAAATAAAATATGTGGTGGTAGTGAATATTATATCCTTTCATCAAGGATGTAACATGCCACTTGAAGGGGGGAGGGGGGTGTCACTGATATCATCTTGCCTGACCGCCTTACTCCTACCCCAGCTGTCGGTCATGCACCCTCCCCATCTAATGGCCAATGCGGCAGCAGGGCTGCAGCGCTGCCGGAGTCCACCAGAGCGCCACTCGGCATCTGATCTGGCCGCTTCGGGGCCACCCTGGTAGGTAAAAGGTAAAAGCTCACACTCGACTAGAGGGAAAATTAACACTTTTATTAGCTTACATCATAGGTAGGATTCATGAACAGGCTTCAGAGGGGTTTTGGGTTTAGGCAAGAAACCAGGGTTATATACGGGCCTCCAGGGGAGGAGCTGGGAGGGGGGACCAGTCGTCAGTGCAGTGCACTTCTAGTGAATCCCAATTCACTACACGGAGATCGCTCGATGTGGGAGTTATGGCAGACTTTGTTACCCATAATTCCCCACACAGTTGGAACTGCTCTTCCAGTGTCGGTGCCAGGGAAACGCAGAATGGTTCCAGCTGTGTGAAGAATTATGGATCACAAAGACGGCCATTGCTCCCGCATTGTGCCAGCCGCCAGCTGCTACTGCCGCTCTAAGTAAGTTTTGTTTTAACAAAATGTGTAAGTAAGTTTTAACAGCGGAGGGGAGGGGAGCAATTTCTGTTTAAGTGTAATGTAAGTGTAAGTGCTTCCCCACTCACTGTGCATGTGCCAGCTGGCACTATTTAGGGCCCCTTTAAAATTTATGCTACAGGCCCCGCAGTACCTTAATCCGGCACAGAATATGGTAGAGCAAAGCCTGAACCATGACATATATTTCAGGAGGAAAAAAATTACATTGGTGTGATTGCCCTGCAGGTGGAGCCAGAGTTGACAGCAACTGTTTTCGTAATCTGTCAGGCTTGGATATGGTCACCATCATACCAGATACATGAATCATGAAGTATAATTAAATCCTTTAAATGTCAAAAAATATCCTGGTCACTAAACACTGCTTTTTGATGGGCCACTGATTCAAACATTGATTTAAGGAAGCACATCTTGAGGATGCTGCAGTCAGCTAATAAGAGACAGATCTGTGCCCTTGAGTTTGTAAGAGAATTTTGCCCTTTGAACAGTGTTATTTCAGTAATGGAAGGATAAACAGCTAATGGCAGAAGGATGTTTCAGTAACATCCTCATCCTCAATGACCAAGGGCTGTAGAAATAAAAGGTTGAAACATGTTCACCCACAAGGGCTCATTGGATGATCCCAGAGATTTCAAGTCTAGTCAAGTTTATTATTATCTGATTGTACAAGTACGTCCCTACGAAACAGTATTCTCCAGTCCTCTGTGCAAAACACATAGACACACAAGCAGACATAACACACATACGGACAAACAATACATATGCAAGACAAGTATTCACATATACAAATAAATTTTAAAAAGTTATTTTGTGAATATGAAAGTCCTGCACGGTTAATGTGAGCAGTTATTTTGGTGGTTCATCACTCTCACTGCCAGTGGGAAGAAACTGTTCCTCAGCCTGGTGGTCCTGTCTCTGATACTCCTGTATCTCTTTCCTGATAGATGCTGTGTACAGAATGGTAGGGACCCTCAGTGATTTTGCTCACCCTCTTCAGATCAATCCTGGTAGATCATGTTGGTGAGAGGAGGTAGGCTGCAGTGATCCTCTCTGCTACTTTTTATAATCCTATGGATTGATCGCTGATCCATTTCTCTGCATCAATTGTACCACACTGTGATGCAGCTGGCCAGTACACTCTTGATAGAACTCCTGTAGAAGGTTGATATAATGGTGGCCAGTAGCCTTGCCCGCTTCAGTCCTATCAGGAAGTGCAGTCACTGTTGTGCTTCCCGACAAGTGGGGAGATGTTGAGTGTCCATGATAGGTCACTAATTAAGTGGACCCCAAGGAACTTGGTGCTCTCCACTCTCTCTCTACGTAAGAGTTATTGATGTGTAGTGAAAGGTGGTCGATCCTGGTCCTCCTGAAGTCCACAATCTTCTTCTTTGTCTTGTCCATATTGAGATTCAGGTTGTTACTGTCGCACCATATCTGGAGAGTTTCCACCTCTACTCAGTATTGTGATTCATCATTGTTGCTGATGAGACCAAATACTGTTGTGTCATCTGATGACACTGTTGGAGCTGGATCTGGCAATGCAGTCATTTGTCAGTAGTGTGAACAGGGGCGGGCTGTGCACACAGCCCTAAGTTGTGCCAGTGCTCAGTGTGATGGTGCTCGATGTTCTGTTACCGACCGGACAAACTGTCATCTCTCCGTTACAGTCTCTGTCACAGACCCGGGTATCCTACCAATTCAATTCACTCCACATGATATCAAGGAGTGACTGAGTGCTCTGATCTATGGGCCCAGATCACATCCCAGCCGTAGCACTGACGAAGCATCCCTGAACTTGCTGTGCCTCAGCCAAGATCTTCCAGTACAGAGAAATCTTTACTTGAACTGAAGTTTAAACATTGGCATCACTTGACAATGTGGTAAATTGTCTAGCTAAGCCCTTTCATGCCAGGCCTCTACCTGGAGGCTGGCTATAAGCGCGGAGATAAAAATATAAACATGGAGCAGTCCTAAGATGCTGCGTTTGCATCACCTTCATGTTGAGTGGTGCCTCGTAGCACCCTCCAGAGCCGATGGAGGTTGGGCAACTGGTGCCACAGTGCCACCTGTCATAAATATGCTTTAGGGCAATGCCATCTTCCCTACCCATAAACTTCCATGCAGCTAGAACCACTCTGTTTCCCAGAATGGTTCCAGCTGCATGGGGGATTATGGGTAGGGAAGATGGCCATTGCTCTGCTGCATTTTGAGCCGCTGATGAGTGGCCCCGAAGGCCGAAATGGCCAGCAGAGCTGTCACAGTCTGTATGGGATGCCCTCTGACGGCCCCCGCTCGCCGCCCCTGCTTTGACGCCCCCGGCCCTGATGACCCCCACCCTGATGGTCCCTGCCCTGTCGGCTCCTGCTGACCTCCTCCACCCTAACAGTCACCGCTGGCCTCCCCTGCCCTGACAACCCCCACCCTGCCCCAACAACCCCCGCCCTGACAGCCTGCCCTAATGGCTGAGCCCTGATGGCTCCTGATAGCCCCCACCATGACAGCTCCCACCGGCTGCCCCTGCCCTGAGGGGTTCATAGAGGGAGAGAAAGGGGAGATGGGTTGTGGGCTGACGGCGTCATTGCGGTATCGTCAGCCTGCCCCTAGCCAACCTCTTGCAGCAGCAGTATATTCTTGTGAGGCAGCGGATCGCAGCGCTCCGCCGATTATCCTTCCCTGAGAGGGATTGCAGTTGGTGGCTTGTAGCCAGCTACAGTGCATTCATAGAGGTAAGTCTCCCAATTATAGTCGGGCATTTTCACTGCATGATAGGGCATGATCTGTGCTGTTCTCAAAAGTGCAGAGACAATCCAAACGTTATTAATTATCCAATCAGTCTATTGCCAATCATTAGGAAAATGGTGAAAAGTGTCATTAACAGATCTGTTAAATAGCACTTAGACACATTAATCTTCACACCACTGCCATTGTGTTTTATTGACCACTCTGCTCTGACCTCATCACAGTCTTGTTCCAGTCATATTTTTGATGGTGAGGTAAGAGTGACTCCCTTTGATATCAAGGTAGCGCTCGACCACTTGTGGCATTAAAAAGCCTTGTTAAAATTGAAGTCAGTGGGCAGCAAACTCCAGTAATAGGAGCTGTACCTTGCATAGTCAAGGATCAATCACCCGGCCTCAGGATATCTCATTGTGAATGTCTCAGGGCAGTGTCCCAGGCACAAACATTTCCGTTGTTTTATCAGGCAGCTTTCCTCCCAAGGTGAGAGCAGGTGTTCACTATTGACTTTACAATATTCAATTCCATTGGTACTTTAGCAAATGAAGCCATCTATGCCTGCAAAGAATAAGACTTCAGCAACACCCATGGCATGTAACATTTGTGGCACAAAAGTGATCATCTCTCACAAGAGGGTATCTAACGATCTACTCTTGGCTTTCAATGGCATTACCATGGCTAAGTTCTATCAATATTCTGGGAGTTATCATTGACTAATAATATTGTAGTTGGATGGGTGGGTGGGTCAGAGACAGGGGATTCTGCAGTAAATGACTTATTCACATAATTCCATCATATGCATGTCAAGGTGAGTCCAGTCCCAATAGCTCTTTAAGCTCTCAAAGCAGCCGAATTGATTAGCACCCATTGAAATCTTTTCCTTCACCACAACACACGGTGGATGAAGTGCAACAGGCCCTGATATGAAGAAGGACAAGGGCAGTAGGTGCTTTGGAATACTACAAACTACAAGTTTCCCTAATGTCATACACCATTCTGATTTAGAAATATATCATTAGTCCAATTCCTGGAACTCTGCACTTAACGGCACCGTAGAGAACCTTCACCATTGATTCAAGGAAGTGGCTCACCACTACTTTCAGAAGTGCTATGACAGTTGATCAACAAATGCTGGCCTTGCTGTTGACATCCAGATCCTGAAAATTAATTAAACAAAAGTTGCATCCTAACGATACCCTAGAAGTGGCAAGAGGAGGCAATAGTGAACAGCTATTTGTGAATAGGAAAAAGTTATACTTTTAGTCAAAATATGATTGGATACAATGCAAGTCTAGGAGATACTGTGAATAGACCTTGTTCACCTTTCTGTGATACTGGACTGTCAGTGTACCCATAGCCTCCACATATAATTTGGCTTTGTTGATCATTGGAAAGACCAAGAGCTTCAGTCTGTCCTCATCCATATTAACATTCAAGGTCGCTGTCAGGAAGTCCTCAAAGCAATGTAGTCAGAATTTGAATGTGTTCTGGGCGTCAGAGGATTGAGAGTCTATGTTGAGTCTTCCTGGTTTCAGGTATTGCTCCAATTTCTATGAAAATATAGTCAATAAAATTGATGCACCATCAATTACCACAAAAGACTGAGGTTGCAAAACTGATAGGCTTTTATTGGCTATAGACTGGAGTACCAACCCCAACCTCATCGACTGATCATGGCAGGAACAGTGGGGAGCATGCAAAAGGTAGGATTGGTCTCAGGAGGCATGTCCAGCTGGGAGTAGCCAATCACAGTATAACAGTGGTTTACCACAGTCCACCTGTGTCTAGATGACAAGGAGATAAACATGTTTTAATTTGAGAGATGTTGACTTAAGGTGGTACTTAAAGAGATAACAGCTTTGAAGCATAATCAATGCTACAAATGCATCATCTTCGTTTATGTATTTTCCCTGCAATCCATACCTCTTCCTGACTGGTTATTGTCTTAATGTTTCATATTCAGAAATGAATATTTACAAATGAATCCATTTTGATAAGGGCAGCATGGTTGGTGTAGCGGTTAGTGCAACACCTTTACAGCGCCAGCGATTGGGACTGGGGTTTGAATCCTGCAATCTCTGTAAGGAGTGTGTACATTCTCCCCGACTCTGTGTGGGTTTTCCTCGGGGCTCTGGTTTCCTCCCACTGTTCAAAACATACTGGGGGTTGTAGGTTAATTGGATGTAAATTGGGTGGCATGGACTCATGGGCCAAAATGGCCTGTTACCGTGCAGTATCTCTAAATTAAAACATTGCAAAATTTTTAAATTATCTCTGAAGCTTCATGGAATAATCAACTTCTACCATCCTAGGCAGGAAATATCATTGCATTTCCTCCCTTTAATGTTGCTTGTCTGAGCCTATTTCTAAGGCTTTCAATGTTCAGTCATGCATTTCTCACCCCTCTCTCTGTGCAAGGTTCTCTCACTTGTGTCACTACATCTCTGAACTCTAGTTCTTCTCAGACAGAAGAGAGTCCAACTGGTGTACTCAGCAGCATTTCCTCTGCAATCAATAACACTTGAATACCAAGATTGAATGGGCTAAAACATTTCCTTTTCATAGCTAGCTTTAATAAGTGCTGTTACTAAGATGTTAGTATTAACAAAATTGTAAAAAAAAAGCACTTAAAACTAATAATGCTTAATTTTGTTTTTACCTTTTTAGATTTTTAGAAGTTGTCTTAATGTCTGATGCAAGACAGATTGCCCAATTAGCCCTAATTTTCAACAAGTCTGGCTTTGGAATTTGGAGCTTTCACTTGAGGGAATATATTGTAAATACTTGAACACAGACATCAGCAGAGAATTCTCTTAGCTTTAGGCTAGGTGTGTTAAACTATTATTGAAAACAGTTTCCCTGTTTGTTAGGATTATATATCCTGTTATGTACAGATTTAATATTTGGCAGATTGTGCTCCACACCCTTCACATTCTTTGTGACTGAAAGGGAAATCAAATCCCTTTACAATTTGTGAAACATTGTAAGTATTCCTTTTGACCTCCTTAGTTGGAAATCTATGAATAATCAGAAAATAGTTTCACACACAGAGCACAGTGTTAATTCTCAACATGGAGGGAGAGACCAGTCAAGCCTAATATAGTGTGCTAAAAGAGAGAAAGGAGGATCGAGACACATGCTTTCACTTCACAGCAGGACTCAGGAATTTATGGAGAAAAGTCAGAGAAATTAAATCTGGGTAAAAATGAGACATTGAAGTGATTTGTAAAAGTTTTCAAAATATCAAAGATAATATTGGATTTCAAATAGCCTGGTGTACCTTTTCCTGACAATTTGTTCACCTTGGTGCTAAGTTTAAAAAAAAGCTTGAGTGCAGTGATTGGAAATCCGTGAGCATGAAGGGACTGCAGGCAATAGGGACTGAATTGCCAGAAATGATTTTTAACCATGCAGGTCTGGTAAAGGGGCTCAGTTAAAATGCTGGCCTTGGGAAAACATTCCTGTGGAGCTGAAGTAGCTTTCTTGAATTCTGGTAAAACTTGAAGGGGTCTCAGCAAACCTGTCCACCATCTGCAAGGCTCAAGTCAGGAGTGTGATGGCACACAATCCACTTGTCTGGAAGGGCAAAGCTGCAACAACCCTTTAGACCACATGGGACACAGTAGTTAGCTTGATAGGCACCCTATCCCACTCACACCACTAGTAATGCACAGTAACATGTTTGTTCGACCTACAGCAACTCACGAAGCTCTTTAAAGAACACCCTCTGAACCCATGACCCCTGCCAGCTAGGACAAGGGAGCCACAGTTAACACAGGGTGGAACAGTTAGTGTAGGGAGACACAGTTAGCACAAGGGAGCATGGTTAGCACAGGGCGGCATGGTTAATGAAGGGTGACATGGTTAGTGTAGGGAAGCACGGTTAGTGCAATGCAGAATGATTAGCGTAGGGTGACACAGTTAACTTCGGGTGGCATGGTTAGCTTAGCGATTAGCAGAACATTGTTATAGCTCCAGCAACTGGGGTTCAAAACTGGCGCTGTCTGTAATGAGTTTGTATGTTATCCCCGTGTCTGTGTAGGGATGCTGCAGTTTCCCCCACCACACTTAAAAAGGTATTGGGTTTATTTGGGTGGCACAGGCTCATGGTTCGGAAGGACCTGTTACTGAGCTGTAAGTCTAAAAAAAAGCACAGGAATACCACTATCTGGAAATTGCTCTCTGAGCCACATAGCATCCTGACCTGGAAATATATTGCCACTCCTTCACCTTCACTGGGCCAAAATCCTGGAACTCCCTCCTTAACAACATTGTGGGTGTATCCAAGTCTCAAGGGCTGTAGCAGTTCAAGAAGTCAGCTCACCACCACTTCTCAAGGACAATTAAGGATAGGCAATTAAGTGCGAGTCCCTGATTGAGTTTGTCATTGAGCAGTCTGATTGTGGAGGGGTAGCATCTGTTCCTGAACCTGGTGGTGCGTGTCAGTGAGAACAGAGCATGTGCTGGGTGGTGTGGATCCTTGATGATTGCTGCTGTTCTTTGATGGCAGCGTTCCCCATACATGTTCTAGATGGTGGGGAGGATTTTGATGTGATGTGTGCTTTACAGTCAAGGGTATTGATGTCCCCATACCAGTCCATGATGCTGTCAGTCAGCACACTTTCCACCACTCATTTGTAGAAATTTGTCAGGGTTTATCTGTAAACTTGGTGGTGGGGGAGGGGGGTGAATCAGGGTGTTATCTATAACGTTGTTGTTCACCTTTCAAGTGGTAGAACCTGCTGATGCAGCGATTGTTAAATGTTTTTAAAGAATATGACTGAAAATGAAGTGTTTTAAGGTTTATATATTCAAGCAAGCAAAGCTTATTCTGTGTAAGTACAGTATAGTATTTTTGTCTTTTAAACTGTTAATTCTTAATGCAGATGTATTAGTTAGGTATTGTAAGGGTAAGTCTCAAGCAACCGGAAAATATACTTATCCAGCATCCTCCAACCCCCATAGGCGCTGGATACCAGGGGTTTTACAGTTTAGCACTGCAGAATGCCCAAAATACTATTTGGAACTTTATCTCATGAACCTCATGCAATTTCTATTAGAACTATTGCGTAGCTACTTGATTTATTATCTTTTTTTCAACTTTTTGACTAACTTTGAGACAACCTCTTTATCCTCCTTCAGTACCTCATGACAAATTAAGACACTGGACCAGGAGCCAGAGGACTGAAGCATTGATTCAGAGACCAGAACTTGATTTCCGCCCTGGCAGCTCAAGAGCTAACATTCAATAAACCTGGAACTTGAAAAGATGTTGTTTCAGTAACAGTGGGTGTGCAATTTCTGTTAAAACCCATCTGATCAACCACAGTTCTCAAAGGAGGAAAACAAGATTCTTCCTTGTCTAATCTATGTGACATGGTAGAATTTAGACTGGCTCCTCAGTTCAAAGGTAATAAACGATGGAAAATATCTACCAGTTATATCCCCATGGACATCACAAAAAGAAAACAAAGATAAAATCCAGACGAAATCGGATTTCTTCAAGCAGACAAAAAAAAACAACTCCCAAAGATGAAAGACTTTTTCATGAAGATTAAATAATATCAATCACAATTTTAATTATAAAATTATCAAATTTATCAGGTATTTTAAGCAGTGGAAATAGACACATATCATTAATATCAAAAAATTATTTTCATTTTTATCCTGATGTGGATCTATTCCAGGCTATTGTTGTTTTGTAAGGTCTCCTGTCTCCCATCTTCCATTTGCATCTACATCATTTCCTCCATTGATATTCAACTTCAAAACAAAATCCATTCCATGTTGGGATATTATAATTTCATAAAATCTTGTATTTAAATTACATAATTCACTCACACTTCAGCAGTCCAGTTTTAAAAATGCATAATTTAATGAGCAATAAAGACCCTAATGTTGGGAATTCATTTTGCAACTGAAATACTAATGCTAACTTGATCTCTTCACCAATCCTGCCTAACCTGCACAGCAGTCCTCAAATTATTTTTATTGTGGATTCCAGCAATGTAGTACTTGGCTTTTATATCAGCTCACCTTGAAGGGGACTCCTCTGCATAAGATTGGTACAAAAGTTAAAACTCAAAGGACTTCATTTAGCCACCTCAGAATCAGAATTTATTGTTGTGAACATGTGACAAAATTTGTTGAATGGTGGCCACATGACAGTGAAAATATTGTTATAAATTACATTTCTTTCTTTTTTTAAAATATTTTTATTGAGTTTAACATATAAATCCTACATATATAGTCTTTAATAAAATAAATAGCAGGTCATATGATATATGTAGGAACTAGAAAAAGAATCACTGGAGCCTCCAAACTTCTTAAATCTTCCAGTCATGATAGTATTCTATGAATAGGCCCATAAATTATATTTCAAAAGTAAAATTAATAGTGCAAGGATATAGGAGAAAGTGAGGTCATGTCTGTGGTTCATTGTCCATTCAGAAATCTGATGACAAAGGGGAAGAAGCTGTCCTTGTGCCGTTGGGTGTCTGTCTTCAGGCTCTAGTATCTCGTTCCTGATGGTAGCAGTGTGAAGAGGGCCTGGGTGGTGGAGATCCTTGAGGACAGAGGCTGCTTTCGTAAGACACCACCTCTTGTAGATGTCCTCGATTAAGTGAAGACTGATGCCCGTGGTGTCATTGGCTGAGAAAACAACTCTCTGGAGTTTTTTCTGTCATTTGTATTGATTGGTGCCTCCATACCAGACAAAATGCTCTCCACGGTATACCTGCAGAAATTTTTTAGATCATTGCGACATACCAAATCTCCTCAAATTCCTAGCGAAGTATAGCCGCTGGCGAGTACTCTTTGTGATTGCGTCAACATGGAGCCCCCAAGACGGATCTTCAAAGATGCTGATATCCAGGAATTTGAAGTTCTCGACCTTCTCCCCTGCTGACTCCTCGATGAGAACTGGTTCATTTTCTCCTGATTTCCTCCTGAAGACCACAATCTGCTTTTTGGTTTTGCTAACATTGAGTGCAAGGTTGTTGGTGTGACACCACTTATTTAGCAGATCTGTCTCCCTCCTGTCACTTCTTCAGAGCTGTCTGTGATTCTCCCTTCATCCGTGGTGTCATTGGCAAATTTGTAGATGACATTTGAATTGTTCCTAGTGACACACTAGGAGTGTGTGGAGTGAATCGAGCAGTGGGCTAAGCACACATCCGTGAGGAATAAAACACAAAAGTTTGCAGACACTATCGTTGAAGAATGCTAGAGAAACTCAGCAGGCCAGACAGTGTCATTTATATGGCAAAGATAAAAATAGTAACATTTTGGATTTGAGCCCTTGATGACTTCAGTTATGTACAGGTAGCCCTTAACTTACGACCTACGCGAGTTATGTCCACCCGCACATATGTCCGAAAATAAAAAAAATACCGTACATATGATGAGATTCTTCATTAAAGGTTCAATTGTTGAATTTATTTTTGAAAAATTGTTTTAATACCTTTTAAGACATGTAAATCCGACTTATGAACAATCCGAGTTATGACTAATCCTTTCCTTTGTAAAGGACGCTGTTTGACCTGCTGAGGTTCTCCAGCATTGTGCTTTTTTCTTTTTCTTTTAACACATCCGTGAGGTGTTGATCATGTGAGGAGGAGACTATGTTTCCAATTTGTACTGTTACGAGCCCAGAGGACCCCAAAAACCAGCAGCATTAGATATTCACCAAGACAAATGGTTTCTTAAACAAAAGTTACTTTTAATTATCTTTAAACAAGAAAACAGAATCACACTTTAACTTATCACTATTGACTTAACTAACCTAACTTAACCCCCTTCTAATTCTAAGCACACATGTGTGTAATGTGTATGTAAATTCAGAAAACTTCTTTGGTTCACAGTCCAATCTCACTTCTCATTCCTCCAAGTTCACTGGTTGCAGGCAATTCTTAGACTGTGCACAGAATTTAACATGTATAAAGTTCACCAGGCTTTGGTGCTTGAAAGATAAATGGTTACCACTCAGGAAGATTCTTGTCAGTTTTCAGGCAGAGATTTGTTGTACGATGGACAACCAGCCACCTCAGTGTCTTGCTGACAAAACCTTCCCCCTTCAGGGTTCTCCAGATGATAACCTCTTTTTTTTCAGGTCACCACAGAGTGCCTTTTTGTTTCCCTTATTCCAAGTGAAACATTAGACAGCCAGTCCTCTCCTCTTGCATGAAACATAAGGGCTTTGATAAGGCTGAATCAAGCACTTATAAACCGTCTTCCACATGGGGTTTTCCACAAGCTTGCCAGCTTGTCCTGTTCCAGTCCCAACTGCTGTTGTTGACTGTTACACTGTAGAAGTGATCTCTGTGTGTCTTTCTCTCTCTCTCTCTCTCTCTCTCTCTCTGAGAGAAAGCCTGTTTGACTCTCTCTGCTTGCAAAACCACATGACCCTCTTAGAACAGCAAGTTCTCTTCCAGACAGAAGGTGGCTCTGACAAGCTCTTTCATCTTTTGTCTTTTGGCAAACACCAATCCATTAGTGAAGTCTCTTGGGCACTCTCCAAAGCTCTTGCAAAAGCTGTGGTGCCGATATGTCTAGCTCCAGTATTTCAAATAAGATCTGTTTTAAAGACATCTCTGCCCTACGAAAGGAGCTACCTGCTTGGGCTGCAGGAAAAAGGGCCACTACCAATGTGTCTGCAGGTCCAGAGCCCCATCTCAGAGCAGCATGGCATGTATGCAAGGTGTGCAAGGTAAGGCAAGTGCCATTTTACCCACTCCTGCTGCCGTCCTCTGCGCAGCAGCAACCCTCACCAGCAACATCACTTCCACACCCGACGATGTCACTTCCAACTTCTTCACTGGTATTGGCAGTGTGGTCAACATGGAGGCCCGCCATCTTGGGCTTCAGGCCTCCCCACTGACGATGAAGATGAGGCACCTATCCTGGCATCAATTACCTTGGACCAAGCCAGCCCTCACCCAATCACGAACTCCATGATGCAGATCGAGGTGAATGGGCACAAATCAAACTGCCTCTTCGACAGTGGCAGCAATGAAAGTTTTATCCACCCTGAGGTGGCCCGTAGAATCTTGATTCCCCATTTGGCTGATGACCGGGTCTGTTTCGATGGCGGTGAAAGACCAGCGGACTTATATCCAGGGGTACTGTGTGGCTTTGCAGACGGAGAGTGTGTGTGTGTGTGTGTGGGGGGGGGGGGGGGGGGCTGGAAGTGTTATAAGGACTTCTTATTGTTGGTCATGCCCCAGCTCTGTGCACCAATCCTCCTGGGCCTCGACTTCCAAAGTCAGTTCAGGAGTGTGACGATGGCATTTGGGGGGGCCCCAACCTCTGCTCACCATGTATAATCCTCTCACTGTGTATAATCCGCAGCTTACGGACCACCCCCCACCCCCAGTCGAGCACCCAGCATTCGGCACTGTCCTGCAGCCTCACCACTTTGTGTGTGGTCCCTCCGTCACTATTTGCAAACCTCACCCCAGATTGTAAACCAATCGGCACCAAGAGTAGGAGCTATAGCACTGAGGATATGGTGTTCATACGGGCTGAGGTTCAGCGACTCTTGGCAGAAGGGATCATAGCCCCTAGCTCCAGTCCCTAGAGGGCGCAAGTCTTCATGGTCAGAGTGGCGGGCAAGCCCTGGATAGTGATTGACTACAGTCAAACCATCAACCGCTTCACCCAGTTGGATGCGTACCCCCTACCCTAGATAGCCTACTTGGTCAATAAAGTCACACAGTACAGAGTCTTCTCAACCATTGATCTCAAGTCGACCTATCATCAACTCCCCCTTCACCTGAGCGACCGGCTCTACATAGATTTTGAGGCCGATGGCAGACTTTTTTACTTCCTGCGGGTGCCTTTCAGTGTTACTAACGGTGTCTCTGCTTTTCAGAGGGTTATGGATCGGATGTCACCATCTGCGGCCATGACCAATAGGACCACAACTCGAACCTCGCTAAGTTCTTGTGTACGGCCAAGTCTCTCAACTTGACATACAATAAGGACAAGTTGTTCAATACAGTTTGTCTGGCCCTCCTCAGTTGTGTCATGGCACATGGTGTCATAGCCCTGGACCCTGACCGCATGCGACCCCTAATGGAGCTCCCAGTCTCAACCACCCTAAAGGCGCTGAAATGGTGCCTGGGGCTGTTTTCCTATTATGTACAATGGGTGCCCAATTACACCGATAAAGCCCACCCCCTGAAAGTCCACAACTTTCCCGTTATCGGCGGAAGCCCAAGCTGCATTCTTTCTGATCCGAGGAGACATCGCAAAGGCCATGATGCATGCCGTGGACGAGTCCATCCCATTTCAGGTAGAGATCGATGCCTCCGATTTCACACTGGCTGCCACTCTTAACCCTGCAGGCAGCCCAGTAGCTTTTTTCTCCTGCACCCTGCACGGTTCTGAGATATATCACACCTCGCTCGAGAAGGAGGCCCAAGCGATCGTTGAGGCAGTGCGCCACTGGCGTCATTACCTGGCCAGTAAACGTTTTACCTTACTGACAGACCAGAGGGCCATGGCCTTCATGTTTAATACTAAACAGCGAGGTTAAATCAAGAATGACAAGATTCTTAGGTGGAGGATCGAGCTCTCGACCTATAATTATGACATCTTGTACTGACCAGGTAAACTCAACGATCCCCCAGGTGCCCTATCCTGGGGGACGTGCGCCAGAACTGTGCTGAATGTAAGTCGTAGTTCTACCGGCCAAGAAGGCACTCCTCATTGAGGCCAAACACCCTTTTGAATGGCTTAGTGTTGATTTCAAGGGCCCTCTACCCACTACAAATAGGAATACCTACTTCCTGACGGTGGTGGATGAGTTCTTCAGGTTTCCCTTTGCTATTCCCTGCCCAGATATGACCTTGGTGACAGTCATCAAGGCGCTGCGCAGTATCTTCACCCTGTTCGTGTACCCTGAGTACATCCACAGCGATTGGGGGACCTCATTCATGAGTGAGGAACTTCAACAGTACTTCCTGGTCAGAGGCATGGCCACCAGCAGGACCACCAGCTATAAGCCCAGGGGTAATGGCCAGGTGGAAAGGGAGAATGCCACTGTCTGGAAGGCGGTGATCCTGGCCCTTAGGTCCAAAAACATGCTGGTGTCCCGTTGGCAGGAAATCTTGCCGAAGCGCTTCATGCTATCCGATCGCTCCTGCGCACCGCGACTAAGACCACCCCGCATGAATGTTTGTTTGCTTTCCCTAGGAGATCAGCGAATGGTGCCTCCATTCATCCTTGGATGGCAACCCCAGGGCCGGTCCTGCTACAGCGATACATGAGGGGCCATAAGACGGATCCACTGGTGGAAGCGGTATACCTCATACACACAAACCCGCAATATGCGTTCGTGAGGTACCTTGATGGCCACGAGAACATTGTGTCTATCTGAGACCTGACAAGGGCCGGGGATCCCAAAACTGCCCTGCCTGCCACTGTCCATCCCACGGAGCAGACCACCTCGCACGGGAGCGTAATTCTGGAGGCTGAGCCACCCGGCTCTCCTCTCTAGGAGTCGGTCCTCTGGGAGGCATCAGATCTCCCTTCCTCCCGGGAGCCCTCAAGCATTAAATCAAGAATGCCCCCCCTCCCTCAGGACTGCTTCCCTTCCCAGACAGCAGAGCTCGGACACGCCTGCCCTCTGACGGTCCTGCAGAAGGAGGAAGTCGCTGTTGCGGCTAAACCTCTAGCAATTTTTTTTCTTCTCTCTCTCCCTCTCTCTTTGGACCAGCCCAAGTCTTCTGTGCAATAAAGCCTATTGTTCCCCTCAAATCTTTGTCATTGCGATTATTGGAGCAGCTGATAGTGCCCAACAAAGGGTTTAGAATAGGATGGACTCAGAACTCAAAACTTTTCTTCAAATGGGGTTTTGCAGCAGGTTTGCAAAACTTGCAGTCTTCAACACCAACTGCTGCAGTCAACTGACTTTCTCTCCCCAAAGAAAAGCAAGTTTTATGCTCTCTATTTGCAAAACCACATGATCCCTGGTAGAACAGCAGACTTCAACCAGAAATTTGGATCACTGGCACCAGTTTAGCAATAAAAGATGAATCAGTCTGTGAGCCTTGACATTTGTTCTGACATGTTGTTCCTTTAGAGACAATAGTCCATTTCAATTCTACATCAGTCCATTTTAACACTTACTTGTGAAGTCTCCACAGGTGCTCTTCATGGTTTCTGTAAAGTTAATGGCTGATATGAAGGCTCCATCTGCACAGGGTTTTACATTCCAAATCAAATGTTTGTTTGTGAAATGTAACTGAGATGTTTGTTTGTGAAGTGTACCTAAACTAAACCCCCACAATCTATACCTTTTTAAGATGTATGTCATCATAATTTTATTAATCCATTCCATAACATCAGTTACATTCTAAATGTAGTATTATGTGACAATAATGGAACCTTTAGCTTTACCAGCATTAGCTGGTATCTTGCGTAATATTGACCTTGTGAGAGATGGGAAAATTGACCTAAAATTATGAACATGGAAGAAACTAAAGTTCATCAGTAAAATGGCTGAAACCAGTTCAAACAGGATAAGTTTGGGGCTTAGGATGCAGGAAAACAGAGTCAGCACGATTAACATAAGAATCTTCTATCCTTTGTGACAAGACCATAGGACTAAGATAAGGAATGGTAAGGTACAATAGAATGTAGGAAGTTGAGGTAGTCTGGATCAGATAAGGGTCTCCTAGCCCTGGACAGAAGTACCAAGTCATACATTTCTAATTAGCTAACCATACACAGATTTATACATATGAAATTAGCCAACCCTAGATAGAATGAGTCAACTCTGCATATCAAGAGACTGTAGCCCCGAGAATCAGGAAGGTGTGAATAAGGACAATGACATGAAGGGACACCGACAGGATAACCCCCCCTGGTTCTCCAAGTATACTGAAATTGCACGTAGGCAGGCAGGATTGCCTAATGCCAAACCTCTCCAGCAGGAGGCAGAAGAATGTAAGGGGGAGGGTATTCCTACACTGAAATCAACTGTATAAAAGTTGGGTGAGCCCCAGTGTGTGTGTGTATTCCCAGGGTAAGGGGAAGCACCCAACTTTGCATTGTTGTAGTAATAAATGTTCTTTGTTCTCAATTTTTGTCTCGAGCAATTTCTTTAAAGGCACTTTAATTCCTAACAAATGGGGGCTCGTCCGGGATCACACTCCCTCCACTGACAGAGTACCCCGACGACGAGAGTAGGTGCACCCCGGCTGATTCAGCTGGACTCACGGGCGACGGGTGGCTGGTCAGTGGAAGAAGCGAGTGATATCCGAGAAGAGGCATTGAGAACAAACGGCGGAAGGACGCGCGCTAGAGCAGTACTGCCAGAACTCGGTAAGAGTATTTTACTTGTTCCTAAGTATGGGAATAGCGGGCAGTAGAGATGAGAGTCCTGACACAGGACGTGACCACCAGATAGCTACGTACAGCCCGCTTGGGATGATGTTATCTGAGTGGGGCACAGGAAAGACCCGCGGTAAAGACAAACTGACGACGGTCAGGTATTGTTGTAATGAATGGGTGAGATACCCGGTTAAAGGGAGCTCCGTGTACTGGCCAAAATTCGGATCCGAGGATGAATGGATGTGTGAAGCTTTGAACTTATGGCTCTATCAAAACCAGCCAGACAATGTTGAGAGCAGGGAATATGCAGCCTGCTGGCTCAAGGGATCCATTGAACAGCTGGTTTTGAATGAGAAAGAATCCAGGGATAAGAGAGAGGAGGAACCTCTTGTCCCTGAATCACAGGGTTGGGATGTGTTACATTCCCTCCCTGCACCCTATGTTCCTCCTATGCCGGCTCCTATCTTTCCTTCCCCTCCTATGACCTACCCTTCTGCACCTTCCCCACCTCCCCCACCACTAGAGAAGAGAGAAGAGAGCAGGAGTGGTATGATAACTTGCTCACAAAGCACTCGATTACCACCTCTGTTGGCAGGAGAGAGAGGTAACTTTAATTCAGAACAGCGTGAGACTCTTCAGGAAGAAAGGGCAGAACCCTTTGATTCATTTCCCAGGGAGCAGGAACCCAGACCTAATAAGCTAGAAACCAATTGGATGAGACCACTGTGGGAAGTTCCCATGGGAGAGGGTCTCGGTTTCGTAAATGTGCCCCTGACCAGTACTGAAGTGTGTAACTTTAAGAAAGAACTGACCTCCCTGATAGAAGATCCCCAGGGATGTGCTGAACAGTTAGACCAATTTTTGGGACCAAATATATATACAATATGGGGGTCTCGACATAGAATCCCCAGCAGGGGAACAATTGGTACTAACAGGTTTTGTTACCAACTCAGCCCCAGACATTAAGAGAAAATTACAAAAGACAGAAAATTGGCATGAGCAGGGAATAACCCAGCTTCTACAGATCACACAAAAAGCATTTGTCCAGACATCTGAGGATAAGCAGAAAGCAAAGGCTAACATTTTGATGCAAGCAGTTAAAGTAATAGTAGATGAGTAACATGGAAAAGGCAGGGACTGTGTGCCAGCTCCTGAATGTTGGGAGAAGTGCAGGGAGTGGGAGAGTAGAGACCAGAGATAATTTCATAAATCACGACTTCCCACTTCAGTCACTGACCAATATTGATTAAAATTCATGCTAAAACTTAAATGTCATAAAGGATCATTTTTCAATACTGAAGAATTAGCGAATTTAACTACCAGTTAATTCCAATTTATGAAATAAATTGTATTCAAATGTGATTTTGCACAGGGACTACCTGAGAATAGTGATGTTATAACATTTGCAGGGAGAAATGTTTGCGCAAATAGGGTGAGTTCTATACATCTTAACTTTAAGTGTATGTGAGATAAAGAAAGGATCTGATGTGTAAAGTGGCTGGATCAGCCAGTTGAAGGGGGAGTGTGCATGTCCCTTTAAGTGCACTGTGGCACTTGAAATTGAGGCTTCAGGCTCTTGTCTTGCAGTTAGAGGTATGGAGCCCTATCAACACATTTAATACATTTCTTCTACACATTCAGCAGTCAAGGTCCGTGAGTTTAAAGATCACCCACCTCTGGAGAATAAAGATACCACTGGGGATTCCTATGGGGATTCCTATAAGTTTAATCATTCATTTCTCTGGTGCATTTTCCTCCGGAGTGAAATTAATGCCTCAGCACAATTTCTCTGTATTGCCGCTGTTATTTAATTCATGATAACTTTCCCCCATTCATCAGGTTTATATTTAAATCCGGTAGTGCGGAAGTTACATTGTAAATAATCACGGAGGTAAATCCTGCGCAACTGGATTCAGCTTAATGGAGAAATAAACCTGCGAACTGGTCTATGGTGGTGTGTGAGTACTGCAATAGGTGGAATATGATTTAAATTGGTGGCATAGTTCAGAACAATTGGGTGCATAAGAATAATAATATCATTAAGAACTCACAGATCTTGTACCAGATGCTATTCAGTACATCTTGACTTAAGGACTGGAGAAATTGGCATGTTAGAATGAGATTGGCATGGCACCAATATTTCTTGATTCAATAATGACTCCACAAGCTCCAGGATTCATGCAGCAGAACTTTTAAGTGGAATATAATAGAAACTAGCCTGTACTTAAATTATTGTGTGTGCAATCTTCATAAGAACATCTTTTAACTTTTTTTTGGTGCCTGTTTTACAGACTGTTTTAAATAAGGCCAGCTCCTGTGAGCTGTGGCACAAGGCATTTTACTTAAGGCAGAACTAAAGGTTGAATATGTTTCAAGTTCTCTTGCAGGGGCTCTTGTGCTGCAATGTCTGTTATGTACTCACTCTAACAAATTGGAGGGTTGTGCCCCATACAGACAAGCAGCTCCAACTGCATTTTAATAAGGTCTAACATATTCAAAACCCATGCAAATATGGTTTGTGTTTCATTTTACAATTTTTACACTAACACAAGGGAAAGTCAGATTGTTACAAAGTGCCGTAATTTAACATTTTTTTTCGTTTCTTTAATGGTTTATTCAGTTATTGTTGTATTTTACTTGTCTTTTGATTATTCAGTTATTGTTGTATTTTATTGCAGTTTTCAATGAGCTTTACATTTATTGTGTTTTATTCAGTTCTTATTGTATTTTATTGCAGTTTTCAATGAGCTGAAGAGGACATCAGATACGAGCCACAATCAAACGGAACCGCCTGACTACTGCTACTCGTTCGCTGCTGAAGGCAGCGCTTCTCACAGACTGCTACTCGTTCGCTGCTGAAGGCAGCGCTTCTCACAGACTTCGTCGGGACAACACTTACAAAGGTCGTGTGCTTCAAAGACACTGCTTCAATATTTCAACGTATGGGATGGACTAGACTCTTTACTGAGAACTGGAGCCTGATACTCCAAACCCTAATAAGCAGCTGGACTCACTCCCCTGACCTTCATGGTGCTCCCCTACCTAAAGACTTTACACAGACATTACAATTCGGTTATTGACCAGCTGGGTAAAACTACACCTTACACTTGAAAGATCAGTGTTACTGATCTAAAAGAAAAGTGAGGAGAGGGGGGGGGGGGATCAGTCACACTGACACTAGTAACCAAAGATCAGTAACACTGATCATGGTGAAAGATCAGTATTACTGATCTAAAAGAAAAGTGAGGATTGTGAGAGATGGGAAAATTGACCTAAAATTATGAACATGGAAGAAACTAAAGTTCATCAGTAAAATGGCTGAAACCAGTTCAAACAGGATAAGTTTGGGGCTTAGGATGCAGGAAAACAGAGTCAGCACGATTAACATAAGAATCTTCTATCCTTTGTGACAAGACCATAGGACTAAGATAAGGAATGGTAAGGTACAATAGAATGTAGGAAGTTGAGGTAGTCTGGATCAGATAAGGGTCTCCTAGCCCTGGACAGAAGTACCAAGTCATACATTTCTAATTAGCTAACCATACACAGATTTATACATATGAAATTAGCCAACCCTAGATAGAATGAGTCAACTCTGCATATCAAGAGACTGTAGCCCCGAGAATCAGGAAGGTGTGAATAAGGACAATGACATGAAGGGACACCGACAGGATAACCCCCCCTGGTTCTCCAAGTATACTGAAATTGCACGTAGGCAGGCAGGATTGCCTAATGCCAAACCTCTCCAGCAGGAGGCAGAAGAATGTAAGGGGGAGGGTATTCCTACACTGAAATCAACTGTATAAAAGTTGGGTGAGCCCCAGTGTGTGTGTGTATTCCCAGGGTAAGGGGAAGCACCCAACTTTGCATTGTTGTAGTAATAAATGTTCTTTGTTCTCAATTTTTGTCTCGAGCAATTTCTTTAAAGGCACTTTAATTCCTAACAACCTGCAGCATGCTGATTTGTTGTTGATGATCTTACTCATCCAGTCCATGCACTGACAAGCACATTCTCCTTGTACTTTAAAAGTAAAATTTACTTGGGCTGCGTGCTACTCTATTGGGACCCTGGCATAAACCCTCGGTTTATCTCCTAGTGCAAATCCTTGCTCTAAATGTTGTTGCTGTGTGTCAGGAACATTGGGCGCCAGGAGCCTGATATAAGTCCTGGACAGGGATGCTGCTCAAGGCTGCGTTCTGGCGAACACAATGGGTGTGAGCCAATGCCGGCATCTGGATGCACCTGCTCTGGGTGATGATGGACCATATCTCCCTCTTCACTTCCTCTGGGACATGAAGGAAGCTGCTGTCTTGTCCTCTTTTTGTTTGCTCACACAGGTTTCCCCAACCTAGACACTTTTCTGTAGTAACTACATAACATACAACGTGAAGAGTGAGACTTTAGGATCTGAACGGTCTGTCAACCCATCAGGCAGGTGAGGCCAGTCCTCAGCAAAGACCCATGCTCACCATGCCAGCCAGGGTATAGCCCCGAGTCCCACATCCCAGCACTGAATGGCTCCATTGCTCACCCAGCCCACTCAACATCATCCCTCAGAGGCAACCTCTCCTCGATGAGCTAACAGTGCTACAGGAACACCAGCAGAGGGCAGGGGTTGGCATAAGGTATCCAGTAAGGAGATTTAGGGTTCATGTCTGACATCTAGCACAATCATGGGGGAGGAGCAGGTGGAAGCACTGGATATGCAACACAGCAATGGGGAAAGCAGAGTTCTTGTCTGGTATCTGGCATGACAATGCAACTCTCTGTAAACAATCCTATAATGACTCCCGTTAATGACACTGATACACCATCAATAATCAAAAAAGATTGAAGTTGGGAAACCGGCAGGCTTTTATTAATTAAAGACTGGAACAGCCGTCAACCTCATTGATGGATCAAGGCAGAGTGAAATGGGGAGCTTGCAAAGGACTATGGGTAGGATCAGTCTCACTATCTTACTTTATCATTTTATTCCCTATTCTAATGTAATTAAATTGTCTGACTTGTAGCTTTTCCATGTTTTTTTATACTAATTTTTAAAAATCCTTTCTTTTCCTTTTATATTAATCATACAAAGCATCTGGCAACGTGATTTGAGTTTTTCTCTTTTACTATTTTCTTTTTTTTATTAATCCGTTGAGACTGCTTAATGCTTATAAAGGTAAGTTTTAGTCGATAAGATTTTCGGAGATCCAAGTTAATGACCATGAGTCAGAAAGCAGGATTGAGATAAAGAATCTGGTTGTGTGGTGCCAGGACAACAATCTTGCTTTCAATTTCAATAAGATTCCACCTGCATTGAATTCGCCCATCGTTATTGAATGAAGATCTACCGGGACCAATGCCTGAAGAGGGCGCACAAAATCAGTGAACCGGTGCGGACTCGAAAGGCCAACATGGCCTGTTTCCGCTCCGTAAATGGTTATATGGTTATTAGAGATTTTTCTAAAAAATGGTATATATTATTTAGAATATGAATTATGCCTTATTTAGTTTGTGTAATCATCCATATCAACATTTAATTGTATAAGTTCTTTATTAAAATTAATAAAAATATTTTAAAAAGAATAATGCAATCCAACCATAGCAGAATAGTATATAATAACTTTCTAATCTTCTTGCTTTGCAAATCTTGCGTTTACCCTGCTTTTTGGTCTTTTACAGGAAGGAAGGTTTTCAATCTTTTTTTGTTTGTGCAAGCAATGGGCGAGGTCAAATACTGAGAAATTATTTTTCTGTTTTGGGCTGAAAATCTGCATTTTTGGATTACCTATGTGTAGATGTCTAGTTAATTCTCTATGAGATAATATTTAATTTATAAGGAAGGTTTTTTTAGTTTATGATTGAGAAGCAGTTTATCAGTATGAGTTAACTTTTAAATGAATCAACAATTCCTGATATTAGCATGCTTTTCAGGAAATGAAATCTGCTTCAAACTGAGATGTGACTCATTTGATTTCATACTTTCCTCTGAGTCAGAAAACCACAGTTTCCACTCCAGACACTACAGTATTAAAAGTTAGGGTGATGGTTCTGTTAAGTGCTACACCGCCAGAGATCCATCTTTGTTAAACCGAGGCTCTGCCTGCTTTCTCTGGTAAACGTAACATAATACTTTCTAGTTCAACCAGGACTATGAAACTAATGACAAGTACTTGTTCTACAATCAAATATCACTTTTTGTTGTATTTGTTGGCTTGCTGAGTGCAAGTTGCTGACATGTTTCCACATTACACATTCATTGTCCGTAAATCATCTTGGGATAACGTGTGGGTGAAAGATGACATACAAGTATGTCTTTCACTTGATAGAAATCAGCTTGATAATTAGATTGCATCCTGAATTTTGTGAACAGCAAGAAATTCTGTTGTCCTTTCTTTATTCTGCTTACACCTGCTGTCAATTTTCGTGGGCTTTCATAATTATTTCAGATGTTCAGAAAACCATCTCAGGATATTGCCAGAGAAGGCTGGCTCCTGTGTGAATAACCAAAGCCCCAAAACTTGAGAAGCTCTTTACTGAGACAATCAGGACTTTGATCAGGATGTGGGATATAGAATAAAGTAAAACCTCTGGTATCCAGTACCTCTGGGGATTGATAGATGCCGGATAAATGAATTTTGCATTTGTTTGAGATTGCATGTTGCGTGGATTGGTGAACTGACAGCTAGGCGGGGGCTCCAATTTTAAACTTTCATATTTTTACCTATTTATTTTCCATGATTTATTTTGCTCGTTGCTCAAGGCTGCTGGTTGCTTGAATTCTGGATAATGGGGATTTTACTGATATATAACTTGACATCGGCGACACTAGATATTATTCTGAAGAAAACTGAGGTCCTCCATCAGCCAGCTCCCCACCATGACTACCAGCCCCCCCACATCTCCATTGGGCACACAAAACTCAAAACGGTCAACCAGTTTACCTATCTCAGCTGCACCATTTCATCAGATGCAAGGATCGACAACGAGATAGACAACAGACTCGCCAAGGCAAATAGCGCCTTTGGAAGACTACACAAAAGAGTCTGGAAAAACAACCAACTGAAAACCTCACAAAGATAAACGTATACAGAGCCGTTGTCATACCCACACTCCTGTTCGGCTCCGAATCATGGGTCCTCTACCGGCATCACCTATGGCTCCTAGAACGCTTCCACCAGCGTTGTCTCCGCTCCATCCTCAACATTCATTGGAGCGCTTTCATCCCTAACGTCGAAGTACTCGAGATGGCAGAGGTCGACAGCATCGAGTCCACGCTGCTGAAGATCCAGCTGCGCTGGGTGGGTCACGTCTCCAGAATGGAGGACCATCGCCTTCCCAAGATCGTGTTATATGGCGAGCTCTCCACTGGCCACCGTGACAGAGGTGCACCAAAGAAAAGGTACAAGGACTGCCTAAAGAAATCTCTTGGTGCCTGCCACATTGACCACTGCCAGTGGGCTGATATCGCCTCACAGTTCGGCGGGCAGCAACCTCCTTTGAAGAAGACCGCAGAGCCCACCTCACTGACAAAAGGCAAAGGAGGAAAATCCCAACACCCAACCCCAATCCACCAATTTTCCCCTGCAACCGCTGCAACAATGTCTGCCTGTCCCGCATCGGACTTGTCAGCCACAAACGAGCCTGCAGCTGACGTGGACATTTACCCCCTCCATAAATCTTCGTCCGCGAAGCCAAGCCAAAGAAGAAAGAAGAACTTGACATAATGTATGGAAAACAAAACAAAGGCAGAGAAGGAAATAGAGAAAGGATATAGAATGGAGAACTGTCTGCATCAACAATGATGCCAATCTAAACCATTCCATCTACCTGCATATGGCTCCTTATTCCTCTATTCTCCACCGGTTTATGTGGTTGTCTAAATGCCTCTGAAACATTGTTACATGTATCTGCTTATCCCACTTCTCCTGGCAATGCATTCTATTTAAAATAAACTTGCCTCGCGGATCTCCTGTTAGCTTTGCTCCTCAGACTTTAAACCTTTAGCTCATACTTTTGAATATCTATCATGTTGGCCCTCAGCCTCTGACACTCCATAGAAAACAGTCCGATTTCTCCTTCTGGTAAATACATTCCAGTCTTGGCAAGATCCTGGTGAATCTTCTCTGCACTCTTTCCAAAGCCTTCACACCCTTCCTATATTATGGCAATCAAAACTGCACACGAAATTCCAAATGTGAAACTCCAAACTCTTAATGAAAGTTTATGTGGTTTATGAAAGACAATAGTGAAGCCTGGAAGGGACAATCTAATTACTGTGGCTTACATTCATCTGCACATATGACCAAAATTGTTTTTTTTTTAAAATCCTATACAGGTAGTATTCTCCCTTGACCCTACCAGGAGGCTGACATCCCGGTTCCTACTGGATTCTCAAGGTAGAGCCGAGTAACTTGGGGCAACAGTGTTACCTCACAACCTATGTTGTGATTTGGAATGCATGCACAGCTTGCTGTCACTCTCTCTCCCTCCCCAGCAATGGCAATCTGTACGTGCGTACTGAATCGGGCCTATCTAAAGAAAATAAAGCTTCTCACGAGAGCTGGGCTTGCTGGCTGCCATGTTGAGATATTTCACCACATTTTACCTCCTTGAATCCGGTTTATTTTTCTAATTCTGTTGCTCAATATTCTGATGGCCAGTCAGATTTTAGAGGCCAGTAGATTCTGCAGGATGCTCAGGATCCGCAGCCACAGAGAGAAAGAAAAGGATTCGGAGATAGAGAATGGAAGGAAATTTATCATTTTACAGGTAGGGCAATTCTGACATATGTCCATTTCGAGATACGACCGATCATCCAGGATGGAGCACCGACGTACGTCAGGGATTATCTTCATACCTGGGGAAAAATCAATCTCATGAAAAAAGTCAACCCCCTATTTTTGGCCAAAAATCTGGAATTTTCCATCTATCTCATGCAAAAGTCGATCCTAGTCTTTCATCTTGGCCCCAGCTGCCCGCAGGCTGGAGCTCCTGGTGCCTCGGTCGCGGATTTCCAACGCGGTCCTGTCTGCCCACAAATTAGAGCACCCACTGTCTGATGATGTAGAAGTCAACCTTGGTCCCAACCACCCCCGTTCCCGCCTCCACACCGACTCCCACACCAGTTCCCACACCAACCTCAGCCTCTGCAAGGCTGACACTTCAAGTATCTCTGTCGCTAGATCCCACAGGCGCAACCACCCTATATCCACTTCCTACTCTTCCTTACCATCTCACCCCTCTACTTACTCAACCGCCATCTCCTCTTTTGAGCTCTCCCTTTCTTCCCAACCCCCCCACTGCTCCCACCCTGATCCCAATTACGGTGTCTGCTGACTATCATGTTTTACTCATGGTTTTTGTTATTTGGTAGGACATTTGTTTTGATGCACAGACTTTATTATTGCTTTAATTCATTGCGTTTTTGTTTTTTATTTGCTTAGAGATCATTTAGACCTGCTACTGATATGGTATTTTGGATTCTTGTGTGAATTTCATCCCCTAAAAAGTAATATCCATGTAATAGCCAACACTATAAATTTAACATTAAAAAATGGTCTAGATAATTTGGCTTTTACATGAGCTTATACGTAAATAGATATCCATCGAATAATGTGATATAAACAATTGAATCACAGAGTAATGGGATATTTACAAAGCATATTCAAGGTAGAGATTAGTAGCTTTTTGGTTACAAATGGAATCAGAGGATGTGAGGTTAAGAGGTTTTGAGGTCATTCAATCTGTAGATAACTCCATTCAGCTGCTCCTCTGTGAACTTGCTTTGAAGGACACCAATTCTGTTCTCCTGTCTTCAAAGGGAGTTCTGTGAAAGCCTCTCTCACTGCTCCTTCTCTGTTATCCCTGCTGCTCTCAAGCTCCATCACCATACCTGATGAAGCCCGAAATGTTGGTAATCCCTTATGGACGCTGTGTGCCCTGCTGAATCTCTCCAGCTTGTTTGAGCATTGCATTGAATTGGTAGAGTAGGACAATTCGCTGAATACCCAGCTCCTGCTTCTGTTTCTGATCTCATCTGATTCTATTAACTGGAACCATATTTCACAGTAGCAAATTTCTATTCATTTATAACTACAATCTAATTCTTTCTCTTCATGTGTATTTCATCCTTGATCAGGCGGTTTTTCATTAACTGCTACTCTCGGTCTAGATGGCTGGGCTTTGGAGTATAATATTATCAAGTGACTAATCTAATAACCAGTGATGATTAACTGGTTAATAACAAAATATGCTATAATTTTTTTTAAAAATTGCTTTCATTTCTATGAATTATTTAACTGGCATCTAAATCAAGTTACGATAAACATAGAAAATGTTTCTTCGTTTTCTTGGAAAGGCTGCAGTAAATCATACAAGACAGTTGAAGCTAATGTATAGATAATTTGGCAATTGTTTCTGTTTCTTGTGAGAGAGTCACATTAATAAAAGATCATTCATTTAAAAAAATATATTATTAGCAATCAAAGTCACGGCAAAGTCATAGCACTGACACCGACTTTAGTTTCTATTTTGCTCCAATGAAATACTGTAATACCGTGGCCTCACAACTCAGTAGGTCAAGCAGAATCAGTGGGAGAAAATTGTCAGTGTCAACATTTGGGGCCAGAACCCTGCATCAGATTCAAACCCAAAATGTCTACAGTTCTTTTTCTCCCACTGTTGCTGCTTGATCCCTATGAACTCCTATACCAGATTGGTTGTTGCTCCAGATTTCCCCCATCTGCAGTCTACTCTGTGTCTTCAGATTCATAGAACATTACTTCACAGTACAGGCCCTTCGGCCCACAATGTTGTGCCGATCTATATGACGTACTCAATAATGTAAAACTTCCTTTCCTCACACCCATAACTCTTGATTTTTCTTGCATCCATGAGCCTGTCTAAGAGTCTTTTAAATGTTCCTGTTGTACGAGGCTCCACCACCACCCCTGGAAATGCATTCCAGGCACGTGCTACTCTCTGTGTAAAAAAACATTATCCCTGAAATCACCGCTAAACTTTTCTCCCCTCGCCTGATATAGATATCCTCTGGTATTTTCTACTGACACCCTGGGAAAAAGCTGTTGGTTGTCCACCTTATCAGTGGTGATCATAATCTTGTAGACCTCTATTTTAATTTAGACATATAGCACAGTAACAGGCCCTTCCAGCCCTTGACCCTGTCCTGCCTAATTACACTCAATAAACCTTCAACCCTATTCATTTTGGATGGTGGGGGGAAAGAGGAACACATAGTGGAAACCCACGCAGACATGGGGAGAATGTACAAACTCCTTACCAGATTTGAACCTTGGTCACCGGCGCTGAAACAGCATTGCACTAACTGTTACGCTAACTGTGCCACTGCTGTTCAATCCTCTTTTTGTAGATTTTGCATGTTT
Source organism: Narcine bancroftii (assembly GCF_036971445.1). Classification (NCBI taxonomy): domain Eukaryota; kingdom Metazoa; phylum Chordata; class Chondrichthyes; order Torpediniformes; family Narcinidae; genus Narcine; species Narcine bancroftii. The sequence continues at coordinate 119,842,623 of NC_091473.1, read as the reverse complement.
TCCTTGCAAATGTTTGGACTTCCTGCAGGTATTCTGGTCCCCGTTTCTCCCCCCCCCCCCCATCCCAAAGGTTTTGTGGTTGGTATGTTAATTGACTACTGTAAAGGAGTTGTGGAACCACCAGGAGAATCAGGATGGGTTAAGGTTACAGGAAAGAAAGGAAAACATCATTGATAGGATTAATTGGCGAACAAACATAGACTTCCTGTAAAGTTGTAAGTATGAGAAATCACTTAAAAAAACCCTTGAACAAAAAAGTATTTGATGAGCTTATCTCACATCTATTACATTGTGGCCATGTACAGGTAATGGGTAGATGTCCTGATGTTGAAGCCATCTCAACTGATGGTTCATTTAATTATACTGGACGTCTTATTTTCAAAAGGTTTGCTTACTGAAAAAAAAATTGGGGATTATGATAGACAACTTCAAGTTGAACACAAAGATAATTTCAGGTTTTCTCAATCACGTAAGAAGTTGGAGAAACATGGAATGAACTTTTATTGATCACATAATGATGCTGACACAAACTCTCACATTGACTGCACATATTGCACAATTCTGAGGAGCCCAGGGTTTGTCTTGGTCACCATTTTTACAACCCAAGTAGAGCTCGTAGGCTTTCTTAATAAGCACAGTCATGTTGCCTCCTTGAGCCTTAAGCGTAAATTCACCACAGATGTCACAGAATGTATTGCAGCTATTTCAAAATTGATGAGACATTTCTGCTGTATTGAATCTTCCTGAAGTCAATAAATGCTGTTGTTAAGTACACTCACTATGCAATTGCATAAAGAACACATGCATGAACAAGCATTCAGTCTATAATCAATGTAATGCTCAGCACTTGTATGTTTGAGCTGCTTTTATAGCTTGTCTCGATCTATCCTGATCTATCCTAAGGGTGCCCATGACTAGGACAACGTGTATAGCACCTGCACTGAGTGTATGCCCAGGCATGCTTGGACTGACCAAAACAGCTTACTTTGTGGGCAGTATATCAGTAGATGTAAAATATGACAGGAAATCACAAAAATAGGTTGTATCTAAAAAATGGTACACGATAAGAAAATATTAAGGTGAATTCTGTGATCAGCAGCCCAAAATCTATAAAATACACTTGAAAGTGTTCAGGAAGCAGTCCATATTAAAAATATTTTAAATGCTTACCATAAATGGACTGTCACCCCCCAAAATCTCCTCACAGTCCACACTAAAAATATTACATTCACCTTAACAGGTCTACGACTGCACCCCCACCCCACCACCCATATAACCATATAACCACTTACAGCACAGAACAGGCCAGTTCGGCCCTACTAGTCTATGCCGTAGCAAATCCCCACCCTCCTATTCCCACTGACCAGCACCCGGTCCATACCCCTCTAGTCCCCTCCTATCCATGCAACGATCCAGTCTTTCCTTAAATGTAACCAATGATCCTGCCTCGACCACGTCTGCCGGAAGCTCATTCCACATCCCCACCACCCTCTGCGTAAAGAAATTTCCCCTCATGTTCCCCTTATAATTTTCCCCCTTCAATCTTAAACCATGTCCTCTAGTTTGAATCTCCCCCTTTCTTAATTGAAAAAGCCTATCCACATTTACTCTGTCTGTCCCTTTTAAAATCTTAAACACCTCGATCAAGTCCCCTCTCAATCTTCTATGCTCCAGAGAAAAAAGCCCCAGTCTGCACAACCTTTCCCTGTAACTCAGACCCTGAAATCCTGTCAACATTCTCGTGAACCTTCTCTGCACTCTCTCTATTTTGTTTATATCTTTCCTATAACTTGGTGACTAAAACTGTACACAGTACTCCAAATTTGGCCTCACCAATGCCTTGTACAATTTCATCATAACCTCCCTACTCTTGAATTCAATACTCCGATTTATGAAGGCCAACATTCCAAATGCCTTCTTCACCACACCATCTACCTGAGTATCAGCCTTGAGGCTACTATTTACCATAACTCCTAAATCCCTTTGTTGCTCTGCACTCCTCAATTGTCTACCATTCAATATATATGACCTATTTAAATTTGCCTTTCCAAAATGCAGCACCTCACATTTATCTGTATTAAATTCCATCAGCCATTTCTCAACCCACACCTCCAGCCTTCCTAAATCACCTTTTAATCTACGGTAATCTACCTCACTGTCCACAACACCACCAATCTTTGTGTCATCCGCAAACTTGCTTATCCAATTCTCTACCCCTACATCCAGATCGTTAATATATATAACAAATAATAGTGGACCCAGGACTGAACCCTGAGGAACTCCACTAGTCACCGGCCTCCAATTGGACAAACAATTGTCTACCACTACTCTCTGACACCTTCCATCCAACCACTGCTGAATCCATTTCACTACCTCCTTATTTATACCTAATGCCGCCACCTTTTTTCCTAACCTCCTGTGGGGAACTTGACAGTCTCCTCATAGATGATACTAAAAATATTACATTTACCTTAACAGGTCTACGACCCTCTCCAAAGACTCCTCACAGTCCACATTAAAAATATTACACATTTCATTGATAAATACTTTGAATCACTTAGGTTTGGATTAATTCATACATGAAAATCCTTGTTGTAGCACAGGAGTAGCACAATTCAAGAAATCATTACAGCTAGTAACCATTAAATAACCAAAAAATGCCAACAAGTAAGCAATGAGCATCAAATAGTCTGAAGATCCAAGGCAGACCTATGGGTTAAATAAAATTGTTAAAAACTGCAAATAATAGAAATATGAAATAAAAGTAGAAAATACTGCACAAACCCAATGACAAAGAACAAATCACTATATTTCAAATAGATTTCCTAAATTTTCGAGGAAATAAAGAACTGCTCAGACAATTTCAGCATCAATTATTGCAATGAGTCAAATGAAAGAAGCCCAATAAAACCTTACATATCACAGGTGGGATCAGTTTTATGATGGTCCAATCTGGCACTTCTATAATTCATACTATGCCCTCACTTTCATTTGATTACTTAACAATTATATATAAATAAAAAGAGATTGTAGTGATTGAGAGTGACTCACTAATTGCAAACCCCACCCCATTAAGCTCCCTGGCAGCAGAAACATGAAATCTATTTATGCATTTAAACCTTTTCCAACAGCAACATCACATGGAATTGAAAAACCTTGCCCGCTGAATGAAGCTTTTTACCATGAGATCAGTACGAAAGAGAATGGCTAGATCATAGTAGCAGGACATTTTTTTTAAATCACAAGTTGATATGATTAAGGACAGTGAGCATAGTTGTATGGCAAATATCTAATAGGGTTTTAAAGGATTTAATTAGCAGGTGAGATAAAGGAAATATAATAGATTTTCTGAAGGCATGTGATTAAGTGCAACATGAGAAGCTATGGGATAGGATTGGAATTTGGGGAGGACTGGTCAATGGAGAGAAAAGAAAATAGACTAAACAGCTTTTATTATGAAGACCCCCTTGAGAGAACTTCACCTCCCTAAACCACCTTTTTCTCTCTGTTCAAATGACGAGAGATGCCAGGAGGTCTATCATGTGAGGGGAAAGGTTGAGTGTGTCTGTTCACTGGAGTTTAGAAGAATGAGAGTGGACAATTCTTACAGATCAAGACAGACAGGAAGCAAGAAGAAGGTTTGGAAGGTACAGAGCCTCAGGATACACAGTACATCAAATTGAACCGAGTTTTCAAGATATATCTTCATCCAGAGCATATACACCTGTGGAATTCTCAACAAATAAATGCAACAGGCCAATTCATTCAATGCATTCAAGAAAAAGGTAGGTATTTCTCTTAATGCCAAAGGGAATAAACAGTAATGGGAGAACGTGGGAACAATTTACTGAAATAGATGATCTGGCATGAACGTATGAAATGGTGGAGTAGGTTCAAATGGCCCAACTTCCAACACTTGCTACCATGTTCTGTACTTCCATAGCCCGATGCATATTGAAGCGGTGCAGTCAATTGCTTTCCAGTAGTGAATGTTTTAGGGTAAAATGTCAGTGTCATTGGATAATCAATGTAATAACATGTCTATGAGCAGGGAGAGAGGGTTCTCTCTGCACTGGCTGTATTGTATTTTGGAAAGTTTAACAAAGGACTGTGATTTGAGGCTGGATTCAAATTATCCTATTGCATTCCAGTTCAGTTTTCTTAACAATTTAGTTCCACATCATACTCAGTGAACAGTATTGGTACTTCCACCTTGTATTTAAAAGAAACTCTGATTTGGAACAATGACAAGAACTTCAGTATTATTTTAATCTCAGACTGGTTTAGAATAGAGATTCACAAGTTTTCTTCACCACAGACAGCCTTCAGCATCTTTTTACTTATTGCAGAGCACCTATAAAGATCTGATGGGCAACCAGTGTCGAGAAGAGTGGGGGGGTGGGGGGTGGGGGGGTGGGGGGGTGGGGGGTGGGGGGGTGGGGGGGTGGGGGTGGGGGGGGGGATGTCTGGCCAGCTTGAGCTCCTTCCTGGATTTTTTTTGTTTTATGTGTTTGTGGGGAAATTTTTTGAGTTTTTTTAGTTGTCAAATTAACACCCTCTGTCTATCTGTCTATCTGTCTATCTGTCTATCTGTCTATCTGTCTATCTGTCTAGTAAATCTAATAATATTTGACTTTCCCAATGTTTGGATAAACATTGTCTGTTACTGGTTCTCGGGACTTGAGCCATCGATCATCTAATCCATACACGTGTGAGAGATGGCTCATGAGAGTTCACTTGGGACCAAGGGCATCGTAAATACAATAAATAGTTCTCTAATTGTAAATAAAATGGTTCATTCTTTGGATTTGGGAAAACACTGGTGTCTGTCATTTCTCTCTGGGTCTAACGAAGTGGAAGCTTGTATTCCACACAACGCGTGCAATGCACAAACATTCGGCACATTGGTCTACTGGCCTCAGATTGAGAAATGCTGGTTCAAATTATTTTGCTACTTTAATTATTACATTAACTGCTTCTTGTAACTTGTATTAAAAAGGGCTCCAGGTGTAAGCCCAGCAATTATAAGCCAGTAAGTTTGACGTTGGTGGTCGGTAAAATAATGGAAAGTATTGTTAGAGATAATATCTAGAGAGGCACGGACTGATTAAACCCAACATGGGTTTGTTGCAGGGAAGGTCATGTTTGACAAATCCTGTTGAACTTTTTGAGGAGGTGACTAGGAAGGTTGATGTGGGTAGAGCCGTAGATGTTGTCTATATGGATTTCAGTAAAGCCTTTGATAAGGTTCCACATGCAAGGTTGGTAAGGAAGGTTCAAGTGCTAGGTATTAATGTTGAGATAGTCAGGTGGATTCAATGGTGGTTAGAAGGTAGATGCCAGAGAGTCATGGTGGATAAGTGTCTGTCAGTATGGAGGCTGGTGACGAGCAGTGTGCCTCAGGGATTGATGTTGGGTCCCTTGTTGTTTGTCATTTACATTAATGATTTTGATGATGGAGTGGTGAACTGGGTTAGTAAATATCTGGACGATACAAAAATAGGGGGAGTTGTGGATTGTGAAGATGGTTTTCAGAGACTGCAGGAGGATTTGGACGGCTTAGAAGAGTGGGCTGAAAGATGGCAGATGGAGTTTAATACTGATAAGTGTGAGGTGCTTCAAAACAGGACCAATGCAGTGAAGGAGAGGGAATTGAGGAGTGCAGAAGAACAGAGAGGATCTTGGAATAAAAGTTCATCATCTTTGAAAGAGGATTCTCATGTGGATAGAGTGGTAAAGAAGGCTTTTGATATGCTGGCCTTTATAAATCAAAGCATAGAATATAGGAGTTGGGAGGTGATGTTGAGACTATTCAAGGCTGGAAATTTGGTGAGGCCAAATTTGGAATACTGTGTGCAGTTCTGGTCCCCAAATTAAGGGAAGGATATCAATAAGGTAGAGAGGGTGCAGAGAAGATTTACTAAAATGTTGCCTGAATTGCAGTATCTAGAATACAAAGAAAGATTGATTACACTGGGTCTTTATTTATTAGAGCATAGAAGGTTGAGAGGATTTGATAGAGGTATTTAAAATTATGAGGGGGATTGATTGAGTAGATGTGAATAGACTCTTCCCCTTGAGGGTAGGTGAGATTGAACCACGAGGTCATGAGTTAAGGGTTAGAGGGCAAAATTTTAACATGAGAGGAAGCTTCTTCACTCAGAGAGTGGTGGCTGAGTGAAATTACCTTCCGGAAGAGGTGGTTGAAGCAAGGTTAATTTTGTCATTTAAGGAATAGTTGGATAGGTGCATGGATGTGAGGGGATTGGAGGGTTATGGGCTGTGATGGTGACTGTGGTAAACCACTGTTGTGCCATGACTGTGCCCCTACCTCGCATGTAGCATCTGTTTCCTGGAGCATTGAGGTGACAGCCTTGTGCTTGCTTCTCTCAGCCAAATTTCTGTAATGGCTATACTCTGAACCAATCCACGCCATGGATTCGTTTACCTTATCTGCAAAGCTTCTTGGATTGGAATAAATGTAATTGAAAGCATCAGACTTTCCTTTCTCTTTACTCTGTGCTGGCCTGTTATGTGTTCTCTTTGACCCCTTACTTCCACGTACCTCATTGCAGCTCTTCCCTGGCAATCAAGTTTGCAGAGTGTGAGGTGGTGGAATGTCATTAAACTAGCACCACTGTGAGAAGCACTTGAGAACAGTTAGCTAACAGTTAGTAGACCCCTTGTGTATCAGAATCTTCAAGGACAATGAATTCTGGTTTAAACTGGCAAAACGACCTAGGGTAACCTGCAGTCACGACTATGCTTGCTTAATGAGAATATAAATATTAACCTGGACGCCCCCAATGACAAGGCTACCTGATTAACATAACATGCAATGTATGAACAAGGAAGAACCCTGTAGAATCAGTGAGGATGGGAAGAGAAAAGGAAAGGCTGTGAAATATTGGGGTTCCGATTGGAAGGAGCTATAAGGGGGAGGTGTCTTTGCTAAGCGCGGAATTGTACAAAAGAGTGATAGTTTCAAATCCTCGGTGTGTCTTGGGACTAAGAGACACCTAGCTCTGCAGACCCAAAATAAAACAAAACTTGTTCTCCAAGACTTTGTCTCCTGAGTAGTGATTGTGAACACGTTGTATTTCACAATGAGCAAATCATCCTTCTAAGATATTGATCCCCCTCCGGTTCAAGCATAACTATCCATCTTGTGCAGGTCTCCCCATTCCTATTAGAGATACCAATCAAAAACGTGAAAAACTACCTCTTTACCTATACCTCCATAACGTCTGTATCCTCTGTAACTCAAATACTGCAGAAGGTAAAATCAGTGGAGTGGTTTAATCATCAAGTTCACATGATTCATTCTTTCCAAACATTTGACATTCACGGGATATAAAAGCAAAGTGAAAATGTCTTCACATATCCTGTGGTTACATTAGTCATGTAAAGACACTGCCCGAGATACTTTAAAGCAAAAAGATGCAGAAAATGAAGTTGCATCCATTAAATATCTATTCCTTTGAATAAAGATAGAAATTTGTGTGTCGATATGAAATTGACGTCATGTGCATTAATGGCTAAAAGTAATCCATTTGTAAGCAAGATATTTCATGTTTTTTTAATCAATGAGAAATTAATAATGATCACCTGCTGATTCCTCCCAAATCAACAACATTGAAAAGAAATTGTAAAAGCAACATTTGATTCTATAAATCTGAAATAAATGCAGAAACTATTGGAAACCTTCAGCAAAACTGGGGAGCATCTGTGAAGAGACAGATAGGTCCACGATCTTTGTTCAGATGTGCTCAGCGAAACATCAGACCTGCTGAAAGTTTCCAGTTTTATATTTTTACCTAAATATAGTCTATTTTTTCAATGACACTGTTGTTTGTGGGATCTAACTGCACCAATGGGCTCCTACTTTTTAAGCACTGTGGCAAACCCCTGTTGTGCCTTGATTGGCTGCTGCTGGCTGGACACGCCTCCCGAGACTGATCCGACCCATAGGCCCTTCCATGTTCCACTTTGCTTCGATCAGTGATCGAGATTGATGGTAGTTCCTGTCTTTAGCTAATAAAAGCCTGATAGTTTCACAATATCTGCCTTTTGTGATTATTGATGGTACATCAATTTTATTAACTAAAATTTTCAAAATAAAGCATGGAACAATACCTGAAACCTGAGAATCTTGACGTTGACCCCCGGTTGCTGGACGCCCCGAATACATTTGAACTTTGACCCTGCTGCTTTGAAAATTTCTTGGCTGTTGGCTGCAGATACCATCACCACAGATGCTAACTGACTGAGAGTATTCCTCTCGCGTGTCGGACCCCAAGTTTTCCCGTTGATCAGTGACGACAGCTCGTTCCAAGCAGCTGTGGGGACCCTTAAGGCCAATATCGCTGGAAGGTTAATGATGTCTACATCAGGCATCTCTGGCCACCAGAAAACAGTGCCGTGGTGAGTCGACTGCCGAGTACCTATGGACCCTGTGTAGCGTGTATGACTGTAAGGTCATTTCAGCTGCTCAGAACACACAGGACCTCATAAGAGATGTGTACATCATGGGTACATATGGCAATGGTTATTGGAGCAAAAAGTTCACAATTTGCAAAGAGACACTGGAAGTGGCCCTCCAGAACTCAGATGACTTTTTGGCCACTTGGATGCCATGGGTGCCGCTCTCCTGGGATGGGGCATCGTCCTCCCCCATGAGTGATCGGTCCCTTACATCATCCCATTACTCTAGTGATCTGATCTCAGCTGCCATTGCGGGAGATCTCCCCAAGTGCTACTTTTGCGGGCAGGGTCAGCATCTGAGGAAAAGCTGCGCTGCCAAGGATGCAGTGTGCTCCAGGTGTTGGAAAAAGTGACATTTTGCCAAAGTTTCCCAATCCATACCATCCGTGAGATTTAGTAGTGCCACATGCAGACAGTTGTCGTTCCAGGCAGCGTGATCGGTGCCATCTTTCCTGTACTTCAGCGACACTATGTGAGAATCCTGTGGGCCACCATTTTGGTATGCATGCCAAATGCCATCTTCCCAGGCATACGATACTTTGAGGGGTCAAGGCCGGCCATCTTGGGGCTGAGGGCAGCCATTTCAGGTGCAGGAGCACCCATCGGACTTGGACAATGAATCCATACTGGCTTCCATCACCCTGAATCAGGGGGCCCAACATTAACTCACCAGGTCCATGATGGATATCCAGGTAAACGGGTGAGATATCAACTATTTATTCGATAGCAGGAGTACAGAAAATATTATCCACCCCAAAACCACGAAACGACTGTCCCTGAAAGTATGGCCCACCAAGCACAGGATATCATTCACGTCTAAATCATACACAGCAGCCACCTTGGGTCCTGCGTAATGACCCTCGCGGTTGAAGGTGTAGTTTACAAACACTTCAGACTGCTCATTATGCCACAACTCTCTGCCTCCTTGCTACTGGGGCTAGATTTTCAGTGCCAACTTCAGAAAGTCACTCTGCGATTCAATGGGCCCCTCCCCTCTCATTGACTGCAATGAATGGTTCACAGATGGCCCCCTACAGGCAACCTGTGGTCTCTCACCCCTCAGGTCAATCCCCACCGCCAACCTCACCCCTGACTGCAAGCTGATGTCCTCCAGGAGTAGATAGTACTATGCGTCTGACATGCCGTTCATTAAGTTGGAGGTTCAGTGCTTATTGGGCGAGGATATCATCGAGGCCCTTGGAGGGCTGACGTGGTCGTGGTGAAGAATGGGGATAAGAATAGGATGGTCATAGACTACAGCCCAGACTATCAATTGGTATATGTAGCTCGATGATTACCCCCTTCCCCATATATCTGATATGGTCAACCAGATTGCACAGTATCAGGTATCCTCCATGAGTGACCTGAAGATGGCATATTACCAGCTCCTGATCCTCTCACTTCCCGATCCTCCCACTACCACTTTCTCTGTGTCCCTTTTGGTGTCACAAACGGGGTTTCCATTCCAACAGGAGATGGATCACATGGTGGATTGCTATGATGTACAGACCACCTTCCCATATCTAGATAACATTACTATTTGCGGCCACAATCTGTAGGATCATGATGCGAACCTCCGCAAGTTTCTCCGGGCAACAAAATGCATGAACTTCACATAATGAGAATAAGTGTGTTAACTGGACAGCGTGGCTAGCCATACTTGGCAGTGTGGTCGAGAATAGCATAATTGACCCCGAACTGGATCGCATGCATCTGCTGATGGAGCTACCCCTCCCATGTACCCTCAAAACTCTGAAGAGATGCCTTGGGTTTTTCTCATACTATGCTCAATGTGTCACCAACTATGTGGACAAGTTTCTCCCTTTGGTCAAAGCTACCCATGTTCCTCCTGTCAGCAGAACCCCAAGCAGCCTTCAACAGCATCAAAGATGACATCGCCACGACAACCATACATGCCATTGACGAGTCCACACCATTCCAAGTGGAGAGCGATGCATCTGACTTTGCCTTGGTTGAGACACTCAATCAAGAAAGCAGGCCTGTTGCCTCTTTCTCCAAGGCCCTGAAATACTCCACTCCTGTCGAGAAGGAAATCCTGGCCGTCATGGAGGCTGTACGCCACTGGAGGCACTATCTCGCAGTAAAATGGTTCATACTCCTCACAGATCAGCAAGTGATAGCATTCATGTTTAATAATAAGCTAAGGGGCAAAGTTAAGAATGATAAGACCCTCAGGTGGAGAATCGAACTGTCCACTTACAATTATGACATTTTCTACCAGCCTGGCAAACTTAACGAGCACCGGATGCTCTTTCCCGAGGAACTTGTGCTAGTGTTTAACTGGATAGACTGCAGGCTCTCCACAATGACTTTTGCGACTCTGGAATTACTCAGTTTTTCTATTTTATCAAATCTTGGAATTTACTATGATCCGTTGAGGAAGTCCAGACTATGACTAAAAACTGCCAGGTCTGTGTCGAATGTAAATTCCATTTCTACCAGCTGAACAAAGTATATCTGATCAAGGCTCCCCGCCCCTTTGAGCGCCTCAGCATTGATTTCAAGGGACTCGTCCCCTCCTCCAACTGGAATGATGAATTCATCATCGATGAATTCTTCTGTTTCCCCTTCACCATATCTTGCCTGGATATGACCACACCCACAGTTATGAAGGCCCTCCAGAATATATTCACTCTCTTTGGGTACCTTGGCTTCATCCATAGTGACTGTGGTATATCATTCATGAGTGATGAGTTGCAGCTATACCTACTGGCCAGGGGCATCGCCACAAGCAGGACCACCTAGAAGTAACGGGCAAGTAGAAAGGGAGAACACCACAGTATGGAAGACCATCTTCCTGCACTGAGGTTTCAGAATCTACCTGTCTCCCAATGGAAGAAAGTCCTCCCAAATGCACTTCACTCCATCCAGTCACTCCTATGTATGGCCACCAATAATACTCCTCATGAATGGATGTTTGCTTTCCCTAGGAAGTCTGCATCAAGGACTACACAGCCCACCTGGCTTATGACCCCAGGACCATTCCTGCTACAAAAGCACGTCAGGCAATCTAAGACTGACCCACAGGATGAGATGGTCCGCCTTCTCCACGTGAACCCCCAGTATGCCGACTCTACTTTCCCTGATGGGTGCGAAGACACGGTCTTGATCCAGGACTTTGCTTCCTCCATCACCATTGACTTTCAACAGACACCCCCTCCCACATCAGTCTTAGGGATCCCAGAGCCTGCACCCCCTACCTCAGGCCACTGTTGTTGCCAACGATGTACCAGCTCCACACTCACCCACCTCCCTACCTGTCCCCACCTCTTGACAAATTGTTAACAAACCAACCTCACAAGCTGCTCAGGACACTACTGTAGCACACAAACCATTGCCAAATGATTCGGTGTGACAGAGGAGGCCCCCTGATAGACGTAATCTGTAAAATGTGTATATGTATAGTTGTTTCACCTTCTCTTTTTTATTCTCACCCCGTAGCACTCTTCTTAAAAAGGAGGGGTGAATGTGGTAAACCACTATTGTGCCATAATTGGCTGCTGCCGGGTGGACACACCTCCTGAGACTGATCCTACCTATAGGCCCTTGCATATACCCCTTTCTCTTTGCTTCGATCGGACAATGAGGTTGGTGGTAGTTCCTGTCTTTAGTTGATAAAAGCCTGATAATTTCACAATATCTGCCTTTTGTGATTATTGATGATACATCAGTGACTAAATTTGAAATGGTACTTCAATAATTGTGAAGCTTTTTAAAACATTCTGAAACCACACAGTGTGCTATATAAATGTCGCTCATTTTTTTTCTACAATATGAGAATCGGAATTTATTGTCATGAAGAAACCACAAAGTTTGGTGTTATGTGGCAGCATCATATACACCACCTTACAACAATAAATAAAAAAATAGTGCATAAGAAGTAAGGCAGTGTCTTTGATTCACTGATTATTCAGGTATCTGATGGCAGCGGGGAAGAAGTTGTCCTTGTGCCGCTTGGGGCTCGTCTTTAAGCTCCTGTACCTTTTCCTGATGGTAACAGAGTGAGGAGGGCATGGCCTGGGTGATGGGGATCTTGAGGATAGAAGCTGCTCTTTTTACAACGTCACCTCATGTAGATGTCCTCCATGGAGTGGTCTGGTGCCTGTGATGTCGCAGGCCGAGTTAACAACCCTCTGGAGATTTTTCTTGTCCTGAGAGTTGGTGTCTCCATACCAGACAGTGATGCAACCAGCCAGAATGATCTCCACGGTACACCTGTAGAAGTTTTTGAGAGTCTTCAGTGACAAAGTATAGCCGCTGGCAAGCCTTCGTCATGATTGCATTGACATGGAGGCTTTAGGAGATGTTGATATCCAGAAATTTGAAATTCTTGACCCTCTCCATTACTGAGCCCTTGATGAGGACTGGGTCATGTTCCCCTGACTTCCTCCTGAATCTCCTTGGTTTTGCTGACGTTGAGTGCAAGGTCGTTGGCGTTACACCATTCAATGAGCTGATCTATCTCCCTCCTGTACACTTCCACATTGCCATTTGTGATTCTGCTGATAACTATGGTGTCATCAGCAAATTTGTAGATTGGATTGGAATTGTGCCTGGCCACACAGTCATGGGTGTATAATGAGTAGAGCATTGGGCTAAGTATGCATCCTTGGGGTGCGCCTGTGTTGATAGTCAGTGAGGAAATGTTGTTTCCAGTTCATACTGACTGTGGTCTTCTGATGAGGAAGTCAAGGATCCAGTTGCAGAGGTGGGTGTAGAAGCCCAGGGGTTGGGAGCCTTTTGTCCAGCACTGAAAGAATAATAGTGTTGAAGGCTGAGCTGTAGTCGATGAAGAGCAGCCGTATGTATGAGTTGCTGTTTTCGAGGTGATCCAGAGATGAGTGGAGAGCCAGCGATATTGCATCTGCTGTGGAGTGATTGTGATGGGAGATGAATTGCAATGGGTCCAGACGTTTGCTTAAGTACGTGTTAATTCTGGCCATGACTAGCCTCTCAAAGCATTTCATCGCAGTAGAAGTTAGTGCTACTGGGCGCTAGTCGTTGAGGCAGCTCCCACTACTCTCCTTGGGATGATAGATGCCTCTTGAAGCAAGCGGGAACCTCTGACTGCAGCAATGAGAGGTTGAAAATGTCCATGTACACTCTAGTTAGTTGGTTGGCCCAGATTTGCAGTACCCAGCCAGGTACGCTGTCGGGGCTTGATGCCTTGTGAGGGTTCATGCTCTTGAATGATGTTCTGATGTCAGACTCAGGGATAGATATCATAGCGTCCTTCAGCATACCAAAATTCTAACATTTCAAAAATAGTTGTGATACTGAGAAAGGATATAATTTCGGATGACCAAGTATTTCTGAATTGTAGCCATTGTTGAAGTGCAGGAATCACACATTGTTTGTGGTGGCTCACCACAAGGCAGGCAAATTGGCCCCGCTTGTAAGCCACGCGGCGGGGCAGCCAGCAAAAATAGTGCTGTCGGGGGTTTCCCTTCCTTCCATCACGCGGCTCAGAAACCTGCGCTGGGGTCCACGTGATGCCCAGGTGACGTCAGCGCCCTCCAGCATGGTTCTCAGCCAGGTCCGGCTGGGAGTATAAGTGCAGACCAGCAGCCTGTAATAAACTAGTCTGCTCACTGAGCTCAACCCATCTGGTTGTGTGTGTTATTGCAGGGAGCAGTGTAGTCACTGCTAAAATTGGTGACCCCAGCTCGTTCAAACGTCTTTGAACCCATCATGAGCGAGCTGGGATCAGCGCTATAGCCGTAAAACTGCCTGAATTCTGGGTTCAGGAGCCGGAGACCTGGTTCGGCCACGCGGAGGCCCAGTTTCACCTCTGCCAGATTTAGTCCGACACAACCAAATTCTTCCATGTGGTCACTGCCCTGGACCAGGCCACCACCAGACGCGTGCTGCACCTTGTTCAGCACCCACCCACCGAGGACAAGTTCGAGACCATCAAGTGAGTGCTTACCGGGTCGCTCGGACTATTCAGACACCAGCGTGCTGCTTGGGTGCTGCACATTGACGCCCTGGGAGACAGGTCCCCGATGGAACTGATGGACGAGATGCTCGCGCTCATGGGTGAGCACACCAACTGCCCACTCTTCGAGCGTATCTTCCTCAATCATATGCCCGGGGACATCCAGCCGCTGCTGGTCCAGGAGAGCTTCACCAACCCAAGGAAGGTCGCCCAGAAGGCCCAAGAGCTATGGCTTGTATGATTCTCAGAAGGCTCAGTGGTCCAGCAGGCCATGAGGCATGGGCACGACCACACCAAGCCCACCCCTAGTGCTGCGGTAGAGCACCTGGTCCCTGCAGGGGCCCACAAGAGCATAACCAAGGCCACAGCATCCGCTTCAGGCCTCTGCTTCTACCACCAGCGCTGGAGAGCCAAGGCTTGGAAGTTTCGTCAGCCCTGCTCATTCCAGGAAAACGAGCAGACTGGCCGCTGTTAATGGCTGCGGCAGCTGGACATTACACAGCCTTCTCTACCTGTGGGACTCAGTCAGCGGCCAGCGGTTCCTCGTTGACACGGGAGCTCAGATCAGTGTCATCCCGGCCACAGCCATCGAATCAAGGAAACGACCTTGTGGACCTCCTCTCCGTGCGGCTAATGCAACGGCAATCCAGACGTATGGAGACAAGATAGTCCACTTCCAGATCGGTCAATGGAATTTCGCATGGAGGTTCACCATCTCGTCCCTCCCAACTGCCATCCTGGGTGTAGACTTCCTCCTCGCACACGGGCTTCTGTTGGACATTTGAGGTAGGCACCTGGTAGATGCCCATACCTTCCAGGCCATTCGCCTCGATGCCTCCCGCTCAGAGCAACTGCAGATGGCCACGATTAGCACACCCAGAGACGAGTTCCAGCGGATCCTGGACAAGTTCCCGACACTCCTCAAGCCACAGTTCTCCGCTGCCTCACTGTGCCATGGGGTGTTCCACCACATCCTCACCCAGGGCCCACCGGTTCATGCCAAGGCACATCGGCTCCCGCCTGAATAGCTCCAGGTAGCGAAGGAGGAGTTTTCACACCTGTTGGAGCTGGAGATAATTTGGTGGTCCGACTACCCGTGGGCCTCGCCGCTCCACCTGGTCCCGAAAGCCACCGGCGGCTGGTGTCCCTGTGGAGACTATCAATGAGGCAACCGTTCCTGACCATTACCCCATCCCTCACATCCAGGACTTTACGGCCAACCTGAACAGCCTGAGGGTCTTCTCCAAGGTTGACCTGGTGCGTAGATATCACCAGATCCTAGTGCACCCTGAGAACATACCCAAGACGGCCATCATCACCCACTTTGACTTGTTCAAATTCTTGCGCATGCCGTTCAGGCTCAAGAACGCCGCTCAGACCTTCCAGCGCCTCATGGACTCTGTGGGCAGGGACTTGGATTTCGTCTTTGTTTATTTGGATGACATCCTCGTCGCCAGCAAGGACCAGGTGCAACACAAAGCCCACTTACATGCCATTTTCTCCTGGCAGGCTAACTTCGGCCTTATCATCAACCTGTCCAAGTGCCAGTTTGGGAAAGAGTCCATGCTATTTCTGGGCCATACCGTCATGGCCGAAGGAGCCATGCCCACCGCTGCGAAGGTCGCCGCTATCAGGGAATTTCCACGCCCGAACAGTCTCAAGTGGCTGCAGGAGTTCGCGGGTATGATCAACTTTTACAACCGCTTCATCCCGGGAGCTGTGTGCTTCATGTAGCCACTGTTCACCCTCATCGCAGCCAAGCACAAGATGCTTTCTTGGAACCCAGAAGCCTGCACAGCATTTGAGGCCACCAAGGACGCCCCCGCGAAGGCCGCCATGCTCACCGACCCGCACATCGACCTGCACATGGCACTCTCTATCGATGCCTCTCCCACAGACGTCGGTGCCATCCTGGAGAAGCAGGTGAATGGACATTGGAAGCCGCTGGCATTCTTCAACTGCCTGCTCCGCCCACCGGAACGCAAGTATAGTGCCTTCGACTGCGAGTTACTGGGCATGTACCTGGTAGTCCGGCATTTCCACTATTTTTTGGAGGGGAGGGCTTTTACCATTTTCACCGACCACAAACCCCTCACCCAGGTGCTTGTGATGGCAAAGGATCCTTGGTCGGCCCGCCAGCAGCGTCACCACTCCTTCGTGTCGGAGTTTACCACCGACATTTGGCACAAGGCGGGGAAGGAAAATGTGGTTGCCGATGCACTCTCTTGACCGGCCATCTGCACGCTGATGCCCAGCCTCGACTTCAACCAGCTCGCCTGGGACCAGGAAGCTGATGAGAAGACGAGGGCCTTCAAGACCGCCATCACCGGCCTGTGGGCACCCCATGGCCAGTGGTTCCTCAGCAGTGGCAGAGGCAGGTCTTCTGTCACATTCACGAACTTTCACCTCTGTCCATCAGGTCCACGGACCGGATGGTGACAGAACAGTTTGTATGGCATGGGGTGCAGAAGCAGATCATGGGCTGGGCCAGAACATGTACCCATTGCCAGACGTCCAAGGTGCACAGGCACACCAGGGTGCCTGTACAGGCGTTTGAGCACATCCGGGAACGGTTCAGCCACATTCACATGGACATCGTCAGGCCCTTACCCATTTCCCGGGTAAACCGTTACCCATTTACGGTGGTGGACCGCACCACTCACTGGCCCGAGGTGATCCCGATGCCAGACGTCTCCACCGACTCCTGCTCCTGAGCCCTGTTGCATGGTTGCGTCACCCGGTTCGGCATCCCAGCTCACCTCACCTGCAATCAGAGTGCCCAGTTCATATCTGCGCTCTGGGCACAACTCGCTAACAGGTTCGGGATCCAGCTACACCACACCAAAGCTTACCACCCGCAGGCCAATGGACTGGTTGAATGTCTGCACTGCCACCTTAAATGGCCTGCATCACCGTTCTCGACTGGACAGATGAACTGCCTTGGGTGCTCCTGGGCATCCGTTCCACTCCCAAGGAAGATCTATAGGTGTCATCAGCTGAGCTGGTCTACGGTGTGCCACTGGCACTACCTTGTGAGTTCATCAACGCACCTCACAATCTTCAGTTGTCGCCACATTAACTACTTCCTCACCTCAGGTCACGCTTGGACTCCTTCAAACCCCCACTGCCACCCAGGCATGGCACCTGCCCATCTCATGTTCCCGGAGAACTGCTTTCCGTGGAGTACGTTTTCGTTCAGCGGGGCCCGACCACGGCACCTCTGCAGCGACCGTACGTGGGGCCATACAGGGTTGTACAGTGTTCCGGCTTGACGTTCACGTTGGACATGGGTGGTAGGCTGAAGCTTTTTACCATGGACAGACTGAAGCCAGCGCACCTTGATCCCACTGAGCTTGTGGTCATTGCCCAGCCCAAGAAGCGAGGCCGCCCAGCAAAAAAGGACATTGGTGTCAGTTCTGGGGGTGGGGGGGGGGGCTGTGTGGTGGCTCACCACAAGGCAGGCGAACCGGCCCCGCTTGTAAGCCACGTGGCGGGGCAGCCGGCCAAAATGGCGCCATCGGGGGTTTCCCTTCCTTCCAGCACGGGGCTCAGAAACCCACGCTGGGGGACCACGTGATGCCCAGGTGACATCCAGCGCGGTTCTCAGCCAGGTCCAGGCTGGGAGTATAAGTGAAGACCAGCACCCTGCAATAAACTAGTCTGCTCACTGAGCTCGACCCGTCTGGTTGTGTGTGTTATTGCAGGAGCAGAGTAGCTGCCGCTACATGTTATTATTTTCTTACTGTATCACTGAAGCAAAGACTGAATTAATTACAGGAGGAATTTTAATAATGGGACAGGATTTAATCTCTTTAAATGTGCAAAAGCACAACAGAGCTACTCCACATAGTTTTGGGTTTGCATGAGGGATTAAAGTTGATTGATTTCAATATTTACTCAGAAGAGGGAACAGAGGAGTAGGAAGACTTCCAGTTGGGAAATATATAAAATATCCCTGATTCCCAATTGAAAGTTGACTACAGTGGAAATTTCAAATGATTTAAACACGTGTCTCATTAGTGAAAGTGACAGTGTCAAGGAAAGGAGTGTTGGTCATTTGCTTATGCCAATGGTTAGGGTTGGATAGATCAGATATTATAAGAATAGGTGTGGGGTAGAATATGCATCATTGCAGAGGGGTGGAGTAGCCTGATTGTGGGGTGCAATTACATGGAAGTAAAGCTGATGGATCTTGTAAAATATTCCTACTCCTGTCACAACCAAAAGAATAAAAGTACTTCCCTCACTGATCTGGTTCAGCTATGCTCAGATTTCAGATTTATTATATGTCATCGCATACAACCCTGAGGGTCCCTGTGGTCGTGGCAGAATTGCCATTTATTGGTAATGCAAAAAAAAAGACTCAACATACACATGTAAACAAATTGACTGCAATAAAGAGAGAAAAAGATCAATAAAATAAGAATCCTTAAATTAGTCCCTGATTGAGTTTGCTGTTGAGGAGTCTGATGGTGGAGGGGTAGTGGTTGTCCCTGAACCTGGTGGTGTGAGTCTTATGGTACCTATACCTCTCTCCTGATGGTAGCAGCAAGAACCCGAGTGTGTGCTGGGTGGTGTAGATCCTTGATGATTGCTGCTGCCCCTCTCCAACTGCAGGGTTCTCTGTAGATGTTCTTGATGGTGGAGAGGGTTTTACCCGTGATTTCCTGGGCTGTGTCCACCACATTATGCAGGGCTTTATGCTCAGGGGCATTGGTGTCCCCATTCCAGACTGTGAGACAGCTGGTGAGCATACCTTCTGCAACACATCTGTAGAAATTTGCCAGGATTTCCGATGTCATGCCAAACCTCCACAAACTCCAGAAGAAGTAGAGGCACTGATGTGCTTTCTTCATTAAGGCATTAGTGTGTTGGGACTAGGATAGATCTGCCAAGATAGTGACTCCCAAGAGCTTAAATTTGCTCACCCTCTCCACCTCTGATATCCCAATGATCACTGAATCGTGCACCTCTGGTTTTTCCCTTCCTGAAGTCAACAATTGAATGTTGGGTTCTTCAGCAAAGTTTTCAGTCTCCCTCCTGACTCATCACCCATTTTATACAACCCACTACCCAGGTATTGTCAGTGAATTTGTAGAAGTTGTTGGTGTCCTACCAAGTCACACAATCAGAGGTGTATAGCGAGTAAAGCAGGAAGCCAAGAATGCAGCCCAGAGGTGCTCTGGAACTGTTGAAGATTGTGGAGGAGATGTTCTTACCGATCCTCACTGATTGGGGTCTATCCTAATTCCGTTTTCTGTGATTTAAAGGTAAAAATTCAGCTAATATGAATGCATACAACCACTTCAAAGGATTTCAGAGAATAATCATCCACTGGAAGCCGTTTAATTGGTTGTCCTTTGACCTGTTTCTGTTTGAGATTGCTATTATTTTTAACTGTACTCTCATCCCCTATCTATATGCATATGGGTGTTGAAATCACTTCTTCCCCACAGCTCCTCCCCCACTATTTCCTCATTATTGAGCTCCTTCGGAGTGACTTTGAAGTGGGCCCATTGAATTGCATTAAGATTTCATATGTAGGATCCAATCAAGTAAAAACACTTGGGCTACTCTGTCTGAACAGTACAATTAACTACCCATATCCATGGATTTGAGAGAGATACAAAAAGATACATGGGGCTCTGCAAAACTGGCTCAGGATACACGATCAATTGCTAATATTTAAAGATGAGATGGATTTTTCTCACCCTAAAGAGCAGGAACTTGGGTCAAAAATCATCAAACTAAGTACCCGTCTTCCCAACTATGCCCCAGCAGCAGCCAAATTGGAGATTTTATGGTCTTTTCAAAAATGGTGTTAGTTCATGTTTGCCCCAGTCCTCACAATGGAGCTCTGTAAGATTGGATTAGCGACACCATAATGGAATTTTGACTTTTGCTTTCATTTCAAATAATATAAACAGACCAGCCAGTAAAAAGCTGTTTCTACTCAGAGAGTTTGTTATGTCATCAGATTTGAATGATATTTAACCACACTTGCATCAGCAGATTGTATGTAGACTGTTGGCTTGTATATACATTCATATCAACAGCTCATTGCAGCTGTAAACATGCACAATTCGGCATGACTGTTGATGGCTGTTTTCTTCAAACTTGCATTCTGAGAACAGCTACATTTGTGAACTACAGGAAAAAGACGCATATCCCAACAGTATTTCCACACTCAGAGCACAGAAAGTTTTTGGAAGTAGGTCCACGTCTGGCTTTCTGTGGCTCAAGCTTCAAAGGAAGCCATCCGTTGTCATTCAAGCTTTCTTGGCTTTCATTTGCAGGAAATGCATCCTTTGAACATAGTTTGGAAATGGTTGAAGTGAATTTTAACAAGACTATTGAGAGAGGGGGTTTGGGCAGGCTATTGGGTGGGAAGAGCAGGAAATTATCTGACACCCCTCCCTTCTCCCCATGAGGTAGGTAATCAGTGAGAGTCTTTGTGGCAGTGGCTGGGGTTGGTGGGGGTGGGGGGGAAGGGCCAGAATATTCCATGGACAGTCAGTGACACTAGGGAGACACTCTTTTGCTTCGCTTTCTCTGGCTGTAAGGGGAGCTTGGAAATTTCTGCTGATTAGTGAATCTTTGTCTGCCTTACAGTAGACTAAAGGAAATTTTGTGTAATGTCAAATTTTCTGTTTTATTACATGACAATAAAATAACCTCAATTCTTAAGTTCACTCATGAGGAACTGATCATAGTTTTTAATGAGTTCTCCACAGATATTAATAATTTATCATTGCAAAAATGCACTTGTAATCCAGAAAGTTGTTGGTCAGCACGGTTGGTGTAGCGGTTAGTGCAACACCTTTACAGCGCCAGCGATCAGGACTGGGGGGTCAAATCCCATGCTGTCTGTAAGGAGTTTGTATGTTCTCTCTGTGTCTGTGTGGGATTTCCCCGGGGGGGGGGAACTCCAGGTTCTTCCCACTGTTTGAAACATACCAGGGTGTAGGTTAAAAGGGTATAAAATGAGCAGCACGGACTTATGAGCCAAAATAGTCTGTTACAGTGCTGTCATCTAAATTTAAATTGAACTCAGCCGGTCTTTTCAGCATCCATAGGAGACAAAGCTATATGGCTGATGTTTCAGGCTTGAGCCCTTCTTCAAGGAATAAGCAGAAGAAGCCAGAATCAGTAAATCTCAGTATTCAGACAGTGCCGGCTGGGGGAGGAATCCAGACCAACAAAAGGTGTTGATTGGATATGATAAGGGAAAGGGTAAGAATCATGTTTGTGTGAAAGGAGATAAAAGGGACAAGGAGAGAGAAGGGAGAGAGAGAGAGCTTGGGGAAGAAATGGGGGGCTGGGGGGGGTGGGGAGGGTGTTTAACGAAAGCCAGAGAAGTCGATATTAATGGCATCTGGTTGGAGGGTGGCCAGTTGGAAGATGAGGCACCATTCCTCCAATTTGCTGGTAGTCTGGCAGAGCATGAGATCTTGGACATACACGTCAGCAAGGGAATGGGATGGAGAATGAAATGGGTGGCCAGTGGGAGATCTATGCTATTTTGGTACTCCTAGTCAGTGGAAATGTGACAACTAAGCTTTCAGATTGTTGTAAAAACCCCACCGCCGCCTTTACAGAAGGGGGATCCACTATACTCCACTATTCAATATACCACACTATATGTGAGGCCAATCCAACAGCATTAAGAAGATGAGTAAATTTTGACCAGTCCCAATGATGTAAAATGCGCAGTAACTGCTCAAATACCCACCAAGTACATTGCTGATTTACGTCTCATGGAAAGAAAAGGGAAAAATATATGTTTGACATTTGGTTCAGCTAAAATGTAGCGTTTTATTCTCATCTCTGAAGTCAAAATGAAGGAATGATTTATTTTAAATATTGTTAGCAACAAGAACTTTAATTACATACCAATAATCCCAAGAAGAGGTAAACAAAATCTGCAGATGCTGGGGGCTAGTGCAGTACATAAAAGCACTGGAGAAAGACAGCAGTTCACACAGCGTCTGGAGGAAGTAAAAGGCAGTGGATGTTTCAGGTCCGAGGCCTTCGCCAGAAGTGCTGCAAATCAGGTTAGGAGGGGGGAGGGCAAGGGTGAGGAGAAGTGGGTGGAGCACAGAATACAGGCTAACAGGTAAGAGGTAGATACAGTGGAAGGGTTAGAAGGAAAAATACTGGACACTTGACTGAGAGAAATTAAATTAGAAGAACGTAAATGTTGTCAACAAGAAGGCATAACTCAGAAACAGAATCAGAATTTATTGTCGTGAACACGTCACAAAATTTGTTGTTTTGCTACAGCATCACAATGAAAATACTGCTATAAATTACATTTTAAAATAAATACATTGAGCAGAAAAATAGGAAAGAGTGAAGCAGTGACTGGAGTTCATTGTCCATTGAGAAATCTGACAGCAGATGGAAGGAAGCTGTTGTTGTGCTGTTGAGTACTCGTCTTCCTGATGGCAGCAGTGTGAAGAGAATATGGCCTTAGGTTGTGGGGGTCCTGGAAGTTAGAGACTTCTTTCTTAAGACGATGCCTCCATAGATGTTGTTGATGGATGCTTGTGAAGTCGCTGGCCAAGTTAACAACTCTCTGCAGTTCTTTCCGCCATATATCCAGTCAGAATGCTCTCCACAGTACACGTACAAATTTTCCAGAGTCTTTGGTCACATATCGAATCTCAAACTCCTCACGAAGTATAGTCGCTGGCGAGCCTTCTTTGTGATTGCATTGACATAGAGTCTCCAGGACAGTTCTTTAAAAATATTGAATTTCTATACCCTCTCCACTGCAGATACCTTGATGAGAGCTGGTTTATGTTCTCCCAATTTCCTCATGACTTTGTTTCTTGGTTTTGTTAATGTCGAGTGCAAGTTTATTGTTGTTACACCACTCAACTAGCTGATCCATCTCCCTCCTGTTCGCTTTCTCATTGCGACCTGTGATTCTGCCGATGACCGTGGTGCCATTAGCAAATTTGTGGATGATATTTGAATTGTGCCTTGCCACACTGTCATGGGCATAGAGTGAGTAGAACAGTGGCTAAGCATGCATTCTTGATCATCACTGAGGAGGAGATGCTGTTTCCAATTTGTACTGACTGGGGTCTTCCGATGAGGATGTCAAGGATCCAGTTGAAGATGGGGGTGCAGAGGCCTAGGTTTTGGAGCTTGCTGACCAGTACTGAGGGAACAATGCTGTTGAAGGCTGAGCTGTAGTGGATGAAGAGTAATATGTGAAGCTGTTGTCTAGGTGATCCAGAGCTGAGTGGAGAGCCAACGATACTATGCCTGCAGTGGAGCGATTGTGACAGTGGGCAAATTACAGTGGGTCCAGATCGTTTCTTAGATACGTGTTAGATTTGGCCACGATAAACCTCACAGAACATTTCTTCACAGTAGACTTGAAGCGATAGTCACTACTGTTTTCAAATTGCAGCATCCGGGTCGTCCTCCTGGGACCCGGGTGAGATGACTGGGTCTTGTGTGCCTCCTGCACCTTTCAAGTAGCAGCCTAACCTACCTGGTAAATCACCAACCCAGCAATTTAAGGAGGATCCTGCCCTTGCGGTGTATGACACATCAGGCAACCCTGTTCCCTGTGTTCTTTATGTGCCCTTTCTTCTAAAGTTCCAGAGTAACCGGCTGAACCATTTGCCCTTTCAAATAGGCAGAGGAGATCACCCTGGTAAGTTTTACTGGGTTCCCTGACCATCTTTGAGGTAGGTCTGGGATCCAGGTAGATTTTAACCAGGCTTGCCCGGTTTGGCCATTTCAAATAGCCCTGTACCTGGGTCTTCAACCTAGTAAATTGCCTGCTTAACCCCATTTGACAAGGAGATATGAAAGGGCCTCCTGAGGCAGCTCACTCTGCTTTTCTTTGGCACCTTGATGATTGATGCCCTTTTGAAGCAGATGGGAACATCTGACCACAGCAATGAGAGATCGAAATGTCCGTGAACTCTCCTGCTAGTTGGTGGCACAGATTTTAAGTACCCTGCCAGGTACACCATCAAGGCCTGATGCCTTATGAGGGTTTACCCTCTTGAATGATGTTCTGATGATGGACTCAGAGGTAGATATTATAGGGTCATCAGCCGCTGCAGGGATTCTTGTAGGCACTGTTGAGTTCTCCTCCTCAAAATAAGCATAAAAGGTGTTCATGAAGCATCACATCCATTTATAATGCTCAGATTTGCCTTTGTGGTAAAGCACTGTTATACTGTGATTGGCTACTGCCAGCTGGACATGCCACCAGAGTCCGATCCTATCCATTACCCCTTTGCCTGCTCCCCACTCTTCATGATCAGTCGAGATTGGTTGCTGCTTCAGCCTATAGGTCAATAAAAGCCTTATCAGTTGTATAATTTCAGTGTTTTGTGAGAATTGATAGTGAATCAATTTTATTGACTATATTTTTCAAAGAAAATGGAGCAATACCTGAAATCAGAGAGATTCAACATAGACCTTCAATCCTCTGATGACATAAACACATTCAAACTCTGGCTACGCTGTTTTGAAGACATTCTGACGGCGACCATAAACATTGTTAACATGGACAAGGACAGACTGAAACTCATCTTCTTGCGAGTCGGACCCCTGGTCAACAACACTAAATCATATGCGGGTACTCTGAAGGTCCAGTATCGCAGAAGGGTGAACAAAGTCTATGCATGGCATCACCCGGCCACCAGGAAGCAGGAACCCAGTGAGTCAAGGTCCTCTGCAGGGTGTGCAACTGTAAAGCTGTGACGGCTTCCCAGAATGCAGAGGACCTCATCCGGGATGCTTATGTGGCTGGCATCCGGTCTGGACTCCTGGAGCAAAAGGTATTTGACTTGCAAAGGGTGGTTGAATTAGCAAAGATACTGGAGATGGCCCTCCAAAGCTCGAATGGCTACTCAGCTGCTCTCAGCTGCCGTGGACACTGCAATCTTGCGACAGGGGATGGTCTCTCTCGGTGAGCAAATGGTCACAGGCATTATCGCACTTGTCTAGCGACCTTTGGCAGCCATGGTGGGTGATTGCCCCAAATGTTACTTCTGCTGGCAGGGCAAGCACCTGAGGAAACATTGCCCTGCCAGGAAAGTGGTATGCACTCGATGCAGGAAAAGGGGACATTATGCAAATGTCTGCCAGTCTAACCCACCCATGAAACCTAGCAGCACCGCGTGCAGATAGCTGCCACCCCAGATAGTGCAATCTGCTCCATCCCCTCTTTAGACCAGTGACGCCATGTGTGAGTCACGGGGGCCGCCATTTTGGACTGCATGGCCAGCACCATCTTCTTGGACCTACAACACTGCAGGGGAACAGTGGGGGCGGCTACTCTTGGGAACTCAGGCCCTCATTGGACATCACCCTGAACCAAGAGGGACCACACAAACTCGTCAGGTCCATGATGGACGTCCAGATAATTGGGTGCGTAATGAATTGTTTATTTGAAAGCTTTATTTACCTTGATATCACTAAACGCCTATCCTTCAAAATGCGGCCAATCAACCATACGATATTACTTATGTCCAAATCCCATATGGCAGATGTCTATGGGTCCTGTACGGTGACTTTAACTGTTGGAGGCACAGTTTACAAACACTTCAGGCTCATCGTCATGCCACAGCTCTGCGCCTCCTTGCTACTGGGGCTGGGTTTGCAGTGCCAACTTAAGAGCGTTACATTGGAGTTTGATGTGCCTCATCAACCTCCACCCCCACACCATTTACAATGAACAGTTTCTAGATGGCCCACTACTCATGACCTGTGGGCTCTCGACCCTCAAGGTCACTGCTCCACTGGTGCTCACGAATCTCACCCTGATTGCAAGCCGGTGGCCATCAGGAGCAGGCGATACAGTGCTGCAGACAGAGCATTCATCGTCAGAGGTTCAGCGTTTGTTGGGCAAAGGCATCATCGAGGGTAGCAATAGTCCCTGGAGAATCCAGGTGGTCGTAGTAAAGAATGGGCGAAGAACAGGATGGCCATAGACTATAGCCAGACCATCAACAGGTACACACAGTTCGATGTGTACCACCCTTTTCCGCATATCCAATATGGTTATCCAGATTACACAACATCGGTATTCCTCATGGTCAACCTCAAGTCGGCCTATCACCACCTCCCGTTCTGCCTGGAGAACTTTCAGTGCACTGCATTTGATGTGGATGGCCATCTTTACCACTTTCCCCAGGTCCCATTCTGCGTCACCAATAGGGACTCCGTTTTCCAGTGGGAGATAGACCGCATGGTGGACCACTATAAACTGCGGCCACTTTTCCATATCTTTACAATGTGACCCTCTGCGGCCACAAGCTGCAGGACCATGATGCCAACCTTCAAAAGTTCCTCCAGGCCGCGAAGCTCCTGAATCTTACTTATAACAAGGCAAACCCAGCCCCAGGCAACTCGACCAGCCATTCTTGTCTGCATGGTTGAAAACAGTGTCATTGGCCCTGACCCCAACTGCATATGCCCCCTTCTGGAGCTTCCCCTACCCCATACCCTTGAAGCTCCTACAATGATCCGGAAAGCATCAGGGTGCTAGCTTGGAGTGAAATGTACACTGCGACCAGGATGATGGCGGTGAACTTCCTCGGCAGGTAGAATGGGCGGCATTTGATCACCAGATGCTCCATATCGGGGGAGCAGGACTAGGACATAACTGCCATGTTTGTACATCACAATGAATGGATGATGATGCAAAAAAGATCCCCTGTTTTTTTTCCTGACTCCGGAGTCTGGTCCATGCAGTGGAGGGTGAAGCCCTCGGGCTGCAGCACTGTGTCCAGAATGCCCTCGGTCAGCCATGTCTTTGTGAAGCACATCACATGGCAATCCCTGACGCCCCTCTGGCTCTGAGTTCATCCAGTTTATTTTCCAAGGATTGTACATTAGCTAGGAGGATGGCAGGGAGCAGAGACCTCAGGGCCTGACATCTTAACTTGACGTGTAGCCCTCTTCTCTGTTTGTGTGATTGGGCCTTCTTTAAGTGACCTGTGGGTCAGCTGCTCGTGGCTCCTGTAGTCTTTAAGTAGCCCGTGCATTGTAACTTAGTTGTGATCTAAAAATAAAACAACCTGGAATTCCTATCCCAAGGTATTGTGGAAGAATCCAGAGTCAGTGGTGAACTTTGCAAACAGACTGTTAGCTGGAGAGGAAATCCTGAAGTATCTTGTTTATGCAAACACGTGTTGCTCTTCTTTTTTTAAAATTTTTAAAATTTTTCACACTATGAACCATACTGACCAAAATACACACAAACATTTCCCTCTTGAATATACACAGTGTCATTTTCTCTCCTTTTCCCCCCTCCCTTCCCTCCCTCCTTCACCCCCCTTCCCTACCCACTCAAAGTTCAACATATATGATAGATTAAACCCATTAAACTATGTCATCACTTCTGAAGCCCTGCTGTATGCCAACAACAAGCCACTGCCTATATAGCAAAATGACTTCAACACTGTCTCACTCAATCTTCAGTAGCTATCACAAGAATGGAGTGAAACATGAAAGTCAGCAGATGCTGCGATTGTAGTAAAAACCACACAGAAATGCTAGAGGAACTCAACAGGTTTCACAGTGCCCACTGGACGTTTTGGGCCTGAGCCCTTCTTCAAGGAATAAGCAAAGAACAGGAAGGCAAGAAGAGTAAAGTCAGAAGAATGCTGGGGGAGTAGTCCACACCAACGAAAGGTGTTAGTTGGATATGATAAGGGAATTGATTTTGGCTCTGAGAAAGGGAGACAGAGAGAAAAGGGAAGAGAGAGAGAGAAAAAGAGAGCTGGGGGAAAGCCGATAGGGAAGTAAAAGGAGGGGTGGTGGTTTCACAGAAACTGGAGAAGCTGATAGTTATGCCGTCTGGTTAGAGGGTGCCCAGATGGAAGATGAGGTGTTGTTCCTTAAACTTGCGGATAGTCTCAGTCTGGTTGTGCATGAGACCATGACAGCAAGTGAATGGGATGTGGAATTGAAAAGATTGGTCATTGGAAGATCCATGCTACTGTGGCAGACAGAGCCAAGGTGCTCTTCTCTTTACCCGGTCCCCTTTCACAGAGCCAAAATCAATTCTCACCTCTCCTCTTATCATATCCAATCAACACCTTCGTTAATCTGGACTCCTGCCCCAGCTAGTCTTCAGTCCTTATTCTTACGTCTTCCTGTTCTTTGCTTATACCTTGAAGAAGGACTCAGGCCTGAAATGTCGAACCTAAATCTTTATCTCCTATGAATACTGCGAGACTGGTTGAGTTCGTCCAGCATTTGTCTGTGCATTTAATCATGAGAATGGATATCAGGGGTAATGCTGCTTTAGCAAATTTTAGACTGCTAATAAACTCAATTTTTTTTTCTGTCATTGTATTTTGTTGCTAATGCTTGGATACAAAACATTCCTGTATCGGACAAACAGAATGGAGATGGTATACAAAAAAGGGAAAGTTGTATCAGTCAAACTGTCATGAGTGCACTTTTTGAATTATAAATAAGGAAGATTCAGAGGGAGACACAGAGGATAGCTTGAAAGGAGCCATAGGCTGAGTATTCACTGCAGAGAGTTCTGTCTAAATTCATAAATAATACTTAAAGTGTAGCTTGCAAGGAAACTGCAAATGGGATTGACCATTTGGGCACAGAGAAAGATGTCAGGTATAACAGTTAAGGTTAAAATGATGTAAGGTGTTTAATACAGAAGTCATTAAGTAAACATGAAAGTCTGCTGTGATTGCAGTTAAAGCACAGAAATGCTGGAGGAACTCAGCAGGTCTCGCAGCATCCATAGGAGGTAAAGGTATACAACCAAAGTTTTGCCCTTCTTCAAGGTACGAGAAGAAGCAGACAGCACCTGAACAAAGGAAATAGCAGAGGGAAGAGCACAGACCATCAGACAAAAGGTGATAATTGGATATGGAGAAGTGGGCAGGAGAGAGTTGATGGTGGGGGGGGGGGGGGGGGGGGCGGGGGGTTGACTCTGTGCAGTGAACTGGAATTCACTCTCAATGTGTAGATTAGACGTCCGACCCCCCCCCCCCCCCCCCTCTTGGCTCTGCCCCCCATCAGTCCCGATATAAACCCTGTTTTCCCTCTTTACCTCAGACTATTGCAGATACCGGTCATTAGTTGTCAGCTAATTAGTTGTCAGCTAATTAGTTGTCAGCTAATTAGTTGTCAGCTAATTAGTTGTCAGCTAATTAGTTTGTGCTCCTCACAGGTTTCTGAGTAATATTGATCACGTTACACTCTGTAAATGCAAAACTGAGGTAAAGGAGGAGAGAGGTTAAAGGGAACAGAGTGTAGGTATTTTTATGGAGTGATGTTTTATTGAGGCCGGCTCCAGTGGGGGAAAAAAATGGCAAACATCTTATTATGGAGAAAACTGCTCCAGCGATGCTTTTATAGAGAAAAAGGTCGGAAACCGTCCTCCAGAGCTGAGGGAGGCGGGGCAACTGGTGCAGTAGTGCAGCCCGTCATCATAAGGACTTACATACACACCATGTAATGGCCGTCTTCATATACCCATAATCTCCTATGCAGCTAGAACTGCTCTTTGAAAAGCAGGGCAGTTCAAACTGCGTGGGGGATTATGGGTAATGAAGATGGCCATTGATCCTTCTTCCAGCTTTTTTGCCCAGTGCTGAGCATAACTCTTCGTTCCCCTCTTTCATCCATCATCCTCCCCGGCTCTGCTTCTCCGTCTCCACTCCTCAGCATCTGTTCACCTTCCTCTTGGGTTGAGGAGCTCAGCACCTATGTCCCTTCGCCCTCTGCCCCCACCAGAATGGCAGACTCTGGCTCTCTTTGACCCCGCTGGGGCTGCACAATTTTGGGTTGGACTCCCTCCACTCCCCCTCACCTTGCATGTCCATTCCTACTGCCCTCTTGCTTCTTGGTCTCGTCGGTGTGACAGAATATGTTGTGTTTGTGTTGTATATAAATATGATTTTGGGAGATAAATTGGGGCAGGTTTTTTAGTGTAGGTTACATACAAACACTTCAAAACAGATCTTATTTAAAATACTGGAGATCTGCTCAAGCTAGACAGGCCGACTCCAAGACCTTTTGCAAAAGCTTTGGAGAGTGTGCAAGAGACTTCACTAATGGATTGTTGTTTTGAAAAGCAACAGATGAAAGAACTGAGAGGAATAAGGTCTGAGCTGCAGGCTGTCTGGGAGTGTTGCTTGCTATTCTAAGAGGGTCATGTGGTTTTTGCAAGCAGAGAGGGAGTCAAACAGGCTTTTCTCTGTGAGACAGAGAGAGGGAGGGAGAGAGGGAGGGAGAGAGGGAGGGAGAGAGGGAGGGAGAGAGGGAGGGAGAGAGGGAGGGAGAGAGGGAGGGAGAGAGGGAGAGAGAGAGGGAGAGAGGGAGGGAGGGAGAGAGGGAGGGAGGGAGAGAGGGAGGGAGGGAGGGAGGGAGGGAGAGAGGGAGGGGGTGGAGGGAGGGAGGGAGGGAGATCAGTTCTGCAGTTTTACAGTCAGCAGTAGCTGCTGGGACTGGAACAAGACAAGCTGGCAAGGTTGTGGAAAACCCCATTTGCAAGACAGGTTGTGAGTGTTTAATTCAGCCTGGTCAGAGCCCTTGTGGTCCATACAAGAGAAGAGGACTGGCTGCCTAATGTTTCACTTGAAATAAAGGAAACAAAAAGGAACTCTGTGGTGTCCTGAAAGAAAGTGGTTATCATCTGGAAAACCCTGATGGGGCAAGTTTCTTCGGCAAGACACTGACGTGGCTGATCAGAAGGAAGTAATTTTTCTGTGTCCAATGAGCAACAAATCTCTCTCTGAAAACTGACAAGAACCTTCCTGAGTATTAACCTTTCAAGCACCAAAGCCTGGTGAACTTTATAAATGTTAAATTCTGTGCACAGTATAAGAATTCCCTGCAACCAGTGAACTTGGAGGAATGAGAAGTGAGATTGGACTGTGAACCAAAGAACTTTTCTCAACTTACACACACTTTATACACACACACATGCGCTTAGAATTAGAAGGAAGTTAAGTTACGTTAAGTAAGTTAATAGTAATAAGTTAAAGTTTGATTCTGTTTTCATGTTTAAAGATAATTAAAAGCAAGGTTTGTTTAAGTAACCATTTGTCTTGGTGAATATCTATTGCTGCTGGGTTTTGGGGTCATCTGAGCTTGTAACAGCGGCCTTGGTGAAGGAATGAGGGTTGGAGGCAGAATGGGAAGAGGACATTTCTGGTTGGTTGGAGGGAGTCCAAACCCCAGCATCAATCACCATGGGAGCTCCGGTGATATCTCCTGGGTCGCGGGCTGACGGTGTCATCATGACATCCTATGGTGCACTGTTATGCAGCAAGCAGACACAAAACACAGGAAAGACTGGAATGGGGTATCCTCGTCCACGGCATGCATCGTGGATTTGGCGATATCCTACCTGATGTGAGTGAAAGCTGCATGTGCCTCAGGGGGAAGGGAAAGGTGGTGGCTTGGACCAGTGGGCAGACCTTGTCCAAGAAGTGGGGGACCCACCGGGAGTAGTAGGAGAAAAGACCCAGGCATCTTTGGAGGGTCTTGAGCATGTGAGAGAGGGGCAGTTCCATTAGGGGGTTGCATGTGTTCGGGGTCGGGACCAGCAACACCATGTTCTACAATGTACCCCAGGATGCCAAGGCCGGTAGTGCAGAATATACACTTTTCCTTGTTGTAATTGAGGTTCAGCTCCTCAGTCATCCGGAGAAATCTCTCCAGGTTTACATCATGGACCTGCTAGTCATGGCCACAGATGGTGACATTGTCCAGGTATGGGAAGGTTGCTCTTAGATTGTACCGGCCTTCCATGTTGTCCATCTCCCGCTGGAACACAGATACCCCATTATGACCCCAAGGGGAACCCAGCGGACTGGAAGAGGAGCCCAATTACCTCAAAGGCAATATAAGGTTTATCCTGGGTGTGGATGGGGAGCTGTTGATAGGCTGACTTCAGGTCAATTGTGGAGAAGACCTTATAGTGAGCTATCTCATTGACAATGTTGGCTATTCTGGGTATGGGGTGGACGTCCAGCAGGGTGCACTGGTTGATGGTCTGGCTATAGTCGATGACCATCCTTGATTTGTTGCTCCCTTTTACAACCAGGACCTGGGCTTTCCAGGGGCTGATGCTGGGCTCTATGATTCCTTCCGCTAGAAGCTGTCTCACCTCTGCCTTGATAAAGGTCCTGTCAGCTGCACAGTAGCACTTGCTTTTGGCCGCTATAGGCTTACAGTCTGGTGTTAGGTAGTTGAAGACGGATAGAGGGGGCACCCGTAGGGTGGAGAGGCTGCAGGTGGACTGGGGTCGGTTGCTGGGCTTTGTGCTGTTGTCGGTGAGCGGGGGGAGTGGGTCACTGAAGGTGAGGGTGAGGCTTTGGAGATGGCACTGGAAGTCCAGCCCTAAGATGACAGAGGCACAGAGCTTGGGCATGACTAGGAACCTGAACCCTTGATATGTTTCCCCACCTACTGTCAGATCTGCTGAACAGTGCTCAAGTTCCATAATGGAGTGGTCTTGGGCAGTGAAGGAGATAGAGAAGTTCATGGGGTATATTTCAGCATCCAAGCCATGTTCGGGTGCGCAAAGCTCTCAGTACCACCACTATCAAACAGGCATTTTATACCTTCCCATTGACAGCGATGTCCATCATCGAGCACGGGGAATGCTCTTCTTTAGTGTGGTAGACACCAGGACCATCTTGGGGTCCGCTTCGCTGCTTCTTGATGGTTGTGGTGTTTAGCAGCCAATGGTTTCCCTCTAGGGCGTGGGGTGTGTCGGATGCACGGTTGTGTATGAATGCATGTTGGCCATGTCATCCCGTCAGTGAGGTGAGTGAGTTGATGCAGTCAGCTGGCCCATGATGGCAGCGCCCGGTGGACACATATGGTGTCGGCGTGGTTGGCAACCCAAAAAGAAATGAGGCCAGAGGTGACGTCTTTGGTGAGGGTGGAAGTCTGGTGAAGAAAGATGGCAGCACCCATGGCGAGCACACAGTGGCGGTCCAGGTGGGTGGCCAGGCCACGTTATGGTGCTGCCCCGTCTTTGAATGTGGCGGAGTCTAGGGGGTGGGGCTCCTGGCTGATCGCGGAGGGCTGCAGCACTCCTGTTGGGTCTAGAGTGGTCTTTCTTACTGCAGTGGGAGCATTGTGAGCTCCTTGCCAGGCAGCTCTTCTGGGAGCGCCTGTCCGACTCACATCGGGACCCACAGTACTTACAGCAGTAGGCTGCGATGGTAGCGGCAATGGTCTCTTCCCCGTAGGGCCCCTCAACAACAGCAGTCATTGGCATCAACCAGGCTGGAGGTTTGGGGAGTCGGGCATCGAAAACTTCTACATGGTGGGCTGCAGCTTCCAGAGAGCGGACTTCCTCCATGATTCTGCTAAAGGAGGCAGTAGTTTTTTCCAGCAGTCTCTGCTGGGTGGCCCTCGATCACAACCCTCACACACAGGCATCAGGGATGAGTTGCTCCACCTCCCCGGTCTCAGTCATGCATAGGCAAGCTAGCTCAGATAAGCCCCCAGATAATCTCACCTGTCTGCTGCACCCTGTTGTTGAGCAGGTACTGGGCACAGAGCAGGTTTGTCAGGGGCCTGTACATGACTTCCAGGACAACCATCGCAGATTTAAAGTCTCAGTGGTCTCTGATGGCCTGGAAAGCGCAAGGACTCAGTTTGGTACCATGAATCTCCTTTGGTTCGTGTTGATCACCTCAGCATGCATCTGGATATAATTCCTCAGATGACAAGGTTTTAAATAAATGGGCTGAAAGGTGGACTGAAAGTGCATTAAACAGGAAATACAAGGTTATTGCAAGAAGACTGGGGGAAAAGGCAGTACTTTGAGTTTAGGAGGATTTGAATGTGGAGTCACAGAAAGTGTTCATAGTGTGAAAGGAGGCAATTTAGCTTACTGAGTTCCAGTAGATTCTACATAAGAGCAACTCAGCTACTCCAACTCACTCACTACATAGCCCTACCATTTTGTTTCCTTCTAAGTACTTAACCAGTTACCTTTTTAACATCATGAATGAATTTGCTTATCCTGTTTCCCCGGATGACATTTCAAAATATAATGTCTCATTGTGTGTAATAAAAGGACATTTATCCTGATGTCATATTTGTTTTTTTTTTGTTAATCATCTTCGTGTCCTCTGACTCTTGATCCCAAGTGGGAACAATACCCTTGATCTCTATTCTAATTAGACCCTTCATGGTTTTAAATATCTTTGTCAGTTCTTCCCTCAATTGCCTCTGTGCCAAGGAGAATAACTTCAACTTCTCTGGTCTATCTGCAAGCGCTTAACCCTGGAAATGTTTGAAGAAATCTATGATGCTCCCTTTTAAAGTGGTAAGACCTCTCTTAAAGCACATCTCCCAGAACAGAGTATAGGGTTTTACTTGTGTCTGAAACTGTATCGATATGTAAAACGCACGACGTTGCAGCATGAGATTTTCAAATTTGCAGCAGGTGGACATGAAACTATCAGCACCAGATGTCACTGGAGTGATGCAAAGATCTGCGAGCTCCTCACCATCCGTGCAGAGGATGAAATCAACCAACACGCAAATGGTACTGCGAAGCATGGGCATTCAAACTGGAGGAAAAGGGGTTTAATCGTGAAAAGTCCCAGGTGCTTAGTAGGCTTAAATGCCTGCACAGCAAGTATCACCAGGTTAATAACCACAAAGGTTGGAATGGTAGGGGGGGCGATTGGATTGGCCCTATTTTGATCTTTGTCATGCCATCTGGGGCACTAGCCACTCTGCGCAACCAATGGCATTAAAGAGCAACATTGAAGAGCCACCATCCCCCGTTATGGGCCCTGAACCTTCTACCCCCACAAGCAGCATTCCTGTTGCCAATCTCGAGAGTGGCATAGAAGCTGTAGCTCCTGCACCTCAAGAACAACCAGGTCAAACCCTATTTCACCTCACGATCAACAAATTTCATCATGTTCTCTGTACGCGTGTGTCTGCCCATAAGGACCTGTTATACTAATTTAGCATGTGTTCCATTGTTTTCCAGGGTGCCAACCACCTCACAAAAAAAATCAAGACCTACCAAGGCACAGGTGATGTCCTAGGAGATGCGTGAGATGCTTCACACAATGGACCGTGACAATAGAGGGAGGGAGCATAATTGCTATGAGCTCCTGAAGGACTATGAGCAGTGAATAAAGGCAGAGGTAAAGGAG
Organism: Narcine bancroftii; assembly: GCF_036971445.1. Lineage (NCBI taxonomy): Eukaryota > Metazoa > Chordata > Chondrichthyes > Torpediniformes > Narcinidae > Narcine > Narcine bancroftii. Next base: position 119,807,019 of record NC_091473.1, on the reverse strand, counting down.
GCTGGGATGTCCACACATGAGAGGCCATCTCCTCTGTACCCGCACAAAGGAGATGGCAGGGTTTTGGAAAACGTTTGAAAGATTCAAAAGGGAAATGCAAAACCAGAGCTCCGTCATGAGGGACATGATGAATCTGTTTTCATACTCTGCTTGTGTGCACCAAACTCCTGTTCCATTGCCACAAACTCTCGTCCGGCAGTACAACCCTCAACAACCCCATAGCCAGTATTTTTATCAGACACCACAGTGTGGTGAAGTCATGCAGCACTCAGATGAGGCATATAAATCTTTTCAATCATCCTTCCCCCACCCGAGGCAGTAATGTGACGTGTTAAAATGTTAATCTATGAGTGGTTTTATTGCACAGCAATATTGAGTAAAATGCATTTGTGTTAAGTTTCAATATTTAAGACATATGATTTGATATTTGCATTAATTCAGTGAATACTGTTGAGTGACGATTTGATATTTACTCAGGCTTAATGCGTTAATTTCACCTGAGGTAATCATCATTATTTGCACATATGGAACTCATTAAATGCATTTGAAATAAAATATTTTTTTACAATTAGTATGTCACCTGTTCTCTACGGCTCTTTTACAAGTGTACCAGGTACATTTACTGAAATAAGTCGTGCACTAGTGTAAATTCTTGCAGAACAAGAGTACAAGATGCAAGTGTTCCAACTAATCTTTACAAGCATACAGGGTACATCTGCGTAAAGTAGTCGTGTGATTGTTTACGTTCTTACAGAAAGACAAGAGTATAAGATGTAAGTGTTCCAACTGATCTTTTGCATGTGTACCAGGTACACCTATTGAACGGAGTCGCACAATCATTTAAATTCTTGCAGAAATTATACAGTACAAGGTGCAAGTGTTGCGACTTTTCTCTCACAAGTGTACCATACATGCACTTAAAATCTTACAGGGAGGCTATAGTTCAAGATGTAATTTGCCCAAATGATCTTTTATATTTGTGCAAGATACGGTCACTACAAGCAGTTTCTTTTCTGATAGACTGGATATGAATATCTCAATTATCTCTTGGTAAATATTTGCTTTTGCACCTCGATAGGGAGCCCGCTCGGGATCCTCAGGGAGAGCTGGTTGATAGTTGTACCACTCTGGCAAGAAGTGTTTCTTGTTGATCTCACATATATTGTGTAGAACACAACAGGCAACTGCAACATCTGATACTAAAGTGGTACAAATATCAACTCTCTTGTCAAGGCACCTCCAGACCTTTGAGACGTCTGAATGCATTTTCCACCACAATCCTTGCTGAGTTCAAATGCTAGTTGTAGCTGCACGGCCGTTGAGCAAGTGCATTGTGGTTAGTGAACCCCTTCATGAACCACTTCCTGAGTGGGTAAGCTGGGTCTCCAATTTTGTCAGGGGCCTGTCAAGGACTTTGTCAGGGATCTCCACTCCATTAAAAATTTGTGATTTCTGTAGGTTGAACAATGAACATGTATTAGTGGCTTATGTGCCCTCTGAGAAAGAGAATGGGGTACATGAACTTACTTCACATGGGAAGAGGTAACCTCCTTGTTCCTCTGCCTTTCTGTAGAGGGGCAAGTTGGATAAAACTCAACCATCAAGACAATAGCCCAAGCCACCCCACATACACATCTATGAAGCTAGAACAACCTGAAAGCTGTGTTTATAAAGACATATGATTCACATAATATTTATAAAGTACAAATTCAGGACATGATTCTTACCTATAATTGTGATCTGCACCCTCCTGCAAAACAATCAATTGCCATCCTTTCTTATTGTAGTAGGCAATTGGGTCATCATGGGGGGCTCTGATGGGAATATGTATATGATCCATGGTAGGTACATGACTCCTTAATTCTTTTTAAAACATGAGACTGCAGATGCTGGAACCTAGAGTTAAAAAAAACCCAATATGCTGTTGCAGTCAAAGTCGCCACAGTTTCGTTGCAAGTCCCACCTCTTTAATTCCAGTATGCTGTCTAAATGCGCATAAGGAAACGGATATCCTGAGTTTTGGTCGTTCGTGTGTGAATAACCAAATGCTGAGATGTCAGACGTTCTTCAGGCCAGTAAAATTACGCAAATTCTATCTAAAGGACATAAAGAATTAGTTTGTTGTGGAGAAGGTTTATATACTGTATGTAGGTCGGCACAACATTTTAGACCAAAGGTCTTGAAATTTTTTATGTTCTAATTGTACAGGATTTGATGAAGAGTCACGCTGAAGTAGTTTGGACTGAGATGAGTAGGTGGGCGGAGGATGGTTTGGTAGACTTTAGAAGGTAGGTATGCTATTTACCTCAGCAGGTCCCAATTCAGCTTTGAAATAGTTTTCCAGGGGCTTGAGTAATGAAATTGATGAACCAATTTCCCCACAAATGTTTCAAAATGTATTTTGCATGTGGGATTGTCACTTGATGGACACCTGACATGGAAGTACCATGAAATGTTCAAGAATTGCTCCAAATGCTCATGCTTGATTAAATAGAAAATGAAATGCCTGCTAATCATATTCATTCCAAGAGAAATGCAATTTCAATTGCACATCACGTAATAAACTGCACGATCATCACATTTCTATTCCTCACCATTTCCAAGTTATGCACTGTGGCCACTTTCTTGCTCATTCCCTAAACTTATCTACATTTCTCTGCAGTTTCTTTGAATCCTGCATGCAGCTCATAGACCCATTTGCCTTTCTATCATCAGAAAATTGGTTTCCATTCTTTTCTTTCACCTGTGCCATTCAGACAGATTGCCAACAGCCAGGACCCAAGTACTTATCTTTGGACTCTCAATCCAAAGATAATGTCACAAATGTGAACAGTGACGGTAGTACCGTGCAGAAGGTGCGCTGCTTTTTCTGGGAGATGTTTTGCAAGACGGCAGGACGGCTGGTTTTAAAAATTTAGACATACAGCACAGTAACAGCTCATTTCGACCCACGAGTCCATTCCGCCCAATTTGCACCCAATTAACCTACACCCCTGTTACGTTTCGAACAGTGGGAGGAAACTGGAGCTCCCGGGGAAAACCCAAGCAGACACAGGGAGAACGAACAAACTCTTTACAGACAATGCAGGATTTGAACCCAGGTCTGTAAAGGTGTTGTTCTATCCGCTAGGCCAACCATGCCGCCCCTCCATGTTTTCCTAGCTAGATGCAACAGAATAAAAGATGTCTTATTTCAGAGGATTTCTGGTGTGACTGGCAATTCTTTAATTCAGGCAAGTTGTGGATTCCTATGGACCCCTCCAGTCAGGGCTTTTGTCAATATAGTCTTCGAGTAAGTCCTGGGTGGTAGGGCTAAATGGAAAAGATTGGTAAGTTGTAGAGTTATTAAGTTAAAAAAAAATAGTTTTTGTTAATGGTCTTCAGATGGCTGTTTAAAAGTTCTTGATTAGCTTGTAGCAGTCAAATCAAAATCATAAATTGCAGATGCTGGAAGTTTGGAAAAAAAAAAGCAGAAAACTGGGTCAAGCAGCAGCGTTTTGATTTCAGTTCAAATCTGTTCTGATGAGGGGTCTTGGACATGATAATATTTACTCTCTTTTTCTTTCTACTGATGCTGCCTGACATATGGAGTATTTACAATATTTTTGTTTGTTTGTTTTTATTTTAGTCTGTAGCTCTCCTCAGAAGCTGGTTGGAGTGTGGAAGGCATTTTGGCATCAGGGATTTTAAATTATTCTCAATCCTTGTATTAGTCTATTTAATGAGCTTATGCTGGCAGGCTCTTTGGCCAGGTTGCCAAATTAATTGTAACTAGGATCAGTTTATCCACCAATGTAATTTTAGTGCAATTATCTCTTGTATATGTTTAAATACATTGTTCTGGCCTCCTAAATGGGCAGATAATCATAGGTAATATGCAAAAAAACCATCGGATTCTGTTTAGTATTTTTAAACATGATTATGTCGTAGTTTTTAACTTTTAGCAATGGCTTTCATTGGGAACTATCGACATTGTGTGTTCACAAAATACTAGCAGCACAAGGAGAATTTAATGGCTTGCATTTTTAGATGTCCCAAAGATCTGCAAAACAGATTTGAGAATGTTTCTGTCGTTTATCATAAACATGCATTTTATAGCAGTGGATAACTTTCTTGCCATGTCCTTTAATAAAGCACTACTGTTCATACGACAAATGCATCTCGAGCTTTGTCCAATTCACAGAAGAGGGAAAAAAGCATTGTGAATGCAAAAGTGAGTTTTGCAACTGAACTATTCAGAAAGCAGAGGAAGTTAACCCTCTATTACACTGGGATGCAGATTCCACATCAACACATTTCCTTCAAAATTATAGAAGACTTTTGACACATTGAGTTTCTGCCAGTTCTCAGAGCATTCCAGAGCCTTCTAATTTTCCCTGGAACCCACTCTTCCAACATTCCCATCAACTCCCTAAAATTCTACCAATCAATCGCACGCTCGGGGTAATTTGAAATGGCAAATCAACCTACCAAATGTCACAGCGAAGTGGTGGCGGAATCGCCAATGATCTACCTGGAGAAGAAAATACAAACTCCACCCAGAGAGCACTGGTGGAGAGCATTGAACTCAACTCACCGGAGCTGGAAGGCAGAAATCCCACTAACTGAGCCAAGGTGCTGCTTCCACCCATCATTGATCACAAATAGGATTCAGCTCCACACTGTAGTAAAGTTAAATTTCTCCTCCAGGCCACACAGTTATTTCTTGACCAAAAAAAAACCAGCAAGAGATTGTATTGCTTGAGGTAATTTTGATATAACTGCCATCGCAATAAAGTATAAAATGGAGATGAGACAAAGACATTAAGCATTCTAGCATGGCAACTTGTGCCTTGAGGATTTCTGGAAATGAAAAAGAATACCTCAATTGTAATTTTATTGGATTTATTGTATCTCATGCTTTACATAATACCTGTTTTTTCCCCACCCTCAACATTGATAGTCCAGAAGCAGAGACTTTAGAGCTAAGTTTTCAGAATTACTAAATGTGAGTGTATGGCATAAATGCAGCTGAAATTACATAGATGGAGGCCATAATTTATTCAACACATTTTCATATATCTCCCTCTGTTTTGTTCATAGAACAGAACAGCACAGGAACAGGCTCTTTGGCCCATGTGTCTGTGCTGAGCATAATGCCCAAATTAAACTCAAACTCTGATGCCCATATAGCCCTAAATTCCCTGTGTATTCATGTGTCTACTGAGAAGCCTCTTAAATGCTGCTATTGTAGCTACTAGCACCACTACTCCTGTCAGCCTGTTCCAGGCACCTGTAAAAAGCTTTTTAAACCACTCACCCCAATATTTTAAATGCGTCTGCTCTCGAATGTGAATTTTTTTTACCTTGTGAAAGATTCTATCTATCCTATCCAGGCTCTCTCATAATATATTAAGCTTTTATCAAATCCCTTCTCGGCCTTCAATGCTCCAGAGGAAACAAAAAATGTTTGTCCAACTTCTCCCTTTAGCTTGGCAACATCCTGGTAAATCTTTTGTACCCTTTCTAAAGCTTCTAGGGTCTTTCTGTAACAGGATGACCTGAATTGTACACAATACTCTAAATGTAGTCTTTTTACCTCCTCCATAAATCTTCGTCCACGAAGCCAAGCCAAAGAAAGAAAGTCTAACCAATATTTTATATAGTTGCAACATAACTTCCTTTCTTTTATACTCAATGCCCCCACCCAATGAAGGCAAGCATTTTCTATCCCCCTATCTACTTGCATGACCACTTTCAAGGAGCTATGGACCTTAACTCCCAGTCCCTCTGCAGATGAATGCTATTAAGAATCCTGCCATAAATCACATATGTTCTTTTTACATTGAACCTCACAAAGGGCAGCACCTCCCACTTATCCAGATTAAATGCCACCTGCCATTTCTCTGCCCATATGTCTAAATGATCTACATTATTTTGTATTCTTTCATATCCCGCTACACTGTCTACAGTTCCACTAATCTTAGTGTCCTCTACAAACATACTAACTCACCTACCTACTTTCTCATCCAAATCAATGTGATTCCAAAGCTGATCCTAGAAGAACAGGACTGGTCACAGAATTCCAGCCAGTAGAACACCCTTCCACTGCTTTCCTTTGTCTTCAATGGGCCAGACAATTCTTGGGCCAGACAATTCTAAATCCAAACTATCAATGAATTGTGGATCCTATGCACCTGTACATTCTGGATCCACCTACCAGCAGGGATCTTGTCAAGTCTATGACTTCTCTATTCCGTAAAACCCCTGTTATCCAGAATTCAAGTAACGAGCAACCTCTTGCAAATCAAGGAAAATAAAATAGATTTTAAAAAGTTAAAATAGGCAAGAATAAATAAAAGATTAAAATTATAAAAGTAAACATTCTCTGAAGTAACACATCAACCTTTGGTGAAGAAGGGAGCAAATATTCAGCTAACCGAGTGCCTTGGATGTCCTTTGCTCATAGCAGCTGCTTGAATAAAACTGTGTTGGAATAAAATGGTGTCGCCCAGGATGAAGAGCTGATTGATGCCGCTCACTGTTGGGTGACTCTCTTAAAGTACCTCCTTATCCCTGCTTAGTAAGAGTCTATTATCAGTAAGACTATATCTGTAAACTTGGCAGTGGTGGGGGGGCTAATTATAATGTTGCCACTTATATACCAAAATTCTTACGGGTAGCAGCTGAACAGATACTTTGTAAAAATAACTATAATGGTAAATATTAAATTATATTAAGGGATTATGAGTACAAAAGATATATAATAAATATTCTCACATCATCATGTAGGAAAAATGTGGCATTCCAATCATGGGTTTTGAAGAAGTGTCAGTGAAGAAGTATGATTGGTGGAGTAAGGGAACATGCAAGAACCAGATAGCCATTGGAAAGAAACAGTGCTTGAAAATGGTGGTGTTAGATTACAGGCACCCCCTGTATCACCTCCTCTGACAGCTTGCTCTGCATACCCACAACCATCTCTGTGAAAAAGATGTCCCTCAGGTCTCTTATAAATCTTTTCCCTCTTTCAATCCATGCCCTCAGGTTTTAGATTTCCCCACCCTGGAAAAACAACTTTGACTGTTTACCTTTTCTATATCCCTCATGATATTATAGGCCTCTCTATATAGTCCCCCACTTAGCCTCCTATGCTTCAGAGAGAAATGTTCTAAAACTAGCCAGCCTCACCTTATAACCTGACAGCATGGCAAATTCTTGTGATTCTTCTCTGCACCCTTTGCAGCTTAGTAATATTTTCTCCTATTGCTGGATGACCAGAACTGTACATGATACTCTGTGTGGTCTCACCAATGTCTGATACACTTGTAGCATGACATCTCTGCTCTTGTACTCAGTGCCCTAACCAATGAAGGCAAACATTCCAAATGCCTTCTTCACCATGCTGTCTACCTGTACCATCACTTCTATTGAACTATTTATCTGCATATCAAATTCTGTCTGTTCCACTCTCCAAGGCCTTACTGTTCTCTGGATAATTCGTTCCCTGGTTTAATGTACCAGATTACAAATTTATTGTCAGAGTACATGCATAACATCACATACAACCCTGAGATTCTTTTTCCTGTGGCCCAGGCAGAATTACCACTTATTGGTAGTGCAAAAAAAGACTGTATACAATGTATATATGCAGGCAATAAAGAAGTGTAAACAAACTGACATAGAGGAAAAAAATCAATAAAGTGCAAAAATAAGAGTCCTGAAATGAATCCCTAATTGAGTTTGCTGTTGAGGAATCAGATGGCGAAGGGATAGCATTTGTTCCTGAACCTGGTGGTGTGAATCTTGTGGTACCAATACCTCTCTTCTGATGGTAGCAGCAAGAACCAGCGTGTATGCTGGGTGGTGTTGATCCTTGATGATTGCTGCTGCCCCTCTCCAACAGCAGGGTTCTCTGTAGATATTCTTGATGGTGAAGAGGGTTTTACCCGTGATCTCCTGGGCCATGTCCACCACATTATGCAGGGCTTTATGCTCAGGGGCATTGGTGTCCCCATTCCAGACTGTGAGACAGCTGGTGAGCATACCTTTTGCCACACATCTGTAGAAATTTGCCAGGATTTCCAATGTCATGCCAAACCTCCACAAACTCCAGAAGAAGTAGAGGCACTGATGTGCTTTCTTCATTATGGCATTAGTGTGTTGGGACTAGTATAGATCTGCCAAGATAGTGACTCCCAAGAGCTTAAATTTGCTCACCCTCTCCACCTCTGATCTCCCAACGATCACTAGACTGCACACATCTGGCTTTCCCGTCATGAAGACAACAGTCAGCTCCTTGGTTTTCGTGAAATTGAGTGCTATGTTGTTGTTAGTGCACCATTCTGCCAAGTTTTCAACCTCCCTCTTGTATGTTGGCATCCTATATACTGACCAAAGAGCAATATCTTGTATGTGTTCAAATTGAATTCCACCTGCCATTCATTGGCTCACTTTCCCAGTTTATCAAGATAAAATTTGACATTATAATGATGATAATATGATTCTTTCAAAAATAAAGATAAAGAGTTAGATTGTGGAAGTTAGAGAGACTAAAAAATAGCATAAGAATTTGAAAAAAAAAAGAAAGGGATGAAAAAAAATCAGTTTTTAGTTGATGGCTGCAATTCCACTATCCAGGAAGAGGAATTTGGCATTCAAATCTTGCTTTGCAGATCTAAGCACAAATCCTGGAACAACAACATGAGAGAGGGAGTGGTCCTCAGCTGGAGGTTTTTGGTTGAGACGTGGAACTGAGGCCACTTCACTCAACATGAGTTGACACAAAATCTATTTTGGCACAAATTCAAAGAACAAATCATTTTTTTTTCCTGATTTCCTGGCCAATATGAATTTCTCAACCAACATAATCATTATCTGTTTTTTGTTATTGCAGTTTGTGTAACATTGCTGCAATTGTATTTACTGCCAAGGTTGTCACATTCTGACAGTTAACTACATTTTACAAATATTTAATTGACTTTTTAGCATTAGAATGCAATGAAAAGTCTTTACTCTTCCTGGTACAAAAGACCACAGCTAGTTATGCCTTAAATTTTTATAGTTCTTCCATGAGCCTTCCTTTCATGTGAATTGTTCACTTTCATTATCAGTTAAATCTTAGACTTCTGAAGCAAATTATTCTGGCTCTTTGACGTTACCTGATTGAGTAATATTCCAAACTAATTATTTGTCCAGAGTCATTTTTAACATGCATAAACATGCACATTAAAAACTGAGACCCATTAAAATTACTTCACTGACACACAGAGACATTTTGGCCCAATTGTAAAGGTTGCTTTATCCATTGATTGCCATGGAAAAGTGTTTTCTGACATGCATGCAATAATGGCCGTTAAATTACCAGAGCATCAGATATTCTGCTTTTATTTTCTAATGCAAACTGGAATTTTACAATATTAAAAGAATAAGACAAAAATACAAATTCTGAAAGAAAATTAGAAACTAATATATGAAATAGTCATCTTCAAAGGATGATTTGAGAAGATAAGCAAAAAACTGGCAGAATGATGCACAACCTGATGTTCTACATTCTATTTAAGTTATAATTGAATATTGTAGCGGTCCGCTAACCGGGACGCAACCTGGTACATAAGATGGCCGACGAACGTGGCAACTGCGCAGATCCCGTGGGGGCCAATGAACGTTGTCCCAGGTGACAACCTGCGCAGTGGAAACAACCAGCAATGGCGGGAATGCCAACCAGTCTGAAGCCAGCATTGCGGTGACGTCAATCCTGTCATCAGCAGTGAGGAGAGAATACAAGCAGAGCTGCCAGTGCTATAAACCAGTCTTTGACTTCGACTTCTTGGATGTGTGGCATTCTTTCTACACTTTATGGTAGCATGCACCCTACATTGGTGACCCCATCAGGTCCAACTCCCAGTTGGACCCAAAGATGACGGACCAGGCAGCCCTTCATGTAGTTTCATTGAAGCTGTCAACGTTCTGGGCGTCGCAGCCATACATGTGGTTTGAACAGGCTGAGGCCCAGTTTCACCTCTGTCAGATCACCACCAACTACAACGTGGTAAGCTCGCTTGACCAGGACATGGCGGCAAGGGACATCAATTTCCTGCGACAGACTCTGGAAAGGCAAATACAATGCCCTAAAGGAGCTATTAACCGGCACTTTTCGGCTCTCACGGCCCGAGCGCACCACCTGATGTTGCATATGGATGGATTGGGTGACAGAGTCCCATCTACCCTCATGAGCGAGATTTTCCTGGAGCAGCTGCCCGAGGATATCCAACTCTTGCTCGATGATGAGGACTTCAGTGATCCCAGGAAAATCGCAGCCTGGGCGGATGTGGTCTGGAGGATGAAGAAAAAAAATGGTGCCTTGGTGGAGCAGATCGCTAGGCCCCACACGCAGGGTCACAGCAGTGGAGAGGCAAGTGGACCCTCTACCCAACAGTACTGTTACTATCAGCAATGAAGGGGTGCGGGGGCCCGTCGATGCTGCCCACCCTGTGGTGTTTCAGGGAAATGCCATGGTTGTCCAACATGACAGTTTCCTCCACATGTGGGATTTTCTGTCTGGAAGGCACTTCCTCATTGACCCTGGTGCCAAAATAAGTGTCCTCCCCCCCTCAGCCTATGACACCCGGAATGGTGTTGGGCCCGGCACTGAGGGCAGTGAACAGCACCACTATAAAAACTTTAAGCACCTGCCCCACCCATCTCTGCTTTGGCAACAATCGGTTCATGTGAACATTCAGGGTTGTGGAGGTGGCGCAACTGCTCCTGGGAGCAGAGTTCCTGCCAGCCCACTGGCTGCTGGTGGACCTTAAAGGGTGGCGTTTGGTGCGGGCTGGGACCTTTCAAACAATGCCCCTGGGGGTAGCAAAGTTACCTGCCCCCCCTCATCTCAATTTCATTACTTGGTCCGGCAACACATTTGCGTGGATCCTGGCAGAATTCCCTTCGATCGTGGTGCCATAGTTTTCCTCAGCTGAACCAAAACACGGGGTAAGGCACCACACTTTCAATGAGGGCTCCCCGCTCCACGCCAGGGTGTGCCGCCTCCCACCCCCCCCCCCCCCAACCGAGAAGCTCAGCCTTGCCAAGGGTTTGAAACCTGTGCTGTCTATAAGGAGTTTGTATGTTCTCCCTGTGTCTGCATGCCTCTGGTTTCTTTCCACAATTTACCCAAGGTTAATTGGGTGTAAATTGGGCAGCATGGATTTGTGGACAAAATGGTCTGTTACCATGCTGTATGTCTAAGTACAAAAAAAATAAAATGCACTACTCTAACAACTTTATTTGACCTACAACTCACAGGAATGTTCTCTAATTCCCAGTAAACTCCCAATAAGGTACCTTTCTTGTTCCTCAGCTCCATTTATATAGTCTAACAAGATGACTTGTCTGCAATGTCACCTCTGAATATTGCCTTGACAACCTCCTTCATCAATTACCCAGCATGCCCTCCATTTGTACACCAACCTCTGTCTTTCCTGAAGCACCTGTACCCTGGAATGTTGAACTTCCAGTCCTGTCACTCCACTAACCAAGTTTCCAAATGGCTCCCACATCCATGTCACACCTGTTCATCTATGCTCTAAGTTCATCTAAGCTCTAAGTTCATCCCCCTTACCTGATAAATCTTTAACATTAAAATAAGCACAATGTTTAGGCCAACAGTCCTTCCTCCCTCCCTGCCTTTCTCCTGTCCACTAAACTTTCTCTCATTACCCTCCATATAAAATTTTAACTTCTCACCTGTCTTAGACCTGCATACAATCCCACCTCCTGCCAATCTTGTCCAACATAATTTCATTTTAAAGAAAATTATGCTGGTTTGTGGAGAAAAGAGCAGAGGAGAATGACTAATGCAGTGGTGGCCAACATTTTAATTTTTAAATTTAGATATACAGCATGGTAACATGAGTCCATACTGGGGGTTTAGGACTCATGGGCCAAAATGGCCTGTTACTGTGCTGTATGTCTAAATTAAAAATTAAAAGGTGGACTATTGGGTAAGTTCTTTAATAAAGCATAGGAGGTACATTGGAATAATATACTTCCTTCAGTCCTGTTTCATTCTATATTCTTGAGTACATGCAATAGAAAGAACAAAATTTAATCTTGGTTATGATCTGTCTACAATGAAAGGTGTCCAAAATATACAATAATTGTAATAATTTATTTTAACTAAATGTAGTTTTGTCAGTGTAGATGTGGCAAAGATGTTTCCCATGGTGGGGAGTCTCAGACAAAAGGACATAACTTCAGAATAAAAGGGCATCAATTTAAAACAGATGTGGAAACATTTCTTCAGTTAGAGGGTCGCGAGTCTGTGGAACTTGCTGCCACAGACGGCTGTGAAAGCGAGGTCGTTGGGTGTATTTGAGGTAGATATTGTATTTGATTAGTCAGGGCATCAAGGGTTACAGAGAGAAAGCCGATGAGTGGGGCTGAGTAGGATCAGCTCATGATTAGAATGGCCGAACAGATTCTATGGGCCAATCGGCCTACTTATTTTCCTATATCTTTTCTTTAAAAAAATCACCCTTTTAACAGGAGTGGAGAATAATGGTCAGATTGTTTGCAACTTGAATCTAAATTAACTGCAGTTGCCAACTAGTACGTCTTAGGCTTCTGTCAATCCATCTAAATTTAATTGCATTTTAAGTACAGATGTACAAACACACCATTGTACTGCAACATCCAAAGTATTACTCAACAGGGAACTTATCAAGTTTGCCATAACTTTAGATTGTTTTCAATGTTCTTCCACTTCTTAGATGTGTGTGTTGAGGAACAGGACTCTGTAGGAGCAAGGTGTCAGTAAGGTTTGAAAGTGATTTGAATGTAGTTGTTTCTGTTGACTGGAGGAATGTTGCTACATTGACCATTAAGATCTCCCATTTTCATTGAGTCCTGTAATATACACCAACGTATATTACCTGGCATGTAAGTACTATTTTCACACAGTGGAGAGAGTTGACTCCCTAATCCTAGGCAAATTGAAGTGACACATATTCTAAAAATGTCACCATAAGCAGCCATTTATGAACTTAAGGTGTTTTAAGATGTTGATTATGAGACTATAAATATATAAAATGGAAGAGGGTGGCCAGAGTTAACATAGGTCCCTTGGAGGATGAGAAATGAAAACTGGTAGCAAAAAATGAGGAAATGGCCGAGGCATTAAACAAATATTTTGTGTCAGTCTTCACGGTGAAAGACATGTCCAGCATGCCCAAGTGCGGAGTTAAGGATGCGAATGTTGGGGAGGGCCTTGATAAAATAGTTGTTACAAAGGAAGTAGTGATGGAGAAACTAATGGGACTAAAGCCAGACAAATCACCTGGTCCTGATGATATGCATCCAAGGGTTCTGAAGGAAATGGCAGAAGTTATAGTTGATGCATTGGTGGTCATATACCAAAATTCCTTGGATTCTGGGCAGGTCCTGGCAGACTGGAAGACAGCAAATGTCACGCCACTTTTTAAGAAGGGCTGTAGGCAGAAGACTGGAAAATATCGGCCAATTAGCTTGACGTCTGTGGTTGGAAAAATGCTTGAAGCCATCATTAAAGATGAAATAGTGAAACTTTTGGAACGTAAGGGTTCAATCAGGCAGACGCAGCATGGTTTTAGAAAGGAAAGATCTTGTTTGACAAACTTGTTAGGATTCTTTGAGAATAAAATGGGTGTGGTGGATAGAGGGGAACAGGTTGATGTTGTATATTTGGATTTCCAGAAAGCATTTGATAAGGTGCCACACAAGAGACTTATCAGTAAGTTACAGGAAAGTGGAGTCCAGGGAAATATATTGGCCTGGATTGAAAATTGATTGTCTGACAGGAGGCAGAGAGTCAGGATAAGTGGGAGTTTTTCAGGTTGGCAGAGAGTGGTAAGTGGGGTGCCACAGGGGTCAGTTTTAGGCCCACAACTGTTCATCATTTACATTGATGACTTAGAGGATGGGACAAAATGTGGTGTAGCCAAGTTTGTGGATGATACTAAATTGAGTGGAAGAGCAAATTGTAATGAGGATGTGGAGAGTCTGCAGAGGGATATAGTTAAGCTGGATGAGTGGGCAAAGGTCTGGCAGATGGAGTACAACATTAGTAAGTGTGAGGTTATCCACTTTGGCAAGAAAAATAAAAGAGCTGAATATTATTTAAAGGGTGAAAAACTACAGTATGCTGTTGTGCAGAGGGACTTGGGAGTGCTTGTGCATGAATCGCAAAAAGTTAGGTTGCAGGTGCAGCAGGTTATTAAGAAGGCAAATGGAATGTTGGCCTTCATCGCTAGAGGAATTGAATTCAGGAGTAGGGAGGTAATGTTGCAACTGTATAAGGTACTGGTGAGACCGCACCTGGAGTACTGTGTCCAGTTCTGGTCTCCATATTTGAGGAAGGATATACTGGCTTTGGAGATGGTCTAGAGGAGGTTTACTAGGTTGATCCCTGGGATGAAGGGGTTGACTTATGATGAAAGATTAAATCATCTAGGATTGTATTCGCTCGAGTTCAGAAGAATGAGAGGAGATCTTATAGAAACATATAGGATTATGAAGGGTATGGATAGTATAGATGTAGGAAGGTTTTTTGAGCTGGCCGGGGAAACTAAAACCAGAGGACACAGTCTCAAGATTTGGGGAAGCAGATTTAGGACAGAGATGAGGAAAAATAGTTTTTCCCAGAGAGTAGTGAATGTTTGGAATTCTCTAACCAGGGAAGTGGTTGAGGCTGCCTCATTAAACATATTTAAAATTCGGTTAGATAAATTTTTACATGATAGAGGAATTAGGGGATATGGGGAGAAGGCAGGTAGGTGGAGTTAGGTCATAAATTAGATCAGCCATGATCGTATTGAATGGCGGAGCAGGCTCAATGGGCCATTTTTGGCCTACTCCTGTTCCTACTTCCTATGTTCCTAAAATCTTGCCGTTGAGAGCCGGTTGGTTTTGAATTTGGTCGCATTGTTCATACAATATTTTATTTTTCAAAATATCCAGGAGCAGAAATTCTTCTGATTATTGGACACTATTGTGGAAAATAATTTTAAAAGAGGAAAACAAAGATGGAAATCATGTTAAGAAGATACTGTTTAAAAATTATTACCTTAGGAATTTTAGCCCTAGTTGGTAACACGAAGGTATTTTGTATTCTCAGACAGTGAATAATTTACTATCATAGCATTTAGAAATGACTTTCCAGGCACTCAGGTTTACAATAGAATAGTGCAATTAATCAGTCAGCCTCATGAATGGGAGTAAACAGCTTCATTTCAATTTAATTCATTGTGTGAATTGCTAAGCTTGTCATTAAAAAGAATTAAAATTCTAAGGAATAGTATTATTTGGGCAAGTTATTTTAATTGCTGACTTTAAAGAAACAATATATTTTGATCATGACTCATGTGTGCTAGAATTACTAACTCTGCAAACCCACTTTTGATAATCTGTTTTTGCTTTAAAAAGAAGTGTTGCTTCTTTTGAAGTTAATGTTTTCTCATCTTTCAATAAGAGACTGGCAGGTGAGTTCCATCAAGCTCGTAGTCAAAGGTGCTTTGTCAGTTCTTTGTGTTTTTTTATGTTGCTAAGGAAGAGAGGGAGCAGGCAGCAAACCGGTTGGTGAGAGCCCTGTTCAGAAGATTGTGAGCAACTGATGATGAGTGACAGCGAAAGCTGGGTATATTTGAATATTAACTCATTTCTCATTTTCACAAGCAAAGGTGACAAAACCAAAGTTAGATATTTTGAGGGAGGCTAGTGTAGAATTTGCAGGGGCTCTGTCAGAAATATTTAAAATGTCCTTAGCCACAAGTCTGATGCTCGAGAATTGGAGGGTAAATTACGTTGTTCCATTCTTTAATAAAGGCTCCAAAGGTCATCCTGGAAATTATAATCTGGTGAGCCTGATGTCAGTAGTAGGTAAACTATTGGAAGGTGCTCTCAGAGATTTTGATAGCCAGAAACTGATTAGGGATTGTCAATGTGGCTTTGTGCGTAGTAGGTTGTGTTTAATCAATTTAATAGAGTTTTTCGAGGTTACCAGGAAAGTTGACAAAGGAAAGGCTGTGGATGTTGTTTACGCAGACTTTAGTAAATCCGTTGACAAGGACCCACATGAGAGGTTAGTCAGGAAGGTTCAGACACTATATATTCATGGTGAAGTAGTAAACTAGATTTGAAAATGGCTGGACAGGAGAAACCAGAGAATAGTGGTGGATGATTGCTTCTCAGAATGGAGGTCTGCTTCTTGGTAACCTCCAATAGATTTTATAGTATAATTTTTTTATTTTCTTGGCATTCTCTGGTTTTTTTTTCTAGGGGTTGGGGAGGGAAGATGGGTTGGTGGGGGGAGAAATGGAGGCCTGCAACTAGTGATGTGCTTTGGGATCGGTGTTGGGTCCATTGTTGTTTATCATCTATATCAATGATCTGGATGATAATGTGGTAGAGTGAATCAGCAAGTTTGCAGATGACACTAAGATCATGGGCATTGTGGGCAGTGAAGAAGGTTTTCAAAGCTTGTCGGGGGATCTGGACCAACTGGAAAAATGGGATAAAAAAATGGCTGATTGAAGCTAATGCAAATAAGTGTGAGGTGTTGCATTTTGGAAGGACGAACCAAGAAAGGACATACTTGGTAAATGGTAGGGGACTGTGGAATGCAGTAAAACAGAGGGATCTGTGAACACAGATACATAATTCCATAAAAGTGGTGTTGCAGATAGAAAAGGTTGTGAACAGAGCTTTTGGCATATTGGCTTCATAAATCAAAGTATTGAGTACCCCTGTATAGGAGTTGGGATGTTATGGTAAAGTTGTGTAAGACATTGGTGAGGCCAAATTTGGAGTATTGTGTGCAGTTTTGGACACCTAACTACAGGAAAGATATCAATAAGATAGAGTACAGTGAAGATTTACTAGGATGTTGACCAGACTTCAGGAGCTGAGTTACAGGGAAAGTTTAAACAAATTAGGACTTAATTCCCTGGAATGTAGAAGAGTGAGGGGAGATTTGATAGAGGTATTTAAAATTTTGAGGGGGACAAACAGAGTAAAATGTAGGAAGGCTTTTTTCACTGAAGATAGGTGAGATACAAACCAGAGGATATGGTTTAAGGGTGAAAAAGGAAATGTTGAGGGGGAACATGAGGAGGAATTTCTTCACACAGAGAGTGGTGAGGGTATGGAATGAGCTGCCAGCTGAAGTGGTGAATGCAGGCTCAATTTTAACATTTGTGAAATTTGGACAGGTACATGGATGGGAGAGGTATGGAGGGCTATGGACTGGTTGCAAGTTACTAGGACTAGGTAACAAAAAAAATGGTTCGGCACAGTCTAGAAGGGCTGAAGGGGCCTGTTTCTGTGCTGTTATGTTCTATGATTCTACAAGTAGGAAATTATAATGGCAATTTCAACAGGTTAACCATTTTGAGAGACAAGTTATTTTAGTACAATATATGTGTTTTTCCTTGTTTCATTTGCTCTAATGAACCTTATACTAGACAAGCTCTTTTGAAGAAGATTGTTCAGTCTGGTTGAAGTACATACAGAATTAATATACACCAAGAGTCAAATGATATTCTTGTTTGTTATTGCCAATGTGAAAATCATGGCAAATACAGAAAGAAAATCAAAAAATCACTGATGGTGACATCTTGAATGAACTGAGAGAAACTGGGGAGACTCGATGGGCCCTGACATCAAGGACAGAAATGGCCAGTCACGTTGCAACCTTTTATTGAGACTTTCTGGCAAAATTGTTGGAATCATTATTCCCATCTTGAACTGATAAGGTAAAAAGTTGCTCACATTCATGTCTGACTGATAACCATGGAAGTTAATCAGGGAATTGGATGCATACCTGCATCTCAGCCAAGCCAAATCAACTCCATGCCCACCAAAAATCATTGCTGTTTTTTTTGTTATTAAATTGCCCTGAGAAAGTTGGCAGAAACCAAAAAAAAATCGATGTTGACATTTTTTACTTGCAATTTTTATCTAAAAGAGGAGCCCTTTTGAAGGAAAAAAAATACAATTTTTGAGTTTGAGAAGTTGTTTGTTGAGCAGTATTTATCTTTTGACTGATTAGACTTTTTGGCATAATCAATTGTTCTGAAGCTCAGATTTACTCAAAATACTTTACTGACTTGAGGGAAATTTTATACTTTGTACAACATATAAAATTAGCTTTCATAATCACTTGATGGTTGAATGGAAAATTTCTAGGTATATTCTGGTTGTCCTTTTTGAATGTTTGTCTTCAGTTCCATTCACATAAATAAAGTGGTAACCACTTTCTAATGTTTGCTGTCACGACAGGTCAATCAAAGTCTGTTTGGAAAGTAGATGTTCGTAACAAATGGTAATTAAATCTGAAATACTTTAATATTCACAGTGGAAGAAAACCAGATGGAATTTATTCAATGGTATTCTAGGAAATAGGAGTAGCAGCAGAGGGAGCCGTAATGGATGATTTCTGCAAGATGATGATTCTAACCTAATAAAAAATTGGAAAATGCCAAAAACGTATAGCTTGATGCAAATAATAGGAGGAACTTAGGACGATTAATTTCCTCTGCATTTTGAACAATAATTGCTTGGAATAAAATGCAGGATTTAAAGATTTTGACAGGAAATAGTTGGGTGGATTTAATTTGGAGCAGGTTTCTCGATTAGCTGTTTAAGCATATTAGTTTCAGAGACATTCTGCACAAAACCAGACTCTAATTCATTACCATATTAAATGCCAAGCGCCCATTTTCATTAATCCTTCTTTAATTCCATTTTATTCTCCCCAAATTCCAATCAATTCTCTCCAGATTCTACTAGTTACCTGCAACATGGGGCAGTTTACAATGGCCAATTAATCTACCAACCTACACATCGTTTGGGGTGTGGAAGAAAGCTAGACCACCCAAAGGAAATCCCCACAGTGGCAGATTTCTCTCTTGCCAGTAAAACATTCGGCATGGTGAACCAGAGACTGATCCTCGGTGGCTGGACGCCACGGATAAAAGCAAAATGCACAGCGGAAGACCCAGTGAAGATTGGCATCTTTTCAATTTCAAACAATTGAATGGGATTTAGAAAGCGAGAGCTGAGTTAGCAGGCAGGGGAGCCACGGTAGTTTCCCTACTCAGGTTCCAGGTTTTAAAAAAAAAACTGGAGTTTGCTGATGTAATTAGGAAGAGGAACGTTTGGAAAATGGGGAAAGTGAGTTGAGAAGAGTGTGGGTGAGACAATTTGATCGGTATGTGACTCTATGACTATAAATTCACTGAAGGCCCCACATGTTGGAAATGCTAGGAGAACTAATTAGACTAACATCTGAATCAATTGCAAAGGGTTGAATTCCATACAGCTGTCACCAACTGTCCAATAGTCGCTTGGAAAAAAATAACTCTCTTAATGTCCTGTGGAATGTTTTTTAATCTTTTTCCAAATATCCATTGAGATGGAAATAGAATTGAGAGCAAAGGCTGGGGGTTGAATTAGTTTGGGGAAATAACAAGGAGGGTCAACAAGGGTAGACTGTTTGAAAAGTCTGCAAGGATCCTCCTAAAGCTGCTGACATGGTCTCACGTGGAAGGATGGTTAAGATAGTAAAAACCCACAGCACCAAAGGAAGAGAAATAAATTGGATCCAAAACTGCTCAGAAGCAGAAATAAAGGGTAATGTTTGTTATGCATTTTTGTTTGTCTGGAAGGCTATTAACTGCAGGGTCCCACAGTGCCAGTACTCATAGCTTTGATTTTTATAATAAGCATTAATCATTTAGATATAAGTGCTGGGCACACAATAAAGAAATATGTTGCTGGTACATAAATTGTCAGCATGGTTCATAATGAGGATAATGAGAATGAAAGCTCTAGACTGTGGCAAGATAAAAATGTTTTGATCGTTTGACTGAAAGTTGCAAATGGAATTTAATCTCGCAAAATGTGAAGTGTAACAGTGAGAGGATGTTGAACTGTGCAAAGGAAAAGAGGGAGCTCTGTACACATGTCCTTCAAGGAAGCTGATTGGTCAAAAAGGAAGTGATAAATGCACATTGGATGTTATTCGTGTAATTCATTAACAGTCAATACATGTAAAATGTCACCCCAGGCATCTAATTCTGATTACTATATTACAGGAAAGTTGTGATTGAATGGGAGTGACTACAGATTTTCAAAGATATTGCCAGTAGTGGAAACCTTTTGCTCTGCAAAGTAAATAAATAAACTTGGGTGGAGACATAAGAGACGGCAGATGCTAGAATCTGGACCAAAAACCAAACTGCTGGAGGAACTCAGCCTGACCTGCTGAAAATTTAAAAAATAAATAAGTAGGGTGGTTTTCTCTGGAATAGGGTGGGGTGAGGGAAGATTTAATTAATTATGAAGAGCCTAGAGGGTCAAAAGGACTCACTTCCATTCCAGAAACTTCCAAGTTTTTGGACATGGACTTCAAGTCATTTGTAGAAGGATGAGAGGAGAGATGAACAAACAATTTTTCATTCTGAGGGTGGGATGGGCTTGAAACAGGTGGTGACACCATCAGCACCTTTAAGAGGTACCTCCTGGGCGTGTATTTAAAGAACTGTGACCTGCAGCACTGGAGAACAGGTTCTGGGAGGTGATTTAGATTGGCTAGCTTTCTTTTCAAAAACACAGAGTTGCTGGAGGATATCAGCCGGTCTTGCAGCATCCATAGGATGTAAAGATATTTTACCAACATTTTGGGCCTGAGCCCTTCTTCAAAGTACAAGCAGGTGTCTGAATTAAAGACTAGGAGAGAAAGGGGGGAAGAATAGGAGAGGGAGGAGTCCAGACCAACAGGCAATAGCAAGGATCTCCGAATAGCCAATAATTTCAATGCTAACGTGTCTATCCATGTTCTCATGCACTGCCAGACTGAGACCACCTGCAAATTGGAGGAACAACACCTCATCTACCATCTGGGCAACCCTCCAACCAGATGATATTAACACTGACCTCAGGTTTCTGTTAAAACATCCCTTCCCCCCCCCACCCCAATCTCCTTTCCTCTTGCTCTCTCTCTCTCTCTCTCTCTCTCTCTCTCTCTCTCTCTCTCTCTCTCCCTCTTTTCCTTCCCTTTTCTCTCTGACTTCTTTAACAGAGCCAAAATCAATTCTCAACTTACCTCTTATCATATCTGTTGGTCTGGTCTCCTTCTCCCTCCCATTCTTCCCAGTCTTTAATTCAGTGGCTTGCCTGCTTTTTGCTAATACCCTGAAGAAGGGCTTGGGTCCTATAGATGCTGCAAGACCAGCCAAGTTCCTTCAGTATTTCTGTCTTCTTACCACAATCACAGCATCAGCAGACTTTCATGCTTCACTAGCTGTCTGTGCAGAAAGAATGGGGTGGAATGCAATTTTTACTTTGGTTTTATACATTGTCAAACCAGAAATGTTTTAAGAGGACTACTTTGAAAATAGAATTAAGAGAACCGTTGTTATGCACTTGAGTGTTCATATATTTTGTCATGATAATGAATATGTATGAGATGTACCGGAAGTCACGTGGTATGAGAGAGAGAGAGATAAGAACACAAGCAGGAGAACAAAGGAAACGGGAGAATAAAGCCACTGAGAAGTTTACCTGATAAAACGTGTGTTTAATGTTTTATTAACTTCACATTTCGGGCCACAAATGTGACATTGGCGATGAGGATGAAAGAAGCTTGAAGAAAATTAAAGACTAAACAAGATTACAGAGGATTACAGACAACTTCAAGGTGATAAGAATTTTTTCTTTGTCTTAGTACTTTTGGGGCTGGAATATTTCCTCATGGCTGGTGCAGACGGTGACTTTCTAACACATAGTGGAATTGCTCATTTTGACCCAACGGGTGATGCAAGCACTGTAAGTGTGAAGTGGAAGGCATGGCTGGAAGAATTTGAATCCTACGCTGACAGTCGTGGCCTATTTCTAGATACCGGTACAGTTGAACAAAAAGCGCAGAGGAGGGCGTTACTTCTTTTCACTGCAGGACCCTCAGTTCGGGAAACATTTAAGACACTTTTGAATACTGGAGGAAAGGATGAGTACCGGAAAGCGGTAGATGCATTAAATGCACACTATGTAGTGACACCGAATGCTACATTTCAACGCCATTTGTTTCGGAGAACGAGACAAGAAGATGGCCAGACAATTGCTCAGTACGTGACGAGACTACGCCAGCTAGCTGTTGGATGCAATTATATGCCAGCTGATTTGGACAACCAATTATTGGATCAAGTCGTACAGCACTGCCGATCAGATAAACTCAGAAGACGTCTACTGGAAAGAGGGAGTGAGTTGGAACTCACTGATGCTTTAACCATTGCTGCTGCATTAGAGGCTGTTCATACCATGACCCTGAAAGACAACTCAAGCCAGCAAATTAAGAGGCTCTCACATCGCCATAATCAGCCAAAATATACACCGACAGGACGTGGAGTGTTATCGATGTGGAAACCGAGGTCACTTTGGAAAAGACCCATATTGCCCGGCCAAAGGCAAAGTTTGCAGAAAGTGTGGAGGTAAGGACCACTTTGCAAAGAAGTGCAAAAGCAAGTCCAATGCAGACCAGAAGAGGAAGAGTACAACTTCCAAAGGCAAAGCCTGGGGGAAAGGAAAGTATCCTGGAAAGAAAGATACCATTCGCCAGATAGACGGTGACGATGATGATACCCAGGAGGAACAGAGTTGTTACCAATTTACGTTGAATGAAGTACATCATGAGAAGGTCCCAGTGATCATTGGTGGAGTGACAGTGCACGTCATTGTAGACTCAGGCAGTGACAGTAATGTGATTGATCGACATTTATGGGAGAAGTTGAAAAGGAAAAAGATCATCTGTACCTCAAAGAAGTGTTCCAAGAAACTGTATCCATACACAGCAACCAAGCCATTGCAGACCATTGGATGTTTTACTGCAACTGTTGAAGCTGGAGAAAAGTACACCGAAGCAGAGTTTATGGTCATAGAAGAGAGGGGAGAACCATTGCTGAGTAGAAGCACAGCGCAAGACCTGGCAATACTTCATATTGGAGCTTGTGTCAATTCAATTCAGTCATACGAGGATATGAAGCAAGAATTCCCCACAGTCTTCCAAGGAGTAGGAAAGCTGAAAGGTCGACAATTGAAGCCAGCGGTAGACGAAACGGTCAAACCCAAGGCACAACCAATGCGCCGAACTCCATTTGGACTTCGTGGGAAAGTCGAAGCCAAAATTAAAGAATTGATGGAACAAGACATTATTGAACCGGTGGAACGTTCAACACAATGGGTCAGTCCCGTAGTGATTGTGCCCAAACTAAAGGGTGACATAAGACTATGTGTTGACATGAGAATGGCCAATGAAGCTATAATTAGAGAACGACACCCTATACCAACAGTGGAGGAAATACTTCAAGAACTAACTACCAGCAAGGTATTCTCAAAAATTGATCTGAAATGGGGCTATCATCAATTAGAGCTGGATCCAGGTTCCCGAGATGTAACAACATTTGTGACTCACTGTGGATTGTATCGTTACAAGAGACTATCATTTGGAATTAATGCAGCTTCGGAGATCTACCAGTATGAAATCCATCGAGTGATTCAAGGCAATCCTGGAGTTGCCAACATTTCTGACGACATCATAGTCCATGCACCAACGAAGGAAGAGCATGACAAACGGTTGAGGCGTGTACTATCTAGACTACAGGAGGCAGGCCTTATCGTGAATGGAAACAAGTGCCAGTTCGGTGTGTCAGAAATGGACTTCATGGGACACAGACTTACACGGGAAGGACTAAACCCTGCAGAGGCCAAGGTGAAAGCTATTGCAGAGGCACGTGCACCTCAGAACGCAACAGAGGTGAGGAGTTTCCTGGGATTGGTCAATTTTTGTGCAAAGTTCATTCCTAATTTCGCTACAGTGGCAGAACCACAAAGGAAACTAACCAGGAAAGGTGTACGATTTCATTTTGGATCTGAGCAGAAGAAAGCGTTCACAGCGCTGAAGCAAAGCCTGACAGATGCAAAAACTCTTGGATATTACGATCCGGCGGCATCAACCAAAGTCATAGCGGATGCCAGCCCGGTTGGTTTAGGAGCCGTGTTGGTCCAGATGCATGATGGAGGACCAAGAATCATTGCCTATGCCAGCAGATCGTTATCAAATGTGGAAAGAAGATACTCTCAGACAGAGAAAGAAGCACTCGGTCTTGTATGGGCCTGTGAGAGGTTCCATGCATATTTATACGGCATTGAATTTGAACTCATCACAGATCATAAGCCATTAGAGGTGATCTATGCACCTAGATCCAAACCATGTACCAGAATAGAGGGATGGGTACTCAGAAACCACCCTACAAATATAAAGTAATCCACATTGCAGGGAAAGCAAACATTGCAGATCCGCTGTCCAGATTGGTGAAGGATGGAGGTCCACAATCCAAGTCAGAATTGGGAACAGAAACAGAGAGCTTTGTACGCTTCGTAGCTATTCAGGCGACACCAAAAGCTGTGACTACGAAGGAAGTCGAGAGAGAATCCGAACGTGATCCAGAACTCATGGAAGTAAGAGAATGCATACAGAGTGGACAATGGGACAAGTGTACCCACAAGGCTTACATTCACATTAGAGACGAACTTTGTTGCATCGGACAGTGTGTATTAAGAGGTTGCAGATTGGTGATTCCGCAAAGATTGAGACCAAAGATTGTATCCTTAGCGCATGAAGGACACCTAGGCATTGTTGGTACCAAGCAAAACCTCAGGACCAAGGTATGGTGGCCAGGTTGTGATAAAGACGCCGAGAAATTTGTTAAAACTTGTCACGGATGTCAAATCACAAGTAAGAGTAATCCGCCAGAACCGATCCGGAGTACGCAACTCCCGACAGGACCATGGATCGACGTAGCTGTTGATTTTCTTGGACCTTTACCGACGGGTGAATCAATTACGGTAGTGATAGATTACTACAGCAGATACTATGAGTACGTGGTGTTGAAGTCCACAACCACTGAAAAAACAATACAAGCGTTAGCAGAGATATTCGCAAGATATGGATTACCTGTTACATTATACTCTGACAATGGTCCACAATTCATTTCAGAGACATTTACGGAATACATGAGGACCACAGGTATCCACCATCATAAAGTAACTCCGAAATGGCCGCAAGCCAACGGAAAAGTAGAGAGACAAAATCAGTCCATTGAAAAACGATTGAGGATTGCACACGCAGAAGGACAAAATTGGCGAGAAGCATTGCTATCTTATGCGGATGTCTATCGAGCAACGCCTCATGCAACCACTGGAAAAAGTCCTGCAGAAGCATTTTTTTGGGAGAAAAATCTGCACAAAAATGCCAGAAATAAAGGAAATCCGTGACGACCAGGAGATGAGGGACCACGATGCTGAAAAGAAATGTGCAGCAAAGCTGTACACAGATTCGGAACGTGGAGCCAAGTACTCAGACATCATGCCAGGAGATAATGTTCTAGTGAGGCATGAAACTGGTGGTAAGCTAGACACACCTTATTACCATCAACCCTATACTGTTGTATCCAGAAGTGGCAGTATGGTGACAGTCAAGTCTCCGACTGGAGTCCTGTATAAGAGAAATGTATCAGGTGTAAAAAGGTACCAGTCCAGAGATACATCGAGCGAAGAGGTTGAAAGGCCAATACGAGATGCTGAAACTGAGAGACCTGATGATGTTCCAGAGGCAGTTACCAGCACTCCTGATGAAGTGACTAGAGCGCCAGAAGCCGAGGCGAGCAGTATTTCCGACGCTGAGAGTGAACAACCGAGAAGCGACGACAATATCGCAGGCAGGCCGAAACGAAACCGGAAATTGCCCAAACGATACGAAGACTTTGTGCCATAGTTTTAATAAGAACTTTGCGACAGTATTTAATCTTATATCATAAAGTGCATGTATGAATGCTGTAGGAAGTAAATTTTATGTAGTTGAGTTATAGTATTACCATTAGTTACGATGTTTGTATGTTTCCGAGGGATATTGGTAAGTGAAGGTAAAGTTTATTTCTGATTAAAGGAGGGATGTCATGATAATGAATATGTATGAGATGTACCGGAAGTCACGTGGTATGAGAGAGAGATAAGAACACAAGCAGGAGAACAAAGGAAACGGGAGAATAAAGCCACTGAGAAGTTTACCTGATAAAACTTGTGTTTAATGTTTTATTAACTTCACATTTCGGGCCACAAATGTGACATATTTTAATCCCCATTTGTTGTTAAGTCTGCTCATCTTCAGAAGGTTAATGAGCCTGACCTAGAGGGGAACTGTTAATTCTCAATAAGAATGCGATGGTGATAAAGGTGTTGATATTGACACAGCGATGGGTTTTGTTCAAATGTTTCCTGTGTATAAAGTTGGTTTCATGGTAAGTTTCCAGCTATGAAAGTATGTGGGCAGGGATTTGAGAGACACTTAGAAGTTTTAAAGAGATGAGAGAAAAAAAAGTCCTGAAAGGTATGGAAATGAATAAATCTGATCAAAGGATGTACATTTAAATATCAGTCACAAAATTATTAGATAGCAATGTTTCAACCTCATACCTTAAGTACTTTTGGCAGTAGGTTGAAATATCTAAAGCAAAATTTTGTAAACGAATGGAAACGTGACAATATAAAAGTAGAAAACTGATCTTCTTGAAATTTCTTTAGGAATGTGAAATCACACATTTACATTATGCATTGGGGTCTTCTGTAAAATATAATCTACAATATATAATGAAAGACCGATTTTAACTCAGTG
This sequence comes from Narcine bancroftii, assembly GCF_036971445.1. Taxonomy (NCBI): domain Eukaryota; kingdom Metazoa; phylum Chordata; class Chondrichthyes; order Torpediniformes; family Narcinidae; genus Narcine; species Narcine bancroftii. The sequence goes on along the minus strand of NC_091473.1, from coordinate 119,780,282 downwards.
CCCAAAACATACAAGATTATGACTGCAGTGGTTAGCGCAACACTTACAGCTCCAGCGACCTGAGTTTGAATCCAGTGCTGTCTGTAAGCAGTTTGTATGTTTGCCCTGTGTCTCCATGAGTTTCCTCCGGGTGTTCTGGTTTCCGCACATACTCTAAAGATGCATGTGGGATTAGTTGGTTCATTGGTCGCATGGGTGTATTTGGACAGCGAGGTCTCATGGGATGGAGGGCTTGGTACTGTGCTGTATCGCTAAATTAAATTTAAAAATTAAATTTGAGAAGAATTTAATTGATTTTCATAGATCACCAAGGAACATAACTAAAGAGCATGGAAAAGTAGTGACAGGGAATGATTCTTATTCTGTTGTGATGGATAAAGTTTTATTTCCTTGTGTAGTAATTTTGAGGAGGTTGTCCAAAGCCTTTGAATGTGCAGCTCCTTTGCTACTAATTACAAAATCCAATAACTTGCATTAAAGTAAGCAGATAGTTTAATGTCCTACACCTTCATCTAATATATTGTTTACAGTTTCTCCCAAGGTTTCTATCAGTCATCTATTTTTTATAGAGACAAAATGAGGTACTGGGATCATAAATCAGGAAATGGTAGATAATACCACATACACATACATGCAATAGGTATCACTAAAGAGGTAGTGGTGAGCAAACTTGAGGGTCTCAGGTTGATAAGTCTCCTCATCTTGATGGAATGCATCCCAGGGCACTGAAATAAATTTGCAGAAGTTATAGACAAAGATTTGGTGATGATTTACCAAAATTCTCTAGACTCTGGCCAGATCCTGGCAGATTGGAAGATGGCGAATATCATGCCACTATTCAAAAAAGGATGTAGGCAAAAGGCAGGGAACGATAGGCCGGTTTGTTTAACATCTCTGGATGGGAAAATGCTTGAAACTATCATTCAAGAAGAAACAGCAAGGCATCTGGACCGAAATGGGTCCATCAGGCAGAAGCAGCAAGGATTCAGCAAAGGTGGGTTCTGTTTGACAAATATGCTGGTTGTTTGAGGATATAATGAGCACAGTAGATAGAGGGGATGGTGTTTACTTGGATTTCTAGAAGGCGTTCAATATGGTGCTGCATAAAAAAACATACAGAAGTTAAGAATGCATAGAGTTGGGGTAGTGTATTAGCAGGAATAGAGGATCGGTTAACCAATAGAAATGCTAAATGACCAAAGGAACTGCTCACACTAATGATGTGAGACTCTCGTATTCAGGAAACAATATTTATTTGTAATGTGAATACTTGTCTTGCATATGTATTGTTTGAATGTGTGTGTGTTACGTCTCTGGTTGTGTGTCGGCGTGTTTTTCACTGAGGACTGAAGAACGCTTTTTTGCCAGGTGTGGAATCAGATGACAAACTTCATTTGATTTGACTTGATTTGAGAAAGCAGAGAGTTGGATGCAGGGGTGCAATCACTAGTGAGCGACGTGCCTGCAACTGTTCACAATATACGGTAACGATCTGGAAGAGGGAACATGTATCTAAGTTTGGTGATGGAAAAGCAAATTGTGCAGAGGATACAGAGAGTCTGCAGAGAAATATACGTAGGTTAAGTGAGTGAGCAAGGGTTTGGCCGATGTAGTACAATGTTGGTAAATGTGAGGTTATCTATTTCGGAAGGAAAAATGGAAGATCATATAATATTCTAAATAGCAAGTGATTGCAGCATGCTGCCATGTAGAAAGACATGGGAGTACTTGCACATGAATGACAAAAGGTTGGTTTGCAAGTGCAGCAGACTCTCAAGAAGGCGAACAGAATGTTGGCCTTCATTGCTAGAGGGATTGAATTTAGAAGCAGGAGGGTTGGTTATGCAGCAACTGTACAAGGTACTGGCAAGGCCATATCTGGAGTACTGCATGCAGTTCTGGTCTCCTTATTTGAGGAAAGATATGCTGGCTTTGGGGTTATCCAGAGGAGGTTCACCAGGTTGATTCTAGAGATGAAGTTGTTAACCATGAGGAGAGATCGAGTTGTCTGGGACTGTACTCGCTATAATTGAAAAGAATGAGAGGATATATTGTAAAAATGTTTAAAATTATGAAAGGTATGGATAAGATAGAGGTAGGTAAGTTGTTTCCACATTGGCGGGGCAGACTAGAACTAGAAGACATAGCTTCAAAATTCGGGGTGGTAGATTTAAGATGGAGATGAGGAGGATTTGCTTTTCCCATGTGGTGGAGCCTCTGTATGGCTATTAGCACTGTCTATATAAATGTACTGTATGGGCTGGCCTGCCCCTGTACCTATGACTCCTCCCCTCAGAATCTCCATAAAGCCTGTTATGCCAAAATCTGTCCCTCAGTACCTGCCTTGGAAACGGGACAGCAACATGTGAGACGTGCTGATGTTTTATGGTGATTAAAGCCCATTAATCACAACTTACAGTCTAAAGTAGTTAATTGGTACTGCAAGAATTTAATCACCATAATTTTCATGCCATGGACAAGGCAATACAGGCAGATAAACTGAACACCAACCATAAAGACCCAAAGGCCTCCACCAAATTTGATCAATGGCTGCACTGTCTCAATGAATTCCTGAGACGCAATGGCACGCAGAATGAGGAGATGAGTGGGACCTACTCTTCACATAGGTCGGCCACCACGTTTTTCAAATGATCAGAGACTTGCACTATGTAGCTCCTACAGAGACAGTATCAGACCCTGACCAATGTCATCTATGCCAGGTACCTTCTGGGCAGCCGTAGACAAGCGCCTGGTGAGTCGGTGGATGAATGCATGTGGGTCCTATGGGAGCTGGGGCTAGCCTGTGACAGATGTTTCTGTTGCTATCCACTTGAAAGAACTGATACGAGACACATGTGTGGCTGGATTCAAGTCTGATAACATCTGACAGAAACTTCTGGAAAAGGGTGATCAAAGTCTGAAGGATGTCATATTGAGACAGTATCATTAAATGTGGAAGTCTTCTCTTCTGGAAATGCAGCCACCATGTGGGGAGCACGGGCACCACCATCTTGGGATGCAGAGTCCCAGGTCACTGTTGCCGTTATCGAGCACCCAAAGTGCTACTTCTGCGGCCATACTAAACATCCTCAGATGGCTAAAGCCTTAAACCTCACGTATAACCAGAAGAAATGCACACTTCATGTTTGGCTATACCAGGGTGTGTGGTGGAGAATGGAGTAACTGGACCCAACCCCGAGCGCATGCAACCCCTGTTGGAGCTCCCAATCCCCCATAGCCTCAAGGCCCTGAAAAGGTGTCAGGGGTTCTTTTCATGTTGTGCACAATGGGTTCCTAATTATGCAGACAAAGTCCACCCTCTGGTAAAAGCTACCACCTTTCCCCATCGTCAGAAGTCCAAGAGGCCTTCATTCTCATCAAAGGCAGCATCGTCAAGACAGCAATGAATCCATCCCATTCATAGAAAACATAGTAAATAGTGTAGGAGGAGGCCATTTGGCCCTTCAAGCCTACACCACATTCATTATGATCATGGCTGGTCAGTACCTGGATCCTGCTTTCTCCCCATACCCCCTAATTCCCTTGGCCACAAGGGCCAATTCTAACCTACACTTAAATATTGACAGGGGGAACTGGCCTCAACTACTTCCTGTGGCAAAGAATTCCACACATTTACCACTCTCTGAGAGAAGAAATTTTTCCTCATCTCTGTCCTAGAAAACTTTCCCCTTATTCTTAAACTATGGCCCCTGGTTCTGGTTTTTCCCAGCATTGGAAACAACCTCCTGCATCAAGTTTGTCTAAACCCTTAAGAATTTTATAAGTTTCTATAAGATTCCCCCCCCCCCCTTCAATCTTCTAAATTCCGGAGAATACATGCCTAGTCTATCCAACTTTTCTTCATATGTGAGTCCCTCCACCCCTGGTATCAGCCTAGTGAACCTTCTCTGCACCCCCTCCAAGGCAAGAATATTCTTCCTCAGATAAGGTGACCAAAACTGCACACAGTACTCCAGGTGTGGTCTCACCAAGGCCCTGTACAACTGCAGGTGGAGAGCGATGTGTCCGACTTTGCCCTGACTGCCATGCTTAATCAGGAGGGCAGGCTGGTGGCATTTTACTCCCATACCCTCCAAGACCCCAAAACTCCAGCATTCAGCCATTGAGAAAGAGACCCAGACCATAGTGGAAGCTGTGCATCACCGGACTCATTATCTGGCCAGTTAACCATTCACCCTGCTGACTGACCAACATGCAGTCGAATTCATGTTTAACAACAAACAGCGGGGAAAAATTTAGAATAACAAGATCCGGAGGTAGAGAATTGAACTGTCCACCTAAAACTACAAGATCTTGAACCAGCCCAGGAAGCTCAAAAAACTTCCCGATGTACTGTCCCAGGGTACTGGCACCAATGCGCAAGCAGACCGCCACCGAGCCCTTCACCACAGCTTTGGCCACCTTGGGGTCACCAGGCTCTATCATTTTGTGAGAGCCTGCAATCTCTCATACTTGGTTGAAGTGTTACGGAGTCCAGAGGACCCCAAAAACTAGCAGCAATAGATATGCACCACAACACAGATTTACTTAAACAAAAGTAGTTTTTAATTATAATGGAACAAGAGAACAGAATTGAACTTTAACTTATTACTTAACCTTTTTTTTCCCTTCGCTAGGATTCTCCTTAATAGACTAATAGCTAGTGTCGCCGAAAATGTCCTCCCAGAATCACAGTGTGGACGAAGATTTATGGAGGGGTATGTCCACATCTGCTGCAGGTTTGTTGGTGACTGACATGTCCGATGTGGGACAGGCAGACACAGTTTCAGCAGTTGCAAGGGAAAATTGGTTGGTTGGGGTTGGGTGTTGGGTTTTTCCTCCTTTGTCTTTTGTCAGTGAGGTGGGCTCTGCGGTCTTCTTCAAAGGAGGTTGCTGCCCACCGAACTGTGAGGTGCCAAGATGCATGGTTGGAGGCGATATCAGCCCACTGGCGGTGGTCAATGTGGCAAGCACCAAGAGATTTCTTTAAGCAGTCCTTGTACCTCTTCTTTGGTGCACCTCTGTCTCGGTGGCCAGTGGAGAGCTTGCCATAGAACACGAACTTGGGAAGGCGATGGTCCTCCATTCTGGAGACGTGATCCACCCAGCGCAGTGACTCATCCTCAATCAATGGTCAGAACACTTCCAATCCCTTTTCAGTGCCAACCGCTCAGTCCAAGAATCCGCCCTGCTCCAGCTCCCTCAACAACCCTTGAGACTAGAGCTGGATGAGGTCCTTACCCAGGAAGAGACATATAAGGCAATTGAACAACTGAAAAGTGGCAAAGCAGCAGGTATGGATGGAATTCCCCCCAGAGGTCTGTAAGGCTGGCAGCAAAGCTCTGCATTCCAAACTGCATGAGTTTTTCATGCTCTGTTGGGACCAAGGAAAGCTGCCTCAGGACCTTCGTGATGGCATCATCATCACCCTGTACAAAAACAAAGGTGAGAAATCAGACTGCTCAAATTACAGGGGAATCACGCTGCTCTCCATTGCAGGCAAAATCTTCGCTAGGATTCTCCTTAATAGACTAATAGCTAGTGTCGCCGAAAATGTCCTCCCAGAATCACAGTGTGGGTTTTGTGCAAACAGAGGAACTACTGACATGGTCTTTGCCCTCAGACAGCTCCAAGAAAAGTGCAGAGAACAAAACAAAGGACTCTACATTACTTAACCTACCTAACTACTTAATCCCTCCCTCAAACACTAAGCGCAGGTGTGTGTAATGTATATTTAAGGTTAAGAAAGTTCTTTGGATCACAGTCCAATTTCACTGGTTGCAGGCAATTCTTGTACTGTGCACAGAAATTAGCATTAACAAAGTTCACCAGTCTTTGGTGCTTAACCGGCAAATGATTATCACTCAGGAGGGTTCTTGCTGGTTTTCAGAGAGATATTACTTTTCCAGGATATCCGCAACTGATTCCATCTCAATCAATCTTGCTGACGAAACTTGCCCCTTCAGTGTTCTCCAGATGATCCTCTTTCTTCCAGGTCACCTTTCAGTCAGTCTTCTCCTTCGACCAGGCAGTCTACCAAATTTTGCCATCTTTGTCCTTCTGGAAATAATTTCTGTCTCCTCTCTTTCTGTTTTACACCCTCCCTCTCTGAGAGCAAAACTGTTCTCCTCTGCCTGCAAAGATCACATGTTCTCCCAGGCAAGCTGCTCTCGATACTTTGATGCCTCTTGCAAAAAGCATTCTGCAAAAATCCTGGAAATATTCTGTGTTTTAAAATGTGTGTGCAAGCTGCTCTAACAATTCCTCCTAAATCACCTCTAAATATTCTGTCACAGAAGATATCAGGGAGCTGATACGCAACTGCCTGGTCTGAGCGGAGTGCAAGCCGCATTTCTACCAGTTGGAGAAAGCTCTCCTGATCAAGGTCACCCACCCCTTCAAACGTGTAAGTATGGACTTCAAGAGCCCCCTTCCCTCCACGAACTGGAATGTGTATTTTCTGAACATTGGTGATGAATATCCCCTGCCCAGATATGACCACAGCTACAGTTATTAAGTCCCTGCATAACCTCTTCATGCTCTTCAGATACCTGAGTTACATTCACAGTGAATGGGGGCCCTCATTCATGAGTGAGAAGCTGCACCAATACCTGCTGGCCAAAGGCATAACCACACATAGAACTACCAGCTAAAACCCCCTAGTGAATGGCCAGATGGAAAGGGAGAATAGCACCATTTGGAGGGCAGTCCTCCTGGCCTTCAAGTCAATAGGGCTGCCTGTCTCCCAGTTAAGAGGTCCTATCAGAAGTGGTCCATACGGTCTAGGTCCCTCCTCTGAACTGTAACAAATGCTACTCCACATGAAAATTTCTTCTCCTTCCTCAGGAGGTTGGCATTGGGAACCATGCTACTGGTCTGGATGACAACCCCAGGGCCTGTGCTACTCTGGAGCCACACCAGAACCCATAAAGCAGAACCCCAGTTGAGAAGATCCACCTCCTCCACGCGAACCCCCAATATGCCAACATACAGTACGAGGATGGTCGGAGAGACACTGTCTCTGTTCTGGACCTGACACATGCACTCTCTGGACCAACCATGGCTGATTGACAAGCACTCCCCTCTCCCTTCCCCCCACAACTACTAGGGGCACGGTCAGGTATCCGACCCCACTGTTGGCACCAGGTGCACCACTCCAACCTCAACCCACACCCCTCACCCCCCAAACCAGCCTCAACCAATTCTGTTCAACCATCCAAATCACAGCCTGTCACACAGAGCACTGCCCAGGAACCAACAGCTACACCACAGCCGGCACTGCAACGGTCAGTTCGACGGACAAAAGCACCAGGCAGGCTGAACATGTGAATAGACTCTGACACTTCAACCTGCCGGACTTTGTTTCAAAAGAAGGGGTGAATGTGGTGGAAACACTGTATAGCTGTTAGCACTGATCCAACCCTGTACCTGTCCTCCTCCTCTCCGAATCCCCATAAAGACATGCCCAAACCCATCCCTCAGCACCTGCCTTGGAACCGGGCCAGAAACATGTGAGACGTGCTGATGTTTTATGGTGATTAAAGCCTATTAATCACAACTCACAGTCTAAAGTAGTTAATCGGTAGTGCAATATCCCAAATGGTGGTGAATTGATGGAATTCAGTGCCAATTGAAGCAGTGAAGGCTACCCCAGAAAATATATTTAAGATGAGGTTGGATAGATTTTTACAAAGTCGGGCAATTAAGGGATATGGGGAAAAGATATGAAGGTGGAAAGGAACCTATCATCAGATCAGCCATGAGCTCATTAAGGGGTGGGTGCAGACTTGACGGGCTGGATGGCCTATCCCTGCTCCTATTTGTCATGTTCTTCTGTTTATAAGATATACAGTGCTGATGCAGATTTCCTTATTGCCAAGTTTCTCCTAGTACATAGTTATATTCAAGTACAGTCTTTGTTGCAGTTTTGAACAGTCTTGCAATTGTCTGCCCTACGGTTCAATGAGTTTAAAACATTGTCATTGCTGATGCAATCTGTCAATTGACATTTGCAAACTATCATATTGGTAATATAGAGCTGATAAATAATGGATTGAGAGTGAATGTGCAAAGGACCAGAAGAAAGGCAGGAAGAAGCCCTTCAGAGAGAAAATATAGAACATAGAAAGGATTCAACACCAATACTGCCTGAAAACAAGTAGATGCTGTATATTTAAGAAGTAACACCATCTTAACTTGCAATAACTTGAAGCTGGTAATATTATGATTAACATTTAATCTTTTCAAGTATTCTCTCCTCAATGTTACAGAAAAAAAATTGTAGAATCCTTCAAACTGCTGAACAAGCTGTGAGGCAATTGTCGGAGTATTGATGTTCACAATATGCCTGAAAAATTGCTATGCTGTGATATCCAAAGAAGACTGGGACACTAAAACCATAGAATACTACACCACAAAAACAGGCCCTTTTCCCCATCTGGTCTGACTGAACTATTTGTTCTGCCTTGTTCCATTGACCTACACCTATACCATAGTCCTCCATATCCCTTCCCATCCATATGCCTATCTAATCTTCTCTTAAATGTCAAAATCGAACCCACATCTACCATCTCCACTGGCAACTCATTGCACACTCTCACCACCATCTGAGTGAATAAGTTCCTCCTAATGTCCCCATTAAACATCTCACTTTTCACCCTTAGCTCTTGTCCTTTAGTTTTTGTCTCACTCAATCGCACTGGCTAAACTTTAGTCGCTAAAGCCTGTTTGTTTTTATTAATGCATACCTCTCATTATATTGTATACCTCTATTAAATCTTCCCTCCTTCTCCAAGACTGCAGGATAACCCTTCCCTTGAACTCTACTCCTCAAGTCTAGTAACATCCTTGTAAATTTTCTCCACTCCTTCATCTTTCCTGTAGATAGGAGACCAAAACTACACATAATACTCACCAATATCTTATTCAGCCTCAATATGACATTCCAACTCCTGTACTCAATACTTTGATTTATGAAAATCCAATGTGCCAACATTCTTCTTTCATTGCAAGATGTCTATACGTTGGTGCTAGATTTGGACTTGAAAGTTTCCTGATTTCTTTGCACCTAATTTTGGGTCAATTTTTTATTAAAAATAACACTTGATGAAAGATGTGAATGATTATGACAAGGAAGACCTGTGAGTAATTCTGGATTATGTATGTAAAGATGTGAATGATTACAACAAGGAAGACCTGTGAGTAATTCTGGATTATGTATGTAAAGAAAGGGAATCCACTAATTTGAGAAAATATTGCCAAAAGTCTGAGCTCTTTATTCATTCACAGGATATGAGTGTTGCTGGCAAAGGCCAGCCTATAATTTCTATCATTAAACAGGTTGAGCACAGTGACTGGGTGTTTACAGAAGGTGGCCAAGAGTCAGCCACATTGCTGGGTCAAATACATATACAAGTTGCCTCCCCCAGAGACATTGGATATTCCAACTAAATTATTCCACATCTATTGATGTCAATTTAGGGCAATCCCATTTTTGAATTGTTAACTTTCACAGCAGTTCACTGCATTGCAACAATTATTACATTATAATTTAAAAATAAATAAATTATTTATTTTTGGAAATCCACGGAAATTAATATTTTACACTGTGAATGTTGATCTTGGCACATTGGGAGTCTTGATGATAATTACTGGCCTTAAAATGTTACTTATTTATATTGTTATGGTAAGTATAAACAATAAGGCAGCGTGCATTTAGGAATGATACTGCCATTGATTTCAACAGTTGATATTTTCCTTTTAAGTGGTATGGTCAAAAAATAAATTTTATTGAATTCCCAGACCTGAGCATTTCTGTGCACACCCCACCAAATCTATCAATTCTCCCTTGCCACTATATGAAAATGTACACCATGAAGTACTTGGTGGAAGCTCCTGGAGCTTGAACTAAGGTTGGCTTTGGTCAGAAGAAATGGGGAACTTGTTTCAATTAGACAGGACAGCAACACAAGCTCTGCATATTTAGGAATGGTCATAATTGCTTTCAGTGATGTAGCACGACGTAAAAGAAGATAAAATACTCCTGACAGTACACCTTCCAGCTGTTGCCCATAAAATTCCCAGGCATAATTAGAAACTCTCCAGCTTCCTGTCATAAATGAGTCAATTTAACAAAACACATAGATCTTTCCGACAAACAAAAGTAACCTATTGCGTATTTTCTTTGTCTTTTATGTGTGGATTTAATGGGCGAGTGTTCTCCTTGATTGCCACAAATAACTCCATATTACAACAGAAGAGAAGTGTACAGCACACAAAGCTCTCTTGTTCTTCTGTGCTTTCAAATAGTGAGTGAATAGAAGTGCAGGAATGGTCATTTTCTGTAGCTGCAGTGATATCCTGACGTTATAAAAAGAAATGCAAAAGGCTGCGAACAGGACACACAAATAAAGAAGCAATGTTGTTCCAGTAAGCAGTTAAAGACAAGATGTCAGCTCCCTAGGTGCATCTGAAACGAAGTCCAAGAACAATTCTGAGATGTACTAATAGATCAATTGTCTTTCCTTTATAATATTATAAATTATGGGAAAATTCTCTTCACTTTACAGGCACTGAACTGTTTGATTTTATGACTTCCCCAGGTAGTAAAATAATGACTATGTATATTCTTGGCTTTACTGGTCATATAAATTTGTCCCATGGCTAGTAGCTTATGTTTTGCATTAATAAGAAGTACAGTAAAACTCCTGGTTTCTGGAATTCAAACACCATCAGCCTCAAGCAACCGGCAAAAATATTGAGGAAAATAAATTTAAAATATTAAATTAAATAAGAATAAAATCATAGGTAAACACATATGTAAGTTTAAAATGGTAATAGTAATTGTTCTCTGAAGTAACACATAAATCTTTAGTGAAGATGCGAGCAAATATTCAGCCAGTGGAGTGCCTTGGTTCTGCTTTCCAGCTGTGTGAATAAAGTTGTGTGAAATAGCAATGGCGTCATCCAGGATGAAGAGCTGGTTGATGTCGCTTGCTGTTGTGGGGTGATTCTCTTAAATTGTCTCCTTATCCCTGCTTAGTAAGAGGGTTTATCTGTAAACTTGGGGGAGGGAAGTTTTCGACTTGTGGGCAGCTCAGTGGAGGGTGAGAAACCTGCAGATGCAGCGACGGTTAAATATTTCAAAGAATATGACTGAAAATGCTTTAAGGTTTATATATTCATGCAAGTGAAATTTGTTCAGTGTAAGTACAGTATGAGCAACCAGAAAATATCTTTATCTGGCATATACCAATCCCCATAGGTACCGGATACCAGGGGTTTTACTGTAATTTGCTTCATTTCTATGAAATAATTATATTTGCATGGATGAAATTTATAAAGAGTGACACTTGACTTGTTGGATAAAACATAAGCATTGTGTAGATTTGGCTATAGTTGTCTTTTTTGAAAGGAACACACTGCCTCGAGAATAAGATAATGGGCAGGGATAGGGAGATTGGTCCCTGCCATACCAAGCTTCCAGGGCAGAAATCAGAATTTACAGAAAGCAATTTCTCACAAAGGAGCTGGCTCCTTTAAATGTCTAAATTTAGAGGTTGAATTCTTGTTTTAAGACAAATTAAGAACATTTAATAAAATCCCAAGTCACCTAATCTTCAACAATAATTCCTGGGTCATGGTTTGCTCCGTTTTCCAAATGACCTAACCAGGAGGCTGCCAGAGTTTGCATTTTCCATCTGGGTACCCTCCAGCATGTGGTGCTGCAGAGGGCAACACCTGTACCTACAGATGTGTACCACCGACCTACTGCAGGGGGTAACCTCTATACCTGCAGGAGTGTAAGGGGACAGGACAACACATGGCCGGCTGTCAATCAGTCGACCTGAAGGGATCAAGCCCCACCCGGTCAGGTGTCAATCACCCTCTGGGATATAAGCCTGCGCCGGCCTCCCGAAGCTCACTCAGAGTTACTGCAGCTACTGCCAGCCTGGCTCTGTGGAAGTCTTTATGGATTAAAGCTTGTTGTACAGTCTTTACCTTGTGTGTGTCCGATTCTGGCGAACAGGACATCACAATTTAATCCACAAAATTTTCCCACGGCTGCCATGGAAAAATTCCTGAGCGCAGGGAGCCTCGAAATTGACCCACACCACCCGAAAGCGCAGACACGCTTTGAGATCTGGCAGAACGCGGTTGAAGACATCATCGAAGGTGGTATCCTGGACCCAGATCGGAAGAGGTTGGTCCTACTCCGGTCAAAGCTGGGTCCCCACACCTTCCAGGCACCCAAAGGCTGCTCCACGTACAAGAGTGCAATGGACACACTCAAGAACTTATACAAGCCCCCCATGAATGCGGTCTGTGCAAGATACCTCCTCAACACCCGAGCCCAGCAACCCGGGAGATGACTGAATCTTACCTGGGACACTTGCGAGAGTTGGCCTGACCGTGTCTGGCTGAACCCGGGGTAGGTGCAGAGGAGTTTCAGATCCAGGACGGCTTCGTCTGAGGGCTATGCTCGAGGGCCATCCGGCAGAAGCTGCTGGAAGACAATATCTATATCCTAACCAAGAGAGTGGAAGTGGTCCAAACCCTGGAAGCGGCAGCCCTGCACATCAAATCCTTCGATTCCAGGTTCCCCTAGGCTCCCTCATGGCCCTCTCACACTGCAGCTGCAGCCCCAGACCGAGCTGGTGAGGGAAACGTCGCTGCGGCAGGCGTCCAGTGCCCACGTAAGTACTGTAGGTCCTGGTGTGGGTCAGATTGAATTCAACCCCACCTCCTGTTTGATTGCCCTTGCCGTCAAGGATAAGACTGTTGGTACCCTCAGGCGCTGCTCGGCCGATATAACTGTGGGAAGGTAGACTTTCACAGGGTTCAAGTTCCTGGTCATGCCCAGACTCTGCGCCCCAGTCCTCCTGAGCCTAGTTTTCCAGTGCTACCTGCAGAGTGTCACCCTTGTCTTCGGGGGGCCCAAACCTCCACTCACGTTACACAGCACACCAACCTACCAGCCCTGGCCAACCTGCGACCTCTCCACATTGCGCATCACCCCGCCGGTGCTTTTCCCACATCTTGCACTAGGCTGCAAGCCGATCGCCACCAGAAGTAGGCACTTTTGCGCCGCAGAAAGAGACTTCATCAAGGTGGAGGTGCGGCGACTCCTGGCAGAAGGTGTCATAGAGCCCAGTAACAGCTCTTGGAGAGCCAAAGTTCTGGTGGTCAAAGGGAGAAGTAAGTTGAGGATGGTCATGGATTACAGCCAAACCATTAACTGGTACACCGAGCTGGATGCCTTACCCCTGCTGAGGATTGCCGACATGGTCAACGAGATAGCCCGCTACCAGGTTTTCTCCACGATTAACCTGAAGTCGGTGTATCACCAAATCTCCATCCACCCGAAGGACAAGCCCTACACTGCCTTTGAGGCAGACGGGCACCTGTACCAGTTCTGCCAAGTTCCCTTTGGAGTCAGGAACAGGGTCTCCCGTTTCCAGCGGGAGATGGATCGCATGGTAGACCGGCACAAGCTGAAGGCGATGTTCCCGTATCTGGATAATGTCACTATCTGCGGCCGTGACCAGCAGGACCACGATGCTAACTTGGAAAAATTCCTCCAGTCGGCTGGGGAGCTGAACCTCACTTACAAGGAGTGGCCTCCCCATCCTGGGGTACATTGTGGCCCATGGAGTCGTCAGCCCAGATCCAGAAAGGATGTGCCCATTAATGGAGTTACCTCTCCCCCCTATGCTAAAGGCCCTCCACAGGTGCCTTGGCCTTTTCTCTTATTACTCGCAGTGGGTCCTTCACTTCTCGGACAAGGTCTACCCACTGGTCCAAGCTACAACCTTTCCCCTCCCACCTGAGGCACAGGCAGCCTTCATCCGTATCAGGCAAGACATCGCGGACGCCACAATGCAGGCTGTGGATGAGAACTCCCACTTCCTGGTGGAGAGTGATGCCTCTGAGGTAGCCCTCACTGCTACCCTCAACCAAGAGAGGCGCCCTGTCGCTTTCTTCTCCAGGACCCTCCACGGCTCCGAGTTTGGGCATTCCGCCATTGAAAAGGAGGCCCAGGCGATTATGGAAGTGGTCCACCACTGGCGCCACTACCTGGCTGGCAGGAGATTCACCCTCCTCCAGACCAGCGGGCCATGGTGTTTATGTTTAATACAACCCACAAGAGCAAGATCAAGATCGACAAGATCATGCACTGGAGAGTTGAGCTGGCAACCTACAGTTACGACATCCAGTACCGCTCCGGGAAGTTTAATGACTCCCCTGATGCCCTCTCTTGCACCTACGCGTCTATGCACGACGACATTGTATGTGTCCCTCTGCCGTCCGGGTGTCACCAGGTTGTACCACTTCATAAAGTTCCCGGAACCTGCTGTACACCATCAGGGATGTCAGGAAAATGACCGAGGCCTGTCGGGTCTGTGCAGAGTGTAAACCCCATTTCTTGCGCCTGCCCCAGGCCAATGTTGTAAAGGCTACTCGGCCTTTCGAGCGTCTCGGCATGGACTTCAAAGGGCTCCTGCCTTCCACGAACCGAAACGTCTACTTCCTCACGGTACTGGACAAGTACTCACACTTCCCTTTCACTAACCCTTGCCCGGACACCTCCACGGCCCCTGTCATCAGGGCCCTGGGGCAGATCTTCACCACGTTTGTCTACCCCACCTTCAACCACAGCGACTAGTTTCATGAATGATGAGCTACGCCAGTACCTGACGGCGAGGGGAATCGCGAGCAGTCACACGATGAGCTATAACCCGAGAGGCAAGTGGAATGCAAAAACAAGGTGGTCTGGAAGGCAGTTCTCCTGGCTCTCAGGTCAAAAGGGTGGGCCGTGGAGTACTGTCAGGATGCCCTGCCTGAGGCGCTCCATGCCATTCGGTTGCTGCTGTGCACGGCTACCAATGAGACCCCTCACGAACGACTGTTCTCATTGCCCAGGTGGTCGGCGACTGGAATGTCACTCCCAGAATGGCTCACGTCCCTGGGACCGGTGCTCCTGCGTAAGCATGTTCAGACACACAAGGCCGAAGCCCTGGTTGAGCAGGTCTTCCTCCTTCATGCAAACCACAACTACGCCTATGTTAGGTTCGGCAGTCGCAGGGAGGACACCATCTCAACCAGGGACTTGGAACCAGCAGGAGGACCCGCCACACCACGCCATCCTCCAACCGAGGATGACGCTGGGGCCTCCTTGACCACCAGGGGCCTGCTTCCGCCCTGGAAACGAACCTGTGCCTCCACCCATCCAATATGACCCTCATACGTCGACTCTGGTCCCCCCTAGCCACCCCTGCGCATGGCGCCACACCAGTCACACAAACCCCTGCCGCCAGCCCCCCTCCCCCACTTCCCCTCTGACCAATGACCAGGATCCAGTCCTACGATGGTCACAGAGACCCCGGCTGCTGCCGGACCATCTCAACCTGTAAATATTGTATGTTTATAGTGGGTATGATTCCTTGTTACTGCGCCTCCTCCCCCCCCCCACGGGACAATTTTAAAGAAGTGGGTGAATATGGTGGTACACCACCGTCTACTGCAGGGGTCAACACCTGTACCTGCAGGAGTGTACCACCGGCCTACTGCAGGGGGCAACCTCTGTAGCTGCAGGAGTATAAGGGGACAGGGCAACACCTGGCCGGCTGTCAATCACCCTCCGGGATATAAGCCTGCACCAGCCTCCCGAAGCTCACTCAGAGTTACTGCAGCTACAGGCAGCCTGGCTCTGTGGAAGTCTTTGTGGATTAAAGCCTGTTGTACAGTCTTTACCTTGTGTGTATCTGATTCTGGCTAACAGCACACCACACGGCCATATGGCATTAACATCAACTTCTCTGCTTTCTGCTAACCTGCTCACTTTTTTCTCCTCCCTATTTCCAGTTTCTCCAGTTTTTCCTCTCCCTTCCTTCTCCACACACCCAGCCACCCCTTCTCCCCCTAATTGCTGTTGTCCCCTCTCTCCCTTCTCCACCTATCATCTCTTGCCTTTCCCCACCCCCATCCTTTTGTTTGGATGCTTGCCGACATTCTTCCATAAATTGATGAAGGGCTCAAGTCCGTAACATTGGTTATGTATTGTTATCTTTTTGACATAATGGACACTCTTTGACCATCTGAGTTTCTCCAGCATTTTGTGTTTTTACTTCAACCACAGTGCCTACAGATTTTTGTGATTTACTTTGGAGTGATGGACTTTTCTGACCTGTAAGTTCAGGACTACTTACTGTGAGGATTGACTTGCCATGACTTCACCAATAATATTCTTTATAGACTGGCAAATCCCAGTATATTTTGTCAGTCCCTATTTTCTCCTTGCTAAGTTATTTTAGATGGCAGTAAGAGTCAACTACATTGCTGTGGGTCAAGGCTAGGCTGAATAGGGGCAACAGGATTCTTTCCCTTAGGAGCTTGAGTTTGTAGAGACAAAGCAGTGACAAACCATTCTGTGGTTGGAGACATGGGGATTTTGTCTTATGCTAGCAACCCACTACCTCAACCAGTGAAGCTAAAGTCCAGCTCAGAGTCTTAATTAGAGGGTGTTATGATCAACTATCTGGAAGCAAGTAAATGGGCTTCCTTAGATATATTGCTTGGGGAATACATAGCAGTGGGGAAAATGAGCAGAGAAGAAAAGATGATAGTTAAAACAGAAGAAAGGAGGGAAAGAAGAATATTGTTGTGACTTGAGGAGCTGAGTTACAGGGAAAGGTTGAATAATTTAGGATTATATTCCCTGGAGTGTCAGAGATTTGATAGAAATATACAAAATGATGAGGGGTATAGATAGTGTAAATGGAAGCAGGCTCTCTTATTGGTTGGTTAGAGGACATGAGCTTAGGACAAAAGGTGAAACATTTAAAGGGGCAGATTGGGAGACTGGGCAATATTAGGGCAGATGAGATTTAACATAGAGAAATGTGCAGTTGTACATTTTGGCAGGGGAAATAAACAGGCAGAATACTGTTTGGATGGGATGAAAATTTGGACCTCAGATGTGCAAAGGGACCTGGGTGTCCTCGTGCAGGGAAACCTAAAAGTTAATGACCAGATGGAATTGGTAGTGAAGAAAGTGAATGCTATGTTGGCATTCATTTCAAGAGGAATAGTGTACAAGAGTAAAGAGGTGTTGTTGAGGCTCTATGGGGCACTGGTGAGGCCTCATTTAGAGTTCTGTGTGCAGTTTTGGGTCCCTTATCTTAGAAAAGATGTGATGTTATTGTAGAGGGTGTAGAGGAGATTTACTAGGATGGTTCCCAGAATGCAAGGGCTAACATATGAGGACTGTTTGGCAGCTCTTATGTTGTATCTATTGGAGTATAGAAGAATGAGAGGAGATCTCATAGAGACATTTCATATTTTGAAAGGTTTAGATAGGGTGGATGCAGGTAAGATGTTCCCCTTGGTGGTTGAGTCAAGGACAAGGGGTCATAGTCTGAAAATTAGAGATTATCCATATAAAACAGAGATTAGGAAGAACTTCTTTAGCCAGAGGGTCGTGGATCTGTGGAACTCACTGCCGCATACGGCAGTGGAAGCCAAATCACTGGGAGTATTTAAACAAGTAATAGACAAGTATCTCATTAGTGAGGGCATTAAGGGATATGGGGAAAAGGCTGGAAATTGGAATGAATGTAGAGCAGCTTAGTGTAGATTTACAGAACAGACTTGATGGGCCTAGTGGCCACCTTCTGTTCCTTTGTCTTGTGAATCATGTGGAACATTAGGGGCAACTTCACATAGTGGTGGGAATGTGGAACAAGCTGCCATCTGAAGTGGTGAATGCAGGCTTAATTTTGACTTTTAATAAAAATTTGGACCGTACATGGATGGAAGGGATATGGAGGGCTTTGTTCTGCGTGCAGGTTAATGGGACTATACAGATTAATAAGAGCCTGTTTCTGTGCTGCAGTGGACTATGGTTTTAAAAATGCAAATGCTAAGTAAGAAAATGACCATATGGAGAGGAGCAGAAGGGATTTAAACGATGGTGAATGAGACAGGATGAATTCTACTAGCACCAGCTGTTTACACTGTACTGAATCTGGACGACATTTTCTAGGATCACAAAGGCAGTGCTGCTGGGTAGCTCCTGCAATCACTGTGGTGTTCCATGCAAAAATAGTTGGCAGGATTGCCAGTGCTTTCCATGAAGTTATCAGTGGCAGTTAGTCAGTTATTAGCTGAAAGCATTTCTTGTTCTGATTTACAAGATGTGCAGCTGGGGCAGCAGGAACTCTCCCATTCCTGGCATTTGTGTTTTTTTTCAAAAATTCTACTTATGTGCCTTGGTTTGTTCCTTGATATTTTTTGCCACTATGAAATATAAGTGAAACATTCATCCACAGTTTGAGTTAATTTGGAGACAATGCGCCACTATTTCTATTATCTATCCAATGCAGAAAATATTCTAGTTCAAGCAAATTAATCAAACAAAAGATCTAATCACCTTAAATTATTTACAACAACAGATATACAGTAAAATCCCTATTATCTGGATTTCAAGCAACCGGCAAGAAAAAAAATCAAAATTGCGGAAAATAAATGGGTAATAAACACAGAAGATTAAAATTGGCATTAATTCTCCATTCATGCAACATGCAGTCACTAATCCAGCATCTAACAATCCCCAAAGTTTCTGGACGTCAGGAATTTTACTGTATTGAGCAATGGGACAATGAATGCATGAAGAAAATCTGAATTGAAGTCATAGGATTTAAATTTGCCCTTCTTAAAAATAAAACTTCATTCAGTTTAAAACAGTGTATAAATTGTTCTTACTGTGTAATTTTTCTTCTCTATTCCATGCTATTCTTCAACCAATACTTAGTGGAAACTCCTTTGCAATTGAGAGCAATTGGTGTTTGTTGCATTTTAAAACACCAATTAATTTCAATGCACATTTTCCAACATTGTTGTTATTTAAAATGTGGCAAGCAACATTAAAAAAAAAACAGACTTTTAATTGGAAGTTAAACATATTGGTCCTAGTAAAACCTAAAAGAGGTTTTTATGTTTTAAAACCTTATCTTTCATACAACATAAAAGAGGTGCAGTTCTGGGCCTCTTAGAAGGGATGTACTGATGTTGGAAAGAGTTCAGAGAAGATTTACGAGGATGATTCCTGGAATGCAAGGGCTAACATGTGAGGAGCGTTGGACTGTATTCATTGGAGTATAGAAGAATGAGAGGGGGTCTCATAGAAACATTTTGGAATGCTGAAAGGATTGGACAGAGTAGATGTGAATAAGATGTTTCCCTTGGTGGGTGAGTTCAGGACAAGAAGGCACAGTCTTAGAATGAGAAAGTACCCATTTAAAACAGAGATGAGGGAAATTTCTTTAGCCAGAGGGTCATAGATTGGTCAAATTCGCTGCCACATACAGCTGTGGAGACCCGATCATTGGGAGAGTTTAAGGAGGAGATTGATTGGTATCTAATTAGTCAGGGTAAGATGGGATATTGGGAACAAACTGGAAATTGGAACTAGATGTGAGAATGGTTTAGCTCATGGTGGAGTGGCAGAGAAGATTTGATGGGCTGAATGGTCTACTTCTGTTCCTTTATCTTATGATCTTGTTTGAGAGCTGGGATGGTGGCAAGAATAGCAAATGTGAACGGGAATATTTAGAACAGGCAAAACTTTTTGTGGTATTTGGTACTTGAAAGCATATTTGTCGGCGTGTTGTGCAACAGTCAGTGATTATTTCATTTGCAGCAATTCAGGGGCAATGGAAGGGTGAAATTGGGATGAATTGAGACATACTTAAAAATAACAGACAGGGTGATCATAGCTTTTCCTGTGTTCGTGATACACGCCAGGGTGCAGGAAGGAGGTAAGACATCTAAGTTCAATGTAAAAGGGAATCAGGTGCTGTAGCCAGAAGACGTGGGATGGAGCTACAGAAATATTATGTCATGAAACTGGATCCACTGCAGGAAACAGTTTATTAACCCTGATAAGGAAGGCAAATTCAACTACATTCTGTGGAAGCACTTTCCTTCTATGGCCTAAAGTTTTCCATATCACACCATTCCTCTCACTTATTTAGATCAATGTCACCAGAGCTTTCATTTTCTTTTCATAATTATGTTTGTTTAAAGCTACTCAGCCCAATGCAAACACAGTAATTGTTACCTAAGTTCACACATATGATTGTCAAGCAGACACTCTCAAATACAAGCCAAAGGCATCTCTGCCTGCCTGCCACTTTTGTCATAGGCATTGCATCCATCAACTATACATACAACTTACAGACATGCAAATCTTTGTCGTTCCTCATTGCAGAAGCAGAGTCCCAACCTGGGGAGCTACAGAGCAATAGTCTTCCACAGGTAACATCTGTGTTGAAGGAAAGAATAGAGAGAAACCAGATGTCGGTGGCCCTGGCTATCAGAGACAGAAAGTTATGATCTTATAATCTTATATAGTCGCTGTCCATGTCTTGCGCGACTCAATCATGTTAATTCTAGTTCGATATCAAATAAAATTTTGTCACCTTTTAATGAAACAGCACTCTAAGATTTATTTCATCATAAATTATATTCACCTCTTCATTTCTTTGGAACTATCACGAGAAGAAATGAAATCCATAGACCTTTTTGAATGAAATTTCCTCAGAGGAAAAGAGGGGAACAGGGCCGAGGGCAGATGCTAGATTTTTAATAGTTCCAGCGAAACAGTTGGCTGGGATCTCACCGTGAATCATAGCTTGCGTGTGCGTATGAGTAAGGAATGCTGGTTTGGTGCAGCTGAGAATGGTGTCGAGTTCTTATCTGATGCTGAGCTGCATGAACCACAACTTCAGGCAACTGAACATGAAATGAGATTTCTGGAACTTCACAGACGCTCCGGGATCCTCTGGTGATGCTAGTTGTCTGTGGCAAATCAATCACATGCCATATCTAAGCAATGGCAACCGGGGCAACAGGTATCAGTTCCAGGGCATTCTTGCCATTGCTATTGTCTTAAGCAATTGGCGTAACCCCGCCCCACCAAAGATCCATCTCTTGTTTTACACACTTATG
This sequence comes from Narcine bancroftii, assembly GCF_036971445.1. Lineage (NCBI taxonomy): Eukaryota > Metazoa > Chordata > Chondrichthyes > Torpediniformes > Narcinidae > Narcine > Narcine bancroftii. The sequence continues at coordinate 119,759,273 of NC_091473.1, read as the reverse complement.
GACAATAGGTTCTCATACTCTCCAATAGCCTCTGCGGGCACAGCCATAGCCACTGCCAGCCAGTGCAGCAGCTTTTATTCTGGAATGTGGCATCTTCCTGGTTAGACATTCTCACTCTGCAACTTTGCTGAGGCCCCCTTGTGCCTCTGTCTGTGAAGTCCACATCTGGATAGAACTTCCTGTTGATTCAACTGATCTTCTGTCATCCTGACTATAAAGATTTATGTCACAGAAAGAGGTCATTTGGCCCCTCATGCCCAACTCATCCAATTTTCTCCACCTGCACCTTTCTCCACCATAGGGCCTGCATGCTGTGAGTAATGACTGCCTACCTCATATGAAGCCCTATCAAATGCTGACATCACATCATCCAACAGCGCAGACTTCCCAATGGGGAACTGAGGCAGTTGCTACAACCTCAGAGCCTTGATTGACATGATGCCTCCACCTGAACTTTAATGTTGAGCTTTCCGAGTGTCAGAGAACAACTGGTGAAGGCTTTCCTCCAAGCCGTGGGAAGGAAGCTGGTATAAAAATGATAAGATTGTGGAACCTCCTCTCCAGAATGGCTTACTTGGTTGGTGTCTAACTTACTGTGTTCAACCAGAATTTGAATTTCTCAGTTTAAACAATTCAGTACACATTTCCAGCCCCAAAATCTGTCACATGGATCTTAGTTTAAAATACTACTCTCCACTCCGCTGCCCTATTGAATCTGAAACTCCTGGGATATTCAAAATTCGGAACGATACAGATAAAGAACACATACAAAAATAGGAGAAGGACCAGACCACCTGACCTATCAAACCTGCTCTACAATTTAAGATCTATCCCAAATCTCAACTCTTCTTTGTGCCATTTCTGCATAGCACTGAATTCTTGATCTTTCAAAAATGTATGTGTTTCTTGTTTACATGCTCCAGGCTCCACAATCCTGAGGCAGGGAATGTTTGGATCTGAGTTTTGAATCTTTACCATGTTTGGATCTGATTTTAAGGCTGTGGTAAGCATATTTTCGGTTAAACCTCACCTAAATGTCAAGAGTAAATGTGGAGATTTTGTGGGCTTTGCTTAACAAGCCACAATTTATTTATTGTCCCTAGTTGCCATTTCATTAAGTGGGCAGGAGAAGGCAACTATTTGGACTAATTTAAAGGCCAGAACAGACAGGGCAACAGATACCTTTCCATAAAGAATGCTAGAGAACCAAAATAAAATGATTTTGTGAGATCAGGACAGAAAGGAGAAGGCAGGCAGGTCTAAATGAAGAATAAATTCAAATAAATTCTCTCTGCCTCCATTTTATTCATGTAACATGTTAAGCAAGAGATTTATTAAGTGAAACAAAACAGACAAAACAGTTCACTAGATGCCAAAATAGACTGTATCATCCAATCCTACATCAAATAGCCATCGAACAATCAAGAAGACAAAATGTTTTGCACAATTAATGAGTTCCTTCTTTATCTGGATTTGCTAAGCTTTCTAATTCAGGCAGCCCCACCCAAGTGATCTTACATTTGGCACAATCCTGAATAGAAGTAATCCATAACAACTTGATTTTAATATAGTGACATGTTGCATGTTAATTCAGTGAAGTCTAATCAGATACAAATTGATACTGAGCCAGATGGAAACACTAGAATGGGTGCCTAAAAGTTTTGTTGCTTGAGTCAAGAGAGTTTTTGAAATCTTTCTAAGAAAGGAAGGAAGGTAGAAATGGTTTGTTGGAAGGAATGTCTCTACTGTTGGAGGCATAATCACCAATGGTTGTGCTTGAGCAGGGTTCATTGTGGATAGTGGGAAGCGTGGTTATGGAGAGATTTTGTTGCTTTAAGATAGAGAAGTTGCAAATATAGAGAGAAGTCATGAGTCAAACATGTGAAAAATAATCTTGAGTCAAGGAATTAGTCATGGATATCCAGGGATTGGAAGATGCACTGTTGAAACAGAGAGAGCTATAGGGATGGAAGCAGCCTTGTTTTTATATTAGAGAAACCATTAGATATCCATTGGATGTTGTGAAAACTCTAGTTCATCCTTGTGGTGGTACACCACTGGCCTACTGCAGGGGACAACCTCTGTACCTTCAGGAGTGTAAGGGGACAGAACAACACCTGTCTGGCTGTCAATCAGTCGGCCTGAATGTATCAAGCCCCACCCGGTCGGGTGTCAATCACCCTCTGGGATATAAGCCTGTGCCGGCCTGCCGAGGCCTCACTCAGACACACACACAAGGTAAAGACTGGACAACAGGTTTTAATCCACAAAGACTTCCACAGAGCCAGGCTGGCTGTGGCTGCAGTAACTCTGAGTGAGGCCTTGGGGGAGGCCAGTGCAGGCTTATATCCCGGAGGGTGATTGACAACTGACCAGGTGGGGCTTGATCCATTCAGGCTGACTAATTGACAGCCGGCCAGGTGTTGTCCCGTTACACTCCTGCAGGTACAGAGGTTGCCCCCTGCAGTAGCCCGGTGGTGTACCATCACATTCACCCCCTTCTTTAAAATTGTCCTGGGGGGTGGTGGGGGGAGTAACAAGGAATCGCAACCACTATGTACATACAATATTTACAGGTTGAGACGATTCGACGGCCGCCGGGGTCTCTGTGACCGTCGTAGGACTGGCTCTGGGTCACTGGTCAGAGGGGAAGTGGGGGGGCTGGCGGCAGGTGTGTGTGTGGCTGGTGTGGTGCCGCGCAGAGTGGTGGCCAGGAGGGCCGGGCTCGACGTATGCGGGTTGTATTGGATGGGTGGAGGGGCAGGTTCATCTCTTAAGGCTGAAGCGGGCCCCTGGTGGTCAAGGAGACCCTGCGTGCCCCATAGCTGCCTGGGGATGGGGATGTAGGCCCGGTCAGCGTCTTCCTGGGTTGGAGGGTGGCGTGGTATGGTGGGTGCTCCTGCTGGTACCAGGTCCCTGGTTGAGATGGTGTCCTCCCTGCCACTGCCGAACCTAATGTAAGTGTAGTTATGGTTTGCATGAAGGAGGAAAACCTGCTCTACCAGGGCTTCGGCCTTGTGTGTCCGTACATGCTTACGCAGAAGCACCGGTCCCGGGGACATGAGCCATGCTGGGAGTGACATTCCAGTCGCCGACCTCCTGGGGAATGAGAACAGACGTTCATGAGGGGTTTCGTTGGTAGCTGTACACAGCAGTGAGCGAATGGCATGGAGCGCCTCAGGTAGGGCATCCTGCCAGAATTCAATGGCCCACCCTTTTAACCTGAGAGTCAGGACTGCATTCCAGGCCACCCCATTCTCACGTTCCACTTGCCCGTTGCCTCTCGGGTTATAGCTTGTCATGCGACTGGTTGCGATGCCCTTCGCCGTCAGGTACTGACGCAGCTCGTCACTCATGAAACTTGACCCCCGGTCGCTGTGGATGAAGGCGGGGTAGCCAAACATGGTGAAAATCTGCCCCAAGGCCCTGATGACTGTGGCCGTGGATGTGTCCAGACAAGGGATAGAGAAAGGGAAGTGTGAATACTCGTCCACTACGATGAGGAAGTAAACGTTTCAGTTTGTGGAAGGCAGGGGCCCTTTGAAGTCCATGCTGAGATGCTCAAAAGGCGGAGTAGCCTTTACAATGTTGGCTTGGGGGGGGGTGGGGGGTGGCGAAAGTAACGGGCTTTACACTCCGCACAGACCCGACAGGCCTCGGTCATGTCCCTGACACCCCTGATCCCTGATGGAAATCCTAGATTTCGGGACCTAACTAAATGGTACATCCGGGTGACGCCCAGATGGCAGAGGGACTCATGCAATGCCTGCAACCTGTCATAATCCATAGACACACACGTGCGAGAGAGGGCATCGGGGGAGTCATTAAACTTCCCGGGGTGGTACTGGATTTTGTAGCTATAGGTTGCCAGCTCAGCTCTCCAGTGCAGGACCTTGTCGTTCTTGTTCTTGCTTTTCTGGGTAGTGTTAAACATGAACACTACGGCCTGCTGGCCTGTGAGGAGCGTGAATCTCCTGCCAGCCAGATAGTGGTGCCAGTGACGGACTGCTTCCACAATCACCTGGGCCTCCTTTTCAATGGCAGAGTGCCCTAGCTCGGAGCCGTGGAGTGTTCTGGAGAAGAGGGCAACAGGGCACCCCACTTGGTTGAGGGTAGCAGTGAGGGCCACCTCGGAGGCATCACTCTCCACCTGGAAGGGGGAGTCCTCATCCACAGCCTGCATCGTGGCGTCCGTGATGTCTTGCTTGATGAGGGTGAAGGCTGCTTGCGCCTCAGGTGGGAGGAGAAAAGTTGTGCCTTGGGCCAGTGTGTGGACTTTGTCCGAGAAGCAAGGAACCCACTGCGAGTAATAAGGCCCAGGCACCTGCGGAGGGCCTTTAGCATGGGGGGGGAGTGGTAACTCCATGAAAGGGCGCATCCTTTCCGGATCTGGGCCGACGACTCCATGGGCCATAATGTACCCCAGAATGGTGAGGCGGGTGGTGCTGAACACACACTTCTCTTTGTTGTAAGTGAGGTTCAGCTCCGCAGCCATCTGGAGGAATTTTTCCAGGTTAGCATCATGGTCCTGCTGGTCACAGCTGCAGAGAGTGACGTTATCCAGATATGAGAACGTCGCCTACAGCTTGTGGCAGTCTACCATGCGATCCATCTCCTGCTGGAAGACGGAGACCCCGTTTGTGACCCCAAAATTAACCCGGCAGAACTGGTACAGGCACCCGTCCGCCTCAAAGGCAGTGTAGGGCTTGTCCTTCGGGTGGATGGGGATTTGGTGATACACCGACTTCACGTCAATCGTGAAGAAATCCCAGTAGTAGGCTCTCTCATTGACCATGTCGGCGATCCTCGGCAGGGGATAGGCACCCAGCTGGGTGTACCGATTAATGGTCTGGCTGTAATCCATGACCATCCTTGGCTTACTTCCCCCTTTAACCACCAGGACTTTGGTTCTCCAAGGGCTGTTACTGGGCTCTATAACACCTTCCGCCAGGAGTCGCTGCACCTCCGCCTTGATGAAGTCCCTGTTTGCAGCACAATAGCGCCTACTTCTGGCGGAAGTCAGCTTACAGCCTAGCGCAAGATGTGGAAAGAGCGCCAGTGGTGATGCGAAGTGTGGAGAGGCTGCAGGTTGGCCAGGACTGGTAGGTTGGCGTGCTGTGCAACGTGAATGGAGTTTGGGGCCCCCCGAAGGCAAGGGTGACACGCTGCTGGTGGCACTGGAAATCCAGGCCCAGGAGGAGTGGTGCGCAGAGTTTGAGCATGACCAGGAGACTGAATATTGTGTAAGTCTTCCCTCCCACCGTTATATCAACTGAGTAGCACCCGAGGGTACCAACAGTCTTATCTTTGGCGTCAAGGGTGATCAAGAAGGTGGTGGGGTGGACCTTTAACCTTAGGGAGTGGGCCACGGTCAGGCGAATGAAGCTCTCGGTGCTGCCACTGTCCATAGGCACTTTGTTACCTGCCCGTTGACTCGCACATCCATCATCGAGCGCCCGAGGTCATTTGGGGATGTCCCTGGTCAGCGTGGTGTTGGCCAGGAGTATCTTAGAGTTGGAGTCGTTGCTCTCCAGAGGGATAGGGAGTGTCAATAGGGTGGCCTGGTCATTGCCCGTGTTGACCACGTTGCTGTCGGTCACTGGGTGCAGCGTGTGGCAGCTGATGGCACCTGAAGGCGCGGGAGCGTCGATAGGGCGGCCTGGTCATCACTCGTGTTGACCACATCGTTGTCAACATCGTCGGGGGCCTTCCGTGTCAGGTGCTGCCTGGCTCAAGATGGTGGTGACACGTGGGGGGACGGTGTATTGCTGGCCTCTTTCCCCAGCCGTGTCCGCTGTGCTGGGGGAAGTGACATCCTCACGGCTGGTAGCAGTGACGTCGTTACATCAACCCGAAGTGACATCACACCATGAGCCGGAAGTGACATCATTGTAGTTCTCAATGAGTAGCGCCGGTGAGGGCGGGAGCTGATGCAGATGCTCGGGGCACCTGTTGTGACAGTCGCTGGTGGGGCCGGATGTTGTGCAATCAAAGTCGGGGAAGGGGGGAGTCATTGCGGGGACAATGGGGCCACCCGGTATGCGCACATGGGGGGGTCCGTGGGGGAGGTGGGGAGGTCATAGAGGGCCACTGACCTGCCAGCAGGTTTAGAGAGGCACACTTTTGCAAAGTGACCTTTCTTGCCGCATCAAGAACAATACTGGTTCCTAGCTGGGCAGTTTTGGGGCGATCGTTGACCAGGAGCCACAGTACTTACAGAGGCACCAGGCACCTGCCGCAGTGACGTTTTCCTCCCCAGCTCGGCCTGGGTCTGCAGCTGCAGTGTGAGAGGGCCATGAGGGAGCATGGGGGAATCTGGAATCGAAGGCTTCGACATGCAGGGCTGCTACTTCCAGGGTTTGGACCACTTCCACAGTCCTGGTTAAGGCATAGATATTGTCTTCCAGCAACTTCTGCCGGATAGCCCTCGAGCGTAGCCCTCGGACAAAGGCATCCTGGATCAGCCTCTTGACCTCCTCTACACCTATCCCGGGTTCAGCCAGACATGGTCGGGCCAACTCTCGCAAGCGTCTCAGGTAAGACTCAGCTGTCTCCCCGGGTTGCTGGGCTCGGGTGTTGAGGAGGTACCTTGCACAGACCGCATTCATGGAGAGCTTGTACAAGTTCTTGAGAGTGTCCACTGTGCTCTTGTACATGGAGCAGCCTTTGGTTGCCTGGAAGGTGCGGGGGCCCGGCTTTGACCGGAGTAGGACCAACCTCTTCTGTTCAGAGTCCAGGATGTCACCCTTGTGTGCCTCGATGATTGCCTCGACCGCTTGCTACCAGATCTCGAAGCGTGTCTGGGCTTCCGGGTGGCGTGGGTCGACCTCAAGGCTCCCTGCGCACAGGAATTTTTCCATAGCCGCTGTGGGAAAATTTTGTGGATTAAATTGTGGTGCACTGTTAGCCAGAATCAAACACACACAAGATTGTACAACAGGCTTTAATCCACAAAAACTTCCACAGAACCAGGCTGGCTGTGGCTGCAGCAACTCTAAGTGAGACCTCAGGGGAGGCCAGCGCAGGCTTATATCCCGGAGGGTGATTGACACCCGACCGGGTGGGGCTTGATCCCTTCAGGCCGACTGATTGACAGCTGGCCAGGTGTTGTCCTGTCCCCTTACACTCCTGCAGGTACAGAGATTGCCCCTTGTAGTAGGCCGGTGGTGTACCATCACACACTTATATCCTTCTTTTGTTGTGTCATTTGTAATGCAGACTAGTCATCTCACTCAAAGAAATTACTTTGGACATGTATTTTCAAAGGTTTTCCATTTCTCAATCATTTTACTGTCTATTCAGCATTGTGAGCTTAAACTATCATTTTTCTTGTAAGCTGGTGTTAATTTATAATTATGCATTTCCAAACATGCCTCTATCACTATTTTGTTTAAGGAAAAGAATGCAAATTAGACAGCACTCAGCATACACAGGTTTCAATCTGCTGAAATGATGATCTGAGATTAAAGCAGATTGAGTTTTGACATGCTTAGTAATTTTGCCAGAAATCTGATTTATGCTGCCAATTTAGCAAATGGGGGCAAGAGGAAAATAATTCTCTAGCACGTCAGCACCAATCAACTTGTCATTCCTGCAAACATTTACCTTTTCTCTCCATGGTTTGCCTTCCACTGATGCCTGTACCAGTTATTCACTGATGGGAACATTAAGCTATCAGTTGACCAGATGTTAAAATGTCTGACAGTCTTGATCAAGGCAGGTGACCTGTCCATAACTGAAAAAATTTTTAATTAAAAAAAAATTTGACATATAGCACGGTAGCAAGTCATTTTGGCCCATGGGTCCGTACTGCCCAATTTATACTCCATTAACCTAAACCCGCAGTACATTTTGAATGGTGGAAGAAAACTGGAGCCCCCGGAGAAAACCCACGCAGATGCGGGGAGAACATACAAACTTTTTACAGACAACACTAGATTCGAAACCTGGTCCTGATTGCTGGCACTGTAAAGGCGTTGCGTTAACTGCTCCACCAACCGTGCCACCCTATATTTCTGGTGTGAAATGACACCACTTTTCAAAACATCAACACCTAAGTATTCTGGGCATGGAGGGGTAAGGCTAGATCCCAATGAACTTCGGCATACCTTCCTTTAGGAAGGCAAGATGGTTCCAGAAAAAAAGTTACCAGAATAATTTCAGAGTTATGGAAATAAACTGTAAGGTTAGACTAAAGAAAATAAAGTGAAGGATGTTGAGAGGAGATTTGATGGAGGTGTACAAGGTGCTGGCTAGGGTATGTGTGGGAGGGGTAGAATTGTTCCCATTAGGTTGGTTGAATCAGAATCAATAGTGCCTTCAGAAAAGAATTGAGAGAATAATTAGTGGACCATGAAAAATAAGGAGGGAATCGGTTTGATGGGAATAGTTTACTCAGACCCAGTATACAGTGTGAATAGAGCCCATTTTGAGAGGGTTACAATGAGAGAGGGCTCTCTCATTCTGTGAAGTTAATCTCAAGTCTTCCACTAAGACTTTATTCTGTGAGTGTGGGATGATGTTGATCTTGAGATTTGAGCATGGAAATTAATATTAAAAAAAGTAACATTAAAATAAGCACCAAAAGCAAACAAAAAACTGAAGATACTGGAAATATGAAATAAAAGATAAAAAAGATAATACTCAGTGAGTCAGGTACAGTCCAATGATCTTTTGCCCGATGTGGGAAAAGTTAGAAGTGAAACAAATTTTGGGTTGCCAGGTAAAGAACAATGGTATGGAAAACAAAGGGAAGGACCAGAGAGATCGTGAACCAAGTAGTGGTAGTCTTGGCTGATTGGAGGTGGTAAGATATGCCTCTGGAGTGCAGGAGGGTCAAGGTAAATAGGAAGAAGTGAGTGAAATCAGAAGCGCAAGAACTGGAGAGAATATTGTAATCTAAAAGCAAAAAGCTGCAGATAGTGAAAATCTAAAATAAAATCAGAAAATGCCGTAGTATCAATGAGGAGAAAAACAGGGCCAATATTTCAGGTTGATGACTTTTCATTAAGACAAAAATGAGGCAAGCTAGGCTTCTCCCAGCAGCAGTGAATCTTTGGAATCTGTTAAAGGAAACAGCGGAGACTCATTAAATAGACACAGATAGATAGATTTTTGCATCATAACAAAATTAAGGTTTATGGGGAAAATGAGTTTAATTGGAGCTGAGTTCATGATAGATCAGCCATGATCTTATTGAATGGTGGAGCAGGTTTGACTGACCCGACAACCTCTCCTGCTCCGATTTCCTATGTTATTATATTTCATCAGAAAAAAAAGTTTTGCGCAACTACATCTGCTTGTCAGTCTCTCTGCCTGTGTGCATTATACACATGTAGGACCCAGGACAAATTTTGGCAACTGTACCACCTCCACATAAAGGATCCAATTATAATTAGCAATTGGGATCTAGGCTAATTCCTTTGTGAGACATTAAGCAGGTATTTCCAGCCCATCCTGGATATATAATGTCATTTCTATGTGGGAACCAGTTGGAATGCGTTAAGTATGATGTTTTAGATGCTCTGTTTTAGATTACACTAATATTATATAGGACTCTTGCCCATGAGTCAGTGGGTTGTGGGTTCAAGGTCCTCCCAGGAAAATGAACATAAAAGAAGTTGACACTGAGCACCAAAGTCATGCTCCATGGTTTGGAAGTAGCCCTGGCTAATGGATGTTGAAAAGAATCAGATATCTCCCAGGCTCATTCACAATGAAAGTGGATGGTTCAGTCTCTATCACGTTGTTATTGTGAGAATTTCCTGTGCACTGATCAACACTGTATTTCCAACATTACAACTGTGAAAGACTTCAGAATCAGAATTTATGGTCATGAACACATGCCACAAAATTCGTTGCTGTGCAGCAGCATCAAGATGCAAACATTCATATAAACCATCTTACAAACTAAATAAAAATAGTGCAAGATAAAGAAAAAGTCAAAATAAGGTAGTGCCTGAGGTTCATTGATCATTCAGGAATCTGATGGCAGCGGGGAAGAAGCTGTCCTTGTGCCACTGAGTGCTCATCATTTAGACTTCTGTATCTTTTCACTGATAGTAGCAAAGTGAAGAGGGCATGGCTTTGGTGATGGGGGTATTTGAGGATAGAGCTTGCTTTCTTAAGTCACCGCCTCTTGTAGATGTCCTTAGTGGAGTGACGACTGGTGGACCTGATGTCGCAGGCTGAGTTAACAACCCCCTGGAGCTTTTTATTTTGACCTATGTGTTGGCATCTCTGTACCAGACAGTGATACAACCAGCTAGAATGCTCTCCATGGAGAAGTTCTGTAGAAGTGTTTGAGATTCTTCAGTAACATACGGAATCTCTTCAAACTCCTCACAAAGTATAGCCGATGAGCCTTCTTCATGATTGCATCAACATGGAGGCTTCAGGACAGATCATCTCGAGATATTGACACCCAGGACTTTGAAGTTCTTGATCCTTTCCACTTCTGAGCCCTCGATGAGGACTGGGCCGTGTTCTCCTCACTTCCTCCTGAAGTCCACAATCATCTCTCGGTTGAGTGCAAGGTCGTTGGTGTAACATGACTCAACAAGCTGATCTATCTCCCCCCTGTACACTTTCTCATTGCCATCTGTGTCTTCAAATGTACTTCATTTGTTGTCAGTTGTTTGGAGGCATCAAAAAGTCACGAAAGTTATACAATGGAAAGATGAGCTTTACAAGGAAAATGTTGAATATTTAGGGTGAAACTCAGTCAGGAATTTTTTTCATGATAGCAGATAGCAGCACCAGTTGTCCTCAGCACTCACCTGGCAGGAACATCAGGTGAGGGTTGGGGAGGGCACTGATGTGTGCAGTGGTCGGATTCATTGGACTTTCATTAATCATTCAAATGATTCAAGATTCACTGTCATCTTGTAGTTCATAAACTGTAATAATATACCCAAATTCATAAACTTTTGCCTGTTTTAAAGGCACATAAATAGGCATCACTAGGGTTGCACGGCATCCCAACAATAAGAGAAAAGGAAGCAGGTGGTATGTAAGGAGTTTGTACGCTCTCCCCAATGTGGCATGGGTTTTATTTGAGGGCTTTGGCTTCCTCCCACCATACAAAACGTACTGAAGGTATAGGTTAATGGGGTGTTAATTGGGAGGCACGGGCATGTGGGCCAAAATGGCTGTATGTCTAATTTTTAAAATAAAAAAAATTAAAAAGAGTGTCCTTTCAGAGACACAGAGTACCCATAGATTTACCTCCAGCGCTCATACAACCTCAACAACTCCACAGCCTCCTGTTCGATTCATTGACAAATCCAAGCTCCCAGATATGACTCTCCAATATGGCAGCCCTTCTTGCCCTTGGCATCCCTTCAAACCCAGTCCTGATACCTGATATCCAGCAGCCCACCCCCTGCAGTGAGATCTTCAGCCACCAAGTCCCTTGCTGGTCTGCTGCCATGGCCTCCTACCATGTAGAGTCATCTCCCAGGCTTCTACACAGTTCTCTGCTCTAGGGCCCTGCACCGATCTGCTGATTCCCAGAGACCGCAACCCCTCATGGTTCACTGCCTAGCATGTGTGCCACCATCTTGGATGCAGACTTCCATGCTTCCTAAATATCAAAAAAACCACCATTTCCCCTTTTAACAGCCTGCTTAATGCCTGTCAGGGGCCATCATCATCACATCCTGGCAGTAGGACCCTATGGAGGAGCATCGTGTCTCCACTCCCCGCTCTCCCAGATCTACAGCAGCAGCGCTATGATTGCAATAGCACTGGCAGAGCCACCTTCTCAAAAGAAACATTTCAATGGAGACACATAATTATTAAAGAAACATGTGCCGCCCCTTGTGAATATCAATTTTAACTTTTTTTTTTCATGTTCCAACTATGATTTTGTTATTTAATCAGTTCCAGCTTCACAACTTTGTGTGAGGCAATATTCTCTGACTGGGAGGCAATGTATTTGAAGACAAGGATTTAGCCAACAAGAGGTATAGAAAAATATAAAGGCTCATTGACTAGTTTTTAATGGGTGACATGGTTAGCAGAGTGATTAGAGCCTGCAACGCCGGGTAAAATTCACCACTGATTGTAAGGCATTTGTTCATTCTCCCTGTGGCCCGGGTGGGCTTTCTCGGGTGCTTTGATTTCTTCCCACCCTCCAAAAACATATGGGTACTGTAGGTTAATTGGATGTATTTGGGTGGCACAGTTTCATGGGGTGGAAGGGCCTTTTGCCATGCTGTTTCATTAAAATCAAAAATGAAATTAAAATAAATTTATTTGATCTCACCTTCCTTCACGTACATACATGGCAAGAGATACCCCTCTCAAGGAGCTGATGCTTTTTGACCAGCTGTGCCCAGTTTATTGCTCTGGAAATCCCTAGTAAGAATTGAAATCTCTCCAGAGGACTTAATGTCCATTCGTTAAAAATACTTTGCAATACAGAAAAGTTTTCAGTTTTAGCTAGATGCCCATTTTAAATCTTTGGGATTTTGTAAACCACGCAGCCAGTTCATTCCATACTTTCTCATGAACCAGCTTTTCGGAGTCCTTTTTTCTCAGTTGCAGTCCATGTGCCACACCGTGTTGCCTCAACATGCTCTCTATTTGTTATGTTAGCACATTACCTGCTGTTTGTGCATTTCATTTTTAAGGCTGTAAATAGTTTCTGAGCATGACCAGTTTTTTGGGTGTGGTAATGAAGAAAGCAGCAATTGTTCTATAATTGTGTAGCAGTGAGCCTGTCCAATTAATTCATAAATCAAAGGTTTACTAGTTGCAAGTTACACATGCCACAACACCTTCTAACGCTCACTCCTCCCAATGTTGGAAGGCACTTCTACACACAAAGGATGAGGAAATCCAGAAATCAGCCCTGCAGTTAGGTCAATTGAAATATTCAATACAGGGACTGGACGACTTTGTGAGGTCAGGGCAGAATGAAAATGGAATCAAGGCAGGCAGGTAATGGAGTGGAGGCACAAATCAGTCATAATTTAATTGAAGGGCAGAATAAGTTCAAGCAGTTGATTGTCTCTTGACTCTTCCCTCTGCCTCTATTTTATTCACGCAACTTGTTATGCAAGAGATTTATTGAATAAAACAAACCAGACTTTTTGTCAGCCATCGAGGTGCCCTGACAGAACTGATTCAATGGATATGAAGGAAAAAAAAACTCCAATTGTTGGAGTGATATCTTACATAAAGAAAAATAGTTGTGGTTGTTAGAAGTTGACCATTCTAATCCCAGGGCATCGGAGCAGGAGTATCTAATGGCAGTGATCTAAGCCCAGGTATGAGTCATCAACTACAATAATATACTTGTAGCGCGTCGAATGACTCAAAGACTTGTTGACTCAAACTAAGGCTTTTATTAACAGAAGACTGGAGCATAGTACATCGAGGTCGACCAGTCCTGACTGACCTGGATCTGCTTAGGTGCAGCCCTTTATGACCTGGCCAGTAGGTGTGGCTACGGCTCTCAGCCAATCATTATCACTATATGCAAATATATACAAATATATACAATGGTGATAGGATCCCATTACTATCACATTCACCCTTTCTTTAAGAACTGACCCCGGGGTGGCTATAAAAAGGGAGGGAGGGGTTTCAGAGTGGTTGTTTTTCTGGGTTCTTAATAGTCCATATTCTTGTCTCCAAGATATGGGGGAGGGGGTAGCATGCAGGGGTTACGGACTGTAATGGTCGGGTGGTCTGATCATCCGACATGATCACCTTGACGCCAGGATCAGAATAGCTGGTGGGGGCAAGGCATGATCGGCGTTGGAGTCCCTGAGTGTTGGTGCAGTTTTGCCTAGTCCGGAGTCGTCGTTGTCTGTGTGCTGGTCTGGTTGGAGACTGCTGATGGTCCCGCTGTCCCGGCATGTTACCTGGGGAGGATTAGAGGAAGGTTGGGGAACGAATGTTACAATGTTAAATCTGGCTTGGGCCAAGTCCCTTAATGAGACCGTGTCCTCCCACCTGTCTGGGTATTTGATATAAGCTTAGTGCGGGTTCGCGTGTAGCAGCGTTACCCAGTTGACTAGAGGGTTGTTTTTTGAGTAACGGACATGACATCTCAGCAGGACAAGTTCAGGGACCATCAGCCAAGCCGGTGTGGTCGTCCCTGATTCCGACTTCCGAGGGAACGAGAACATACGTTAATGTGGGGTAGCGTTGGTGGCAGTGCGTAACAGGGACCTGATGGAGTGCAGGGCATTTGGGAGGAGGTCCTGCCAGCAACTGGTGGGGAGGCCTTTAGACCGGAAGAAAAGAGTGATCGCTTTCCATACGGTGGCATTCTCCCTTTTGACCTGCCGTTACCCCGTGGGTTGTAGCTAGTGGTCCTGCTCGAAGCAATACCACGCTTCAGAAGCTACTGCCTCAGCTCAGCGCTCATAAACGAGGACCCCCAGTCACTGTGGATGTAACTGGAGTTGGAGTACCTGAAAATGGCAAAGATGCCGTGCAGTGCGTTTATGACTGTGAAGGCGTTCATGTCCAAGTAGGGAATAGCAAACAGGAAATGGGAGTACTTATCGACCACAGTGAGAAGGTAGGTGTTACGGTTTGTCGAAGGTAGGGGCCCCTTGAAGTCCATACTGAGACGTTCGAAGGGCTGGGTGGCTTTTGTGACATGGGTCTGGAAGAAATTGGGCTTGCACTCAGCGCGTACAGGGCAGGCTCGGATCATGGAGTGGATCTCCTCAACTGTATAGGGCAGGTTGTGGGCCTTTACGAAGTGTGCGAACCTGGTGACCCTCGGGTGACAGACCTCCTCATGGAGTCTCTGCAGCCTGTCCAGTTGTACCCTGGCGCATGTCCCATGGGAAAGGGATCAGGCGGGCCATTGAGTATGCCAGGCTGATACAGGATGTCATAGTTAAAGTTAGAGAGTTCGATTGTCCACCTGGCAATTTTGTCATTTTTGATCTTACCCCGCTGGTTGTTGCTAAACATGAATGAGACCACGCGTTGGTCGGTCAGCAGTGTAAAGCGCCTGCCAGCGAGGTAGTGTCTCCAACGACATTCGGCCTCCACAATGGCCTGGACCTTCTCGACAGAGGAGTGTCGGCTATCTGGGCCCTGGAGGGTCCTGGAAAAGAAGGCGACAGGCCTACCAGCCTGGTTTAAAGTGGCTGCCAGTGCAAAGTCAGAGACATCGCTCTCTACCTGGAAGGGTATCGATTCCTCTATGGCATGCAGGGTGGCCGTGACAATGTCTGACTTGATGCGCTGACAAGGGGAAGGAGGTGGACTTAATAAGTGGCCGTGCCTTGTCAGCGTACTGTGGGACCGATTGGGCGTAATAGGAAAAAACCCAGGCAGCGTTTGAGTGCCTTCTGGCTTTGGGGTGGTGGAAGGTCCATGAGAGGGGACATACGGTCAGGATCTGGCTTTACCACCCCGTTTTCCACCACTCAACCTAGAATTGTGATGCGAGTGGTCTGGAAGACACACTTCTCGAATTTATAGGTTTGATTCAGCTATTTTGCAGTATGGAAGAATCTCTCAAGGTTGGGGTCGTGGTCTTGCGGGTCGTGGCCACAGATGGTGACATTGTCCAGATACGGGAATATAGCTGTTAGGCCATTCTGGTCTACCATCCGGTCCAACTCTCGCTGAAAGACTGCGACACAATTTGTGACACCAAAGGGAACCCTGAGAAATTGGTACAAATGCCCGTTCGTTTCGAAGGCCATGATGGGGCGGTCCTCCGGACGGATCAGGAGTGGTGGTAGGCTGACCAAAGGTTGATGGTGGAAAACACATGGTATTGGGCAATCTGGTTCACCACATCCGTGATTCGCAGAAGAGGGTAAGCGCCCAAGAGCATGAAGCGGTTGACTGTTTGGCTATAGTCAACCATCATCCACAGCTTCTCCCGTTCATCACAACTACCACCTGCGCCCTCTAGGGACTTTCACTGGGCTCAATGATGCCTTCTTCCAGCAGTCTACACACCTCACTTTTAATGAATTTCCTGTCCCCGAAGCTGTACTGCTGGCTTTTGGTGGGAATTGGTTTCCAGCTGGGAGTGAGGTTGGTGAAGAGTGCTGGAGGAGTGACATGGAGAGTGGAGAGGCTGCAAGTGGAGCGTTGGGGCACGGGGACTGGCGTGGGCTGTCACTGGCAGGAGGTATCCAGAGTGGAGTGGTGGTGGCAGACACCGGGGCATGGGGACCCCCGAAATGCAATAACACCAATTTAAAATTGCTTTGAAAATCCAACCCCAACAATACAGGAGCACACAGATGGGACAGGACTAGTAACTTAAAACCCGTAAATTTGATGCCCTAAACTTTTAATGTTGCCACATAAAACCCCTTGATGCCCATTGAGTGGGCTCTTGTGGCCAGTGAAATTTTCTGGTCAGTCGGGTAGACTGGTGAACATCGTTGGACCAGGTCTGGGTGAATGAAGCTCTCTGTTGAACATTAATCAAAAAGACAGTTAGCATATTGGCTGTTCACCTTCATAGTTTCCATGGCCCTAGCTAAGGAATGTGGTTGGCTTTGATTCAGAGTCACTGATGCAGTGAACGATGCAGGGAGCAGAGCTGCCTGTGTTGGTGTCTTCGGAGGCTGGCATGATGGTGTCACGCATCACTGGGAGGGCCATCCGATGGATCCTCACGTCAATGGAACAGGGAGGGAGCGTCATGGTGCCTCGGCCTGTTGCGTGCTACTCTTGCACGGTGACTTCATCGGAGTGTGCATGCCGTCGGGGTCTGCTGACTCAGAGACCTGGTTGGAGGGGGCCAAAGTGGAAAGCCGTAGGGCCAGTAAGTCAGCAGCGAGCTGTGGAGGTGGTGGCACGCTTGGTGCAGGCGGTCCGTCGGGGCCTGCCAGCATGGAGGTTCCATTGGGCAGGGGGCTGGCGTAGGGGTCGATGGCAGCTGTGTGCCGTCGGAGAGCAGTGTCACAGTGGTGAGTGCAGGCAGCGGCGAAGGGGCCAATGGCTGCTGCGTGCCGTTGGAGAGCAGCGTTACAGTGGTGAGGGTGGAGCATTGCGAGGGCGGCGCCTTCCACATGTGGTGCTTGCATCGTGACGCCAAGTGTGGCCACGTGATCAGTTCTTCGCTCTCCTTGGATGAGAGTTCCGAGGTCGAGTAGTTTGAATCTGGGGAAGGCAGTTGGGCTTCACATGAGGCACTTTTGGACTGGGAGACTTTTGCGAAGTGACTGTTCATTTTGCACTTCTGGCACCGGGCCTTCCTCGCAGGGCACAGGGATTAACTGCATTTGTCCATCAGGGCTGCGTTGGGTAGTGTGGTGGCAGCGAGCCATCGCCGGGGCATAGGGAGGCCGAATTAAAAGCAGGCATTCTACTCACGTCGTAATGGTGGGCCCAGCCCTGTGTGTAGACATCCATGCTTAGGGCTGCAGCCTCCATCGTTTCAGCTATCTGTACAGTCTCCCCCGTGCCTTACTTCATTAGATCGAATCCCAACCACGTAAGGATCCCGTATGAGGTCATCAGTGATCCCAGCCGCAGTTTTATCAGTGCGTGCATATACTTGGCCCAGTAACTTTAGTGCCTGGAGGTAGGCTCTGTAGGACTCACCTGGCTGCCATCCCCTGGTTGCCAGCATGTGCCTGGCATATACCTTATTCACAGGTTGCTCATAGAGTCCTTTTAGCACATTCATGGCTGCTGTATAGGAGGTCGTGTCCTGGATGTTTTTGTAGACCCTTGTGCACACCATGGACATTTGAACCAACAGTTTATCGGCATCTTCCTCCACGATGGGGTCTGAGCACTGCAGGTATGTCTCAAAACACCTCACCCAGTGCCTGAAATTACTCTGAGCAGTAGCTGACAGCGGGTTGATATTGAGGCGTTCTGGTCGCAGCATTCACTTCATCCGTTGAAAATTTTGTTAATAAACTTGTAGCGTGTCGAATTACTCAAAGACTTGTTGACTCAAACCAAGGCTTTTATTAACAAAAGACTGGAGTGTAGTAATCAAGGTCAACCAATCCAGACTGACCTGGATCTGGTTAGGTGCCGCCCTTTATGACCTGGCCAGTGGGTGCGGCTACGGCTCTCAGCCAATCATTATCACTCTATGCAAATATATACAAATATATGCAGTGGTGATGGGATCCCATTACTATCACAATACTCTACATTTCTTCCAAGGCAAAAAAAAATGAGATGACAAATCTAAAAACATAGATAAATAAATATTCATAGTTGCAGTTGAAAAAATGTTTCAATAATACAGACAGATCTTTTGGTGATCCTGAAGTAGTTTATAGTTAACAATAGGGGAGTAAGGATATGATACCTGTTGGTGAAAAAAGTTTGTTTTTGAACCTAGAGATGCTCGATTTCGTACTTCTGTACCTCTGCCTGAAGATAACAGTGAAAAGTGATTGTGACCAGGATGATGGGATCCTTTATGATTTTGGCTGCCTTCTTGATCAACCCTCCCCTACATAGATGCTTTTAATGAATGGCAGGTCAGTATCTGTGACGAATTTGGCTAAGTTTGCCAAGCCAAAAACAAATAAGGATGGGCAACAAATGCTGGACATACCAGAGATGCCTATATCGCTTAAAGCATGTATGAATAACACAAACAGTATTGCATTGGCATGGATTTTGAGGGGAGAATTAGGGAATTACTTATGTAATTGCTGATATTTCTTCACATGACTGACAGCAAATTTGGGACTCCCAGCAAATGCCAAGTACCTGGTTTCTTTCAGCTGCTTGCCATGTTTTTCGCAAATTTTAGTTTTAGTTTTCTAATTTAGACGTACAGCACTGTAACAGCCCACGAGTCCCTGCTACCCAATTGACCTACAGCCCCCACGATATGTTTTTTTGAAAGGTGGGAGGAAACCTGAGCACCTGGAGGAAACGCACGCAGACACAGGGAGAAAATATAAACTCCTTACAGATAGCACAGCATTTCAATGCCGGCCCTGATCATGGGTGTTGTAACAGCGTCGCACTAACTGCTGCACTAACCGTGCCACTCTTAGAATCCACCTATAAAGAACCAGTCCTCAGTAACAATCTAAACCGCAATTGCCATATTAGACAAGAGGCACTAATGGAAATTTTCATTGATTTGAATGAAAGGGACTGGCAGCAAAGAACAACATCAACTTTACATCTTGATTTTATTGTGGTTTGCTTCAGTGATTTTATTTCTCAATGCATTTTAGGTATATATTTTAAATTATTTGAATGACTTTTACAGGGCTTTACCATTGAGGATTAATCTGGCTTGGGAGTGGGTTGAAAACTGGGCATTTGTGAAGGAGTGGTTGAAATGAGTGCATAGTCTGTGGCATGGCTGGTCACTGGAAGAAAATACTTGGCCCTGTTTTCAATTGGCCAAGTTTCCTAATGGCTGACATTAGGAATCTCTGAGGAATCATACAAGATAATTCTACTCTGCTGATGTACTGTCTTCCAGTTGCAGTTAATTTAAAAAAAATTGGGAATGATTAAATTCAAAAACAGTAAGGAAAATGTCAATGCTATGGAGGAGTTCAGTGGTACAGGTAGTATTTAACAGTCAGGGAATATCTGTCTGCTCAATCTGTCAACAGAGTGACAAAGGTAGGGACATAAATATTTCAGGATACATGAAGAGGAAAGTTAATGGAAAAATATTCCAGGGCACTTAGAGAGGTAGTCAACTGAAACAACAAACAAAATAAGGACTTTGGAAAGTGACATGTCGAATCGGAATGGATGGAACTGCAGTTGTTTAAAAATGGGGTGATGGTGTGTGAGGGGTGTGAAACAGGTAGAGGTAGATCATACAGGCTGAACAGCAGAGAGGTTGAGTGAAACTCGAAAGTCTGCAGACACTGCAATTGTAATAAAAACACACAGAAATGCTGGAGGAGCTCAGCTGGTCGTGCACCGTCCATAGGAAGTAAAGATATATTACCAACGTTTTGGGCCTAATATACCTTTACCTCCTATGGACACTGAGTTCCTCCAGCAGTTCTGTGTGTTTTGGCTTCAAGAGACAAATAGTCAGATCATTCTCCCATTAAATTCTTAAGTTCCAGGGTATAAATAAGGCTTAAATATAAAGATTTTGGTGTTAGCCCTATTCTAATTTGCTTTTCTTTCATGATTTGTTTTATTATCATTTATTTTGATACTTTGGTGCCAAATAATCAGATTTCAGACTCAATAGAAGGATCTCCATAATTTGCTATCCTATTACCATCAACTCAGCCCTTACCTGCATCATCCTCCATTTCCTACGCATCTGCTCTGGCCCCTTCTGCCCCTAGATTCAAGAAAAACAGGATTGCTTTTGTCCGCTCCTACCACCCCTCCAGTCCCTGCATTTGGCATATTATTCTCCACAATTTCCGTCGCCACCACCATCTTCCCCTCTCATCCATCTCTGCCTTCCATAGGGACCGCTACCTCCTTGACTCCTTTGTCCACTCATCCTTTCCCACTATTCTCCCTCTTGGCACCTTCCCCTGTGACCACAGGAAGTGCCAGACTTGTGGCCACACTACCATTCGGGCTCCAAGCAGTCCTTCCAACACTTCATTTGTGAATCTGCAGTAGTCATCTACTGAATCTGGTGCTCCATTGGAGAGACAGACTGGGAGATCACTTCACTCTGTCTGCATTGATGACAGGAATTTCTTAGTGCCCAACTATTTCAATTCAGCAACCCATTCCCGCGCCAACCTGTCTGTCCATGGCCTCGTGCAGTGGCAAAACAAGTCCACCTGTAAATTGGAGGAGCAATACCTCCAATTCCATCTGGGCAATATACCATCTAGGCACTTTCCAACCAGATGCCTTTAACATAGTCTTCTCCAATTTCTGCTAGACCACTCCCTCTCTTACCTATCCCTCTGTCTCCTTTCCTCCAGCTCTCTACACTTTCTGTCTACATTCACAGAG
The DNA here is from genome assembly GCF_036971445.1 of Narcine bancroftii. Lineage (NCBI taxonomy): Eukaryota > Metazoa > Chordata > Chondrichthyes > Torpediniformes > Narcinidae > Narcine > Narcine bancroftii. The sequence continues at coordinate 119,738,381 of NC_091473.1, read as the reverse complement.
TCATTCCCCCCCTCCACCTATTACCTCTTGCTTGTGGCCCAGTGCTCCTCCCTCTGCCCTCCCCCCACCATTTTATTCAGGCACCTGCCTACATTTTGCTCATACATTGATGAAGGGTTCCAGTCCAAAACTTTGGTTATGTATTTTCAGGGCACTACCAGTAACCACAAAGACTAGGCTGAGGGAACGATAGGCTTTAATATGCAGAAAAACCTTGCTGGCCCAGATCCAGGTAGAGGAATGGAGGAAAGGGAGAGACAGCTCAACCTTTATAGCCCAGGACCATGGGGGACGAGTCATAGGGTATGAGTCATCAGTGGGTGGGCCAGCTCCATATATACAGTAGTCAACAATAACTATATACAATGGAGGAAACATATCACCACATGTATCTTTATCTTTGCTATATAAAATATGCTGCTTGACCTGCGGAGTTTCTTCAGCATTGTGCTTTTACTTCAATCACGGCATCTGCAGACTTTCATGTTTTACTAATATCAGACAGTTGACTCTGAAGTTCAGTACAAACCCTTTACCCATTCCGTTAAAATTCAGGAAAACTTTTGAATTTGGGAAGACTGCCACTACTGATGTAACACCAAATGACCCAACTGATGGCATGTATTTTATGTTGCATTTATGGCCATGTTCCTAAAGCAGAGGTGGAATTTCCAGCAGGTAATTGCATGGAAATGAAGTAATTGACACACCAAGTCTTCAGAAGAGGTTCAGAGAATTAGAATATAGCGTTTGGATATCTCTGGAAGGAGTTGATGAAACAGGTTACACCTCATTCAGCAGATTTAGGGATAAATTGGAAAAAGTATCACTCAAAGAGACTGGTAAAAGACAAATTTAAAGCAAATTTATAAAAGATGATAGATGATAATTATGAGCATTGCTAGGAATTGTACCCAACTGTAGAACTTCAAGTTATTTAATGAATTTGAAAACTGTACTAAAGAAATATATGCTATTCTTGTGGAATATTAGTGTTGATATGTGGGGATAATTTAATGACAAATCTGCGTTTTGTGTCAGGTCACTTGTTTGAGTACTACTGGTACCATGTAACCCAGTACTACCTGTCGCATGGTCGTGTGGTCAGCGACTAAACTGGCTTGCCTGGTGAGGAGGGTGGCTAGACGCCCTCCAGGATGAAAATCAAGGCCTGTCAAAGGGCAGACGAACCCTCTTGTAGGGTCAATGGGCAATCTAGCAAACACGTGCCATGAAGCGTGGAAAGGATGTCCCTTGTATCGAAGCTTGGTCGAGCCATTCTCTGCCACAGAACTTCCCGCCACCACTGGATTCGGGAAGGGATGCCAAGAGGGTGGGTGTGGACCCTACTCACCTAAATCCATTCACACACTGTTGCTTTTTGAGGAGTGGGGTATCCTCATATCAAATCCCACAAACTGACTGAAAGGAACTAAGGGCCAGGAAAAGAAGAAGCTGTTAAGTTCAGAATTAAAGATTTAGCAGCAGAAATATGAGCAAGCTAAGACTTCAATTGTCTAAATCCAAGAACATTACAGAGATAATATAGTTGGATTGGTTACTAAGAACACATTTAAATATACCCCAAATTAGTGTTGAAAAAATATTTGCATATGCTATAAAATCTTGTTGACATTTCATTTAAGGATGAATAAAAGTCACTTAAATTTTCATAAAATAAAATAAAATTTCATCACTGTATTTCCAAGAAACAAGCAACAAATTATTTAATTTAATTTTCAGGGAACTTTCACACCTAAGTGATGTGGGTAGAATAAAACCTCTGTACCGAAACACTTCACCTAATCAGTAATGATCAATGCAGGTGCAATTAATGTTGGCCTTGGGAAAATCATTAACTTGCAAACAACTCCTATTGCTACTGCAGGTGATGTAGGTGGGTGTATGGGAACAGAGAGATTTTGTTATGCCCTTACTGAAGTAGTGTGAAAGTAAAATGCTCCGGTGATGACTTTGCAAAGACCTTGAATGGGGAAAATGCTCTTCACTACAAGAATGTGATAGCAGTTTATTATTGATGCACCATCAATAGCTTCAAAGACTAGAAGATGTAGAGAAATTGATAGGCATCCTCAACAGAATGGAGCCATGCTATTCGACTGTCCTGGACTGAGGAGGGGGCTGTGGCACAGTTGCCTTTATCCAGGGGTCAGAGGGTGGAGCCTCAAACACAGACAGTAATGGGTGTGTCCTAATACATCCAAACATGTGCACCATATAACCGTTTACAGCACGGAAATAGGCCATGTCGGCCCTTCAAGTCCGTACCGGTTCACTTGAACAACCCCTTTGGTTAGTTCCTTCATGATAAGAGAGCAGGAATGTTTATTGATGAAGGAAAGACTGTAGATATTGTCCACATAAGACATTTGACAAGGTCCCACATGGGAGGTTAATCAGGAAGGTTCAGACACTAGCATTATATCTTTAAAAGTCTTCTTTACCATTGGAGATCCAAAGACATGGGACCAGTGGTTGAAAAGCTTCCAGAATCTGATATTGGCCGCCAAAGACAATGGTTTACCACAAATATCAGTTAATTATTCAGGTAAAATTTTATATCTTATCAGTTCCTTTAACTCTTTTGCTCTTTGTAAACCTTCCACTGGTTTTGATCTTCCTCTGAACTTTGATTCTGAAAGTTAACCTGCTGCCTTTTCCCTTCCCATTGGTATATCCAGATATACTGAATAATGGTCATGGCAATATTCAGCTCGTCATACATCTTCGGAGACAAAGAGCACTTTATCTACTCCTTTTCTGTTACTGAAATGTTTGACGCGCATTATCTTTTTATCACACCATGTGATTACATTTACTTTTAACATGTCCTCTCATATCTATGAACATCACTTGTTTCATGACAGTTGTTATTTCTAAATGATAATTCATGGTTGGATTTGAGGTCAGCCACTCATCAATGCTTTCAAAGAATGACGTTCAACAAACCTGCACTGTTTGGTCCTTGTGCAAACAGCCCACATTGCATTTTGTTAATCATTATTGAGACATGAGGACCTCTCATCAAGTTTAATCGCATTGTGCTTACAGTATATTGAGATGACAATGGAAAAGCTGCAGGAGTAATTAAAAGGAGAGAGGAGAGACTTTTATGTCATTTTATATCAGGTTTAATATGTTTTTTTTAGGGTTTAACATAAAACCAAATTAATGAATAAAGACCTGTATCGTATTGCTAATTTTAAAGCATATTTTATCAATATTAACAATCTATCGTTGGCTGAACAAATCTTCAGTTTTCTTGCACAATGTCTTTCTTATGTAACAGAGTTAAAATGAAGGCATGGAGTTCTCCACATGATACACATTGGCCTGATGAGCATCGCAACAGAGAGTGCACAGAAACAGCTCAGATGACAGGAGAGAACCCTGAAAGTGTGGAGGTGGGTAAAAGTCAATCTTCTTTTCTCTGCCTTTATTTGCTAGTGGAAGCGGCCGAAGCTTAGTCTCCCTCACTCAGCTCAGTGAAAACCCTTGCAAAACTGTTGGTGACCAAGTACTTTCATGTGACTTATTAAGATGCAGCAGCTCCAGACTGGCCTTTTTGTGGGGGTGGGGGTTGGGGGGGGGGGTGGAAACGGACACAACATTGTCAGAGAATTGCCAGAAGAAATCTCTCCCCATTGTTGATGTCACCTTAACAAATTGTTCGGTAAAAATCTCACAGTGTTTAAGAAATCCTTTTGCAACTCCATCAATATTGAGTTTGAATTTATGAAAAGCCCTTTTAATGGTGAGTATCTCTTTAAATAATGACTGCAATTGACACCTGAAATTACACACGCTCCCAGTCAGATGAACACTGTTATATCAGGAAGTCAGGGCAATCGTTAAAGCATTTAGTTGACAAAGTGCAACCCAGAGACAATAAAGACTGCATCTTGGGCAGAAGCCATGTGCTGGAGGTACTTGATGGGTGGAGCAGCATCTTTGGGAAGGAGTGCGAGTGGCAAGACATTGTTGTTGGTTAGAGTCAAAACTGTCCTGATGAAGGAACTCAACATGAAATGTTGACAATTCCTTTGTCCCCACTGATGCTGCTCAGCCACTGAGTCTCATCTGAATACACCAATCAACCTACAACCAGAACAGGAGCACCTGGAGGAAACCCATGCAGGTCACGGGGAGAACATATAAACTCCTTACAGACAGAGCTGGATTCGAACCAGGGTCTCTGGCACTATAATAATATAGTGTAGCGGGTGCTACAGCAGAGAGTGGAAGAATGACACACGCACTCAATGAGGTTATAGTTAAGGCTCCTTATATAGGCCCAGTTTCCCACCACTTGGCCTGGTTTTCCTGCCGTTGTCAGCAGGAGTGATGTCAATGGCATTCCAGCCTCTGATTGGTTGGCATTTCCGCCACATGGGTAGTCAGCCAGGGAGAAAAGCCATTAGCCTGTGCGGGCCTTGCGAGATCGCTGCATTCATATGCCATTTAGTGTATTGGGACATCTTTCAGGTAGCAAGCTGCTACATGATCCCCTCCCCCTCCCAGAACCAGCGATCCGAGTATTTTCCCTTGATTTTGGTGGCCTGCTTCTGCATCGTGGGGCCTGCATAGTGACCGGCTGGTTAGAGGCAGTCCTTAGTGAAAGTCTCTTCCTTACTGCCATCATCCAGCATGCACATGGATCCGTTGTGTCTGGTCCCTCGAATGGTCATTGCAGAGGTGTGTAGTGTGCGCCCTGCTGCACAAAGACATGTTTACACATCTTTAGGTCCTTGGGGATAAATGTCTTGGATTTCCCGTGCGGTGAAGACCAATGCTGCCGCTGATGGTTCTTCTGGTTCTTGGCAGAAGCCAAGAACTCCCCCGGTATGACCAAAGGTGTGCTGTACACCATTTCTGCCACCAAGGTTGAAATCCTCCTTTGGTGCAGTGTGGATGCCAAGAAAGACCCACAGTAGTTCATCTGTCCAATGTGGTCCCTTGAGCCAAGCTATCAGAGCCACCTTCAGGTGTCTGTGGAACCACTCCACCAACCCATGGCCTGGGGGTGATATGCTGTTGTGTGGTGGAGTTGGGTTCCCGGAAGGCTGGCTAGTGCTGCCCAGAGCCCCGATGTGAATTGTACACCCCTAGCTGAAGCCATATGCTCTTGGACTCCAAACCATGCCACCCAGATATTGATCAAGTCTCTGGCACAGGACTTATTTGTTGTTTCTTCCAGCAGAACCACTTCTGGCTATCTCATGGAGCAGTTGACCATCATCAAAAGGTACCTTTCTCCCCAGGAGACCGGTAGTGGTCCTACAATGTCAATGTGGACATGACTGAACCTTTGTTGTGCTGGCTCGAAGGTTGGGGGGGTACTTTGATGTGTGTTTACACTTTTGGCGCCTAACAGAATGTGAAGATCTTGTCCCATTGACTGACCTTCTTATGGAGGCTGTGCCAGATGAACCTGCTGGCTACCATCTTGATGATGGTTCTGATGGTCAGGTGCACCAGGTTGTGCACTGCGTTGAAAATCTGCCATCTCCAGGATGCTGGTATGATAGGGGAGGGTTTGCCAGTGGACACGTTGCACAGGAGTGTCTGGGTACCCAGGCCGATAGTGACGTTCTCTAGCCTAAACCCTAGGACCACTGTCTTGGGAATCTTGGGGTCTGTCTGTTGTGCTTTGACCAGGGCCATGTAATCTATCCCTGGGACAGGGTCTGGATGGCCTGAGTAGCCAGTCGTGACAGTGCATCAGCCAATACGTTGGTTTTACTGGCAATTTGTTCAATGTCTGTGGCAAACTCAGATATGTAGGACTGCCTGGCTGACCATGGGTCTGCTACTTTATTGAAGGCGAAGGTTAATAGTTTGTGGTCTATGAAAAGCTTAAATTGCCTCCCCTCCAAAAAGTATCTGAAGTGCCAAACAACCAGGTACAGTGCCAAGAGTTTGCGATCGAAGGTGTAGTATTTAAGTTCAGATGGTTGAAGGTGTCTGCTAAGAACACCAGCAACTGCCATTGTCCCTCGATCAATTATTCGAGCATGCCCCCAACCGCTCTGTTGGAGGTATCTACTGTGAGGGTGGTCAGGGCATCTGTCCTAGGGTGCACCAGGAGGGTAGCATTGGCAAATGCATATTTTGCCTTCTGGAATGCCTCTGATGTTTCCCTGTCCCAGGTTGCCTCTTTTCTTTTCCCCACCATGAGCGCAAACAGGGGCACATAATGTGGGCTGCGACGGTTGGTCATGGTTTTTCCCTGAAATGCATAGTGGGGATGGGGAGTGGCATTGGCGGGCCTCTGTACCCCATCATTGATAGTAGAAACAATACGGATTGGTGGAGGAGTCCACTTGCCTTTCCATCGATTGCTGCAGCTTTGGCATTCACTGCATGCGTGGCCTAGTGACCTGTTCCACCACAGCGCTGTTGTCCCTTTTCACTCTCCAGAGCATGTATACTTGAGCAGTGACTTTGCTAGGATCACTGAAGTCTTCGATGGTGAGCAGCAGTTTGATATCCTTGGGCAGCTGTTCTAGAAAAAACCTGGTCAAAAAGTAGCTAAAACTTGTGCCCCTCGACCAAAGCCAGCATGTCACTCATGAGGACAGATGGGGGCCTGTCCCCCAAGATGTCCATATGCAACAATTGGGCAGCACACTTGTGCTGTGAGAGCCCAAATGTTCGAGTTAAAAGCTCTTTGAGGGCATTGTATTTGCCTTGATCTGGAGGCTTCCGCAGGAAATCGACAGCTCTTGGTATTGTTTCCTGGTCGAGCAAGCTCACTACATAGTAGTCCTTCATGGCATCAGCGGAGATCTGTTGGAAATGGAACTGAGCTTTGGCCTGCTCGAATCACACCAGTGGCTATGCTATCCAGAATGTTGGCACCTTCAAAGAAACTACGTATAGGGATGACTAGTCGATCATCTTCAGGTCCAAATGCACTGGATTTGAACCAGGGTCTCTGGCACGATAATAGCATAGCATAGCGGGTGCTACAGCAGAGAGTGGAAGAACAACATACACTCACTTTTAGTCAAGATTCCTGCTTATATAGTCACAATTTCCTGCCGCAAGGCCCGGTTTTCCTACCGTTGTCGGCGGGAATGACGTCAACAACATTCCGGCTGCTGATGCGTCGGTGTTCCTGCCATGCGGGCAGTCGGCAAGGGAGAAAGCCCATTAGTCTGCACGGGCCTTGCAAGATTGCCGCATTCATCCGCCATTTTGTGTATTGGGCCGCATCCCAGGTAGCAGGCCATTACAATAGCACTAATTGCGATGTTAACTGTTCTGCTCCAAAGTGAGCAGAAATAGTAATGGGAATTGGCAATGAACCTGTATTCACTGAGATGGACTGAATGTGAACTGGGGCATCAAATGAAAACATTGCTAAAACCTCAGAGGCTCCTTAATACCATCAGCATCTGGTGATAATTGTGTCTTCTCCTATCTTCTCCAACATTCTGAATCAGTAGAGCTGAATTTGTAGTTGGTAAGTCAACCATTAGACTAATTGACAATCTTGAAGGAAGTGACTCACAAAGATCCAACAATCGTTATGGCAAGAACCTCCTCCATTCCATTGCTTGCTGGTTTTGGTCAGTTCAGGAAGATCCATGATCGCAAAAGTTTATTCAGGTCAGCAGTCTCATTGCATCACACTTTCACCAGCACATCGTACATGGCCTCCAAGGTTGTAGTCAATGGAGAAAGTCAAAAACTGAAATGCTAAACTCTTGAGCAAACAATGAAAAGTGAGAGCAATAGTTCTTAACATTTTTTCTTTCCACTCACATACCACTTTAAATAATCTTTACGCCATCAGTGCTCTGTGATTCGTAAAAGATTGCTTAAGGTGGTATGTGAGTGGGAAGTGAAGGTTGCGAATCACTGCTCTAGATCCAATTATTGCTGAAATATTTTGCTTGAGAAAAATTGTCATTGGCCCATTTCCTTTGGAGTTATGAAACCATGCACCTAATGAGTTAATTAGGTATGATTAAAACAGTGGTTTTCAAACTTTTTCTTTCCATTCACATACCACCTTAAGCAATCCCTGACTAATCACAGAGCACCTATGGCATAGGGAATACTTAAAGTGGTATGTGAGTGGAAATAAAAAGGTTGAGAACCACTGAGCTAGAGGAACTCAGAGAGACATCCATAGTTTGAAGTGGTCAGTCATCATTTTGTGTGGCCAAAATTCCCAACTCAAAATGCTGACTGCCCATTTTTACCCATGGATGATGTGTGACCTGCTGAGATCCTCCAGCACCTTATTCTTTGTTGAGTTTGTTGTCAAATCAATGGAGCTGAATTTGTGAGGGGGTGTTTTCAAATAATGACCCGGGACGTATTCCTTGGCATTGCAGTATGGTGACAGAATCAGAATCAGGATTTATTGTCATGAACAAGTCATGAAATTCAGTGTTTGCTGCAGCGTCATAGTGTAAACATTCATATTATAACCATCTTACAACATTACTATAAAAAAAATAACAGTGCACGAAATATAAGGCAGTGACTTTGGATTATTCAGGAATCTGATGGCAGTGGGAAAAAAAACTGTCCCTGTGCCACTGAATTCTTGTCTTTAGGCTCCTGTACCTTTTTCCCAATGGTAGCAGAGTGAAGAGGGCATGGCCTGGGTGGTTGGGGGTCTTTGAGGATAGAGGCTGCTTTTTTAAGACATCACCTCATGTAGATGTCCTTGATGGAGTGAAGTCTGGGGCCTGTGATGTCGCAGGCTGAGTTAACAACCCTCTGGAGTTTATTCTTGTCTTGAGTGTTGGCACCTTCATACCAGGCAGTGATGCAACCAGCCTGAATGCTCTCCATGGCATACCTGTGGAAATTTATGAGAGTTTTTGGGGACATACTGAATCTTCTCAGACACCTCACAAAGTATAGCCACTGGCAGGCCTTCTATTAGAGCATGCCTATTAGAAACATGGAACATTGCAGCACAGAAACAGGCCTCTTCAGCCCCTCTAGTCTGTACCAAATCATTTATTCTGCCTAGTCTCACTGATCTGCACCCAGTCCATAGCCCTCCATACTTCTCCCATCCATGCACCTGTCCAAATTCTTCTTAAATGTTAAAATTGAGCCCACATCTACCACTTCAGCTGGCAGCTCGATCCACACTCCCATCACTCTCTGTGTGGAATGTTCCCCCTCATATTCTTCCTAAACTTTTCCCCTTTCACTCTCAACCCATGTCCTCTGGTTTGTATCTCACCTTCTCCCAGTGGAAAAAGCTGACCTACATTTACTTTGTCTATCCCCCTCATAATTATAAATAGCTCTTTCAAATCTCCCTTCATTCTTCTACACTCCAAGGAATAAAGTACTAACATGTTTAACGGGTAACATCCTAGTAAACCTTCTCTGCATTCTATATTATTGATATCTTTCCTGTAGTTAGGTGTCAAAAACTGCACACAAAACTCCAAATTTGGCCTCACCAATGTCTTATACAACATTACCATAACATCCCAATTCCTATATTCAATACTTTGATTTATGAAGGCCAATATGCCAGAAACTCTCTTTACAACTCTATCTACCTATGATGCCACTTTTAGGGAATTATGTACCTGTATTCCCAGATCCCTCTGTTCTACCGCACTCCTCATTTACCGTGTACATCCTTTCTTGGTTTATCCTTTCAAAATGCAACACCCTCACACTTTTCTGCATTAGATTCCATCTGCCATTTTTCAGCCCACTTTACTAGCTCTTCCAGATCCCTCTGCAAGCTTTGAAAAGCTTCTTCACTGTCCACAATGCCTCCAATCTTAGTGTTATCTGCAAACTTGCTGATCCACTTTATCACATTATCATCCAGATCATTGATATAGATGGCAAACAACAATGGTTCCAGCACTGATCCTTGAGGCACACCACTAATCACAGACCTTCAGTCTGAGAAGCAATCATCTACCACTATTCTCTAGCTTCTCTTGCCCAGCCATTGTTGAATCCATTTCAATACTTCACCATGAATCTTTCTGACTAACCTCCCATGTGGGTCTTTGTCAAAGGCCTTACAAAAGTCCATGTACACAACATCCACAGTCTTTCCTTCATCAACTTTCCTGATAACCTCCTTAAAAAAACTCCATAAGATTAGTTGAACACGATCTACCACGCACAAAGCCATATTGACTAATGTTAGGTAAAAACATCATGAGCTGGGAACGTAGAAGGAGTCACCCAGTGCTGGGCCGTAACAAGATGCAGTTGTGACCTTGTACTCTCAAGATAAGAGTGGGGATGACAAATTGATGTGCAGGAAACTAGCAGAGAAGGATAGCAACAGTTTATTCATTGGACAATGTCATGGTATGATAATTTACTAAGTACGTATCCTAAGGTATATAAAAAACACCACTTGCTGATAACGGCAGAATGCGCCTTCTCCAACTAACACTGTTAGTTGCAAGTGTTACAATCCGGTAATAAAGAACAAAGAACCTTGATTTCGACTCAGTCTGGTGTCTGACTCACTCATTCATGAAAAAAGCAGACCTAACAATTTGGTGACCCCGACGTGATGGGTGAGTGGACACTGGACGACGGTTTCTGTTTTTCTTGACAATCATCTCAGCCGGCTGATAAAAAGGTCCAGAGAAGCCTGTTTTAACAAAATTCTCTCTTTTAAAATATTTATGATTGTCAGTAAGAACTGGAGATCGGACAAATTAGACGACCATAATTGAAGGTCATCACCTGCCAGGATTGTAACACGTAAGTGGTTACAGATAATAGAAAAGTCCTTAAGGAGTTTGAGTGACATTTGATAAGTGCTTCGCCAACAAACTACTAGAGTTTAAAAAGTCTTTATTGTGTCGTTGCAAAGTCCAATAGAGTGAGAAGGTGGTCTATGAACAATTGGGGACCTGAGTTTTCTGCCCTAAACTGGTTATTAAGAGGAGAAATCTCCCACGTGAAGGTTGGGCTTTGAAAGAAAACGAAGGTTCAGGCTTATTGGTCTCAATTGTATAAAAAGACTGACTTATAAATGTCCGGTAGGTATGATAATGTCTGTACACTTGAAAACTTAAGAATTTATTTCCCCAATTCGCCATGGTGGAATACCACAGCGGACATTAGAGACCTTGAGACGACAAAAAGAGTACTCAGGGACGCCTGCCTGGTGAACAAGGACGACGACGAAAGGCTGCAAAAGCTGTGTCCGGATCAGGTAGGAGATATCAATGAAAAAGTTGACAGAATCTTAAGAGACAACCGATAAATTGATGAGAGCCATAGAACAAATAGGGATTAAATTAGCGGCCCAACAGATAGTCCCACAGGCCATGGGGCCAGTGATAAATCCGGGACCCCAAGTAAGGAATGGTTGGGAAAGACCCCTAAGTACCATGTATAGAGGAGAACATACCCTATGCTGGCACTGCCAAAATCCTGGACACTACCAGCGGGACTGTCCAGAGGCAGGGAGAGGAAGGGGAAAAGGATTACCCTCTATTAGAGGCTATAGAGGAAGAGGAGGAAATTTTAGAGGACAAGCAAGGGGTAGGGGTGGACACATTGATCGGCCCCAGAAAATTGGGGGATGGCAGAGTGATCAACAAGTCCAGGCACCCCAGTGTGATGACGATATTTGGGAAGGTGCTGAATTTGATTATTGACGGGGCCCTGGAGAATCAAAAATCACGCCTCCCTGGGAGCCACCGAAAATTTGGGAGATGGTAAATGGAGAAAAAATTGAATTTATGATTGACACAGGGGCAGCGGTTACGACCGTGATTAAACAGCCCCCAGGGAGCACATATTCGGGCAAAACATTATCTACAATAGGATTCTCCGGGATAAGGGAAACACAGCCCTATACAGATAACATCGACATGACATTTGGACGACAAAGGGTTAGAGCACCTGTCCTGGTTGTGCCAAGTTTCCCCATTAATTTATTGGCAAGGGACATTCTTACTAAACTGGGAATAACTATACAATGTTCTGAGAAGGGCCTTCGGTTAACATACCCGGGGGACACACTAGAAAGGGAAGGACAGTTTATAGTAATGACTCCAACCAATGCTTCAGAAGACTCTGTGGAGGTTATTATTTTCTGGAGTCGATCAATGTGTCCACCCCTACCCCTTGCTTGTCCTCTAAAATTTCCTCCTCTTCCTCTATAGCCTCTAATAGAGGGTAATCCTTTTCCCCTTCCTCTCCCTGCCTCTGGACAGTCCCGCTGGTAGTGTCCAGGATTACCCTCTGTTAGGTCTGCTTTGTTCATGAATGAGTGAGTCAGACACCAGACTGAGTCGAAATCAAGGTTCTTTGTTCTTTATTACCGGATTGTAACACTTGCAACTAACAGTGTTAGTTGGAGAAGGCGCATTCTGCCGTTATCAGCAAGTGGTGTTTTTTATATACCTTAGGATACGTACTTAGTAAATTATCATACCATGACATTGTCCAATGAATAAACTGTTGCTATCCTTCTCTGCTAGTTTCCTGCACATCAATTTGTCATCCCCACTCTTATCTTGAGAGTACAAGGTCACAACTGCATCTTGTTACGGCCCAGCACTGGGTGACTCCTTCTACATTCCCAGCTCATGATGTTTTTATCTAACACTAACCCTAATCAGTTTCTGGCTATCCAAATAATTGTATATCCAATCACATTCCAATAATTTACCTACTACTGACCCCAGGTTCACCAGCCTATAATTCCTGGGGTTACTTTTGGAGCCCTTTTAAAAAGCAGAACAAAGTGAGCTTCCCTGCAATGTCCCATGGCTAAGGACATTTTAAATATTTCTGCCAGAGCCCCTGCAATTTTTACACTAGCCTCTCTCAAGGTCTGAGGGAATATCTTGTCAGCCCCTGGGGATTTATCCACCCTTTATTGCTTTAAGACAGTAAGCACTTCCTCCTCTTTAATCTGTTTAAGCTCACTGCTGGTTTTCCTTACATCCCACGATTCTGTGCCCTTTTCTTGAGTGAATACTGATTTTAAAAAAACATTTAAGATCTCCCCCATCTCTCTTGGCTCCATACAAAGCTGACCACCCTGATCTTCAAGGGGACCAATTTTAACCCTTACTATCCTTTTGCTCTTAATATTCCTGTAGAAACCTTAGGATTTTCCTTCACAATGTTTGCCAAAGCAGCCTTGTGTCTTCATTTTGATTTCTTGATTTATTTCTTGAGGTTTTTCTTGCATTTTGATACTCCCCAAGAACCTCATTTGCTCCATGTTGCTTATAGCTGCTATGCACTTCTCTCTTCTTCCAAACCGTTTCTCCAATATTCCTCAAAAACCAAGGTTCCCTTTGGCTGAAAACCTTGTTTTTAATCCTGATAGGAACATACAAACTATGTTTTACCTTTGAAGGTCCTCCACTTACCTCACACATCCTTACCTGAAAACAACTTATCCGAACCCACGCATTCTAAATTCTTCCTCATTTCCTCAAAATTGTCCTTTCTCCAATTTAGAATCTCGCCCTAAGGCCCAGACCTATCCTTCTCCATAATTAACGAAACTAATGGCATTTTGATCATTGGACACAAAATGTTTCCCCTACCCATACTTCTGTCACCTGTTCTGTCTCATTCCCTAATAGGTGATCCAGTATTGCACATCAATATATTGATTTAGAAAACTTTCCTGAACACATTTGACAAACTCCAAGCCACTCAGCCTTTTTATAGTATGGAGTCCTAGTCAATATGTGGAAAAATAAAATCTCTTACTACCAAACCTTATATTTCCTACAGCTGTCTGTTATTTCTCCACAGATTTGACCCTACAATTCTCATTAATTATGGGGTAATCTATAATACAACCCCAAGTGCGGTCATATCTTTCCTGTTCCTCAGCTCCATCCATATAAACATTCTGGTCTGTCCTGCTGGACACAGCTGTGATAATTTCCCTGACGAGCAATGCCACTCCTCCTCTTTTCATTCCCCCGTTCTATCGAGTCTAAAGCAATGGAAGCCTGGAACATTGAGCTGCCAGTCCTGCCCCTCCTGCAACCAAGTTTCACTAATTGCCACAATGTCATAATTCCATGTGCTAATCCACACTCTAAGCTACTTGTTTTCCCTACAACAGTCCTTGCATTAAAATAGATGTGCCTGAGAACATTTCCACCATGTACAACATGTTGACTTCCAATGATGCATACAATTTTCACATCATCCTTTCCCTTCTCCACTCCCCTATCTGGTCTGCCACTCTGCAAATCTAATTTAAACCCACCAGAGCTGCACTAACAGTTCTGAAGCCAACCGTTCCCATTAGAACGGGTCCCACCTTTCTTGGAAGAGAGCCCAATGATCCAGAAACCTGAAGCCCTCTGTCCTGCACCAGGTCTTTAGCCATGTGAGAAATGGTTATCATTATGAATCCTTACAAACCATAAACCAGGAAGCAAAGAGCTGACTTTGGAGCAATATGCAGAATGTTAAATAAAAAGTGGAACAAGGACATATGGGAGAAGTAGACGCTGAAATAGCAGAGTTGTTTTATTGCTTTAAATTACATGTTAATGAAATGTCAGGCACACACAATATACATGCAGAATTATATTTATTTATATGTAGTTTAAGAGCCGTAATTATAATTCATTTTACCATTTGAAGACTATTTGCACATGTTTTATTGGCAAGGCAAACATTTATAGCCTAATTTCCCCTGATAAGTGGTAGTAAGTCATCTTCTGGAGATACTGAGGCAATTCTAGTGAAGGCACTTCCAAAATGCCATTGGGTAGCGAGTTTCAAGACTTAGACACTCTAATTATGAATGAACTGTGTTAATTTTCCCATATACCTGTTACCCTTATGCTTCATGGTGGCAGAGATCTTGACTGCTCTGGAGTAAAACACGAAAGTCTCCAGATGCTGTGATTGTAGAACAACGGGCTAATGAATAGCTAATGAAAAGCACGTATTGATGGCGCGTAATGACATGTAAAGCGCGCGACATTGCAGCATGAGATTTTCAAATTTGCAGCAGGTGGATATGAAACTATCAGCACCAGATGGCCACAATATCTAATCATTGAAGTGATGCAGAGATCCACGAGGTCCTCACCATCCACGCAGAGGATTAAACCAACTGACACGTAAATGGTACCGTGAAGCATGGGCCAACATTAGACCGTGTGGCATTAAAAATGAAGGAAAGCGGGTTTAATTGTGAAAATTCCCAAGCGATTAGCAGGCTTAAATGCCTGAGCTGCAATTATCACCAGATTAATGATCACAATGGCCAGAGTGGTAGAGGGCCATTTTGGCCCTATTTTGATCTTTGTCATGCCATCTGGAGCACTAGCCATACTGAACAACCAATAGCATTAAGGAACACCATTGAAGAGCCACTATGTCCCATTGTGGGTCTTGAACCTTCTACCTCCACAAGTAGCATTCCTGATGCCAATTTCCAGAGTGGCATGGAAACTGAAGCGAGCAAGGCAACTATGAACTAACAACCCTTTTAATTTTGTTGGGGATCAAAGGGACTTTGTTAGTACTATCAAAGGAACAGCAATGGAAATCTCATCAGACAATGGTAAATTTAAAATAATAGATTTTAATTATTAAACTATTAATAATGTAACATTTCTTACTTATCTCTAAACAACTCTAAATTTAACCCCACTATGCGCAAATTTAAAATATGTGTGCGTGTATTAAAGTCCCCAAATTCAGAAATGCTTGAGGGTCTTAAATTTTCAGTTCATAAATAATTATAAAGCACTTTTAAACATCATATCTTCAGGCCTCTTTAACTCACAATTCCTTCATTGAGTTGTCCTTGAGAGATATTCTTCAAACAGAAGTAACCATCTTCTGGGCCACAAATGTATCTCCTGTGAATAGGATAATACCAGTACTGTCTTACCATGAGGTCAACTCTGCTTCTTTTGAATGAAGACTTTGGAATCTGTGTTCCCAAACTATAAAACCGCCCTCTTTATCTTAAGGAGGCAGTCAGAAGTAGGCTTCTCTTTTGAAATCTACTTATTCTGTGTGTCTCCCCCCCCCCCCCCCACTCCCCTACCACCCCCGCCTTGTATTAGGAGTAACACAAAAGCAGCTTTTCTCCCTCTGCAGGAAATATTGCTGCTGGCCAGTCCTGTCTGAGCAAGATGGTGAATTTTCTTAAACTGACCTCTTTGTCATGGATTTCAATAATATATTTCTTGCAAATCTCTCATGTCACATGGTATGTGACATCATTTCTGTCTTTGAAGTTCATAAGGTCTTTTCACACTGATGCGCTAAAAGCATTTAAGTCCACTTCCATTTCTCTTCTGATTCTGGACTGTCTTCCCAGCCACATGGATACAACTGGCTACATGTTTACACAGGTGCTTCTGAGATAACACCTATTGTTTTAAGTATCTCAAAAATCATTATAAATCCTTTTATCTCTTTGGCTTCAACTTCAGCACCAGCCATTCCATCTTCCAAATTGGCTTCTGTCTTCCATCTCAAAGAACTATATGTGTTTAAAATGCTAATGTGTGGCTTTGTGCTGAAGCCAGCTATATACTGCAACGAACCATGTATTTGCTGAATGTAGATGAGCCCTGTCCACCCAAACTAACATTAAACCTTATCTAGATGAAATAGAATTTTAACATTAAACTAAGGATTAATCATAGCACCTCAAGATCAACCAGGTAAAACCCTATTTCCTCTCGTGATCAACAAATTTTATAATGTACTATGTATGTGTGTCTGCCAATAAGAAGCTGTTATGCTAATGTAGCATATGGTCCATTGCTTTCCAGGGTGGCAGCCACCTAAGAAGAAATCAAGACCTACCAAGGCACAGGTGATGTCCCAGGAAATGTATGAGATGCTTCACACAATGGACCATGACTATAGAGAAAAGAAGTATAATCGCCATGAGCTCCAGAAGGATCATAAGGAGCGAATGAAGACAGAGGCGAAGGAGGCTGAGATGTTTGCCCATGAGGCAGACAGATGTACCTGCACAGAGGAGATAACAGGGCTTGGAAAAATGTTCAAAAGATTAGAGAAGTAAATGCAAAGCCAGAGCTCCATCTTGAAGGACAGGATGAATCTGTTTTCATACTCTGCGCATTCGCACCAACCTCCTGTAGCACTGCCCTAAAATCCCATTTGGCAGTACCACCCTCACCAACCGCATAGCCAATATTTCTATCAGACACCTCAGCATGGTGAAGTTATGCAGCACTCATAATCTTTTCAATCATCCCCTTCCTTATCCTCCCCCCACCATATGCAGTAATGCGGTCATCTATGGTGGTTGTATTGCACATCAGTATCGTGTTAAATGCAGTTGAGTAAAGTTTCGATAGTTGATCAGTTTTTAACGTGTTAAATTCAGTTGAGTGATTATTTGATATTTGCACAGTCTTAATGTATTAAATGCAGTTGAGGTAAGTGTTATATGTAACTCGTTAAATGCATTTGAAATAAAAGATTTTATTGCAATTCACAGTCTCCTCTTCTCTACTGCAACTCTTTTACAAGTGTACCAGGTACAACTACTAAAAGAAGTCATGCACTAGTATAAATTCTTACAGAAAGACAAGAGTTCAAGATGCAAGTGTTCAACTATCCTTTTACAAGGTACATCTAGTTAAAGCAGTCATGCAATAGTTTAAGTTCTTACAGAAAGACAAAAGCAAAAGATGCAAGTGTACCTGCTAATCTTTTGCATACGTACCAGGTACACCTATTGATAGCTGTCACACAATCATTTAAATCTTACAGAAATGATAGAGTACAAGATGCAAGTATTCTTTTCTCTTACAAGTGTACCATGAACATCTACAAAAAGCAGTCATGTTTACATTCTTACAGGGAAGGTATATTTCAAGATCTAACTTGCCCAAATCATCTTTTACATTTGTGCAAGATACAGCCAATACAAGCAGTCATTTTCCCAGCTTCATTTCTTACAGAATGGACATGAGTATCTCATGTATCACTTGGTAAATATGTGCTTGTGCATCCAGATAGGGAAGCAGCTTGGGCTCATCAGGGAGAGCTGGTTGATAGCTGTACCACTCTGGCAAGAAGTCTTCCTTGTTGATCTCACATATATTGCGTAGAACACAAAAGGCCACAGCAACATCTGATACTAAAGTGGTACAAATATCAACTCTCTTGGCAAGGCACCTCCAGCAACCTTTGAGATGTCCGAATGCATTTTTCACCACAATCTTTGCAGAGTTCAAATGTTGGTTGGTAATCCTCCAACACAAAATTAAACCAAAAATGAAATTCCCTGCAGGTAATTTTGTACATTTTCATTTAAAAGGAGGGATGGATAAAAATGGTGTAAAACTATGGATAGACAATGTGTGGAACAGGCAGCCAGGCAGTTTACTCAAAGAACATAGTTTGCTGGTCTGGGATATGTTTCGTAGCCACTTAACTGAGAACACTAAAAGTGGATTAGCACTACGTAATACTTACATGGCAATTATCCCGGGTGGTTTAATGTTAATATTGCAACCTCTCGATGCCTGTTTGAACAAGCCATTCAAAGACCATGTGTGCGAGGAATGGAGTACATGGATGTCGAGTGCAGAAAAGTGGTTTACAAAAGGCAGGGTAGTGCGTGCTACATCACTTGATATGCTGTGTAACTTGGTGTTCAAGGCATGGGGAAAGTTAAAGTGGAGACTGTGGTGAAATAATTGAAGAAGTGTGGTATCTCTTGTCCAATTGATGGCACAGAAGATGATTTATTGTGGGACACTGATGACGAAGCTGAAACTGACTCATCAGATATAGACAGGGACCCATATGATGACTGCTTAGACAGTGAGAGTATGGATGTACCGTGCCATCTTTGTTTCAGGTGATGAGAGTAAGAATGATTTTGAAGGGTGCTAATTTCGTTGTAATTTTCAATAAAAATTCACAATGAAAATCTTTCGCAATCTGTTTTTTTTTGGTTTCTCAAGGGTTGACTTACATGCCGGATCAGCGCAGAATCAATTTTGAATTTAAGGTCTCAAAAGTATATCCGGTGTATACGTTAACCATTTTTTGAGAGTTTTTTTTGGGTTTCACAGCTGAACTTATACACCAAAATATACGACACTTCACATGGGTAGAGGTAACCTCCTTGTTCCTCTGCCTTTCTGTAGAGGGGTAAGTTGGATAAAACTCAAGCATCATTGGTGCACCCAGGCTGCCCCACATACACCAGAAAGCTGTGTTTAGAAAGACATATGATTCACAAAATATTTTTAAAGTGCAAACTCAGGACATGATTTTTACCAATAGTTGTGGCCCTACAATCATCTGCAAAACAATCTAGTGCCATCCATTCCTATTGTAGTAGGCAATTGGTTCATCATGGGGGGCTCTGATGGGAATATGTATACCGTTAGTGATACCAGCACACATTGGATACCCCTGTTCAGCAAATTGTCTCCTGCAGTCATGAGCCACTTGGCAGTTCAACGAATGTTTAAATGGGCCCTCCTCAATGCTCCAGTTACTTGGTGTACAAACACACAGACAGTGGCCACACCGACACCAAAAGTAGATAGATATTCACATGGGGTAGCATACCACCACTAAGCAATGGCGAGTCTAAGCAAAGGTTCCAGAGGTTGTCATCAGTTTTTCGTCTTGCGCCTCAGATGTGGCTCAATAGGTCCCAATACAAAGTGAGAAGTTTCCAGAGACATACGGAAATGAGCCCTCCACTCATCATCATCAGAATTGTTCAGAACATTAGACCAGAACATTCTCTCTCTCTCTCTCCCCTCCATATTTTTCGATCCGGCATCAGCACAAATTGACTCATAAGAAGGAAGCGTCTCCATCTCTGTTATTTAAGCTCCTCACGCTTTTCTTCTTTAAACTACTCCCTGCCTCTTTTCAAATTCTCATGCAATGTATTTCGTATTGCATAAAGTTTTTGCTTGCATGGATTCTGGGTCCATCAGTGCATCATGAAGTCATGCATGAAATGAACCTGCATTTGAATAGTAGTAAACTTAGTCGCTGCGAACATCAAAAGCACCTCGGGATCTACATTCACTTTTCTCTGTTTGCAGAATATTTCTGACACGTACGATTCACGTCACGTCACATCACCGCAGTGGTGCTCTATGTCCCACATGTTATACGCCGCGGTTGACATTGACGCAGTACCGTTGCAAGTCCTGCCTCTTTACTTACAGCACTTGCAGTATGCTGTCTAAACTCACATAAAGAAACCGAGATCTGGAGTTTTGGTCGACCAAAGTTGAAATGCCGGACATTTTTCATACCGGTAAAATCATGCAAAGTGTATGTAAAAAACATATTTGTCTCCCTGCACAGAGACAAAAGCAATCTCCCCTCCCCATCTATTGTCACCTTTCCTCTCCAGTCCTCCTATCATATCCAATTAATACCTTTTGTCTGTTGGTCTGTACTTCTCCCCCTCCCATTCTTCCCTTTTCACCAGCTTTTTAACATAGGCCCCTTGCCTGCTTTTTCCTCAGACCCATAACTTCAGTAATCTATCTTTACTTTCTGTGGATGCTGTGAGACCTGCTGAGCAGAGTTTTTACTATCCTGACTGATATTTTGTTTGGTGTTTGAATGTCCTCACTGTGACCATCTAGGCTTCTTCTGGGTGGTCCAATTTCCTCCCAAATCCCAAAGAAATGTGGATTGGTAGGTTTATTGGCCACTGTAAATTGCCCCCTGTGTACTGGTGAATGGTAGAACCTGGGATGAGAATGTACAGAGAATGAAAACTGAGATCAATGAAGGATTTTTGTAAACGGATACTTGTCGGTTCTGACTGTGATAAGGTCATTAATTATTTAAATGAGGCAACAAAACATGAATTAAAGCAATCTGGATAACCAAATACAGAACATGATAGGTAAAAATACAGCATGCAGGTTCTTCAAGGGAATGCTAACAACATGATGGCCTTCATTGCAAGGAACTAGAGTACAAAAGAAGGGAGGTTTTGATTCATATTTACAGGTCACTGGTGAGACTAAACTGTGATGTTTGCTTTCAGTTTTGGTTTCCATACTGAAGGAAGGATGTAACTTGCATTGAAGGAATTGCAAGGCAAGTCACTTGGATGATTCCGGGATGACATACAAAGAAAAGTTGGACCAATATTCATTGGTCTTTAGAATATTGATGTGATCATATTGAAACACACAAGATCCTGAAGGGGGGTTGACAGGGTGAGTACTGAGGGAATGTGTCCCCAGAGGGGAAAGGGTGGGGGAAGGTGGTGACGGGAAAGACTGCATTAGATCTTACCTAAAGGTGGAACAGGCTCAAGTGACCAATTATTCTACTCCTGTTCTTGTTTGGATTGCTTTTCATTCAGTCTTAAACTAGCATCTTAAATCTAACCAAAGTACACCACAAAGGGGTGATGGGTGAGTTGGCTATGATAGATTAGGAAACTACTTTAAAAGCTGTCATTGGGCAAACTGGCAGTATTTCAATAGTGTACAATTTACAATGGTTATAAATCCCTTTGAGGCACAAAACATCATGGAACAAGCGGTCCAGTTGTGGCAACTCAGCATTAAATCAATTGAAAATGTTATCATATTGTCAAAAAGAGCAGCAGCAAATATTAGGAATGTGGAAATTTTACATCAGAAAGGCAGGGGGAGGGGGGAGGGGGCAAAGAGATTGTTGAGGAAAGTGAAAGAAGAATTTTAAAATGGGCTTGCAGATACTAAAAATCTTCTGCAAATATGACGAAAAGGATTGATTATCAAAAATTAACGTGGGTCTTAAATAGACTGAGATAGGATAATTTATATTGGGAATAAACAAAAGACAGAAAACAACAACATACAGTAAAACCCCTGAATCCCAAGTTGAAGAAACCGAAAGCCTCAGAAAACCGGCTAATACATCGATAAAAATAAATAAAATATTAAAATAAATAACAATAAAATAATAGGTGAAATACACAAGTTTAAAATTGTATAAGTAAATGTTCTCTGAAATAACACATAAACTTTGGTGAAGATGGTGTAATGATATGGTTGTATGTACAGACTGGCCCACCCTCCTGATGACATCCTCTCCTAGACTCCTCCCTGGATTCCTCCCATGTGACCCAGGCCATAAAGGTTGAGTCCCCTCTTCCTCTTCTCATTTACCTAGCCTTAACCCGGGCCAGCAATCTCTAGTATAATAAAGCCTATCGTTCCCCTCAGTCTTTGTCTGTGTATTTTTGGGGCATCTGGTAGCGCCCAACAATTTATTACACTAGATTTTTGAAGGTCTTTGCTAATGGAGAAGTTGCTGTGCCCCGAAAGGCTAGAAGTAGACCCCCAAGTCCTGGGTGCACCTGAACTCATTGAACAGTGGGTGAACTGCTTTAATAATTTCCTCGACGCCACTGCTGAAATGATCAATTCCCATGAAAAGAAATTGAAGATCCTACAGGCGCGAGTCGGCCCGAGGGCCTGCCAGGCCATCCAGTGCAGCATGACCTATGTCGAGGCCATGGCTGAACTACGGAAGCTGTACAAGGCAAGGGTTAACGAAGTTTTCTCCTGTTACCTGCTGGCGTCCAGAAAGCAACAGCCTGGTGAGTCCACTGAGGAGTTCATCCGATCCTTGGTTGCACTGGGAAAAGACTGTCTGGGGAACCCCTCGGCCACGATATCGTTGACCCAGTGCATGGAAGACCTGATCCGGGTTGCCTGTGGGTCGGGGTTGAGGTCGGAATATATCCGACAACGTCTCCTCAAAGAGGATCAACTCCCACTAAAAAAGGTGATCAACCTGGTCAGGTCTCTAGACTCGGCCCAGTGCCACATGGTGTCAATGGCAGGCAGAAGCGGGCCTACCGCGTACATTCCACCATGAAGGTTAAATTCAGCGTCGGAGGTTACCGACCCGACCACTGCTGTGGTGGCGCCAGCATTGCCACGATGCAACTGCTGTGGGCAGGTGAGGCACTCAAGATGCCTCTGCCCCGTGAAAGGAGCCATCTGCTTGGGCTGCGGGAAGAAGGGCCATTATCAGAAGGTCTGCAGATCCAGAATTCTGTCCAGGAGCAGTGTGGCATGTGTGCCCAAGGAGCTTCAGTGCCGACCACATTCTTGGTAAGGGGGGCGTCATCTTACCCGCTCCCAATCTCTACACCATTTAGCCTATCCCTATGATGATGTCACTTCTGCCTGCCACGACTCTACTTCCTCCTTCTTCTCCGATGAGAGCAGCGTGGTCAACATGGAGGTTGCCGTCTTGGGCGGGCCTCCCCACCAACAACGACAAGGATGAGATGCCTGTATTGGCATCAATCACCCTGGATTAAGCCAGCCCCTACCCGATCTTGAACTCCATGATGCAGATCAAGGTGAATAGGCACAAGACGAACTGCCTCTTTGATAGCGGCATTACCGAAAGCTTTGCCAATCCCGATGTGGTCCATAGACTCTCCCTTCCTGTCTGGCTGATGATCGGATTGATATAGATGGCAGCGAAGGACCAACAAACTTGTATCCAGGGGTACTGTGTAGCATCTCTAACGGTGGGGGTGGGAATGTTACAATAATTTTGTATTGTTGATTATGCCCCAGCTCTGTGCGCTGATTCTCCTGGGCCTTGATTTCCAGAGTCAGTTCAAGAGTGTGATGATGGCGTTCGGGGGCCCCCAACTGCCGCAGACTGTTCACAACCCCCAACCAGGCACCCAGTCTCCGGCACCATCCTGCAGTTTCACCATCCTGCGTCATTATTCGGGAACCTCTCCCCAGACTGCAAACCAATCGCCACCAAGAGTAGGCGCTATAGCACAGAGGATATGCAGTTCATCTGGGCTGAGGTTCAGCGACTCCTAGTGGAGGGGATCATAGCCCCTAGCACCAATCCCTGGAGGGCGCAGGTCTTCATGGTCAGAGGGGCGGGTAAGCCCTGGATGATGATCGACTATAGTCAAACCATCAACCGCTTCACCCAATTGGATGCATACCCGCTATCCCGGATAGCTGACTTGGTCAATAAGGTCGCACAATACAGAGTTTTTTTGACCATTGACCTCAAGTCAGTTTACCATCAACTCCCCCTCCATCTAAGCGATTGAGCCTATATGGGATTCGAGGCTGACGGAAACTATTTCACTTCCTGTGGCTGCCTTTTGGTGAGACTAATGGTGTCTTTGCTTTTCAGAGTGTTATGGTGGAGGAGCACAAGCTGACGGCAATGTTCCCATATCTCAATAATGTTACCATCTGTGGCCACGATCAGCAGGACCACGACGTTAACCTCGCTAAGTTCTTGCATACAGCCAAGTCCCTCAACTTGATGTACAAGGACAAGTGTGTGTTTAATACAGACCACCTGGACATAGGAACATAGGAAGTAGGAACAGGAGTAGGCCAAAAATGGCCCATTGAGCCTGCTCCACCATTCAATATGATCATGACTGATCTAATTTATGACCTAACTCCACCTACCTGCCTTCTCCCCATATCCCCCAATTCCTCTATCATGTAAAAATTTATCTAACCGAATTTTAAATATGTTTAATGAGGCAGCTTTAACCACTTCCCTGGTTAGAGAATTCCAAATATTCACTATTCTGTGGGAAAAACTATTTTTCCTCATCTCTGTCCTAAATCTACTCCCCCGAATCTTGAGACTGTGTCCTCTGGTTTTAGTTTCCCCGGCCAGCTCAAAAAACCTTCCTACATTTATCCTATCCATACCCTTCATAATCCTATATGTTTCTATAAGATCTCCTCTCATTCTTCTGAACTCGAGCAAATACAATCCTAGATGATTTAATCTTTCATCATAAGTCAACCCCTTCATCCCAGGGATAAACCTAGTAAACCTCCTCTGGACCGTATCCAAAGCCAGTATATCCTTCCTCAAATATGGAGACCAGAACTGGACACAATACTCCAGGTGCGGTCTCTCCAGTACCTTGTACAGTTGCAACATTACCTCCCTACTCCTGAATTCAATTCCTCTAGCGATGAAGGCCAACATTCCATTTGCCTTCTTAATAACCTGCTGCACCTGCAACCTAACTTTTTGCGATTCATGCACAAGCACTCCCAAGTCCCTCTGCACAACAGCATACTGTAGTTTTTCACCCTTTAAATAATATTCAGCTCTTTTATTTTTCTTACCAAAGTGGATAACCTCACACTTACTAACATTGTACTCCATCTGCCAGACCTTTGCCCACTCATCCAGCTTAACTATATCCCTCTGCAGACTCTCCACATCCTCATTACAATTTGCTCTTCCACTCAATTTGGTGTCATCCGCAAACTTGGCTACACCACATTTTGTCCCCTCTTCCAAGTCATCAATGTAAATGATGAACAGTTGTGGGCCTAACACTGACCTCTGTGGCACCCCACTTACCACTCTCTGCCAACCTGAAAAACTCCCATTTATCCCGACTCTCTGCCTCCTGTCAGACAACCAATTTTCAATCCAGGCCAATATACTACCCCGGACTCCACTTTCCTGTAACTTACTGATAAGGCTCTTGTGCGGCACCTTATCAAACGCTTTCTGGAAATCCAAATATACAACATCAACCTGTTCCCCTCTATCCACCGCAGCCATTATATCCTCAAAGAATCCTAACAAGTTTGTCAAACAAGATTTTCCCTTTCTAAAACCATGCTGCGTCAGCCTGATTGAACCCTTACGTTCCAAAAGTTTCACTATTTCATCTTTAATGACGGCTTCAAGCATTTTCCCAACTATAGACGTCAAGCTAATTGGCCGATAATTTCCAGTCTTCTGCCTACATCCCTTCTTAAAAAGTGGCATGACATTTGCTGTCTTCCAGTCTGCCGGGACCTGCCCAGAATCCAAGGAATTTTGGTATATGACCACCAATGCATCAATTATAACTTCTGCCATTTCCTTCAGAACCCTTGAATGCATATCATCAGGACCAGATGATTTGTCTGGCTTTAGTCCCATTAGTTTCTCCATCACTACTTCCTTTGTAACAACTATTTTATCAAAGCCCTCCCCAACATTCGCATCCTTAACTCCGCACTTGGGCATGCTGGACGTGTCTTCCACCGTGAAGACTGACACAAAATATTTGTTTAATGCCTCGGCCATTTCCTCATTTTTTGCTACCATTTTTCCTTTCTCATCCTCCAAGGGTCCTATGTTAAGTCTGGCCACCCTCTTCCATTTTATATATTTATAAAATTTTTTGCTTTCTGTTTTTATATTTTGTGCCAATTTACTTTCCTAATCCTTTTTCCCATTTCTTATTACCCGCTTTGTAACCCCTTGTTGTCTCTTAAAGTTTTCCCAATCTTCCAATTTCCCACTGCTCTTTGCAGCTTTGTACACCTGCGTCTTCAATTTTATACTCTCCTTTATTCCTTTGTTAACCACGGTTGATTTTTCCCTCTCTTGCGCCCTTTTTCCTGACCGGAATATATTTTTGTTGAGCATTACAAAATATTTCTTTGAAAATCTTCCACTATTCCTCAACTGTTTCATCAATTAGCCTGTCCACTCTGCCCAATTCCTCACTCATCCTATGGTAGTCACCTCTGTTTAAGCATAATATATTAGTTTCAGATCTAACTATTTCCCCTTCCATCTGAATGAGAAATTCACTCATACTATGATCGCTATTTCCCAGATGGTCTCTGACTATTACATCATTTACTCTACCTATCTCATTGCACAACACTAGATCCAGGAGAGCATTTTCTCTTGTGGATTCCTTAACATGCTGCTCAAGAAAGCTATCACGGATGCATTCTTTGAAGTCCTCTTCTAGACTCCCACGATCAACTTGATTTTCCCAATCTATATATAAGTTAAAGTCCCCCATGACTACTGCCGTATCATTATTACATGCCTCACTTATCTCTCTATTTATTTCCTGTGCCACTAAACTATTGTTATTTGGTGGGCGATAGATAACACCCACCAATAAATTTTTCCCTTTGTTATTCTTTATCTCTACCCAAATGGACTCAACATTATGCTCTTTAGATCTTATATCATCCCTCACTACTGCCTGGAGCTCATCTTTGATTAAGAGTGCAACTCCACCTCCCTTACCATCCTGTCTATCTCTTTGCACCACCTGATACCCTTGAAAGTTTAATTCCCATTTAGGGACATCCTTGGATGCATCATGGCACATGGTGTCATTGCCCTGGACCCTGACCTCATGCGACCCTTTATGGAACTCCCAGTCCCAAACAACCTAAAGGCGCTGAAGAGGTGCCTGGGGCTGTTTTCCTACTACGCACAATGGGTGCCCAATTACGCCGATAAAGCCCACCCCCTGATTAAGTCTATAACCTTTCCATTATTGGTGGAAGCCCAGGCAAAGGCCACGATGCATGCTGTGGATGAATCCATCCCCTTCCAGGTGGAGCGCAATGCCTCCGACTTTGCACTGACTGCCACCCTTAATCAGGCAGGCAGGCCGGTAGTGTTTTTCTCCTACACGGTCCCGAAGTATGGCACTCCTCAGTCGAGAAGGAGGCACAAGCGATTGTTGAGGCGGTGGACCACTGGTGACATTAACTGACCGGCAAAAGATTTACCCTGCTGGCAGACCAGAGGGCAGTGGCCTTCATGTTTAATACAAAATAGCGGGGTAAAATCAAGAACAAGAAGATTCTTAGGTGGAGGATCGAGTTATCCACCTATAACTACGATATCTTGTACCGGCCAGGCAAACTCAACGATCCCCCAGATACCTTATCCCGGGGTACATGCGCCAGCGCGCATCTTGTCTGTCTCCAGGTCCTCCTGAGCCACCCAGAGTCACGAAGCTGTACCACTTTGTTAAGACTCGGAACCTCCTGTACTCCATTGAGGATGTCCGGTCCACGACCAGACGCTGCCAGAACTGCGCTGAGTGTAAGCAGCACTTCTACCGGTCAGAAAAGGCACACCTCATTAAGGCCACATGCCCCTTCAAATGATTCAGTGTCAATTTCAAAGGCCCCTTTTCAACCTCCAATAGGAATGCCTACTTCCTGACTGTGCTGGACAAATTCTCCATGTTCCCCTTTGTTATTCCCTGCCCCGGATATGACCTTGACGATGGTTATCAAGGCACTGCGTAGCATCTTCATTCTGTTCAGGTACCCCAACTACATTCACAGTGACCGGGTCCTCGTTCATGAGTGAGGAGCTGCGACAGTACTTCCTAGCCAGAGGCATAGCCACTAGCAGGACCACCAGTTATAACCCCAGGGATAATGGCCAGATGGAAAGGGAGAACACCACCATCTGGAAGGCAGTGCTCCTGGCCCTCAGATATCTAAGAACATGCCAGTGTCCCGCTAGCAGGATGTTTTGCTCAAGGCTCTCCATGCCATCCGGTTGTTGCTATGCACCGCCACTAACATCACGTGAACACCTCTTTGCTTTCCCTCGGAGATCGATGAACGATTCATCCATCCATCCCTCCATGGTTGGCAACCCCAGAGCCGGTCCACTCTGGAAGCACATCAGGGGCCATAAGACAGACCCACTGGTGGAAGCAGTGCACCTTATTCACGCCAACCCCAATACGTGTCCGTGAGGTACCCTGATGGCCATGAGGACATTGTACCGATCCGAGACCTGGCGAGGGCCGAAGACCCCGAAATGGCCCTGGCAGCCATGGACCAGACTGTGGATCTGATCGCACTGCACAGGAGCACAATCCTGGAGTTCGAGCAGCCTGATTCTCCATTGGACCTCCAGGAGCCGACCCCCAGTGTGGCAGTGGACTACTCACTCCCTCGGGAGTCCCCCACCAGCACCCTGTCTCCAGTGGTCCCCGTCCCAAATTCTCCCACGGCGGCCCCCACCGAAGGAGTCGCGTTCGGACACACCGACCCCTCGGTGGTCAGGCAGAAGGAGGAGGTCGCCCATGTGACTAAACCTCTAGTCTGAAGGAGCCCTCTCCCCCCCACTCATTTTTTTTTCTTCTCATGTTTGTTACCCGTGGTTTCTATTTAAAAAGAGGGGGTGAATGTAATGATATGGTTGTATTTCCAGGCTGACCCCCCCCCCTCCTGATGACATCCTCTCCTAGACTCCTCCTTGGATTCCTCCCATGTGACCCAGGCCATAAAGGTCGAGTCCCTTTTCTTCTTCTAATTTCCCTAGTCTTAATCCGGGCCAGCAATCTCTAGTGTAGTAAAGCCTATCGTTCCCCTCAGTCTTCACCTGTATATTATTGGGGCAACTGGAAGCGCCCAACAGATGGGAGCAAATATTCAGCCAGCAGAGTGCCTTGGTTGTGGTTTGCTTGTAGAAGCTGTTTGAATAAAGTTGTGTGAAACAGCAATGGCATCACCCAGGATAAAGAGCTGGTTGATCTTGTTTGCCATTGGTGTGATTTTCTTAAAGTGTCTCCTTATCTCTGATTAGTAAGAGTTGCCCCGGTCAGAAGTTTTATTTGCAAAACTTGGGTGGGGGCGGGGGGTGTTCTTTATCTATAATGTTATTGTTTGCCTTTTGGACAGCTCTGAGAAGGGGAGAAACCTGCAGATGCAGTGACAGTTAAATGTTTTCAAAGAATGTGACTGAAAATAAAGTAAAATGCTTTAAGGTTTATATATTCACACATGTGAAGTTTGTTCAGTTTAAGTGCAGTATAATATTTTTGTCTTTTAAGCTGTTTATACTTAATGCAGGTGTATTAGTTGGGCTTTGTAAAAGTAAGTCTCAAGCAACCGTAAAATACAATTATCTGACATCTACAAATCCCCATAGGTGCAGGATACCAGGGGTTTTATTGTCAAAGTACTTCATGTAAGTATACAAGAGTTTCTTCACTCTCCGCAGGCTTGAAATTTCTGTGTCATTTGGGAAATCTTGTACGGATGACTAACAATATCAATTTATTGGTTCTAATTTTAATTCCAGTTTAAAATCCATCTACACTCTCATAAAGCTGCCTTTGCCCCTATTGCTAATAGCACCCTCTAGCAGGATTGAATTTATAATTAATTTCAGGAATGCTGCATTCTGCTGGAGATTTATAGAGCATATCAGGGCAAGTGTCTTGGAGTTCTGGACCTGACTGGATTTTCTGCTTGGAACGTCAATACTCCAATTCAGGCACATCCCCAAATTAAAGTGTTTCCCTTCCAATTTCCTGCCACCATATCCAGAAAGCTTGTGCTGTAAACCAAGGCTCTCCGATGCTAATTTTCCTTCCTTTCACTATTTATAGCCTTACCACAACCGTGAATCCTGGCAGCTCAGATGGAATTTACAAGTAAGAATGTTGGTGTCACTTAAAAGTAAAAGCTGCACAACTCTGTTGTTGGGCGAGTCATGATTAATGATCAACAACATCTGAGGGATATCTAAACCTCTGGCCCAAATATCTGTAGAAATAAGCACCCGGCTTGCACTAGAGAACCTGGAAATCTGAAATAAAAATATAAAATGTTGGAAGTACTGAGCAGAACAGGCTCCATCTGTGGGGAGAGAAACAAAGTTAACAGAGCTATCAGACCTTAGGGTTCAATCCAGTGTGCCTTCATTACAAGACCCAGCTGGTACAGGGTAAAGAATCACAAGTTCAAGTTCAAGTATAGATGGTACATTGGCTGGATTTTAAAATGGCAATGAAATTAGAACCAATAAATTGATATTGTTAGTCATCTGTACAAGATTTCTGTTCATACCCAAATGACACAGAAATTTCAAGACTGCGGAGAGTGAAGAAACATCATCCGATGGTACAAGTACAACCTGATGAAGCAGTGTTCTCCAGTCTTCTGTGCCACACACTGCAAACACACACACAGACATAGCCCATAAACAGACAAACCATCTCTGTGTGTAGAGCTCGTCGAAAGAACCAAAGACTTGTTGATCCAAACCAAGGCTTTTATTAGCAAAAGACAGGAGCTCTTCACAGGTGGCTGACCAGTCTGGAATGATCTGACCTTGCTAGGGACACAACCCTTTAAGGCCCAGACAGTAGGTGTGGCTAAGCTCTCAGCCAATCGCTGTAAGCACAGTCATTACATACTCTAGATACTGTAACTATATACATTGGTGATAGGTCTGTACTATCACAATGTGCATAGTACTTATATATAAATATTAAAATAAATAGATATTTGTGTTAATAATAACATGGTATGTTTAGAATAGTGGTTCATGCAATGCTGTTACAGCACCAGTCACCTGGGTTCGAATACAGAAGTGTCAGTAAGGATTTTGTATGTTCTCCTTGTGTCTGTGTGGGTTTCCTCTGGGTGCTCCTGTTTCCTCCCACCCTTCAAAACATGCAGAGGTTGGAGGTCAATTGGGGTATTTGGGCAGTCTGGGCTCATGGGCCAAAACGCATTGTTACCGTGCTGTATGTCTATATTTAAATGTTTTTTAAAAAAGAATAGATATGTCATGAGGGTTTGCATGAACAATTCGTTAGTCATTCAGCATTTTCACTGCTCTTGTGAAGCTACTGCTTCACGGCCAGATGGTTCTGGCTCTAATAACCCTGAGTCTCTTTCCTGATGGGAGTAATTGAAAGATGCTGCTTTGGGGATGGGGGTGGGGTAGCGGTCCTGACTGATTTTGTGAACCCTCTTTAGACAACGATCTTGGTAAATTCCATTTATGTGGCTACACCACAGATCTGATGTGATGCAGCAATTGTACTACTGTACCATGCTGTTGTGTACCTAGACAGGTCATTATTGATAGAGCTCCTGTAGAAAGTTGACATGATGGTGGCCGGTAGCCTTGCCCACTTCAGTCTTCTCAGGAAGTACAGTTGTTGTTGTACGTTCCTGATAAGTGAGGAGATGTGTAAGGTAAAACATCATGAGATGGGAATGTGTAAGGAGTTACCCTGTACAGGGCTGTAACAAGATGTGAATGCATCCTTGTACTTACAAGATAAGAGAGACATTGATGGATTGAGAGGCAGGAAGCTAGCAGGGAAAGGATAGCAACAGTTTTAGTCATTGGACAAGTAATGATATGATGATGTTCTAAGCACGTATCCAAGGGTATAAAAAATCACCATTTTGCTGATAACGGCAGAATGCATTCTCCGACTAACATGGTTAGTTGCAAGTGTTACAATCCGGTAATAAAGAACAAAGAACCCTGATTTCGACTCAGTCTGGTGTTTGTCTCACTCATTCATGAACAAAGCAGACCTAACAGATGTTATGTCCAGGATAGGACTCTGAGGAACTTGGTGGTCTCTACTGTCTCCACTACCTATTAATTTGTAGTGGAGGGTAGTCGCTTTCCTCTTATCCATGTTGAGACTCAGATTTCAGATTTATTGTCAGAGTACAATCATGACATCACATACAACCCTGAAATTCCTTTTTCTTGCAGGTGCGGCAGAATTTCCATTAATTGGTAGGGCAAAATATAAACTGTACACAGTGTAAACATGTAAACAAACAAAGAACTGTGAACAGATAACAAATGTAAACAAACTGACTGTGCAATACAGAGAGAACAAAAAGAAAATCAATAAAGTACACAAGTAAGAGTCCTTAAATGAGTCTCTGATTGAGTTTGACCTTGAGGAGTCTGATGGTAGCAGGAGTTCCTCAACCTGGTGGTGTGAGTCTTGTGGCACATGTACCTCTTTCCTGATGGCAACAGCGAGAACAGAGTGTGCGCTGGCTGGTGAGGGTCTTTGATGATTCTGCTGTTCTCCAACAGCAGCATTCTCTGTCGATGTACTTAATAGATGGAAGGGTTTTGCCTGTGATATCCTAGGCTGTGCTCTCTACCTTTTGGGGGGCTTTATACTCAAGGATATTGGTGTTTCCATAGCAGACCATGACACAACCAGTCAGCACACTTTCCACCACACCTTTGTAGAAAATTGACAGGGTTTCTGGTGTCATACCAAACCACCGCAAACTCCTGAGGAAGTAGAGACGCTGACGTGCTTTCTTCATGATGCCATTAGAATATTGGGTTCAGGAAAGATCCTCTGAGATAGTGACTCCCAAGAATGTAAAATTGCTCACCCTCTCCATCTTTGATCCCTCAATGATCACTGGATTGTCCACCTCTGGCTTTCCTTTCCTGAAGTCAACAATCAGTTCCTTAATTTTGGTGGCATTGAGTGCGAGATTGTTGTGGTGCACCACAATCTCCCTCCTGTGAACTGACTCATCCCCTTCCTTTATACAGCCCACTATCATGGTATCATCTGGCAAATTTATAGATGGTGTTATTGTCATACCAAGCCACACATACCTAGTTATAAAGTGAGTAGAACAGGGGCAAAGAACACAGCCCTGTGGTGCTCCAGTACAGATAGAGATTGTGGAGGAGACGTTCTTACCAATCTTCACTGATTGTGGTCTGGAGGTGAGGAAATCCATAATCAATTACACAATGGGGTGTTGATTCCCAAGTCTT
The DNA here is from genome assembly GCF_036971445.1 of Narcine bancroftii. Classification (NCBI taxonomy): domain Eukaryota; kingdom Metazoa; phylum Chordata; class Chondrichthyes; order Torpediniformes; family Narcinidae; genus Narcine; species Narcine bancroftii. The sequence goes on along the minus strand of NC_091473.1, from coordinate 119,705,003 downwards.
GGAGTTTGCTGATCAGTTTTGAGGGGATGATGATATTAAATGCTGAACTGTAGTCGATAAAGAGCACCCTGATGTATGCATCTTTGCTGTCCAGGTGTACAAAGGCTTTGGGTAGAGCCAGTGAAATGGCATCCACCATAGACCTGTAACTACAATAGGCAAACTGGAATGTATCCATGTCACTGCTTAGACAGGAGGTGAAATACTTCATCACTAACCTTTCAAAACATTTCATCACTTTTGATGTAAATGCTACTCTTGATAGTCATTAAGGCAGTGACACTCTTCTTGGACACTTGATGCCTGTTTGAAATAGGTGGCTACCATGCTTTTCTGGAATTAGATATTGAAGATGTTCATGATGTTACGAGCCCAGAGGACCCCAAAATCCAGCAGCAATAAAAATTCACCAAGACAAATAGTTACTTAAACATAAGTTGCTTTTAATTATCTTTAAACTTGAAAACAGGATCAAACTTTATCTTATCACTATTAATTTAACTAACTTAACTTAACCCCCTTCTAAGTCTAAGCGCACGTGTATGTAATGTGTGTGTAAGTTCAGAAAAGTTCTTCGATACACAGCCCAATCTCACTTCTCATTCCTCCAAGTTTACTGGTTGCAGGCAATTCTTATACTGTACACAGAATTTAATATTTATGAATTTCACCAGGCTTTGGTGCTTGAAAGGTAAATGGTTACCGCTCAGGAAGGTTATTGTTGGTTTTCAGAGAGAGATTTGTTGTTCATTGGACACCCACACTTGATTCCTTGTAGCCAGCCACTTTAATGTCTTGCCAAAGAAATCTGCCCCATCAGGATTCTTCAGATGATAACCTCTTTCTTTCAGGTCATCACAGTGTTTCTTTTTGTTTCCCTTATTTCAAGTGAAACATTAGGCAGCCAGTCGTCTCCTCATGTATGAACCACAAGAGCTTTCACCAGGCTGAAATGAGCACTCGCAACCGTCTTCCAAATGGAGTTTTCTGCAAGCTTGCCAGCTTGTCCTGTTCTAGTCCCAGCTGCCGCTGCTGAATGTAAAACTGCCAAACTGAATCTCTCTCTCACAGAGAAAGAGAGAAAGAGAGAGAGAGAGAGAGAGAGAGAGAGATAGAGAGAGAGAGAGAGAGAGAGAGTGTTTGATTCTCTCTGCCTGCAAAACCACATGACCCTCTTAAAACAGCAAGTTCCACCTGAGAGCATGTGGATCCCATAAGTTCTTTCATCTGTTGCCTTTTTGTAAACAACAATCCATTAGTGATGTCTCTTGGGCACTCTCCAAAGCTTTTGCAAAGGCTCTAGCATGAGCATAGCTCCAGTATTTTAAATAAGATCTGCTTTAAAGTGTTTGTATGTGACCTACATGAAAAAACCTTCCCCAATTTATCTCCCAAAAACATATCTATAATCTGTTACAGTCACTACCTTGTTAATCAGTCAGATGCTTTTCTCAGATTCATTCTCCTGAAGGCAGCATGCACATCAGCCTCAGATACGGACAGGAGCACAGAGGGGTGATTCTTCGCTGTACTGTAATCAAATCGGTCGGAGAAAGTTTTGAGTTCCTCTTGCCGTCTTCTACTTTACTGGATTTGGTTTTGTAACAGGTTATGACATTTAGGCCCTGCCACAGCTGTAGGGTGTCACTCATTGTTTCCATTTTCATCCAGAATCTCCACTTTCCCCGGGAGATAGCTTTCCGCAGGTCATACCTGCCGTACAGATCTGGATCTCCAGACCTATATACCTTTGATCTGGCTCTCAGCAGGTTCCAGATTTCAGGCCTTCTGGTTTTGGAAAACTCTGAATGATTTGGTGAAGACACACTTATCCACACCTATTCTGATGAAGTATATGACAGTCTCGGTGTACAGTTTCAGATTCTCAACAGAGTCCTTGAACACCACTCAATCCGCTGACTCGAGGAAGTCCTGTAACTGTTCTTCAGCCTCCTGTGACTGCCTTCTAGCTGTCCTGACCTCCTGAGCCTTTCTTTTTAGGCTCTGTCTGTATGAAGGCAGAAGGAGCACAGCCAGGTGATCAGACTTTCCAAAGTGTGGTCTTCGGAAAGAACGCTATGCCTTCCTTATCTTGGTGTAGGAGTGATCAATTATGTTGGGATCTCTGGTACAGCAGATTACCTGGTGGTGGTAGTTAGGCAAGGTTTTCTTGACACAGGCCTGGTTAAAGTTGCTGGCTAAGATTTGTCATGCATTGGGCTGGACCGTCTCTTGTTTATTGACCACATCATGCAGCTCCACAAGTGCCTGCTTGTAATCGGCATCAGGAGGGATGTAAACTCCGGTGAGAATCACTGATGAAAACTATTGGGGTAGTTAGAAGTGCCTGCATTTAATCGAGATTTGCTCTAAGGCGGACATAACCCCAATGTCAATGCCCCAATCCAGTATTAATGAAAAAGCACCCACCGCCTCCTCTCCCTTTACCACAATGGTGCAAGTCAGTGCCACTGGGAAGTCGTGATTGAGGCCTGTTACAATCACGCTCTTAGTTACTGGGATAATGATGGCTGGTATGAAACAAGTGGGTATGTTAGATTTCTACACTGATGTGTTGAAGATGTCATAATGTTGTCTACACAGACCTTTAGTACTTGACCATGTATGTTGGCTGATCCCACTGCCATGTGTGGGTTCACCTTGGATAGGATTCTCTTCACTTCGGCCTGCTCATTGAGGGAGATGGAGCTTTCTTTGACATCAGTCTGTTCTTTGCATCAAACCGTGCCTAGAAGGTGTTCAGGCTGTCCAGAAGGCAGGTGACATTGTTTTTGACTTGCAAGATCGTCTTGTGGTCTGTTATGGTTGCCTAGAAGTGCTCTGGAAGTGTCCTCATAATGTCTTGTTTAGCTGCAACAATTTTTTCTCCTCATGCATTCCATCTCTCTTCCTTTCCACATTTTTATAGACAAGGACACTCAAATCCCTCTGAAAACTAAGATTTAATGGCTTCTCATCACGTAAATACTATTCTTTCTTGTAAGTGGATACTTTCATCTCTACCCGTGTGAAATAAGCTGGAACTGTAAACATGTGTATTCTTTAGCTCAATGGGGTAGATAGATTGAGATTTCAAAACTGAGCATTTAATCCTGACCTTAAATTGTTATACTTTGCTTATGTTTTAATTTTGCTTTTGTTTTTAGATGTTCATCAGCAATCCAAGTCCATAATTAGAGTAGTGGATCGCATTGGAGAAGGGAACAAATAAATGATGCAATGCATAACTGGTGGGATAGGTTTAAGGTAGGAAATTTTGTGGGGATTTGAGGAAGAATTATTTTCACACAGACAGTTGTGGGGGAGGGGTGTTGTTGAAGATAGAAGATCATAATAAATATTTTTCTGATATATAGCTATGGAAGTCTACAGGACACATGCTGAAAAGTTGGTTTTGCCCTCTGGAGGTAAGCATATATACTGAATGTTACAGGAAGATCATGTCACCTCAGGTCTAATGAGTTTCAGCCAAGCCTTTCAAGCCCAGGTGTCAATCCAATGTCTTTACTGCACCAACCATGCTGGGAGATCTTAGAGGGAGAAGTAAGCTAGAGGGAGAGAAAGAAAGATTTAAAGCACACATGTCAAACTCTGGCCCGCGGGCCAAATTTGGCCCGCGATATAATTATATTTGGTCCGCAAGATAATTTCAAAAATGTATTAGAGGTGGCCCGCTGGCCGCCGCGCCAGTATAGCGCATGCACAGTAATACAACAAATCCCAGAATGCATTGGCGTCAGCCTGCTAGTCGCCCCCCCACCTCCTCTGTTTACGTTGCAGGGTCTCCGTGGACTCTGGTTTTGGGGCCTGGCCGGTGTCTGGTTTTGGGGCCAAGGCCGCTTCCCAGCACCTGGAACCGGAGGCCTCGGGCCTGACCTCGCCAGGACCGTTGCCCACTCCCCCTCCCTGCCACAGGCCGATCTGCGACTCACGGTAACGGGGCCGCTGATCCGCCGAGATGCCGCCCTGCAGCGAGAGCCGATGCCCCCGCACTGTCGTTGTCCAACCCGATCGCCCGCAAACCCCGCCCTCCCGCACACAGGCCTGAGTAAGGATTATGAACTTTAATCTCAGGATAAAACGATCTTCCAATAGTTTCATGTCACAGTGATAAATATATTCCTGGTTAAAAATGGTCCTGCACCTGGATACAAGCTCATTAGGCATAAAACTTGAAAAGTGTGTCAATCAAAGGATATCTGTACCAATGGAAAAAGGGCATGGCAAATAACCCTGCTAGAGTTCATGCCCACAATCAGTCACCCATTTGATTGTTTCAGGAATCATGTTATTCTCCCACATTCTCAATAGCCCTCAAATTTTACTATTCGACAGCACACTAGCAACATTTGACAAATCCTCTATAGAGAAATATTATTTATTGAATATTTTATTTCTCATTTGTTAATGCTTCTGGAAAGAGTTTATTTAAAACTATTATTAAACATTTATTTTAATAAGAAAAAGTTTAACATTACATATATTGAAAGAAGAGAAAACATGCAGATGTTGTTGAAAATTTTCAATAAATATTTAGTTTGGCCCTCGACTTAGTCCAAGTTTTTAATTTTGGCCCTCCGTGAATTTGAGTTTGACACCCCTGATTTAAAGGATGCTGCCAGGACTTGAGACCTTGAACTAAAAATGAAATTGGATAGACTGTGACTGATTTTTCTGGAAGAAAGGAAGATAAGGGGTGAACGTTTTTGTGGTTTATAAAATCATGAGGGCAGAGGTAAAATTGATGACCACAGTAAAACAGAGTCTAGAACTGGAGGGCATATAAAATAAAAATTTCTCCGAAAAATATGAAGAAAGTGTGACGAAATTCTTGAATTCACTACATGAAAAAATAGTGGAGCAGGAACTTCACCACATTTAAAGGGTACTTGGATGAGCACTTGTAGCCTTTAAGATTAGGGATCAAGAACCGGGAAGTGATAGTAACTTATTTATTTTTGGTGAGGGGAACACAATATTTCTCAGTGTTTTCCATGAATATTCATCTATGAATGAGCAGCACTGGGTAAAGCCAAAATAGGCATCATGGAGTCTATGAATTGCAGCATTTGACAATGAGAAATTCACAGGGTTCTGTGACTATTATCTAAGTAAAGAAATGGGTTTACATGACACATGGGCATTTTATCATTTCTATGTGGCTCAGTTAATTTTACAAGCCTTTATTCTGCTAAGAATGGGTGCTGAATAAATGACTAGTGTGATGGATTATATCATATTTTAGATTGTATATAGTGTAGCAGCTGTTACACATAGAAAACACCACTAGAGTCGGTGGGGTTTCCGCTAGAACTGTTTATTTGAATTTCACGCGTGCCCCTTTAAGGTCAACAGGAGTTCCACCCCACACAGTTGTGACATCGTCATGTGGCCCGGGATGTGAACAATGGCCTAAGCCACATGTCAGTGAGTAAGCCCTGTCGGCGCCATTTTCTGAGGCTGTCCCGCCAGCGCTGCAGTACAAACAGGGCCGGTTCACTTACAGAGATGTGTGCAACACATTCCCCCCCCCCCCCAGAACCGGCTTACACGTCCTGCTACTTGGGCAGTCCGCCCTTCTGTTTGGGTTGTGCTATTTGCATGGGCTGGCTAAAGTCCACGTATGCTGGCTTTAACCAGTCAATAGTGTAAAGTTCTTCAGCATGATGCTGAACCAAGCCATGAAAGACCCCAACAATGAAGACGCTGTTTACATCCGGTACCGCACGGATGGCAGTCTCTTCAATCTGAGGCGCCTGCAAGCTCACACCAAGACACAAGAGAAACTTGTCCGTGAACTACTCTTTGCAGATGATGCCGCTTTAGTTGCCCATTCAGAGCCAGCTCTTCAGCGCTTGACGTCCTGCTTTGCGGAAACTGCCAAAATGTTTGGCCTGGAAGTCAGCCTGAAGAAAACTGAGGTCCTCCATCAGCCAGCTCCCCACCATGACTACCAGCCCCCCCACATCTCCATCGGGCACACAAAACTCAAAACGGTCAACCAGTTTACCTATCTCGGCTGCACCATTTCATCAGATGCAAGGATCGACAATGAGATAGACAACAGACTCGCCAAGGCAAATAGCGCCTTTGGAAGACTACACAAAAGAGTCTGGAAAAACAACCAACTGAAAAACCTCACAAAGATAAGCGTATACAGAGCCGTTGTCATACCCACACTCCTGTTCGGCTCCGAATCATGGGTCCTCTACCGGCACCACCTACGGCTCCTAGAACGCTTCCACCAGCGTTGTCTCCGCTCCATCCTCAACATCCATTGGAGCGCTCACACCCCTAACGTCGAGGTACTCGAGATGGCAGAGGTCGACAGCATCGAGTCCACGCTGCTGAAGATCCAGCTGCGCTGGATGGGTCACGTCTCCAGAATGGAGGACCATCGCCTTCCCAAGATCGTATTATATGGCGAGCTCTCCACTGGCCACCGTGACAGAGGTGCACCAAAGAAAAGGTACAAGGACTGCCTAAAGAAATCTCTTGGTGCCTGCCACATTGACCACCGCCAGTGGGCTGATAACGCCTCAAACCGTGCATCTTGGCGCCTCACAGTTTGGCGGGCAGCAGCCTCCTTTGAAGAAGACCGCAGAGCCCACCTCACTGACAAAAGGCAAAGGAGGAAAAACCCAACACCCAACCCCAACCAACCAATTTTCCCTTGCAACCGCTGCAATCGTGTCTGCCTGTCCCGCATCGGACTGGTCAGCCACAAACGAGCCTGCAGCTGACGTGGACTTTTTACCCCCTCCATAAATCTTCGTCTGCGAAGCCAAGCCAAAGAGTGTAAAGTTCCTTCCTGCCCCCAATGTCCAGAGTAAAGGCTTTGCCCGATGGCTGGATGACCTTGTACAGTCCCTCCTATGGGCGCTGCAGTGGGGCCAGGTGCAGGCGTCGCCAGATGAACTCGAACTCTGCTGAGTCCAGTTCTTTGGGGACGATCGCCGGGTGCTTGTTGTGATGGGTTGGCGGTGAGGGTGTTAATGAAGCGAACTTGCTGCGGAGGTCCGAGAGAAGCATTGGGGTCTCACCTTCCGGTCCAGTGACTGCTCCAAGAAACTCCCCTGGCAGCGACAGTAGTACACCATAGTTGAGCTCTGTGGACGAGACTTGGAGGTCTTCCTTCAGAGCTGTTCGTATGTGAAGCAGGACCCACGGCAGCTCATCTGCCCAGTTGGGTCCTCTCAGGCGTGCCATGAGAGCTGCTTTGAGGTGTCGATGGAAGCATTCTATGAGTCCATTCACTTGAGGAAGATAAGTCATTCTGTGGTGGAGTTGAATCCCCAAGCAGCTCACCAGATGCGCTCAAAGGGCGGAGGTGAACTGGGCACCCCATCACTAGTAATGTGGGCAGGGACGCTGAAACAGACAGTTAGCAACCAGGGCTCTGGCGCAGGACTCGGTGGAAGTGTCCCTGAGGGGGATGGCTTCCGGCCACCTCATCGTGCGGTCGACCACGGTCATGAGGTAGCAGGTGTCCTTGGACACCAGTAGGGGGCCCACTACGTCGACATGGACATGGTCAAACCTCCTGGCCGGTGGGTCGACATGCTGTATCAGGGCTCTGACATGATATTGAACTTTGGATGCTAGGCAATGGGTGCAGTTCCTCGCCATCTGGGCCACTTGTTTCTTTAACCCGTGCCAGACGAACCGTTCCACCACCATGCACACTGTCGTCTTGATCGAGGGATGGGCAAGGTCGTGGATTGCCCAGAATGCCTCCTGCCTCCACTGTGGGAGCACTACCAGACGCGGCGAGCCTGTGGAGACGTCGCACAGGACCGTGTCATCGCTGCCCAGCAGCTGCAGGTCCTCTAAGTGCAGGCCGGTGATGATGGTTCGGAATGCTTGTGTATCCTCATCGTCCCTCTGGGCCTGAGCAAATTGGGTGTAGATCAGACCGAGGGACAAGTTGTGGATGGCCAATCTGGAAAGCACGTCAGCAACGACATTGTCCTTACCCGCCCGGTGTTGGATGTCAGTAGTGAACTCCGAGATATAGGAGTTGCTGGCGTGCTGACCAAGGGTCTTTGGCCATGGCGAGGGCTTGAGCGAGTGGTTTGTGGTCTGTGAAAGCGGTGAACGGTCTGCCGTCCAGAAAATAGCAGAAGTGCCTGATCGCAAGGTACAAGGCCAGGAGTTCTCAGTCGAACGCGGGTGGTCGGAGGTGCCAGATGAAGAATGCCAGGGGGCACCATTGCCTATTGACCTCTTGCTCTAGGACGCCTCTGACATCCACAGAGAGCACTGTGTGGGTGTCTGGTCAGAGGTGGGCCAGAAGGGTGGCGCTCGCAAAGGGGACCTTGGACTGGATAAAAGCAGTCTCGGGCTCTCTCAACCACTCAAGTGTCTTTTGTTTAGAGGTGATCAGGGCGAACAGTGTGCATTAAACGTGCGGCCCCTGGGATGAGGTGGTGGTAGAAGTTGACCATCCCAGTGAACTCCTGCAGGCCTTTGAGGGTGTTCGGCCTGGAGAACTCCTGTATGGTCCTGGTCTTGACCTATGACGGTATTGCCCCATCTGCGGTGATGGTATGGCCCAAAAACTGTTGTGACTCTTTCCCAAACTAGCACTTGGCTACGTTGACTGTGAGGCCAAACTCTGCCAGATGGGCGAAGAGTGTGTGTAGATGGACCTTGTGCTTGTCGTGATCTCGACTGGCGATGAGGATGTCATCGAGATAGATGAATACAAAGTCCAAGTCTCTGCCTACCATGTCCATGAGCTGTTGGAAGGTTTGGACTGCATTCTTCAGGCCAAAGGGCATCCAAAGGAATTCAAACAGGCCAAATGGGGTGATGATGGCGGTCTTGCCAATGTCATCAGGGTGTATAGGGATCTAGTGGTAGCCCCGGACTGTCGACCTTGGAAAACACCATTCAAGTTGACCATGAAGCCTTGGATGTGGGGGATGGGGTAGCAATCAGGCGTAGTCGCTTCGTTGAGCTGGCGGTAGTCCCCACACAGGCATTAACCCCCAGAGATCTTCGGGACCATGTGCAGGGGAGATGCCCAGGGGCAGTCCGACCTGTGGACGATGCCGAGCTCTTGAAGGCAGGAGAACTCCTCTTTTGCCAACTGCAGCTTCTCAGGTGGCAGTCCTCTGACCTTGGCATGGAGCAGAGGGTCCTGAGTGGCAATGTGGTGGCGGACGCCGTATTGCAGCACAGAGGTGGTGAACTGTGTCCGTGAGATGGCAGGGAACTTGTTGAGGATACAGGAGTACTCGTCATTGCGTGGGCAGATGGTTGCTATCCCTGGCCTCTGCACGTTAGACGGCTCAAGACAGAGGGTCTGGAAGGTATGGGCATGCACAAGCCTCTTGCCTGAAGGAAGTCGTCCCCTAACAATGCAGTTCTCAAGGTGGCCAGTAGGAACTTCCAACAGTATTTCTTCTCCCTACCTGAACAGTTCGTGTGCTGAAGGTCTTAATATCGGTGTCGTTCATTGCCCCCAGGGTCGGGCCTCTTGCTCTCGTGCGGGTCTCTAGGGCGGTCAGGGACAGCATACTCAACTCTGCTCCAGTGTCCACCAGGAGACACTGATTGTTGGTTTTGTCCACCATGTAGAGGAGGCTGTTCGTTTGGTCAGCCATCGCAGCTATCAGCAGCGGCTGGTCCGGTGATTTCCCTGGTACGAGCAGGGTTGGCAGCATTTGTGGGATTGTGTTCCCCAGCACTGGTTATAGAAACACTAGGTTGTCTGGTGCTCTTCCGTCTTTTGTCTGGGGACAGGTTGTGGTTGGCTGGGTACAGGGTGGGTGACCTGATTCATAGTGGCCTCATTCTCCCTCTTCGTCTGCTACAGCACGTCGGCGCGGGCTGCGACTTTCCTGGAGTCTGAGAATCCTCATCCGCTAGCAGGAGGATGTCCTCCGGGAATTGTTCAAGGAAGGCTTGCTCAAACATCAGACAGGGCTTGTGACCTTCTACCAGTGCAAGGATCTCATCCTTCAATGTGGACAGGGATCTATCTCCCAGGCCATCGAGGTGCATCAGCCTGGCCGCACGCTGCCGACGGGAGAGTCCAAAGGTGCTGAAGAGGAGGGTTTTGAGGGTGATGTACTCTCAGGAGGATCGTGGATCAGATTGTCCACTCTGGCCACTGTATCTTCATTGAAGACACTCACCACATGGTAGAACATGGTGGAGTCCGAGGTGATCTGCCAGTGTCGAAACTGCCTGCCTGAACCACAAGCAGGGCCAGTGGGTCCAGAAGGGAGGGAGCTTTACTGAGACGATGCTGATTGCCGAAGAGTCCATGTTTGGAGACCAGATATCATTTGGGCTCATCAGGGTTACCGATGTAGCGGCTGCTACACACAGAAAACACCACTAGACTTGGTGGGATTTCCAGTAGAACTGTTTATTTGAATTTCATACATGCCCCTTTAAGGCCTAAGGGAGTTCCGCCCCACATAGTGGTGATGTCATCACATGAATCATGGCGCAAGCAGTGGCCTAAGCCATGAGGTAGTGAGTAAGCCCTGACAACGCCATCTTCTGCAGCTGCCCCGCCAGCACGGCAGTACAAATGGGGCCGGTTCGCTTACAGAGATGTGCACCGCCACACAAGATATGTTTTTGAAGAAGATAGATTGTGGAGTTAGTGTAGGTCACAAACAAACACCAACACTTCACAAAACAGATCTAATTTTAAATGCCAGAGCTCTGCTCAAGCCCGACAGTCCAGGCTGCAAGTGCCTTTGCAAAAACTTTGAAGAATGCCTATAGATACTTCACGAGTAGGTGTTAATTGGACATGTTGTGGAGTAATAGATTATTGTTTTGAAAGCAACAGATGAACAAACTCAGAAGTTTGGGTCCAGTGCCGCAATTTGTCTGGTTGTAGTTTGCTGTTCTAATAAGGTCATCTGGTTTTGCAAGCAGAGAGAGAAGAGAGCAAATAGGTTTTCTCTAAGAGAGAAAGAAAGAGAGAGAGAGAGAGAGAGAGAGAGAGAGAACTGGTTTCTGCAGTAATAGCAAGTTAGCAGCTCATTGAATCCCCATTTTGAAGAAGGGTTGTGAGTTCTGAGTTGAGCCTGTTGAAAACCCTTGTGGCCCATACAAGAGGAAATGGCTGACTTTATAATGCTTCACCTGAGATAAGGGAAACAGCGAAGGAACGCTGTGGTGACCTGCAGAAGAAGTGGTTATCATCTGGAAAACACATGATGGAGCAAGTTTCTTTGGCAAGACACTGAAGTGGCTGATTGAAGAGAATCAGTTTGTATGTGTCCAAAGAGCAAAGAAATCTCTCTCTGAAACCAAAAAGAACCTTCCTGAGCGGTAACCAATTACCATAAGGACCTGGCAAAATTCATAAATGTTAAATTCCATGCAAAGTATAAGAATTGCCTGATATCAGTGAACTTGGAGGAGTGAGAAGTGGGATTTGCCTGTGAATCAAAGAACTTTTCTGAACTTACACACCCATTACATACATGTGCGCTTAGAATTAGAAAGGGGTTGTTAGGTTAACTTAAGTTAATAGTAATAAGTTAAAGTTTGATCCTGTTTTTATGTTTAAAGAAAATTAAAAGCAACTTTTGTTTAAGAAATTGTTTGTCTTGGTGAATTTCTATTGCTGATATATTGACTTAGAAGGTCATTGTCTCTCTGCTAAAGATTAAAATAGTTGCCTACATAGAACCATAGAAAATCACAGCACAGGAATCAGGACCCTTCAGTCCTTCTAGCCTGGGATGAAACATTTTTTTTGCCTAGTTCTACAGTCCTGCATCCAGTCCATAGCCCTTCATACCTCTCCCATCCATGTACCTATCCAAATTCTTCTAAAATGTTAAAATTGAGCCCACATTCACCATTTCAGCTGAAAAGCTCCTTCCACACTGGAACCAGTCTCTGTGTGAAGAAGTTCCCCCTCATGCTCCCCCTAAACTTTTCCCCTTTCACTCTTAATTCATGTCATCTGGTTTGTATTTCAACTACCTTCAGTGGAAAAAAACATATCTTTATTTACTCTGTCCATCCTCCTCATAGTTTTAAATACCTCTATTAAATCTTCCATCATTCTTATATACTCCACAAAATAAAGTCCTAACCTGTTTAACCTTTCCCTTTAACTCAGTTCCTAAAGTCCTAGCAACATCCTAGTCAACCTTTTCTGCACTCTTTCTATCTTATTGATATCTTCCCTGTAGTTAGATGACCAAAACTGCACACAGTGCTCCAAATTTAGCCTCACCAATGTTACCATAACATCAATATACTCAATACTTTAATTTATGAAGGCCAATATGCCAAAGCTCTCTTTACAACCTATCCACCTGTGATACCACTTTCAGGAAATTATGTACCTGTGTTTGTATTCCCAGATCCCTCTGTTCTACCGCACTCCTCAGTGCCCTACCATTTAGCATGTATGTCCTTTCTTGGTTTGTCTTTTGTTATGAACCACACATAACGAGCAGCAATAGACAATGAACCAGACAGTGTTTAATTTTAAAACATTAATTTTATTTCTAACTCTTAAACTAGAGTCTGAACTTTTAAACTATGCTTAACACCAAATAAATCCCCAACTATGCACAGGTGTGTGTGTGTGTGTGTGTGTGTGTGTGTGTGTGTGTGTGTGTGTGTGTGTGTGTGTGTGTGTGTGTGTGTGTGTGTGTGTGTGTGTGTGTGTGTGTGTGTGTGTGTGTGTTATACCCAAACCATTACAGTCCAGACAGAAATCTAGAAAGTTACTTCAAAGTTCAGTCTTTTAAATTCAGCATTGAAACGTAGGCCTTTGAAATTTGATGCCCAGAGTTAATGTTGAACTGATAGGAAAACTGTAGTTGTGGCTGTTACAGACTCATGAATTCTCCTTGCGATGCCATGAGCTGTGGTCATAACACTCCTGGTCCTTTTGTAGGCAAGATTCAAACTGGGCGGCCTCCACGAAGCTTCCAAGACACTGGCACCGGTCTCTCCAGTGACCTTCATTGTTAGTCACACTCAAAATGAAGCAATTTGCCTCCCAAAAAGACCTGCCTGGCAGAGGTCAATCCAACAAAAAGGCTCAGTCATTCACAGAACATGCTTTGCTCTGAATTCCACAAAAATGGCCGGTCACAAAAGCTGCTTTTTCTTCAGTGATCAAAATGGTTCTCCCTTGCAAAATCACAATGTCTTTGTAAATGTATCAAATTCTGGAACAGACTGTGACTTCACTTCTTCCAATGTATCAAATTATCAGTGGGCTGCGACTTGTGCTTGTGTGAAATGTTAAATGTTAACTGTGATCATTCAGTCCCTCCTGACTATACTATTCCTTACAGTGATAATCCCATTTTACTAAAACAAGAACTTATAACAACTTCCAAAATGCAACACTTGACTTCATTAAATTTTGTCTGCCATTTAAACAGCTGGTCCAGATCCCTCTGCTCGCTGTCCACGATGCCTCCAATCATTATCCTCCGCATTATCATCCAGATCATTGATATAGATGGCAAACAACAATCCCTGATGCACATTACTAGTCACAGGCCTCCAGTCTGAGAAGCAACCATCCGCCACTACTCTCTGGCTTCTCCCATCCAGCCATTGTCAAATCCAGATCACTATTTCACCATGAATACTTAGTGTCTGAATTTTCCTGACTAACCTCCCATGTGGGACATGATCAAAGCCTTACTAAAGTCCACGAAGACAAAATCCACAGCCTTTGCTTCATCAATTTTCATGGTAGCCTCCTCGCAAATTTTATAAGATTAGTTAAACATGACTTACCACGCACAAAGCCATGTTAACACTTATCTGTTTCTGGCTATCCAAATAATTGTACATCCGATCTCTGAGAACACCTTCCAATATTTTACCTATTACTGATGTCAGGCTCACCAGCATATAATTTCCAGGGTTACTTTTGGATCCTTTTATAAACAACAGAACAATGTGAGCTACCCTCCAATCCTACAAATCCACACCTAAGGGCATTTTAAATATTTCTGCCAGAATCCCTGCAATTTCTAAACTAGCCTCCCTCAAAGTCCAAGGGCCTGGGGACTTATCCACACTTATTTGCTTGAAGGCAGCAAATACTTCCTCCTCTGTAATCTGTATAGGTTCCATTACTTTATTGCTTATTTCCTTAATTCCCACGATTCTGTGCCCATTTCCTGAGTGAATATAGAAAAAAAAAATTAAGTTCTTCCCATCTCTTTTGGCTCCATACAAAGCCAACCACTCTGATCTTCAGGGGACAAATTTTGTCCCTTACTATTCTTTCGCTCTTAATATACCTGTAGAACCCCTTAGGATTTTCCTTCACATTGTCTTCTTTAAGCCTTCCTGATTTCTTTATTTTCTTGCATTTTCTATACTCCTCAAATACCTCATTTGGTCCATGTTGCCTATGCCTGTTATATACATCTCTCTTCTTCTGAACCAAATTCCCAATGTCCCTCAAAAACCAAGGTTCCCTTTGCCTGCCAATCTTGCCTTTAATCCTGATGGGAAGATATAAACTCTGTACTCTCAGAATTAACCTTTGAAGACCCTCCACTTACCTCACACATATGCAAAACAGAGCAAAATTCACAGTACCATGCCTACTTCAATAAGCATTAAGTAAAATGTAGGGTACACTAATCAGGAAAGACTGATTTGACGTGATTTTCTTTTACCAGGGATAAGGCAGTGTGAGGGATGACCTGATAGTTTAAAATTAAGGAAGGGTTTTTTTAGGGAAGTTGCAAAAATATGTGTTATTTGTTATAGCATTTAAAACTAGGGATCACAAATATGAGAAAGTCATTCATGTTCAGTAAATAATTAAGGAGAAGCTTCCTTACTGAATAAATGAAGGTGTAGAACTCCTACAAGCATTTATAGAGAAGCAGAAGAGGCTGTTGTCAATAGCGTGAGATAAAATAGATTAGAAAGGAACATAAATGCGATGATTGATTGGGTTTATTGGCCTAATTCAATACTGTAAATTCTGTTGCCCAAACATTCAATTGCTTAAGACGTTATTTTTTCACTAACAAGTGATTTGTAACTCTACAAAATGTTTCCACCATTCTCAAGACAAATTCAGAAGTCTCAATGAGAGTGAAAATGTAAGATGTTGAAAGGAAAACAAGAATGGAGTATTGAGATGAAATGATTGCAACTAAATTTGTGCATTCAATAATGTACCAAATGCAAATTATAATTACGAGAACTGTCCTTGTTGAAAAGATTCGTTAATCTTGTGTTAGGTTCCCTGTGAGTAGTGTGTACGTTGGCGAGATTCTGTCAAGACCATGGAACACAATAAAGTCACATAATCAGGGCAGTTATGTTGAGGCAACTATTTCTAAACAGATATCTATCAGGCTTTCTGGAAAAATGAATAGTTCAGATACTCTGATGGAACTTGCAGTGAAGTGTTCGATAAACAACAAAACCAATTGATTGAGTGAATTCATAGACAGTTAAATTTAGAACTAAATATTGATGTGAATTATGTTCACAAATAATTGATAGGATGTAGAAATTTACACTAATTTTTAAAGGGGAAGAGGCACATTCTATATTAGTGTAGGGTCACCTTTCAAAGTTGAGAGTACCACATGTCTGTCTTTGGTTCATTGATTGATTCATTCACAGTCACTTCCTGGACAGCAAGGACACACAACGCATGTGAAAGTGCATCCAAGACATCACCAACCATAAAACTACACCATCTGCCTGTGCTGGTGATCCCTCCCTCCCAGATGCACTGAATAACTTCTATGTGCATTTGAGGCGAAAAATGATATTGCAGCAAAGAAGACTGCCTCTCCTCCTAATGACCAGGTGCTGTGTTCTTGCAGCGGCCAATGTGAAAGGAGAGCTAAGCAAGGTCAACCCACAGAAAGCTGATGGACTGGACTTTGAGAGGCTCGTTATGGGGCACATCAAGATCTTGCTGTCCCCATCACTAGATCTTCTGCAGTTCACCTACAGACCCAACCACTCTACGAATGATGCCATCGCCACTGCCCTCCATCTAGCCCTCACCCACCTGGAAAAAAGGAGTTGTATGTTTGAATGCTGTTTATTGACTTCAGCTTGGCATTCAATACAATCATACCTGATAAGGAAGTTGAGCCTGCTGGATCTAAACACCTCCCTCTGCAATTGGATCTTTGACTTCCTGTCGGAGAGATCTCAGGCAGTCCAGATCAGTAATTGCAACTCCAAGACCATCATATTGAGCACGGGGGTCCCTCGGGCTGTGCACGGAGTCCTCTGCTGGTCACTCTGCTAACCCATTGCTGTGCAGCTAAACACAGCTCGAACCACATCATCAAGTTCGCTGACGATACAGAATGACGAGTCAGTGTAGAGAGATGAAGTGCAGTCACTAACGGACTGGCGCAGAGCCAACAACCTGTATTTGAACATTAAAATAAACAAAAGAGATAACTGTTGACCTCAAGAAGGCTTGGGAGACCACGTTGCACTAACCATTGTCGTCTCCACTGTTGAGATTGTCAAGGGTATCAAGATCCTTGGTGTTCACTTGGTGGAGAATCTCACCTGGGCCCTTATTACAAACTCCATAGCCAAGAAAGCCCAGCAGCGCCTCTTCTTCCTGCAAAGGCTGAGGAAAGTTCATCTCCCGTCCTCCAACCTCACCACATTCTTCAGAGGATTTACCGAGAGCATCCTGTGCAACTGCATCACCACCTGGTTTTGAGCATGTGCTTCCTTAAACCGCAAGACCATGCAGAGGATAGCAAAGTGAGCAGGAAAGATCACTGGGGGCTCTCTTCCTACCATGAAGGATGTCTACAACACTTGATGCAGATGAAAGGCAATAAACATTGTGAAGGTCTTCACACACCCCTCATGTAAACTGTTCTCCCTTCTGCCATCTGGCAGGAGCTACTGCAGCACTCAGGCCCTTACGCCCAGATTGGGCTACAGCATTTTCCCCCAAGCCATCAGACTCCTGAATTCCCAGAGCATTTGTGGATACTGTATCGTGGGCTTTTACTGTATATGTCTTAATATTTTTATATTAACTTCTATTCAACATATTTTAACTTCTATTCTAACATATTTTTGTAAATATGCTCCGTGGTCCTGGAGAAATGCTATTTAGTCTTTACCGTGTGAGCATGGTATGAATGATAAATAAAAGTGACTTGACTTTGTTAGTTGAGCCTTCAGCAAAGGTTATTTTCTTAAAAGCTCTACCTGTTATTTTCCTTTCCAAGCAACAACACAGGAACCATGACTAAATGACCAGCTTTCAAGTGGCCAGGCTGTGTGAAAGAACCTATACAACTCTCAAAGACCTTGCAAGAAATTGGCCGATGAGTTAAGAACTGTTAACATCTTTTAAAATCTTTTTAAAATAAAAATAAATTGCATGTTAAATATTAATACATTATTAAAAACATAAGTAAAATTAAGTTGAATTTATCTTTCCTGTCTCAATTTCTAGTATTGCGACTATTTCCCTTAGTCATTTTAACCCTTACGTCCAGGTTAGAAATGTTTATTCACATAAATGAGAGTTGATCCGATACCCAGACCTGTAGATGCAGGACCACAGAAGTAGGGGTTAATGCCCAGGAATTTCTGTACAATGAACCTCAGCTGTTGAACTCCACATAGAGTGGAGTGACAGATGTTTCATCATTAAATCTGTTTTGGATTTGGCAGGGCCATGTATGTCCAGCATGTGTTTTTAGTGAACAGCTGGCACCAGCTTGATTTGTCCAATTACAGTTACACACATTTTGTGTTTTGTTACAATCTGAGGTGACCATTTATTGGTGAAACTTTAAGTACCCCTTACCACCATTTCTGATTTGCTTTTGAAAATAATATGATAATGGCAGAAAGAAAATTTGAGAAACCTAGGATGGAAAACAGAATGCCTTATGATTCTACAGGTTGGAATTCATCATTTAAAATAGTGAACAAGGGATGTACAAATATTACCACTGTAGTGTGTGCTCTACTGTGAAATGTGGAAAGATCACACACATACACACACAAGGAGTGTGTGTGTGTGTGTGTGTGTGTGTGTGTGTGTGTGTGTGTGTGTGTGTGTGTGTGTGTGTGTGTGTGTGACCTTTCCCCGCTGCTGACGACAGGAATGATGTCATGGCAGCACTGATCTCCGATGGGGCAGTGTTCCCACCGCTGCTCGTTGTTTCCCACTGTGCAGGTGATCACCTGGGATGAAGCTCATTGCTCCCCCCCCCCCCAGCGCAGTCTCTGTGTTAGTCTGCCATTTTGTGTATCGGGCCCCATCACAGATAGTGGGCCACTACAGTACTCTATTAAAATTGGCACAATATTATACATTGCAATGCATTCAATTTGAAGCAAGAGCAGGGATGTTAAATGATTTATGAGGTGTACCATATCGTTTGTGAAGATTTGGCATTCATACATCAGCACATCTACGGCAAAACTGGCCCATGCTGTCATGGTGCTGGTGATTTATTTATCTTTACATCTTTATTAGGCTTTTTGAAGTAACCCGTTTCATAACCCTGCAAGCTTTGCAATGCAGTTTAACGTCTTTGAGGAGCAATTTGGTGATTGATTACGAAACTATCTGATCTAAATCTTCATCAGTAATGCGATAACCCTGAATAAGCATTGTTACATGTTAGCTGTAGTGTATGAAACTGCTCCTTGGGTTGTCACCTTGATGAGGTGGAGAAACTTGTGTGGTCCTGTGATCCTGAGAGTGATACCATCTGGACCTATGGCTCCATGGCGGTAAGGTCAAGGGTGAGGTTCCTGACAAAGAACAATCCAACCAAGACCTCAACGGTGGAACAGGTGGATGAAGTTACTTGGAACTCATTGGCAGTGATGGTGGACAAAGGCTACAACAAATCCATCAGTCATGGTTTTCATGCCATTGGAACTAGTTGACAGATTTGTGAAGTATCGTGTGCTTCTTGGAGTGCAACATTAAGTACATTTTAAACAAATCCATGCACAGGTGTCTACACTCTGTGGGCCATTTCCTCAAGTCTTTCAACTGTCAGGGGAGGGTGATGGGAGCAGGCAATGTGATGACTGGAAGCTCCTCACCAAGAACCAGGATGAAAGTGGTGAATACTTGACTCAGTTGCTCAAATTTTGGACAGAAGCAGGACAATTGTTCAGCAATAGTATTCATATCTGAGCTGTCATATTTCGGATCCCTCTGCTCACCCTGAACTGGGAGGGAGCTAGAAAAGGTGCCCTAAAAATAGTCTGCTTCACCCCTATCCTGTCTGGAAAGCCATTTCCAGAGGGATCACCATCATGTTGTCGAAAAACATCGAAAAGTGAAACTATGAAATCTTGAACCTGGAATATACAAACTCTGATGGATAACCCAAACTCAGACCAACCAGAGAAGAGAACTGCCCAGGGAACTCCAAAAATTCAACTTTGACATTGTTGCTCTGAGTGAGACTCATAGAGCTGAAGAAGGGCAACTGAGGGAAGAGAAAGGTCAATATACCTTTTACTGGAAAGGTGTTGATCCTGAACATGACCTACCATGCACAAAGCCATGCTGACTGTCCTTAATCAGCCCATGGCTGTCTAAATGCCTATATATCCTACCTCTCCAAACTTCTTCCAATATTTTCCTACTACTGACATTCGGCTCGCTGGACTATAGTTACCTTGTATATTTTTAAACAATGAGACAACATGAGTTACTCTCCAATCTTCTGGCACCTCACTTGTGGCTAAGGACATTTTGAATATATCTGTCAGAGCCCCTTCAATTTCAACACTTGTCTCCCTCAAGGTCCGAGGGGATATCATATCCATCACAGGGGATTCATATCCAGCCCAGGGATTTATCTATCTTTATTTGCTGTAAGGCAGCGATCACCTCCTCCTCCTCCTTAATCTACATATGTTCCATGACACTTCTGTTTCTTACCCTCCCTTCCTTATGTACTATGACAGATTCCTGAGTAAATACTAATGCAAAAAAAACTCAAGATGTCCCCCATTTTGTGAAGCTCCACACATAGATCACCCGTCTGATCCTCTAGCAGACCAATTTTATCCCTTGCTATCCTTTTACTCTTAATATACTTGTAGAAACCCTTCATGTTTACCTTCACATTATCTGCCAAAGCAACTTCATGTCTTCTTTTTGCCTTCCTGATTTCCTTCTTCAGTATTTCCTTGCTTTTTCTGCATTCTTCAAGTACCTCTTTGGCTTGGCTTCGCGGACGAAGATTTATGGAGGGGGTAAAAGTCCACGCCAGCTGCAGGCTCGTTTGTGGCTGACAAGTCCGATGCGGGACAGGCAGACACGGTTGCAGCGGCTGCAGGGGAAAATTGGTTGGTTGGGGTTGGGTGTTGGGTTTTTCCTCCTTTGCCTTTTGTCTTCTTCAAAGGAGGTTGCTGCCCGCCAAACTGTGAGGCGCCAAGATGCACGGTTTGAGGCGATATCAGCCCACTGGCGGTGGTCAATGTGGCAGGCACCAAGAGATTTCTTTAGGCAGTCCTTGTACCTTTTCTTTGGTGCACCTTTGTCGCGGTGGCCAGTGGAGAGCTCGCCATATAACACGATCTTGGGAAGGCGATGGTCCTCCAATCTGGCGACGTGACCCACCCAGCGCAGCTGGATCTTCAGCAGCGTGGACTCGATGCTGTCGACCTCTGCCATCTCGAGTACTTCAACGTTAGGGATGAAAGCGCTCCAATGGATGTTGAGGATGGAGCGGAGACAACGCTGGTGGAAGCGTTCTAGGAGCCGTAGGTGATGCCAGTAGAGGACCCATGATTCGGAGCCGAACAGGAGTGTGGGTATGACAACGGCTCTGTATACGCTTAGCTTTGTGAGGTTTTTCAGTTGGTTGTTTTTCCAGACTTTTTTGTGTAGTCTTCCAAAGGCGCTATTTGCCTTGGCAAGTCTGTTGTCTGTCTCATTGTCGATCCTTGCATCTGATGAAATGGTGCAGCCGAGATAGGTAAACTGGTTGACCGTTTTGAGTTTTGTGTGCCCGATGGAAATGTGGGGGGGCTGGTAGTCATGGTGGGGAGCTGGCTGATGGAGGACCTCAGTTTTCTTCAGGCTGACTTCCAGGCCAAACATTTTGGCAGTTTCCGCAAAGTACCTCATGAGCTCCTTGTTGCCTATACCTGCTATATACCTCCCTTTTCTTCTTAACCAGATCGCCAATATCCCTTGAAATCCAGGGTTCCCTATGCCTGCAATCCTGACAGGGACTTGCCAACTCTGCACTCTCAAAATTTTGCCTTTGAAGGCCTTCCACTTACTGAACACATCCTTGCCAGAAAACAACATATCCCAATCCACTCTTCCTAGATCCTTTCTCATTTCCACAACATTTGCCTTCTTCCAATTTAGAATCCCCACATGAGGACCAGACTTATCCTTTTCCATAATTAACGTGAAGCTAATGACATTATGGTCACTGGATCCAAAATGTTCACTTACACATACACCTGTCACCTCACCTGTCTTGTTCCCTAATACGAGATCAAATACTGCATCCTCTCTCCTTGGTACCTCTATATTTTGATTTACTTAATGACTATTGACCAGTAGCACTTCCATCAACAGTGATGAAGTGTTTTGAAAGCATGGTGTTGAAGTATATCAGTTCCTGTCTGAGCAGTGACATGGACACAATCCAGCTTGCCTATCAAACAAAAGGTCTACAGCAGGTGCCATTTCACTGGCTTTACAAAAAGATGCATTCATCAGGTTGCTCATTATCAACTACAGTTCGGTATTTGACACCATCATCTCTTGAAAATTGATTATCGAACTCCAAGGCCTGGGACTCAACATCCCACTGTGTCATTGGATCATAGATTTCTTCACCTCCAGACCACAATTAGTGAGGATTGGTAAGTACATCTGCTTCACAATCTCCATCAGTATCGGAGCACCTCAGGGCTGCGTTCTTAGTCCCCTGCTCTTCTCTCTTTACACCTATGACTATGGGGTTCAGTACGACAATAACATCATCTACAAATTTGCTCAGTATAAAGGAAGGGGATGATTCACCATACAGAAAGGAGATTGAAAACTTGGCTGAAGGATGCACCATCAACAAGCTTGCACTCAGTGTCACCAAAACTAAGGAGCTGATTGTTGACTTCAGGAAGGGAAAACCAGAGGTTTACAATCCAGTGATCATTGGGGGATCAGAGGTGGAGAGGGTGAGAAAATTTAATTTCTTGGGAGTCACTCTCTTGGAGGATCTTTCATGGACCCAATATTCTAATGGCATCTTGAAGAAACCACGTCAGTGCTTGTGGAGGTTTAGTATGACACCAGAAACCCTGGCAAATTTCTACAGCTGTGTGGTGGTAAGCGTGCTGACCGGCTGCACTTCTGAGCGTAAAGCCCACCAAAGGGTAGCGGACACAGCCCAGGACATTACAAGCAAAACCCTTCCCACTATTGAGAACATTTACAGAGAACGCTGCCATCTGAGAGCAGCAGCGATCATCAAGGATCCACCCACCCAGCCCATGCTCTGGTCTCGCAGCTGCCACCAGGAAAGAGGTATAGGTGCAACTACAAGACTACAATCATAGAGTATGCAGAACTTTTGTGTTTCACTGCAAGTTCTCCATCCATACTTGAACTTCCAAAATTAAAGCTTTACTTCTTTTAAAGCATAACTGATGACTACTCGTTGACTGATAAATCACAAGGAGATGTAAGTGATTTCATGAATTCAGGTCGTGTCTCTCTGCTTCTGATGGAGAGCAGTTTAAAGGCACACACATTAGTCAAAAGTAAAACTTTGACTGCACCTCTTGATAAGTGAAGGAAAAAATCTGTGAAAGCGATACCATTCTACCATGAAAACAGCCAAATCAATAAACAATGTGTAAATAGTATGATAACATGGCTGTTAAATGACTTTATAAAGTCATGATTGAAGAAGAAAGAAAAGGAACTGAATTTGAATGGGTGTAGCTGCAGACAGACAGATGCTTGTCCCAAATATCACACCACCCTGTTAGTCATTTGCCTTGGAGTTACATTGCTTAGCACTGAGTCACTTAGCAAATATAACTACACAAATTATGCCAGTCCATCAGAGGCGTAAAACTTTAAACTAGTTTAACAAGTCAGGAAATTAAATGATCAACTAGTATTCAAAGCCAAGCTTACACTGCCACAATGTCCCAAGGCTGAGACTGTACAAACGGGATTTCATTTGCCTCAATAGGTACTAAATTTCTTCCACTAAAACCAAAATTTGTTTTTTTAAATCTAAATTTTCCCAATCTGTTATGATATAAACCATCTTTGACTATAAATGTTCACAAGTTCCATGATCATATCCAAAATATATTTACTAATGTATTTTAAGGTTTAACGTTGAAAGTTAACAATGAAATACTTTAATGACTGATGGCGTTTGTATGGAAACTGCAAAAATTATGACATCATCACTGGGGGGGGGTGAACCCCACTGGGTGGCCCCATCAGAGGGGGTCTATAAAATTTTTGTGTAGTGTTTCAGCGGAAAATATTAATATTTTATAAAAATATCCCTGCAGTTAGTTATAACCACAAAAGCATTTTTTTTGTAAGACCAGCTTACATGTATAAATGCACCTACAAGGCTAAAACTCTCTACTAATGTACGTTTTGAACCTTCCAATGTGCTCCGGTCAGAACTGTCATTATTACCCAATTACAAAGATGCTTCGAATCACGGGGTTTCATCTGCGCACGCTGCAGTTTTCATTGTTGCTGGTGCTTTTATAGATGTTTTTGTCAAATTTTCGGGTGTCTTAGTATTTGTGATTTATGAGTTAAATTAGTGTAAAAAAACATTACTGTACGAAGGATTCTGCATGGTCGGGTATGGGAAGAGGTCCGGGAGGAGGGAGGGGAGGAGGTGGGGGTTGACACCATAAGTTATCACGCCAGGTGACACCAAACCTAGCCACTGACATCGTCTAATTCTTTTTTGGTATCATTGGAGTGAACTGGCAAATTCATGTCAGGTGACCTCTTTGGATACAAGATGACAACCTTCTGTAACAATTTTGTGGGTTCTCAAGTGACTAATGAGGAAAAGGTGGGTGCTGGTAGGAAGGGTTTATTGTGGGTAGATAGTTTGTGAGGTGGTAGGCTCCTCTGTCTCTTACGTGGGGCTTCTATGATCTCCCAAAAAAAGCCTTATATGTCTCATTCCTATCTTTTTTACTTCGTTATCAGAGGCCAGAGATTCCCAGGAGTCAGGGGAATGGTCACATCCTTGAAACTTTTAATATGTCTGCAACAGAGCTCATATTTAAATATTTCCCATTCGCTCAGAGAATTAGCTGGATTACTATAAGCTCTTTGCTAGAGATTACAGCCAGAAAGGTCGGGAAAAGAGTAGGGGCAATCATCCTTGGCACCTCATCATCTTCCAAACCTTGATTGCCTCAGACTCCACCATCCAATCATTGACTTGATTCCCCCAGACTCTGAACATGCCCAAACCCCTCAAGTGAGACCTGATGAAGATACTTGACGGAGGCTTCAGTTTTACATGACCAAGCCTTCAATAATCCTTGATCATTATCTGCTTCTGTGGTCACTTGAGAGGCTACCTGGTTTTGGATTTAAGTCCATTGATTCCCTGATATCACAGCATAAATGCAATGTTAAGTATCTAAGTACCTTTCCATTGCACTCAATAGCTTGGGCCCATGGTGTTACTGAGTATTGCTGAAGTGAATCCATATTAAAATGGTTGTTGCTTTAGCATTCCTCTAAATAATTTGTAAGCATGTATACTGCATAATTCCCAATTGACAGATGCTACACTATCATAGGGGTTGTTCAAAGAAGCAATGCCAGTAAGTTCCAGAAAAATAGAGCACCTGAAATAGGAGTAAAAATTAGTCAAAACCTCTCCATCAATCAATACAATTCTAGGTAACCTTTCATCTCTAATTTGCCATTTAATCCTACACATGTCATTTCCAAAAATATTCATCAATTTTTATTCCCAAAATATACAACTCATTGAGTGAAGAAATTCTTCAACTCCTATATTAAATGTCCCATCCCTTATTCTGTGATGTTGAATGGCAATACATATAATGAGGAAGAGTGATCCATGCAAGCTTGAGGCACCTACTTCTTCTGTCCCCACAGATGTAATTTAAGATGCACATTTTGTAGGGAAGTTAAACGAGTTGGAATGGGCACAGCACGCTCTCTGCCCGTTCCTGTTCTCATATGGGATTCAGAGACCTAGGCAGGTCAGAGGTTCCTAATTTGCACTTAAACAAGCTTGCAACTGTAACAGGCAAGCACATTAGCTGTTCATCAATGAGCTCTTTTAAAATTGGTACCAGACTGCGTGTTGGGATTAATGTTGGCAATAAGCCTCACCTCATTTTTAGACCATTTCCGCCATGCCATAGCCAATTTAGCCAATTTATAACCTGCTTAATAATCTGACAAGCCCACAGCTCTGCACCATCACCAACGTTTGTGATTTAATATTGCATCGACCAGCCAGAGATGATAAACATGAATGAACAAAATTAGGACAAAGTACAAGGCTATATCCTCTCATAGCCTCTTTTCAATGCCATAAAATCGGAAATGAAAGCTAAATGTTTTTTGAATGAATTTGCCATTGCAAAAGACTGTAATTGAAAACAGATTGCTGAGCTGAATGCATAACACCTGCGGATCTTCCCTTCGCTCCTCTGTATAATTTTACCCTTATGCACACTATTTCCTGACACAGCCATCTGAACCTGCAACTGCTATCATGTGTCTTAGCAAATAGAGGGGTTTGGTGCTTGAAAACTGATTACAGCCTCAAATATTTTCAACCAAAAATAGAAATGAACGGTTTCTTTGAAATCAGATTATCAATTAACCCAGACTCTCACAGCAAGTAGTGAGTATTATTGTTTGCTTTTGGCAGGCAAACGGAGTGATCCATTAAATCACAGAATGCAAAAGACCCTTGCTGTGGTAATTAAAAATAAGTTAGTTAAATAAATTTTAAAAATGAACATGACTTCAAGACTTCCGACTGTAGCTTCAATTATATACATAACCTTTCAACCTAGCATCTCTCATCCTCTGGTTAACATATACCTATTGCACAGGATGCAACAAAGTGCCTCAAGGGATTCTGAGTTTCAAAAGCATCTGTATTCATTTTTGTCATTATAATTGTTCATTCAGGCTGCATCAGTGCTACAGTCTACTCAGTAAACTGTACTTGTATTGTTGGCCCTGTACTTAAATCTGCAAAACAAATGAGGGCTGGCAATAGATGAAGCTTTAAAGTAAGGTAGAATATTGATAGTGAATCATCGTGCTCAATAGAGTGCTACTCAGAAACAGGGCATAACTTGGTGGTAGGGCCATCGAATTTCCATTGCACCCAAATGGTATGCACCAGATAGTCACAGCAGTGGCACGCCAATGAGGAGAAAAGTTATTTTAAAAATGGGACACTGAGGGACTCACGAAATTTATTTCCAAGGCAAGAGGAGCCTGAACCAATTCCCAGGAAGATAGCAGCCTATGGGTTCAATGTAGTTACCCCCAATTCATCTCTAATGACTTTGTTGTAGATGAGCTTAGAGCCTTACTGAATGGATCAGCTGTGCATGTCCCTTGTGGGCTCTCCTCAACTTATTCCCTGCATCCCTCACATTCCTTTCTCTTTGGCATTATCTAAGACAGCAGATTTGAGCAGGCAAGCAAAGGCTCAAACAGATAGGTGTCATTTAAAAAAAAACCCATGAACAAAATTATGAATCCATCTGATAATAACGCCATGCTAGACTTTGAAAGTGCTTGCATCTCAAAGCTCCATGTGCAATATATTGAAAAATTGGAATGATGATTTTATTCATTTTGGATATTATGGACAGTTGGATTCCAAAATTTTAATGTATCTAATAGCATTAATTTTTTGGATATTATTGTCTAATATTCATCATTTTGTACAGAAAATTAAAAGGCTGAGACTAATAATTGTTTCCAAATAACCTTTTAGTCCAGAAATATGCTGTCGTTCCTCCTATCATCTTTGAACAGAGATTATATAGGCGGCACAAAGTGACTTAATAAAGGTCAACATGATTATGAGAGGCATAGATAGGGTGGACAGCAAGCATTTTTTTCCCCAGGGTGAGACTAGCAAACACCAGAGGACATTTGTACAAAGTGAGGGTGGTGTGGGGGGCGAGGGGAAGGGTACAAAGTTTAGGGGAGATGTTAGCGGTATGTTTTTTTACACAGGGTAGTGGGCACTTGGAATGCATTGCCAGGGGTGGTGGTTGAGGCTGGTACAATAGAGACATTTAAAAGACTTAGACTGACACAAGGATACATAAAAATAGAGGATTATGGGTATATGGTAGGGAAAATTTAGTCTGTTGAGTTGGTTGCTTTCGGTTGGCAAAACATTGTGGGCTGAAAGGCCTGACCTGTGCTGTAATGTTCTCAGTTCTATGATCTTAAATTTTTTTTTCAAAACTTATGCTTCATTAGTTATCAAAGGGTTTATAGTTCCAGTAGTGATGCCCTCTGCTCTATCTCCACTAATTTATCCACTATAGTTCTTGAGACACACCTAATCAACCATTTCAGGTGTAAAACTTTCCAGTGGTAATATTAAGATATGAAATGGCAAATACTTTCCCAGTTTAGGCTCACATTTAGAATTCATATGTGGGTCTTCCAGTGTGATTGAAAAATATATTCATGTAATGTTTGGATCCAGAAATTCATTGGTCTTCCTCACAGCACAAGTGGCAGGTCAACATTCAAAGCAAGTACATTGCAATGAATTGATTCAGAAGTTTTACCATATTGTGGCTGCCATAACATTCTATCTGTGGTATCCCCAAATCTTTTATTATTACTAAATGTGGTTAAAGTATTCATGGTCCTAGAGCCTTGTCAGTCTGGTTAACTTGAACTAAAAATAGGCATGATTCTATGCATAAAACATTTGCAGGCAACATGTCTAGCCTATCACATATAATGTTGTGTAATCGCATGTTATACAGCTGGATTTCCTTACAAAAGTATGTATTTTTTCCACTTGTGGTTCCCAAGATGACATCTGACTTTGCTTAGATCCATATACAATTGTGTCTATTGCTGTTAAGTGACTAGAAAGTGAAAATAAGTGGACTTTATATATACTGTACTTTCTTCTGTCATCTCAATTCTTTCAACTATTGATTCCCATGTTAAATATTTTCCAAGCCAGATTATCAATGTTTGCAATCCAAGCATAATTCACAATATCCAGCGTGGACTCTCAGTGTATTTTCAGTTCCATGAAAGCCAGAAAGGTGCTATGTATAGAATATATTCTTAGGGTGGAAAATAATTCTATATATTTTACACTATGTGGCTATGGTATGGACTGCAGGACAGAGGACTGCAGGATAAACTAAACTCAGCCAAACAGAAAATTGATGAAAATTGATCTTGGGGCATTCATTCTGATTAAAAGTTTAAATAAATTTACTGGAATAACTACCCCTAATGAAGAAAATACTGCTTAGTTAGAAGCAACATGCATTAAGTATTTGCTTGATATATGGTCATTCCTATGGGATTTTGGGATTTGATTGATGCTTAATTATGTCTAGTAATCTGCTGACCACCCAGCAGCTTTCTCTGCAGAGCTACAAACTGTGAGGTAGGATTTAAGAGCCCTGTACCCTTCCCTCTTTGTCAAACCTTTGAGGATCCCAAATTATATGCCTGATCAACACTCTTCTGAACCCAGATCAACTAATCTGTCAGCTCACCTGACTACTTCCACCATGGTCACCCCCTTCCTCACTCCCTGATCATCATTCAAATCTCATGATCTATGACTCCCTGAGCACCAATCCTGGTGTCTGGGTCACATTAACTCCCTGCCCCCCCCACCTCCCCACCAAACCCTGCCACCTGATACCATGATCCTCCAAAACCTTTGTACTGAAATGACAGGGCAACAAGAGAACTTGCTGGAGCTCTCCAGTGCTTACAGTATTTTCTGATCTTGTTTTGGATTTCCAACGTGTCTCATCCTTTGCACTGATGGTACTAGATATTCAACATATTAACCCTGTAACAATGATGGTAAGATTGCAGCTTTAATATGCCTTTGTTCTGTATGTAACATGACTAGTCCCATTGTGTTACAATAATGTGTTCAGCTTTCTGGTGATATTCAGGTGAATTCCATTGTTTATTGTCATGTGCACAAAGACATGGTGAAAGGCTTGGCTTTGCGTGTAATGCAGGCATTTTGCAAATGGTGTCCTCGTTTCAGTGCCATTTTGGATTTACTCAAGAAAAGTTACAGACAACCACCACAGGTAATAAGATTAGTTATTTCAATGGTAACATTTAACTTTAACACAACAGGACAAATCAAATTTAAAATTGCTCTCAATCTAGAATTGATGTAAAATATCCAAAACTGTACAATGTTTGATGTCCAGCATCCAGTATTTTAATGGGTGGTGTGTCCAGAAGTGTAATGATGTATCTTGTATTAGTTTCTTGTGATAATCAACTGAAATGATTTAGAAAAAAGAACAGGTAAAATATTACCCTGCTTTGAGTTGCAAAAGTAGTAAACCAAGATTGTGAAAGGACATTAATGAGTTAATGTGACGATTGAATAAATGAGGTAATTACATTAACGTTCAAGTTAACAATTTCTCTAAAAATACTCAATTTCTAAAAAGGCGGTTTGGGTTGGGCCATAAGGCTGACCTTGCCACATAATTTTCAGGTCCTGAGTGTGAATCATTGTTGGTGAAATGATCTGGCAGGAGGAAGTTTAATGACTCATACATAATTACTCATCTTTGGAAGAGTTATAATTTAGACATATAGCACAGTAACAGGCCATTTTAGCCCACAAGTCTGTCCCGCACTCTTTATACCCAATTAATTTACGTGCCTGGTTGTTTTGAATGGTGGGAGGAAATTGGAGCGCCCAGGGAAAATCCATGCAGACATGGGGAGAACGTACAAACTCCTTGTAGACAGCTTGGGATTCGAACCCTGGTCCTGATTGCTGGCATTGTAAAAGTCTACTGCTATGCCAACCATGAAAGCACATGGGGAATATTGTTGTGGGTCAAAGACAGTTGCCTTGATGGCCACACAAAGCTGTTTGCCCCAGAAATAATTTATCTATTGATGGATAGATAAAAGGACAATTTATTTTGTAGAATTAAGGGTCTTTCTCGTTTAGATTGGTGTTGATTAAAATATTAACTTCACTAATTAATTAACCAAAATATTAATACATAAATACAAATTGGTTAATGCTTACTCTTGGACTGTTTCAAACAACTAAAAACAGTGAGGGGGGCATAGGATGTGTGTTGCCTGCGCAATAACAGCCAAGCTGAAATTCCATTAACCCTGGCCAAGGACAGCGAGAGGCTCTTAAATTTGTGTTGCCTGGTAACAACAACATCCTGGCTGATAATTTCTAACAGTCCTGTTTCTCTCTAGAGTCATGTGATTTACAGGAATTAGGGGAATTGCAACTGCAAAAATACCTGAGAGGAGGGGGACACATCCGTGTGACTGGTCCACATTATATTACATCATGTAAATGGACATTGCATAGGTTAATGCTGATGGGATAATGTTTGCTGCCTTGAGATGACCGTTTTGAGATTGGTAATGTCAGATAGCATTAGAGATGTCTTTGTATGTTTGGGGTAGCTACTTGATCCTCTACTGACGTGAGTGACCTCCCAAAGGCCGTTGCATCAAATAAAGGGAATTGTCCAAGTCCTTCATTCCTAAGGAGAGTAAACTGTTGATTAGGACCTCACCCCAAAACCTGGAATGAGGATCGACACCGATCCTCCAACCCTTTCTGTTAGTATATAGTGGTCAAAGAATATGTTCATTTTCAATCACAGCAGATTGTAAGGTGGCTACATCCCCTTGTTCTTGGCGAAATCTGCAGTGCTGTAAATCTGAGCAACAGCTGCAGAAATGTAGGAAGAAAAAAAAATCAGGGAGCATACCCTCTTAAATAAATATTATCTAACTAGCTGATTTTGCAGACCTTTCTAACCCACAAGCAGGATATGATTCTGATGTGAATGGCAGTACAGCATATTGTGGTTTTTAAACTGCTGATGTCCTTCAAAAAAATGAATGGTTCCGCTGAACAATATTATAATACTGGATTATTCTAATACTCCAAATATTAATTTCCAAAGTAGTTCCAACATGAAAGCACCTTTTTCAATTATAGTTCTGTAGAGATGGAATCCCCTTGAATCTCTGATGCTACAGTGTGGTCCTAATGTAGTTCAGATTAAGCAGCCATCTGAGTAGACCATTGTAATTAGATTTATGGGAAAGATTCCCCACATAAGTCAAAGGCTTTGACTCTTAGTGCTTCTAATTTGATTGACAAGAAAAGTATAGAGAATGCTGCTCCCATCTTTCCCAGTGATAATAGAGTTTTGAATTCTGAGTGATATATTTCTGTCCCTTCATCCTCATGCTCTGAATATGTCAGCCATAATTTATCTTCTTTCTAAAACGGAGAGCTGAACGTTAAAAGGGTAGGACATTTTTTTGTTCTCAGCTCTCGTTGGAGATACTACAACTGAAACAACTCATGTTTATATGACACATTTAACAGGATAAAGTATCACCATAATTCCCCAGAACGTTGTCAAAAAAAATTCGATAACAAGAGAACTTTAGTACAGTGGTTCTCAACCTTTTTCTTTCCACTCACATACCACTTTAAATATTCCCTATGTCATAGGTGCTCTGTGATTAGTAAGGGATTGCTTAAGGTGGTATGTGGGTGGAAAGAAAAAGTTTGAAAACTACTGTTTTAATTGTACCTAATTGACTCGTTATATGCACTGTTTCATGACTCCAAAGGAAACGGGCCAATGACAATTTTTCTCAAGCAAAATATTTCAGTAACAATTGGGTCTAGAGCAGTGATTTTCAATCTTCCCTTCCAACTCACATATCACCTTAAGCAATCCCTTACTAATCACAGAGCACTGATGGCATAGGGATTACTTAAAGTGGTATGTGAGTGGAAAGAAAAAAGGCTGAGAACCACTGCATTAGAAGTTACAACCATTCACCAAAAGCCTGATTAAATACATAGATTTTAAAGTACATCTTTAAAGGAGGAGAGTGATGCAAGGACAATGAGATTTAGGGAAGGAACTCTTAAATTTGGGGATTGGAAGTTGATGGTTAGATCATGAACAGCAGAATGGTTACATTTGAAATTATGCAAGAATTTTGGGAAATGGAGAGCAAATAAATCATTGCAGTTATATGGGGGGGGGGGATGATTTTTAAAAAAGGGGAGAATTTTAATATTGTAGTTTCTTTCTAAGTTTGATTAATAAAATGTTTTGATCTGACGATAGGTCTGTTGAGGCCTTTCAAAGGACAAAGAAGAAGAATTTCCCACAGAGTTCCCATCTGCCATGACCCCTTCAGCTACAGTGAATGATTGAAATATCCAATCAGAATTTGCTGACAATTGGGGTCATATTCTGGAAGACCAGACATCTGCTTATATACTTCAGGGACAATTGTTTTTCTTTCTACAGTTTCAGGGATTTTGTTTCAGTGGAAGGAAAATGTTACAGTGGAAGGAAAAGTGGCATTCATTTGGACTTTGTGGAAGGCAATCTGAAAAGGAAGATGGAAGCTCAAACCAATTTTATTCCAGATCGCGCAAATAAAAAGAATTTGTCGGACATGGAAACCTACGGAATTCTCAAATATTTCACAGCCACTGAAGCAGTGATGGAAATGTCAGGAAAACTAGCCTATAATTTTGATTACAAGATGTCTTATCCTGTTGACGATTTACTGCACCTACCATGGAGTAAAAAGTTCTTTTTTTCTAATGTTCTCACTCTACTGCTCCCAAGCCCCTTTCACACCGCCAACCCTCCTAGGAAGAGGGTAAACTTACCAGGCATGCTGCACCCGGGGAGCCTTTCCCACTTTCCCTGGTTCATCGGGAACCTGGGATTTTAAGTGATAATAGAGATTTGCCTCCAGAAATGACATCATAAGTGATGTATTATATACAGTACTTTATCAGCCCCGCCGACTGCACAATGATATTTCACAGTGTGGCCAGCCACACTCTGACAGCCCTGCCAACTGCACAATTATATTTCACAGCACGGCAGGAGCGCTGTGAAATATAACTGTGCAGTTGGCAGAATTGTCAGAGCACGGCCGCTGGGGCTGTCAGAGTGTGGCCGGCTGTGTTGTGAAATATAATTGCCAGACTGATTGCACACAGGTACTAATGTCACAAATGGTCCACGGTAAGCTGAGTAGACCATTCACACCACCACAAAGTGATAACGAGTTAACTTGGCCGGGCTCTGACACTTGCCCCCACCAAGTGTCAGAATCTAGTTGATTTTTACTCGCCCTGCCTAGTTGGGATCTTTCACACCGCCAGATTACCCACTATGGACCTACTAAATTGGCCGGTTCAACCCATATGAACTTAGCAGTGTGAAAGGGGGTAATTTAATTGACTCTCTGACTGATAACATTGGTGCCACATTCTTCTACCCCCCCATTTACAAATCTCTTGAAGACCTTGGAATTCAAGTTCCTTGTACTCAACCTCAATCCCCTCAGAGCCAGCTTCAATGAAAAATATCTTGGACTATGAGAATGTGAAATGCATCAAGCTTTGCGACACACGATTGTTCTGGTAGTGGGCTCACAAACAAAGCCATCATTACCATCTGCCACTCGGATTATCTGAACTCTACTTAAGGTTCACAAGTCTTTCTTGGTTATAGTTTCCACGAGATTGGATTGTTTGCAATTTTGTCCTATCTAAATATATGCAGATAGTTGTTGCTGTTACAGAGCCGATTTCTTAATACATTGTGATATTTATCTTCACAGCTTCTTGAGAAAAGTGTTAATTCTTTTAAATAGTTATTAGTTATTGTCATGTGTATAGAGGTACAGTGAAAAGTTCAGTTTGGGAGCCATACAGGCAGCTTGCAAAAAGTCACCACACACTGGCACCATTTTGGATTCTCCATTACATAATCAATGGTTCTGCCATGATGAGAGCACAGTTCCCTGGTGTAGATATCAAAGACGACTTATCCTGGAGCCACAAAACTTCCTCATTAGTTTGTAAGGCACAGCAGTACCTACACTTCCTAAGGAGGATGAGAAGGACAGGGCTACTGGCCCTCATCTTGTCCACCTTCTGCAGGAGCATATTTGAGAGTGTCCTGTCTGGGTGTATCATTACGTGGTGTGGCAACTGCAAAGCATCGAACCAAGTCAATGCAGAAAATGGTTAAAATGCCTGAGAAGATCGCTGGGACCTCCCTTTCCTCGATTGATGACATTAACATGGAGTGCTGATTAAATAGGGCTCAAAGAATTATTGAGGATCCTTTCCATCCAGCACACAGTATCTTTGACCCACTACCATCAAAAGGAGGTACAGGAGCAACAAAATCAGGACTGCCAGGCTGGGAAATTGCTTCTTCCCGCAGGCTGTAAGATTGGTGAACAGTATCCTGTAACTGAGTAAATCATTCCAACATTTTAAATTATATCTTCATTTATATATGTGATTATTATATTATTATGTACTGTGCATTGTGTGTGTACCATGGTCTGGAGAAACGATGGTTTCGTCCAGTTGTATAGGTACAGTTAAATGAGAATAAACTTGATCTTGAACAAAAAATTACCGAAAAACAATGACCATGGTAATATTTAACTTCAGCATTAGCATTAATATTAACGTAATATCCAAATCAAATGTAAAATTTATATAAAAAATGCCAACGCCTCCCCAGTGGAAAACCAGCACAACAATCGCTCCAGACATAGTGCAGCCTCCATTCTAGTCTACTCTCTCCTGGTCATCAGCTATTCCTGTTCATACTGACCTGCACCACTAAAGCCACTCCTCTTGGTCTCTGTTCAATGCCTAGTAGATAGGAAGAGATGGCACTGGTGTCCATAGTGGAGTTGCAGTCAGGCCCACAAGACTCTATCAGTCAGGTCACAGGTTCACGTGGGAATGACAGAGAGCCTGTTTGACTCAATTATTGCCATCTCCATCTCTCGAAATCAACCTTTCCCTCCCTTGGCCAGACCACTCCCTTTCCCACCCACCCCACCACCCACCCACCACCCCCCCACCACCCCGCCACTTTGCCTGACCCTGCACATTGCTGAATAACCACCTCCACTCACCTAATGGCAAGGAAATGAAATATCACTGTTCAGTCTTAATTTGTTATCTCTATCTGCTGGCTCTCATTTTATATTACTTTGCTACTTAACAACTATCATCCATGCTGCTTCTATCATTCTCCAATTGTTCAAGTTGAAAGCACAAATATCCAACTTAAATACTAGAATTTAATTTTTGCATGTCTGTGAATGTTTAAGTGGCAATTGCTTAAAGACAATATAAAATTCATAACGTTCTGATTCATGTGAAAGTCTTAAGGGATTAACTTGTTAACCCTGCACAATTGGGAGGCCAAGTTAAAAAATATATATAAAACCTTGTCCGGATTGCTTTGGCCAGACAAACTGAATTTGCCATCCCTCCATCTCTTTGTACATCAATATATCACATCCAACAGGAAATGAAAATCAGCTAGGCTATTTCCTAAGGTCATAGATGCCTGGCTTTGTGTGAAATAGTGTTAGCTAGATACAACAGATGATATAGAGCATTATTAGAGTCTTAGAGGGAGCTATATAGTGTGAAACAAGCCCTTTTGGTAACCTGTCTATGCCGATAAATTTGCCTATCTGAGCTCGTCCTTTATCGTGAAAAGCGTGAGAGACGCTGATATCATTGTACTGGAGGAACTCAGCAGGTGGAACAAGATCTCTGGGGGTGGGGGGTGGGGGAAGGAGGGGAAAGAAAAGCTACTGAGTTCCTGAAGCAGATTTTTTTTGCTCCCTCTAAACATTCCCTATCCTCCATAAATGTCTACGCCAGCCTTAGTTATCCTGCGCCTGTCACACTTTTATCACTCAAGGATTTGTTGGGCTTTGCAAATCCACTTGACACTGAATGCAAAAAGTACTTTGAAGAAGTCTGTTAAAGTTCCATGAAGTTGACTTCATCACAAAGCAAGACTAGTACATAGTGTTTGCTTTGACACTGGTACAAGTCTTGCTCTGCCTGCAGTTGGCAGTGGAGATTTTAAATAGCCTGGAGCTGATTGAAAGCCAGTTACCTTTACTTCACCAGCAGAGCAAAAAGTGCCCTTCAGTTTGTGGATATTTGCTAACAGAACCAGAATGAGCAGAAGGATAACAAATTTTCTGGATTATAGTCCAAACGTTTGGACCAGCAAATCCAGAAGACACGATTCTATTCTTGCTATCACAATTTGATTTTTTTTTTAGAATCAGAACTTACAGTCATGGACATGTCTCGAAATTTGTTAATTTGCAGCAGGATGACAGTGCAACTATTGCTATATATTACATTTCAAAAATTAATAAATTAGTGCAAAAAGAAGAGAAAGTGAGATAGTGCATCATTCTCCATTCAGGAATTTGATGGCAGAGGGAAGAAGCTACTCTTGTGCCACTAGGTGCTCGTCTACAATCTCCTGTTTCTTTCTTCCTGATGGTAGCAGGGTAATTGACTGCATGGTGAGGGTCCTTGGGGATAGAGGCTGCTTTCTTAAGACACCAGCCCTTGTAGATGTCCTCACTGGAGTGAAGTCCCGGTACCGGTGATGTCGCTGGCCGAGTTAACAACTCTCTGGAGTTTTTTTTTCCTGTCCTGTACACTGGCACCTCCATACCAGACGGAGATGCAACCAGACAGAATGCCCTTCATGGTATACGCGTATAAATTTTCAAGAGTCTTTGGTGACATACCAGATCTCCTCAAACTCCTCGCAGAGTATACAGTAAAAAACAATTGCAATAAAAATGTGGTTATAGTGTATTTAGACTATTTTATGTAGCTGTTTACAAAAAGATATTATCCATTACTTGGATTATAAGGACATCCTTTATTGAAGGCAGTAGATGTCAAAAAGTGGCAGGCTCAAACTATGTATTAAACCCATACAATTGAAGAAACATGGTTCGGTACAACATGAAAACAGACTCTTCAGCCCAAACATACACCATATTACTGCATTGGTATTATTGACAATGACTACAGTCCTATTTTTGTTTCACTGAAGAGCTTTTGACCACCAGGTTATTGGAGTTTTACCTTGAGTCATTACCCAGTCTTGCCTGCATGTGGCTGAAGTTAATAATGTGGTTAACCTTAATTGCTTGCTTGAATGACTCAGCAACAAACTCCTTCATATTAAATTTTAAGGGAAAGACAATGGTCAAATAGATTTATGGATCACCGCTCAAGGGACGACCATTTGTCTTATTGGCCTGAATTGAAAGTAAACAGCTTGCTAGGTGGCACTTGCAGGCCAGGGTGCTCCTGACAACAATGCCTCAGTATTGGAATGCACTGGAGTCTGAGAGAAACACAAAAGTCTGCAGATGCTGTCATTATAGTTAAAAACAAACCAAAATGCCAGAGGAACTCACCTGGTCTTTCAGCATCCATAGGAGTCAAAGATCTTGGAGAGTGAACACTCTGTCCTCAGTAGAGGCCTCACCTTTGTCCCACTTTGCCCATACTTCAACAGGTTCTGCACTCTCCATGATGCTGAACTCTTCTTCTGTTGGTTCCATCTCTGTGCCTACTTCCACAACCATGATTCTCAATCCCATCCCTACAGATCCCTTCTCCCGCTTTAAACTTTCATCCTCCTAGACATCAAGTTCCAGTCTTTTGCCTGCTTTGGACCTCTATATTTCTAACTACCATTGTGACATCAACCATATAGTTTTCATAGCTCCCTTCACTCACTCCAATCTCACCCCCTCAGAGTATCTGGCCGTCCACTCTCTCTGCACTAATCCGAACTATCTCCATCAAACCTGCAGACAAGGGTGGCACTGTTGTGGTCTGGCACATTGACCTCTCTCTGGTCAAAGCCAGATGACAACTGTTATGGACCTGGTCAGCTTTATTTTCGGACCAGGGACAAGACTGAATATGCAGCCGGAGAGAGGGGAGTGTGTACTGTGGGAAGTGCTGAATGAAGTAGCATGCTGAGAAAGCGAGTAGCTGCTTGGAGCTTGAGAGCAATGTGCTGAGATAATTGACAGCTGTCAGGAGTGTAAGAGCCCCACCATGAAGCCGATGGACTTGAGGAAAGTGCGTCTGTTGTTGTCAACCCCTCTCTGCCAATCAGGAGAGCTTAAGGCACACACTGGGGCAGTTGAAGAGCCTTCTTCTTTGGCTTGGCTTCGCGGACGAAGATTTATGGAGGGGGTAAAAGTCCACGTCAGCTGCAGGCTCGTTTGTGGCTGACAAGTCCGATGCGGGACAGGCAGACACGGTTGCAGCGGCTGCAGGGGAAAATTGGTTGGTTGGGGTTGGGTGTTGGGTTTTTCCTCCTTTGCCTTTTGTCAGTGAGGTGGGCTCGACGGTCTTCTTCAAAGGAGGTTGCTGCCCGCCAAACTGTGAGGCGCCAAGATGCACGGTTTGAGGCGATATCAGCCCACTGGCGGTGGTCAATGTGGCAGGCACCAAGAGATTTCTTTAGGCAGTCCTTGTACCTTTTCTTTGGTGCACCTCTGTCACGGTGGCCAGTGGAGAGCTCGCCATATAACACGATCTTGGGAAGGCGATGGTCCTCCATTCTGGAGACGTGACCCACCCAGCGCAGCTGGATCTTCAGCAGCGTGGACTCGATGCTGTCGACCTCAGCCATCTCGAGTTCTTCGACGTTAGGGATGAAAGCGCTCCAATGGATGTTGAGGATGGAGAGGAGACAACGCTGGTGGAAGCGTTCTAGGAGCCGTAGGTGATGCCGGTAGAGGACCCATGATTCGGAGCCGAACAGGAGTGTGGGTATGACAACGGCTCTGTATATGCTTATCTTTGTGAGGTTTTTCAGTTGGTTGT
Organism: Narcine bancroftii; assembly: GCF_036971445.1. NCBI lineage: Eukaryota > Metazoa > Chordata > Chondrichthyes > Torpediniformes > Narcinidae > Narcine > Narcine bancroftii. The sequence continues at coordinate 119,665,953 of NC_091473.1, read as the reverse complement.
TTTTCCAGACTCTTTTGTGTAGTCTTCCAAAGGCGCTATTTGCCTTGGCGAGTCTGTTGTCTATCTCATTGTCGATCCTTGCATCTGATGAAATGGTGCAGCCGAGATAGGTAAACTGGTTGACCGTTTTGAGTTTTGTGTGCCCGATGGAGATGTGGGGGGGCTGGTAGTCATGTTGGGGAGCTGGCTAGCACACTGCGATTGAACAGTCAGTTCAGAGGTCAGTTAGTCGGATGGCGCTCTATGTGTGAGTGCTCACCCAGCAGCTTCAGTTAGAAGAAAGGAGACTGAGCTGCTTTGTTTGTGGGTGTCCTGCCAGCATTTGGTGACACTCTGACTCTGTGTGTGTGTGTGTGTGTGTGTGTGTGTGTGTGTGTGTGTGTGTGTGTGTGTGTGTGTGTGTGTGTGTGTGTGTGTGTGTGTGTGTGTGTGTGTGTGTGTGTGTGTGTGTGTGACCAACCTGTTCTTCTCCAGTCCCCTTTCAAGGGGAGGACTTCATGTGGCAGAAGTCACTTGGCAACCCTCAAAAAGTGCTTCAAAGATATTAGTGACTAGGAGGTCACTGCGTGAAAATTCCCTTGGTGAAGAAATTAAAGGAGGTCATTACCTTATTGGAAAACTCAGGAAAGTCCCTCATTTTCCCCTGCCAAGGTCATAAATCTGCAGTGAAAACAGTCATCTCTCTCCACATCCAACTAAAAGACCTGTGCGCAGCCAAGCTAAGAAATCCAAGCCTGAAGACCAAATTCTGTGGACTGTTCTTTTGACTAACGGACTTGATATTACTGACGAGGTTTTGTTTTGGGGAATTTTGGGTTTGGACTGTCATGGTCTGGGGTTTTTTCCACATACACGTTATGAATATCTGTTGTTGGTATATAGTTGCCATAAAGGCTTATGTTCGGGTGATATGTTTATTGAGTTAATTCTATTATTGACAATTTTGAGTTAAAATTAACCCATCATTTTATGCATCTCTCAATTTCAGACACCTCCTCTTACAAGACCCCACTAAAACTCATCAAATCACTGTATCCACACACCATCTCTGAACTCATCTCCTCCCTGGCACAGCCTCCAAACTTATTATTTCAGAACCCCACACAGCCTAGTTCTACCTCCTACCTAAGATCCACAAACCCAATTGTCCCGGCACACTCAGGATGTCTGAGTGCTCCTGCCCCACTGCTTACCTCAACTCTGTTTTGTTCTTCCTGGTCCAGATCCTCCCCATCTACATCTGGAACACTTCACACGCCCTCCATCATTTCAACAACTTCCAGTTCCCTCAACTCAATCACCTCATATTTACCAAGGACATCCAATCCCTATACACCTCCATCCCCCACACCGAAGGCCTCAAAGCCCTTTGTTTCTTTTTAGACAATAAACTCAACCAGTGCCCTACCCTATCACCCTCTTCCAGCTTGCAGAACTTGTCCTCATCCTCAATAATTTCTCCTTTGACTCATCCCACTTTTTCCAGGATGAAGCCACATGAGGCCCAGCAATGGCTGCCTTTTTGTTGGCTATGTGGAGCAATCCATGCAACAAGCCTACATAGGCAAGGCCCCTCAACTCTTCCTCTGCTACATTGATAATTGCTTTAGTGCTGCCTCATGAACTAAAGCATGAGCTCATTGACTACTTTGCTGCCAACTTCCACCCTGACCTCAAATTCACTTGGTCCATCTCTAACTACCCTCTCCCTTTCCTCAATCGGTTTGCTTCTATCTCAGGAAACAAACTCTTCACAGAACCTTCTGCAAACCACCAACTCCCACACCCTGTCCCCTGTAAGGATTCCATTCCACCCTTTCAATTCCTCTTTCTCCATCACATCTGCGCCCAGGATGAGGACTTCCATGCCAGATCATCAGAGATGTCCTCCTTCTTCAAACAACATGACTTTCCCTCTACCACCATCAACTCGGCCCTCACCTTCATTTCCTCCATTTCCCACACATCTATCCTGGCATTCTCCACCCCAAACTCAACATGATTCCTCTTGTCCTCATCTAACGCTCCACCAATGTCCGCATTCAGCACATCCTCCTCTGCCATTTCCTCCACCTACTATGTGATCCCACCACTAGACATATATGCCCCTCTCCACCTTCCACAGGGACTGCTCCCTTTATTACTCCACTGTCTGCTCCTCCTTTGCAACCAATTGTTCCCTTGGTACCTACCCCTATGACCATCGGAGATGTTCCACTTGTGCCCACATTTTCTCCCTCACCACCATATAGGGCCCCAAACAGTCCTTCCAAATGAAGCAACATTTCATTTGTGAATCTGCAGTGGTCATCTACTGATTCTGGTGATCCTCTTGTGGTCTCTTCTACATCAGAGAGACTAGGCACTGACGACTGGGATATTGCTTTGTTGAACACCTCATCTCTGTCCGCCGCAATAGCGTGGACCTCCCTGTGGCCACCCATTTCAATTCTCCATCCCATTCCCTTTCTGACATGTCTGTCTATGGTCTCTTGGACTGCCAGAGTGAGATCACCTGCAAATTGGAGGAACAACACCTCATCTTCTGACTGGGCACCCTCCAACTGGCTTCACCTGTCACCTTCACCCATCTCTGTCTCTCTCCCTTTTCCCTGTCTTCTTTCACACAGACATAATCAATTCTCACCTCTTTCCTTATCATATTGAATTAACACCTTCTGTTGGTTTTGGACTCCTCCCACAGTCAACACTGTCTGTATTCTGAGTTTTCCTGTTTTTTACTCAGTCTGCATATTCTTTTCTAATTCCTTGACTGGCTCAGGCCCAAAACATTGACAATATATCTTTGTCTCTTATGGACACTGAAAGACCACTGAGTTCCTTCAGCACTTTGGTGTGTTTTTAATGCTCTGGAGTCTGTTACTGGGGGCACCTGAACTTCCATTCTGCCACTGAACTCAGCAGGTAGTCGAGGGGCAAGCTGCTAACATGCTGAAGGATGGAATATACTTGTGGTTGAAAGTCTGAATTCTGATGTATTCTAGGCTTAATATTGAATGGCAATGCCTGCTTCTGTTTCAGCACTCTGAACTAGTGTGATGGCTGCTAAATATCAGTGGTCTTGGTATGTCATGTTCAGATCTCTGGCTGATTAATTGGGACCTTTTGCATGGAACTTAACTGAGGATAGACTTATCCACAATAATAATCCATGTGCCCCTGAATTGGTGGGGCCTTGGTAGGCTAATGGATTGGGTGGACCAGACATGAATCCAAATGGTGCCCAGAGGGGAACCAGGAATGACCAATATCTCAGGTTCAAAAAAGGACAATAGTAAATTTTGAGCTCCTTTCAAAGGGGGCATTTGATTCTCTTTTGCAAGGCATTTTGACACAGTCATGAGCAGAGATGGCTTCACTGTGACACATAAGAATGTCAAGCTTATAGTTATTTCTTCGCTGAGAAATGCAGAGTAAAGTTGGTGCAGGGCCAATAAGTTGAGTATTTCTATTATTCTGGTTCTTAATTTTTCTTCAGCTAAGACAGAATTTTTGGCCCAAAGTCTCACAGCTGTAGCAGGTATAAGGCTCAAATTTGAATGCTCAAATCGTTCTTAAATGTCAGTCTCTCCCCTGCCTATCAATAGCTCCATAAGATTAGCCTGCATGAGAACCACGCAAGAAAATGGAACACAGAATAGTACAGCTCTCCTTTACATCCAAATTCAGCAAAGATGAGTATCAAACCATTCTGAGATGCTGAAGGAAACCAGACTACTTTTCTAGAAGGAACTGAAGTCCCTAACATTGAGCTACTTTGATAACATTATCGTGTTTGCCTTCAGTAACTCCTTTCAACAGCCGAACTGCAGCAGTCCTTTTTGGGAGTTTTGGAATAAAGAAGTGAATAGCATGTGGTTAAAAATCACAAAGATTTATTTTAAATGCAACGATGACTAACCGAAATGGATAGTAAGCAGGAACATTTCCTGATTGTTTTGAAGAAATTGCCGCCCTCTCAGCGTGATTCACCAAATGATTGAACAGTCCATTCTTGCTTCTTTCAAAGGCCAAGAATTCCATTTGTGCTCCACCAACAAAACAATACAAAATGCTGAGAAAACTTACTTGAAATTGTTAAATCAACATGATCCTGGAATCAATTCTTTTCCTATGAAGAGTGCTTGAGGAAGTTGGTATTTTCTCATTGTGGTATAGAAGAATGAGCAGTGATTTCAACAGGATACAGAGTGACTGAGGGATTGACAGGATGGATGATGATCAGTCTGGAGAGTGTAAAACTATGGGGTATTGTCTTAGGAGAAAGAGTAATCAGGACTAGGATGAGAAGAAGTAAATGTTTACTTAGGGCCTTTTGCGTTTGTACTATTCTTTATACAGGTTGTAAATGCTCAGTCCTTGATGACATTCCAGATTGTTATTGCATGCTGAATAATGCAATGGAGAATTTGGTAAAATTAGAGTAGGTTGCATACATACATACATTTTAAAACAGATCTTATTTGAAATACTGAAGAATTCATATTCAGTGACTTTACAGAAACTATGGAGAATGCTATGCACATTTCACAAGTAGGTGCCAATTGAAATTTTGTCATAAAATGAATAGACCATTGTTTTGGACTGGAGACACTTTGGCTGTTTGCAAGTATCTTTCTTTCTTTGGCTTGGCTTCGCGGACGAAGATTTATGGAGGGGGTAAAAAGTCCACGTCAGCTGCAGGCTCGTTTGTGGCTGACCAGTCCGATGCGGGACAGGCAGACACGATTGCAGCGGTTGCAAGGGAAAATTGGTTGGTTGGGGTTGGGTGTTGGGTTTTTCCTCCTTTGCCTTTTGTCAGTGAGGTGGGCTCTGCAGTCTTCTTCAAAGGAGGCTGCTGCCCGCCAAACTGTGAGGCGCCAAGATGCACGGTTTGAGGCGTTATCAGCCCACTGGCGGTGGTCAATGTGGCAGGCACCAAGAGATTTCTTTAGGCAGTCCTTGTACCTTTTCTTTGGTGCACCTCTGTCACGGTGGCCAGTGGAGAGCTCGCCATATAATACGATCTTGGGAAGGCGATGGTCCTCCATTCTGGAGACGTGACCCATCCAGTTCAGCTGGATCTTCAGCAGCGTGGACTCGATGCTGTCGACCTCTGCCATCTCGAGTACCTCGACGTTAGGGATGTGAGCGCTCCAATGGATGTTGAGGATGGAGCGGAGACAACGCTGGTGGAAGCGTTCTAGGAGCCGTAGGTGGTGCCGGTAGAGGACCCATGATTCGGAGCCGAACAGGAGTGTGGGTATGACAACGGCTCTGTATACGCTTATCTTTGTGAGGTTTTTCAGTTGGTTGTTTTTCCAGACTCTTTTGTGTAGTCTTCCAAAGGCGCTATTTGCCTTGGCGAGTCTGTTGTCTATCTCATTGTCGATCCTTGCATCTGATGAAATGGTGCAGCCGAGATAGGTAAACTGGTTGACCGTTTTGAGTTTTGTGTGCCCGATGGAGATGTGGGGGGGCTGGTAGTCATGGTGGGGAGCTGGCTGATGGAGGACCTCAGTTTTCTTCAGGCTGACTTCCAGGCCAAACATTTTGGCAGTTTCCGCAAAGCAGGACGTCAAGCGCTGAAGAGCTGGCTCTGAATGGGCAACTAAAGCGGCATCATCTGCAAAGAGTAGTTCACGGACAAGTTTCTCTTGTGTCTTGGTGTGAGCTTGCAGGCGCCTCAGATTGAAGAGACTGCCATCCGTGCGGTACCGGATGTAAACAGCGTCTTCATTGTTGGGGTCTTTCATGGCTTGGTTCAGTGCTCACAGAAAGGACACTCCTGGGTTTTGTTTATCAAAAGCAACAGATGGGAGCAGAAGGATAACTCCTGTGGTTTGCTGAAGAAGGTAGGGGTTTTGTGGCAAGTGAGAGAGTCACATGGGCTTTCTAGCAGACTCAGCTGGAGAGAGAGAGGTAAAACAAGTTCCCTCAGCTAGTGTGTGTGACACTGAAAGCAGCTGAACAGTGCAAGCCAGGAAGCTTGTTGAAACAGAAAGCTCCAGAGCGTCGGATGGCTGGAAGTGCTATCTGTCTGATGTTTCTCTTGGAAGAAGTGGAACAGAAAGGAACTCTGTGATAGCCTGAAAGAAAGAGGTTATCATATGGAGAACCTTGATGGGGCAAGTTTCATCATTTACCTTTTGAGCACTGAAGCCTCGTGAACTTTATGCATGTTAAATTCTGTGCTCAGTATAAAAATTGCCTGCAACCAGAGAACCTGGAAGAAGGAGAAGTGAGATTGAACTATGAACCAAAGAATTTTTCTTAAATTTACACACACGTCATGCACATGCACTTAGTATTAGAAGGGGGTTAATTTGGGTTAGTTAAGTTAATAGAGATAAGTTAAGGTTTGATTCTGTTTTCATGATTAAAAATAATTAAAATTAATTTTTGCTTAAGTAACTATTTGTTTTGGTGAATATCTATTGCTGCTGGGTTTTGGGGTCCTTTGGGCTCGTAACAATAACAAGACAACTACTTAGAGTAACGTTAAACAAACTGTTTTACTATGTACACAAAAGAGAGGGAGCTTATTACATGGCTTACACTCCACGCCAAAGCTTTGTTTTTTACTGCCACACCATCATGGAGCTCGCGCATGCACAGCGCGCTGTTGCAAGTACAGTGGCTTCAATGCAGTTGCAGCGGGTGTAAAGCAGCTGATGGCAGTGGCTGTCTACATCCCCTTTCTTGAGCAACCTCCCTCATAACATAGTTCAAGCTAATGCTATACATTACATTGATTACATTCAAGTAACAAAGCAGCCAACCCAGTTCAGACTCTATATTTTGGGTTGAAGCATGTCCTGTAGTACCCCCTGTGGATGTGGAGGCTTGAGGTGGCTCTGCCTGAGAGTATGTTTTGTCCATTGTCTCATGTGTAGTCGCTGAGGGAGCCCCACTGATCTCAGGCTCACATTCCAAATCCTGGAACACAGTCTTGTCAGGATTAGTTTGGGATGGGCTTCATCTGCACACCCTCCCTTCTGATTGGCTCCTGGTTGCTCCCTTTGACTACCGCCATGTGGTCATAGCCCTGCAGACTCTGCATTCTCCTTCTGCCAATGGCTTGTCCTGTCATAGTATTTCTTCTGTGTCAGTCTTTCACTCAGCAGCTGGGCCTTGATTTCTTGTGGGCTCCTCAATTGATGCTCCAAAAGCCACCAGTAGAGTCGTCCATGTCTTGACATTAGTCTTTGCGCCGGAGAGCCCAATGTGATGTCATGAGGGATATTCCTCAGGTTAAGCAGACTGAGGAGCATGTCTGTTTTCTGCCTCTAAGACTTGAGCTGTTTTGCACTTCTTACAGCTCTCTCAGCCAACCCATTTGACTGTGGATATGCTGGACTGCTGGTGACGAGAGTGAAGCCCCATGCTGCTGCAAAATCTCTGAATTTTTTCATGGATGGATTGTCTGATAGCAGAATGTGAGGTGTCCCATGCACCGAAAGGTGTCCTTTTAGCTTGGTTATGATCGCTGAGGTGGTAGCGTCGCATAACAGGTCTATTTTGAACCACCCCGAGTACAAATTGAGTAGTACCAAGTATTGCTGACTTCGCCATTCGAAAATGTCTTTTGCCACGGTTGACCAGGGTAAGACTGCAGTGGCTCCTTCTGCTGGTGTGGCTTAGTGCTATTGCACACTGAACAAGCTTGTACTTCTTGATCAAAGTTTTCAGTCATTGTTAATCTGATTCAGCCAAAATTTGCACTTCCTGGCTTGGTCAAGTATCTTCTTTAAATTTGTGTCATGTTCCTCTAAATTCTTACCTTACCACCCATGAGTATGTCATCGACTATGATGGCCAGGGGTACCTGATGTCGGAAGGCCTCAGGCTTGGGATGCGTGTGATCCCACTTCTGACACCATGTTTGTTATTGTGTGCTGAATAGCAAGACAACTGCTGAGAGTAACGTTAAGTAAACTGTTTTACTGCCGTGCCTTCATGGAGCTTGTGCATGCACAGAGCGCTGTTACGAGTACGGTGACTGCAATGCAATGGGTGCAGAGCAGCTGATGGCAGCGGCTGTCTACAGATGTTAACAGAATTTTGGACACCAAGATCAAGAGATATGGAGATTGGGTAGCCAGATGGACTTTTATATAGAATTATCATGATGCTATTGAATGGTGGAATGTGTTAAGGGACCATGCCGACTACTGCTTTTTTATACTATGAAGAGGAAAGTACACACAAGAGGACTCTGCACAAATGAGGAATCTATTTTTCAAAACAATTCATGAGCCTCAAATTACACATATTAGTGGAAGGGGCTCTCATTTTGTTTTTCAATGCAGACTATAACGGACTAGACAAAGTGAGAACAGTATACGCTGGAAGCACTCAACAAATGATTCAGCATGTGCGATGACAGAAACATAGTTAACGTTTCATGTTGATGATCCTTTAACCCTGGATTCTGACAAAGGGTCTTTGACGTGAAACATTAACTCTGTTTCCACAGCCGCTGCCTGATTTGCTGTTGACTTCCAACTTTGTCTAGTTTTATTTCAGATTTTCATCTTCTGCTGTTTTGATTTACATTTTAAAAATTACTGAAGCTAATGGAAAAGAATGATGATCAAATTTCAATGACCTTTTTGGTGCATTCTTGCTTTGATCTTATTGAATGGTGGACCCAGGCTCCAGGGATTGAATAGCCCACTTCTATTTCCTGTTCTCGTGTCCCCGGCCAACTCCAGGGAACATTCAATGGAAAGTTCATAAATTAGTGGACCAGATGTTCCAGGTCCTGGTGTTTGTGGAGGGATTCCATAGGGCCTTTGAAAATAGGAAGCCTCCAGACCTTGGCATATATGGGGTATTCACATAATTTGTTCTTTCAATTAATCTGCAATTCATTCTGGTGTGATTTTAGTTTTTAATTAATCTACCAAGTTAATGAAAAAGATAAACATCCCCAAAATACTTGTAGGTTGGTAGATTAATTGGGCATTATAAATTGCCCATAGTGTGTAAGTAAGTGGTAGAATTTGGTTGGAGTTGATAAGAACATGGGGAGAATATAAAATAATGAGATTAATGTGGGATTAATATAAATGGTAGTTGGTAGGGTGGACATTCCAAAGGAGGACATGATCATAGGTTACCATATATATTAAATCCACGCTGCTGAAGATCCAACTGTGCTGGGTAGGTCACATCTCCAGAATCGAGGACCATCGCCTTCCCAAGATTGTGTTATATGGCGAGCTCTCCACTGGCCACCGTGACAGAGGTGCACCAAAGAAGAGGTACAAGGACTGCCTAAAGAAATCTCTTGGTGCCTGCCACATTGACCACCGCCAGTGGGCTGATATCGCCTCAAACCGTGCATCTTGGCACCTCACAGTTCAGCGGGCAGCAACCTCCTATGAAGAAGACCGCAGAGCCCACCTCACTGACAAAAGACAAAGGAGGAAAAACCCAACACCCAACACCCAACCAACCAATTTTCCCTTGCAACCGCTGCAACCGTGTCTGCCTGTCCCGCATCAGACTTGTCAGCCACAAACGAGCCTGCAGCTGACGTGGACTTTTACCCCCTCCATAAATCTTCGTCCGCGAAGCCAAGCCAAAGAAGATATATTAAATGTATTATATACACACACACACACACACACACACACACACACACACACACACACACACACACACACACACACACACACACACACACACACACACACACACACACATACTGTAGTGACTGTAGTGTTCATGCTATGCGAGCGTGGAGAAGAACAACATGCACACCAAAGCCTTGAAGTTGAGAGTGATTTATTGAACTGGCCATCACGTTTATATGGGCCCCAGGTGCTGACATCAGGTCCCCGCTTCATCGGAGCACCAGCCTGTGATTGGCCAGCATTCTTGCCATAGTTTCCCATCTTCCCGCCATGCAGGAGGTCACCTGGAACAACAGCCAGTGTCACCCCCAGGTCCGCGCTGTCGCCACGTTCATTGGTCATTTTGTGGACCGATCCACATCTCCATGTACGGGCCACTACAATGCAGTGTGCTTGCATTTGTCGTTTTTGTAATACCCTGCAAAAACAACAAATGCAAACGCACTGTATATGGACACACCTGATAGGCCAAAGGGCCTGTCTCTGTGCTGCAGCTCTCTTTGATTCTATTACCCCATAAAACATGTTATCAATTTCAGATACAGGCTGTAATAAGCTGTGCCAGCATTAAGATTTTGCTAGTTTTATATCATCAGGATTTCCCAATCAGTTTTGCCAAAGATCAGCAGGTTTCAAAGTTATTACAGTCCTGTGACAAAATGCTGACGTGATATTAATCTAACTTTGCTCAAGTTCTGAATGCATTCCTCAGAATGGGTCAGAATCTGCAATCTCAGTTAAGCTGAACAACTAATTTTAGGTTTAGTGCCTCCATGCCTCTGCTGTGGCAGTGATGTACGACATTTGTTTTTGAGGGGAGGGGGAGATAAGTGCATGTGAAATTTGATGCTATTCCGCAGGAGTGGTGCAGGGTCAGATTAGATAAGGGATGTGGGAGTTGGCAGCACTTTGGTCCAATGGCACCTCACTTGAGTTGTAGATAGATGCAGTCAGGGGGAGGAAGAACACACTTTGCAATGTTAGGATGGAAACTGCTGCTCTTAATTTGGCATGGTCGGAGATAACTGAGGCAGTGAGCACCAGGGGCATTGAACAACTTTAGTAATCTAATTCAAGGTGATGGATGAGAGAGCATGGTAAAATCAGAATATTTGCTGATATCTGAATGATATGAAGAATGGTCAACATTTCAGATGGAAAGAATAATGGCGATTGGCCCAAAATGTCAACCATTCTTTTTCTCCCAATAATGCTGGTCGTCCTGCTGGATGAAATCCAGCAGTCTGTGTTTAGCACCAATTAGCCATTTGCCTATAACTTTTAAATCCCTGTGTTCAATAAGCAGGGACCCTGCCAGGATTGAAATGTGCTGCCGTGAAACATGAAAGAGGGAGCATCATGGCAGGATTGTGGTCCCGGTCAAGATTTCATTAATTTTCACACAAGATGAGGCTGCTTCCTCTGTGTGGAATACAGGGCAGCCAATACAATGAGGCTACTCGATTACCATCCAGAGTTAAAACTTGCCCCCAATCTCACTAAATTCAACACTGAAAGCTTTAAGGCTGCATCACCAAATAATTTTTTTTTAAATTGTGCATTTCCACTGATTCTGCAAATCACATTGATAGAGAAGCCAAGTTCCTTCTGAGAATGTTTCTGATTTCACGAGCCGAACCTTTGTCACAAGACCTAGGTTCATTTTCTTCCTTCGAATTTGATGAAAGTCTTCGTCAGATTTGATTTTTCCAACCAGTGCCGGATCTTTGCGAGAACCACAGACATTCTGTTTCATCTATTGCCAGGACATCAAAAATAGCGCCTAAAGTACAGACTAATGATGTGGAAGTCTTAGAAATTGTGTTGAGGTGTAGGCTGCAGGGGCACTGCCCAATCTGTCCATGTAATGGTTTCCATGTTTATGCTGACAAGATGTTTCTTTCAGTAATTCTGCTGGTTGTTTTACGAGCTTCATTAAAATGCTGGAAATACATCACAGCTCAGCCCAGATCTGTAAAGGAAAAGGAAGGGCTTTGGTTTCAGGCAGTGCTCTTCTGTAGGACTGAAAAGAAAAGTGAAAATTGTTTTATTGGAATCAAAGGGCAGGGGAAGAAAAACAAAGGCAACAGATACAGCAAATTCTTAAAAGGGAAGTTGATGACTCACTATTCAAATCCTTGATCTAAACAGAAGCAGGATTTACTAAATGATTTAGGAGTGCCTCAAAATTAAGAAAAGTAAAGAATATAACATATAAATTGCCAGGAAGAACAGGGGCAGTGAATTAGAACCATAGGACAGTACAGCACAGAAACAGTCCCTTTGGCCGATCTAGTCTGTGCCAATCTATTATTCTGCTAAGACCCATTGACCTGCACCTGAAACATAGCCCTCCCTACCCCTCCCATCTCTGTACTCTCTCCAATTTTTTTTTCTTAGCTGTTAAAAGTAAATCTGCTGATGCACCATCAATGACAAAAAACTGGAGTTGTGAAACCATCGGGCTTTAATTAACTGTAGACTGGAACAGTCGTCAACCTCATTGACTGATCGAGGCAGAGTGGAATGGGGAGCATGCAAAGGGCTATGGGTAGGATCGGTCTCAGGAGGTGTGTCCAGCCGGCAGGAACCAATCATAGCATAACAGTGGTTTACCATAGTTACCCCTCCTTTTTAAGAAGAGTCCTGCGGGGTGAGAGAAACAAAAGATGAAACAAATATACATATATACCTTTTACAGATTAAGTCTGTCAGGCGGTCTCTTCTTCTGCAGCAAATGAAGTAGTAATGGTTGTGGTACTGCTCTAGCATCCTGAGCAGCTTGTGGGGTTGGCCTGTCTTCACCGGTTACAGTTTGTCAAGGTGGGGGGGAGACAGGTGATGGGCTGGTGCATCATTGGTGACAACAGTGGCCAGGGGTGGAGAGTGGTCAACTGCAGGCTCAAGGATCCCTAAGGTCGAAGTGGGGGGAAGTGTCTGTTGGTGGTCAATGGTAGTTGGGGAGATGCCTGATGGTGCCAGATCGCGGATTGAGACCATATCCTCGTGCCCGTTAGGGAAGACAACATAGGCATACTGGGGGTCGGTGTGGAGGAGGCAGACCCTCTCAATCAGTGGGTCAGTCTTAGATTACCTGGCGAGCTTCTGAAGCAGGACCAATCTTGAGGAGGTAAGCCAGGTGGGCAGCATAGTCCCTGATGCCGACTTCCTAGGGAAAGCAAACACCTGTTCGTGAGGCGTGTTGTTGGTGGCTGTACATAAAGGTGACCGGACAGAGTGTAGTGCGTATGGGAGGAATTCTTGCCATTGGGAGATGGGGAGGCCCCATGACCTCAGTGCCAGTAGGATTCTCCCTTTCCTCTGGGGTTGTAGCTGGTGGTCCTGCTCGTGATGATACCCCTGGCCAGCAGGTACTGGGGCAGCTCTTCACTCATGAATGATGTCCCTGGGCACCGTGGACGAAGCCAGGGTACCCAAAGTGCATGAAGATATTGCGAAGGGCCTTGATAACTGTGGCCGTGGTCATGTCCGGATGGGATGGCTAAAGGGAAATGGGAGTATTCATAAATGATTGTAAGGAAGTAGGAATTCTAGTTGGAGGAGGAGAGAGATCCCTTGAAATCATTGTTTAGGCACTTGAATTGGTGGGTGGCTTTGATCAGATGTGCCTTGTCCGGTTGGTGGAATTGCAGTTTGCGTTCAGCGAAAATCTGGCAGTTTTTAATCATTGTCCAGACTTTCTCAACGGACTATGGTAGATTCTGAGCTTTGATAAAATGGGAAAACCTAGTTACTCCAGGGTGACAAAGGTTATTATGGAGAGTCTTCAGTCTGTCCATTTGGACACTGGCACAGGAGCCATGGGATAGAGTGTTCTTCACCACAATGATCTGGGACCTTCAAGGGTTATTTACTGGCCTCGATGATGCCCTCGCCCAAGTGCTGAATCTCCAACAATGAACACCTTCTCTGCTGCACAGTGCTATCTACTCCTGGTGGCCACCGGCTTGCATTTGGGGATGAGGTTGGCGAAGAGTGGGGGTGGAGTTGACCTTGAGGGTTGGGAGGCCACTGGTTGCATGCAGAGGGGTGTCTGTAAATTATTCATTGCAAACAGTGATGGGGGGAATGGGGCCCATCGAATTTCAATGTCACTTTCCAAAGTTGGCATTAGAAGTTCGCCCTCAATAGCAAGGGGGCACAGAGCTGTGGCATGATGAATAGTCTGAAATGGCTGCTGTGTGTGATTTGGGCACAAGTGATATCTTGTGCTTGGTGGCCCGTGTTTTAAGGTATAGGTGCTTAGCGGTATTGGGGTGGATAAAACCCCGAGTTCGTGTGATGCCTCTTGGTTCAGTGTGATGGAAGTTCACTGTTCACGATCCCGAGATGGTTTACCTTGACCTCAAGATAGCTGTCTTTGCTATTCCCTCATGCTGTCGTATGCCTGGGAAGATGGCATTTTCCGCATGGTCCAAAATGGTGGCCCCCTTGACTTGCACATAGCGTCGCTGGTTTGTAGAGGAGATGGTACCGATCACATTTTCCAGAGTGGCAACTGTCTGCATGCAGCACTGCTAGGTTTTGCAGATGGCTTGGACTGGAAAACTTTGGCATAATGTCCCCTTTTCCTGTACCAAGCGCATACTGCATCCTTGGCAGGGCAGTGTTTCCTCGGATACTTATTCTGTCAACAGAAGTAGCAATTGGGGAGATCATCCGCAACAGTGGTGAGGTCAGGTGTGGATGACCGGTTGCTCACGGCTCAGGATTATCCCCTGTCCCAGGATAGCGTTGCCTGTGGTGACCAAGTGGCGGCTGAGTAATCATCCGAATTTTGAAGGGCCACCTCCAGTGTCTCTGTCAGCTCAACCGTCCTCTGTAGATCAAGTACCTTTTGTTCCAGGAGTATCTGTCACATGTACCCAAAGCGGATACCGGCCACATGAGCATTCCGGATGGATGAAATCCTCAGTATTCTGGGTGGCTGTCACAATATTACAGTGACACACTTTGCGTAGGCTCTTGATTCCCCAGGTCATTGCTTTCTGGTAGCCAGGAGGTGCTTGGTGCAGACCTCATTTACCTTCTTACGGTACTGGGCCCTCAAGATCTCCATAGCCGCCGGATATGAGCTGGCATCGCTAATTATCAAGAATACTTGGGATCTGACTTGCGAGAAGAGTAATCTCAGTCAGTTAGCATCCATGGTGATAATGCCTGTGGCTGGCACCAGGAAGTCTTCAAAATAACTCAGCCAAAGAACTAACTTTATCAGGGCAACCAGCAATCAAGAGTCAATGTTGAACTTCTCAGGTTTCGTGCTTCTTTTTGAAAACTATAGTTAATAAAATTGACGCACCCTCAATAATCACAAAATTCTGAAGTTGTGAAACTATCAGGCTTTTATTAACTTACACTGGAACAGCCATCAACCTCATTGACTGATCGAGGCAAAGTAGAATGGGGAGCATGCAAGGGGCTATGGGTAGAGTCAGTCTCAGGAGGCGTGTCCAGCTGGTAGCAGCCAATCATGGCGCAACAGTGGTTTACCACACCTTGATTCACCACTTCAGCTGGCAGCTCATTCCACTCTCTCCATGAAGGTTACTCTTAATGATCCCTTTAAGCTTTTACCCATGTCCTGTAGTTTTTACATCACCTAACCTCAGTACAAAAAGCCTGCTTGCTTTTACTCTATCTATACTCCTCATAATTTTTTATACCTCTATCAAATCTCCTCTCATTATTCCATGCTCCAGGAAATAAAGTCCCAACCTGTTTAATCTTTCCCTGTAACTCAGTTCTTCAAATCCTTTGTAAATTTTCTCAGTATCAAATCAGAATCAGAACTTATTGCCATGAACAAGTCATGAAATTTGGTGATTTGCTGAAGCATCATAATGCAAACATTCATATTATAACCATCTTACAACATTATTGTAAAAAAAAAATAGTATTGCATGAAAAGTCGGCCAGTGTCTTTGGTTCATTGAATATTCAGGAATCTGATGGTAGCAGGGAAGAAGCTCGCCTCGTGTTGTTGAGTGGTTACCTTTAGGCTCCTGTACCTCTTCCCCGATGGTAGCATAGTGAAGAGGGCATGGCCTGGGTGGTGGGGTCTTTGAGGATAGAGGCTACTTTTATAAGACACTGGCACATGTAGATGTCCTCGATGGAGGGAAGTCTGGTGCCTGTGACGTCGTAGACCCAGTTAACAACCCTCTGGAGTTTATTCTTGTCCTGAGAGTTTGTGCCTCCATACCAGGCAGCGATGCAACAAGTCAGAATAATCTCCATGGGGCACCTGTCGAAGTTTACGAGAGTCTTAGGTGACATATGAAATCTTCTCGGTCACCTCACAAAGTAAAGCCTCTGGCGAGCCTTCTTTGTGATTACATCAACATGGAGGCTCCAGGACAGATCCTCAGTGATGTTGACACCCAGGAATTTGAGGTTCGTGACCCTCAATGAAGATTGACTTCCTCCTGAAGACCACAATCATCTCCTTGGTTTTGTTAACATGTAACATAAGGTTGTAGCTGTTACACCATTCAATGAGCTGATCTATCGCCCTCCTGTACGCTTCCTCATTGTCATTTGTGATACTGCCAACAACTGTGGTGTCATTGGCAAACTTGTAGATGACATTGGAATTGTGCCTGGCCACACAGTCATGTGTTTAGTGGGCTAAGCACGCATCCTTGGGGTGTGCCTGTGTTGATGACCAGTGAGGAGGAGACGTTGTTTCCAATTTGTACTGGCTGTGGTCTTTCGATGAGAAAGTCAAGGATTCAGTTGCAGTGGGTGCAGAGGCCTAGAGTTTGTAGCTTCTTGTCCAGCACTGAAGGAATAGCTGTAGTCATTGAAGAGCAGCACACTTCTCTGCATTCTTTCAGTCTTATTGATATCTGTCCTGTGGTTAGGTCAACAAAACTTCACACAATACACTAACTTTGTCCTCACCAATGTCTTATACAACTTCACCATAGCTCCCAACTCCTGAACTTGATACTTAGATTTATGAAGGCCAATATGCCAAAAGCTCTCCTTATGACCCTACCTACCTGAAATGCTACTTTCAGGGAATTATGTATCTGTATTCCCAGATCCCTCTGTGCTACTGCACTCTTTTGTGCCCTCCTGTTTACTATACATGTCCTCCCTAGGTTTGTCCTCCCAAAGTGCAACACCCTGCATTTGTTCACATTAAATTCCTTCTGTCATTTTGCAGCCCATTTATTTAAAAACCTTCCTTGCAGTTCCTTACATCTCCAATCAGCTTTCAGATTTCAGATTATTATTAGAATACATACACGACATCACATACAACCCTAAGATTCCTCTTTCCTGTGGGTGCGGCAGAATTACCACTAATTAGTAGTGCAGAAAAATAAACTGGACACAGCGTAAACATGTAAAGAAACAAAGAACTGTAAACAGACAACAAATTTAAACAAACTGACTGTGCAATACAAAGAGAACAAAAAGAAAAATCAATAAAGTGCACAAGTAAGAGTCCTTAAATGTGAGTTTGTAATTGAGGAGTCTGATGATGGAGGAGTAGCAGCTGTTCCTGAACCTGGTGGTGCGAGTCTTGTGGCACTTATACCTCTTTCCTGATGGCAGCAGCGAGAACAGAGTGTGTGCTGGGTGGTGAAGATCTTTGATGATTGCTGCTGCTCTCCGACGGCAGTGTTCCCTGTAGATGTACTCAATGGTGGGGAGGGTTTTGCCTGTGATGTCCCTGCCTGTGTCCACTACCTTTCCTTGGAATTAGAAATTAGGAACAAGAGAGAACAAACCTGGCATGTAAAGCTGAAGTTCGTAATCAGAGAAGAAAACTGCAGGGTGAGTGGGAGAAAGGTGAGATGCTGGAAAATGATGGCATTGTCAAAGCAGCAAATGGTGGTTCCCGGAGCTGCTGCAATGGCTCTGCTGCCACTGGAGCAGATCCAAGGCAGAAACATAGTGCTCCCTAGCAAGGGACTGTGTGACTGTGTGCCCTGCGGGCAAGGAACCCACACAGGCTGCTGGTGACTTGAGTTCAAAGGACTCACACCAGTCTGTGGACTGCTCTTGAGAACCAGGTTATTTGAACTGGGATTCAAGAGGGTGCTGAGGGCAAGAAGGCTTACTGTAGGGCCATGGGTGGTGAAGGCTTCCTTATCGTGTCAGAGGTTTGGATCTGAAATTGAGTTGCCAATGGTTTGAACTAAACTGGAGTCATGTATGGTTGTAGAAGCTGTGGGAGTACTAGAGGTGAATCTATGGGCACTCAGTTACTTTGTAGGGACTGTAAGGGGCACTGGGCAATGCTAACGGTGAATCTCTGTCCACCTTATGGCAGACTAATGCAGTAATGCATTTCTGTTTCATTACATGAGAATAAATAGTATCTGATCTGATCTAAGTTCTGAAATAAAGTGAAAATGCTGGTCGTGTTCTGATGGTACCTTCAGAAGGAAACATGGAGTTGACATTTCAGATCAAGAGCTTTCATCTTGAGTACAAAATAGAGGGAAGGTTTCAAGATTTAAAACCATTTTTAGACAGACAGCACGTTAACAGGCTATTTCAGCACACGAACCTGTGCCACTCAATTACACCCAATTGACCTACACCCCCACCACGTTTTTGAACAGTGGGAAGAAACCAGAGCCCCTGCGGAAAACCCATGGGGTTCGAACCCCAGTCCCAGGCGTGTGCTAACTGCTGTGCCAACCATGGCACCAAATAGATTGGTTGAATAATATTTCATAATATTGTAGCATCTGCTTGTGAAACTCCACACTGGGAACTTAATTCTGGGATCAAATTTCATAAGTTCGTTGCAACATGTGACCAATGGCATAAGTCTAATATAGTAAGAGTTGAAATAGGCCAATTGCCCCGTCAAACCTGTTCCATCATTCCACATGATCATGGCTGATTTCTACTTCGACACCATTTTACCATTTTCTGGAGTGGAAACACAAAAATATGCAGCTGCTGTGATTGTATTAACACCATTTAGAAATGCTGGAGGATTTCAGCCAATGTCACAGGGTCCATAGGAGGTAAAGAGATATTACTGATGTTTGAAGACTGAGCCCTTCTTCAAGGAATTCCGTGAGAAGGGCTCAATCCCTAAAGGTTAGTAATATATCTTTTACCTCCTATGAATGCTGCGACATTGGCTGCATTCCTCCAGCATTTTTGAATGTTATTAGCTGGCGCTATTTATAGGCCCCCAGCCCTTGATTCCTCTAATATAAACCCATATATCAATCTCTCTTTAGAATGCAGTTAGTGACAGAGCTTCTGCAGATCTCTGGTGCAGAGAATTCTAAAAAAAATCCATCATCTTAGTGTGGTGAATCTCTGTCTGCCTTCTGGCAAACCGAAGGCAACTTTATGTTGGTTTTGCCCACTCACTCTTCTTTTTTATAGGCGTCCTCGTCACCACTCACAGTCTCACTTTGTTTTGTGTCACGAGCAAACTTGGAAATGTGGCATATGTTCCTAGCAGCCAAATTATTGACACAGGGTTAATAGTTATAGCCTAAATAACAATCCACTGACCACAGCCTGATATCCCAAAAATAACATCAAATTTGTTTTCTATCTGTTCATCTAAACCCAGTCCACACAAGATTGCAAGTCCTCCCATGCAATATGTTCTGACATTGTTCATCAACATCCTATGTGGGATGTCCTCAAAAGCCAGCCAATATTTTAAATACACCTCATTTGGAACACCTTCATTTACTCTTCCATAAAACTCCAATCAATTCATTAAACATGATTATTTAAATATAATTCACTTACATTCTTCTCGGTCATATTGCTATTTATGAAAAGTCTTGATGCCATGTCCTTCAGTACAGATTCCAACATTTTCCCTACTACCCATGACAGGCTGCTGGATCCTTATGTTCTCTGCGCTTCCTACTTTTCAATTTGCAGCAACTATTCTGCAGGAAGCATTTTTAAAACACTGGGATTTGTTTGTCTGATTCTTGGAATTTACCAGTTTTCAGGCTTCGTAACATCTCCAGTAGTACTTCCCTTGATTAATTTTCCTTCTTTTTACTTCCACAAGAACAGTTACTCACCTCCAAATCGGGGATACGGACCACAGATGAGGGACCGTTGGACTCCACACTCCCCTCTGCCTGGGACACCCTGACCTCCTTCACCCGTTTCATCTCCTCCTGCTGGCAGAGGCCCTTTCGCGGGGATGGTGGGGGGGATCTCTGGTATTCAGTAATTGTGTGATCCACAGTAATAGTGTGATTCATGTTGGAATATCCTCTCAGGCAAAATTCCAGGAAAGAAAGAGGACAATTGTTAATTAATGTTGTTAATAAATATTTTACGTTAAATTAAGGTGGAAGCTGAAGTATTATAAATAAACAACAAAATTGAAAACAAACAATATGGTCATTCATCTATTTAAGTGTATCATGTGAAAGAACTACAGCCAAGAGACATAACATTGGATTTCAAAAGCCAAAGACTTTGCTGAGCATTAACATGACTTGGCACTGCATTAAGACTCTTAAACTTGCGTTATGGATCATGAGTATTTTGCAGTGGGGCTAGTTCATAAATTCATGTAATTCTCAGTAATTTCTTTACTTCTACTTTCTTCTTAGTCTTGTTAATCTACAGTGTTAATATTATATCCAGCATCAGTATCAGAATCAGAATTGATTGTCATGAACAAGTCACAAAATTTACCGTTTTATGCCAGCACCACAGTGCAAACATCCATATAAACCCCTAAATAAAAAAAGTGCATGAAAAGTCAAAGTAAGGCAGTGTCTTTGGCTCATTGATCATTCAGGAAACTGATGGCACCGGGTAGAAGATGACCTTGCGCTGCTGAGTGCTCATCTTCAGGCTTCTGTACCATTTCCCTGATGGTAGCAGAAGATCCAGCTGTGCTGGGTGGGTCACGTCTCCAGAATGGAGGACCATCGCCTTCCCAAGATCGTGTTAAATGGCGAGCTCTCCACTGGCCACCGTGACAGAGGTGCACCAAAGAAAAGGTACAAGGACTGCCTAAAGAAATCTCTTGGTGCCTGCCACATTGACCACCGCCAGTGGGCTGATATCGCCTCAAACCGTGCATCTTGGCGCTTCACAATTCGGCGGGCAGCAACCTCCTTTGAAGAAGACCGCAGAGCCCACCTCACTGACAAAAGACAAAGGAGGAAAAACCCAACACCCAACCCCAACCAACCAATTTTCCCCTGCAACCACTGCAACCGTGCCTGCCTGTCCCGCATCGGACTTGTCAGCCACAAACGAGCCTGCAGCTGACGTGAACATTTACCCCCTCCATAAATCTTTGTCCGCGAAGCCAAGCCAAAAGAAAAAAGAAGCAGAGTGAAGCAGGCATGGCATGGGTGGGGAGGGTCCTTGAGGATAGAGGCTGCTTCCTTAAAATGCTGCCTCTTGTCGATGTCCTCGATGGAGTGAAGCCTGGTGCCCGTGATGTCACAGGCCAAGTTAACAACACTCTGGAGATTTTCCTTATCCTAAGCATTGGCACCTCTGTTCCAGACAGTGATGCAACCAGCCAGAATGCTTTCCATGGTAGAAGTTTTTGAGAGTCTTCTGAGACATACTGAATCTCATCAAGCACCTCAAAAAGTATAGCTGCTGGCGAGCCTGCTTCATGATTGCATTGACATGGAGGCTTCAGGTCAGATCCTCAGAGATGTTGACACCCAGTAATTTGAGATTCTTGATCCTCTCCATTATTGAGCCCTCAATGAGAACTGGATCATGTTCTCCTTATTCCTCCTGAAGCCTACAATCATCTCCTTGGTTTTGCTAATGTTGAGTGCAAGGTTGTTGGTGTGACAACGAGGTGATTTATCTCCCTCCTGTATACTTCCTCATTGCTCTTTGTGGTTCTACCAATAACTGTGGTGTCATTTACAAATTTGTAGATGGTATTCAAATTGTGCCTGGCCACACAGCATAATGAGTAGAGCAATGGGCTAAGCATGCATCCTTGGGGCACACCTGTGTTGATAATCAGTGAGAAAGAGACATTGTTTCCATTTCGTACAGACTGTGGACTTCCAATGAGGAAGTCAAGGATCCAGTTGCAGAGGTTGGGTGCAGAGACTTGTATTCATGTGATACTTGTATTTTTTTTCAATATCAATCAATACTGAAGTTGTATTTACCAATTATTCACCATTCTTTCAAGTTTAAATTTATTACACATTTCTATATTTTACTCTGCATGAATGTCCCCTGTAATAACCAAACCACCAAGGCAGGATGGCATCTGAAAATGGGAAATTTTATTTTGTATTTCTAACTCAGGTTATTATTTGTAATGTGAAGAAGCCAAAAGAGATGCATTGTTACTTTATTCAATTTTTTTTGTTATTTTAACTGGTTTCTCAAATATCGATTAAACACATCCTTCATTTTGGAAACATCAAGCTATTTCTCCTTGTAGAAATAAAGTCAGAGAAAGGCTGTGAACTTATTTAAATGCATTTCCAGCCCATCCCTAACTGCTCTTAAAGTGGTGAGCCATCACCTTGCATTGCCAAGTTCTGAGTAGCTTGCTAAATCATTTCAAAGCGCAGTTGTGAGTCAACCACCTTATTCTGGCTCGGAAATCACATAGAGTTTAGACATGGCCAAGCTGGATGCTTTTCCTTTCTACTTATTAATATTAATTAGGGCTTTCTATAATAGTTTTAAGCTTACCATTAGTGATACAAACTGAATGATTACTGACTGACCCTTTCAACTCAAATTTAATCCAGGCTCCTTGACCACAATGACACCACTTGGCCAATTGATATTGTTCTAAAGTCAGGAGAAGCAAGTTCCTGTGACATTAGTAAAACCGGAAATGAGGTTTCTCACCAGCACTTACCTAAAGGAGATCAACTTCTGTCCTATCAATGGATACTCTTTATCCTATCAAGAGAGGCGAGAAATTTCCTTGGAATTTAGGGTTTGGATCTTATATAAGGGGGTGACTGTGTATAAAATCCAAAGCAGGCTTGACAGGGGAGATGTTGAAATGTTTTCACAAGCAGGAGAGTCATGGACAAGATATCATAGACACAAAATAAGGAGGACGATCATTTAAAACTGAGGCACGGAGATATGTCTTCTCTCAAAGGGTAGTGAATTTCTGCAATTCTTTGCCCTTTCTAAGGGTCATAAAGGCTTGATCATTAGGCCAAGTTTATTGTCATGTATACCAGGGTACAGTGAGAGAGTTAGTTTTGTGAGTGGTCCACCTAGACAACTCATGTATCTTTCTTTGGCTTGGCTTCGCGGACGAAGATTTATGGAGGGGTAAATGGAGGGGTATAGTATCACAATAAAAGCCTAGTAAAGATTGCAGAGTTACAAAGTAGACCGTGAATAAAAGCTGTCACAACTTGAGGGAGAACAAATGCTTTTATTAGCTTATAACTAAGGGTAGGGTCTCACAGTCGTCTTCAGAAGGATTCTGGGTTTAGGCGGGAAACCAGGGTTATAAGTGAGCAATGGAGTGGAGCTGGGAAGTGGGGCCAGCCATCAGCACAACACACCACTAATGAATTCTAGTTCACTTCATTCACCCCTTCCTTCAGAATTTAGGGTCTGTGAATGAAGACAGAGAACATGGGTTCAGAAAAAAACAAGTTGAAAAATATACAGTTATTAACAAATTTACAGATTTAAGTCGTCTGGGGGTCTGAAGATCCTGGTGGAGCATCTTTGCATGGGGAGGGGGGGGGGGGCTTGGACTCCTTGGGTCTCCTGGTCCCCTTGTGAGGGAGGAGAAGTGGGCTGGGTCTCTGGATCAAAGGAGGAGGGAGATGAACTTTCCTCCTGAACCGGATCTCCTGAGGCCCTGAGTGAGGGTGGCGAGAATCATCTCCAAGGCTTGCTGGGCACCTGAGGCAACAGACAATCTGTTTCAGCAGGTGCCAGATCCCTGATGGAGATGATGTACTCCCTGCCATTCGGGTACTCCACATAGGCCTACGTGGGATTGGCATGGAGCAGTTTCACCTTTTCCACCAGGGGGCCGGTCTTGCTTGTCCTCATGTGCTTCTTGAGAAGGACTGAACCAGGAGTGGTGAGCCAAATTGGGAGTGTCGTTCCTGATGCCGACCTTCTTTTGAAAGTGAATAGGAGTTTATGAGGAGTAGCATTGGTCGCGGTACATAGTAGCGACCGGATGGAATGGAGCTCCATAGAGAGGTCTTCCTGCCAGCATGAGTCTGGAGGCCTTTTGACTTCAAGTACCTAGCCTTCAATGCCTCGTTAGCAGTGCCATACGTAGAGCAGTCCCTGATGACTGCATACCCTTTCATTCCTACCCTCGAAACGAGTGCGGACCTCTTGAACTGATCGGTGTGGAAGACGCCTCTGGTCATGTTTAGATAGGCCTAGAAGCAGCCTAGCCAGTATATGAACTACTCAGCCACATTGGGGGACAGAGGGTCTATCAGTAGCATACCTGGCTTGAGTAGCGCTTCCATCATTAGGGAATAAGCTAATAAAATTGTAACGTGAATAAAATCTCTCATGACTGGAGGAAGAACAAACACTTTTATTAGCTTATAACTAAGGGTAAGGTCTCACAGTAGTCTTTGGAAGGGTTCAGGGTTTAGGCGGGAAACCAGGGTTATAAGTGAGCAGATGGAGGCGGTGCAGGGAGGCAGGGCCAACCATCAGCACAACACACTACCAGTGAATCTCAGTTCACTACACAAAGTTGCAGAGGGGGGGGGGGGGGGGGAGAGAGAGAGAGAGAGAGAGAGAGAGAGAGAGAGAGAGAGAGAGAGAGAGAGAGAGGGGAAGAGATTAGTTAGAACAGAGCAAAGGGAACTTCTGAGAAAGCAGAAGCACTGGTACACGTTTTGTCTATCAACATGGTTGGACCAGGAGAGGATACCCTTTAGATAAATTTGAACTGGAGATGAACATTGATCTAAATTGCAGGTTATAAAAACTGGTGGATGAGCAGTTGATCAAACATGATCCTAATGAATGGAAGAGCAGGGTTGAGAGACCTGGTGACCTGGTCCCGCTCCAATTTTCATGCGTTCATATCGTTGTTCTATGAGATGAGTTGAGCCTGGTCATATCCGACAGAGAAATCCATAAGTGATGACACTTCAAAATCTATGCAACTTAATTAGTGGGCATGGACAACTATTTGTTTTAATTTATCATTAACTTTTTCAATTTAATTTCCATTCTTTCTCCCTCTCTCCAGAGTCCTCTCCTCCTTGTCAGTCATGTATCCATCCTTTCATTGTAATCACCAGCCATCCAATTTTTTTTGTCTCCTGTCACACCCCCGTGTTCCAGTGCTACAGCTCTGTCAAGTAGTTGCACAATTTTTAATTATATTTTTGTATTCAAGTAATTGGCATTTGATTAGTCAGAAGTGGGTTTTGAACAGTAGTTAAAAAGGGTGAGGTAACCATAGGTGTTTCTGCAATGATCATAGATGAGGGAAGAATAGGGTCTGTTTCAACGCCTGGAGCTTAGGAAGAACCAGGTCGGGGGTCTGCAATTAATGCTGTGGGGTGTTGGTATTGAGCTGCAGGAAATGACATAACTTGTTGTCGTGCTGGAAAGAGTAGCAGGTTCACAGAGAGACGAGTCTAGACATAAGTGTTACAATCGCACGTAACCTTTATTAACTCAAGGGAAACAAACAGGGGAGAACATTAAACAGTACTCGATTACTATTTCATTTAAGTGATGATATGGATGTTCACCTTGGACTTCAGTTGGACTCTGACAACGGTTAACCTATATTTGACCAGCTCACATACTACAAACAGGGACTCTTACCCACACCCAGTTCCCTGAACAATGGGGGGGGTGCAGCTCTCTGCAAATATTGATCTATTGCAATACTATGGATCAGCTTCAGTGTAGTGCACACCTTACCTGCAACACTTCCAGTGATGTCCACAGTAGCCATCTGGCATGGAGCAATGTCCAGGGCTTGGACCACAAGGCAGAAAGAAAGAATGTGCTGCGCATTGGTGTTATATACAGTGCTAATCTGTGCCTCTAAACAATGTTGACCCTAGGTGATTTAAAATAGTCACTGGTAAAGTGTGCACAAATGGGTGGTCAGAGTCCAACCTTGACTGACAGGTGATGTGACTTCTGAATAAGTTTCAGACAGGGAGGACACGTGACCACCCATAATACAGACAGGCAGGGAGGCCTTGTTTCCTCCACACACAACATCTGCGATCCTTAAAAAAAATAAATATTTAATGCAAAGACAGAATGAGAGAAGTTCAAAATATAGACAAGAAAATAGAGCCTTTAGATCCTGGACAGCACAATCTGGGGCACAACCATTCTCAACAAGGCCCATACGCCCTCCCCCACACCACCCCCCCCATCCCACCTTGAGCCCGTAGCATAATTTTAAAATGTTTTTTTTATGGAGTCAATAGGAAAGAAGTACAGAAGAAATCAACAGGGAAGAGGGCCCATAAATTTTGAGCAGAGTTCTAAGGGAGCTGTAGCCACAAAAAAAAATGTTGAGAATGGCTGTTCTAGGATGTAGGTGAACATCAAGTTTTATGTAGGAATCTTTAACCAAACACTTCCCCAAAAAGATCATTGTTCATTGATGGCCTCACTAACCATTGGTTCCATGGCTCACAAATCATCATCCATATACATTTCAGATGAACATTACCTAGCATTCAGTGACTTATGGTCCTGGTTGGAAGGGTCCTGGTTGAATTTCTAGCACAAAAAAATTACCCTGATTGTGTGTTTTTTTAACCAGTTGTTCAGATGTTACAAAAGAATCCATGATACAATTTTAAAGAATACTAGGAGATTTATTCTTGGTGAATTTGCCAAAATCTGTCTGTCTATGCACATTGCTATCTATGTAATCATTCTCACATTGCTATTGTTGGAATTTTGCTGTGAATAAAATGATGGCTACATTTCGTGAATTACAAGAGGGCAAAACAAGTTGATGTTCATTGGCTGTAGTGAGTTCAGGGTGTCCTAATTCAGGTGATTGTGTAAAATATGCAATATCAGTCTACAGTCATTAAGTACTTCTCTCAATATTTAGAACCATAGAACCATAGAACATTACAGCACAGAAACAGGCCTCTTCGGCCCTTCTTGTTTGTGCCGATCCATTTTTTTTTGGTCTAGTCCCACTGACCTGCACCCAGTCCATAGCCCTCCATACCTTTCCTATCCATGTACCTGTCCAAAATCCTCTTGTGTTAAAATTGAGCCCGCATTCACCACTTCAGCTGAAAGCTCTTTCCACACTCCCATCACTCTCTGTGTGAAGAAGTTCACCCTCATGTTCCCCTTAAACTTTTCCACTTTCACTCTTAACCCATCTCCTCTAGTTTGCATCTCACCTACCCCTAGTGGAAAAAAGCCTTCCTATTTTTACTCTGTCTATCCCCCTCAAATTTTTTAATACCTCTATCAAATCTCCCATCATTCTTCTACGCTCCATGGAATAAAGTCCTAACCTGTTTAACCTTTCCCTATAACTCAGTTCCTGGCATTTGGGCAACATCCAAGTAAACCTTCTCTTTTCTCTTTCTATCTTATTGATATATTTCCTGTAGTTAGGTGACCAAAATTGCACACAATACTCCAAATTTGGCCTCACCAATGCCTTATACAATTTTAACATAACATCCCAACTTCTGTACTCAATACTTAGATTTATGAAGCCAATATGCCAAAATCTCTCTTTACAACCCTATCCACTGTGACACCACTTTCAGGGAATTATGTATCTGTATTCTCAGATCCCACTGTTGTATCACACTCTTCAATGACCTACCATTTACCATGTACATCCTTTCTTGGTTTGAAATTCCAAATTGCAACAGCTCACACTTGTCTGCATTAAATTCCATCTGCCATTTTTCAGTCCATTTTTCCAGCTGATCCAGATCCCCCTGCATGCTTTGAAAACCTTCTTTGCTGTCCATCACACCTCCAATGCGTCATGTGCAAACATGCTGATCCAATTCGCCACATTATCATCCAGATCATTGATATGGATGACAAGCAACAACAGTCCCAGCACTGTTCCCTGAGGCACAGCAATAGATCCTCCAGTCTGAAAAGCAATCATCCACCACTACTCTCTGGCTTCTCCCGTCCACCCATTGTCGAATCCAGTTCATTACTTCGCCATGAATACTTAGCGTCTGAACCTTCCCAACTAGCCTCTCAAGCAGGGCCTTGTCAAAGGCCTTACTAAAGTCCATATAGACAACATCCACAGCCTTTCCTTCATCAACATTCCTGGTAGCCTCCTCGAAAAACTCTATGACCTACCACGCACAAAGCCAAGTTGACTATCCCTAATCAGTCCATGGCTATCCAAATAATTGTATTGCAGCATCACATCTACAGAGTGTGGCTCACCTACGCAGAGAGCAAACCAGCCCCAACAGTCACAGTCAGGAAAGCAAGCGACAGCATCTAGCAGGATTTTAGATGCGGGGCGAGCCTCGCACCGGAAGCCTATGTCACTCCTGCCCTGCTGGATGCGGGAGTTAAAGGGAAAGGGCGCGGGTGTTTGAATCGTGGGTTTTTGGGTTTGAGTAAAGGAGTTCACACTGAGACATTGCTGGATTTGGCTCATTTCTTTCACACTTCTCACTCAACATCGCCAACCTCCAATGCTCGATGTGGCACTCCACCAGGAACCCAAAACAATAATGAACGGTGCTAATGCAGCTTTCCTGAGGCTACCAATATTCTGGATCACTCAACCATTGATATGGTTTCAGCAGGCAGAGACCCAATTCTGGGTCAGGAATATTCTTGCAGGTGAAACTAAGTATAACTACGTGGTGGCTGCACTCGACCAAGAAACAGTAGGTTGAATAGTTGATTTTCTAAAGAACAACAGTATGAAGCACTCATTTGGCCTATTATGCTGTAAACGGGCCACACTTTTACTGCATATGGATGGTCTGGGTGACCAGATGCCATCAGCATTGATGAGTGATATGCTGGCATTGGCAAGCAGCCATAGACCATGTCTGCTTTTTGAACAAATCTTTCTAGAGCAGATCCCTGAAGATATCGGCCACCTCCTATCGGATGAGGATTTCACAGATCCACGAAGGGTATCCACATCCGCAGACGTGCTTTGGCACGCAAAGCAATATGGCGCAGTCAGTGCTCAAATTAGTACTGCATCTCATCCAAGGACACAACTTCAACGCACCCCAGCGACAAGACTGGAAGCACCAGCAACCAGTGACAATGAAATTCCGATTGGTATTTCTACCACCGAAGGTGGAGATCCAGGGCCCACAGATACTGACCACCATGCCTGTTTCCGGGAAACAAACATGCCAGCTGTCGCTAATGGCTACGGCAGCTGGCTACTGGGATAGTCTCCTGTATGTCTGGGACAGACACTCTACTAGGTTCCTAGTAGACATGGGTGCAGAGGTCAGTATCCTCGTTCCTTCGGGCCATGATACCAGGACAAAAAAGACTGGACCAGACCTCAAGGTGTCCAACAACAGCACTATCCGGACCTATGGTATGCAAACCGCCCTGTTCAAATTTGGAGCCAGCCGTTTCAAATGGATATTTACTGTAGCCCTGGTATTGCAATCATTGTTGGGTGCGAATTTTTTCTGTGTGCATGGTTTGTTCATGCACCTTAAAGGACGACAGCTGGTCAGTGCCAAAACTTTACAGACTTCCTTCCTTAGTATGGTAAAATTGCCAGCTCCACACCTGGACTCCATAATGTACTCTAGTAATGAATTTGCCAGAGTATTATCAGAATTTCCTTCCATCAACACATCATAGTTTTCAATGGTAAAACCCAAACATGGTGTCATGCATTTCATCCCCATGGAGGGACATCCTTTACACGCCCAGGCCCGTAGACTACCTCATATAAGCTTCAACTCGCAAAGGATGAATTTCAAGGGATGGAGGAAATGGGGATTGAATGGCAGTCAGATAGCCCATGCCCAGTCCACTCCATATGGTTGCTAAATCCATGGGAGGATGGAGACCGTGTGGGGACTACAGGAGGTTGAACGATACAACCATCACTGATAGATACCCGGTCCTGCACATGCAAGATTTCATGGCGAACTTACAAGGCTGGATATATTCTCGAAAATTGTTCTGGTCAGAGGATATCATCAGGTCCCGGTTAACCGAGCAGATATTCCAAAGACGGCCATCATCACCCCATTTGGTCTCTTTGAGTTCCTTCGAATGCCTTCGAAAGCAGCACAAGTCTTCCAGCATCTCATGGATGCAGTGAGGCAAGGTATAGATTTTCTATTCATCTATTTAGATGATATCCTGGTAGCCATCTGCTCCCACCAGGAACACTTGGTGCACAATTTTAGACTCACAATCAACCCAGCAAAATGTCAATTTGGGTTGTCAACTATTGATTTTCCAGGACATTGTATCAACCACTACAGTCCCTTACCACTACCATCTAAGGTGGAAGCCATCCAACGTTTGCTAGGTCTAACATAGTTAAAGGACTACAGGAATTTGTCGCTATGATTAATTTCCACCACCCATTTATTTTATCTGCTGCCAGGATCATGTGAGCTCTTTTTTCCCTGACATCCACCAAATCCAAAGAGGTTGAGTAGTTAGATGAGACGACGAAGCCTTTCATTTAAACCAAAAATGCCCTGGCCAAAGCTATGCTCCTCGTCCACTCACGAGTAGACATCCCTACAGCCCTCACAGTGGATGCCTCCGAAGTGGCAGTGGGCAGCATTCTGGAGCAGTTGGTTGACAACCAATTGGAAGCCACTAGCCTTTATCAGCCGGCATCTGTGACCCCCCGAGATGAAATACAGTGCGATTGAAAGGGAGTTGCTGGTGCTTTACCTGGCAATCAGACATTTTCAATATTTTCTCGAGGTTAGGGAGTTCACGATCTTCACGGATCACAAGCCCCTGACCTTTGCATTTGCTAAAGTGTCAGACCCATGGTCTGCTCACCAGCAACGTCACCTGTCATACGTATCTGAATTCTCCACTACTATTAATCGCATCTCTGGGAAAAGTAGCGTGGTCGCCAATGCACTTTCATGTACTGAAACCCAGTCATTGTACACCTTGTCGCTGGGTGTGGACTTTATCACGTTAGCAAAGGCACAACGACAGGACAAGGAGATGCACTGTGGTCACTGGACTCCACTTAGAGGATGTGCCCATTGGACCAAGGGGCATTAAAGTTCTGCATGATGTTTCAATGGGACAACCCCGTCCCTTCATTCCTATTGACTGGAGCTCTCAAGTTTTCGACGCCTTGCACGGGTTAGCCCACACTTCAATCTGGGCAACTGTCAAAATAATTTCTAGTTGCTTTGTGTGGCATGGACTTCGGAAACAGGTGAGCCACTGGGTCACAGCATGCACACACTGCCAAACCTCCTGTAAATCACCGCTGCAGCCTTTTCTGCCAACACATAGGAGGCTTGAACCTGTGCATGTTAGACATCATTGGCCCACTACCAGAGGAACAAGGTACCTGTTTATGATGGTGGACAGATTTATCAGTGGCCTGAGGTGGTTCCTCTAGCAGACATGACAGCAGAGACGTGTGCCAGAATGCTCATTGCAACCTGGGTTGCACGATTTGGTCTCTCTGCCCAAATTACTTCGGACAGGGGAGTTCATTTCAGGTCAACCATATGGTCTGCAGTAGTGCAGATGCAAGGAACTCAGCTCTACAGAACGACAACGTACCACCCACAGTCAAACGGTCAAACGGTTCCACGGGCACATAAAATCGGTCCTGATGGCACGCCTTCGAGGACCAGACTGGGTGGACGAACTTCTCTGGATCTTTCTGGCACCCGAAGAGGATTTGGCAGCATCGTCGGCTGAATTGGTCTATAGCACCGCACTTTCCAGAGAGGAAGAATTTGTTTCAGCATCAGGCAACCAAAAGGATGCACCAATGGAGATCCTCGCAAAACTCAATACCCACATCACAGGATGGAATAGTACCGTCGCATGTATCTGACAAGCTGAAATGGGGTGGTTTCGTGTTTGTCCACAGAGGACCACACAGAGCACCCCTACATGGGCCTTATAAAATAATTTGGCACAACAGGGCGACCTGTTGAAGAAACCCTCACAGTGGGCTGCCTCAAGCCTGCACACATTGACATTGAATTATGATTCTGGTTATGCTTCCAACCCCTTGCAAATGAGGCACACCTTATAAAAAGGGCAATCGAGCAACCACTGCCACCACTGATGCTGGTTTTGGGGGGGGGGGGCGGGGTGATGCACCTACATAGCGTGACTCACCTACGCAGTGAGCGAACCGGCCCTAGCAGTTGTGGATGGGAATGCAACCGGTGGCATCTGGGGGGGGATTTCAGATGCGGGGTGAGCCTCGAACCAGAAGCCTACATCACTTCTGATCCACCAAATATGGGGTTGAAGGGAAAGACTGTGTGTGTTTGAATCACGGATTTTTGGTTTTGAGTAAAGGAGTTTGCACTGAGACATTGTTGGACTTGGCTAATTTCTGTCACACTTCTCGCTGAACACCGCCAATCTCCGTTACTTGTTGTGGATCTCTTAGAACACCTTCCGATAATTTACCTATTACTGAACTATTTACCTATTTCTATAGGCTCACTGGCCTATAATTTTCAGGTGTTGCGGCTCACCACAAGGCAGGCGAAACGGCCCCGCTTGTAAGCCGGCCAAAATGGTGCTGATGGGGGTTTATCTTCCTTCCAGCTCAGGGCTCTGAAACCCGCACTTGGGGACCACATGACACCCGGGTGACGTCAGCACCCTCCAGCGCAGTTCTCAGCCAGGTCCGGGCAGCCTGCAATAAATTACTCTGCTCACTGAGCTCAACCCATCTGGTTGTATGTTATTGCAGGGAGCAGTGTAGCTGCCGCTACAATTGGTGACCCCGACTGGTTCAAAGTCTTTGAACCCATCATGAGCGAGCCTGGGATCAGCGCTATAGCCGTGAAACTGCCTAAATTCTGGGTTCAAGAGCCAGAGACCTGGTTCGTCCACACGGAGGCCCAGTTTCACCTCTGCCAAATTTCTTCCGACACGACCAAATTCTACCATGTGGTCGCTGCCCTGGACCAGGCCACCACCAAACGTGTGCTGCACCTTGTTCAGCATCCACTCACCGAGAACAAGTACGAGATCATCAAGCAAGTGCTTACCAGGTCCCTCGGACTATTAAGACACCAGCGTGCCGCTCGGGTGCTGCACCTCGACGCCCTGGCGGACAGGTCCCCGATGGAACTGATGGTCGAGATGCTCACGCTCATGGGTGAGCACACCAACTGCCCACTTTTTGAGCGCATCTTCCTCGAACATATGCCCAGGGACATCCACCTGCTGCTGGTTCAGGAGAGCTTCACTGTCCCGAGGAAGGTCACCCAGAAGGCCCAAGAGCTATGGCTCGCATGATTCTCAGAAGGCTCAGTGGTCCAGCAGATAATGAGGAATGGGCACGACCATGCCAATACCGCCCCTAGCGCTGCAGTAGAGCACCTGGCCCCTGCAGGGGATCCCAAGAGCTTAACCAAGGCCACAGTATCTGCTGCTTCAGGCCTCTACTTCTACCAACAGTGCTGGGGAGCCAAGGCTCGGAAGTGTCGTCAGCCCTGCTCGTTCCAGGAAATGACCAGGCTGGCTGCGGCGGCTGGCCAAGGACACAACCTTCTCTACCTGCTGGCGGTTCCTCATTTACACCAGTGTCATCCCGACCACGGCCATCGAATCCAGGAACTGACCTTGTGGACCTCCCCTCCGTGCGGCCAACGCAACGGCAATCCAGACGTATGGAGACAAGACAGTCCACTTCCAGATCGTCCAACGGAAGTTCACATGGAGGTTCACCGTCTTGTCCCTCCTGACTGCCATCCTGGGTGCAGACTTCCTCCTCGCACATGGGCTTCTGGTGGACGCCCGTATCTTCCAGGCCATTCACCTCGACGCCTCCTGCTCAGAACAACCACAATGATGGCCACGATCAGCATGCCCAGAGACAAGTTCCAGCAGATCCTGGACGAGTTCCCAACACTCCTCAAGCCACAATTCTCCACTGCCTCACTGCGCCATGGGGTGTTCCACCACATCCCCACCCAAGGCCCGCCGTTTCACGCCAAGGCACACCGGCTCCCACCTGACAAGCTCCAGGTAGCGGAGGAGGAGTTATTGCACCTGTTGGAGCTGGGGATCATTCGGTGGTCCGACAGCCTGTGGCCCTCGCTGCTCCACCTGATCCTGAAAGCCTCTGACAGCTGGCGTCCCTGCAGAGACTATAGACAGCTCAACGAGGCAACTGTTCCTGACCGTTACCCCATCCCTCACATCCAGGACTTTACAGCCAACCTACATGGTACGAAGGTCTTCTCCAAGGTTGACCTGGTGCGCGGATATCACCAGATCCTTGTGCATCCTGAGGACATACCCAAGATGGCCATCATCACCCCTTTTGGCCTGTTCGAATTCCTGCGCATGCCGATCAGGCACAAGAACGCTGCTCAGACCTTCCAGCACCTCATGGACTCTGTGGGCAGGGACTTGGATTTTGTCTTTATTTATTTGGACGACATCCTGTCGCCAGCAAGGACCGGGCGCAACACAAGGCCCACCTACGTTGCCTTTTTCTCCCGGCTGGCCAACTTCGGCCTTACCATCAACCCGGCCAAGTGCCAGTTCAGAAAAGAGTCCATGAAGTTCCTGGGGCATACCATCACGGCTGAAGGAGCCATGCCTGCCGCTGTGAAGGTTGCCGCTATCAGGGAGTTCCCATTCCTGAACAGTCTCAAGGGGCTGCAAGAGTTTGTGGGTATGGTCAACTTTTACAACTGCTTCATCCCGGGAGCTGTGCGCATCATGCAGCCACTGATCGCCCTCATCGCAGCCAAGCACAAGACATTCGCTTGGAACCCAGAAGCCTGCACTGCATTCAAGGTCACCAAGGATGCCCTGGCGAAGGCCGCCATGCTCGCCCACCCGCACATCAACCTGCATATGGCAGATGCCTCTGCCACTCCCGTCAGTGCTGTCCTGGAGCAGCAGGTGAATGGGCATTGGAAGCCGCTGGCATTCTTCAGCCGCCTGCTCCGCCCGCCGGAATGCAAGTATAGTGCCTTTAACGGCGAGTTACTGGTCATGTACCTGGCAGTCCAGCATTTCTTCTATTTTTTGGAGGGGAGGACATTTACCATTTTTACCGACCACAAACCCCTCACCCAGGCGCTCACGATGGCAAAGGATCCCTGGTTTGCCCACCATCAGCATCACCTCTCCTTCATGTCGGAGTTTAACACTGACATTCGGCGAAAGGCGGGGAAGGACAATATGGTTGTTGATGCACTCTCTTGACCGGCCATCTGCGTGCTGATGCCTGGCCTCAACTTCAATCAGCTCGCCTGGCACCAGGAAGCTGATGAGGAGATGAGGGCCTTCAAGACTGCCTGCGGTTCCGAAACCTCCTGACTCCGAGTGGTTAAGGCACCATCCTGTGCAGTATCTCCTTGGGCACCCCGCGGCCGGTGGTTCCGCAGCAGTGGCACAGGCAGGTCTTCCGTCACATCCATGACCTTACACATCTGTCCATCAGGTCCACAGTCTGAATGGAGGTAGGACGGTTCGTATGGCATGGTCTGCGGAAGCAGATCGCGGGCTAGGCCAGAACATGCACCCATTGCAAGACACCCAAGGTGCACATGCATACCAGGGCGCCTGTACAGGAGTTCGAGCACACTCACGTGCACATCGTTGGGCCCTTACCCATTTCCCGGGGCAACCGTTACCTGCTTACGGTGGTGGACCACACCACTCGCTGGCCTGAGGTGATTCCGTTGCCAGACGCCTGCACCGACTCCTGTTCCTGAGCCCTGTTGCATGGTTGGGTCGCCGGTTCAGTGTCCAGGCTCACCTCATCAGCGATTGGGGTGCCCAGTTCACATCTGTGCTCTGGGCACAGCTCGCCAACAGATTGGGGATACAGCTACATCATGCCCCACCTCACCAGTCCCGACTGGATGGACGAACTGCCTTGGGTGCTCGTGGGCATTCGCTCCACTCCCAAGGAAGATCTGCAGGCGTCATCAGCTGAGCTGGTCTACGGTGCGCCGCTGGCACTACCTGGTGAGTTCGCCAATACACCTCACAATCCCCAACAGTTGCCGCACGAACTAATTCCTCACCTCAGGGCACACTTGGACTCCTTCGAACCCCCACTGCCACCCAGGCATGGCACCGACCTGTCTCACGTTCCTGGCGAGCTGCTTTCCGTGGAGTTCATTTTTGTTCGGCGGGGCCCCATCCGCGGCACCTCTGCAGCGACCGTACGAGGGGCCGTTCAGGGTTATACAGCATTCCAGCTCAATGTTCACACTGGACTTGGGCAGCAGGCATGAGCTGTTTACCATGGACAGGCTGAAGCCAGCGCACCTCGATCCCACCGAGCCCGTGGTCATTGCCCAGCCCAAGAAGCGTGGCTGCCCGGCAAAAAAGGACATTGGTGCTGGTTCTGGGGGGGGGGGGGGCTGTGTTGCGGCTCACCACAAGGCCGATGAACCGGTCCCGCTTGTAAGCCTCGCGGTGGGGCAACCGGCCAAAATTGTGCCGTCGGGGTTTCCCTTCCTTCCAGCTCGGGGCTCAGAAACACGCGCTTGGGGACCACGTGACGCCCTGGTGACATCAGCGCCCTCCAGCGCGGTTCTCAGCCTGGTCTGGGCTGGGAGTATAAGTGCAGCCCAGCAGCCTGCAATAGACTAGTCTGCTCACTGAGCTCAACCCGTCTGGTTGCGTGTGTTATTGCAGGAGCAGAGTAGCCACCGCTACACAGGGTTACTTTTGGAGCCCTTTTTAAACAATGTGAGCTACCCTCATGGACTAAGGACTAAGGACATTTTTAATATTTCTGCCCGAAATATTTAAAATGTTTGCTTCAAGAAGAACCATAAAAGTTGTTTAACAGGAGCCCAAACTCATATTATCATTGCTTGAAGCTTTGACCAATGTTATCTGCCTGTGGGTAGGCAGTAGCCAGGAAATGGAACCTAAAACTTAGGATGGCACATACTTAAGAATCAGACCCACAAGGAAGAAATGTATGCTGAATGTGGACTGTTGAATTGTTTTAAAAGTCAAGGAAATAGATTTGCCATGTGTTGCTAGACATGGAAGAGAGGAAAGGGAATTTGTACACCAATTAGTAGCCAATCTTATACACTATAGGGTTACAAAAACTGAGTGTTCAGACAGTGAAATTAATTGGCAAACTGATCCTCACCAGGATTAGAAAGATGATGGCACACACCTGGTGTTTGAGTGAGAGACTTGGAGATCATTCATTCCATCAACGCGCCATTCTGTATAAAGATTTGTTCATTTTGACCTTGCATTTCTGTAATATGTTAACACTGGACACATTGTGCTGATTGGAAAAGAACGTGGTGACATATGTATTGTCTTAGAAAGGGATTTGGTAAGTAGAAGAGCAACCTAAAAGATTCTTCAGAAACTTTAGAGCAACTATTGCCAATTCAATGCCACGGAAGAAAGGGACTAAAGTACATTTCTCCAGTCTGGCCAATCACATCTGAGCTTTGCAGAGGTTGCTTGAGATGCTATTATCTTTAGCATTTTGACATACAAGTTTTGCAACTTTTCTTTCTTCACTGGTCCTTTTCTTTGTAAGAAAGAATGCAGATCATTATTGTCTTAAATGTTTGAGTGCCAAGCACATTTATTTTACAAAATATATTTAATCTCTTGCTTCCAAATCCTCTCAATTTTAATACGTGCAGGACAAGGGTCAATGTTAATCTTGAGCTGACCATGGGAAATTGCTTAAGAGTGGCCTGAGGTAATCCTCCCACAATTACTCCCCTCCCATCCTGTGTGAAAAGTGGTAGACATCCACTAATGGCATAATTGTAATCAGGAATCTGGAAATGCCATGAGCTAATGCACAGACTGTAGTTTTAATACGTCGAAGGAATGACAAAATGAATGTGGACGGCTTGGCATAATAGTTTGTAGAGATTGAAAAGCATTGTTCTGATTTATTTTCAGCATTACCTTAAAATAGAACGTGACTTAATCTACTCTATGCTCACTGATAAGATTCTTCCAGTTAAGTACAGGCCTTCCTTTAAGCAGTAAAACTTACTGACCCGCTGATTGGGTTTTGACAGCCTGAAGTATCAGTGATGAGGCTTTCTTAACATTGAGGCCTGGATCTTCTTGACGTGCAAGCAGCTGTGGCAACTCATCATGTCATTTGCCAGGAAACTGTGTTTATCCTTTGTGGTAGGGGACAGTTGGGAGGAGACCAACAGGAATTAACAATAGTTTCCAGCAATGCTGGTCAGACAATGATGTTCCTCCTGATGTCAGCAACCCTTTTTAAACTAGAGGTTCCTAAATCAAATGCTCTGATGCCAGCTGAGCTTAAGTTAGCCCATTGTTATAAAGCGGGTAATTTGGTGGCACAGCTGGTGGAGCCGCTGCCTCAGAATGCAAGAGACCTGAGTCCAATCCTGACCTTGGGTGCCATTTGTGTGGAGTTTTCATGTTAATCTGAGTAATTGTCTGAGTTTGCTCCAAGTTTCCTGCCACACCCCAAGGTTAGTAGATTAATGTAGCCACTGGTTAGTACCAGTGTAAAGATGGTAGCCACTGTAACGTACCATTAGTGTGTAACAAGCAGTACAATCTGGGAGATATGAGGGGTGGTTGATGAGATTGTGGAGAGAATACAAAAAGGGATTAATTATTGTGTAAATAGAGAGTTAATGATCAACATGGACTCAGTTCTCTGAAAATACTGTTTCCATGTGCAAGTCTATTACAATAATTCAGTAAAACTTTATCAGAAATAAAAAGTCTGCTTCTATTTTTATTACAACTTTCAAGTATATGCATTTTTTATTTTCACCTTTTATTTGTCTTTTCTTCCCGATCAGTTGTTAGTTATTCGATGACTTGTTTCCACCATAATTCTGTGGGATATGAAGTGACTCAAAGGTCATATATGGAATCTACAGACCAGGTGTAGCAAAGGAAATTTGATGAGTTGAGTTGAATTGAATTGTTTATTGTTTTTTCTTTCCTTTCTATCATATAGGTACTTGTTTTGGTTTTATTGACTGTTTTTTAAAAAAAATCCTTAAATAAAATGTTTTTAAAAATTTGCTTTGTGCGCTATCCAGGCAAGTCAACCCATATTTAATAATGATAACGAGATTATTGTCATGCCCCTACATACAATAGTGCAATAATAAATCAAAACTGTGGGGTTGACTGTCAAAAAACATAGCATATAGTGTTACCAGGACAAAGTGGAGCATAGAGAGGAAAAGTACCATTCTTTGGTTTGGCTTCGCGGACGAAGATTTATGGAGGGGGTAAATGTCCACGTCAACTGCAGGCTTGTTTGTGGCTGACAAGTCCGATGCGGGACAGGCAGACACGGTTGCAGCGGTTGCAGGGGAAAATTGGTTGGTTGGGGTTGGGTGTTGGGTTTTTCTTCCTTTGCCTTTTGTCAGTGAGGTGGGCTCTGTGGTCTTCTTCAAAGGAGGTTGCTGCCCGCCAAACTGTGAGGCGCCAAGATGCACGGTTTGAGGCGATATCAGCCCACTGGCGGTGGTCAATGTGGCAGGCACCAAGAGATTTCTTTAGGCAGTCCTTGTACCTCTTCTCTGGTGCACCTCTGTCACGGTGGCCAGTGGAGAGCTCGCCATATAACACGATCTTGGGAAGGCGATGGTCCTCCATTCTAGAGACGTGACCCACCCAGCGCAGCTGGATCTTCAGCAGCGTGGACTCGATGCTGTCGACCTCTGCCATCTCGAGTACTTCGACGTTAGGGATGAAAGCGCTCCAATGAATGTTGAGGATGGAGCGGAGACAACGCTGGTGGAAGCGTTCTAGGAGCCGTAGGTGATGCCGGTAGAGGACCTATGATTCGGAGCCGAACAGGAGTGTGGGTATGACAACGGCTCTGTATACGCTTATCTTTGTGAGGTTTTTCAGTTGGTTGTTTTTCCAGACTCTTTTGTGTAGTCTTCCAAAGGCGCTATTTGCCTTGGCGAGTCTGTTGTCTATCTCATTGTCGATCCTTGCATCTGATGAAATGGTGCAGCCGAGATAGGTAAACTGGTTGACCGTTTTGAGTTTTATGTGCCCGATGGAGATGTGGGGGGGCTGGTAGTCATGGTGGGGAGCTGGCTGATGGAGGACCTCAGTTTTCTTCAGGCTGACTTCCAGGCCAAACATTTTGGCAGTTTCCGCAAAACAGGACGTCAAGAGCTGAAGAGCTGGCTCTGAATGGGCAACTAAAGCGGCATCGTCTGCAAAGAGTAGTTCACGGACAAGTTTCTCTTGTGTCTTGGTGTGAGCTTGCAAGCGCTTCAGATTGAAGAGACTGCCATCCGTGCGTTACCGGATGTAAACAGCGTCTTCATTGTTGAGGTCTTTCATGGCTTGTTTCAGCATCATGCTGAAGAAGATTGAAAAGAGGGTTGGTGCGAGAACACAGCCTTGCTTCACGCCATTGTTAATGGAGAAGGGTTCATTTCTGTATCTGACCCGACCTTGTTGGTTTTCGTGCAGTTAGATAATCATGTTGAGGAACTTTGGGGGGCATCCGATGCGCTCTAGTATTTGCCAAAGCCCTTTCCTGCTCACGGTGTCGAAGGCTTTGGTGAGGTCAACAAAGGTGATGTAGAGTCCTTTGTTTTGTTCTCTGCACTTTTCTTGGAGCTGTCTGAGGGCAAAGACCATGTCAGTAGTTCCTCTGTTTGCGCGAAAGCCGCACTGTGATTCTGGGAGAATATTCTCGGCGACACTAGGTATTATTCTATTTAGGAGAATCCTAGCGAAGATCTTGCCTGCAATGGAGAGCATTAAACAATGCAGAAACATCATCTTTTGAAAGGTCCATTCAAGTGCCTGATAATAGCAGGAAAGAAACCGCTCTTGACTCTAGATTTTAAATTTATACATCTTCTGCCCAGCAGAAGGAACATAGGAACATAGGAAGTAGGAACAGGAGTAGGCCAAAAATGGCCCATCGAGCCTGGTCCGCCATTCAATACGATCATGGCTGATCTAATTTATGACCTAACTCCACCTACCTGCCTTCTCCCCATATCCCCTAATTCCTCTATCATGTAAAAATTTATCTAACCGAATTTTAAATATGTTTAATGAGGCAGCCTCAACTACTTCCCTGGTTAGAGAATTCCAAACATTCACTACTCTCTGGGAAAAACTATTTTTCCTCATCTCTGTCCTAAATCTACTCCCCCGAATCTTGAGACTGTGTCCTCTCATTTTAGTTTCCCCGGCCAGCTCAAAAAACCTTCCTACATCTATCCTATCCATACCCTTCATAATCCTATATGTTTCTATAAGATCTCCTCTCATTCTTCGGAACTCGACAAATACAATCCTAGACGATTTAATCTTTCATCATAAGTCAACCCCTTCATCCCAGGGATCAACCTAGTAAACCTCCTCTAGACCGTATCCAAAGCCAGTATATCCTTCCTCAAATATGGAGACCAGAACTGGACACAGTACTCCAGGTGCGGTCTCACCAGTACCTTATACAGTTGCAACATTACCTCCCTACTCCTGAATTCAATTCCTCTAGCGATGAAGGCCAACATTCCATTTGCCTTCTTAATAACCTGCTGCACCTGCAACCTAACTTTTTGCGATTCATGCACAAGCACTCCCAAGTCCCTCTGCATAACAGCATGTTGTAGTTTTTCACCCTTTAAATAATATTCAGCTCTTTTATTTTTCTTGCCAAAGTGGATAACCTCACACTTACTAACATTGTACTCCATCTGCCAGACCTTTGCCCACTCATCCAGCTTAACTATATCCCTCTGCAGACTCTCCACATCCTCATTACAATTTGCTCTTCCACTCAATTTGGTGTCATCCGCAAACTTGGCTACACCACATTTTGTCCTCTCCTCCAAGTCATCAATGTAAATGATGAACAGTTGTGGGCCTAACACTGACCCCTGTGGGCACCCCACTTACCACTCTCTGCCAACCTGAAAAACTCCCATTTATCCTGACCCTCTGCCTCCTGTCAGGCAACCAATTTTCAATCCAAGGAGGGAGATCAGAGTGTAACAAGTGTTTTAATATATCGGCAGCTTTCCCAAGGTGGCAGGTGGTAGAGTTGGAGACAATGGAGGTGCATGATGGTCTGACCCACTTTTACTACACTCTGCAGCTAGGGATCCAGAGTGAATTGATAGTTTGGATTCAGAATTGGCTTGTCCATGGAAGAGGAATTTGAAGGATACCCTGCTGCATCTTTTCCAATTGTTTTTTTGACTGTTAAGTATACGTGTGTTTTAAACTGCTGGTGATGGCATTTACATGTGTCTTTCTTAGTACTAGAAGTTACCAGTTTGTGAAGTGCTGTCCAAAAAGCCTGGATGAGTAACTGCAATCCGTTTTTGCAAAAAGCAGATGGCAAGAGTCTTAAGAGAATGATCGTTGCCATCTTTCGCACCATTGTTGACGTTATGCTCCTTCTGCAATGAATTGTCATTTGGGCATCTCTATAAAATACCATAAGACTGCAAAACATCTCTCGCTTCCCAATTCACCTCTCAACTTCCACCTTCCTTTGCTATTGATACAATTTAGGTCCAGAATAATGGGAAAATGGAGAAGCCAAGACCCTCTCTCAGCACTGTTGTACATATCTGCCTTGCAATGAACTCCATGCATCATGTTCTTATGGGACATGGGAGACACCACCAAATTGTCATAGAGTCAAACAGCATGTAAAAGGCTCTTTGGCCCAACTAGTCCATGCTGATCAATATGGTGTTTCTGGGCTAATCTCATTTGCCTGCACCGCCCATTTTCCTTCAAGCTCCTCTTTTACTTAAATCTGTCCTGTTTTTTGATCATTGTTTTCCTCTCACAGTTCATTCCCAATACTGACCACCTTCTGGGTGAAAAATGTGCCTAAATCTTAACTCATTCTCCTTAAACCTGTGGCCTCTAGTTCAAGCCTCATCCACCCTGTGAGGATTTACTTTATCTGAGCCCCTCATGATTTTGCAAACCTCAAGAAAATCAGCATTTTAATCTCCATTACTTACGGGAATAAAGCCCTAGCCTATTAAACCTTTTCCCACAGCTCAACCACTCCAGTTCTGGTAACGTCCAAGTGAGTTTTCTCCACACTCTCCTAATTTATTGATATCATTTCTATCGCCGGGTGACCAGAAGTGCACAAAGTGGTCTGAGAGTGATCTTTTCAACTCCTTGTACAGCTGGATCATGAGTTCTCAAGCTAAGCACAATCTGCAGGTCAAGTTGCATCAGTGGAGAAAAATAATGATCGGTGTCGCGAGCTAAAACGCTTTATCGAGGTGAACCAATTAAGATTCAAGATTCCAGATTCCTTTATTGTCAGATAATAGTACGGATCATGTAATATTAAACAAAATACCTTCTGGCGGCTGTAAGGCAGACAAAATATTGTCTGGTGTCCATTATTGAACAAGAGAAAGAGAAGGAAAGAAGAGCCCCTTCAGAGGCAATGAGTGGCCATTGATCCGCCTCCAGCCCTCTTGAAGCTTCTGCAGCCTCAAAGACTCCTATTCGATTAATTAACAACTGGAGCTCCAGATCCAAACCTCTAACAATGCCCGAGCCCATATGGGAGCCCTTCATGCCCTCGGCACCCTCTTCAGTCTCGACTCTGATGCCTGGATCCCATGAGCCAGTCTCCAGCAGCCACAGTCCCTCATCCACTGAGCCCCTCTCTGGTCCATGCATTGGTCACTGGCCTATAGTGTCCTTCATCTCCCAAGCCCGTCATTGGTTTGC
Source organism: Narcine bancroftii (assembly GCF_036971445.1). Taxonomy (NCBI): domain Eukaryota; kingdom Metazoa; phylum Chordata; class Chondrichthyes; order Torpediniformes; family Narcinidae; genus Narcine; species Narcine bancroftii. Next base: position 119,622,439 of record NC_091473.1, on the reverse strand, counting down.
TGCCGTGGTCACTATCCTCTGCTTCTCCTTTTCAATGGGGGTGTTGTTCCCACTGCCGGTGTCCTGCTGCCACTGCCAAGCACATGCATTGCCATCTTGGACACAGTCCTCCATGGTTGCAGAACTTTACTTACAAACACAGTCGACTCCTTTAACAGGCTGTTTAAAGCCTGTATGGAGTCGCCAGCATTAGGACTGGGCAGTTGAACCCTCCGGAGCAGTGCTGCATCTCCACTCTTCCCGGTGTGCAGCAGCAGTGCTGGCATTTCACCGCAGCCACTTTTCATCCAATGTGGGCAAAAGGGATGGGTGGGAATGAAAAATGGCTTGGCAGAGGGATAGTGGACTGAATGGTTTGACCTTGATTGGACGGTACTCTACTGTAGGAGGTCAGCAGGCTCGCAGGTCTCACACTCAGACTTCTAGTATCCCAGTATAACCAGTTTATGCTAATTTCATATTGCTGGAATATGATTTCTTTATACTTTTGTAGTCTAATCCCCTGCCAATGAAACCAAGCACACCATTCTTTTTTTTTTTGTGGCCACTTACACCCATCTTTGGAATGAACCCGTAAATTCATCAGCACATCTGTTCTTTTAGTCGTGTCATTAACTGCATGCATTCCCTTTACCTTTAGCTTCCCAAGCTTCAGCACCTCACACATGTCTGGATTAAACTCCATCTGCCATTCCTCTGGCCATATCTATAACTGATCCATATTCTTTGATAGTCCTCCACTCTGTCCATCGTCCCATTAATCTTTGTGTCATTTCATCTGCAAATTTACTCACTGACCCCACCTACTTTTTAAAATTAAAAACACACACACACACACACACACACACTCACACACACACACACACACACACACACACACACACACACACACACACACACACACACACACACACACACACACACACACACACACACACACACACACACACACACACACCCTAAGCCTTGTATTTGATTGCTGTCTGTTGTTGCAACTCTTTCAGCAGAATGTAATGGTGGTCATCTCCATCAGATCTGTCTGTGCTCCTTCGTCTGCTTTGCATTGCTACATTCGTCATGAAGAATCAGCCTTTTAAGAGAAACAGAGGCAACAAGTGGCAGAGGTAGACTGTCTGAAGGATACATTTGCACAAAGTGAGGTGCACATTGCCCTTGCTCTGCATATTTATTGTCCCACACAACTAAAACTGCCAAAACCTTCAGGAAATCCTATTTCATGATAATCGGGGATCTCCAAAATCAAGCACATCTAAAGAAGAGCCAAAATTTATTTACATTCCCGAGGCGATCTTTCTCCATCTGCAGCATCAAAATCCATTCTGAAATGCGGGAATCTCAGGATAATGTATTTGTTCCCATCTCTTTCTAGAAAGATTGGCCTTTTGATAGCATTAAGTGCCAAATGATGAACAACAGAAATCTGTGCTGTTCTATGAATTTTATATAATATTGATCCTTTCGTGATATTTACTTTCAATGTTCATCAATTATTGAATCATTGAAGAGAATTAAGTTACTCAACGATACTCAGGGTGCTTACAAAGTGCATCAAATTTTGATGCACCCAAGATTCTAATGTAGATGAGATCATTAAAATTGGCATCAGTTCCTCATTTGAGTATTACTAGCCACACAATTCTCTCAAACCACATTACAACACAGTGACCATATGTCATGTGAACTCTCGGGAAAAGTTACTTGTAGCCACACATTGACTGGGTTTCTCTACTGAACATCCTCATTACACAAAAATGAATGAGATTTAATAATTACAATAATTACAAGCAGTAACAATTGCTTGCAATATTGCCAAAGGGGATTCAGGAAATTAATTATGTTGTAAACGTTCACGATTATTTTAATCAGGATCACGGGAACAGAATAAGGCAGTGGTTTGTATGGAGGGAATCAATACTGCGACTGCAATTGCTGAAATCCTCATTTATGCCTTATGAATCTTGTAAACTCGATAATTCCATTGTTCTCTATGCCAAAATCCCATCTTCCCCCTTTAGAAACTTGAACTTACCCAAAACATTGCAGTTTATCCTAGCGAGTCAAGTCTCAGCCACCCATGGTCACATTGCTAACTGGCCACACCCTTCTCACTTTCCCCTGGCTCTCACTTCCTGTCCCGCATCGGACTTGTCAGTCACCAACGAGCCTGCAGCAGACGAGGACATACCCCTCCATAAATCACAGGCATCACAGGCCCATGATCCTTCAAGATTCTCAAGTTATTCCAATTCTGACTCTCAAGTACTTTTGATTTTATGATTTCAATGCTGTTTGGTATTCATTATTTATCATATGGAGGTTTAGAGAAAGGCCTTCATTTATTCTGCCCTTTAAAAGGTGATCAGAAGCCACCTTCTTAAACCACTGCAGACCTACTACTTTAGTGTTGTTGGATAGGGGTTTCCCAAAATTTAGAATCAAAAAAGCAACAATTTTTTTTCCAAGTCAGGGTGGTGTGTGACTTGGAAGGAGAACCATAAAGGATGTATTTCCATTCATCTGCATCCCTTTCCTTCATGGTAGTACAGACAGTATTCAGGAAGGAGCTGTCAAGTTGTCTTGGTGAGGTATTTGTAAAGGTACCCAAGTTCATAACAGAATCTAGATCAGATGCACCATGATTAGCGTAGAGTTAACGCAATGCTGTTTCAGCACCAGTGGTCGGGACCGGGGTTCCAAACCAGCACTGTCTGGAAGGTGTTTATATGTTCTCCCCATGTCTGCATGGGATTCCTCTGGGTGCTTAGGTTTCCTCCTACCATTCAAAATGTACTGGGGTTAAGGATAATTAGGTGTAATTGTGCAGCAAGGGGTGGTGGGCTGAAAGGGACAGCTGCCATGCAGAATGTCTAAATTAACAGGAAATTTATAGAAAAAAATAAATAGGTGGAACAGTGGGCCAAGGAGTGGGAAATTGAATGAGAACTTTGGTAAGTCAAACCAGGGCAGGACTTCCACAGTAGAGCCTTGGAGAGTGTTGTAGAAGAGAGACACGTAGCAATATAGACACACAGTTCCCTGAAAGTGGTGAGTCATTTGGGTGGTGAAGGAGGTGTTCGGCACCCTATTAAGTATATAAGTTGGGACATGATGATATAGCTGTACAAGGAATTGTTGAGACCACATGGAGTACAGTGTGCAGTTCAAGATTCCCAGCAATAAATTAGAAAGGGTGCCAAGGACTGCAGGGCTTGTGTTTTAGGAAGTAGTTGGATAGTTGTGGTGTACTGTTTTCTTTGGCTTGGCTTCACGTACGAAGATTTATGGAAGGGTAATGTCCACATCAGCTGCAGGCTCGTTGTCCGATGCGGGACATGCAGGCATGGTTGCAGCGGTTGCAAAGGAAAATTGGTGGGTTGGTGTTGGGTTTTTCCTCCTTTGTCTTTTGTCAGTGAGGTGAGCTCTGCGGTCTTCTTCAAAGGAGGTTGCTGCCCGCTGAACTGTGAGGCGCCAAGATGCACGGTTGGAGGCGATATCAGCCCACTGGTGGTGGTCAATGTGGCAGGCACAAGAGATTTCTTTAAGCAATCCTTGTACCTCTTCTTTGGTGCACCTCTATCTCGGTGGCCAGTGGAGAGCTCGCCATATAACACGATTGCAAACACACAAAACCAAAGAGACTGTACAACAGGCTTTAATCGGCAAAGACATCCACAGAGCAGGACTGGCTCCTGTTCACTGGTCAGAGGGGGTGTGGGGGGGCTGGCGGCAGGAGTCGGAGTGACTGGCGTGGTGCAGCACGGAGGGGTGGCCGGAGGGGCTGGGGTTGAGGTGTGTGTGTCGTATCGGATGAATGGGGGGGTCAGTTTTGTTCCCCATGGCTGAAGTGGGTCTCTGGTGCTCAAAGAGGTCCTGGGTGCCCCAAAGCTGCCCGGTGTCGGGGGTGTGTGCCAGGTCGGCGTCATCCTGGGCTGGAGGATGCTGTGCTATGGTGGGTGCTTCTGCTGGTGCCAGGTCCCTGGTTGAGATGGTGTCCTCCCTGCTACTGCTGAACCTAACATAGGTGTAGTTGTGTTTCACATGTAGGAGGAAAGCCTGCTCAACCAGGGATTCCCTTGTGTGCCCGTATATGTTTACGCAAGAGCACCGGTCCCAGGGATGTGAGCCATGCTGGGAGGGATATTCTGGTCGCCGATTTCCTGGAGAATGAAAACAGGCGTTCATGAGGGGTCTCATTGGTAGCCATGCACAGGAGTGACCTAATGGCATGGAGTGCCTCAGGCAGGGCATCCTGCCAGAATTCTACAGACCACCCTTTTGACTGAGGGCCAGGAGGACTGCCTTTCAGATCACCCAATTTTCACATTCCACTTGTCCATTGCCTCTCGGGTTGTAACTAGTCGTGCGACTAGTGGCGATGCCCCTCGCAGTCAGGTGCTGGCGTAGTTCCTCACTCATAAATCTAGACCACCGATTGCTGTGGATAAATGCAGCGTAGCCAAACGTGATAAAGATCTGCTCCACTGCATATAGTAGGAGAATAAGCCAAGGCATTTGTGAAAGGCCTTTAGCGTGGGGGGAGGGGTAGCTCCATTAATGAGCGCATCCTTTCTGGATCTGGGCCGATGATCCCATGGACCATAATGTACCCCAGGATGGCAAGACGGGTGGTGCAGAACACGCACACTTCTCCTTGTTGTAAGTGAGGTTCAGCTCCTCGGCCACCTCGAGGAATTTCTTCAGGTTGGCATCGTGGTCCTGCTGGTCATGACTGCAGATGGTGACATTATCCAAGTATGGGAATGTCACCTTCAGCTTGTGCCGGTCTACCATATGGTCCATCTCCCATTGGAAGACGGAGGCCCCATTCGTGACTCCAAAGGGAACTCGGAGGAACTGATACAGATGCCTATCTGCCTCGAAGGTGGTGTAGGGCGTGTCCCGCGAGTGGATGGGGATTTGGTGATAGGCCGACTTCAGGTCAATCGTGGAGAAAACCCGGTAGCGGTATATCTCATTGACCATGTCGGCTATCCTTGGCAGGGGGTAGGGGTCTAGTTGGGTGTATCGGTTTATGGTCTGGCTGTAATCCACGACTATCCTCAGTTTAATTCCCCCTTTGACAACCAGAACTTGGGCTCTACAAGGGCTGTTGCTGGGCTCTATGTCACCTTCTGGCAGAAGCCGCTGCACCTCTGCCTTGATAAAATCTCTGTCTGCGGCGCAATAGCACCTACTTCTGGTGGTGATTGGCTTGCAGTCTGGCGTGAGGTGCAGTGGGGTGATGCGCAGTGTGAAGAAGCTGCAGGTTGGCCAGGGCTGGTAGGTTGGTGCGCTGTGTAATGTGAGTGGAGGGTGGTGCCCCCCAAAGGCAAGGATGATGCTCTGCAGGTGGCACTGGAAATCTAGGTTCAGGAGGACGGGGCGCAGAGTTTGGGCAGGACCAGGAACCTGAACCCCATGTATGTCTCCTCCCCCCCACAGTTATATCGGCCAAGCAGCATCCGAGGGTACCAACAGTCTGTTCCTTGGCAGCAAGAGCGATAGAGGAGGTGGTGGGGTGGATTTTCATCTTAGGGGAGTAGGCTACGCTCGGATGATTGAAACTCTCATTGCTGCTGCTGTCGAACAGGCACTTTGATACCTGCCCATTGATTTGCACATCAATTATGGAGCACCGGAGGTCGTAGGAAATGTTCCTGGTCAGTGTGGTGGCTGTTAGGACCGTCTCTGGGTCCGAATTATCATTCTCCGGCTGTGGAGGGGAGTCGTGGTCGTGGGTGTCCTCTGCAGGCAGCGTGCAAGGTGAGTATCAATTGGTGGTGCCCTCCTTAGTAGTGGGTGGTGATTAATGACATCCAGAGGCATGGGGAGCATCAGTAGGGCAGCCTGGTCATCACCTGTGTTGACCATGTTATCATCAGTTGTGGGAGTGCGATGTGAAGCAATTAATGGTGTCCAGAGGTGTAGGGAGCATCGGTAGAGCGGCCTGGTCATTGCCCATGGTGACCACGTTGTCGTCGGAGGGCCCTGGTGTCGGCCTCTGTCCGGCCCAAGATGGTGGCGCCATATGGGAGGCCAAGGCATGGTTGGCCTCCTTCCCTGGCTATGTTCGTCACACCGGGGGAAGTGACATCATCACTGTTGGTGGAAGTGATGTCACTCCATAAGCCGGAAGTTACGTCACTGTAGTCTTTGGCGGGTGGCGCTGGCAAGGCCGGTGGCTGGTCTGGGTGCGCTGGGCACACATGGTGATCGTTGCTGGCGGGGCTGGAAGTTGTGCCACCAGGGTCGGGGATGCTGGAAGTGGTAGCGGGGGCAATGGCATCGCCCGGCACATGCACGTGGTGGGGTCCGTGGGGGAGGTGGGGAGGTCGTAGAGGGCCGCTGAGCTGCCGGCTGGCTTTGAGAGGCACACTTTAGCAAAGTGGCCTTTCTTGCCACACTGGGAGCAATATTGGTTCCTAGCCAGGCAGTTTTGTCACAAACTATGATCTGACTACACCGGGACCCACAGTACTTACAGGGGCGCCGGGCACCCGCCGCATCAATGTTTCCTTCCTCAGCTTGGTCTAGGGCCACAGCAGCAGTGTGAGGCGACCACGAGGAGGCCAGGGGGATTCTAGAGTTGAAGACTTTTGTGCATAGGGCTGCAGCTTCCAGGGTTCAGACTACTTCCACTGTTTTGGCCAGGGCATAGATATTTTCTTCCACAGCTTCTGCCAGATGGCCCTCGAGTGTAGCCCTCGGACGAAGGGGTCCTGGATTAGTCTCTCGACCTCCTCTTCATTTACCCTGGGTTCAGCTAGACACATTTGGGCCAACTCATGCAGGTGTCCGATGTAAGACTCAGCCATCTCCCCGGGTTGCTGGGCTCAGGTATTCAGGAGATACCTTGCGAAAACCGCATTTGTGGGGGGGTTTGTACAAGGTCTCGAGAGTGCCCATTGGCTCTTTGTACTTGGAGCAGCCTTTGGTTGCCTGGAAGGCACGAGGACACAGCTTGGATCAGAGTAAGATGAGCTTCTTTCGATCGGGGTCCAGATGTCGTATGCATGCGCCTCGATGATTGCTTCGACCATGTGTCTCCAGATCTCAAAGCGTGTTTGGGCTTCCGGGTGGTGTGGGTCGATTTTGAGGCTCCCTGCGCTCAGGAGTTTTTCCATAGCAGCCTTGGAAAAATGTCTTTGCCGATTAAATTGTGGTGCGCTGTTAGAAAGAAGCAAACACACAGAACCTAAGAGACTGTACAACAGGCTTTAATCGGAAAAGACATCCACAGAACAGGGCTGGCTGTGGCTGCAGCAATTCTGAGTGAGGCCTTGGGAGGCCGGCTCAGGCTTATATCCCGGAGGGTGATTGACACCCAACCGGGTGGGGCTTGATCCATTCAGGTCAGCTGATTGACAGCCGGCCAGGTGTTTTCCTATCCCCCATACTCTCCTGCAGGTACAGAGATTGCTCCCTGCAGTAGGCTGGTGGTGTACCACCACAATAGAAGTTTTCATTGCCTAAAATGTAGAAGGCAGGGGTGTGACATTATAGAGGTTTATAAAATCATGAAGGGCATGGATAAAACGAATGCGCCCAAATATTTTCCAGGGTAAATGATAGTAGAACTTGAGGGCATGTTTAAGGTAAGAGGGAAGAGATTTAAAAGGTACATGAGGAGCAACTCCTTCACTCAATAGGTAGTCCATATTAGCAATGAGCTGCTAGAGGAAGTTATAACAACAGATACAAGTTCAAGTTCAAGTTTATTTTCATCCAATTGCACAAGTACAACCCAATGAAATACCGTTCTCCAGTCCTCAGTGCCAAACATGCAGGCACACAACCAGACATAACACACATATATACAAATTTGTGTGTGTGTGTGTGTGTGTGTGTGTGTGTGTGTGTGTGTGTGTGTGTGTGTGTGTGTGTGTGTGTGTGTGTGTGTGTGTGTGTGTGTGTGTGTGTGTGTAAATAAATCAACATTGTTTAACAAATATTAGATGGTTAGTGTGAGCTGTTTCTTTGGTCGTTCAGCATTCTCACTGCCCACGGGAAGAAGAAGCTGTTTCTCAGCCTGGTGGCGCTGGCTCTGATGTTCCTGTATCTCTTTCCTAATAATAATAGCTCAATGATTTTGCACGTCCTCTTCAGACAATGACCCAGTAGATCAGGTTACTGGTGGGTGGCTGGGTGGTGGGGGGGGGGGGGGTGGGGGAAGGTAGACTCCACTGATCGTCTCTGCCACTCTTATGGTCCTGTGGATTGACCTCCAATTCAGTTCTCTACAGAAATGCACCACACTGTGATGCAGTCAGCCACAATGCTCCTGTTGAAGGTTGACGTTATGGTGGCGGGTAGCCTTGCCACTCCAGTCTTCTCAGGAACTGCAGTCACTATTGCGCCTTCTGGCATGTGAAGAGATTTTGTGTGTCCATGAAAGGTTGCTTGTTAAGTGGACTCCAAGGAACCTAGTGCTCTCTACCCTCTGCACTACTGAGTTTTTGATAGTGGTCATTCTTAGTTCTCCTGAAGTCCACAATCAGATGGGAATGGATTAGAAGGATATAGGACAAATACAAGCAAATAGGACTAGCTCGGAATTCCACCTTGGTCACCAGAGGCCCTGTCTGGGCTGATTGGCTCCATATCTTTGGAATTTAGCTTCTTTTAACAGCTCTAGCCTTAAAAACAATCCTTTAAAGATAACTCTTTGACTGACACTTCTGCTCCTCAGTACTAATTTGTTTCAAATTTTGTTTCCCAGTATTTCATAAACTGCCTAGGGATGTTATTTTTCATCGAAGGCCATGTTGAAATTGCAAACTGTTGTAAATGATGGTAACTTGAGAATGACTGATTGATGCAACACATTGGAGCTGCGATAAAATGGAAAACTGCCCCCCCACCCCCCCACTTTCACCACTGTGGCATAAATTGGAATGTGCACTGCACATTGACAACCAACAACAAGGGGTGGACCCAGACAAATTCCTGATGGGTTTGTCATTAGCATGCCATTCGTTTTGCTCCAGAACGTCCCAGGAAATGGGCCAGCTTAAAGCAGTCAATCTCAAAGCTGCTGTTGGTATAGAGAAGCCTGGAATGTTGTGGATGACTGCTGGCTTTGGGATGATGGAGGGGGATTGATGTTGGATAATGAATTATGAAGGAGACCATATGCCTAAACGAGAACTGAGGGCACTTCAATTTCTGTGGTTGAAATTCCTGACTATCCCTTTTCAGTTTCTTCCAATCTAAAGAAGTGCATTCAATGAGGTTTACACCAGACAGAAAACGTGGGAAATATTCTCATAGATTGAACTAGATGTTCTACTTTTTATGTGGTTCACATTTCAGCAGTGTGCTTTGCAAACTGGTCACCTTGAGGTACCTCAAAAGTCTGAAAGTTCATGGAAAGATGTGTTGATGGTTTATATTAGAATATAACAGGATATTTTTAAAGTAGAGATTCCACCACGAGTTTGGTAGAATAGTCAAAGGCACCCAAAAATCATTCTCGTTATGTTGAGGGTGGACCACAGAAGGAAACGTCCACAAAATTTGCTCCAACAATCTTACATACCTGAAATCTGGGATTGAGTCCTTCTGAAACCCAGCTCAGATTGGAATGTGATTGATCCCCTGGGGCCCTTTTTTAAAATTTGGTATAGATTGGGGATTTCTTGAAGGGCTGTTATAGAGGTGAAAATATATCAAGGAGGATTTTCTTGTGACGTTGGGTTGAAGCCATGATTTTCTGGCAGAATAACATGAGGTTTCCAGTGTTATTTAACTGAAACTGCATCTCACACTGGCAGAGAAGGTTCCAATCTACAAATGTAAATCTTAAAAATATAAAGGCATATATTATTCAAAAGTTATTCCGTAACTTAGTAATTTAGTTTATTTTAACAGCTCTGGCCTTAAAAACAATCCTTTAAAGATATATAATATATACATATATATATAACAGCAGAGTTAGCACAATGGCGTTACCGTGCCAGAGATCAGGACTGGGGATTCGAACCCCGTGCTGTCTGTAAGGAATTTGTATGTTCTCCCTGTGTCTGCATGGGTTTTCCCCAGGGGCTCTGGTTTCCTCCTACCATTTGAAATGTACTGGTGGTTGTAAGACAATTGGACTTAAGTCGACTGAAATGGCTTTTTACTGAGCTGTATGTCTAAATTTAAAATGTAAAATGTTAAATCCAATTGACTTACAACCACCAGTACATTTCAAATGGTAGGAGGAAACCAGAGCCCCTGGGGAAAACCCATGCAGACACAGGGAGAACATACAAATTCCTTACAGACAGCACGGGGTTCGAATCCCCAGTCCTGATCTCTGGCACGATATATTATATATATCTTTAAAGGATTGTTTTTAAGGCCTGAACTGTTAAAATAAACTAAATTGCTAAGTTACAGAATAACTTTTGAATAATATATGCCTTTATATTTTTAAGATTTACATTGAAAGATTGGAACTTTCTCTGCCAGTGTGAGATGCAGTTTCAGTTAAATAACACTGGAAACCTCATGTTATTCTGCCAGAAAATCTTGCCTAGGTTTTATATATATAAACCTAGGCAAGATTTTTTCTAGCACATGAGCAAGTTACACACTCACTCACATGCTTTAATTTAAAAAAGGATACTGTCTTTTATAGATTCAAATTATTTGAATGGAAATGAGAAACATCTTTGTACCCACATCTGTTTGGTTGGAACATGTGCTTCCTCTTTGATTAAAGCCTCATAGACGAAATAATACCTTATTATAAAATATTTCACAAAAGGGAAAAAAAAACGCAGTTGTTCCAGGAAACCATTGAATGGTTTATCATGTTACAAAGTTATGTGTCCTGGATCTTCCACTGGTTTAAAAATAATAATAACTTTTATTTTTTTCTGCCTCTAAATTAGTGAGCCCAAAGCACAGGTTCGAAGAAACTTCTTGGGCCTATCTGGATGTAATTCTGCAGCAGTGACTCATCGCTATGTTTTTCTTATTCTTGGCACGAGTTCTCATGTGAACAGAACTGTTTGCATTTTATCTCCACATTCTTTGGCTTCTTTAATGCCTGTGTGGCTATTTCTGCCAACTGTTCAGTGGTCTACATTACCCACAATGTAGAGTGCCATACCTTGCAGGCTATGCATTAAGTTGAAAGAAGAGGAGACTGGTAAGTACTTTTTTGATATTTAGTTGTCACCGAAGCCCAAAAGACTTTGAAATTATACACTGTATTTTTCGGTGGTTGGAAATTGAATCTTTTACAGAATCATACAAAATCATGAGCTGAAGCTGGAGGTGGTAATATATGAGATGTAAACAGTTCTATTTTCACAGTGTTTTGCAGAGCACTATTGTGAGATATTTTTTCAAGTTTTTTAATGGTCGCATGTTTTAACGTGGTTCGTGTATGTCTTTTGATCCTGAAAACTATAAATTTAAAAAAAAATGCTTGTCCAATATTACGAATGATGCAGCTATTGAGAGCGGAGTACATTGGATTAGGAATTGCTTTGTTTAGTCGCTTAGCGAGATGAAATGGCTACTAAATATGGCACATCTTCTATGATATACACAAGTAATATGATTATTAAAACAGTGTGTCAGCTTTTAAACTTTGGGCAAAGTAAGGGGTTTGAAGAGCACATATATATTAATTTCATAGTTGCGTTGAATAAATGAAATGTTGAGGGTGCAGTCTTCTAAAACACCGTTGAAGGAGAGATCTCAAATACCAGCGTGCGACTTGTTGGATAAACATGAACAGACCAGATTCCAGTGTGTTATTTGATGCATGAACAGTAAGTTAGGGAGTTACACCCATATTGTCCAACATGGAGAGATATTTATCTCGCCCATTCTCTTCCCTTCCCCTTCCCCAGAAATATTAACTCTTTACTGAATCGCAATCAAACCTACTCTAGTTACCCTCCAGGAATCCCCAGATGGCTTCTCTTTATGTCTGTGCTTTAACTTCAAGTAATCCAGACTCTGATCCATACAATGAACCCACATGTTCACTTTTAGTGGATATTGGCAGATACCTACCAGGTACAGGAACACTGCTTATTGCACCACTTGACTAACATGGATATTCTTAATTTAGTAGAGTTTAGGAACTTTTCTGGTCTTTATGACTTAGGTTGCATTGGATATAAAACACAAGATTCTGTTGACACCGTGATGAAGGGCTGAAGCCCAAAACGTTGGTGATGAATCTTTACCTTTGCTTCATAAAGGCACCGTTTGACCTGCAGAGTTTCTCCAGCATTTGTGCGTGCTTTTGCACTGGATAGCCTCACCAAGGAATTAAAGGTAGTCAGAGAAGTTATTTGATGAAAATATATTTATGCCACTATATATGGAAAGTGAAAGACTCATATAACCAATTGCAAATTTTCCCCAGAGTAATTCCAAAGTAGTTGATAAACAACCATACCAATATGAACAACCCAACACAAATTAAAAATAGTTATTAACTAATTGTCTAAAATAACACTTTAGATTTTTAGATCATTAATTTATTCCTTAAATATTCATGGAAGAACATTTTTGCAGTTGCAGTAAAAGTAAGCTGGATGGGTGCTTGGTGTAATTCCCATGTCTTGAGATGGGAGATGGCTTTGTGCTTCATTGAACAGGGTCAGAAGGTGGACCAACAATTCCAGGGGCAACAAGATTTATGTGGTGACTACAGGAAGATGTATTCTGAGGGTCGTGTCAGCACTCATCCCAATGGGTGGCAGAGTTTCACCTGGATAAAGAAGAAAATCATATGGTTTGAATAGGTTCTAATTAATCCCCACATTCTCCATTGCCTCCATGACTTAATGTCTAATATTCTCTCTTCTCTAAGAATAATAGATTAATAGTCTTGCTTAATTCACATGTTGCCTTCTCTCAGTTTTATTCAAGAGGGATGAGGTGTAATGATATTTAAGTATATTTGTCACATATATTAGTACAGGGAGAAGAGCTCTCTGCAAGCAGTCTTGCAGGTTATCTTTAACATTCATTAAGCAGAAAAAAGTATACATTACAAAGTACAGAATTACAATGGAAAGAAAAATCATTTAGTACCAAGCGAGACCATCAATATATCACCACGTGGGGTTCATTCAGGAGTCTGATGGCTACAGGAACAAAAAATGCCTTGAAAGCCTGTTGACACATGCTTTTGTACTCTTGAGCCTTTTCTCTGATGGGAGAAGGGAGAAGACAATGTTTCCAGGGTGTGCTGGGTCCTGAAGTAGTTGCCTTTCCTCATCAACATGAGATGCAGATGGAAATGATGGAGTGGAAAAAGATTATGTTATGTTCTTCTGTAGCTTCTTCTGATCTTGAGCAGAGCTGCTCCCATACCACCCTGGGATGTAAGTATGCTTTACATGCTGTAAAGTCTCAGATGAGATAGAGGTAAGATGTTAGTGATCTCCATCTCATCTTAGACTAGTAGCCAGAATCTCATTGGCAAAGCACCAGAATGTGGGTGGGCACTGCGGGAGGCTGATTTGGGTAGCAGACAAGATCTGGGATGATCTGGTCCATTGATACAATTTTTATATTTGCTTTAGCAAACTCACAGAGAGCATTATTTTTCTTCATCATCAACATGTATACTAAGACCATAGGAGATGACATCAGCACGTTCAGTTACCTAAATCCAGAATGTTCTCTGGCATATTCTTTATTGCATTGGTTCTTACCTTCAGTGTGTCTTCTCCATCGAACAGCAATATGAACAGAGTTGTTCATTTTTCATTCTATTACATGCCATTGGCAGCCTTTGAAAGCTACTGGTATTGAAATTTTCTGAAATTATCACTTCTACCATGTAGTGTATCAAATGACTCAAAGACTTGTTGACTCAAACCAAGGCTTTTATTAACAGAAGAATGGAGCGTAGTACATCGAGGTCGACCAGTCCACACTGACCTGGGTCTGGTTAGGTGCAGCCCTTTATGACCTGGCCAGTAGGAGTGGCTACGACTCTCAGCCAATCATTATCACTACATACAAATATATACATGTTTCATTGAGGTCAACTCTACTTTTTTTTCCTACTATATTCCATCTACAATGATGTAATCGTCACTTAATCTGCCTCTCTGCATCTTGCCCTCAGCTCAAACCTTGCATCATTACCAATCATGGATGTATTATGTCAGAACCCCTCAGACAAATCAAAACGCTAGAGGAACTCAACAGGTTTAAGCAGCATCTGTGGGAGTAAAGGGATCGTCAATATTTTGGGTCATGACTGAATCAGGTCTGAGAGTGGAGAGGGAAGATAATCTGTGTGAAAAGGAAAGGGAGGGACATAGGGCCAGAAGGTGATAGGTGGTCCGAGGAAGGGTGAAGGATAATGGGCAGTTGCAGCTAGTATCACAAGACCACAAGACAAAGGAACAGAACCAGGCCACTAGGCCCATTGAGTCTGTACTGTAAATCTACATTAAACTACTCTACACTAGTTCCAATTTCTGGCCTTTTCTGCATATCCCTTGATGTCCTCACTAATGAGATACTTGTCTATTTATTGTTTAAATACTTCCAGTGGTCTGGCTTCCACTGCTGTATGTGGCAGTGAGTTCCACAGATCCAAGACCCTCTGGCTAAAGAAGTTCTTCCTAATCTCTGTTTTATATGGATAACCTCTAAATTTTCAGACTATGACTCCTTGACCTTGACTCACCCACCAAGGGGAACATCTTACCTGCATCACCCTATCTAAACCTTTCAAAATACAAAATGCCTCTATGAGATCTCCTCTCATTCTCCTATACTCCAATGAATACAACCCAAGAACTGCCAAAGCTCCTCGTATGTTAGCGGGTGGGGCAGGGGTGGAGTTGTGAAACAGAGGCAGGTTTACGATAGGTGGCAGAGGAGAAGAACAAAAGGAAGATAAAGCAGCTGGAGGGTGAAACTGCAGAGACTGCAGATGCTGGACCCTGGAGCAAGGAACAAACTGCTGGAGGAACCCACTTCTGTGGGAGCAAAAGAATTGTTGATGTTTTGGGCTGGAACCCTTAATGCAGAACTCAGACTGCTCCGCGACCTGCTGATTTCTTCCAGCAGGTCGTTATTTACTGGAGGGTGATAAACTAGAACACAAAAGCTGCCAGTGCTGGAATTTGCCAAGAAAGGAAGGTGATAATGGGAACCATAGGAGAGAGGTAGAGGGCAGATGGAATCAAATAGGGGAGGGGATCCAGGTAGTGGATAGATGGAATCTGGAGAGGGAGGGGGAAGAAAATGTATGTTATGGTGGGGGGGTGGGTTTATGGGAAAGGGGACAAAATGGAAGGACAAAAGGTTGATCAGAAGGAGGAGGAGAGGAACACAGGAGGTTAGGGTGAGCTGAAATCACACTGGATTTCAGCTTCTGCAGTCTCTTGTGTCTCCATTGCTTCAGATTACAATATTTGTAGTTTCCTGTGTCTCAATCAGCATTTTAGAGTTGGGGCACAACCACCATTCCCAACAGAACACCATTGGTCACAGCTTCTATGTCTAAAAATTATCTACATTCCTAATTGCCGATTTCTATCTACTAACCAATCCACAATACACGCAAGAGAGATTGACACAAATATCATACTCTTAATTTATAATCTCTGTCATGGCTTCTTATCAAAGGTCGCCTGAAAGTTAAATTTCGCCACATCAATGGTTTGGCCTTATCAATCCTACTAATCGCAATCTATAAAAACATGCTGATTTGTCAAACATACCGGTAGTTCCCATTTCATTAATCCACATTGATTCTGCTCAATCATATTATTATTTTCCACGTGCCTGGTTTGTAGTTCCTTCATCATAAAATTCCTACTGCTGACTTCAGACTATTTAGCCTATATTTCTGATTTTGTTTCTCTTTCTTTTATTTTAATGGAGGACAAATCTGCGACCCCCAAAGTCAGTGCCTACACTGAAATGCACCTGTTTTTCTCTGTGCAAACCTAGGCATGCATATGAAGTTTAAGTTGGTGTTGGCATCTTCTCCCCAACTAGTCTGTTCCACAAACCACCTCTACACCACAGTAGGTGATGCTATGAGGAGTTCCCTGTGCAGTTTGGACTTCAGCAGAACACCAAATAGAATAAATGAGAGAAATCAGTAACCAGAAAAATAAATAGGTAGGAGATGCACGGATGTCGGGCAGCATCTGTTGGGAAAGAAGCAGCCAACAATTCATCAAAACATTCACACACAGAATGGACCTTTAATGCCAAAATCATTCAGCAATTAAAAATAAGTATGAAGGATAATAATTGATTATTCAGTAGATCACGGGTTAAGGTCCTTATTGTAGCATTTGTGTCACCACATAGAATTTCTGTTTACTCAGCAGGGCAAGGGTTAAAACATCACACTCAGCAATTCATGTTCGCTGTTTGTAGTTCCTGTTTGTTCAGGAGTGCCAGAATAGCCTGCTTCAGCACTCAGCATTAACTGTGTAGCATTCTTCACAGCCTGGGAATATTAGCCATGATTGTACTGAATGAGGGGTCTGGTGGCCTAGTATTTGCTTGTGTGGTCAAGTGCAGAGTAAGTCACTGTACCAAAGGCTCTGGACATACATTGGAAAATGCACAATTTTAAAATCATTCCTGTCAATGATAAAATCTAAGGGAGGGGTGGAAAACTATAGCCCTCAGACCAACTGCAGCCCGTTCCCCATTTTTAAGTGGCCCGTTAGAAAAGAAACAGCGACACTACTGGACCTGCTATAACGGAGGCTTTGCCTCTGGTCTGGACCTGCAGAGAGCGGGGAGCAAAGTCTCAGCATTCGCCCATGGGGTCCGACTGCACAGTGCAACTCGGGTAGGCTCTGGGTAGGAGTGGATGGTGGTTGTAAACTGCTGGGCTAAATATTGTTTGGCCCGTGACTCCTTATATTTTTCTGTATGTGGGCCATAACTAAAAAGGTTCGGCCACCCCGATCTAAGGTATACTTCGAACAGAAACAATCTCAGTTGACAAAACATAAAAACACAGATTTCAAAATATTTATGAAAAGCTGGTGTCTTCATTTAAATCTATCTAATAACACTGACCTTAGTGCAAGATGTTTCCTTACAGCATTTGTTATGTATTAAAATGTTTACATTAGAGGTTAATTAGTTAACTCCATACCTGCATGGCCAACACGTTGATTTCATTCAGCTCTACTTTTCCCATCACAACACTTGCTTATACATCATCATAAAGGCACAAACTTCATCTCTATTAAATAGAGGAGGAAATTCCCCTGAGTCTATTTGTGAGGGCAAAATGGACATTGCTTTGCAGAAGAAGCCAGAGAGTGGTTGCCTCGCTGACTGGAGGACTGTGACTTGCAGTGTACTTTTCTGTTCGTCATCTATATCAATGATTTAGGTGATAATGTGGTAAATTTGCAGATGACACTAAGATTGGGGGGAGCGCGGGTAGTGGACAATGAAGAATTGCCGAGGGTTATGGACCAGCTGGAAAAATGGTGGACGAAATTTAACGTGGACATATGTAAGGTTTTGCACTTTTGGAGGACAAACCTTACATAGTAAACGGCCGGGCACTGCAAAGTTCAGTTGAATAGATGCATCTGGGAATACACATACATAACTCCTTGCAAGTGGTATCACAGGAAGATAGGATCAGAAAGTAAACATTTGATCCTTTGGCCTTCATAGATGAAAGTATTGAGAACAGGAATTGTGATGGTATGGTAAAGTTATATAAGACGTTGGGAGGCCAAATTTGGAGAATTGTGTGCAGTTTTGGTCACTTTGTTACCGGAAAGATATCAATAAAATTGAAAATGTACAGAGAAAATATACAAGATTGTTGCTGAGGTGTAGGGAAAGGTTGAAAGGCTAGGACTTTATTGCCTAGAATATGGAGAATGAGGGGTGTTTTGATATAGACATACCAAATTATGAGGGGTGGTAATTGCAAGCAGGCTTTTTCCACTGAGGTTGGATGAGACAAGAACATGAGAACCTGGGTTAACGATGAAAGGTGTAATGTCTAGGGGGAACATAAGAGGAAACTTCTTCACTCAGAGGGTGGTGAGAATATGGAATGAGCTGCCCACAGACGTGGTGGACAGGAGTCTGATTTCAACATTTAAGAGAAAATTGGATAGTTACATAATGGGAGAAATATGGAGGGGTATGATACAAGTGCAGGTCAGTGGGACTAGGCATAAAAATAATTTGGCATGGACTAGATAGGTAAAAAAAGTTTAAGGTAAATGCTCCATTATTGTCACATAATACTACATTTAGAACGTAACATACATTCACCACTTTGTCCAGTGCCCCTCACAGAAACCTACATCAATCTGGTGTCCCTAAGCAGTCTCCCCTCCAAGTACTGACCTGGCCTGAGTCCGAGCTTCCGAGATCAGACTTAAAGAGGCTGTTTCTGTGCTGCAGTATTCAATGCTTCTATGGTAATAGACAATCACACACAAGTAAGAAGATGAGCCCAATTGCATCATATGAATTAATTAAAATAAAATGTGGAGGCTCTGGTATTACTGCTACAATGGTACTCTGTGTTGATTTGCTATGGTGCTCCTGACCCGCACAGCACATATTCAGCTATAGTTTAAAAAAGACACCTTTTATGGCTGTTTCTGGACTGGTAACCTGGGTGCTAGCAACCCAGTGTAAAGCCCTGTACTCCATGGTTCCTCCACCAGCGATGACTTACTTTGGTATAGATAGGCCATCTGTGAGGACTGATGTTGAATAATGAAGTGAGTGATTATGCTGTCTAACACTGGGATGTGGGGCTCACACTGCTCCATAACTGTTTCTAAGAGTGTAGGCCTGAAGAGCATGAGCTCCCCCTCTCTCTCTCTCATATCGTCCTGTTGGCTGTGATAAGAGCTGCTCTCTTTCCCCCAAATCCCTCTTTGTTTCAGCCCCCACCATCAGCCTTCCAATACACACCTGGTGATGTAATTAATTTTTGGATATGTGTGGAGTTCTCAGCACAGCACCACTACCAGTACTGCATCTTTCCAAATACAATGCAGTTGTCACTTCTCTTAATGTTGATTTAATTTTTGTTCTCATTGCTGGGAACAATCATGAGGACTTAGCAAGGTACCAATGAACTGATCATTGGATTGTTCAATGGGATAGAGAGAGTATTTTGTGCATTTGATTTGATTTGATCGCTTATACCTCTCAAAGAGGAGCTACAATCTGTCTGGAGAGCAACACAGTTGGTGTAGTGGTTAGAGCAATCCCTTTAGAGCGCCAGCGATTGAGACCGGGGTTCAAATCCTGCGTGGTCTGTAAAGAGTTTGTATGTTATCCCCATGCCAGTCTGGGTTTTCCCCTCAGGGTTCCATTTTCCTCCCACCATTTGAAACAAACCAGGGTGTAGGTTAATTGGGTGCATTTGGGTAGCACGGTCTCGTGGGCAAAAATGGCCTGTAACCATGCTGTATGTCCAAATTTTTTTTTTAATCTGCCACTTTGAGTTGTGGGAATGGTTTGCATGGGACATTGAGCAAGCACTGTCTTAATTTTACCTGCTGTTTCATATGGTTTTTTTTAAGTGGTCAGTGGAACCTCTGAAAGGTTTGGGATTAGATAAATCTCAATTTGCTTTTGTATATTTAGCATTATTTGTAGAGAAAAAATGTATTGTTAGTATGTGGAAAGGTACAAATATGATTGATATTAATAGATGGCATAATGAGAGGATACACTGTTTAATAATGGAAAAAATTACATATGTTTCGTGTGATAACTATAGCTTTTTTATTAGTAAGTGGTTGTTATATTCAGAATATTTACATTTTGATTTATGTTGATTAGATTTTAATTTTTCCTTACTATTTTTTTTTCTTTCTTTATGACTCTCCTTAGGGGTGAAGGGGTGTAGCGGGGGGGGGGGGGGTTTCTTTCTTTTTTCATTTTTTCTTTTTTTTCTATAAAATATAACGTTCATGTTTTTGGTTTATTGTTGTATATGTTATTTACTGTCTGTATTTTGAGCGAATAAATAAAGTTTAAAAAAAAATCATAGATTCTTTGAAAGTTATTAAATTGGAGGTTTGGTATGACATCCGAGATCTTGGCAAATTTCTACAGATTATCTACATCTGTAGAATGTGTGCTGACTGGCTGCATCATGGTCTGGTATGGGGACACCAATACCCCTAAGCATAAATACCTGAAAAGGTAGTGGACACAGTCCAGAACATCACAGGCAAAACCCTCCCCACCATCAAGAATATCTACATGGAATGCTGCCTTCAGAGAGCAGCTGCAATCATCAAGGATACACACCACCTAACACATGCTCTGTTCTCACTGCTGCCGTCAGGAAAGAGGTATAGATGCCACAAGACTCACACAATCAGGAACCCACTACCCCTCCACCTGCTACTCCTCCACAATCAGACTCCTCAACAGGAAACTCAATCATGGACTCGTTTAAGGAATCTTACTTTTGCACCTTATTGATTTTCTTTCTGACTGTATTGCATAGTTTGTTTAAATGTCTCTTTTTAACGTGTGTACATTGAGTACAGTATTTTTTTGCACTACCAATAAGTGATAAATCTACCTCACACACAGGAAAAAGAATATCAGGGTTATATGTCATGTTATGTATGTACTCTGACAATAAATTTGAAATCTGAAAATTGGATTGGCTAACCATTTCCTCTCAACACCACCCTCAGCCACAGGGTACAAGCATGATGTCCAGTATTCACCCGCGCCTCTGATCAAAAGGACATCAGATTATGTTGAAAGCCCTCTGACTGGGTGAAACTCTGAGAAGAGTCAGTCTGGGACTTGGTGAGTGGTCAGAAGTGAAAGTGTAAAATTTCTCGGGTGGGATTCATTATTGGGTATTATTCTGTATATCAGGACAGCAAGTTATTTATATGGCAGAAATATAAATTGTATCTTTGAAACTGGCCATAAATAGATGTATATTCAGCTTTGTACAATTAGGCAAAAAGTGTAATATCTACCAAATTGAAAGCTGGAGCCCTGACAGAAATACAACATTACAAAACTGGCACAATCCAGCAGTGTGCTTGGTATTTTACATTTAAATGGAGTTTGTCACAAGCAAAACAAACAGACAAAAAAAAAATGCTATAGAAGAAAAAGAACGAGCAGGACGCTACTTATGAACAAAGTAAAATAATATTGAAGAAACAGCTTTATCCTGCATTTGAGAAAATTCAATATCACCATACAAGAGTCAACAATAAAAACTGCAAAATTGCTGTGAAATTTATGAACATGTGAGGAATATTTTTTCAAGATATTCATTGAAAATGTTCAGATTATACTGTAAAGATTTGCAAATGCTAGAATTGATTTTAACCTATTAAAAAAAACACATCATATTTTATTTTTCCGCAGAGCCGCAGAGAGCATCAATCGGGCAAATCAGATTCAAGATGAGGCCGCACATGTTAGTTTTAAAACATCTAGGAGTAAACGATTTGAATACTTTCTGCTCATAAGGTAAACAGAGATTAAAACTTGGACAACGAACCCCACTTAGATGTCAACATTTGAAATCATATTCTGACAGCAAGTGGAAGATAAAAAGGATTAAAAAAAAAGACAAAACGACCATTTTATTTCAAATGCCACTGCAAAAACAGCTTCAGCAACATCTCCTAATGAATGATCTCAGACCTGAAATATTAACTCTGATTTGCTTTCCAGAGATACAGACTGACCTGCTGAGTATTTCCAGCAATTTCTGTTTCTATTTTAGATTGCCAACATAGGCGTTGAAAGAAAAATTGTTCTTGTTTTATAATAGTGATGAGACATCTGTGTTCTGAAAAACAAATTAGATTCTGATAGGGCATGTGGCTTTAAACATTGGGAACTTCAAGATTATTTTATTGTCATGTAATAAAACCAAAAAATGTGCTTTTACATGTGTGATAGTACAGACCTATCACCAATGTATATAGTTACTGTATCTAGACTGTGCTTACAGCGATTGGCTGAGAGCTTAGCCACACCTACTGTCTGGGCCTTAAAGGGTTGTGTCCCTAGCCAGGTCGGATCATTCCGGACTGGTCGGCCACCTGTGAAGAGCTCCTGTCTTTTGCTAATAAAAGCCTTGGTTTGGATCAACAAGTCTTTGGTTCTTCCGATGAGCTCTACAACATGAAAGTTCTTTCAGTCTGCTATAAGGCAGACGAAGATTTACTATCAGCAGAATTGTCCAGCACCTCGCCAGCCAGAGAAAGAGAAGCAAAAGAGAGATCCCCCCCCCCCAGAGTCACTGAGTGTCCATGGCTTTGCCTCCAGCGCTCCCGCAGCCACACAGCCTTCAGTCCAAATAATTGGCAATCTGAGCTCCAGATCCAAACCGCTGACAGTCAGGAAGCCTCCAGCACCCTCTTGCATCCCAGTTCTGATACCTGGTATGCCTTCAGCCAGTCTCATGTAGGCTGCAGTCTGGTGTGAGTCTCTTGACTGAAGTTGCCAGCAGCCTTCAGCCTCCGTGGGTTCCTCGCCTCAAGTCACCAACAGCCCGCCATCTGTGTGGTCTTCATTCTTGCTAGTCCACTGCCACAGTCACCGCCCCAGTGGTCATTTCTCTGCTTTTCCTTGCCCCACGGTTGCAAGATTTTAAATTAAACCACCTTTATCTTTTAACAGGAAACAGAAGTTCTGGCAGCGCTGCCATTTCTTGAACCTTCCAGTGAACTTTGGTGAAGTGGGAAGAAGACCATAAGACACAGGACCAGAAATAGGCTATTCAGCCCATCGAGTCTGTCCCAGGATTTTTCATGAGCTACTCCATTTTTCCACATCCCCACCGCCCAGTTCCCCCATAACCTTTGATGCCCCGACTAATCAAGAACCTAGGAAATTCACAGCATATTAACATTTACTGAATATACATAAAAGATTAGCCACTGATAATTGTTGCCTTTAGTGCTGGAAATATAAATTACTTTCTCACTCAAGTATCCGCCACTATCCTTAATCAGGAAGGCAAGTATTAATGAACAAGTAAAACAGTTTTTGGTTGGGGGAATCAGAGGTGTCTTTTCAGCTGTTGTTATCAAATGCAGCAGAGGGAGTCAGGTAAGACCGATGGTGCAGGATCTGATGGTGGGTGGCCTGCTGAACTCCATTGGGTGTTCAACAGTGTCAGCAAATGAATGAATAATGAGAAGTAGGGGGAGGAGGAGGAGGAGGAGGAGGAGAAGATGAAGAAGGAGAAGAAGAAGAAGAAGAAGAAGAAGAAGAAGAAGGAGAAGAAGAAGAAGGAGGAGGAGGAGGAGGAGAAGAAGAAAAAGATGAAGAAGAAGAAGAAGAAGAAGAAGAAGAAGAAGAAGAAGGAGAAGAAGGAGAAGAAGAAGAAAAAGAAAAAGAAAAAGAAGAAGAAGGAGAAGAAGAATAAGGAGGAGGAGAAGGAGGAGAAGAAGAAGAAGAAGAAGAAGAAGAAGAAGAAGAAGGAGAAGAAGAAGAAGAAGAAGAAAAAGAAAAAGAAAAAGAAAAAGAAAAAGAAAAAGAAGAAGAAGAAGAAGAAGAATAAGGAGGAGGAGAAGGAGGAGAAGAAGAAGAAAAAGAAAAAGAAGAAGAAGAAGAAGAAGAAGAATAAGGAGGAGGAGAAGGAGGAGAAGAAGAAGAAGAAGAAAAAGAAAAAGAAAAAGAAAAAGAAAAAGAAGAAGAAGAAGAAGAAGAAGAAGAAGAAGAAGAAGAAGAAGAATAAGGAGGAGGAGAATGAGGAGAAGAAGAAGAAGAAGAAGAAAAAGAAAAAGAAGAAGAAGAAGAAGAAGGAGAAGAAGAAGAAGAAAAAGAATAAGAAAAAGAAAAAGAAGAAGAAGAAGAAGAAGAAGAAGAAGACAACATATGAAATGAACCTTCACTTCAACTTGGTAGTTGTACACACCATCTCACATGCAGGCATTGTGTTTGGAAGATCCTACATCTAGTCTAGTTGGAGACATTGTGGGTCCACCAAGGAGACAAAGACTAATTGCAATCCACTGGAAATTTCCATCTGCCCCAACCCAATTCCACCAACACCAACTCTGGCTCTAAATTGTATGCTTTATTTATTCATTTATTTGAGAAAATACAATCAACACCAATGTGAGGGACATTCCACAGGAATCTCTGGCAATGCCTGTTCATGGATTTTCCTATAATGGCTTTACCTTTAGGTTGATTATAGGATTTGCTTTGCAAAATCAACAAAAGGGAGTGCCCAGGGCTCTTAATATCTCCTTGCACATGTCTCTTATTTTCATGCCAGGTATGCAGATACCATTGAGAGTTGCAGAGGCAATGGCATCAGTACTTGCTGCCATGTTAATCTTTCAGCCAGTACTTGTGTTGACTACTCCAGCCAAGACCAAGCTTTAGCCAGGTCAATCTTAGTCAAACATCCTCAATCTCACTGACCTCTACCATCTCATGAGTTCTTGATGGAAGTTTAGTAGCTTTATATTTGACATGCAGTAGTCAGTGGACGATTGCCTTGTCAGAACAGTAAAGCATATTGACAAAGCCAGTAGGTGATTTATAGAAAGTCATTGGTTAGGAACTTTACTATGGATGTTTACATTTACCACATTTTTTGAATCATCACTCACTTCAGCACATGCAAATTTAGAGTGGAAGCAAGTCAACTTTGATCTGAGGCACTGGTTAAGAAGATGAAGAAGAACAAGAAGCATTTGATAAAGGAACAGTGGAAGTAATAGGAGAAAAAAAGTACAGGATTTTGCATGGCTATATCTAAAAGGTTTTCACATACAAGACATTGGTTGGGCCAAATCTGGAGTGTTGCTTCAAGAAGAATTTGAAGATCCAGAGCGAGTGGAAAAAATAATTTTAGAATGGCCTCAGGTCCGAGGAATTCCAGGTATAAGATTAGACTGGAAAAATTCTGATTGCTTTCTTTGGAACAGAGAAAGTTGAAAGGAGATGGGTTGGAGGTGTGCAAAATCATGACCATTTTAGACTTTAACTTGCACCAAGACTCATTTACAAGACAGTGACTTTTCCATAGCCAATGTGATTTTTAAAAAGATAAGGAAAGATGCTCACAGGTATTATAAGAATTCCGGCCTCTGCCTCAGATGTTGCTTATAAATTCAACAGCCAGAATGGGAAGATGCCCATCTTTCAGATGAAGTGCTGTGTGCCCAGGCATTGTTGTATGTAGAGCTTCAGGTGTATAGGTGATCAGTTCCTGAACACCTTTGTGGTGCAAGACTTCTTAAGCAGTCCGCCCTTCACCCTTTTCTTGCAGTTTTGCTGGTTTCTCTTTTCAGCTATAAGTAATGGAAGTGCAACCAGTAACTTGCTCATGCTCAGCAGTTGAAAACAACAAAATGCAGTGGAGCCTTGTAACTCTACATAAATCTCTCTTTCCAAAGTACCTAATGGCAAAACAGCATCCTAAATAGCCCATCTTCATCAACAGCTTAAGTGTTTTTCTTTGGCTTGTCTTCGCGGATGAAGATTTATGGAGGGGGTAAATGTCCACGTCAGCTGCAGGCTCGTTGGTGGCTGACAAGTCCGATGTGGGACAGGCAGACACGGTTGCAGCGGTTGCAGGGGAAAATTGGTTGGTTGGGGTTGGGTGTTGGGTGTTGGGTTTTTCCTCCTTTGCCTCTGCGGTCTTCTTCAAAGGAGGTTGCTGCCCGCCAAACTGTGAGGCGCCAAGATGCACAGTTTGAGGCAAGATCAGCCCACTGGCGGTGGTTAATGTGGCAGGCACCAAGAGATTTCTTTAAGCAGTCCTTGTCCCTTTTCTTTGGTGCACCTCTGTCACGGTGGCCAGTGGAGAGCTCGCCATATAACACGATCTTGGGAAGGCGATGGTCCTCCCTTCTGGAGACGTGACCCACCCAGCGCAGCTGGATCTTCAGCAGCGTGGACTCGATGCTGTCGCCCTCTGCCATCTCGAGTACTTCGACGTTAGGGATGAAAGCGCTCCAATGAATGTTGAGGATGGAGCGGAGACAACACTGGTGGAAGCGTTCTAGGAGCCGTAGGTGATGCCGGTAGAGGACCCATGATTCGGAGCCGAACAGGAGTGTGGGTATGACAACGGCTTAAGTGTATAAAATAACAAACTATCTAAAAGAAGGTGAAGATTCCCCTTTAAAAATTCTTTCGAAAGCTTCTCCCTGACTGCTCCCTTCATGGGACAGATTTTAGAAAGGATTTTCACTCAGGTGCCAGATAAAGGAAGGTATCTGATATAGACTTAGTACCCTAATTAGAATGAAACGTAAGTTTGGAGTAAAGTGTCACTGGGGTTGTCGATCTAGGATCTCCGTTCAGTGCAAAACTTCTGCTGATTTTCTTTCATGCTTCTGAATTAAGCCTTGACAGCATCCATTCTAGACCCTGAAGTAATGTGAAGAGTTTGTCAAGTTTATGCCAAAGTGATTTCCATTGCATGCATTTAACCAAGGGGGAAGAAACTGGACCTCCTCAGTATTTCCTTAGGAACATTTCACCTAGTTTCAAAGTAACATCAAGTTCACATAAACAGAAGAGGAGGAGGAGCAGATGATCTGATCCCTCGAAACTACCCTGCCATGAAATATGATCATGGCTGATCTGCATTCATCTCTTTTCCTCCTCTGTGCCAGATCCTCTCCCAAATATCCAAAAATTAGTCTACTTCCTCTTTCGATACTTCTCGCCTCCACCATCCATAAAAAATGGTTCGGCACAGACTAGATAGGCCGAAGGGGCTAGTTTCTGTGCTGTGATGCTCTATGGTCCTATCCACTGCGGTAATAATTTCCTCTTCTGCAAGAAGAAATTTTTATGAACCTTCATTTGAAATGACCAGCCCCTTATCATGTATCCATGTCCCCAAATTTGAATGTTTGCCACTAGTCCATCAACCTTAAAATGTACTAATATCAAGCCCTCTCAGGATCATATATGTCTCAGTGTCATCTTTCATTCTTCTAAACTGGGATTTCATAATGCTATCCCTGATTATAGTAGGGGAACAGAGCAGCAGCAACATGCAAAGAGAGCAACAAACTCCAGTAAGCAGCAGTGCTGTAATTAACTTGTTAACCTTGCATACGTTTTCACTGTGGGCCTTCCCGCACTCTTCAATAAAGTAGGTTGGGATCTTTAATGATCACCTGAACTGGGATACAGGGCTTCAGGTAAATATTTTATCCAAGGATGTCATTCAGTGAAGATTAGCTATTCCTATCCCAGAGGGTGCTCTGGGCCAGAGATGAGAATGTGACACAGACAACCTTAAACTCCATCTTGGAAAAATTAAAGGAAACAAATGCATATGAAATTCATAAGGAGGCAATGACCATCTTTATGATCTTATTACCTAATTTATCACTTAAATTTGAAGTCACCCACCATGTTTTTCATTTACACTTTTATGCTGAAGAAAAAACGTTTTGGATTTATCTTTCTTCATGAGCGTCTTATACTCCAGTACAGGAAGTTCAACAAAAACTCAAACCATGATCCCAATGTATTGTAGGCTATCTACTCATGAACTTTGTATAATCAAATAAAATTTTATGCTACTGTGAATAAGCAACTGTAATGCCAGGGAGTGTGGGGAGCTATATACTCCCACTGTATTCCTCAAGTAATAAACAACTTACCAAGAGCTTAACCCATTATTTGCAATGAGTTGCAGTAGCCAGTCTACATGGTGAATAATCTGTTTCTTCCCCTAAGGAATGCTTCTTTTAAAAGGAATGCAAAAGGTTCTTTATGAGAATAACAGGTTTCAATAAAATTAGTTAAAAATAGTGAAGTAATAAAGTTTCAAGGATTAATTCTGACAATTCGTTCCTATGTAAAAAACTTAGTGTTCACATCAAGTATAATGTCAAATGGCACCATAAGCTATTCAATAATGATTGGTAATTTTACATGGATGGGGTCAGTAATATATGCTGACCTGCCTGGAATAATGGCTAGGAGTAAAATTCAATCATATTGAAGTTTACAGAACCTTTACAGAATCAATATTTCTACTGCTTCTCTGAATGGATCATCTTCAATCCTGCTTTCCATTAGAGAAACTTCTCCTAATCTGAGCTGGAAATTGCCAACTCCCTTATCTTTGACAGAGTCAAAGGAAGTTTTAGCTTGAAAGGAGGGCATTGGACCAGTATCTGGTTGCAGATTCTGATGTATAAAGTCTCAAAGCCCAACTAATTCCTTCTAGGGAAACAAGCAAGCCTGGAGATGCTGTGATTGTAATAAATAAAAATGCTGGAGGAACTTAGCAGATCTCGGAGCATCATAGTTCCTTCCAGTATCTGGTTTGTTTCAACAATGTCATTTTTCCTCTAAGAAAGTCCAGTGAAAGTTCTCTTTGTGGAATAATTCCAGGCCCCTAAACAATGTAGTGAACCGCCATAACAATAATTAGAAAGTAAGTATATCTGTGGTGATACACCACTCGCCCACTGCACAGGGCAACCTGTATACCTGCAGGAAGAGCACAGGAGGACAAGGCAACACCTGGCCGGCTGTCAATCTGCCAACCTGAATGGACCAAGCCCCACCCAGTTGGCTGCCAATCACCCTCTGGGATATAAGCTACATCCGGCCCCTCGAGGTCAGTCTCAGAGCCAGCACAGCTACTCTCACAGCCAGCTCTGTGGAAGTTTGTGTGGAATAAAGCCTGTTGAACAGACTTTGTGTTTTGTGTCTGCTTTTCTGCTCGATAGCACGTCACAATATTCTTCCTTTGGTAGAACAATGCACATGTTATCTCACTAAGTACAATTTCGTCAGATCACTTTGTGTGTCCCAACCCCTTCGAATAAAGACCAAATAGCATTTACCATCCCTCCACCCCACCATTGCTTGATTTATCTCTGCCACATAAACTAATACACAGCAGGTCATAAGCAACATTCCCTTTGCCATCTAACATTTACAGATATTGTGCTCTACCTGTCATTCCTCGCTCATTAAATTAACCCACACTTATCCCTTCACTTCCTCCTTGTCGGTTCACTTCCATTGTCCCTTGGGCACCAATTTTGTCTAGGCTTCCACTATTCACATCATCTTCTGGACTGTAACTTCTGTTTTCACATCTACCGTTGGTCATTTTGATAATTAATTTTGTTCCAGTGTATTACATTTGAAATGATCCCACTGCCGACATTAGGATTACCATGATAATAATTCCTGCGATTATTTTCAAGGAAACAAACCTATTTTTTTCTAAAAGAGGTCATTGATATTTGAGGCAAAAACAGTCATGAGATTAGGTAACAGAAGTAAAGGGAGGCAAGACACCTTGCGAAGACTTTTCTCCCCCCAGAGGGAGGTAGATAAAGTGTAAGGAATGACAATGTAAATCAAAAGATGCTGGAAATCTATATATATAAACATGGTGAAAACACTCAACAGGTCAGTGTTTTCGCCCTCAAAGTCTATTTCTATTTGCACTAAATGCTGCCTGACTTGTTGAGTGTTTCCCATCATTTTCTTTCTTTTGGTAAATTGCTTTGAAACAGATTTAGCAAATGTAAATAACCATTACAATTAACCTGCCATTTGAAGTGTCAAAGTGAGACCAACATTGCATTAATTTTTTTCTCAGTGTTTTGAAAGCTCAAGTTAGAAAAAAAACCCGTATTTTTTTTTCTAAAAATCCATAACTACCCAAGTCATTAAAACAGTAAGTGTTTCGAGTTTGGAGCATGAATGACAGCTCTGGCCGCCCACACTGGGTGGGGTCCACCCACTGACTCATAACCATTATCATCGATAAGAACTCTCCACACATGCACCCGGCAGGTGAAAGTTACAAAGCCCGTGTACTTCACAGATCAATCATCCAAGTTCAAGAGCAAGGTGGGGGAGCCTGCAGACCCTGTTGTGACCGTCTCAGAGGACTTGTTCACAGTCAGTTCCCTGCTTTCACCTTTCCTCCCCGGATTCATCTCCACCAGGGTGGAGTTCTGACTTTCTTATATATTAAAAAAAAAGCGCATGAATGATCTTAGGTTTATTCTTTCTAGCCACTAACCATGTCCCTGCCTTAAAAGGGAGGAGGGAGGAGTTTTTTTTTTGGAGGCTGCCCTTTTTAAAACAAAGTCATTTTTTTTCTCCCTTTCAGAAGTTGAAAGCAGTTGACCACCAGATGGGAGGTTGTAGCTATGAAGTCATGATGTTGAAATATGTTTCTGTTGAGCACGAGTTGTCTGAAGGGGAAGACCAGCTTGATTGTGAGTAAAAATTCCGAACTCTTCTTAACTCTTCCAAAATGTAAATCCTTTTAGTCTCATCTATCCTGTTTCGTGGCACACACGTACAAGGACAGAATTACTCTGCCTGTTAGCATGTTATCTCTGAGGAACGCATGTTAAAGAGGAGTCTACTGCTGCGAGCTTTAAATTTGCCTTTGACTCGTTCTAAAAGGACGTGGCTGTCTGTACAAAGTAAAATTAGACTTGCTGCTAATATTTTTTCCCAGCAAAATTATTTCTTGACCGATGTATTGATCAAAGATCTCTGATCACAATGGTCCATTCGTGCATGTCAGAGAATGCAGCAATACATTTGAGCCAAATGAGACCTGTATGTGTCGGATGGTGGCCTTCAAATATGTAAAGAAACCACCTTTTCCTCCTCAAATCTGGCTGAAGTGGATTTTCAGCTGGGAAATGTGTCTGAACATATATTTTACTTGAAACAAAGTTTAGTCTTTTTATTTCCTTTAACTGTTTCAATGCCTTATCCTAATTGTACAGCTGTCCTTGTTACCCAATCAGCATTTTAAATGATCCATTAAATATTGGTTTTGATATTAATAGAACTAGTTCCTTGAATGTTTGTAATCCATGTTTTTGCTTGGAATAATCTTGAGCATTTAAAGCACGGTTCCAGTAGGACTGGTTGAAATTCAACAAAGTTATAGTTATGATTGCTGCACAGACCTGACTCTGTTCATTGTTCATGCTCTTGTTAAAAGACCAAAACTGCTGTGTTTGGTTGAAACCCGTGACAAGTGTATTTACCTATGTCTATTGGTGGTGTTCAACCAAGCTCTTTTGATGGCTGATCAATTTTTAGAGAGGCGGCCACTTGCATTTAGGATATTGAATTAACACATGTCAATTGCGGACCAATGATAAAGGGATGATTTCTTACTCCCACCATTCTCGTTTTCCTGAAAAGTTGTGATCGATGCTGTAAATCGGGATGTGATCAGACCAATTCCATCAGTTGACCTTTATTAGTTTTCAAACTGAATTACTCGTTTGTTCTCCATCGGGTAGTGATATTTTTCCCCTTTAGTTGTAATGTATAATTTAACCTCATTGTTCTAAATAAACAAACATGTTTAAAAAGCAGTGTGCTCCCAGAGGTGGAATTGGTTTGATGCCTTCCCAGTTATAACGAAGTTTTAGCAATGACCATGGAAACAGGATGTTATAATGAGAAGTTTGTTGTAACAAGGTTTTCGCTGTAACTTGATTACATTTGATTTATTTGCTCCTAACCTATAGAGAGAGAAAGAAAATCAGGAATAAAGTGTATGAATTATTAAGCAGTTTGCAATAGAAATAGTCTTAAAGTTTAAAAAAAAAACAGAGAAACTAATAAAATAGTTCATATTTCACATGTTCTGGGAACTAAATGTAGACTCTGTTTTTCCTCTTCAAAGAACTTCCTGTTTGCTAAAGCCTATAGCCCTCTTTCCATAATTCCAAATGAAGTTTCATTACAGCTAGCACATTCTTTCATGGTTCATGCTCTGATAAAGATTCAAAGATATAAATTCACATGCCAGTGACCAAATTTTAGCTCCAGTTTATTTTTCCTTACTCTGTTATCCTCTTCTATCATTAACGCTCTTACCGCCCCACCAACTCCATTTCCCAAATGACTGTTAAATGTTGGCGAAAAATAATTGATCCTGACTTGTGACTAGCTCCTAAATTAAATCTCAAACTTGCATCTATTTTTCACTGAAAATAAATGCAAGTTTGAAGCCTTGTGCTAGAATGCATTTGATATTTTAAAAAAAAATCTGAGGGGCCTGGATTAGGTGCAGAGGGACACCATTCCTATGCGCAGTCAGAAAGAAACTGTTATCGGGATTTCTAAAATATGCTTGTCACGAGTCTTTGCTTTTTGCAGACTTGTATATATGTGGACTGACAGGTTTATGTGAGAGAAGAACTATGTTCGCTCTACTGACCTCTTGAAAGGTACAGACCCAGATGTTAATTAAGCTGTTCACTCATTCTGCTCGAGAAACAGTAAAATAGCATCCTTGTGGTATTCCAAATGTAAAGAGTTAGTCATGAGCAAAGCTTAGTGGTGTCATTCGTGTGAAAGGTACTGTGGAAAGATCCTTTTTAGGTGTGAAGTACTTATTGAAAATGTAATGTCGATCTTGGCTGTCACATTCGCCTATTGCTTTATAAATAAAGAGCGACTGAAGAATGGAGTCTGAAATTTCTTGTCTAATGTTTAAAAAAAAATAAGGGTGTATATCATGGCTGAAGAAAGAGAGAACTGATTAAATGATGGATTAGGAAAGATAAATTTACGTGGTCCCCGATTAGACAAGGGGCCAAAGTATGGTGTCGTCCCTTCTGAAACACATTATTAATGCCCACTCCGCTGAAAGGTCATTGGCACAAATTAATTTGTTGCACGTATTTTATTCTTTTGTGAAACATTTTATTCTTCAATATTGGGAATTTATAAGAAATTCGCTGTGTTTTTTTATAGACTCTGCAAATGTAAGTGCGTTTTTTGGTAGTTTTTTTTTTAATTTTCCCTTTTATGGGAGAATAAAGATATTACTCAAAAGGACTCCAAATTTCTGAGATTCCAAACCCTGCTGCTTCATCAAAGGGTATTGGTCTTTTATGTTTCCTTTCCTCCACAATCAAACCAATAAACCCCGTTGCTGCTCTGGTAAACAAATGAATCACACTTAAACATCTGTGACAGCCATTGAGTCTTTTAAAAATGAAATGGATGAAAAAGCTAAAATCTTGTCAGCAAATCAGTAAAGTGAAATCTTCTAAAATTGATTAGGGAAATCCAGATACCGCATCGTGGTTAATAATCACTGCAAAAAGTTTGTGCATTGTTTGCCTATGGTGAGAAATGAAACTGTAGCATATAATCAATCCCCCAAAAAAGACATTAATTTGTTGATTTGGATTTTTTTTTGTTTCCTTCCTTTGCCTGATCAGCATGAGAGCTGCAAGACTATGCTCCATCTTGTTTTAGTGATTTTTATCTGGAGACTTACTAGTTCCTTTGTTGAACTTGGTAAAGACTAACCTGGTGAAATACGGCACTTGTGTGCTAAAGCGCTGTGCAACAGGGCCACGGAGTAAGTAGTTTCTCCACCAGGATTCTCTGCACCTTCCATTTCAAGTTCAGCCTGGTCCGCACAAGATGGCGTCAACTTGGCACCCTCCAGCTCCTCCCAGCTGTGGCCCAGTGAACCCCTTTCCATAGTCACAGGAACGGGCTCCCTTGCAGACCTTCAAACTGCTAAGGGTGTGAGACAAAAATAGAAGGGGTGAAAGGTAAAGGAAGCCCTTTTCATGAATAAATCTGCTGTGAAAGAGCCACCATGTTTTTGCAGTGTGTTCGTAGTCATTTATTTACTAGTTGATAGAACCAATTAGCTGTATGTATAGTCTGAATGAGTCCGTACGGATCACTGGTTAGTGGATTTGGAATGTGCATAATTGGCCTTAACTCAGTGAATGGTTCGCAGCAAGACGAACATGCAGCTGTGATTGTCCTAGTAAAGGAAGCAGACACCCATGTCTAAGAGGCTATAAAATGTCTCCTGCAGAGGAGAAATAAGGGAGGCAGAATTTAGACAAAGCCCTACAGGACTGACATTTTCAGTGTCCGTTTCCCATCTGCAACAAGTTTAGATTATTTAAGTTGCTGTGTGGCCAAGCTTCCAAGAGGCTGTGCATCATTCAGGAGATTGTAGTCACAGCTATAATTAGTGAGGGGCGCTGGACCAAGTGGCGACTCTCTGTCTGCGTTACGGTAGACAAAATTTAGAGTTTCAAATATGTTGCTTTCTAAATGTTGTATTATGTGACAATAATGGAACCATTGCCTTTACCTTTAGTCCTGAATCCACATTCTTCATATTATGTTTTGTTTTACGCAGAAAGTAGTTGTTCCCAAAAAGGTGACGTGAAATGGAATTTTAATCCACGTCAATGCAGCCATGGATTATAAATATGCTGTTGTAAATCTGATCTGAGAAATTATTAATATCTGGTCTTTAAATATAGACATGCAGCACGGTAACAGGCCCTTCTTGCCCATGAATGCGAGCCATAAAATTACACCCAGTTGACCTATAACCCCCATATTATTTGAAGGAAACTGGGGCACCCAGAGGAAATGTACGGATGCCTGCCTGATTCCAACAACATCTGGTGTTGTAACAGTTTTGCGCTAACCCCTATGCCAACCATATTTGTTCCTAAACAACCACTGGGGTGATACACCTAGTTTTGTAAGACATATTTTGTATTTCTTTGCCATATGTTCGGTGTATAGTTTAAATCTGACAGTTGTTAAAACATCCAGGTTAACGTATACTCCTATGGAAGCTGCGGGACCTACTGAGTTCCTCCAACACTTCTGTGGTTTTAATGTATACTGCCCACCGCAGGTCACCAATCCAGCAATGATCTGTACTCACTACTTCCTGCATGTTCGTGCACTATAATCCATCCTATTACCCCAGCTAGTCTGTACTCGCTTCCCACACCTGGAGAGAAAAGCAGCCATTCTTAAAGGGAGCCATTCCTAGGGGGGGGGGGTGCACAGCCAGGGACTGAAATCGTAAAATATCTTTTATGTTTTTGTGTAGTCAGTAGGATAGAAGTGCGGAAGAAACCAACTAAACGTCTGCTTCACGGGGAAGGGGGCCGTCAACTTTGAGCAGGGTCCGAAGGGGGCCGTAGCCAAAAAAAAGAGATGGAAATGGCTGGTATAAAGTGAATGACAGTGAAATGGCAACTGATCTTACATTTCTGGAAATCTGTTTTCTTTTAATTTGTTAAAAGATGCTGAAGTCCAATCTAATATTAAAAAGAAAGACCAATAGATACAGACAAAAAGTTCACAGGAAGTTGTGAAGAAATGAATGATTACTTGATACTTAAACTATGACTTTGTTTGGGGACAGACGAGAATGGGTTTCAGTCAAGGTGGTACTACAACTGGTGCCAGTGTTCAACTAATTGTGAAAGGCAAAGGAGCTTATTCTCAGAGACCTGACAGCGGAGAATACATTTCAAAATTGTTTCCTGGGGCAACGATAAGTATTAATTCTTTTAATGAGTTAGGATTAATACATCAAAATAAAAAATAAATCTTCAGTTTGAATTGTAAAGAAATACACTTTTCAGGGTATCATGTTGTTTTAATCCTTTGAATAAACCCATAACAAACTTGATGACTTGCACTCTCCATTTTGGAAATGCGGAGGCAGATTTTTAACTGGTAATGGGAAGCTGATGGAGAGTGGGCGGCAATCCTTTGCAGGAATGTGAGATGGAGGCCCACCAAGTTTTAGAAACTGCACCTCAAGTGAATGGTCATTTGTTTGGCTGTTTCCAAGGTTCTGACTAGAAAACCCACATTATAGTCCCCTACTTTCTGATCAGAAAACTGACGCAGCGATCCCTTGCGTCCCATCTACCTCTACCACACGCAATTTGCGATCTTTAACATGAAGGTAAAATGCTATTTCATTGGTGTTTGTGTAATCAAAAAAACTCCTATTTGGGAAAATTAATAATTTAGCATGTGTTCAATGAACATCTTGCAACAAGAATGAGTTATAAAATTGTCATAATTGAGCAGTCGCTCATGTACAAGGAAGCTGAGAGCACTCTTGAAATTTGACCATCTTTCTGAAGGAACAGCATGTGACTGAAATGAAACTGCAGACAATCACAATAAAAATGTCTATAAAGTAAGAGTTTAAAAATTAAAATTGCGGCTATTTGTATAGCTTGAGTTTTTTGTCAGTACTTGTGAGTCTGTAAGTTGTGAGATTTTTAACATTTGAATGGCAGCTACTGTTTTACATCAAATAAATTTCTTGTTATTTTTTAAAAAACAAAATATTGCAATGGATAGCAGGCTGAATTTGATGCAATTTGATACAAAGGAACCAGGCCTGAAGCCAGCCACAGACTCCCTGATCTGTGTGCCACCCACCTTACAAACAGCATTACTGGTGCTACACTGTAGAAGCTGTCCTATCTTCAAAAGTTCTCTTTTCATTGATTTCTTAAAGATTGCAGCTTGAGCATTTGTACTGTTTGCAAGTTATTTCCTTAATATCCTAATTGTTCTGTCACTTTTTTTAAAAAAAAAAGCAATTTCAAGCCTTTCAAGTAACATTCTGTATTTATGTTATAATTTCCAATCATTTATCTTCATATGCATATTTTGAGCTGTTAAATTTCTGCCTTAAAATCGTGTGTTTAACAGCCTTGCATGCCAGTGCTTCTTGGAAACCTTATGAATTGGACACGTATCTAAAGTCTGCAAAATCAGGAAAAATGTAATATGATGATACCGGTCGGGGTCCAGTCAGATACAGGAGCAGGCAGATGATGTATCTAAGAGACCCATCAGACTGTAGATGATGGAATCAGGTGCAACATAAAAAACTAAATGGTTGCAGCTACTCAGAAGGTGGGGCAGCATCTGTGGGAGAGATGAGATGGAGGGTCAGTGGGTTGGTGGAATTGTCGCTGTATCTCGTTTGAGATCCTGCATCAGGACTGAGAATAGAGAGGGGAGATGGCTAGTACAAATCAGAGAGGTGGTGGGAGAGATGAGGCAGAGGACAGTAGGTGATAGGTGGACCAAGGAGGGATGATAGGCTGAAGGAACCAGCTAGGAGAGGGGGCAGTGGAACTATGAGACAGATGGAAACAGACAGGAGGGGATGATGAAGGTGGAGTCCCATGTGTCTCATTTCATTTTGACCTTTTGCACAAAAGAATATGGACCAGATAAATGTTT
The DNA here is from genome assembly GCF_036971445.1 of Narcine bancroftii. NCBI lineage: Eukaryota > Metazoa > Chordata > Chondrichthyes > Torpediniformes > Narcinidae > Narcine > Narcine bancroftii. Next base: position 119,585,392 of record NC_091473.1, on the reverse strand, counting down.
GTAATAACGTGGAGAGAAAATTTGTGCAGAATGCAAAAGAGCAATTAGAAATGCTGCAATTTGAAAGAGCTCAAGGATACACATGGGGGTCTGCTCCATGCGCGTTTAATTGATCTGGGTTCAGAACAAAGAAGCTTTTCACTGGGATCACTAGGGAGATGCGGGGGTTGCGGACTGTACCAGATGACACTATCAGAGGAGATGACACCAGAAGATTGAGAGGGGACTTGATCGAGGTGTTTAAGATTTTAAAAGGGACAGACAAGAGTAAATGTGGATAGGCTTTTTCAATTAAGAAAGGGGGAGATTCAAACTAGAGGACATGGTTTAAGGTTGAATGGGGAAAATTATAAGGGGAACATGAGGGGAAATTTCTTTACGCAGAGGGTGGTGGGGATGTGGAATGAGCTTCCGGCAGACGTGGTCGAGGCGGGATCATTGGTTACATTTAAGGAAAGACTGGATCGTTACATGGATAGGAGAGGACTAGAGGGGTATGGACTGGGTGCTGGTCAGTGGGACTAGGAGGGTGGGGATTTGCTACGGCATGGACCAGTAGGGCCGAACTGGCTTGTGCTGTAAGTGGTTATATGGTTAACTGTCTATAAAATTTTTGTGCAATGTTTCAGCAGAAATTTATTATTTTTATAAAAATATCCCTGCAGTTAGTTCTAACAACAAAAACATTTTTTTGTAAGCCCAGCTTGCATGTATCAATATTACCTACAAGGCTAAAACTCGATGCTAATTTACTTTTTGAAACTTCTAATATACTTTGGTCTGATTTGTCATTTATTACCTAATTACAATGATGATTGGAATCACATGGTTTCATCTGCATGTGCTGTTGTTTTCATTGCTGCCGGTGTTTTTATGGTCGCTGTTTTTGTCAAATTCTTTTGGTATTTTAGCTACAATATTGTGGTAATTAGTATTTGTAAATACATTTAGGCTGTGAATATGATAGTGTAATTTAAAGGTATAATTTTAATTTTGCTAGTTGATTATCTCATTAATATTGCCATTACGTGATTATGGGATTTGCGAGTAAGGATTCTGTATGATCTGGTAATGGGGGGGGGGGGTTGGTGGTGGTGGGGGGAGCTGATGTGTGACACCATGAGTTACTGCACTGGGTGACACCAACCTTAGTGATGCCACTGACTGGTCATTCATTCAGGTGCCTTGCTGTTTGGCATGGGCGATTATGACTGTCCATCTGTCACAATCTCTAACCCTCTGAACTAGTTGTTGCCTCTCCTGTTCTTCTTTGGTGAAGGCTCCATCTTTGAGCTCAGACCGTAGTCGATGTTGATTTCATGATTATACATGGGGGTGGGAGGGGAGTACTGAAGTGGTTTCCCATTGCGTTCTTCAGTTGCAGTGTCCATTCTGAACAGTTAACCCTGGCCATTGATCAACCAATTCATCTCCCTAGCATTTTTAGTTTTACAATCATAAATTCTGCTTGTAAAAACCATCCACCATCTGCAATCCATGGCTTCACGGGTCTCTGATTGGAAGGCTAAACAGGTACTGCACCTTGCCTGTAGGCTATTTGTCGGAAGTACCGCATTACATCGCCTTTTGCTGGACAATTGTGCAGCACTGACAGCGTTCACTGACTGCTATGTCACTAAAAATGATTCATTTCCTTTATTTTTTTTGTAATTGAAACATTCCTCATTCAAAAAAGAGCGAGCAAGAGTGATAATGACCATTGGTAACAAGAATAATTAATAGTTAAAGTGAAATCAAGTGTTCTTTGTATAGAATGTGAAAATAAATTCCTTTTCCTTTTAATACATCAACTTCTCCAAAGTGGTTCATGACAGATGCCGCCTACTTGAAGGTGAGAACAACATTTACAGAACAGCTGAAAATTCACCCCTGCTTTGTAGATTCCATCTTGTGGACATCTTATCCAGGCTCATATAATCCATGAGACATTCTTCCCACATGGGAAGTATCATTTCAAATGGGTAAAGAATCTGTAAAGTGCATTGCTAGTGAAAAACATTTAGGACCACTGAAGTGAAGATTTGTCCTTGGATGTAGCCCATCTAATTATGTACATATGGAATGTAATTTATCTTCTGATGGTCCCTTTGCATGACCATCTTATTCTGACTAACAAATATTTCAGCGTTAGCTTTCAAAAATGAATTCATTTAAATAAAATTATATAATTGAAATCAAATAATTTTAATTTGAGTTCAAACTTTAATAAAATTAAAGTTTTAGTAGGAATATTAATTCAATTATGCATGTAAAACATAACATTCTGTGGCTTTATCCTTTTTGAATGGAGTTATAGATGTAGTCTTTGGACATATGGAGGCAGAGTCGAACAAAAATAAACAGTTCAACATCAGTAGAATTGTACACAGATTTATTGATTTAGTAACCAATCAGTGCATCAATGAGAAATGCATAGGCCTTCGAACCCTAACATGTTATCTTTTTTGGATTCAGGACACAAAATTGGTCAAATCTAGAATAAGTAATCATGAACTTTATGCAAGAAAATATTCAAATTTTGTGACTAACATCACTGCAAAACAATTGTAGAAGAAGCAGAATCAAATGCCTGCTGAATGTTGGGTTCAGTTTATTAGTTATTGGTTATTGTCTTGTATTTATAACCCACTTGTTTTGGTTTTTCCCTTTAAATTTGGCTAGTTGTTTATCTCATTTACATGTTTTAACTTTATCTGTTTTATTTTAACAAAACTAACTCACAACAATTAATACTCAACTAATGCAGCTAAGGTACCACCTCATTCATTCAGAACATTATGCTTAATTAAAAACTCAATCGGTCAAACAGCTTTTGTAAGGAATAAGAGTCAATCAATGACTGTTCACAGAGCAATCATCCACTAGAAATCACAGACATTTATTTCTCATTGCCGCTGCCTGATCTGTTGGGTATTCTGGTGTTTTCCATTTTTATTTCAGTTTCCAACATCTGTGGCATTTTGATCCACTTACACCCAGTCTTGAGTTGCTGAAGATGCTCTTGTCCCCAGAGCATCAAAAGGCAAACTGTTTCCAAAGGTGAAGAACATATTTTCCCTTTATAATTTTAAGGCTGTTTTTTTCCTCCAACCTAATGTTGTCAATATGGAAGATGCTGCTCCACAGGTTACCTTCTGAATCTGGAGATGAATCATTAAGAATATGGGCCATAAATATCATCTCCTTGGATTGTTAGAGAAGCTAAAGAACTGATTTTCATTAAAGGGCCAACACCAGGCAGGCAGTGGGCTTTCCAATGACACAGATTTCTTAATGTCCTCAGCCTAATATTGACTTTCTGCTGGCACTAGATGTGAGAAGAGTTTAACCCAGGATGGATTTGTGAAGCAGATTCAATGGGCCGAATGGCCTTCTGTTCCTTTATCTTGTGATCGCTCATTGACTCGGAGAGCATGAGAAACTTGGCAGCTTCTCTGATCTGCTAAGCTGAATGTTGAAGAGCCCAGGCAGAGATGCAATGACAGTGATATACTTTGGATTCATCTGCTTACAACCTCATTGCCCCCACTACCACTCCTTACCCTTCCCTATCACCTTACTCCTCTCCGTGCTCAGCCCCCATCTACTCCTTTGAGCTCCCCTTTTTTCCCACCACCACCCACCCCCCCCCCCCAAGCCCTTGGAGTCTTTCATCAGCTCCCCCTCAACTCTCCTCTGACCTCTCCTACCTGCCACCAATATCCTCTGCCCTCCACAGCCCTCAACCACTCCCCCCACCTTGGCTATCCCAGTTTCCCACTTCCTCCCTCTTGGACCCCCAACACCCTCCCTCGTGCCCTCCCTCCCTTATCCTCCTATGTACTTGTCCCTGTGGACCTGCTCCACCCCTGCCCCTCCCAACATTCTTCTCCTCTTCCCTATCCCTCAGCTCTCTACCCCTTCCCTTTCCATTCATAGAACCATCCCCTGCTTGCTGATGTGCCCTCCCTCCCTTATCCACTTCTTACCTCCTGCCTGCGGGACTGTGCTTCTCAACGTCCACCATTATATTCAGAGCCTGCCTACATATTGATGACGAGCTCAGGCCAGAAACATTGGTGATGTATCTTTACTCTATAAAATGTGACCTGCTGAGTTTCTCCAACATTGTGTTTTACTACAATCACTTCTGTGTTTCTCAGGAGGATGTTTCTTCAATCAGAAGAAGCAGTGATATTATTCCATGAACACCTCTAAGACCATAAATGGACTATTTTGCACATTATATACTATAGTAGTTCCCTTAAGTCCCGTTGGTTAGTCCAGACTAAACATTATATCCAATGTGCTGACGGTGACTCCAGGATTTCATATAGGGCACATCAGATCATAGAATTATACAGAACAGAAACAAACCCTTTGATCAATTTGCTCAAAACAACCTAGTTGCCAACCTGAGCCAGCCCCATTTCCTGCATTTATTTCATATACCTTTAGACCAGGGTTTTTCAAACTGCCCCTCTAAATTCACATTTCATAACATATAACATAACAATTACAGCACGGAAACAGGCCATTAGGCCCTTCTAGTCTGCACCGAACCAAACACTCCTCTCTAGTCTGCACAATGACCATAACCCTCCACCTTCTTCTCATCCATATACCTGTCCAGCTTTTTCTTAAATAATAAAATTGACTCTGCCGCCACTATTTCTCCCGGAAGCTCATTCCACACCGCTACCACTCTCTGAGTAAAGAAGTTCCCCCTCATGTTACCTCTAAACCTCTGCCCCTTAACTCTTAACTTAAGTAATCCCTATGCCATTGATGCTTTATGATTAGTAAGGGATTGCTTAAGGTGGAATGTGAGTGAAATGAAAAAAGTTTGAAAACACTTTTAATCGTTCCTAATTGACTCGTTATGTGCATGGTTTCATAACTCCAAAGGAAATGGGCCAAAGATAATTTTTCTCAAGCAAAATATTTCAGCATCAATTAGGTCTAGAGCAGTGGTTCTCAACCTCCCTTTGCCACTCACATACCACCTTAAACAATCCTTACCAACCACTGAGCACTTGTGGCATAGGGATTGGTTAAGGTGGAATGTGAGTATAGAGGGTTAGTTTGAAAATCACTGCTTTAAACCTTTCCTATCAATGTATCAGTCTAAATGGGTCATAACCATGCAAAGGACTTAGGCAGACATGGGTTGGAAGAGCTCTCCATGAAGATTGATGAAAAGATTTATTTTTTAAAGTCATCCAATCAAAAATTTTGATTATTTTTTTTAAATAAAAGACTGATGGGTAAGAAGAACAAGACTCAGAAAAATACTGAAGAAGCTCAAAAGTCAGTGACATTGATGACAAAGTCCACAAGGGAGTGTTGAAGCAGGTGCAGCCATGATGTCAGAACAAACCCAAGGCGGTCGGGGATCGACACAGGATTTCTGAAAAATGATAGAAACTATGGAGGTTCGGAGTGAATGGTCCTCCAAGGTGGAAAATGTACTAAGAGAAGTGGCAGGAAAAATAAAAGTGTTGGCGACAGCCATTGAAGACCTGACTTCTCGAGTGGGCCAGGTTGAAAATGACCTGATAATGACTCAAAAACAATTAAAAACCTTGGAGGAAAATACAAAGAAGTGTAAATTGGATAAACAACTGCTGCTGGACAAAATCAGTCACATCGAAAACTTCAGCTGAAGAAATAATATCCAAATCATTGGGCTGAGAGAAGGTACCGAGGGGAATGAGTGGATCCCACGAGTGCTGGGAGTGGGAAAAATTCAAGGACCTTTGGCCCCAGGAGAGCAAATGACTAAAGACCATGACCGCTCCTGGTAAGATCTTTGAGTTCTCTGAATTGGGAGGCAACATTAAGGGCAGTAGTGGAGTATGCCAGGGAAAATGGTGGCCCAGTCAAAAGGAGGAAAGGTGCTATTCTTTCGGGACCCAAGCACTAGTTTGGTAAAACAAAGAAAAGAATTTGATGTTAGAAGACAATTAAGCACATGGAATATAAAATATACAATGCTGTACCCACTGACGCTCAACGTTGATTTAACAGTGGGACTCCGAAGATTCTATAAAACAGTAAAGGACATGGAGACATTTCTACAAGAACTGTAAAGGGGACCCAAGAATAGATGCCAGAAAGAAGAAAAAGAAAGAACAAAGATTTTTTAAAATGTATATGTTAAAAATTGGATAAAAAGTAAAATGAGTTATATTTTGAACCATTTTTTATCGATTATTTAAAGTAATATTGAAATTTATATGGAGAGCTCAACAGAAAGTAAATATTTAGCAAAATAGTAGCAGAGTGGATATTCCGATTTAAGGGGGTTAATGGTGCCAGAGAGGGAGAATTTTTTCAAAATGGCACTGAAACAAAAGGAGGGGCACTTCCTCAGACAGTACCGTGGGTTTTTATTGTGGGCTTCTGGAGTTATTTGATTACGTCACCGTTAGAGCAGGGGAAATACATGTGTTAACAGGGGAAAATCACTTTACAGTATAAATCAGCAAAAAGGTCTAATGATAGAGCCAAATATGTACAAATTTAAATATGAATAGAATGTTAAAATTTCAGTTATAACATTAATGGGTTAAATGAAAACAAAGAGGAAAGGTTTTTGGCACACTTTAAATATATAAATATTTTTTTTAAAATAAAAATTAAAGGCAGATATAGTGTTTCTACAAGAAATACACCTTACAAATTTGAAACACAATAAGTTAAAAGGGACTGAGAAGTCATAGCCTCCTCTTTTAATACCCAAGCAAGAGGGGTAGCAATTTCAATAAATAAAAATATACTGCTGTTGGTTGAAGACTCAGCCATTGACCCAGAAGGAAGGTTTGTAATGGCACATTGTTAGATTATATGCAGAATCCTGGACTCTCATGAATATTGATGCTCCAAATTTTGGTGATGAATCCTTTATACAAAAATTGGCTTCTTAAAAAAAAGTAGAGGGTAGACAAAATGTACTGATTAGAGGAGATTTTAATTTTTGCTTGGATCCTGTCCTTGATAAATCAGCGGAGTGACAAAGGCAAAAGTCATTTTTTTTATGCAAGATTTAAACCTGATAAATGTATGAAAACAGTTACAGCCCATGACGAGAGAATATTAATTTTACTCAAAGGTTCCCGACTCCTATATGGCAATAGATTGTTTTACAATTGTTCAGACATTAAAAACAAGAGTGGTTGAAATGAATATCTAGCCAGATTACTCTCTGACCACGCGCCTCTGACTTTAACATTAATGATGCCTGAGAAGCAAGAACGTGTATACGGATGGCATCTTAATCCTATGCTGTTGAGAAGGACAGATTTTTTTAATTTTTATTAAGGAACAAATAATATTGTTTTGTGAAACAAATTGACTTTCTACTAATGATAGTTTCCTAATATGGGAAACACTAAAACCTTATTTGAGGGAGCAGATAATTTCATATGCAAAAAAAAGAGGTTAATGGCCTAGAGAAAGAATACCAGAGAATGGGTTCAAAAGAAAAATACAAAAATGTTGGTAAATTTAAAAATTGAAATATGATACTTTATAAACATGTAGAATAAAAAAAAACTATTTTAAAGTCAAAACTGAAGTACTATGAATTGAGAGATAGAGCACATAAAGTTTTGTCTTGGCAATTAAAGGCAGAGGAGACGTAAAGAATAATGCAATTCAAACAGAGCCGGACAAATTAAAATATAATCAGAATGAAATCAATGATCCTTTGAAACAATTCTACACAAAGTTGTATGTATCAGACTTAATAGGAAATTCTACTAAAATATATGAATTTTTCTCTGTGATTGAACTGCCAAAATTCAAAGATAGAGATATCTAATTCCTTCTGATCTCTTCGCTACAGAAGAGATTGAAAAAGCCTTGAATACATTACAGGCAAATAAGTTACAGGGAGAAGATGGTTCCCCACCTGAGTTTTATAGATAATTTAAAGATCTTGTGATGCCTTTCATTATGGAGGTATAGATCGGGTGGTTAAAACTAAGACTCTTCCGGAATCCTTCTCAACAGCTATTGTTACTAAAAACCTGTTTAAAACCATCTTCATACCAACCTATCTCCTTGTTAAATGCGGATTACAAAATTTTGGAAAAAGTGTTAGCAAATAGACTAGGGAATACATACCTAAAATATAAATTCAGACCAGGTGGGCTTCATTTATATATATTTTAAAAAAAAAGACATTTTGCAGATAATTTGAACAGATTACTTAATATAATTCATTTGGCTAAGTCTAAAGAAAATCCAAGTATAACTATTGTTAGGTGCAGAAAAGACATTTGATTGACTAAAGTGGCCACTCAAAGTTCTTTTTAAAAAAAAAAAAAAAAAAAAAAAATTGGAATGGGCTGAACATTTATTGATTTAGATTAAAACTCTTTATCATAAACCACAAGCCAAAATTGTAGCCAATGACCAAATGTCATCGATGTTTATTTTTAATAGATCCAGCAGACAGCAGTGCCCACTGTCTCCCAGCCTCTTTGTTTTGCCAATTGAACCATTAGTAGAAATTATAAGGAGAGATCTGGATATAAAGGGATTCAGAGTTTGGCCAAACTAGAGACTACACTGGAAAAATATGGGAAAGTCTCAAGTTACAAAATAAATTTGGAAAAAAGTGACATTGTGCTATTAATAAATTTAGACTATGAAAGATATCAAAGAGGAAGCCAGTTTAAATGGAAAATGGGTGGAATTAAATATTTAGGAATAATGGTGGATAACAGCTTGCAAAATCTGTACAAACTTAACTATCTCCCACTGTTTGGAAAAATTGAGGAGGATTTACAAAGACAGAAAGGCCTGTCTATTACCTCAATTGGAAGGGTTAATGTTGTGAAAATGAAAGTGATCCCAAGACTGCAATATCTCTTTTAATTGTTGCCGATTTCTTTGCCTAAGAATTTTTTTTAAGATACTTAATGGTTATATAAGACAATTTCTTTGGAATAATAAAATCCGTCAGATTGCCATGGAGAAACTGATGTGGGAATATAATTTTGGAGGATTAAGATTACTGGATTTTAAAAACTATTATTTAGCTGCCCAGGTGAGGTTCATCTCATCTTTGTTCGAAAAAGGGAACTCTCCCTCATGGATCCAAATGGGACTACATACTATGAGGGAGGGGGCATCGAAGGATTGCATTATTAAATGGAATATCAAATTAATAATAAAAGAAAAACCCAAATAACCCCATTATAATACATGATTAAAATCTGGCCTGAAATTAATGGCTGTATTAGGGGAAAAATGTGGGGATATCACCAAAAGCATTATTGTGGCAGAACAAACTATTGTCCATGAACTTGGGCAATAGAATTTTGAATATTTGGCATGAGAAAGGAATTATACACATTGAAGATTGCTATGAAGAAGGGCTACTTGTGTCCTTTGAACAACTAAAACTGAAATATAGTCTGTCAGATGGAACCTTCATCTGCTTTCTTCAGTTGAGGTCCTTCTTGCGATAGAGACGGGGTCCCACAATGGCCCTGAAACAAAAGGAGGGGCACTTCCTCAGACAGTACCGTGGGTTTTTATTGTGGGAGTATTGAAATACAAAATTGTATACCATGAGGAAAAAATTACTTATACTTTAAAGAATCAGATAGGAAACTTTTTATAATGAATTCCATGTATGGTTCCTAAATCTTAAAAGACAATACCTCTCAATTAATAATTAGAACTATTGTAACTGGAAAATAAGCCTCAATTCATAATTAGAATGTATTCTGCTCTCCAAGGCAAAAGTGTTAAACCAGGCCTACAATGATTGAGAGATTCAGATCTAGGTGTAATAATACTAGAGGAATGCTGGTCTGACTGGTGTTAGGACAGTATGATATCAACAATTAATGCAAGATATGGACTGGTCCAATATAATTTTCTACATCAACTATATCTTGCACCACAAAAATTACATAAATCAAAGTCTAAAATATTTGAAATGTACCTTGGGTGTGGCATCAAAATTGGAACCTTCTTGCATGGTCAGATCAATCTGGCATGACATTGCTGAAACACCAACAAAAGTAACAGAAGTATGACCCAAAACTATACCTTCTGGGCAACTTCATGGACTAAATTTCAAATCTATTTTGTTAAAATGGCCCTGGCTGTGGCCAATCAGATGGAAGTCCAACTGTCCCCAACTTATTGCTTGATGGAGATGCATAGATGTATACCTATGGAGAAAATTACTTATAACTTAAATATAAATGTGATATTTGCATTAAGATATGGCAACCATATTTAGATTATATCGGGGTCCAATTGTAAACTTGACCCTTCAATGTAAGTAAAGATGTGCTATCCCAGTAAAAGAACCATTTTAAAAAAGAAACGAGAGCTCTGGTGATGCATAGAGTGGTATTCTTGTATTTGTGGGTGGGGGGAGGGAGAAAGGCGGAATTTATTTTAGTTTGTAAACATTTAACATGTATATATTTGAAATGTTTAAAGACTGTATTGTAGCCGACTGCTACAAAGCCACACACACACACACACACAGTATGGGAGGTTAAGCTCTGAGAGTTATTGAGGCTCCTTTTATACAGTTGGAGTTTCCGTCATTTGTTTGATTGGCTGACATCAGCCGCATGAATAACAATAGTGGGCGGGAGCATAATTTTAAAAAAAAATTATTTATTACTTGTATCAATGACAAACAATTGTTCAATTATTGAACATTAAAACACCATTCAATACAAGATTATACAATTTTTTAAAACTTTTCTCCCCACTCCCTCCCTATCCCCCCCAAAAAGAAAGAAAAATATAGAAAGAAAAAGCAAGAACACCTAAACTATACATTAATCACTATTCATAATTTTGTATCTTCTAATTATTAATTGAGAGGTATGGACTTTTAAGATTTAGGAACCATATATGGAATTCGTTATAAAAAGTTTCCTATCTGATTCCTTAAAGTATAAGTAATTTTTTCCTCATGGTATACAATTTTGTATTTCAATATTCCGTCATTATAACATTTTCTGTTTTCCATGTTACTACCACATATTATTGCCGTACTTGATATTTATCTAACTTCAATTTTATATCTGCTTCATATATTACCAAGAAGTCTGTATTTATGAAAAAAATGGAAAAATAAATTATTTTTTTTAAAGAATGTACCTGTCTAAACATCTTTTAGGTAACTGTACTCGCCTCTACCAGTTTGTTCCATTTCCTCACCACCCTCTGGTGAAAAGCTTGACCCTCAAGTCCCCTTTAAATCTTTAAATCTCTATGTCTTATTAACCCTCAGCCTCCAGGGATGACAGCTCCAGCTTATCCAGTAAGTCAAGTCATATCTATGGTCATCTGATTGTACAATTACAACCTGATGAAATATTGTTCTCTGGTACTTGATGCAAAGCACGCAGACACACAACCAGACAGAGCACACATACAGACAAACTATACACATACAGGATAAGTATATATTACACACACACGCATGGACACAAATAAATGGCATGGATTTTGACATACGTCAAATCCTCCCCATTTTTCAGCCTAATTTTAAGAGTTTTATGGTTTATCCGGTGTATAAGTTGGCCATCATTTTTCAGGCTGTCTGGGCTGAAATAAACACCCCAATTCCAAATAAGTTTTAAAAAAAAAACCTCTGCCTACCGGGCAGAAATGACCCACGGAGCTGGAATGCAGACGTCGTGTTCCTGGTGGGAGCAGGAACCTCGGCCTACCAGGCAGGAACAGCGATGGCAACTTCAGGGTCCCAGGTAGGAGCGGTTATGGCAGTGTTCAACGGTGGGGAGGTGTTGGGGAACAGCTGCGCCAGCTATGGGGAGGTGTTTCCAGCATTGACTTGTATGCCAAATTGAAGTCGATTTGAATTTTTCGGTGAATTTAAGGTCTCAAAACTAAGATCAAAAATCTGGTGTATAAGTCAGTCCCTCCTTCTTGAGAATTTTTTTTGAGTTTCATGACTCGACTTGTACGCCAAAATATGCGATAAATATTGGTTTGTGAAATGAGAGTTTAGAAGGTTAGTGTGAGTTGTTCCTTTGGTGGTTCAGCATTCTCGCTGTTCATGGGCAGAAGTTGTTCCTAAACCTGTTGGTACTGACTTTGATACGCCTATTGTATATCTTTTTCCTGACAGGAGCAGCTGAAAGATGCTTTGTGCAGATTAAAATAATTCCTCAATGATTTTGTGTGACCTCTTCAGACAATGATCCTGATAGATCACGTCAATGGTAGGGAGGAAGACTCCTGCCACTATCTCTCTGCCACTCTTATGGTCCTGTGGATTGACCTCCAATCTATTTCTCTACAGCAACCGTACCACACTGTGATGCAACCAGCTAGGACACGCTGGATAGAGCTCCTGTAGAAGGCTGCCAACTTCATTCTTCTTAGGAAGTGCAATCACTGTTGTGCAGTCTGATGTGAGGAGATGTTGTGTGTCCATGATAAGTCATGAGTTAAGTAAATTCTAAAGAATTTGGAAATCTCCACTGCAGAGTTATTGATGTGCAGTGGAGGGTGGTCATTCCAGGTCCTCCAGAAATCTTCTATTATCTAACCTATTGTCCATGTTGAGAGTCAAGTTGTTACACTCGCACCATATCATGAGATTTTCCACCTTTTCTCTGTAGTGTGACTCTTTGTTGCTAACACAAGCTCTCTAGCACCAGTAACACCCTTATGAATACTTTCTGTACTCCTTTCCAGCTTAATGACATCTTTCCAAATGCTAGGTATCCAGAATGTCACACAATAATCCAAGTACAGTCTCACAAGACTGAAGAATAGAATAGAAAATGAGTTAGTCATTCTCAACCTTTTTCCACTCACATACCACCTTAAGTCATCCCTATGCCATAGGTGCTCTGTGATTAGTAGGGGATGACTTAAAGTGGTATGTGAGTGGGAAGAAAAAAAAGATGAAAACCACTTTTTAATCATACTTAATTGACACATTATTTGCACAGTTTCATGATTCCAAAGAAAATGGGCCACTGACAATTGTTCTCAAGCAAAATCTTTTGGTCTAGAGCAGTGGTTCTCAACCTTTTTTCCCCCACTCACATAACCACCTTAAGTCATCCCTTGCTAATCACAGCTCCTATGGCATAGGGATGACTTAAGGTGGCATTTGAGTGAAAAGAAAAAGTTTGAAAACCACCAAGTTACAGGGAAACAGGCATGGAAATAGGATTGCTCTGAGATCCAGCATAGATTCAATCGACAGAATGGCCTTTTACTGCAACAATCAAAAATATAAAATGGATACTTGCATGTATTACTAAGAAAGCTGCCAGAAATAGCTGACCATCTGGTTATAGTTTGGAAATGTTGATGGAGATGATCAGAGGTAAGAGAATGAGTAGGTTAGATTAGTACAGTATTCGATTTTTTTTAAAATATTGTAACCAATCCAGTTCTGTCTGACGGGAGAAATAAAGTTAAATTCCAGATTTCTTGATTCTTTCTATTCTATTTCAGCAAAAATGCATTCTGTAATCAAACACAGTGGCCAGATGGTTTATAGATACAGCACAAAAGAGGGAAATTGGGAATGATTGCCAGCCAATTACTTAATCAAGCAGCATTGATGACCGTTCTTGTGATTTATCGGTATCATTTGAACTTGGACTGTCATAGGGCCATGGAAAATATATCCTAGCTATTGATATTTTGCATGTGATTTACCGTTTATTCTCTCACATTGATTCTAGAACTGTTTTTATTTGTGTTGTCAACAAACTATCTGCATCAATTCCACCTTATCACATTTCTGTCTTGTTTGAGCATGAGAGTATTAGCACAAAAGGATTAATTATTACATTGGGCTTTCAGTTACTTTACATGATCCCTATCCCATCATTTTCTGCACATTCCAACCTGGAGATGTGGAATTAATTGCTGGTATAGTATACAAATATTTATTGTGGGTTTATGGCCTAACAGCAATGTCTACAGTATAGATATTAGTTTGCATCACTTCTAGGAGGGCAGAAAATGTGGGGGAAAATAGATCAACTACCTGCTGCATACCCTACCTGATGGTATTCACAGTGTACTGAATGTGACAGGATTTATCATGCATGGGGAATTTACTTCCTCTTCCTTCATGAATTTTACTGCCAATCATTGAATGGGTGGATGGCCATAGCCATACATTGAAATAATCATTAACAAATACCTTTGCATTTTCCGACCTTTGCATTTTCCGACCTTTGCATTTTCCGACCTTTGCATTTTCCGACCTTTGCATTTTCCGACCTTTGCATTTTCCGACCTTTGCATTTTCCGACCTTTGCATTTTCCGACCTTTGCATTTTCCGACCTTTGCATTTTCCGACCTTTGCATTTTCCGACCTTTGCATTTTCCGACCTTTGCATTTTCCGACCTTTGCATTTTCCGACCTTTGCATTTTCCGACCTTTGCATTTTCCGACCTTTGCATTTTCCGACCTTTGCATTTTCCGACCTTTGCATTTTCCGACCTTTGCATTTTCCGACCTTTGCATTTTCCGACCTTTGCATTTTCCGACCTTTGCATTTTCCGACCTTTGCATTTTCCGACCTTTGCATTTTCCGACCTTTGCATTTTCCGACCTTTGCATTTTCCGACCTTTGCATTTTCCGACCTTTGCATTTTCCGACCTTTGCATTTTCCGACCTTTGCATTTTCCGACCTTTGCATTTTCCGACCTTTGCATTTTCCGACCTTTGCATTTTCCGACCTTTGCATTTTCCGACCTTTGCATTTTCCGACCTTTGCATTTTCCGACCTTTGCATTTTCCGACCTTTGCATTTTCCGACCTTTGCATTTTCCGACCTTTGCATTTTCCGACCTTTGCATTTTCCGACCTTTGCATTTTCCGACCTTTGCATTTTCCGACCTTTGCATTTTCCGACCTTTGCATTTTCCGACCTTTGCATTTTCCGACCTTTGCATTTTCCGACCTTTGCATTTTCCGACCTTTGCATTTTCCGACCTTTGCATTTTCCGACCTTTGCATTTTCCGACCTTTGCATTTTCCGACCTTTGCATTTTCCGACCTTTGCATTTTCCGACCTTTGCATTTTCCGACCTTTGCATTTACTTTGAAAAATCTTGTGAATTCAAAATGAAAAATGTAAGTGCGAAAGGAACAGCTAGTAGTTTGGCTTTTTTTTAAAAAAGAACTGTGAATTTCTGAATTGTATTCAAAGTTCAGATTTATTGTGCGGGTACACATGTATGACATTAATCAGCCCTGAGATTCTTTTTTTCTGTAGGCCATGCAGAATTTCTACTTAACCATAGTGCAAAAAAAACTGTACTCAAGAAAAGATGTATATACAAAAGGGAGTCCTGTAAACAATGAAAAGCTTATAAACCAACTGTGCAATACAGAAAATAAATATTAAATAACAAATAACGTGCAAAGTAAGATGTCTTAAATAAGGCAACATGTATCAGCAAATTTGTGCAAGAAATTAATATAGCTTCATAATGAGGTAGCAATTGTAACATCCAATTGCATCAAATGAAATTGTAAATTTGAAAATCCTCTGCAATACAGCAATAGTGGGACCCACACTTATTGATGGATGTCTGCTGGATAAGTAGAAAATAAATTTCAGACAAACAATGAAAATTCATATCCCATCATTCAGTTTTTAGAGTTTAACTTTCAATATTTGGTCAATTTTGCTCTCTTTTCACTATTGCTTTTATTGCTCCTAGTTGTATGCCATTTCTTATTCATTCTTTCATATTGCCTGTTCCCAGTAATATTTCATTCATTTTTGATGAGTTTTTTGGATTCTAGGGCACTTTTATAGGAAGGTTGTGTTGAAGAGGTTACCATGTCATTAGAAGAGGGATAAAGAATAAATTTGACCAGCAGGCTTCCTATCAGGAGGGGAGGGTGGGGGAATCCTGATACAGTATTAGAAGTGTGTCATGTTGAAGAACTAAATTTTATACTTCTTGTTTAAAATATCCATTGAGACATTAATAGACATTTGGGTTGAAACATACCGCTTATAAATACAACTTCACAGTAAGTTCATCAATAAAATCTCAAATAAAAAGGGCCCAAAAAGTGGGGATAAATCTTTAAAAGTAGCAGGAACATGGTCGAAAAGCTGGATTGCATGAATGGGGAACCAGTTTGATCATGGTATGTTTTAATAGTTAACAGTCTGTAAGTCTCCCCATTGATTTTGACTATTAAACTCCTAAAGAGAAAAATCAATTCACTTAACTCATTTACACGTCTGATCCTTGTGTACATATTTATTCCATTCCTATGTACATTTTGGAATGCTGTGTGATCGATGGCTCATTGAGAGTACTTAGAATCAAAAAAAATTACAAACTTCATTTGGTAATAATCTTGCCTCTGAGATTGAAGATTCCATATTCAGGTCATGTTTCAGAGGCTCGAGTACAAAAATTGATGTGGTCACTCCAGTGCGACGTTGAGGAAGATTACAAGTTAAGGGATGCTGTATTTTTAGTTGAGGCATCAAACTGATGAAATATCTGCTTTCCAAATGAAATATTCCATGTTTTTTTTTTTGAGCGGTGCGTAATATATTCCTGCCAACCAACATGATAAAATTTGATTACTTCATTGTTGTGATATCTCTGGGAACTTGCTGTATTGTCTACATCATGAAGGTGAACATATGACAAAAATTTATTGAACATAGAGTTCTGGAATATCCAGAAAGTGCCACAATGAAAGTTGCCATATAAATGCTATCTTGTCCATCTTAATGCAGCAAATAAATGAACTATCATCAGACATTATTTGGAGAAGAACCAGTTAGCTCTTGAGTTCCCTCTCCCATCACTTACAGGTTAATTTATAATTAGGTATTTTCCAATGTTGCCATTGACTTGTCTGTTCAGAGGCATCTGACATCTGAATCTCCGTTTCACTTCCATGCTCGAGCTGGCCAGGATGCCATTAATTGACTTTGTTTGTCACAATAAGGTTGGTTGGACCAGCCATTTCCTGCCTTGTTTGGCTAAATCCCCCTGAGAACTCTGCTCAAACTTTATGGACTCCCTTCCTTGTGAAGCAGTCAGTTTGGTTTCTTCCATACTTCTTTCCTACTGACTACACAAAAAAATTATATTACATTAGATGAAAAGAAAACAAAGCTTTTATTTAAATGTGCTGTCATCCCTGTTTTTCTTGGGGGTGGGAGAGGCTGAAGAGCCCCCATTGAGATTGGCTGGGTGAGACCAGACCAGTATGAAAGACATTTTAGCTCCTGCCATACCAATATAGTTTATGCTAAGTAGT
This sequence comes from Narcine bancroftii, assembly GCF_036971445.1. Classification (NCBI taxonomy): domain Eukaryota; kingdom Metazoa; phylum Chordata; class Chondrichthyes; order Torpediniformes; family Narcinidae; genus Narcine; species Narcine bancroftii. The sequence goes on along the minus strand of NC_091473.1, from coordinate 119,568,094 downwards.
TCAGATTGATTAAAAACTAAGAGACTTGCATTAGGGTTTGCCTTATTCCACCAAGTAATAACCTTTTTTTCTGGATATTTTGAAAACTCTGATAAAACTCTCAGCTTTATACAATTGGAATCCATGGTTCTTATTTACTAATGCAGCAACCGTATCACTGCGTTACCACCCAACTTAATTATTTAATGAATGGTGATAAAGAAATGTGTTGGTCCTCTTTATAAAACACATTAAATCACTTTACCTCATGGTTTTGCAGCACGTTTAACTGTAGCCAACAGTACAAACCACCTTGATAACATGCACGCTATAAATTTGATTATCTGGGACTATTTGCTGCTCAGTTTGGGGTGGGGGGGGGAAATGATTTTGGATCTTTGAGGTTCCTTATGGTTATCTTGGATACAAATTAAAACTATTTGTAGAATATTGTGGGTTCATCTATATCAGCGGTTTTCAAACTTTTTCTTTCCACTCACATAACTCTGCTAATCACAGGACACCTTTGGCATAGGGATTACTTAAAGTGGTATGAGTGTGTGTGTGTTGGTGGGGGGGGGGGAAGGAGTGAAAGTTGAGAACCACTGCACTATACCCAATTGTGACTGAAATATTTTGCTTGAGTCAAATTGTCATTGGCCCATTTCCTTTGAAGTTGTGAAACTGTGCACATAACGAGTCAATTAGGTAGGATTAAAACAGTGGTTTTCAAACTTTTTCTTTCCACTCACATACCACCTTAAGCAATCCCTTACTAATCACAGAGCACCCATGGCATAGGGATTGCCTAAGATGATAGGTGAGTGGAAAGAAAAAGTTTGAAAACTACTATTCTGCACCAATGTAGCTGAGCATCACTTTAACTCAGACGCAACTGTTACTGGGCAATCAGGTTAAAGCTGAAAGAAGCATTGTAAATGCAGGTAAACACACATGATTCATTTTCTTAAGCTAATAGCAATGCATCAATCTTGAAGTAACAGTCACAGCTTGTGTACATGCAATATACCAATATTATTGTTTTTGTTGATTGGATTATATCTACATTAAGAGACCAAGGACTGGGAATGATTGCAAGCTTATCAAATAACATCTAATAGATATCCATTGTACCACAGTTACTATGTAAACCACTAATAAACAACAGAGATTAAAAGACCAAAATAAAGCAATACAACCTCATAAATAGAATCAGTAAAAATATTGTGATATAAAATAGAAAAGCCTTCATAGCTGTTAAAGGATAAAGCTTTTTCCAACTTAAAGCATTTGCTTCTACTGAAGCATTGCTGCTATAGAATTCACATTATGATATAGCTATTCTGTGGTAGTCTCTTTGATTCTGAAAGTAAATGGATTGCTTAGTGTCACATCTTGTTCTTTGGATACATAATATCTTTTAAAATAAAAATCTTAAAATATAACTTCATGATTGGAAACCTATTTTGAGATTATTTTCAAGACCAATATATCTTGTTGATCACCATCTTATTCCCTTTTTACTAAATCTGTCACCTACACTCTTCCTGTCATACTCTTGCCATTTTCCCAAATACAACTTGCAACTCTCCCAAAGTCTCATTGTCCACATTCTATCCAATGCTAAGTCATTCTTACTTAGTGTCCTTGGTTTCATTGATCTTAACCCCAATTGTATATATGATTAGAGCAGTTGTTCTCAACCTTTTTTCTTTCCACTCACATACCACTTTAAGTATTCCCTATGTCATCGGTGCTCGGTGATTAGTAAGGGATTGCTTAAGGTGGTATGTGGGTGGAAAGAAAAAGTTTGAAAACCACTGTTTTAATCATATTTGATTGTCTCGTTATCTGCACAGTTTCATTACTCCAAAGGAAATGGACCAATGTCAATTTTTCTCAAGCAAAATATTTCAGTAACAATTGTACCTAGAGCAGTGATTTCCCACTCACGTACCACCTTAAGCAATCCCTTACTAATGGCATAGGGATTACTTAAAGTGATACGTGAGTAGAAAGAAAAAAGTTGAGAACCACTGGATTAGAGTTTATGCTGGAGGAAGATTTTAGTTGTTGATGCTTTTGAGTTCAGGAAATCAGTAAAATTGAACTTGATTTTTCTATTTATTTAAAAAGATGCAATGATCAGTGGTAGTTGAGGATCCATCTATAGAGAGATGGGTTCTGATTGAAGGACAATCTCCAAAGATCCCATAAAGTCAGGGTACCTGGTAATAATCAAGTATGCAGTCTGGTAGTGGACAGGGAAATCTTAGTTGTCAGAGAGCAACTCTGATGCAAGTTCCCTCTTTTGGTCACGTGTGAAGAAGAGAGTTTGTCAGTGAACAGCGGGAGAGTGGACCGAACATGTGGAGGTAGTAAACCCTCAGTAACTTCTTGGGTTCCTCTTTGTTCATCAAACTGGTGTGGATTTAGCATCTCACACAGGGGCCAAGCCTGAAAATATCTAGTTTGACACTAAATCTACACTAATAGTTAAAATGATGGCAAGCAACCATGTTGTAATATTTAAATACCCAAACCAATTATGGTGATTAGATTGATCACTTTGACCCTGGTCCCTTGTTCCATTGTAAGTTTTAGCTGGGTTTGTTCCTTCTACAGATTTCTTAAAATATAACCACCTATATATCATATAACCCCATATATCATATCCCTAGGGGTGTCAAGGTTAGCACAGTAGTTATTGCAACTCTATTACAGCACCAGTGACTCTGGTTCAAATCAACTGTGATCTGTAAGGAGTATGTACATTCTCCCCAAATAAACGTGGGTTTCCTCTGGATGTTCTGGTTTCCTCCCATGTCCCAAAGACATATGGGTCACATAGCTGTACTTGGGCAATGTGGGCCCGATGGATCTGTTACTCTACAGTATCTCCAAATTAAGATTAAATGTCACCTTGACTCACCCAAGTAACTGAATTAAAATTCAGTCCATTGTCTTCAAATTCTTAGCATCATTTACAAATCACCCCTTGTGCCGAATGTAACTTCAGCATCTTCTTCCATTCCAAAACCAAATCAGGCTTCATAGGAGAGGATCCCAGTGCTCCTCTTTCTATCTCTTTGATACACCAATGCTAACTAATTCAGCCATTGCCGATTGTTTTGTAGAATTTTCATTCACATCTGGGGGCAACGAGATAGCAGGGTTAGCGTAGCAGTTAGCGCAATACTGTTACGGCATCAGGTTCTAGGGTTGGAATCCCACGCTGTCTGTAAGGAGTTTTAAACCCCGGGTCTGCGTGGGTTTCATCTGGGCCCCCAGTTTCCTCCCACTGTTCCAAACATACTGGGGGGTTGTAGGTTAATTGGATGCAATTATGTAGCACGGGTTTGTAGGCCAAAAGGGCCTATTACCATGCTGGATGTCTACAATTTTTTTTAAAAAAAGAACTCCCCTTCTAGGTTATATACCTCTCCTGCTTCAAAAGTTTCCTCCATCAACTTGAATTTTTTTCAGACCTTTATTTTACCCTTTTCAAATTCAGTCTCAGTGTCTTTTATTGTGTCCCTGACTAATACCAAGAAAATCCTAAAGCAGGGCAATTCAATATTGTAAACTGAGAATATTAAATAAATACATGGAATTAATTCTGGTCACAGCTTGCTCACTGAGTTCACTGATGGCAGAGGGCTATATTGAATGAATAGATCTCCACATTGGTTTGAAATTTTTGCTCCCATTTGATCATCTGTATCCTACTAAATTAAGCAAAAAGCAGTTCTACTAGCACTTTTTGGTGCTTTAATTCTGACGTGATTAGGCAAAGTGAAGTGTATAAATGCTGACCGTTATGTATGAGTAACATCTGGAGTTGAGTAAGCAAATGGATATCACTCTCTAATCCATTCCTTGCTCAATAAACATTGCTCAACAATTCCATACTGTAACTATTGCTTTTCCTCATGTCCTTCACCTTAAATTGAGACTTTATATTGGTAATATTAATAATTCTTTAAATTGCACTTTCATCCTTTTATGAGAAAGTAGAAATCTTAGATAATTTTAAAAATATATATATATAAGGCATGAACAAGTCCAAATTAAATTCAGCACCCTTATAAGTAAATCTGTTAAGAGAACTGGAGATCATTTTAAAAAAAGACTGATGGATAAATTCATCTCATTGCCAATTAAGTGAGGAGTACGAGACACGTGGCACTTGGTGCTTGATAGAAGAAGAAAATTTGGCTTTCAGTTGTCATGTTTTGAAGTTTGTCCCAGTAAAGATCTAAATGAATGGATTAGGAGAAAATGTACATCTGACTGTTTGGCAAAACAGTAATAATATTATAAGACCCATGATGAAGGGAAGTGTGAAGACTGCCCAATTATTAAGCTTAATTTTCAATTGTCCGTCACTCAAAGTTACAATTTGAATTGGGGAGCATTGGATTGGAAACTTAAATGCTAACTTGGTGTCATTTCTGCTCCTGAGGTCTGTCCAGATTGATGATTGATATTTTAGATGGTCAATGTTCCTTCCTGTAAAATACAGTTTATGGTCTCTGTTTAAGTCCCAGCAAAATGTTGGTTTTCCATGGAATGGGGCTCACTGTAGGTCTAGCATACATTAATTATATCTCTTTAATTTCTCTGGGAATGTTCCCTGCTGAGCAGTTCAGCATTTCTGTTTTATTTTAAATGAAAATAATATTTTATTATCTTGAACTCAAAGCTAGTTTCGTCTGTGTAATTGTTACGGTAGGGGCTTTATTTAGATACCTGTCCAGATTCAAATGCTTTCCCTGAAACAATGTAAACATTTTACATTCACTGAGCTTATCCACGCTGACTAATACTTTGGACACGGTCAGGCGCTCGTGACTTTTGCATATAGCCTTCTTGAATTTCACTGATGTGGATGATTTATTTTTGGCTTGGCTGTTTTTAGGACAGCCCCTATTTTAACGTCCCAATTACCCTTGCTAGGGTGATAGTCCTGGACTACATCTCCGTAAAATGGTTGTTAAGTGTTATGTGAGGAGCTTCAAGATTGCGAACCAGTGAATTCATAGCAATACTGTATTATAGTACTTCAGGAACTTGGAGATAGCAATGATCCAACATTAGTTGTCCTCTTTGCCCAGGGATTTTTTTTAAATTTTGTTTTTGTATGCTATACAGGCAGTGAAAAAATAAAAAAATATAGTGCAACAATGTAACAAAAGTGCAGGTTATAGTGACACATAATACAAAAGTTCTGTGTATAGTGTTGATGAGAAAAAAATACTATTAAAGGGTGAAGGCATAATCTATACCAATGGTCTCCAAACTTTTTCTTTCCACTCACATACCACTTTAAGTAATCGCTATACCATAGGTGCTCTGCGATGAGTCAGGGATTACTGAAGGTGGTATGAGTGGGAATAAAGTTTGAAAACCACTACTCTATTCTAATGGGAAGTCCATTCAAGAATTGGATAATGGCAAGAAAAAAAAAATTCCTTGAATCTGAGGGTGCATGATTTTTTAACTCGTGTATCTTCTGAAAGGAAGTGTGGAGGCTAGAGTGATTGGGATGGAATATGTCCTTTAATTTGCTGGCTGCTTTCTTGAGACATGGTGAGGAGGAAATAGAGTCAAGGAAGGGTAGTTTGGTTTTCATGATAGCTTGAGACGTGTTCACAACTTTCTGCAGTTTCTTAGTTTTATTTTTGGCAGATTGCTCGGGTTACTATGTGGAAGATGTCAACAAATCTTTGGTGAGTTACAACCAGATGAGATGATAATTGGCTTCAGATATCAAGCTTTTCCTTATCTGGTAGAGAATAATGGGTATGATTAATGTTGCTTATTTTAAATAGTGCAACTTGTATTCAAATACTATACAAAATAAAGAATTTATTCCACATTGTTTTGTTGTTCACTTGGCATAAACAGAATATGTTCTGCAAACTGCAGTCTTCGACCTCTATCGTATATTGACCACCGCCAGTGGGCTGATAACGCCTCAAACCGTGCATCTTGGCGCCTCACAGTTTGGCGGGCAGCAACCTCCTTTGAAGAAGACCGCAGAGCCCACCTCACTGACAAAAGGCAAAGGAGGAAAAACCCAACCCCAACCAACCAATTTTCCCCTGCAACCACTGCAACCGTGTCTGCCTGTCCTGCATCGGACTTGTCAGCCACAAACAAGCCTGCAGCTGACGTGGACTTTTTACCCCCTCCATAAATCTTCGTCCGCGAAGCCAAGCCAAAGAAAAGAAGAAGATATTTAACACACAGGCAAGAGAAAGTACAGAGAGAGAGCACACTATGTATCTGATGAAAGAACAAAACTCCAACTTCACTAGCTTGTATCTCTCTTGCCACTTAGATGGGTGTAGGAATCATCTTTTAGTAGCCAAAATGCTTGTTTTCTATATTCACAGATGAATGTTTTTAAACTGATAAGCTGCCACAAATACAGCCTTACTTTATTACATTTTTAAGTTCCCATCAAAGTTCTACAATTTCTATCTTGCCTTGTATGGGCGACAGAGATGATGCCAGGTTCCTTGGCTGCAACTTTAATTAAATTCCTCTGACACTCCCAGTGCAAAAAACTAGTTGCCCTTCAACTGCAGGAAAAACAGCAGCCATAATCATAGAATTAACAGACTGATACTCGCCAGGTTCGTCAGAGTTGCTATTAGGCTAACCCAATGTTATGGCAAAATATCACTGACACTTAAGATTTCTGCACTTAGTTTTCAAACAGCCTTCATTTAAGAGACCAAGAGGAATGGAGTATGTATCCATTTTACACTGCTGTACACAAAATGGCATCTCCAAGGGAAGCATGTCTAAAGAGGGGAAAAAAGGATTTCTAAGGTTTGACTGCAAGTGGGACTTTGTCTTTGAGCAAGTCTCTACGTGTGAAAGAAAGAACTTCAAAAATTATCTATGATACCTTTGACTGTAATAAGCTAGCTTCATTGTTTTAACACACAGAATGAGCAATAATGTAATAGCAAAATACTGCAGATTCTGAGGAAGAGACAAAAAATACTGGAAATACTTATCCAGTCAGACAGTAGCTGTAGAGAATGAAAGTTAATGTTTCAGATTGCTGATCTTTCATTGGAAGTGTCATTACTGATATTAAAAATTTTGCTTGTTAATAACTTGAAAGCATCAAGAGACTAAATAGTATTTTCATAGTTGGGTTGCCAGATCCTTTCAGTTCAATGATCCATAAATGTATTATCAAGGTGACACAGAGAATTATCATAAACAAAGCAGCTCAGATCAGACTTCAAAAATTCACTTTGGTAGGTCTCATCTGATTGACCAAGAGAAGAGGAGGCATTCTAGCATTCCAGAGACAAAAAGCAGCAAGTCCAAATCTACAAGAACCCAAGCCATAAGGGAGAAACAGTTTATAGCAAAGCCTCCTTGACATTTCGGAGGAAACTGAAAGTGGATTGTATCATTTTCTGGTTCCTGCCTTGCAAATATACAACCGTAGCACATCAGGCCCGGTGACAGCTCTCGATAATCTGAAACTGACATTCAGTTTTTTAGCATTAGGTTTTCAACTCCAGCTCGTATGGCAAAAATTGGTTTGAAGTCTACATCAAAGAAATTGGTGTCTATAATGTAAAGGAACAGTCTTTAAATTGGTTCATTCACACAGGGTTATTAAGACCAGCTAATTCTATCCATCGTGGATAAGGGCACCACTAACTAAATCTGCAACCATTAAATAACTTAAGTTCCTTACCACTTGATGAAAACCTAGCTTGGTTGGCAACTACCACCAAATAACTATTCAAATTGATAACTCTGTCCACTGTTTATTGCTCAAAGGTTTTGCTTTCTGAATAGTTTTGGGTGTATTATGAATTTTGGGCTGCTGATCAAGAAAAGCACCTTAAAAATGTTCCTACCATATACTGTTTTTAAGATATAACCCATTTTTATGATTTCCTGTCATATTTTGTCTACTATTGCCCACAAACCAAGCTGTTTTGCTCGATCCAAGCATGCCTGGGCATGCACTCAATGCAGGTGCTTTGCAAATATTGTCTTGGGCCTAGGCCTGCTTAGTCAGGATAGACGCAGACAGGCTATAAAAGCAGCTCACATCCCAGTAATATAGACTGAACACGATGTTGCACATTTTCTTCAGGCAAAGCATAGTTAGTGTACTTAACAATAGTATTTATTCGTCTTCAAGAAGATTCAATGCATCGGAATTGTCTTTACAATCTCACAACAGCTGCGATACATTCTGTTACATTTGTGGCAGTATATGCTTAAGGCTCAAGGATTGCATTTATTATGAAAGCCTATGAGCTCTACTTCAATTGAAAATTGGTGGGCAAGATAAACTTTGTGGTGGAACATATGCAGTCAAGCTGAGAGCTTGGGTCAGTTGAACTAACACAAAGTGTCAGCATCATTATGCGATTAAACAAGCTAAATTCAATAAAAGTTAATGTTTCTCCAACTTCCTACATGACACAGTAAATCAGAAATTACCTTTATGTTCAGCTTGTAGTTGTCTATCATAATCCACTTTTTTTTCTGGAAACAAACCTTTTGTAATAAATTGTTGTCCAATAAATTAAATAGTTTTTGGAATGTGCCAATATCAAAAAAGACTCATCAGTATCACAATTGGTCCAGAAGAAGAGGTTAACTTTTCAAAAACAATGGTTAATACCTCAAAGCATGTTTCATGGCACAGCTAAGAAATCTCCATGATTCACAGCAAGAAGCATACAATGGAAAACATTATAGCATCCAGAATATAGTTGAGCAAAGCTCTGATGTACTGAAACAATGCTTGAGCTGTTAAGATCTCTGTGGGAGTGGTTTAAAATATGGAGAGAGAGAGAGAGAGAGAGCAGAATGGTGGTGGTGTGCAAGACGCTACACAATATAGCCATTAAAAAAAGCATTTATTTGCTATATTCTCTATTCAGTTTTAATAAATGGTCACACCCAGGTGCTAATATTTTGAATCAATCATTTTGTTGGGGGCGGGGGGGGGGGGGGGGCGGGGAGGGGGGGGGGGGGGAGTTGTCTGCAGAATTTTGTTTCACTGCAACTTTAATGCATTGACTTTGTGTCAGCTTTCCATCAAATGCAGAAAACTAGAGATATCATGCAAAGTTGGCAGTTTTTACCCTGTTGCAAAATTTGTGTTTCTTTGCCCTGAATAATCAAAGTTGGTGTTGGAATATGATTTTAAATAACTTGCCATCCTATTTACACTGCAATTCGATGAGTGCCACCTTTGGTTTGTTCTTGAGAAGGGTCATTAAAGTATTTGTCTGATTCAAGCTCAGAGGGCACTTGTAAAATGCAGATTAGCAGGATCTGAACCAGAGGATTAGAAGTGAAATTTTGTATGGTACCCACTCAAATAAATTCTAGAAGAATGCTTAAATGGTGGCTTTGTACATCACGAAAAACAGTAATGTACCCTCAACTCACCACAAACCTTTCTGAGGCTCACCCAGTAATGAATCACTCCAGCAAGCTTCACCTAGAAGCTAGACAATCTCACTCCCTTCCATAACCATCCTCCAATAACCCAATGATTTAGTAGATAGAATTTGGAGAGTCACATGCAGAATAAGCCTGGTCCTCAAAATGACATGAAATGACTTGCTCACAGAAAGCTATAATGTTTAGTTACTTACGTGAATGACTGTAATCAGCCTCAATGGGTCAAGATTTTTGAATCTTGCTTTTCAACTGCACCAATCAAACCTTTTATTACTTTGTTGGAGCTCAGATTCGTAATTTATGCTTTTATAGCACCTTCTTCCCTCCCCACCACTCCCCCCCCCCCCCCACTGGTTTCCTTTCCTTGCACACTCTCTCATTCCTCCCTTTTCCCTGTCTCCTTTCACAGCCAAAATCAATTTTCACCTTTCTTTTTATAATATCCAATTAACACCTTTTATCTTGGTCTGTACTCCTCCCTCTCCCTTTCTCCCCCTTTCTTTCTCTGTCTTTTAATTCAAATGCCTGTGTTTTCTTGATTTATACCTTGAGGAGAAGCTCAGGCCCAAAATATCTTTACCTCCCATGGATGCAGTGAGACTGGCTGAGTTCCTCTAGCACTGGCATCTGACATGTTTTCTAGCATATTACCCTCAGCTAGGTTCCCCATCTATTGAGATACGTGTCAGTAGCGACTAGTATTCACCACTTCCTCACTAGCATGGCTCCTATTGAATCATATCATCTGTTGCATGCGTTTAACATCTGGCACAGAATGATTTCTTTCCATTACCACAGCTTGAAGCTTTCATGTTCTTAGTTTGTTCCAAGATACCTCTGGGAACATCTGCTGCTTCAGGCAAACTGTGTCCAGTGAGTGTCAATAGGTAATGCAGAGTGTCACCTTCATCACTACCCAATCAGTTCTCTTCCAAATCACATGCCATCCTAACATGGAAATATATCATTGTTCCTTCATTGTTACTTATTTTTGCATCTAAGCCGCTCCTCTCAAATAAATGTATATTCCAGCTTTCTCATAATTAATGTATCCCAGGCAGACCCAGCTTGCATTTATATTTGATAGATCTAGATGAAACATGTCACAAATGTTACCCCTATGCAACTCTGTTACATCACTGGCCATGGTTTAACCCACCTTCCATTGAATCCATATCGATGTCTGTCACAGCCAGAGTAGTTTCCTATGACCAATCTTCAATCATCCAATTTTCAAAGACCTCAGCTGATCTAAAATCTGCTCTCCCTATTATTTCCAAAACTATGTTCTGTTTGGATTCCATCTTCATGGTCGACCTTGGGGGGAAAAAATATACCAAATGTAAAAAATTTTATAAATGACTTGGAGGAAGAAGCGGAAGGATGGGTCAGTAAGTTTGCAGATGATACAAAGGTTGTGAGAGTTGTGGATGGAACTGAATGTTTTCGTAGGTGACAAAAGGATATAGACAGGATGCGGAATTGGGCAGAAAAGTGGCAGATGGAGTTCAATCTGGATGTGTGAGGCAATCCTCTTTGGAAGGACAAACCAGAAGACTGAGTACAGGGTCAATGGTCAGTTATTTAAGAATGTTAATGAACAGAGGAACCTTGGGACCCAAATCCATACAGGTTGATAGGATATTTAAGAAGGTCACATTACATCTATACAAATCTCTGGTAAATTCAGTTCTGGTCACCTCGTTATAGGAAGGATGTGGAAACTATGGAGAGGGTGCAGAGCAGATTTACCAGGATGTTGCCTGCATTGGAAAATAAATCTTATGAGGAAAGGTTAGCAAAGTTGGAACCTTTTACTTTGGAGCGTTGAAGGATGAGAGGAGACTTAATAGAGGTCTACAAGATTGAGAGCCAGGACCTGTTTCCAAGGGCAGGAATAGCAAACACCAGAGGCCATGAGTACAAAGTGAAGGGAGGGGAGACATCAAGGTTAAGGTTTTTTTTTAAACGCTGAGTGTTGTGGGTGCCTGAAATGCCTTGTCAGGGATGGTGGTGGGGGCTAAAACATTAGGGACATTTGAGATTCCAAGATGGGCACATGGGTGGAAGAAAAATAGAAGGTTATGGAGTAGGGAGGGTTTAGTACTTTTTTTAAAAGGAATATATGGGTTAACACAACATTGAGGGCCAAAGGGCCTGTACTGTGCTGTAGTGTTCTGTGTTCAAAAAATGCCTACAATTTCCTCCTTCTTCCACTAACACAATCATTCCCTCCCACCCCAATTTTTGGCTTCCCAAGCTGCTTCCCTTTTCGCCTATTACCAGTATCCAAACCTTCAACTGTTGAAGCAGTACAGTCTAGAATTTAATCTTGGATGTTTTGAATCTGTTTCCCAACCTTCCTTTTGATTAAGCTTTTAGTTGCCATTTCTGACATCTTTGTTCAGTTTGACATCTCATTGCTCTCTTCTTAGTGATCCACCTATGAACCACTGTTTGCTGCACCAATGGTTCTATATAATTGTTGTCAAAGTTCTCTGTCTGCAGCACTGCGGTACACAAGTTGAATGGTCTGTGCACCACTGTTTTCCCCTGTTTAACTGCAGTTTGAAGTGCAGACAGAACCATAATGTACTGGTAGTAAAGATTCTCACAGCTGTACACATACAGTACACCAGAGGTAACAACTGACATTTATAAAACATTTATATAGCACTCGGCACACAAAGAAATATCTCAAAACAATTTACAAGAGAGCCTGAGTTGAAAAGGGAGGAGTTCTAACAAAGAAGTCAGCTTTTTATTGTATTTTAAACTTCTGAAGATAGAGGGGAACAAATAAAAATGCTCATCTTACTGTGCATAAAGGAATTAAAAAAGGCAGAAATATTAAGTATTTTGATTTTTGGTTTCATTTACGTATTTACCATGCTGTCCCGGCTTTAGATAATGCAAAATAATTGAAATTTTTTTTAAAATACAACTTGCTTCTTACTTAAAAGCTTATAAATAACACTTTTTTTCTGATAAGCCTGGAAAATATTAAATATACAAAGTTAATACAGTACTGTACATTCTGTTTTGAGGATGTATCTTAAGGTACTTTGTTTCACTGTCAAAGATCTGTAAAGTGTGTTAGCTACCAGATGCTAACAGGCAGAAAAAGATGTGCATTGTATTCATCTGGAGCTTTGTAGAAGTCAGGACACTCATAAATTGTCAAGAGACAGGAAATAGCTCTTTTTTTCCTCCAAAAGAGATTTGAAACTTTTTTCTCCCTTCCTGCACTTGCTCGCTAATAGCATGAATAAAACTTTTAATTAGTAAAGATCTTTGAAAAGCTCAACTTCAATTACCAATTATTTAAAGGATCCTGTTATTCAGTAACTGACAGGGACAGAGTTTAAAAGCAGCTTTATTACCAAAGCAGCTTGGAGCAGCAGTGGTCAGCATGGAACGTCCTGCAGACACTGAGAGAGGAGGATTCGATGGACACGGTGGGGTGGTTCCCGGAGTCATTTGGCAAAATGTCTCCATTGTTGGTCTGCCTGGCAGTGAGAGGAACCCTCCTGATCATCTCCTTCCCGTACAGCAGAAACATCGTCCACAATCCATGTTGTCCCCGAGATGACTGGGGTGGAGACCGTTGCCCACCTCTTTACTGAATGCAGATTTGTTATGAGTGTGTGGAAAAGGATGTAAGGCTCCTTGTTACAGTTCATCCTCAGCAGCTGTGTGACAAAAGATTTTCTGATTTATGAGCTGTTCCTGGGGTCAAATGCAGAGACAGTCATCTGGAACTACTGGAAGACCCTCAAGTTGGTGAATGATGCCCTTTGGTCTACCCAAAATGAGATGTAGGTGAGGGAATGCTGCAGACTGGCACATTCCAGGCTTCAGAATTACGTCTTGAGGGATACACTGAGGCTTGGTGCACCCAATGGGAGGACCCTGTGGGGAAGGACCTCAATCTGGAGTCCTTCTGTGGGCATTGAGGGGCTGAGACCAAGAGGAAGGCCTGTCAAACAACAGTGGGGGGAGTAATGACAAGTTGCCACAGTGGTGTAACTAGAGAATGTATGTAACAATGTACTTTGATGGAAATATATGGATATTACACAAAGGATGTGAAAAGACTGAACTGTTTTCTTTTTTCTAAATAGTTTATTGTGAATAAAAATTTTTGGGGGGGGGGGAAACTTGTGGGTGAGAAAGCTAACCCTCCCTCTTAACCCTCCCTTGGTCTTAAACAGGAAACTCTGTCGACACTGATGGTAGTTCAACACACAGGTGCTGGAGAACCTCAGCAGGTCACCCAGTGTTCCTTGTGTAGCAAAGCGATATAACCAATGTTTTGGGCATGAGCCCTTCGTCAAGGTGTCTGTTTCTCTCTTCTGAAGAGACAGGGACTGCAATCATCCTTTTGCATTTGGTGATAAACTTGCAAGAGCAAACATATAATTGCATGACAATAGAAGAGTTACCCTTTCTCGAGACCCGTTGTCACTGAATCCATATTGCTACAGGCCAGTGGTGAAAGATTAATTCTGCCATGATTTTAGACCAGGAAGATTATAGGAGAGGTAGGAAAATCTCTCGATGGACTTCATTCACAAGATTTAAACCCTCTGCTCGTTGACTTCCCACATTGGAAGTGGCACAGTCCTGAATAGAGCAGTAAGTATACCTCAAAAGTAATTAAAAGAATAGAGTAGAGCTATGAAATGTTTATTTTAAGTATGCTATTGTACCCACTAAGTCTGATTTGAGACAGCTTATCATTTAAGTATTCTGAAGTTGATTCTTAGAATGTAAATTATTTTCAGCAATTTGCATTTGGTCTGTTGTCCCTTCTACCTCTTCCCCTGTACTGTATCCAAATACTTTCACATGATATGGCTGTCATGGTGGTCCTCTTCAATAATTTTACAGTAACCCAGTATGGGGACATAACATCCTTCAAAATGTAGATTTATTTGGAAATAGAACAGCATGTTCTTGAGGCTCACCATCAATTCAGAAACCATTGGTGGAGGGAACACAGATGGAAGAATGGAATCATTTATATCATATGTTGAGTCAACAATTTAAATGATAAAAAATAATTTAATATTTGCTTCCTTCAGTCTTGCACTAAACCAAGTTCTATCTCAAGGTTAAATTACAGAATTAGTGGTAGTAATATAAGCAGTGATCGTTTTGTGGTGTGGAGATGTGTCCAGCAAAAATTTAACCAATGAGGTTTTGAAGTTGATCCTCAAAAAAAATACTTGCTCACTTTAAGTGTGGATTGAACACTAGTTCTCAGGTGTGGGAAAAAAACAAAGGTTCAATCCACTGGCAAGCTCAGTTAATGGGCCTCTATGTTTATTCATGATTGGCTCCTAAATCAATGTAGACATATAGCAAGATAAAAGGCCATTTTGGCCCATGAGTCCATGCCGCCCAATTATACCTGATTGACCCGCACCTTGGTGCGTTTTGAACGGTGGAAGGAAACTGGAGCCATCGGGGGAAACCCCATAGGGAGAACAAACAAACTCCTTACAGAGTGGGATTTTAATGCTGATCCTGATCGCCGGTGCTGTAAAGGCATTGAGCTAACCATTATGCCAATGCTCTGTAATAGGCCTGGACTGCAGCACTTCCAAGAAATCTGTTTTTGTCAGAACCACAAAAATGGCTCCAATTTCCCCTCAGTCATAATTTTATCACTGTGGATAAAATTTTTGACCCCTGCACTAATCTTAGGTGAGGGAACAAATGACAGATTTCTGCAGGTCAAGATCTTCTGCTCTTTCTTTTTCCCCCTCTAATTAAACATAATGGGCAATGAGGAAAAAACAAATTTCTGTAGATGCTGTGATTGTAATAAAAACTGGTGGAACCCAGCCAGTCTTTTGTCAGAAGGAGACAAGGACATATTGCTAACCAACGCCAGAGAAGTCCATATTAATGCCATCCAGTTGGAAGGTGTCCAGTCAGAAGGTGAGGTGTTGTTCCTCCAGTTTGCACGAGGTCTCAGTCTTGCAGTGCATGAGACCGTGGACAGACATGTCAGCAAGAGAATGGGATGTGGAATTGAAATGGATGGCCACTGGGAGATTCATGCTATTGTGGCAGACAGAGCTGAGGTGCTCCACAAAGTGATCTCCCAGGCTGTGCCCTGTCTCTGCTCCACATCAGGGAAATTGGAGGAATAATACCTCATCTTCCAACTGGTCACTTTCCAACCGGATAGCATTAATATCGACATCTCTGGCTTTAATTAAAACCATGCCCCACCCCCTCCATTTCTTTCCCCGTCACCTTCCTCCCTTTTCCCTGTCTCCTTGCGCACAGACATATTCAATTCTCACCTCTCCCCTTATGATATCCAATTAACACCATTTTTTGGGGGTCTTGGGCTCCTCCCTCAGTCAACGCTGTCTGTATTGTGAGATTTCCTGTTTTTTGTTTTGCTCATTTGGCCTTTTTACTTGAAAGTTCAGGCCTGAAATGTAGGCAATATATCTTTCTCTCCTGTGGATGCTGAAAGACCGGCTGAATTCCTCCAGCATTTTTATAATAGGCAGTGATCCATTTCCTTATGTTGTATTCCTACCTTCAATCTATTGTGGTACAAATTCTAAATCTCTCTGAAATTATGACAATGTTGATGAAATCCAATGGTGATACATCAAAGATGGCTTACCTTCAATAGAGATAACATCCATGAAGAAATCTGCTCTCTTAGTTGGTCAAGTTAGCAAATGCCTATTAGAGGGAAGTACAAAATCCTATGTAACTGTTTATAAATAAGCTTCTGTTTTGGACAAGTGGAAACTACAGAGTTCCGCAGTTGTTTGACAGAACTTTCGTCAAAGGAACACTTTGAATTTGAATTAACTGATTAAGTTATCAATTGGTTGGATGAGTAAATGAAAGGAAACAGAAAATAGAGTAATATAAGAATTGCCTCCTAATGAAAAATAATTATAATCTGGCCAGATGCCTAATCAGGTTCTACATCCTAAATCAATATGACATTGCTTCTAATTCTATAATGCAAAGCAACCTTCAAATGTAGACTTTTCAGAAAACCTGTCCCAAGGAAAAAAAAATTATTGTGATCAACTGAAAGAAAAGATTTACTGTCTGAGAATATTGCAACTGGACGCTGAGTACTTTGGCCAAGCAGCTGCTTGGTGGGTTCAGTTGAGTTGCCTAAATCATTAAGCTTTTCTGCCTGGGTTTGATGTCACTTAAAATCTTTCTGGATCAATATTTTATAAATTATTTATGCCTTTGTTTGCCTCAGCTTAAAGCTTTGAATCAAATATAGGTATTGCTGTTAATTCATTTTTTGTATTAGTTGCATTTCATGTCACTCTGTCATTTAAACCAGGCTAAGAAAATACCATCTGATACATGAGGTAACCGTTACCTTTTTCCAATACTTGTTTCAAAGCTGGAATATGGGAGGTGAAACCGTTACACAAAAAAAAAACAACCAGTTAAGCTCATTGGTTGTAATGGGTGGAGGTGGGGTGGACAGTGATCCAATTAAAATCTAGTGCAGCACTGGCATTGAAGGAGTTGGGAAAGAATACAGCACCTTTGTATTTTACCAACATGAGCATCTTTTGCTTTGCAGTTGATCAGTGGGATAAACAAGTGAATCTTTCAAAATATGATTGCCACCTGATTAAATTCGGGGAATTTCCCTTTTCATGGAAGAAAACATCATGCAGCTGTCTGACTGTTCTTTGAGTAATTGGCTACTGGTAAGTACCCATTTTTTTAAAAATCTGATACTGGAAGATTTGTTCGATTTCTCATTATTATTGGAAGGCTCATTTCTTAGTGAGGGATTATTTATTTGAGGATTTGTACGAACAAAATAGTTGACAAAGCTATCCACAGCACTGATCACTGTTATCAGTTCAAACACACTCTATGGTATTCCCACCCATACTTGAGAACACGCAGGAGTGGTACATTGAGATACAAGTTCCATTGTTGCGTCAGTCTTGTCACATGGTTGAGAAGGGTCATATGGTGAGTTCTTGAGAGTTTCTGGCCAATATTCTTCTCCAAAACAGCAGATTAGCTGGTAATTCAATATTCTGTGGCTGATAGTCGGCTATGCTGTGTGCAAATTAACTCCTTTATTGGGCAACAAAACAACAGTGCTTGTATTCCAAAAGTAATACTTCACAAATAAAGGCCATGAAGGTGTAATGAGGAGAGATGTATGAATGCAAGTTCTTTCTTTTTCACCCAGTTGAACTTTGATGCCTTCCCATCTTAAAGGCCTTTAATAAAATTAAAGTGATGGGAACCCACAATAGGCTAAATATAGAACAGAAGTGGCTTTTATACCACTGGCTGTATCTCTTAGTATACTGCTCTCCCTCATTTGCATTTGAATAGAGCAGACTGTCTCAATAGAAGTCATCATGAAAATCTGGATTCCAGCTTGTAGCACCTAGATACACAGATGCATACGGATGCCAATGGCATGTCTAGTCATCAGCGCTATCATGAATCGCAGACCTGATAACTGGTTCGCAACTGCCTCTGGTCTGCTGCTGTGATCCTAAGCTGTAGTTTTTTTGACAAGGAAATGTTGTCCAGATCCATTTCCCTGCACCAATCCACTGCTTTGCTGCAGCCCGGAATCCTCCAAGGTCTGAGCTGCTGAACGTGAGTGCCACCATCTGGAATGCCAAATTCCAAGGATCTTGCTGGATGCCCTGTTTAAACCTGTGCAGGACGTCTGGGTAATAGGACCCCACGGAGAAGCACTGGAACCCCACACCGCTCCCCCAATTTCCCATACCAGCAATAGCACTGCCATCTTGATGTGATGTCTTCCAAATGGTTGAATGGCCAAATATTAGAGGGATCATCTTCAATGGACAATGTAACCTGACCATCTTTGAATTTCTTGTGTTCTTAAACAACTACAAATTCTTTGTCAGTGGTGTATCTGATGTGCCATCAACTACCACAAAAGGCTGAGGTTGTGAAACTGATAGAATTTTATTGACTATCGATTGGAGCACAAACTAACCTCATCAACAGATCATGGCAGGAAGAGTGGGGAACAGGCAAAGGGGTTATGGGTAGGATCAGTCTCGGGAGGTGTGTCCAGCAGCAGTAGCCAATCACAGTATAACAGTGGTTTATCACATTTGCCCCTCCTTTTTAAGAAGAGTCCTGTGGGGTGAGAGGAAAAAAAATGAAGCAAATATATACACATATATATATTTTACAGGTCAAGTCTGTCAAGGGGTCTCCATTGCCACAGTGAACAATGTGATAATGGTTGGAACACCGCCGTGATGCCCTGGGCAGCTTGTGTGGTTGATCTTTCGTCATCGGTTACAGTTCGCTGGGAGGAAGGGATAGGTGAAGGGAGAAGGGATTGTGGTACTGGTGCATCATGGGTGATGACAGTTGAGTGGAGTGTGGTCAGCAGCAGGTTCAGGGACTTCCAAGATGGCAGTGGGAAGGGCGTGGGGGAGTGTCTGTTGGTGGTCAGAGGGACACCTGATGGTGCCAAATCCCAGATGGAGACCATGACCTCACGCCTGTTGGAGAAAGCTACGTAGGCATACTAGGGATTTGTGTGGAGGAGGTGGACCCTCTCAACCAATGGGTCAGTCTTAAATTGACTGACATGCTTTTGAAGCAGGACTGAGAAGGTCAACCAGGCAGACAGCATAGACCCAGACATAGACTTCCTAGGGAAGGCAAACATACATTCATGAGGTGTATTGTTAGTGGCCGTACATAAGAGCAACCATCTGGAATGGAGTGCACCTGGGAGGACCTCTTTCCAGTGAGAGATGGAGAGGCCCTGTAACCTCATTGCCAGGAGGATGGTTTTCCAGATCATGGGATTCTCCCTTTCTACCTTCCCATTCCCCCTGGGATTGTAGCTGGTGGTCCTGCTCATGGTGATGCCCCTGGCCAGCAGGTACTGCAGAAGCTCTTCGCTCATGAATGAGATCCCCCGGTCACTGTGGATAAGGCAGGAGTACCCAAAGAGCATGAAGATATTGCAGAGGGCCTTGATGACTGGGCGGGGGATGGCGAAAGGGAAGTGAAAATACTCATTGATGATGGTGAGGAAGTATATGTTTTGATTTCAGGAAGGAAGAGCCCCCTTGAAGTTGATGCTCAGGTGCTCAAAGAGTTGAGCAGTTTTGATCAGGTGCACCTTGTCCGGGCGGTAGAAATGCGGTTTACACTCAGTGCAGACCTGGCAGTTTTTGGTCATTATTCTGACTTCCTCAACTGAGTATGGTATGTTCGTGGTTTAATGAAATGGTAGAACCTAGAGACTCCGGGGTGGCAAAGGTTATCATGGAAGGTCTGCAATCTGTCCATTTGGATTCTGACATGTCCCGCAGGATAGGGCATCCGAGGGCTTGTTAAGTTTGCTAGGATATCGTAGTTCAATTCTCCCCCTGAGGATTTAATCATTCTTGATTTTTTTTCCCATTTGCTTGATATTGAACATGAAGGTGACCTCTTGCTGGGCTGTGAGGAAGGTGAAGCGTTTGCCAGCGAGGTAATGCCTCCAGTGTTGTATTGCCTCCATGATGGCTTGGGCCTCCTTTTTGACTGAGGAGTGGCTGATTTCAGGGCCTTGGAGGTGAATAAGAAGGTAATGGGACTGCCCGCTTAGTTGAGTGTGGCTGCCAAGGTTGGATTCATCTACAGCGTGCTTCACTGCCTTGGTGATGTCATCCATGATATGGTCCAAAACTGCACGGGCCCCTGCTGAAAGGAGAAAAGCAGTGACTTTTACTTATGGGCAAGCTTTGTCCCCAAAGTTGGGGACCCATTGAGAAGAACCCCAGGTATCTCTTCAGGGCTCTGAGGGTATGGCAGAAGAGCAGCTCCAGTAGGGGACGCATACGGTCAGAGTCAGGACCAATGACGCCATCTTCAACCAAGCAGCCAAAAATAGCTCGTCGGGTTTCCGGAAAACACATTTCTCCCTTTTATAAGTAAGGTTCAGGAGCTTCACGGCCCAGAAGAATTTTCAAATGTTGCCATCATACTCCTGCAGGTTGAGGCTGCAGGTGATCAAGATATGGGAAAGTGGCCTGCCATGTGGTCCATCTCCCACTAGAGACCACATTGGAAGTGGTAAAGACGGCCATCCGCCTTGAATACAGTATACTGGTGGTCCTCCGGGCAGATCAGGAGCTGGTGATAGGCTGATTTAAGGTTGGCTGTAATCTACGACCATCCTGTTCTTCACCCCATTCTTTACTATGACCACCTGGATTCTCCAGGGACTTTTGCTACCCTTGATAATGCCTTCGCCCAACAAACACTACACCTCTGACTTGATGAATGCTCTGTCTGCGGCGTAGTCTCACGGGCTCCTGGTGGCCACCGGCTTGCATTCAGGGATGAGGTTCACGGACAGTGATGGAGGAGTGAATTTGAGGATTGAGAGCCCATAGGTTGTGTGCAGAGGGCTGTCTGGAAACTGCTTGTTGCAAATGGTGAGGGGGGGAGATGAGGCCCATCCAACTCCAATGCAATGCTCTAAAGTTAGCACTGGAGGTCCAGCCCCAGCAGCAAGGGAAAGCAAAGCTGTGGCATGATGAGGAGCCTGAAATGTTTGTTAACTGCCTCCAACAGTCAAGGTCATCATACAGGACTCATTGCTATTGGCCATATTGGATTTGGATGCAAATGATACCTTATGGCTGACTAGCTGCACTTTGAGGGATAGGCACTTAGCAGTTTTATGGTGAAAAAAGCTTTCTGTATTCCTGCTATCAAACAAGCAGTTCATTACACGCCCATTTACCTAGACATCCATTACGGACCTGGTGAGTTCGTGTGGTCCCTCTTGGTTCAGGGTGATGGAGGCCAGTATGGACTCACTGTCTGAGTCCAATAAGGGCCTGAGTTCCCAAGATGGCCACCTTTGCTGTGCCCCCATGGTGCTGGAGACCCGAGAAGATGTCGCCACCCTTGCAGCCAAAATTGCGGCCCCATGACTTGCACGTTACATCGCTGATCCGCAAAGGGGATGGCGTAGATCGTGGTGGCTGTTCGCATGCAGCGCTGCTAGGTTTTGCAGGTGGATTAGACTGGGAGATTTTTGCACAACGTTTCCTTTTCCTGCATCTAACGCATGCCGCCTCCTTGCCAGGGCAAGTTTCCAAGGGTGCTTGCCTTGCCCGCAGAAGTAGCATTTGTGGTGATCACTCACATGGCAGCAGAGGTCAGGTTGCTAGAGGAGTGCGATGATGCCTGCAACCATTCGCTCATGGCGCAAGATGGTCCCCTGTCCCAAGATAGCAGTGCATTTTGTTGCTGGGTAGACATCCGAGTTGAGGGGCCACCTCCAGCATCTGTTAATTTAATCACCTCTTGCAGGTTGAGTATCTTCTGCTCCAGGAGTCACTATCTTGTGTGTCCAGACCAAATGCCAGGCACATAGGCATCCCAGATGACATCCTCTGTGTTCTGGGCAGCCGTCACAGCTTTGCAGTTGTACAACCTGGAGAGGGCCTGTAGGTACTCCGTGCTCGACCCACTGGGTCGCTGCTTCCTGGTGGCCAGGAGATGGCTTGAATAGACTTTGTTCACCCTTCTGCAATTCTGGATCTTCAATGTACTCATGGCCTCCTTGTACAATTTGGCGTCATTGATCATTGGGAAGACCAGGGGTCTGACTCGTGAAGAGGAGTTTGAGGACCTCATCCGCATTAACAACATTTGTGGTCGCTGTCAGGAAGTCCTCAAAGCAACATAGATGTTCAAGCATGTTTGGGGCATCAGAGGATCAAGGGTCTATATTGAGTCTCTGGTTTCAGGTATTGCTCCATTTTCTTTGAAAAATATAATCAATAAAATTAATTCATCATCAATTACCACAAAATACTGAGGTTGTGAAACTGATAGGTTTTTATTGACTATAGACTGGAGCAGCTTTTATTGACTATAGACTGGAGCAGCAATTAATCTCATTGACTGATGATGAAGAGTGGGGAGCAGGCAAAGGGGTAATGGATAGGATCGGTCTTGGGAGGCGTGTCCAGCCGGCAATACCCAGTCACAGTATAACAGTGGCTTACCATAGTATCCATAGCATAGAATCATAAAAGGGTACACTAATGGAGAAGACTAGAAGGACCACGGGATATGCATTGGTTCTTTAGCAGAGTTTCCTGTCCATTTTCTTGAGCCACATCGATTATTGTTAGTTTCAATCCAAATTGCTTTTGAAAGTTTCCATTGAATCTGTTTCCACCATCCCAATCAGGCAGAACATATTAACAAATTGTGTTTCAATAATATTCTCCATGATATCTTTTGTTTATTTGTTAACCATCTTAAATGTGCATCCTACTGTTGCCAGCCCTAATGCTACTTGGAACATGTTCTTATTTCATCCATCAAACCATTCATGACTTGGAATTCCTTGAGGAACTCCAAGCCAGTTTCTCCAGTTTATTCACATAACTGAAGTCCTCTATCCAGTTGAGCTAATCTCTGTACATTCCGTGAGTCTTGGCATTTTTCTTAACCATTGCTGTCTAAAATTGATCTAAGCATTGAACAAAGCATTACAAATGCTTTGTAAAAGTTCATCATAGCTTCCTGCCTCACTTTCTGCACCATCTATAAAATATGCCATTTAGTTCACAATGTCTCTCCTTGTGTCTCTTATTCTACCTACAGGAGTCTTACTTCATAGTTCTCATTGTCACATTTCATTTTTCAAGAGCTTGACAGTCTCACAAATCTGCTTGGGTATATTACTATTCTCCTCATTGCTTGGTATGTTTCTGAGGTTTATGCCATCGTCAGACTTTGATATTATTTTCGGTAACCTTAAATACAGTAAGGCCTCTGGTATCTGGAATTCAAGCAACTGCCAAAAATAGATAGGTGGGTGGGTGGGAGGGAGGGAGGATTAGAATAAATAAGAATAAAATAATATGTAAAAAATGTTAGTTTAAAATTGTAAAAGTGAATGTTCTCTGAATTAACACATACTGTAAACATTTGAAGACGGGAGCAGATATTCAGCCATTGGGTACCTTGGTTGTGCTTTTCTCATAGTAGCTGCTTGAATAAAGTTGTGTGAAACAGCAATGGTGGGTGTGGCCCAGGATGAAGAGCTGGTTGATGCCGCTCGCCATTGGGCTGACTCTCTTAAAGTATCTCCTTATCCCTACTTAGTAAGAGTCATCCTGGTTTGGGGGGTGGGGGGAGGGTTGGGAAATTTTCTATTATGTTATTGTTCATCTTTTGGCCAGCTCCGTGGAGGGGGAGGAACCCACAGATGTAGCAATGGTTAGATGTTTTCAAAGAAAATGACTGAAAATAAAGTAAAAAGCTTTAAGGTTTATATATTGACGCAAGTGAAATTTGTTCAGTCTCTTTTAAACTGTTTATTCTTAATGCAGGTGTACTAGTTAGGCATTGTAAGAGTAATCTCAAGCAACCGGAAAATACTTTATCTGGCATCTATCAATCCCCATAGGTGTTGGATACCAAGGGTTTTACTGTATAAATCATTAACAATTTGTAAAGGAAGAGTAAGCTTAATATTGCACCCCAAAATACACCCTTGTAAATGTCCAGAATGCAAAACCATCTCTAATTTATTCAGTTTGCTGTTTTTAATCAAATTTGCATCCTCATTGACCCTGCCCTTTAATTCCATTGCTTATGTTTGGAAACATTGGCCAGTAATGGAAAGGTGAAATATGTAAGTTAGTTTGTACGTTATTCGTACCTTATTTAAATAGATTCATCATAAGAAAGAAATTGTGTGCAAAACTGTATCATCCCATTAATATTCCCGGAATGGCTTTATGCCATTGTCCAAGATATGATGTTTCTAATTTGTCCATCAGCCTCCAGTTCTGATAATCACAGGAAAAGATTGCAAATTTATATTGGCTTGTACTAAATTTGTCTCAGTTGGACACATCACAGAAACTGCCCCAAATCATTTCATGTAGAACCCTTGCCAACACCAAAGAAACTTCATCCCTTGAATGTGCTTTGGATTCAAACCCTTGTACAATGACTCTGCATTAATTCATTCCACACCACTTCACCATATTTATCAGTCTTAATTAAATAACAGCGGAAGGTAAGCACTGTTGCCTTTGACTACATGACTGGCTATTAAGGTCCATTCACCTGGTCATGCCAGAGAAAGTAGCCTTATTATGTCAGCAAATGGAGTTTTCTCTGTTCCAGAAACTACTCTTCAAGGAAGGATTCGGCCACACAAAATCTACACAAACTGAGAATTAGACCCTCACTCTGATGTGAAATATGGAGTAACACTTGCACGATGATGGATCCAGTATCTCATGGTAAGTTGGAAATGTGTGCTGTATCCAGAACTCTCAGGTGACATTTCAGGGCAAGGTTTTGTGGGCAAAACCTGAACATCCAGATTGTATTCATCATCAGAAAGACATAAAGGCAGGTTGGCTGAGTCGCTCTGGCCTCCTACACTACCTTTCCTATTTCTAAAGGGCTAAAATTCGGACTGAATCTGGCCTGACAAATAGCATCTAGGTGCAACAGCCTGATTTCCAGATCACTGACCATCTGCACAAAAATTCCAAAACACTGCTAATGTGGCCTGCTCTTGAACACCTACTGGCTGGATAGTCACTGAAGTTCCCTGATCATTAAATTTAAAATCTTTTTAAAATTTAGACATGCAGCCCAATGACACCCAATTAACCTACAACCCCTGTACATTTTGAAAGGTGCAAGGAAACCAGAGGACCAAGAGGAAACCCATGTAGACATGGGGAGAATACATAAACTCCTCATAGACAGTGCCAGATTCAAACCCTGGTCCTGATCGCTGTTGCTGCAACAGCATTGCGCTAAACACTGCGCTAACTGTGCAGCCCCATGCTGGGAAAGTGATGAGAGTATTTTATTTTCACCACTTTTAATAACTTTCCAGATAAGCAACAAGAAGAACAGTGAACACCTCTTCATCTTCCCACATTTTCACACAATTTGTGAGGTCATCCATTCTCCAGAAGTGCAATAGCCTGAATACACCTGAGACTGTCTGATTTTTGAAACTAAGCAGCCTCAGGCCTGCTCAGTGCTTGGAGGGGATACTGCCTAAGAACAGCAGGTGCTCTGGGTTTCTGTGAGAAAGCGAAAACACTGCCTTACAGTGGACAAAAGTTAAAGAATTTCAGGTATGTTACATTCTAAATGTATTACAACGTGACAATAATGGAACCTTTACCTCCTGCACCTGCAGTTTTTCCACATGTGGTGAAAGACTAAAAGAATATTTTCTTCACATCCAAGGTCATTTTCTCTGAGGAGCTTTGGACTAAATGATACCAAAAAAAATTAGATGATTGAACTTCTTCCTTGCACTTCTTTTCCTCCTCTTCCCCTTTGGACTGAAGTAAATTCTTTAAGGAACTTGCCTTCAGACTTGCTGGAAATCAACAGAAGGTTATCCTGATAACCAACTTCCATGCTAAACACGCGAGTGCAGAAGTTGAGATTTTACGATGCAGCCAACTTCAATACTGAGGCAAATTGCTTCTGAAAATATTTGCATGATTAAGTTTTGTTTCCTTTTTCTTGTTGGAAAATATCACAGAAGTGAAGAAGCCCAGTTTTGGTAACACATGATGATACCAACCACTGGTCATTTCACAGGTGATCTTCTTTTGTCCTACCCATTCTTGATTTTTCATAATTTCTTCCTCTTGCTGCAGTTCAACAACAGCAATTTTTTTGCCCTTTTAATTTAATTTAGACGTCCAGCGCCCTTCCAGCTCATGAGCCCGTACTGCCCAATTACACTCAGTTAACCTACAACCCCCATGCGTTTTGAAGGGTGGGAGGAAACTAGAGTGCCTAAAGGAAACCCACACAGACAAGGGGAGAACATACAAACTCCTCACAGACAGCACCGGATTTGAACCTGGGTCGCTGTCCCTGTAATAGCGTTGCATTAAACCATTAGTCTAACTGTGCTGCCCTTCTTGAATATAGTTATAGAAAAGGCCAGACACAAAAAGATAAATGTCATGTTGCAGTCCTTTTTTCTCTCTTCTCATTAGTCATAGGTTAAGGGAGTTCTTATTTAGGACATAAAGCATCGAAATGGGTCATTTAGCCCCCATCAATCCACTGGTTCATTACACACCATTTGAGTCCCCTCCCCTTCTTCCCCATCTAGCTGCACTAGTGTAACCCCTTATTGTTTTCTCCCCTGAGTGCTTTACCCACTTCATTTTAAATCTATTTTTATTGCACATCCCAGCTCTCCCTATGGTTGTGTTTTCCTACATTTTCACAGTTCTCTGGGCAAAAAGTACATCTTCTGAATACTCTATTTGATTTTTTTTTCAGCACCTAGCTGACATTAGAGGTTTCTAAATTTGCTTTTCTTTCTGCCCCCCCGCCCCCCCCCCACTACAAAAGCCACAGGAGATACAGAAACAAATCCTCTCTGGCTGCAGGTTTCAGTCTCAAAACATGTATTGCTTGGGAGCTAAATTTATTCAAATAATAATTATGGTTTCTGCCTTAATCTAGGCCACAAACTCAGCAATGGCTCCTGCAAATATGGCACACATTTTCTCCCCTACAGCAGAAAGATGACACTCCTGCCAGTGAATATGTACTGTAGGGAAAAGGATTAGGGAGTGAAACGTTTGTATTTTCTGTGTGGATAGAACTTGTGAGATGTAGGTGCAAAGCTGATTGGCTGGTATGGGGTGACCAATAACCATGAGTGTAAATCCCTGCAAAAGGTAGTGGACATAGCCCAGTACATCATAAGCAAAACTGTCCCCACCATTGAGAACATGGTGCCGTCAGAGAGCAGCAGCAATCATCAAGGATCCGCATCACCCAGCACACGCTCTGTTCTCGTTGCTACCATCAGGAAAGAGATATAGCTAGCACAAGACTCACGCCACCAGGTTCGGGAACAGCTGCT
Organism: Narcine bancroftii; assembly: GCF_036971445.1. Taxonomy (NCBI): domain Eukaryota; kingdom Metazoa; phylum Chordata; class Chondrichthyes; order Torpediniformes; family Narcinidae; genus Narcine; species Narcine bancroftii. The sequence goes on along the minus strand of NC_091473.1, from coordinate 119,540,694 downwards.
ACCCCTCCACCGTCGGACTTCTCAACAATAAATCTAATCAGGGACTCATTTAAAGACTCTTCGATTTTTTTTTTTCCCTCTCTGAATTGAGCAGTCAGTTTATTTACATTTCTTTCTTTGGTTACTTGTGGATGTCGTGGCCAGTTTTTTGTTGTTGTTGCACTTCCAATAAGTGGTAATTCAGCCTCACCTGCAGGAAAATAATCTCAGGGTTGTATGTGATGTCATGTATGTACTCTGAGAATAAATCTGAAATTTGAAAATAAAGCATTGGTCAGGCCACTCTTGGGCTATTGTGAGGAGGTTTTAGCTCCTTAAAGGAAGGAAGCTTTGCCATTGGAGAGGGTATAAAAGTTTACAAGAATAATTATTGGAATGAAGGGTTATATGGCTAGGGTTTGATGATTCTGGGATGTTATGAATGTACTCTGACAATAAATCTGAATTATGAATCTGAAAGCTTTCAGACGTGTGGAGTGATGAGAAGATGGATGTTAAACATATCCTCATTGACAAAGTTCTGTGGTGGATTAGGCAGAGTCTGACCCTTGTGATGCACTTGGTGGGCTACTGCTTTTGAAGATGCTTTTCCTGATGTTGATAATGCGTGGAAAGTCATTAAATGTTGTATAGATCAGTTCTCAGTATATGCATTGTAGCACATAGTACCAGAATGTTCCTTTGGTTTGATTTGTTGGAGGGTCCCCCGGCTCCTGAAGAAGCAAGTATCTAAAGGTAGATCACAAAAATCTGTAGACACCATGGTTGAAGTAAAAACACACAATGCTGGAGAAACTAAGCAGGTCAAACAGAGTCCTTTATGTAGCAAAGGTAGAAATACATAACTGGCATTATGGGTAGGAGAGGATGTCAGCAGATGCCTGAGCAAAAAGGTAGGGGAGGGAAGGGGGTGGCAAAGGCAGGAGATGATAGGTGGAGAAAGGAGGGAGGGTGCAGCAGCAATGAGGGGGAGGAGAGGTGGCTGGGTGGGGTAGGGAAGGGAGGGGACAAGTGGAAAGGCTGGAAAGGAGGGGAAAGAAAAGGTGAGCAAGTTTAGCAGAAAGCAGAGAAGTCGATGTTAATGCCACCTGGCTGAAGCGTGCTCAGATAGAAAACAAGATGGTGTTCCTCCAATATGCGGGATGTCAGGGTGGGATAGTACACAAGGTCATGGATAGACATGCGAGTCTAGTTTGTTTCCACTAGTCCCTTCAGTAATCATGGTAACCAAAGTTCAGATTTATTGTCAGAATACACATAACATCGCATACAATCCTGATATTCTTTCACCTGCAGAATTTATGTATCCATAGTGCAAGAACCTGTACTCAAAAAAAGATGCATATACAAAAGGTAGAAATAAAAACAAAGGAATGTAAACAGACTGCAAAATAGAAGTTTAAAAAAAAAAATCAGTGATAATTTGCAAAATAAGAATCCTTAAATGAGTCCCTGGATGAGTTTGTTGTTGTTGTCTGATGGAGGATGGGGTAGCAGCTGTTCCTGAACCTGGTGTTGTGAGTCTTGTTGCATCTATACCTCTTTCCTGATGGCAACAATGAGGATAGAGCATGTCCTGGGTGGTGCGGATCCTCGATTATTGCTGCTGCTCTCTGTCGACAGCGTTCCAAGCAAATTTTCTCAATGGTGGGGAGAGTTTTCCCTGTGATACGCTGGGCTGCGCCCACCATCTTTTATAAGGCTTTCCGCTCAGAGGTATTGGTGCCCCTATACCAGGCTGTGATGCAGCCGGTCAGCACACTTTCCACAACACATCTGTAGAGGTTTGCCAAGGTTTTCGATGCATTACCAAACTTCCGCAAACTCTTGGGGAAGTAGAGGTGCTGATGTGCTTTCTTCACGATGACGTTAGTGTATTGGGTCCAGAAAAGTTCCTCCAAGTTGGTGGCACCTAGGAATTTAAATTTTCTTGCCCTCCCCACTTCTAATCCCCCAATGATCACCAGATTGTATATGTCTGGTTTTCCCCTCCTAAAGCCCACAATCAGGTCCTTGGTTTTTGGGGTCATTGAGTGTGAGGTGGTATATACTGTATTTCAATATACAACCTCGAATATATTTCATGAATGCTGTCAAATTTAATTTTGGATTACCTGTTGCTGCTACAATACGTCTTCCCTTTAAGAGATGAAGATTCTCTTGCAGCTAAGAATTTTAGCTTCTCAATGTCTTTTTCCCATTACCAAGGCAGAATGGTCATTGAACAATGTTTTTGGAGATGGTGGCAGGCAGTGAATATGTCAATGAGCAGGCAAAATGAAGTCAGTACCTTGTACCTTTATAGCGATGATTCTATTCAGTTCCTAGCAAAGCCTTGAATCCTGTTAAAGGGCATCTTTTTTGTAAATCGTCTTTTCCATCCTCTCCAATGTTTAGATGTAGTATAAGGATGCAACGTACTTCAATCATGGTTGAAGTAATGTTTAGTACAAGTTTGGCATATGCTTCTCAATTTTTAATCTGAAGCATAGTTTTCTTACAGAATTATTGAATTGTTTTGAAGGTTTAAGTGATGAGAGGATGTGTATTCCAACATCCTTTTGGTCTTCCACCAAAATTTGGTTATTTTTCAAATTTGTCCTGTCCCCTGCCCTCTGCCAGTGTAGGTGTGTCAGTAGATTTTTCTCGCAAATTTCTCTGGAAATTGGTAAGCAATCTTGTGACTGGCAAATGCAAGGAAAACTTTCGCCATCTGTCCAGTTAATTATTTTTGTTTCCAGGAAAATTCAATGGGCTTCATGTTTTTTTTACATAGCTTATTGATGGGAAGATCAGTGCTTTGGATTTAACCACTTCCTCTTTTAATTTGCTCAACTCCAATTAGTTTTTGAATAAAAATATTGAAAACTCTATCTTTCTGTGTGGGCAATTATAGAACTACACATTGGCATTCTTGATTAGGCCAACCACATCAGATCAGTTGTCAGCCTTAGTTAATACTCTGCTCCTGTTAATGAAGCATGTTTAAATAATTTGGTGCCTGAAGGTACAGGGAATTGTCTTTTTCCTTCCTGGATGCTGTGGCGCAGCTGATCTTAATTTCATGAGAAGGTCGAATTAACATTAACTTTAACTGTCCTGGTTTGGGAAGATCACAATGCTTTTACAGTCGTACTGAGGAATTTGTCGATTCCTCTTCCAGAAAAAAATTACAAATTTTGGAAAGTAGTACCTGCACTGAAATCCTGCACTAATTGGTTGGAAAGTCTATTGTAAAAGCAAACATTGACTCTCAAAGATATCCCTTTAAAAGTCTGTGTAGAGACTGAATTGGTTGTGGTGTGTAATAAGTAATTGCCATTTTTGGCTGCATTAGTTGAGATAGAAAGCTTGTATGCCAGTTTCTCCTTGATCAAATCTATTCATTGCATGCCTGATAATATTGTGATAACTTTATTTTTAACTGATGACATTACTGCTTCAGGAAACTCTCCCCTCATCACCCACCCATTACTAAAAAGTTCTGATTCTGTACTCATTGAATCATATTTCCTCTTTGATTCAAATGGGCGATAATGTCTGTCATGCTTTTCCTGTTCACCTTAAGCTGTAATGCAATTGCTTTTTTCTTTAATTCGAGACGCAGTGTTCATATAAGGCTGTGTGTGATGAAATGTCAATTCTTGGATGTTATTCATCATTTGACTGCTTTTAGCCTCAAATCTTAGCGTATTCTGTAAATAATGGTTCACTACTGACAGCTATGGTAAGGATTGGAGTCGCAGCATTTTATTGCGTGCATAACTGGGGAAAGTAAGTTTGCAGTCTAGCATACTTTGAGTGACTATACACCTTCCAGACATGCCTTGGCCATCTGCCAGTTGACAACACAGACTCTCCTGTGTCTTTGTGTTTTGTGACACTCCTGTTCCATTTGTCTGTCTATTTTTTTACTGTCTTTTGTTCAACCTTGTTGCCCTCTTTACATTTCTTATTTGTGTCTCTGCCACTCTTCATTTCTATTGTTCACACTGATACCAGATTGTAAAGCCCTGACTATTATTCAATATGACTATTGATTTCCAACCTGAAAGTTCTTCAGGTACAAGGAGAACTGCACTCTTGCAGATGCTCTCTTTCACTGGAGTCATTGCACAATGGGAGCAAGGGCATTATTTTAAAGAAGTCCATGAGAGCAATGTTTATCCTTAAACAATGAAAGCTAAAAATAGATGATCTAGTCTTCATGTGAATGCTAACTCTCTGTACATGGCTGCACTATTTCAGATAGTGACTGCACTTCTTAACTATCGTTGCATTAATATCTTGCATTTATTAGCCTTTTTCCCAGATATCCCAAATTATTTTAGATGTAATTAATGCTGTGTATTTTCCCTTTGAAAATAACCTCCCTTCAGAGAAAATATAAGCATCATTATTCATGCCAAGATGGTGCCAAATGAACCTCCCCATACAATGTAACTCTGTGTATATAATGTCACATGCACATGCGGTTTCCCATAACTCTCTTACCCCTCAAAAAAAAGTTTTGTGCTTACTGGTAAATAAGTATAAAGTTAAAGTTAACTATGTTACCACTTCAGAGAGTGTAAGCATAACTTCCACGAATCATGGTGTCTATAGATTTTATGCTACTTAACTTAAAATGTATTAACTGGAACCATGCAAAGTCTTTTAAGTCACGGGCCATAGTCTTTCAAATGTCCTGGAGGGTCTCTTTCTCTCTTGGATCTTCTTGGGGATAAAGAGCACCGAAATGGAGTACAGCTTTTCAACTTTTTCGGATTTTTTTTGAGGCGGTTTAATTGCCAGTCATCCTCCTCACCTCCTTCCTCTATCGATCATTCTCGTCAGTGTGCAGAATTGCAAATGGTTATCTCCATCTTGTATTCTTAAAACTCTCTTTCCTCCAGTGAGTCTTGCTTAGATTCCTTGTCATCCAAGTTTTTCAAACATTTTCCCATCCACCTTCTCCTCCTGTTCTCACCCTTTCTGCCTTTCCCATTCTCTGTTACTTATCTTGTTCTCACTGCCATTTCCTTCACTCATGTTCCCGCTCTTCCTTGTCTTTATCCTGCCCTCTTGTGTGTTTTCCCATTTCTTTGCTCATTTCCTTGAAAAGTTTAAAGTTCATCTAATCTGCCTTTAGGTGCCCTGAAGACATTAAATACTTTGAGTTTCTTTGTAACAACCTTTGTTTCCCATGATTTATTTCTGAAGATTTCATCTGAAGAGCTTCGATGCCTTTTTTTCATCAGATATCTTCAGATGAACTATTTGACTTCTCAGCTCTGAGCACTTTGCTTCATTCTGAGCCCTCTTCATCTCAAGCTGTTGAAGTAACATTTTCAGATCTATAATATTCCCATTGGACAGACAGAATGTATCCTCATCCTTGCACACAGTATGTCTCTCAAAGTTGGTGGCAATCAGTTGATTGAGTCCATTCATGTACAAAATGATTTTTTTCTTCGCTTCTACAAACTCAACCCTTCAGCATTCTTTTTCTTCATTAAGTGAAACAATATTCTGATGAAATGCATCTAGCTGTTCATCACTGGGGACATATCAATTGAGTAGCCTGTTGTATACAATATCTCACAAAGCTCTTTTTCTTCCTCTTTTAGGCACTTCATCTTCTCTTTCTTCTCCTTCAAAGAGACCTCCAAATGTGTCCACAAATCTTTTTTCCATCTGCAGTATTCCAGTCTTCTTCTGGCAGACGTGCATCCAAACAGAGTTCCTGACACACTGCATGGAGCTTTCTGGCACACAGCAATGCTCTTTTTCAGCCGCTGCCTTAAATTTTCTTCTGCAATCGTCATATCCACAAACGGCCCTTAATATGCTTTTTATCAACTTCTGTACTTTGCAGTCTTTGATCATCTGGAATTCCAGTCTCTTCCCAGATATTCCAAAGATGGGAAAGTACTGCATTGAAACAGGTGACTGACTTGCTCGCTAGTGCAACATTTTTCTGCACCATCCTCTGGGCTGGTAGCGTGCTAACCTGGCTGCATGGCCCCTGTGTGGGCATCCAGTCCCCAGCTGTTTGGGCCCTCTCTTGGCATCTGGCCCTCAGCTGTCCCAGCCCCAGCTATTCGGCCCCTCTCTTTCTCTCTCTCTCACTCACTTTCTCTTTTTCTTTATTCTCACTTTTTTGTTGTCTTTCTCTCTAGTTTCTTCCTTTTTTTCCCTCTGCTGCCGAGCATGCGCATTTGTCTCAATACAGCTCGATGTCATTCCTTTTGTTTTTTAAACCAAATTTTCACCTCCGACGTCCCTTTTACATCCTGTTAAATCCTGTTGTCCGGAGTGTGGAATTTTTTTTCCATCCTCGTCGCCATGTTGTCATGTATTTTCCATTTGAAAATAACCTCACTCAAGATAAACTATAAGCATCTTTTATTCATTGCCAAGATGGCACCAAACTGAATCTCCCCATACAATGGAACTCCGTGTATATGATGTCATGAACATTCCCCTAACAATGAAGTATTTTTGAAGGTTATTTACAATGCCTTTTTCCAGCTTGGTGGAATTTTGGTTGTGCAGGCATCTCATCAAAGATGTCCCAACAAAGGATCCTGACCCAAAATGTTAACTGACTGTTCCTCTCTACGGATGCTGCCTCACCTGTTGAGCCCCTCCAGCTTCTCGTTGCTCATTCAAGATGACAGCACCTGCAGTGTTTGTATTTCTCGAATAACCACCCTTGCATCTTTTTGTGCCTCTGTCTGTCTCCATGCTGTTTCGAGGATGATACAAGTAAAATAAATCTCAGATTCCACTGAAAGATTCTGTGAATAAGCCTTGCTGATCCATTTACCGAGTCATCTGCTGTTGCCTGGGAATCTACTAATGTTGCTTTAATGCACTATTATCCCTGGATAATTTACTGAGAGCAATAACAGCTGATGAATGGATCATACAACAAAGCAGATTACTACTTATTAATAAATGAATGGAGTCGGTACATATCTGAGGAACTACCTGAGGCACAATGCTGTCTCTCCAGAATCTTCCTAATTCTCTGGATTGATTTGTGTTTTCTTCCAGACCGATGTCTCTGGCATTAAGACATTCAATAGGCTAAATTAGCCAGGTTGATATTAGAACACCACCCACCCCCCCCCCCCCCCCCCCCCACCCACCAACCCGATATTCTGAGATCTGTTATGCGAAGAGATTTTCAGGCTGTCAGAGCAATGGGTTCAAAGCCTCCAAGAAGAATTGCAGCATCCACCCCCTTAATGCTCGGAATCTCTCATTCTATTCCTCTCAAAGAGGAGAAGGAGTATTCAGCATGGATATCCGCGTGCAGGATATTCTAAAGGTGAACCTCCAGGTTTAATTGGTGGTGAAGAAGGTGAATGCAATGTTGGCATTCGTATCGAAAGGAATAGGATACAAGAGCAGGGATGTGATCTTGGGGCTTTATAAGACACTGTTGAGGCCTCACTTGGAGTACAGGATACAGTTTTGGGCTCCTTGTGCAAGGAAGGATGTGCTAACATTGGAGAGGGTTCAGAGAAAATATACAAGAATGATTTCTAGAATGAAGGGATTACCATATGAGGAACATTTGACGACTCTTGGAGTTTAGAAGAATGGGGGTTGGGGGATGTCATAGAAGCAATGTTGAAAGATCTGGACAGAGTAGATGTGGTAAAGTTGTTTCCCATGATAGAGGAGTCGAGGACAAGAGGGCACAACTTCAGGATTAATGGGCATCCATTTAAAACAGAGATGCAGCAGAATTTCTTTAGTCAGAGAGTGGTGAACCTCTGAAACTTGCTGCCATGGATGGCTGTGCAGGCTAAGTCATTGGGTGTATTTAAGGCAGAGATTGATAGGTATCTGAATCATCAGAATATCAAAGGGTATGGGGAGAAAGCAGAGGAGCAGGGCTGAGAGGGGGAATGGATCAGCTCATGATGGAATGGTGGAGCAGACTCAACAGGCCAAATGGCGTACTTCTGCTCCTATATCTTATGGTCTTATGGTATTGACAACCATGAGTCTATGTATTATGATCACAGAGATATTCTGCATAATTGAGAGATGAAGGGAACCACCTCATAAACTACATTCCTGTCTGCCCATCTGCAGAAAAATCCATTGCCCCATTTTGTCTTCACTAGCCACCTCAGAACCTCTAAATCTTTGTATATTTTTGGGTACAACCTGTTTCCATATCTTGAAAGAAACATTTTATTTTCAATGAGTTTTCTCAACATAGGAATGAAAAAAACCTCAATTAAAATATCACTTTGTTCCAGTTTTTTGTTTTATTCAGTCAGAGAACGTGGGTATCACTCCATTGATCACCGACTTCCAAATTCCATTGAAAATGTGGAGTTGAGCATAATCTATGGGTGAAGTATTTGCCCAATTTAGTGAGGCTGGGTGTTCCCAAATGCTGTCCTGGCAGAAATGTTGGGAAATGGTGATACACTTCTGAATGGAGAGTAAAGTGGAGGTGAAACTGTAGATGGAGACTTTCCTGAGTGTCTGCAACCCTTATTTTACTAAGTGATTGGATCATATATTTGGAAGGCATTTTCAAAGAAAGCTTGGTGAATTGATCCAGTAGACTTCGTAAATAGTATTCACTGCAGCCATCATGATCCAGTGGTGGCAGATGCCAATGGTTAAGATGGTGATTGAGAAGGTAGTCAAGGATCATGATAGCATCAATTGTGGTTTGTAATATTGGAATTCTGCTCACTCAAACCAGTGCTTTGCAGGTGGTTTAATGGCTTTGGACAATCAAGAGATAAGCCCATTATTGATCTTGCCCCATGATAATTCTGTTGCTGGTCAGTTTCTAATCCTGGATGTCTCCAGGATGTTGATGGCGATTAAATTCATTAACATGATTCCTTGCATTCTTGGGAGATGTCTTTCCTTGTAGAAAGACATTTCTTTTTAGCAGTGGTATCGGGTCTAGTTCTTTCTTCTTTGGCTTGGCTTCGCGGACGAAGATTTATGGAGGGGGTAAAAGTCCACGTCAGCTGCAGGCTCGATTGTGGCTGACAAGTCCGATGCGGGACAGGCAGACATGGTTGCAGCGGATACAGGGGAAAATTGGTTGGTTGGGGTTGGGTGTTGGGTTTTTCCTCCTTTGTCTTTTGTCAGTGAGGTGGGCTCTGCGGTCGTCTTCAAAGGAGGTTGCTGCCCGCCGAACTGTGAGGCGCCAAGATGCACGGTTTGAGGCGATATCAGCCCACTGGCGGTGGTCAATGTGGAAGGCACCAAGAGATTTCTTTAGGCAGTCCTTGTACCTCTTCTTTGGTGCACCTCTGTCACGGTGGCCAGTGGAGAGCTCGCCATATAACACGATCTTGGGAAGGCGATGGTCCTCCATAACTCTCCATGTCTGGAAATTAACCAAGCTTTACAGGATGAGGGCATTCAATAAAGATATTTTTTCCACATTGTATGTTGTTATAATCTGAAATACATTGTATGATTATATTTCACCACATTTATTATGTATCTAGATGAAAACTTGAATTGTCAGCGCCTGGAAGGCCTCAGATCAATGCTGGTAAATGGAATTGGTGTCGGTGGGAAATTGATGGTTACCATGAATGCAGTGAGCTGAAGGGCTCATTTCCATGCTAAATGATTCCATAATGGTCATTCCCACCATTTCTTAAGAATTCCATTCTGTTCTCCATCTTTGGACCAAAGGTTTAATGACGTCTGTGGTTAGAGGAGACGAGAGACTTCAGACACTGGAATCTAGAGAAAAGATCTGGTGCAATCCTAATCCAGGCTCTCAACCTGAAACCTTGATCATTCCTTTTCCCCAATAGAGGCTGCTTTGCTCTGAGGTCAATTATCCTGTCACAACTTAGGATGATGATCAGTGAAGTAAATGGTGTTTGACAGCACTGTCGATTCTATTGCTGCTGAGGCAAGACAGATGCTGCGGTTAATGGCTGAAATGGCATTGCTCTCATTATATGGATAAACCTGAATTATATCATTGGTTAAGGGAGCAGTGAGCTCAGAGTACAAATAGTCTGCAATCAGGATATCAAATTGCCATGAATCAACACATAAGAACCTGTCTTAATGAATTAGCAGGAAATCTTTCTCTATTTTGTTAGTACCTACCAATCTTCTTCATAATTTCAAGAGCAGAAAAAAATTTAAGCGTAAAACTTAATCCAGACGTTCTGTGGGAAGCTTGTCAAAGACGGATTAATGAAAGTATTTGCCAATTGGTTTCCGCATTACCTGATGTTTCTGCTTGACATATGAGAACGTTATTCATTCTTAAGCTGTTTACAGATGAATAGCACAAGATCATGGTGTCGAGGTACCATCAGGGGCAAAGTCAAATGTTTGTGTCTGGAGTAACTTTTTTTTAAATAAATTCCTGAAGGACGGTTTAAAGAAAATCACAAGTTACATTGATCCTATGTAAAGTGCTTTTCACTGAAGCTTTCACAACCTCTTCCTAACTTGTTCTGTGTCGTTACTGGCAAACTGGTCTGTTCTGTTTCTTTTGAGACATTGCAATGATCTTGGAAGGATGATGGCTGCCTTTAAGGGCCAGACTGCTGCAGCTCTGCTCTGAGATCATCACCTTGTTCCTACCTCTTTATTCTTAAATAAGTACATTGTCGTAGCTGAAATTTGTTCAAATGATAAATATATAGAATTTACCAAGGTGCTAGAAGCAATGCATTGTGCCACATTTACCCAACATACATCCGACAGACTCTTTGCAGGAAATTTCAACATTAATTATTCTGCTGTAAACACTGTTGTTTTTAAACAGACCCTGCCCTGCTTTGTATATATGAACATCTTCTATTCACTCTGGGGGAGGGGGGTGGGAATCAGCAGAGAAACAAATATTGATTCTACCAAAAACCCTGTTACTGTCTATCCTTGTTACGCCCCTATCCTCCTCTTCGTAGTAATGGGAAATCCTTAAAGTTCCAAGAAGTGGGAAATAAGCAGGATGAGAACAGTTAGCTCATCAACAAGATTTAGCTCATAAACAAGGTATCCACCTAAACTAAAGGATCATCATCTCAACTAGAATAAAGTATAAATTAAGCAGTAAGCAAAGATAATGAAGCCTTTGCCAAAATTAACAGAATAAAGAATATTTTTTAGATCAGTTCATTTTAATCTTATGGGAAGAATATGGTCGAAACTAATGCAAAGGCAGATCCTTGGTGATCGATCAATATTTGAGTGTTGCCACTGACTACATTCAAACGGATGTTTTGGGAATAATTTCAACAAGGCTTGGAACTAAGAATTAAAATCATCTGATCAGCCTCCTCTATTCTACTTTCAACTAAATTGGACCCTTTGTAATGTGCGGTGGTGTGTGGGCTTCCCCTCTGACATCATTGTCAGAGCGGAGCTTCGTTCACTTACTGGCAGTATTAGCCATTCATGATGTTACTGGGCTGGTATCTGTTACGAGAAGCTTTTTCTTCAAATGGCTAAAAAGAAGGCAGATGCTGGAGTCTGGAGCAAAATAAAACAATCTGGTGGAGAAACCCAGCTGAGTAGCATTAGTAGAGGTGGAGGGGGGGAGGTCCTGTCATCTACCCTGCCTCCTTATATTGGTGATCTCTTCTTTCCTCAATCAATCTTGATGAAGAGATTTGACCCTAAATATCAGCAATTCTAAGCACCCAGCTGATGTTGCTCTCCCACTAAGTTTCTCTGGCAGATTTTTTTTTTGTTTGTAGAAATGACATTTATGTCCTAAAGGAGGTTATTTTCTGGATTGTCAGTAGCATTTGTGTGAAGTTGGACTTCTGTAAATTGGATCTTCCGTAATCCGTAGCCCATGCACCATGCCAGGATGAGGAAGAGACTTCTCTGATGCAATGACAAGCTGCAGGTTGTGATACCAGGCAGAGATTTGCTGTGGTTGCTGAGATAGATAATGTGGTGTGCGTCAGAGTGATTTAAAACAACAGAGAGAGGTGTCAGGAATGAGGGCATGGCAATAGGCTTTCCTACATCATTTCACATATCACTGTGCCTTGGAAAAACCGAGCCTGTGAATGCATTGCTTACCAGAGGAGGGGCAAGCAGGAAGACTCAATGGAAGTGTCCTTTCTTCCTGGCCAAAGGTCCCTGATCTACTTTTCATAGCCAACAATTGCCATACACTCATCTAAAGTAATGGAGAGGTGTCACCACTTAAGCACCCAATGACTGAAAACGGCAGCAGATAAAAGCCGTGGTAAACATCCTCGGTATGAAGTTGCACATTCCGTGCACCTCAAAACCTGTTCAAGTTGTCAAACTGCCCAGTCAGCCCTCCCAGAGTGCTAGGTTAAACAAACACAACAAAGCAGCCGAACATGTCGCTCATTGTACTGTGAAGTGATTAATGAATGCCATGGTTGCAGCTTATAGCATCAATTTATGCTGGAAGGGGATGAAAGGTGATGAACTATTGTGGACATAATTAGGTACACCACTGTCACCAGCAAAGTTTCAGAAGTGCTGAGGTTTGGCTTCACCCAAAAATGATCAATGGCATCAACCAAATTATAGAGTGTGTTTCCATTTTAGTACACTTTAATACATTTAAAGTAAATGATAAATATTCTCTGCTGAGTTGCATCACACTGTTCATTTCTAAGATGAGGAACAGACATTTCTAAAGTTCCTTTAGATGGTGATTCTGTTTCTTCACCAGTGTCTTTGGTGCAAAATATGACCACACTGAACCAAAAAGGAGGGGGAAAGGGCACTAACAAGGAAAGTGTTGGCAATACAATAGGAGTCCCTGAAATTATGCTGCTTGTCTGACAAACTGTTTGACCAAAGCACTTCCCTTTTCAATGGTTATGTTAATCTATATGTCAAATCACAGAGAAGACATCCATGTTTTATGCACCCAGGCATTGTTTCCTCAAGGTGCACTTTTAGGACCAATATATTTAATGTCCATAATAATGCATTTATTGGCATATAAGTTGTTCAATGTACATGTGCAATGAAAATGAATAAAAGCAAAAATAAAATGTTGGAAATACTCAATGCCACCTCTGTGAGCCAGAAAACAGAGTCAATATTTCAGATCAATAACCTTCTATGAGAGTGAGGAAAATCAGAAATGAAATAAGGTTTATAAGCAGTAGTGAACAAAAGAGAGAGTCTGTGAGAGAGAGAACTAGAAGGAATTGGTTACATGTGGGGTAAGTGATGGAGGAGGATGCAGAGGTATTCCTGGAAGAAGTGCAAATAGGAGGGGATGGATGAAGCCTGCAATATAAGCGAAGAACAGAAAATGTTGGAAGAGTGAGACATGAGACTGGAATTTGTGGCTTCTTGACATCGGTTAATATGGTTGACTTTGAGGAAACGTTTGCATTTCTGCTGGCTACAATGAATTTTCTTTGCACTCTGAGGCAGGCTTGGCAGCAAAAATTACTTAGAACCCGCCACCTTCTCTCTGGTGCGGTTTTTCCACTGTCTTCTAACGTTCTACGTTTGCTCTGGAAAATCTTCATTGTTTGAGTAAGGGGTCATTGGAAATATTTTCTGACAGCCAATTTTACTAACAATTTTGCCAACGATATTCATGGTAGAAGTACTCCTGGAAAGTGGCACATCATTGGATCCTGGTCAAATTGGCTCAAATTTTCTGCACCCCTTATACGTAACTCTGGAAAATGTGTGCAAAGGTTCTACTTTGCTGAATTCCGCTCCCACTGGCAGTACAGCAACTCACTACCCCAATCCTGCAGTGGCCTTGATCTACTTGTAGTGATAAGGGTAGGGTCCTTCTATGTGCCAAGAACCTTCCTCAGCAAAATGTGTAAATCATTTGGTGCAATAGAGAGGATGTTGCCTGAAAAAAGAAGGGACCCAAAACTGATTTTCATAGCAAGAGGAATTGTTTTCAGGATCAAGGATGGCTTTCTACAATTACAGAATGCCTTGGTTTTTCACTATAGCAAGCCTGCTGCATGAAGAGACATTAGGTTGACTTGGACAGTTTCCATTGGGATTTAGAGGAATGAGAGGTGATCACATTAAATTTTACAAAGTTCTTACAGGGCTAGGTAGAGCAGACATAGGGAAGAAGGTTCCCCAGGAAGGAGGAGGAGTCTTGAATGAGGGGCCACAGTCTCAGGTGACAAGACCGAGATGAGGTAAATTACTCAGTGGAGAACCTCTTGACTATGGATTCAGAGGGCTGTAGAGTTCAAGATGCCAGTTATATTTAAGAAAAAGTTGGATGAATTTCTAGACATAAGAGCATGTTGAGAATCTGGAATTATGGTATTGAGATAGATGATCAGCCTTGATCATATAACTATTGTCAGTTAAACTGGAAGGAAATGATGGATGTGAGATTGGCCCAATAAGTTTGTTACAGGCGATGGAACAGATTTCAAAGACTATTTATTCTACTCTTGCTCCAATGTTCAATGTTGTTATGGCTACAAACTGATATCAAAAGCCAGGTATTCTGCCCTAATGACCACAGACAACAAGAGCAAACCAAAGATAATGTCTTTGCTTTTCTATTCTACCTGTTCCCTCATCCACATAAATGCATTTTGCTTGCTTTTTAACCTGTAAACTAATGAATTATCTCAGGAGTGACATGTCAGAAATATGTGATTCCAAGGGAGGACTATGGGGGGTGGGGAAGAAACATAAGCTCCTATGAGCTGAGTTGCTGCTATAGAGATGGATAAAGCTGGAATAGTAAAGGTACAGTCTTTCTGGCAGACATCCAAAACCCAGTGAGGGCTTCTTAATGAAAAAGCTTGCGTGTCCCTTTATGTAAGACTGCCTGAGGTCTAAAATGATTAAATCGGTAGAAACCCCAGCTATAATGATCCTCTTTAACAACCTCTCAGAAAGAAAGCACAAAAGAAAGTGAAAAAAGTCGTGCAATTATGTGGACGTCCCATGAGTTATGACCATGGACTCCGAGTTTGTTCTGACCCTTTAACTTCTGATTAGGAAAAATACTAGTTTGTTTCCAAACAAGCTTTGTCTCTGGTAATTCACCTTCCACAAAATCAGTGACATTTGTATGATTAAACAGTGATTGTGTTCTTTTGTAATGTGAGATGCAATTAGGTAGGGCAGCAGGGTTAGTATCACAGTTAGTCAATGCTATTTCAGTGCTGACAACTCCGGTTTAAATCCAGAACTCTCTGTAAATTCTCACCATGGCCACAAGGGTTTCCTTCAGGTGGTCAGGCTTCCTCTCATCCTTCAAATACCTTTTGGAGTTTGAAAGTTAATTCGTACATTTGGGTGGCACAGGCTCGTATAAGGGTATCTCTTAAATTAAAAAAAAAATACAGTGATTGATTATGAACGAGAAAATTTAATGGTCCTGCATTAGCAACTAAAATGAAAGATAGCAATCACTCAAAGGTAGCAGTAACCCTCCAATCTTCTCTCTTTTAATTGTAGCCTCCTGTTCCAGATTTACTTTGACTCATACCTTGATGAAGGGCCCAAGCCCTCAGTTGTGTATTTTTACATTTGCTATATAAAGGGCATCGAGTCCACGCTGCTGAAGATCCAGCTGCGCTGGGTGGGTCACGTCTCCAGAATGGAGGACCATCGCCTTCCCAAGATCGTGTTATATGGCGAGCTCTCCACTGGCCACCGTGACAGAGGTGCACCAAAGAAAAGGTACAAGGACTGCCTAAAGAAATCTCTTGGTGCCTGCCACATTGACCACCGCCAGTGGGCTGATATCACCTCAAACCGTGCATCTTGGCGCCTCAAAGTTTGGCGGGCAGCAACCTCCTTTGAAGAAGACCGTAGAGCCCACCTCACTGACAAAAGGCAAAGGAGGAAAAACCCAACACCCAACTCCAACCCACCAATTTTCCCCTGCAGCCGCTGCAACCGTGTCTGCCTGTCCCGCATCGGACTGGTCAGCCACAAACGAGCCTGCAGCTGGCGTGGACTTTTACCCCCTCCATAAATCTTCGTCCGCGAAGCCAAGCCAAAGAAGAAGAAAGAAGAAAAAGAAAGAAAGATATAAAGGGCACTGAGTGACTTGTTGAGTTTCTCCAGCTTTGTGTTTCTACTTTGACTAATGTTCATTGCTGATTTTAATACTTAAAACCTTTCAATAAGCAACTGAAACCCTGAAGAATTGCTTACTGATTAATTCAGTGGTTCTCAACCTTTTTCTTTCCACTCACATACCACTTTAAGTATTCTCTAATCTGTGATTAGTAAGGGATTGCTTAAGGTGGTATGTGTGTGGAAAGAAAAAGTTTCAAAACCACTGTATTAATCATACTTAATTGACTCGTTATGTGCATAGTTTCATAACTCCAAAGGAAACGGGCCAATGACAATTTTTCTCCAGCAAAATATTTCAGTAACAATTGGGTCTAGAGCAGTGATTCTCAACCTTCCCTTCCCACTCACATAAGCAATCCCTTACTAATCACAGAGAACCGATGGCAGTGGGATTACTTAAAGTGATATATGAGTGGAAAGAAAAAGGTTGAGAATCACTGGATTATATCAGGGTCCTTTGGTATGGTTAACCTTCTATGGCCCTTTCATGGAGCTTTACCGATTCATGATATCATCATATCCATGACCCTGGAGAGAAAGATATCTGACTCAGTGGGACACATTTCATTGATGGAATATCAAACCAGAAAATAATCAGAAAGCCCTCGAGCACTGACTGGATAGACAGAGATCCTGTAATAACACTTGTCAATGAAAACTTTGCTTCCTGAACACTTTGGGGAATATTTTATGGGTTCTGGGCTGCTGATCACCAAAATTACCATTAAAATTTTCCTATCATATCCTTTTTTATAAAATCTATTTTTTATATTTCCTGTCATTTTTAATATGTTTCAAGCATACAAAAAGTGCAACGTCTTTGAAAATTCATTATCTGCATTTGCACTTGGACTTCTTCCCTGCCGATCTTGGCAGTCAGTGACGAAAGTTGTAAAAGGTTTCACCAGGACATTGCAACCATGGAAAAGTGGTATCAGGACAACTGGAATCCATCATTGCTGGCTGACTATTGTTTGACATGGAGCGAGAGGCATCAGATGCTGAGTACAAACATAAATCAGCAACAAAGCGGGCAGTACAGTTGCCGTAGCAGTTAACACAATGCCTGCAATTGGGACCAGGGTTCCAATCCCACACTGACTGTTCGGAGTTTGTACATTCTCCCTGTGTCTGCATGGGTTTTCCTTCGGGGCTCCTTGTTTCCTCTCACCATCTGAAATATACTGGGGGTATAGGTTAATTGGGTGTAAATTCAGTGACATGGAATTGTGGGCCAAAATGGCCTGTTACCATGATGTATATCTAAATTTAATTTTATTTTTAAAAAATATTTTTAGATCAGGTGTGTCACATTTAACACAATGAGTCAGCACCATTATGCAATTAAAATGCTAGATTCAATCAAAGTTAATTTAATGTTTCTCCAACTTCCTATATGATACAGCAAATCTGAAATTATCTTTGTGTTCAGCTTGGCGTTGTCCATCATAATCCAAATTTTAAAATAATTTGAAAAAGTTGTTGTCCAGTGTTATACCTTGCTTCTATCAAATAATTGCATCAATATTTCCATTATTAGCCTGATGTGAAACAGATAAACCAAATATTTTTCAGTAATATTGTTGTGCGTCCCACACATTCCTTTGCACCCAGAATTTGGCTTGGGGTTGCACTTATCTATCCTTTCACGTTCTGCCACCATCAGCGACACTGCCCTTCCATGAAGCATAACTAATAAACAAACTGTAGGCAGCAGAAACTATAGATCACCTTGAGGAGTTTCTGCAGCAAATTTTCAGACTTTTTCCATTGTTTTGCAATGTCCCTAGTCATCAGAAACATTTAAAACAATACAAAAAAACATTCGATTTTCTTTTTTAAAAAGCAATTAACAAAAATGTTAAATAATAATTTTATGTAATACTGCAATTAAGCCATAGAAATTAACTAAAACATTAAAATTAATTGTAATAAATGAGCAAAAGTACTTTTTGTGAAAGTTTCTGACCTTTTAAATAAGAGGCTCTGCTCAACGTGCCATGCTGGCTGGAATAAAGCTGACAGTCTAGATTCAAAGCCATGGTGAAGTTCAATTTTAGAAAATAAACACAGAGTCAGCTTAATCCTTCGACAAAGGGCAAACATGCCAAACCAGAAATCAGACAGGTAAACTCCCTTTTCTTCTTACTGAGGTAAGTGTATCATCCCTTTGTTAGAGATAGAGGGCACATTCCAGTTGCAGTTTTATCTGGGTTCATTATAATTGGAGCAAAATGTGTTTACTCTTGCATAAAAATCCTCATTGCAATAAAAACTGACACGCCATTGACTTTCATCTGTTTGGCATAACTTGGGTTACTGAGCAAATCCAGAGCGGAAATTGCAAAGGGTTTGACCACTATTTTGGTGCTTAGACCTGGGATGATGCCACAGGATCTCAAATGTTACACCACTGGATAAAAAGTAGTTACAGCTTTCAACTTGGCAGCTGCAGGGTGCTTGCCCTAATGCTAGTGATTTAGAGACCATAATCCGAGGTAATATTAATTCAAACTTGGAAAATCTGTTAAATAAATGTTTGCTCATGTTTGATTAATGTTATTGAGTTTTAATCAGAAGGAAAAGGAAGATTGAATGGGAACTGTTTATGACTGACCAAAAAGTTATTGCTTAAATGTAACTTAATAGACATTGGCAAAATTAACAAGTGAAAACTAAAGGGATAATGGACTTTAAAAACAAACTGGCTAAAGGCCATAATGCCCAGAATATAGATGAGTTTTATTCATTTCTGAGGGAAGTGTGCAATGATATCCCTAGGTGTTAGGATGGAGACCTGCTGTTCTTGATAACCTAGACTAAACGCTCATGTCATAATTTCAATGTTGGCTACTGAAATGGGAAAGGAGCAGGAAGGACATTTTATAAAAAAAAAACAAAGACTGGTAGAAGATTATAAAATATATATAGCAGTGGATGCATGTGGCAAATAGAATAAGGAGAGATCATATTGTTTAACATCAACATTTTAAAAGGATGCATGAACATGGATATCTACGCAACTCTTTGAAAGGGTCAAATCATGTTATAACAACAGGTTTGGCAACAGAGAAATAGAATAGAAAAGCAAAGAAGCAACACTGAAACTACATAAATCACAGGTTAGGCCATTGGAGTATTGCAGTGAATTTGGAAACAACTAATCCGGTCAACCAAGCCTTGGGGGAGGATATAATAAAAATTTATCAGATTGGCTTCAGGGTTATGTGGAGAGAGAATGGTGGCAAATATTGTTTTCATTAGAGCAGAGATGATGGAGGAAAAAAATCCAAATCTATGAATGGTCTTAATGGAATAAATGAAGAGAAACTATTTTTAGTGCAGAATTGGTAGCCAAAGGACAAAGTCACATGGTTATTGGCAACAAAAAAGAACAAGGGTCACAAGAGGAAGGAGTGAAAACAGATTGGATTTTAACTTGCAAAATAGAATTCTTAAACATTTTTAAATATGTAAACAATATTTAATGTGTGTATGATTTACATGCTTAAAGTAAAGAGCAGAGAAGTGGGTCAACCAAAGGGTAATTTGGACAATGGACTAAATGGGCCTGTCCTATGCTACAATTCCATTGCATGAGTTTGAAATTTACAGTACCATGCCGGCTTCTCGTACCGTACTGTACTGTATGGTTTCTCTGAGTGAAGTTGCCAAGTCTACAGTCTTTTTCTGGAGGAAAAACTGAATTTGCCAAAGTTTAATTTTTTCTGAAGTTCCATGCATCTATCTCTGCAAGTAAGTTTTCATACCACAAGTCACCATCATGAATGCATGAAATAGGTGATCCATAGACCTGTGATCCCATTTCCATTCTGATTTGAATTATTGTGACACTTTTCCACCCGTTTTGTTTTACAGATACATTTCTGCGTGGCATTGGTCTGGGGTATAGAAATCAACTTTGTTAAACTGGAATTCTGCTGGACCAGTCAGATTTTGAAGCGATCCTCCTCGTGTATTGAGGAGTAATCTATATTTTGAAATCCCTCTGAAAGCTGTATGTTTTATGCCAATGCCCAACATGTGTCTACAATCTTTCTGAATGCTTCGTATTCATCGTTCTCCATTTCAGAAATGCTTGGTTTTCAAGAGTACAGGTGTGCAATCAGGCAGATGATGCCCTAATCTACACCAATCTGATAGTTTACAATAGTTCTGTTTGATATAGGTTTGGAATCAAAATTTGCTTGAGATTTGATTGAAAGAAAATGATTATTTCCAAGTAGCTTGAATTCAGTGGCTTTGTAAAGATTATTGGCAGGCCCCATTTTGGCTCTAAGTGCAAGCCCAGAGTTTACCATGGACTGGAAGATACTGCCTGCTGTGGCTGGCTGGGTTCCTGGCAGAGTGATTTGATTTAATAATGTAAAATCACATTGCCAGGGATTACCAACCTGTCACCAGCTAATGCCGACAGCTCCTTGCAGAAAAATGCATCTGACTATTGGGGAGAAAGAAATTGTGGATTTTTCCACCTTCTTGACAATGAAGGAAGTGCTTAAACAAAAAATAAAGGATGAGGATGGATCAGGTCTACCACCTGCTGTCCTGATGGTAATGTAGCAGATATGTTGTGCTCTTAGACATTCCTCAGGTGAGAAACCTCTCTAACCTTTATGATATCTGCCCTTTTGGAAAAGACTGTAATTAGCCATGGGACCATTCAACATTACAAAATTGGGCAAAGTGCACAGCATAATTTGCTAATCCATTAAACATCTGAGTACTGTTTCCTTTGAAGTTGGTGAAAATTAATATCAGGAAATTTACCCTGTAGTCTAACAACAGCAATGACTCCAAAATATGCTAGATTCTACATAACATTTTAATATGGATGTTTCGCAGGAAGACCACCAAATAAAATTTTACACCAGAGTAGATAAAGGGGCAGATTTCACTTTTAATTTCACTCAGAAATTAAATCTACCCATTATCTCCAAAATGTTTCCAAAGGATCAGATTTTATAGAGCATCTTGATGGGAGTTACAAAGGTTTAATCAAGGTATTACAAAGCTAATTAGTAAATTAAAGCATAATACTTTTCCAATGTTAGTTTTAGCTTGTACACAGTGGTCAGAAGGGAGCTGACGCTTGTACCCTCGGTGTACTGCTCTCCTTCAGCTATTCTGCTTGGGAGGGTAGTAAGAAACGAGAGCTGGGTTAAAATTATATCCCCAGATCTCCTCAAGTATGGTTGAATTCAAAAATTCACTTTTAATCTCATACATTGGTTAATGTGAAAGAATTATTGATCGATTCAGCTGATAGCAGTTCTGGATTAGAGAGTTTCTCATTTCAACAATACCAACCACTTTGAAAGAAGAATCAAAAATTGGGAAAACTGCTCGAAATGTAAAACAAAACTGGGAACACTCAGCATGTGTTCGAAGAGAAACTGGGTTTAAAATTTCAGGTCAAAGTCCTTTCAACGAAAGAGTTCTTGATGTTTTAAGGAAAATGTGAAAATAATTTTTTTTTCCAAATCACTCTGAGGCCATAAACTCAGCAACTTGCAATGCAAATTAACCATTCATTTCTTATAATTTTCCAACCATCAAAGACCATAAAATAGAACGAAACCTGAGAAAATAACTCATTTATTATTTTTTTTCTGTCAAGACTGCACCGGGGACAAAATTACACACAGATTGCAATTGACAAGATCTTCAGACAATGAACCAGTGTCAACTGTGCCAGGATATAATGGTGTCTTCCATTAACAAGAAAACATGGGGTGACAAAAAATATATTCCTCCGTGTTTGCTCCTTGCTTTAAGTCCCTCATTGTTTTGCAAAAGAAAGGATGTGAATGTTATCATTTTTTTTGGGGGGGGGAGGGAGAGGGGAAGCAAATTCTGCATTGTCTGTGCCATCAGGAGTGAGCCTGTGTCTTTGCCTTGCCAGTGTTTTTTTTTTTCGCTCACCTTCAGCTGTTTCCGATTATGAAGTGAATGGCCACGTGGAGATACTAAGGGAGCCTGCAGGAGGGATTTTGTGTCTGAGCCCTTTGCGGTGAAGGACTTAGCTAATTCTGTGAACAGATCTTTGAGCACCTTCATGTTCACAGTGGCTAAGTTCCGCACCTCAGGGGTTGAACTCGAGAGGATTTCCGGACTTCGATTTGCAGTTCATATGTCAGTAGGTCCCCAGGTCTTGCTGGTTCTAATTATTATGCGTGATTCAATTCACTCTTTTCCAGAATGCATGAATTCAACAGGCTGATTAAAATGAGGGAGATTTAAGCGGGGACTTTTGGTCCAAAAGCAGATATCACTTTGTTTTTTTTTCAGAATATTCACCACAGCTCCTTCAAAATTCATAGCAGTAGCAACTGCACATCTAATCTTAGCCAGACAGATGTTGCATATTTACTTACAATTTGTGATTATATTGCACATCCCCAGACAATATAATATTTTATAATTTTTACCAGCCGAAGTGCTATTTCAGACTATTCAACACTTGCGTGGGGCACTAAAAGAATTTGCTTGCCTGCACTTGAACTCGCGTTATAGAGATGGGATTTCCATTGCGCATTCTCCCCTCTCTTCTGACCCAGCTCTTCCACTTCTACTGCACCTCAGATACTTTCATTTTAATTATTTCATTTATCTCCATCCCAGTAATTGCATCATTCCAAAGCTCAATAAATTAGTTGCATTAGCAGGTGCTAACTGAAATTTTCTTTGAGGGTGCAGTGTCATCTGTGGTACCTTTGATGGGCAAAGGAGCAAAGATATCAAGTTACTGCTGCAATTTCTTTCAGAATTTTGACACGAGAGAAAAATACAGAAGCTCTGTTTTTATGTAAGATTTGGAAAGAAACCAGGAGTTCATTTCATTTGAGAACCTCACTTAAAAAGCCAAGGACCCAAAATGCATGGTTAAATAAAAGTTTTAAAAAATGAGTAAAGCAGCAGGTAAAGACAAACTTGTCTTTTAGGGCCTAAAGATAGGTTATAAATAGTGTGTGAATATTTCAATAATTCTGTATCTCCAAGAGCTTGTGGAAGAAATACCTGAGACAAGTCCATTCATCTGAATTCCATTACTGATGACCAAATTGGGAGGGAATGCTGGAGATTCCTTTGAGGAATATTTGAGGAATTACTTATGAAGAAAGGGCACAAGTAGAGGAAGACAACAGTTAGGCAACGGGTTGAAGGATAATGAGTAAACATTTGTCATAACATCAGCATTTCTTTGCAATCGGCCCAGGAGTGCAGAAGAGATGTTTGTGGAGTCTCTCAGTGCTAGTTTGATGTTCAATGAAAATTTTAGAAAAAGCTACAAATTTGGAAGTCTGAAATTTTTTTAAAAACCCAGAAAATGTCAAACACTTGGCACGTAAGGCGGCATCCATGGAAAAAGAAAAGGTTACGACAAAGACTGGAGGTCAGGAAAAACCAAGCTCATATTTCAAAGTTCAAGTCAAGGAAAGGAAGAAGACAAAAAGTATTTTAATAATTCTCCATCTCCAAAGAATAGTGCAAAAATTAATTTTGACAAAGCATCTTGAACGTGAAATGTTACTCTGCTTCCTGTTGGTTGAGTGTGAACAGTCTTGAATCCTAGCATTCATGATGAATAGGAGCTCCATGATATGAACAGTAGAGGCTGAAGATAAAGTAAAATTAAGGAAGGGATCATCTGGTTTAAGCATGGATATTTGCTGCACTGTTCGCTAAAGAGTTATGATAAGAAGGAATGTAAATTATCAGCTCCAATAAATGTTTTATAGCCAGTAGAAAACTTTATTGACATGGAAAGGAAGGAGCGAGAATGGGGAAGTCATCAGCTGCACTCTAGGAGTAACTGACTAAAATAAGTATAGAGCTAAGTCCCATCGGAGCCAGTCCAGGCATCTGCATGTGGGGTTTTATTTCCATTCCTCAGAAGCATTTTTTTTAATCTCTTAAAATCAATTCATTGGATTTGGCTCCAAAGGGTCTGGAAAAATTCTCCTCAAGTATTAGCAGAGATATCAAATAAAGCAGAAGTGGTCAGATTAAATCTATGGAAAAATAATAACGTAAAGAGGGAACAATCCAAGCTCACACAACATTCTGTGCCATAAAATATTTTAAAGGTTTGTTTCTAGTTTAAGGCCTTACTTAAAACAGTTTTTGACATAGAAAATTGATACTTAGGTGCAAATCCCACACTGCCATCCAAAAATTCACTATACCTCATTTGAGGTGCACCACATCATGAATATCTAACAGATTTTTAAAAAATGCTTTCTAACTCTTTCAATGCCATCATAAGGTTTGATATGAAAGGGATGGCGGATCTGTGAAAATAAAAACTTTTATTGAATTCAGATAAGGGAGATGAGAAGATTTTAGCAGTTCATTTTGTTTGTTAGAATTATCAAAACTTGCTTTTATGGTTATAAAGTATATATAGCGTAGAAATGGCCTAGTTGTTCCAACAGGTTTATACGAATGTTTCTGTTCCACTTTTATAGTTGTTTGTTTGTTTATAAATGTGAATTGGATTTTTAAAAAAACGATCACAGCTAAAGGTTGTAAGTTTCCAAGCAAATGGATTGATTCAATTCCCTCTTGACTACATTGAATACAAATAGCCTCTCAACATGAAGAGACCTTGAAATACCATGTGTCTATTTATATGCTCATTATGTCTTGCTTGTAAATTAAATATTGTGTTGCAATGGGAAAGGGATATATTTTTGAAAGTTTATTTCTCTTTGATGAATACAAAAAATGTACAAATAATGCAAAGTATTAAAGAAATCACATTGATGGAAGTATCCATGTCCTCTTTGATCTTTCTACTTTGATATTATTTGCCATAAGTTGGGATTGGAGAGTGTTTGTTGTACTAGAGAAATGAAAAATGTAATTAGAGACAGGAAACCACCGAATATGTCCGTCCTGAGCAAATATTCAAAGGGCATCAAGTCGTATTTGATGAAATACACCCCCAAAGAAGAATCACACTGAAGCTCAAGAGTTTCCTTTGCAGTTGGCATGAAAAAGAATGATCCCTGGGGTGCTACTGATGTTATTTGATTGATAGAAAAGTGAAATCATAATGTAGACTCACTATGGAACATTTAATGGTGCATAAGTCATATTTTATTTCTAGCAGTAGTAAGAGATTCCTTCCCTTAATGGCAGAGTGTGCCATTTAAAATATATTTTAAGACCAGCTTTTGTCATTTGTTTTTTTTATCTCTGTGTGTTCTATTTTATTTGGATTGTGCAAATATGATATCATAAAATATTAACCATTGAAAATACGAGAACAAATGACATCGGAAAAACCCCAGCAAATGTACAGAGCTAATACTTACAGGATTTTCTAACATTTGATGCCACGTGGCATATCTTCAAAATGTGATTCCTATTTGAAAAAAATTTTTTTTTCTTCTTAATAGCTGAATATACATTGCTCTGACTTCATTTTGATGATAGCTGAATTTTTCCAGCAATAATTACTAAAAATCAGTAACAAAAAAAACAGTATTCATGCAAATTTTCTATTTAATGATTAGTACACTAGTTAAAGTTGCTAATGGTTACTTTATGCTCAACTGTACTATGAAAAATGTCATTTAAATTCTTCTGGCTCTACAACTTAGTCCAATTTACCAGAAACTGAGAGCAACAAATAAAATAACCTTGAAATTGCTTTATGCAATTATCATTTAAAATTAATTAACCTTTCAATTTAAATAGCAGATAGAAACGTAAAATATTGTTACGCCATCAGGCTAATGTGTTATGGGGTAAAGTGAACAGGTACTGTTGCAGGTAAAAATGAGGGTGACTGTTTTAAGGAATGGTACTCTGCATAAGAGAATTTGTGAAATTGAATAGGATGCAATGTAGGCTTTTGATTCACCAGTTTTATATTTCTTAATCTGAGATCTTGCATCAGGGACAGGAAGGTACTTTTTATAAGCTCTAATCATCCTCCACATAATTGTTAAGAGTGACAAAAATGTCTCCAACAGTAACGTGCTCACTTTCTATCTTCTCTGAATGGAACAATTGTGGAAACTTGTACATTATCAAGACAATGAAAAATATGGACTGGCTTTCCTTTCAAAATATTGAAGAGAGCAGATTTTACGAAAGATTAATGCTGAACATGATTTGGATTGATTTTGACCATTCTTGAATACAATGGTCAAAAGTGTGACCTGATGGATTGGTTTCATGAGCTTCTACCTTTTTGATGTTAACCTTTGTGAATCTCATTTCCATTGAGGAGTATGTCTACTAAAAGAGAACCGCTTAAATAATTCTCACTTTGTTACATTTATGGTGCGTTCCTATTTGTAGAAACCCCTTACTAGTCTATCCCAGCTCCTATTAGCTACAAATATCACCCATAGTTTGTATTTTCATCACTAAGCATTGCTGAGAGCATTAGGGTTGGTGTCACCCAGTGTGGTAACTCATGGTGTCACTCCCCCACCATGGACCGAGTGTACCGAGCATAGAAGAAACAGGTGTGTGTTCCTTGTATGTCAGGGATGGCGATGGCAATGTTGAGCGGGATGGGAGAGGGAGGGGCAGCGGAGTACATTAGAAGGTCCAAAAAGTAAATTGGCATAGAGTTTTACTCATGTAGGTATGTTGGTATATGCAAGCTGGGCTTACGAAAAATGTTTTTGTTGTTAGAAATAACTACAGGGATAATTTTATAAAAAAATTAATAAATATCTGCTGAAACATTGCACAAAAATTTTATGGACAGTCATTTTGATGTCACCCCCTCTGATGGTGTCACCTAATGTGGTCCGCACCCCCCGCCTAATGATGCCAGTGGCTGAGAGTAAGTAGATTCTACTCACCATCCTGATTTATAAATAACCCTGTAATAGAATAACAATCATTCAGATTAATTTCTTGTTAATTGTTTGGAGGTACTGGTAATATAATGAGTGACAATTGAGGGGAAATCAGCATGGAGACTCCTGAACATGTATCACAGATAACATGTAACATTACAAAACAGATCATCGTAAATTGCCTCACCATATTATGGTAGTTTTAACCTGAGCCTGTATCTCCAAAATATTTATTTTAATTCAAGCTATTCCATTCCATCGTCTACTCTCTATCAACTTGGGGGATATTTTTCTGGCCCTATATAAAAAAAAATAGCCAGGTCCCTAGAAGGCACAAGTCATTTGGCCCTAATCCATTGCAGAAAAGATTTTGTTTTGCAAATGTTGCTTGAACATCTGTGTTACCAACAAAAACATTATCGGCAACTGGAGGATCTGGGCTCAATCTCCTGTGCCTACTGAGCTGATAACAGTTGATATCGTCTACACTGGCTCAGTTCAGCAGGAACAGGAGTTGTTCCCCTTTGACCACCTGAGACAGATGACTGGATGTTCTGCTTTGGAAATGCAAGAGGAACAATACAGACTCAAACTAATGGAGGGAGTTCTTGGTTCCTCTCCTTTTATGTTACATAAATATGATTGCCCTTTACCAAAATCTTCCTGTAATAATTCCACAAAATAACTATTGAAACAATAAGTGAATTGCTTTCCAGGGGTGTAGATCTCTATTACTTCATAGGTGGCAATTGAAATCAAAGTGCATATAATGAGGTTTTTGCCTTTGCTGTCTCAAAGCTGTAATTTTGTTCATAGAGATAATTGTTTTATATTTCAACCATACCCATCAGTGTGATGGTCAAAATATACAAAGTTCTAACAGCTTTTCCAGCATTACATAAAACAATACAGCCCCTTTGGCTGTCAATGTTGTTCTGACCCATATATTCCTTCCTTTAAAAAAAAATCTTATAAGCCCTCCCTACTTCATAACCCTCTATTTTTCTTTAATCCATGTATCTTAAGTGCTCCCACTTCAGCTTCCACCACCATCCCTGGCAAGGCATTCCAGGTGCCCACAACTCTGCATATAAAAAAACACCCCTAATGTCTCCCCTTAACTTCCCTCCCTTAACTTTATACAAATGTATTTTAGTGTTTATTGATCCTGCCTTAGGGTGGACATCCAGCACTTGTTTCCTATCTATGCCACTCATTATCTTGTAGACCTCTAACAAGACTCCTCTTGGCCTTCTACACTCCAAAGTGAAAAGTCCCAACTCTGCTAACCTTGCTTCATAAGTCTTATTTCCTAATCCTGGCAACATCCTGGTAATTCTCCTCTTCAGCCTCTCCATAACTTCCACATCATTCCTAGGTGACCAGAACTGAACACAATACTCTATAAATCTTTTCCAAGATCACATATAGAGTTGGAACATGACTTCTCTACTCCTGAATTCAATCCCTCTTAATGAAGCCCAGCATCCCATAGGCCTTCTTAATTATCCTATCAACCTGTGAGGTGACCTTGGGGGATGTATAGATTTGGACCCAAGGTCCCTCTGTTCATTGCACTCTTAAGTAACCAACTATTGACGTTGTACTCAGCCTTCTGGTTTATCCTTCCAAAATGCATCACCTCATACTTACCTGCCTGCCAACTGTCCAACTCTGCACCCTGTTTATATCCTCTTAAACATTCAACAACTTTCAGCTCCATCCACCACTTGTCCAACCTCTTGTCATCCACAAGCCTACTGACTCATCCTTCTGCCTCTCCATCCAGATCATTTATAAAAATCACAAAGAGCAGGGGTGCCAGAACAGATTCCTGCGGCACTCCATGAGTCACCATTATGGTGCAATGTACTGGAAGCATGACTTACTACACCATAAAATCTATATGATCCAGGTTGCTATATACAGTTCCACAAACAGTAAATTAGCTATCTCAGCAAAGTTTTGGAAGACAGAGAGGGAAACAACATCATTGCAAAACATTTTAGATATTGCATGATCACCATTTTAATCATTCATTCAAAAGGAATATCTTAAAAAACAATGAAGCAAATCATGATGTTCTAAAAAATATATATATTATTTCTCATTTTCCACAAGTTGGAAAATATTGGAAATAATTTTCTAAAAGAGTTGGTAGGTTAATTGGGTATAATTGAGTGACACAGGTTTCAATGGCTGAAAGCGGCTTCTACCACGTTGTAAATTATAAAGAAATGCAAAATATTTAAGGTGATAGTTTTTTTAATTAATCCAGTACTCAAAGAGGCAAAATTCTCTTAACCAGATCCATTTTTATCAATAAAATGACACTGCTTTCTTCTAGCCTCTCACTTCATTACATTGCCCACATTCTCCACCAAGGGTGGCACAGCAGTTAGCATGACGCTGTTACTGCGCCAGTGATTGGGGCTGGGGTTCAAATCCCATGATGTCTGTAAGGAGTTTATAAGTTCTCCCCATGTCTTTGTGTGTTTTCCCCGGTGTGGGGGGATTGTTAATTTGAATGTCTTAATGCAAGAGTGAAGGAAAGAAAACAAGACATTATTATCATTGTTACCTCACTGTACAAATGTTCTAGTTTGTTGCATTTGCAAAGGACAGGCTCTGCCAAAGCCATCTACTTTGTAGGACCACATCATATGTTTCCCTTCTTTCCCCTCCAAACATGAACAAATTACACATTCACCAGCTCAAAAACTGGAACCTCTCAACAGAAGAATTAACTGGGTTCAGAATGCAGAAGATCTACTTGGCTCAGGCATAGCAGTGTGATGTTAGAGTACAACTTTGTAACAGACACAAATTTGTATGATCTTTGCAACTGGTTTGGAAGGGGAAAAAAAGCACAGTATGTTTTTTCCCCATCTGGCAAAAATCAGCCTTCTGATGCCACTGATACCACTGGCAATCTTCTAGCAATACTAAAGGAAAAAGGCAATGAAAAGAAATATCTGATTTTTTTGTTAATATTTTAAATTTTCCATGCATGCAGTTAGCAATGAGTTAATACAACACTAATAAAATTCAAAAAATGCACTACATGATATTTATAAACCCCATTACCCCAAAAAATAAATTATTTAAAAGTGCTATTATATAGTAATGTAAAATAAAAAGAAAAAATGAAAAGAAAATCTTTAAGGATTGCTCTGAGATGCACAGCCAAACACTCAAGACATTAACCAAGCTTCTATATAGTTAATTTGGAGAGGATCAATACAGGGCTCTAGGGAAAAGAAGAAGACTATTATACCTAAAGTTTGCATATTTGGGTGCCAAATTTACACAAATATACTGTATTCATTTCTCAAATTATATGTAATATTCTCTCAAGGAATACAACTTTGAATTTCTGCATTCCATCTTTCCATACCCAAATGTGAGTCTGATTTCCAGGTAGTTGCAATGCATTTTCTTGCCACTGCTAGTGCAATTTTAACAAATTCCATTTGATAATTTGATATCTTGGAAAAAAAAACACAAATGCTGGAGAAACTCAGCAGGTCAAACAGTGCCTTTATGTAGCAAAGGTGAAGATACATCAAGCCCTTCATCAATTTTACTGTCATCCTTTAAGGATTCTGACCTATATAGTTTAGAATAAAAACTTAAAAGATTCATTTATTTCTTGAGGTTTATAACTAATAACATTAGAAACATTTTTATTGCTTTAATTGTTCTTGAAACTTGTTCTGCTTTTTATTGGCATGCAAGAACTTTTTGTGATCATTCACTTAATTCATAATACCTTTACTTCATTCTAGTGATTGCTTTCTCTATTCTACAAGTTTGCAATGTATTATATTGAAGTTTTTTATTAATCAAATGTTTTCGTTTATCTTCAGAACTCTTCATTTGAAGATATTTTTCTAAAATTGTTATTTATTTTTCAAACTTATCTAATCTTTTCATATATTCCTTTTTAATTTTAGAAGTAAAACACAATTTGTCCTCTTAAATATGCTTTCAATGTCATAAACTTATAATTTCATAAAATATTTGAATATGTTCTCTGATTAAATCACAAAAATCCATCTTTTTCAAGGGTGTATTCAGTGTCCATCTGTATACTAATTTGTCATTAATTAAAGTGAATGATCAGACAAAATTATTGCTTTATATTCCATTTCCAAAATTTTATCCTGCATCCATGCCGAAATCAAGAATAAATCAATTCTAGAATAAGAGTCATGCCTATTTGAATAATAAGAATAATCCTTTTCTTTAGGATGTATTCTCCTCCATACATCTATAAAATTTAAATCCCTCATCAAAATCGACGTCATTTTAGATCCTGTCACTCTTCAAGTTGATTTATCTAATAATGGATCTAAACAAAGATTAAAATCTCCTCCCATTAAAAAAGTTTTTATGTCCTTCTGTTAAACTAAGAAACATTTCTTGAATCATCCACATTAGGGGCATAAGAGTGTCCAAAACTCCAAATATATTTGACAATTTAACATTTCCTATCTTCCTGCTAGATCAGTCACCACATTATGAATTTTAATTGGTAAATTCTTTTTTATTAAAATTGCCACTCCTCTTGCCTTAGAATTAAATGAAGAGTCCACTACATTTTGAACCCAGTCCCTTTTCAATTGTCAAATATTTCTTCTTTTAAGTGGGTTTCTTTCAGAAAAGCCAGGTCTACTCCATTTTCTTGATATATATTAATACTCTCTTCCCTTTAATCATCCCGTTAATAGTGAAATTTACAAATTTCAATGTATTACACTCACCTTAAT
Organism: Narcine bancroftii; assembly: GCF_036971445.1. Classification (NCBI taxonomy): domain Eukaryota; kingdom Metazoa; phylum Chordata; class Chondrichthyes; order Torpediniformes; family Narcinidae; genus Narcine; species Narcine bancroftii. The sequence goes on along the minus strand of NC_091473.1, from coordinate 119,509,016 downwards.
TAATCATATTCAATCCTTTCTGTCTTACTCCCTTCATCCCACCCCTGCAAATCTGCTCTCATCAATTCCATTACTCATTGTCCAGCATGTCATCATACATCTCTTCTGGCAATCCAAAGGAAGAAAAAGCAAAATAAATTTTAAATGTACGTTCCAGCGATCATAACTATATATAAACAATTTAAAAACCAACCCCCCCCCCCCCACTAGTATTGTTTAATAGATACACAACACTACCTCCATCTATGGGTTGTATTACACACATGATCCGCAGTAGTTAGCACCCAACCTCCACTCCCCTGAAATATCTGATTCTTGACATACTTCATCCGCTTGTGAATCTGTCAAAAAATACAGCCTTAGCATTTTGGATTCAGTTCACACAAGGGGGTAGTTTAGCCTCAGGGCTATAAATTTGTTTTAATCCATGGCAGTAACTGTTATTGTCCCATTGGATCCAGTGGTGTAATGTTCAATGAATCTCTGAAAATATTGGAATTAATGTCAATTTGTAGGAATCAAAGAAATTCTCATATTAACTTTGAGTTGTTGCTACATTGTTACTTAATAAATATTACTTTCCCTGAAACCTAACGGTGTATAATCTGTTACTCAACATGGTTATCCAACTGCACGAAAACCAACAAGCGCTGTTACTTTTGATGACTTCTACATTCTTTGAGACTAGGTTAAGTGTGTTGAGGAGTGGAATATTTTACCACATTATTCCTAGCAAGTACGTGTAGTATAAATGTGTACTTTGCATATAAATGGATGTAAAGTAGTACACATATGTGGTATATAATGCATAATACACATATCAATAGGGCAGGAGATCACAGCATGCAGCACAGGGCAACCTTTCAACAGTTAAGGAATGAGGCAGTTGATATTTGGGTTAAAATGAAGATTCAGGACAGAGAGAGTGAGGACAGGCTCTATTCACAAGATCAGAAGAAAAAGGCACAGAAGCAGGCCATTTCATCCATCGAAAACTCCCTGGGCTAAAACTGTTCTCGCATCTCGTTCCAAGTCCCAGCCTTGCCCCTATATCCCATGATACCTTGACTAATTAGATACCTATCAATTTCCCCTTTAAATTCCCCCAGTGATCCTACCTCCACAGCTGCATGTGGCAACAAATTCCACAAATCCACGATCTTCTGGCTAAAGAAATTTCTCCTCATCTCTGTTGTCAATTGGTACTTTTTAATTCTAAGATTGTGCCTGCTTGTCCTGGAATCACCCAACAGGGGAAACATTTATATCCACCCTGTCCAATCCATTCATTATTTAAAATGTTTCTATGAGATCCCCTCTCATTGAATAGAGTCCAAGAACTGCTAAGTGTTCCTCATACGTTATCCTTCTCATTCCTGGAATAACTCTGGTAAACCTCCTCTGTATCCTCTCCAACCTTTCTATATCCTTTGTAAGATATGGGGCCCAAAATTGCACACACTACTCCAAATGAGGTCTCACCAGTGCCCCATAGAGTCTCATCAATACCTCTTTATTCTTATACACAATGCCCCTTGAAATGAATGCCAGCATAGCATTCACCTTTTTTACTGCCAATCCAATCTAGCAATCAACTTTCAGGTTATCCTGCATGAGGACCCCCAAGTCCCTTTGTACTTCTGAGATTTGAATTTTCTCCCCATCCAAATAATAATCCGACCATTTACTTCCTCTACCAAAATGCACAACCGTACATTTCTCAACATTATATCTCATCTACCATTTCTTCGCCCATTCTCCTAGCTGTCCAAGTCTCACTGCAAGCTTTTGATTTCTTCTACACTTCGTACTCCACCATCTATCTTGGTGTCATCTGCAAATTTTGCCATGAAATCATTTAATCCACATTCTAAATCATCAATATATATTGTAAAAAGAAGCGTCCCCAACACCGACCCTTGTGGAACACCACTAGTAACAGACAATCAACCAGAATAGGATCCCTTTATTCCCAACTTTTGCTCTCTGCCTATCATCCAATGCTCTGTCCAATCTATTATTTTTGTGGTAATTCCATGGGCTTTCATCTTATTAAACAGACTCTTATGCGGCATCTTATCGAAGGCCGTTTGAAAATCCAAATACACAACGTCCACAGCCTCTCCCTTGTCCACCCTACTTGAGATTTCTTCAAAAGCTCCATTAAGTTGGTCAGGCAGGATCTTCCCTTCATGAAACCATGCTGGCTTGGACCTATCATGTCATGTACCTCAAAGAATTCCATAACCTCGTCCTTGAAGATCGATTCCAATATCTTTACAACTACCGAAGGCAGGCTAATAGGCCTCCTTTTTTCCCTTTCATATTGGAAGCTGAACTTTATCATGTTGTGATCCATACTTCCTAAGGGCTCCACAACCTTTAAATCCCAAATCACCTCAAGTTCATTGCATATCACCCAATCCAACACTGCCGACCCTCTGGTGGGTTAATCAACTAGCTGTTCCAAAAAGCCATCCTTTAGGCATTCTATAAACTCTCTCTTGAGATATGGAGCAGAACCTGGTGCCCTGACTCCATCCAACCATCATCACCCATCATCTACAGCCTCACCCCCACCCCTCACCCCCGCTACCTTTGATACTGCCAGTCTCCCTTCTCCTTTCTCAGTCCTGAAGCAAGTTTTCTGCTGTCCATGACCCTCCACGAATGATGCCTCCAGCAATTTATTTTGTGCTCTAGATTCCAGCATCTGCAGCCTTTTGAATCGATTATACAACCATTCAACATATGTTGATTGATATTGCCAAACTGCTCAAACTGTTTTCTCTCAAAGTATTGAACCCAAGAAGTCAAGGCCAGACCCCAAGTTTAGCTGTGGCTTGCTAAACCCAAGGAAAATATCCAAACCTTGGGAATGGTGCAGCAAGGGATCATATTGTCTCATTATTTAATCACTAGCCAAGGAGTTCAACCTTGAAGAGAGGTGAATGGAATAGAAAGGGATCAAATCAGTCGAAAAGATTAATCCAGAGGAGCCTCAAAACTATTTGGTAAACAGATAAATACCAGGAAATACATTCACAAAAAAGTATAATTAATAATTCAGAGAATGAATTTTTAGAAGAGATAAATCCTCTTTTACTGTGGTTATCTCTGTGATCTTGACGCCAGTCTCCAAAGATCTCAGCAGCCATCTCCAAAGGCAAAAGCTCATATTTGCTTTCAAGAGGCTAACAAACCTGAGAACTTAGAAACCGCCAGTGATTCATCTTCACTCTGAAGTTTGTAAATCCAATTGCTTCTCCAAAAGGCAATAAACTTCAGAGATTATTTGAAGGGTGGCATGGTTAGTGCAATGCCTTTACAGTGCCAGCAATCAGGACCGGGGTTTGAATCCCGCACTGTCTGGAGGGAGTTCTCCCCACTTCTGCACAAGTTTTACCTGGGTCCTCCAGTTTCCTCCCACCGTTCAAAAATGAACCGGCGATTGTAGGTCACTTGGATCTAATTGGGTGGCATGAACTCGTGGGCCAAATGGCCCTCTTACTGTGCTTTATTTCTAAATTTAAATTTGCTCCTTTACTCAGATAGTTCATATTTGGAGAATTACACCAATTACCATCCCTTTTTCTGGGCAGGTGTAACATATGTCACAAGAATTAAAAGTAAGACCATGGAGCAACAAGCATTTAATTCCCACTTTGAATCATCTTTTAAGGAAACAAACACACTAACTCACCATACCATCAAGTAACTTTCCATAAAGGAACAGTGGAGAGGAAAATTCTTTTCTGATTTTCTCCGCAACTAGTCAGAACTTTGAATTGTAAACTCATAACGCTTTTGCTTATAAGCATTTAATCACTTTGTTACATGCAGTGTCTGATCATTTAATTGTTCCTCCCACTCCCACCAATGTGTGATGGCTTCAGACATGAGCAGAATCTCCAACTCTTCACAGCACATTAAGTTTGAAAATTATTCTCATTCTTCCATAATCAGCCTCTGTAAACAGCTGGTTCACCACCCTTCAGCTCAACTGGAGTGTCAGAAACAACAATGGGTGCTGCTGAGGAAATCAAGTCAAGCTGGAAGTGGTTAGAAGCATGCAGCTGCAGTCTGTTTAACCGAGCTGGCACTGAAGCCACTGGCCCTGGTAGAACAGGGGATTGAAATTATCTACTTATTAAGTATTGGCAGATTGCTGATGGGAAAAGCAGTCTCCATAAAATGACATTCTCTCCACACTACCTTCTGAATGCCTTTGAGCATTTCTAGAGTTATTTTGTATACTTCCCATTGGAGCAATATTTTTGCTTGTTTGTGAGTGGAAACAAAAATATAATTCAAATATTTTTCAGGTAAGCATCGGATTTGCTGCAAACAAGGATACCTGCACATTCTTTAAGCTGGCTGATTATAAAGCAAACTTTTTTTATTATCGCGTGCTTCTGTTCAAGTAGTAGTAAAGTATGCTTGTTTTGTTAGCTGGCCCTGTATTTGTATAATCGCCTCATGGTCTCCGTGGGCTAGTAAACCTTAAAGTCAATACTAAGGTTCTCATTTATCTAATTTCATAGCCTGTGCCTTGGCATTGCAACATTCACATCTGGATGTATAAAGCTTCTGTTCTAATCACCACTGTTTTTCTCTGACATGATACTCCACACTTTTGTGTAATTTTGCACAACCTGTTGTACTTAAGTAGAGGTTGACTTGTCTGGATAACATAAAAAATAAAGTGTTTCACTGTACGTCAGTATGCAAGACAATAAATAATTCAATTCAATATTGTGTGTATGAGAGTTTGTATGTATGCTAAGAGCAAAGAGTTACTGTACGATAATACGTTATAATGGTTTAATATTTGAGAAAGACATGTTTTGAGACATTCTGGGCTTAACACTAATCTGAAGATTGTTTCTATGTCAAGAATGGGGAGTGGAATTATGTGGCTGAAATCTGGAAACCAAGTGCATAGGTTTAATTCAGCAATTGTAATTTAACGCCATTAATTCTGATTTCAAGTTTTAGAGTTCTGTGCTATGCTTGGTTATGATACTTATGTGAGCCAATTGGAACTGCATTGTTCCGAGAGGATACTAAGCAGTTTTATTATTCGTTCTCTGGAAGTACTGTTGAGTGCACAGGAATATTTGAACGGAAACCAAATTGAGAGTATAGGTCGAAGGTAGTCCATCAACAATTAGACATCAGAATCAGAATTTATTGTCATGAGCATGTCAAGACATTTGTTGACTTGCAGCAGAATCACAGTGTAAATATTGCTATAAATTTTCATTTAAAAATAAGAGAAAATAAGGCAGTGTCTGTGGTTGATTGTCCATTCAGAAATCTGATGGCAGAGGGGAACAAGCTGTCATTGTGTCACTGGGTGTTAGTCTTCAGGCTCCTGTACCTCCTTCCCGATTTATAGCAGTGCGAAGAGGGTATGGCCAAGTAGTGAGGGTCCTTGAGCATAGAGGCTGCCTGAGGTTATCTTGAGTTATCACCTTTTGTAGATGTCTTCGATGGAATGGAGACTGAGGCCCATGATGGCACTGGCTTAGTTCACAACTCTCTGTAGGTTTTTCTTGTCCTGTGCATTGGCACCTCCATATCAGACAGTGATGGAACCAGTCAGAATGCTCTCCATAGAACACCTGTAGATATTTTCAAGGGTATTTGATGGCATACCAAATCTCCTCAAACTCCTCGCAAGATATAGCTTCGTGGTTACATCGACATGAAGGCCCCAGGACAGAACCTCAGAGATATTGACACACAAGAAGTGACCCCTCAATGAGGACTGGTTTGTGTTCTCCTGGTTTTCCCTTCCTGAAGTCCACAGTCAGCTCCTTGGTTTTGCTAACGTTAAATAGTTAGCAAGGTTTCTGTGTCACAGTTCAACTATCTGATCTATCTTCCTCATTGCTCTCCGTGATTTTGCCGTCGGCTGCGATGTCATCACCAAATTAGTAGACAGCATTTAAGTGCTCCGTCTCTATCTTTTTTAAAACCACACAAGAAGTGATAGGAAGTTTAAGAGACTATAATTTCAACAGTCACTGTTGCTTCCCAAAGGCTGATTTGCACTTCCACTTGATTCCAGATGTAGGTCAGCAAATGGAGAGATTAGTGATTGAAGGATTGGAGTCACATTTGGGCCACATTGAATATGGTATATTTCACTTTCTGTGTGAAATTATTGAACTGGACAGGAAAGATATCAATGAGGTTGAAAGAGTGCGAAGAAGATTTACTAGGATACTGCCAAAACTTCAGGAACTGAGTTACAGGGAAAGATTAAGCAGGTTAGGACTTTATCTCCTGGGGCAACGATGAATATGGGGAGATTTGATAGAGGCAAACAAAATTATGAGGCTTATAGGCAGAATAAATGCAACTTGGCTTTTTTTTTCCACTGAGGGTAGCTGAGATACAAAATGGAGGACTTGGGTTAAGAGTGAAAGGGAAAAAGTTTAGGTGGGACATTCGGGGGAACTTCATAAAAGAATATTGGGAGTGTGGAATAAGCTTCTAGCTGAAGCAGAGAATATAGGCTCAATTTTAATATTTAAGAAAAATGTGGACAAGTACATGGATGTGAGGGTAAATGGAGGGCTATGGAGTGTGTGCAGGACAGTGGGACTAGAGCAAATAGTTCAGCACATACTAGAAGGGCTGGGGCCTGTTTATTTTTGTGCTGTAATGTTCTATGATTCTATGGTTCTATGGACAGGTTTTGTTTATTGTCTTGATAATGAAATGCCATATTCTGCAGGGAATCAAATAAAGGGATGATTAATTTCTTAAACCTTTCCTTTGGAGGTTAGTATTGAAGTACTCACTAAAGCTCAATTCAAGACTATTCCTGCTATTGTGTGGAAATACACTGCCTCAGTTATGGACTAGGGTACAAACACTGAGAGAAATATTTGAGATTACGCAACTGATACAACACTGTTCCTTGTTTATTTTGAGGCTCGTAACATAACCATTATGATGTATATAATATATATACAAGGCATATCCTTAACCTCTAAGCATCTGATCAATGCTAACACATTAAGAGTTTATTATGCAAGCAATTCACCTGTTGCAAACCTTAGGTTGATTCACATTGGCAAATCGTCCTGGCACCATTATGTTTTTGCATAGTGACAAATATTAATTTGTCTTTTCCTTCTTTATCCAAGGGGTGTGATGGTCATAGGCCTCGCTGGCATAAATTGCCCTTCCACAGGTTGATGATTGTAGGCTTTTCTGAACTGCTTGCATACGGATTGATATGCTTGGGCAGTTTGCCAAATGTGAAAAAATAGCCAAGAAAATCACAGTTCAAGGACAAATTAGGATGGACAATAAACCCTGAAAGAATCAAAAGTTCTCTAGTCGAAGTCGGGCAGCAGACAGCAGCTTGGAATAGTTTATTCTGGCATCTTTTCTGGACCTAGCGAAGACCTTCTTTTGCCTTGCAGATCAGTCTGCTCTCTGATCTCCGGGATAGTTGATTGAATAGAAATCCTAATGTATATTGACAGCGAGGCTGCCAAAATAAGACCTGACATTGGACAGAGCCATGTTTTCCTCAGTGAATGTCCCTCTTATACATGAGAAACGCCAAGATGAATTGTCCTTTGAACTATTTACACAGTGTATGGTTACAAGCTGGTCCCAAAGAGAATCAATATTAAGTTTGACAACCATAGGCATTCTGGCAGTGGGGTTTTCCATATTCTCCATCAAGCTGTAACACTTCTTGGAAGGCAATTCAATTCGTCCAGTCCATCCTTGCTGTAATAAGGACAGTTGTCTGAAAATGGTTAACAACAGAAAATATCCATCATTTTACATAGCTGGAATCATATTTAGATCATTAATCTTTAATTTTTTTGTTGAAAGAATTTTCATCAACAAATGAAACCGCAGAACATACTGAAGTGTAGAGAGAAACAGTGTCATTGAGTTCAAGAGTTGCTTGGTGATTCTGGGAATAAAGGACTAATTTCACTATTAATTTCCTATTAAACTATCAAATGACTCACAGTCCTGGCAGAACACTGAAATGTCTAATAATGAATGCAGATGGTCATTCTATAGAGCTGATTTTCTGCCTCTGCATTACTTCTAAAATGAGTTACAGCACAGGCTTCTTAGCCTGATCCTCCTGATATCATCCCCTCTACATTTCCCCTCTCAATCAGCAGAAGAGACTGGGAGCTGGTGCATATTTTACAGTTTCTTTGTTATTAATTTTTCTGGGAAATCAGATGAGATGGAAAATAACTACCGGTAATCACATTAGTGCCTGGCAATCCAACATGATCAAATCCATTTTGCAGTTACCCAATATGCGTAAATTGAAAGGGTCCCACTATGCTATTCATCTGTGGAAGGTTGAATAAAGCCTTGACCTGTGGCATCTTGCATTAGCAATCAGAAGTAGGAACTCTCAATGGATTCTCTTCTTCCAAGCATGTATGGCTGAGCTCAACTATAGTTTCTTTATTTTTCCAGCTGAGGCCCATTAATTCTAAAGAGATGAAGGCAGTCCATTCACCTACTAAATCATCAGGAAGTCAGTATATATATATTTTTTTTTAATATTTGCCACGTCTTTTTAGTGAATTCCATGCAGTGCAAGTTTCATCTAAGAGTGCAACCAAACAAGCAATGCTTGGGTAAGAATTGACTTGGGTCTCCAGAAAGCGCTTGGAAGTAGGGAATAATGTCTGAGTCCAGATGTGATAGTACAAGACTCTGAGTTTCAAAAGAATTTAAAGTTGATTATTGTGAGAGGGTCATGTTAAAGAAACAATGGTTTTGTGGCCGTTACAGAAACTTGGCTGGAGGAAGGGCAGGATTGGCTGATGCAGGATTGATTTAGATGTTTTAAAAGGAGTAGTATGGAAGGTAAGTTGGGTGGGGGGGAGTGATTACTGGTCAGGTATAGTATCACAACAAAGGGAGTGTCTACTGAGATGATGTGGGTGGAAATCATAAATAGGAGGGGAGCAATCACTGTACTAGGAGTCTATATCGGCACACCAAGGAGCAGATAAGCATGCAGATTTTGGAATGGTGCAAGAAATACAGGGTTCTTGTTATGGGAGACTTCATCTTCCCTAATATTGACTGGCACTTCCTGACTGCAAGAGGGATAGATGGGGCTGAAAATGTCAGTATGTTGAAGAAGGATTCCTGATACAGAATGTTACCAGCCGAAGAGAGAAGAGGCTACACTGAATCTAATTCTGGATAATGAACCTGGTCAAGTGGTGGACCTCTCAGTGGGGGAGCACTTTGGTGAGAATGTCCAACAATTCCCTGAGCTTTAGCATAGCTATGGATAAGGATAAAAGCAGACAAAATGGGAAAGTGTTTAATTGGGGAAGGGCTAATTATGATAGGATGAGGCAGGAACTATCAAGTGTGAAATGGAAACAGATGTTCAAGGGTGAAAGCACAAAACTAATGTGGAGGAAGTTTAGGGACCAGTTGTGCTGAGTTCAGGATAGGTTTGTCCCACTCAGACAGGGAAAAGATGGGAGGAAAAGTGACTGTGGATGAAAAAGCCAGTAAGGTAGCTGATCAAAAGGAAGAAGGAAGCATATATTAGATATAGGAAGCAGGAAACAGGAGGGCTCATGAGAATTATATGGTAGCCAGGAAGGAGTTTAAGAAAGAAGCTCAAATGGGTCATGAGAAGGCCTTGGTGTGTAGGATTAAGGAGAACCCCAAGGCGCTCTATGCATATGTGAAGAACAAAAGGATGATGAGAATGAGGGTGGAGCCACTAAAGGATAAGGGAGGGAACATGTGCCTGGAGGTGGTGGAGGTTGGGGAGGTCCTAAATGAATACTTTGCTTCAGTAGTCACAAGAGAAAAGGATCTTGATCAGGGTGAGATCGGAATAGAACAGGCTTGTGTGCTGGACAATGTGGAGATTAAAGAAGAGGAACTGTTAGATCTTCTTGTAAAAAAAAATCAAGATTCATAAGTCTCCAGAGCTGGTGGCAATATACCTCAGGTTGATGTTGGAAATGAGTGAAGAGATAGCTTGAGCAGTAGCTATGAGCTTTGCATCCTCTTTGGCCACAGGGGAGATGTTGGAGAATGGCAAATGTAGTCATCTTGTTTAAAAAAGGTAATAGGGAGAATCCTGCGAACTATTGAGTCTTACATCAGTAGTGTGCAAACTATTGGAGAGGATTCTTAAGGATAGGAGCTATAAGCATTTGGAGAAGTACAGTCAACTCAATGATAGTCAGCATGGCTTTGTGAGGGGAAAGTCGTGCCTCACGAGTCTAATTGAGCTTTTTGAGGAGGTAACAAAAAAATTGATGAGGGTAGGGCAGTAGATATTGTCTATATGGATTTTAGCAAAGCATTTAACAAGGTCCCCCAAGAGAGACTTGTTCAGAAAGTCATGAGATCCATGGAAAGTTGGCTGTATGAATAAAAACATTTGCTTAGAGGTAGAAAGCAAAATGTAGTGGTGGAAGGAAAGTATTCTGCTTGGAGGCCAATGACTAGTGGAGTACCACAAGGATCTGTTCTAGGGCCTCCTGCTCTCTATGGTTTTTATAAATGACCTGGATGAAGAGACGGAAGGATGGGTTAGTAAGTTTGCGGATGATACGTAGGTTGGAGGAGTTGTGGATGGAGCTGAAGGCTGTCGAAGATTACAAAAGGATATAGGCAGGATGCAGAGTTGGGCAGATAAGTGGGAGATGGAGTTCAATATGGATAAGTGTGAGGGGATGCATTTTGGAAGGACAAACCAGGTAGCTGAGTACAGAATAGATGGTTGGTTATTTAAGCCAAACAATCCACACATCCCTCAAGGTCACTGCATCGGTTGATAGGATAGTTCAGAAGCCCTATGGGATTGCTGGGCTTCATAAAAAGGGGGATTGAGTTCAAGAGCAGAGAGGTCATGTTGCAACTCTACAAATCTTCCTCACTATAGGAAGGATGTGGAAGCTATGGAGATGGTGCAGAGTAAATTTACCAGGATGTTACCTGGATTAGAAAATAAGACTTATGAGGCAAGGTTAGCAGAGCTGGGACTTTTCACTTGGGAGAATAGAAGGATGAGAGGAGACTTAATGGAGGTCTACAATATAATGAGAGGCATAGATAGGGTAGACACCAGTGCCTGTTTCCCAGGACAGGAATAGCAAACACCAAAGGACATGTATACAAAGTTTAGGGGAGACATTAGGGGTAAGTTATTTACACAGAGAGTTGTGGGTGCCTGGAATGGCTTGCCAGAGATGGTGGTGGGGGATGAAACATTCAGGGCATTTAAGAGACTCTTAGACAGGCACATGATTGAGAGAAAAATAGAGGGTTACTGGATAGGGAGAGTTTAGTACCTTTTTTAAAGGAATATATGGGTCAGCACAACATTAATGGCTGAAAGGCCTGTAATGATTTGTAGTGTTCTACAGCCTATGTTCTAAATGCATTGGTGTTCAAGCATACGTCTTTAATTACTTTTGTGGATTGGCAGAATGGAGCATTCCCCCCATGCCTTCATCTTTTCCGAATTAATGGGCCTCAGCTTGCATATTAGTGGTGTATGTCAAGCTGAGAAACTCAAGCATAAGGGAAACTGATGTTCAAGCCTCATCAGAACAATTAGGGTGAGTTGTCAGTTCAGCAGTATTAGGCCATCAGCTTCTTCCTACATCCAAAACATAGTCCTGTTTAAAAAAAAGATAAACAGCCAGCTGAAGAAATGAACTTGGAGTGGCTCCAACATCTACCTTGTTCGATGCTGATAAACTTCAGCATGAAACCATTCATTATCTGCCAGGCCACTCTCCTACATTTCAACAGTAATTATGCTTTAGAGATACTGGCTAGAAAGCATTTTGGGGCATCCTGTAACTATGCAGGCACTTTCAATTCCTGAAGTCTTTGCAGGTTCTTCTAGCAATTCCTGATGAAGTGGCCATTTGATTGCAGTAGTGGAGCCAGCACATCTGCAGTTTGTTCAGATCACTACACTATTTTGTTGGTAAGTTTTAAACCATTTATTTCTGATAAATAGGTACAATACACATCAATTTGCACCGCTGTGACTGGTTTTGCTTCCCTTACTTATATTTCTACTGCCCAAGATCATGACACCAAACATCCATAACTATTAATGTCATTAGTTAGGTTCGGGTTATGTACAGTTCAGTGGCTCTTCATATTGATGCACTGTTTCAGTCTATGATCCATGCATTTATATTCATTACAGCATGGGAAACTTGACTTTATTTAACCATGATGTGAAAATACAATCAACTGATGGGCAATACTAATAACGTTCTGCAGGAATGATGTGAATAATGAAAAACGCAAAACTAATAGAACATGTCAACAACTATACCAAAGCGTAAGCTAAGCAGATGGCTCCTAATATGCCTGTTTGCCAAAAGTAACATTCCCTTGCTAAAACGTGGTATGAAAACAAATGCCTCCCATTTCACCTTGCCATCCATTTAACTCAGTACTGATGTGCTAGACTTTCCACCCACTGACTGAGCAGTTGGAAATTTTGTCTGACATGCCAAGAAAAGGTCCCAATTTTTTACTCCATCGCTGCTGAAGGATTAATTTTGCATCAGGAATGTCAATGTGAAGAAATGGAACATTCTATGTCTAAAGAGCCCCTGACAAAACATACATTCAAATCACAATAAAATACCTAATCTTTACTTTCAGAGGGCACTTCTATTCCAATCTGCTTTCTTAATCTCTATCAACTGGGATGTTACCAAACATGTTTAAAGGACTGTGAACCACCTCATCCTGTTCAGATTTTGCTTTCCTCAGCAACTTTTCTGAATGTCGGGCAGTCTGGTATTATAGATGAAATCTGGGATGAAAACTGTGCCAATTTATTACCACCATTATTGGCTTGTTTTCAAATCTTCCAATGCGAAAGCACTAACACATTCTAATGTTCTCCCAGAGAACATTAATGTGAGCCCAGAGAAATAGCAAGGGAGTGAAAGGATAGATGATTGGATAAAGATCCCTGTCCACATTGCATGACCTTCCAGTCAGCATTTTAATTTTTATACATAAATCATGAGTATTCAGAGCAGGATGAATGGAAAGTTAATTAGAACTCAAGCCCGAAATGTTGGTTATATATCTTTGCTATATATAGTGCACTGTTTAACCTGCTGAGATTTCCCAGCATTGTATGGCCTCATGTACTGTCAAACCAAGATCACTTGTAAATTAGAGGAGCAATACCTAATTTTCCATCTGGGCACTTTCCAGCTGAATGGTATTAAGGTCAACTTTCCCAGTTTCTGCTAACCTACTTCCTACCCCCTGAACCATCTAGCCTCGCTGTGTTAGCTGGTGTGTCCACCCTCCCTTATCCACCTATTATCTCCTGCCTCTGGAACTGTGCTCCTCCCTCTTCCCCTCCCCCACCACCATTTTGTTTGGGTACCTGCTGACATTTTTCCATGCCTTGATGAACCACTCAAGCCCAAAACGTTGGTTATATATTTATCTTTGCGACATACATTTCTTGACCTACTGAGTTTTTCCAGCATTGTGTTTTTACTTTAATCACGGAATCTGCAGACTTTCATGTTTTACTCTTAATTAGTACTTAGATGTTTTGGATCTCACATTAGCCAGCAATAGAAATGCAATTTAAAAAAAACCAGAAAATAACAGGAATACTCAGCAGATCAGATAACATCTAAAATTTAGGGTCCATGACATTTCATTCTGATCCACTGCCTGCTGAGCCTGGTGGTCATATGTTATCAGTGGGTGCCTGAGTCACAACTACCCTCAGTATTCTCTGATATGAAGCTGAACCAAGGTATGTGTGAGGTATAAGCAAGATTTCACAGTCATCAATGAAAAGTCAATGAGGGCAAGATACTGCTGCTTTATTTGCCAGGGCAGAACTGATGACCTTAGTCAGAATGAGTCACTGCTGAGGCCTATATGCATGGAAGATGCAGTTAAAGACCAGTCCCAGTAAAGTATTTTGTTTGATTGGTATTTGATGGTCCTTGTCATTGGCTACTCTATTCATGATAAAGACATCAGCATGAAGGCCTTTGAACATAGTTCTCTCCTTCTTTAGACAAACTCCTCTAATGTCTCTGTAAATATGCACAGCTGGCTGGGGAATGCAGCATCACATGGTCTTCACTGTTGCTCTACAAGTATCCTACATCTCCATCCAGAGGAGCATTCGGTATGGTCTAACACACACATGGTCTGCAGTAGCTCCCTTAACCCTCATTTCCACTTCCTCACTTCTGATGCATGGACCACCAGGTGAACTCGCTGCCTTACCACTTCTACCCTCTGTACAATGTCACAACCAACCCCAGTTTAGTGCTGCTTTGTCTTGTTTTGTGTTTTTCTCTTTGCAAGGAGAGAAATAAGAGGCCAATAAGTTTCTTCTTTCTTTTTCAATCTTTTTTTATTGGCTTTTATAAGAAATACAATACCATATAACCATATAACAATTATAGCATGGAAACAGCCCATCTTGGCCACTCTATTCCACACCAGTTTAAGTGATCTCCTCTAGTCCCACTACCTGCTCCCTGTCCATAACCCTCCAATCCCTTCACATCCATGCACTTATCCAATCTTCACTTAAATGACAAAATTGACCTTGCTGCAACCACCTCTTCTGGAAGATCATTCCACTCAGCCATCACTCTCTGAGTGAAGAAGCCCCCTCTCATGTTATTTCTAAACTTTTTCCCCCTAACCCTTAACTTATGACCCCTCATTCCAATCTCACCTACCCTCAAGGGGAAGAGCCTATTCACATCCACTCTGTCTATCCCCCTCATAATTTTATATACCTCCATCAAATCCCCCCTCAACCTTCTACGCTCCAATGAATAAAGACCCAGTCTACTTAATCTTTCTCTGCATTCTAGATCCTGCAATCCAGGCAACATATTAGTAAATCTTCTCTGCACCCTCTCTACCTTATTGATATCCTTCCTATAATTTGGGGAAATTACAATATCACATATGTATATATAGAACGTCAAACAGTATAAACTTGGTTCCCCCTCCACTGCAATGGGTAAAAATAAAAATGGTTATATAAAAAAAACCCTACCTAACCTACTCTAATAAAAAGGGAAAAGCTAACAAAAAACAGCTGAGAAGCTTATCCTGAGGGTTACATATATTTTGTAGTTTTGGTAAATCAAAAAACAAAGGTAAGACTATATCTCATCTGGAAGAGTAAATGCATCTAATCACATTACATCATATGAAAATAAGATATAAAACATGTGTCTTCAAATTTCATTGATGAGTCAAATACATGATTTCTAATTTTTTTTCTAAGCTTAGACAAAACATAATATGGGAAAACTATTGAAACACTGGTGGAGGTCTAGAGTGTTTCCAATTGAAGAGGATGGCTCTTCTAGCCAACAATGTAGAGAAGGCCACAACCCATTGAACATGTACAGAAAAACTCCCTGTGTCGTAGGTCCACCTGGAGTACAGTCTAAAAGATATTAAATTTTTTTTCCAATAGTTTTCTAAGGATGAATAATGGCAAAACACATGTCAATATAGCAATTTCATATTCAAAATGGTGCATCATGTTCGCATGTCCAAAGATAAATTGGCTAATATTTTTTCTAATATTTACCCTATTTGTGACAGAAGCAAATCTGAAATTGCTACATTGACCAATGAGTTTCAACAATGGCATGTAATGAACGAACAGTTGAGAGTGACCATGGAAGTAAGTTTGAAAACGCACAGAATTAAAGATGAACAGCAATGGTCAATGGACAGATGTGTATGTGAACAGGTGCAGAAGACCATAAAACAAGCAGAATTAGGCCATTTGGCCCATCAAGTCTAGTCCATCATTCCATCATGGCTTATTTAGTATTTTTTTCAACCCCATTGTCATGCTTTCTCCCCATAACCTTTGCTTCCCTTCCTAATCAAGAATTACTGTCTTAAATATGCCCAATGACTTGGCCTCCACAACCTTCTGTGCCAGTGAATTCCATGGATTGATCATCCTCTGGGTAAAGAAATCCCTCCTTATCTCTTTTCCAAAGGGATGTTATTGCATTCTGAGGCTATTCCCTCTGGTCCCAGATGCCTCCACCATTGGAAACACCCTTTTCACATCTACTCTAACCAGGCATTTCAGTATTTGATCAGATTAAATGAGATTCCCTTATTCTTCCCAACTCCAGAGAGTACAGTCCTTCTGCCATCAAACACTCGACATATGATTGTAGTTTTAAACTAATTAAAGCCTGTAGTACAGCTTTACGTTGTTTGTGCTTGCTTGTTTGCACTGCAGCGCACCACAATTTAATTAGCTTAATTTTAAAGAACCATGGAGATGTTGCTCAGCATAGAGAAGCTGGATAGTAATCTCCAACTCCCTGAAGCTCCAGCACACTTCAAGATCTGGAAGCATGCGATCGGAACAGTCATCTGCACTCAGGCTGAGGACATCAACTCAGACCCAAAGAAACTCATGGTACTGTGCACGAAACTGGGCCTGTTCGTGTTCCAGGCTATCCGTGACTGCACCAAGAATGAACTGGCAATGGCCATTCTGGAAAGCATCTACCAGCCCACAGTGAATGTACTCTACTCCAGGTACCTGCTTAGCACCAGGCTACTACAGTTCAGTGAGACAGTAGAGGCTTACCTTGGGCCACTGCATGAACTGGCACACCCATGCATGGCCAAGACTGGGATGACCACTGGGGAAGTGGAACGACTCATCTAGGATGCATGTGTGCAAGGCTTGAAATTGAGGGCGACCTGACAGAGACTGCTGGAAGAAAGCAATGTTTCCCTCACAAAGGTCATCAATGTGATTTGCTCCCTGGAAGCTTCAGCCCTACCACACAGAAACCTTCAATGCTCGAATGCCGCCCCCTTGAACTTGGCTGACGCAGACAACCGTTGGCAAAGGCCCCTTCTGTGGAGAAACTATCGCTGCCACCAATGCATCCTGCCGCTGTAAGTACTGCAGGACCCAGTATGGGTCTGACAGACACTCCTGGAACAACTGCCCCACGAGGAACATGCATTGCTCCCGATGCAGTAAGAAAGGCCATTTTTCCAAAGTGTGCCTCTCCAAACCCACCAGGAATGCTTCAGTCCTCTGCAACCAGCCATAAGCCCCCTTCAACTCTCCAAGTGCCTCCATGTGCGAGTTTTGGGCAATGCCATAGCTCCTCCCATCACTTCCACCCACACCAGTAGGTCACCTTTGGCCCAGCTGTTGAGCCACGCTGCCGCCATGTGCTCCCCATGGGTACCAACATCTTGGACCGGCCGACTTTCACCTGCACTGAACATGTCACTTCTGCCTAACCGACCCGACAACGCGGTCAACATGTGCACGAACAGCCAGCCCCAGATCCCCATGCCAGCACACACAATGTACCAGGCCCACGCTGCGCAGATGATGATACCTCCACCATCCTGTCTCATTGGGACTGCATCTATAAACCACTACCCATTGCCGCCAGCTTGGATCAGCGACTCAGGCTTTGAATCGGTCCTAGCATCCACCACGCTGTCAGACAACATCCCCCACAGACTTGGGTCCTCAATGATGGACATCGTTGTCAATGGGAAGGTATTAAAATCCCTGTTCGATAGCAATAGCACCTGCATGTGATCCGTAAGCTGGTGCTCAAAGTACTCCCAGTGAATTTTTCCATTGCCTTTGCAGCCTAGGACCACTCTATCACAGCGCTGGGGTCACGCTGGCCTTCGGTGGCCCACTCCCCCTTCTCACGACCGCTCCTGCTCCACCTGCAAACTCTCCACCCTATGGGTACCCCACCCTCCCTCTTCAACCACCTGATGCCAGACTGCAAACCCATTGTGACCAAGAGGCAGCTGACAGGTCGAGTTGAAACGGCTTCTGGCAGAGGTGGGGTAATAGAGCCCAGCACTAGTCCCTGGCGAGCCCAAATCCTGGTGGTCAAAGGGGGCAGTAAACTGAGGATGGTCATCAACTATATTCAGACTATCAACTGGTACACCCAGCTGGATGCCTACCCACTACCCTGTATTACCGACGTGGTCAATGAGATAGCCCAGTAAGGGTTTTCACCACCATCAATCTAAAGTCGGCCTATCATCAGCTCACTTGATCTTCCAGTCGTCTGGTGCCCTGCTCCAATCCTCCATTTCCCCGGAGTCAAAGATGCTGCCATCTTGGGCACAGACCCAAGGTCGCAGGATTTCGACTAAAACCACCATCGACTCCCTCAACGGTCCATTCAAAGCCTGTGTGGAGCCGATAGCAGTTGACTGGGCAGCTGGGGAGCACTGCATCTCTGCACCCCCACTCCTTGCAAGTCCACACCAGAAGCAGCACTGCCACTGCAGCGGCCCCGTCAGTACTGCCATCCTACAGCGGCACCATCAAATCAATTAATGTAGCCCCGTCTCCTGCTACTGACCTCTCTCTCAGGCAACCTCCTGCAGCAACTTCTTTGTTTTGCTGCCAACGTTTGCTGGGTATCTTTTACAGATTATTCAGGTTTCATTCTGACAAGTCTGTTGATCCAACATCTACCATATTGCTTGTTGGGAATGTCCTTTAAATTGTTCCATGTTGTCATCATTTCCACTTAATTATTGGTCAAAATTCAACTCAGTGGCTGGGAGAGAAAGGCACTGACATTCAGATGACACCTACTTCCACATTTTATTCCTCCATATGCCCTGTTCTCATCACATCTGGAGCTAAACAATGAGACATTTCTTCAGCCAGAGGGTGGTGAATCTGAGGACAACGGTGGACGTCAATCTTTGGGCCTATTCACACCAGACATTGATAGGTTCTTGACCACTAAAGGTGTTAAAGGTTCCTGGGGGAAGGCGGGAGAATGGGCTTTAGAGGAAAAATACGTCAGCCATGATTTGAATGGCAGAACTGACTCGACTGTTAAAATGCCCTAATTCTGCTCCTAAATCTAATGGCCATCATTGAATTACAGGATCTGTTGTTAATCAGATGAATTATTACTTTTATTAAAGCAAAATAATGTATAATGTTTGCCATAAAAATAATTGCAAATACAGAACAGATGACTAACTGACCCCTGTACAATACAGAGCAGAATTCATTGCTGATGTATTATTGACATTGTACAGAAGCCTGAAGATGTCACTTCTAATTTAATGGCTATCGGTTGATTTTTTTTCCTATTCAACTTGACTCCGTCTTCAAAAATTCTCAATTTCCCTTACTACTCATGTCAAACAGAGAGGTCAGCCCGCTCTAGTCCAGATCTATTGTAACCAATGTTAATATAGTGGTTTTTGAATGCGAAAGAAGCTAGGAATTTGTTAAACTTTGCTTGCTATTTCCTCATAACTTAATATATGATTATTCAAGAAGAACAGCACAGAAATATGTTAGACAGAAGATTAGGAAAGCAGAAGTGCAGTATTACAGGACAACAGGTGGGTGAGGAGAGCATACTTCTTCCCAGTTTTTTACTGATTGGCCTGCGATTGAAATCAGGAGACTTTAGTACAATTGAGGAGTGTCAGTTTAATTAAATCTAAACTGATTAATTAAACTACATGACATGTGCACGCACACGAGAAATTATAGATGCGGTGAGCAAGCTTTGGCACTTTGAGGAAATTCAGCTCAGTACTGGCGCTGGAGTCATGATGGAGTAACATGATACAGCAAGGAGGGAGAAAGTTACCTGGAAATTGTATTCTAGGAGGCAGTCAACCCCTTAGATTATGTTAAATTTGAGGTATGATGGCAAAAGAGGCAGCTGGAGGGATCCAGTGGGTCATTCTGCAGGAGCTTCTTGTCTAACAGGTATAAGATTCTTGCCCCCTGTTTCCACAAGGATGACTACAGGGAACATGAATGTACGGTCCATAGCACCATGCCACAAGGAGTTATTAAAGTGGCAGGAGAAACAAAATATGGCAGCCATAGGGATTAGCATAGTTAGGGGAGCAGATTCTGTTCTGTACAGATGCTATATTGCCTACCCAGTGACAGAGTTATGGACATCTCTTCTGGATTGAAGAGGAATTTGGAATTAGAAGGGTAGGATCAAGTCAAGGTCCACGTAGGTAGGACTAGAAAGAAGATTTTGTTGGAGGATTTAGCTGCACAGGGTAAAATTGAAAATTAGAACTACAAAGAATTGTTACCTGAGTCACATGAAGATGGAGAGAGGGTAAATAAGATTAGAGCAGCAAATTAGTGTGGGACAAATGAATTCTGCTTCATGAGGGACGAACTCCAGAAATGGGACAGATTCCATCTCAACTATGCTGGGACCAAAGTGGCAGAACTTATAGGAGACAAGAAACTTGAGAACTTTCCAGATCCAGCAGGGAGGAAGAGAAAGTTAATGAGGAAGGAGAAAATTGATAATGACATAAGTTAGCAAGTAATATCAAAACAAACAATGAGCTTCATTGGACATGTTAAAGTGAAACTCTTGGAGAATGAGGGAATTAGTAACAAGCAACTAATAAATGGCAGAGAATTGAAACCAATAGTTTACATTAATCTTCAAACTGCAGGAAACTGAAGATCTGAAAAAGAACAGGTAGGCTAGTTTGAAATTGGAAGAAAGAACTTGTAAAAGAACGTAGGAAGAATATGCAGATAGCAGCGATGCAACTTGAAATTATTCAAGCCTCATTGGGTTCCAGGAGGAGGCCAGTGGATCAAAAAACTACATATGTGATGTCCATGTTAAAGAAAGAAGAGAGAAACAATGGTTAAATTAACATCTTGGTGTTGGTGAGATGCTGGAATATATAATTAAGGAAGAAATCTGAAGTTTCATGAGTGAAGTGGACTTCAGGAGGAAGTCAGAAGAATATGACCCAGTCCTCATTGAGGGCTCAGTAGTGGAAAAGGTCAAGAACTTAACAGTCCTGGGTGTTAACATCTCCGAGGATCTGTCCTGGAGCCTCCATGTTGATGCAATCATGAAGAAGGCCCGCCAGGGGCTATACTTCGTCAGATTTTTGAGGAGATTCGATATGTCACCGAAGACTTTCGAAAACTTCTATAGGTGTACTGTGGAGAGCATTCGGGCTGGTTCTATCACTGTCTGGTATGGAGGCACCAAATCTCAGGACAAAAAAAAACTCTAGAGCTTTGTTAACTCAGCCTGTGACATCTCAGGCACCAGACTTCACTCCGTTGAGGACATTTACATGAGGTGTTGTCTTAAAAACGCAGCTTCTATGCTCAAAGACCCCCATCACCCAGGCCATGCCCTCTTCACTTTGCTACCATCAGGGAAAATATACAGGAGCCTAAAGACGAGCACACAGTGGCACAAGGACAGGTTCTTCCCCGCTGAATGATCAATGAACCAGACACTGTCTTACATTTCATGCACTATTATTCCCATTTATTTATTTATGGTTTTAAGATGGTTTATAATATGAAGGTTTGCACTGTGACGCTGCCCCAAAACACCAAATTTTGTGACTTGTTCATGACAATAAATTCTGATTCTGATTAGTGTGACATGTAGCCATGCAGGTTAAGAAAGACTAAATGGGGTTGGTGTGTGGGGTTTTATTTTTGAATATTTTATTTTGATTTTCGTAGACTTGCAAAATTCAAACAAACCATATAATCTTCCAACATTCATACAATATGCAGAGTCTGTGTTTATCCCCCACACCCCCCCCCCAACCCTTATCTTACTGAAAAAACAGTCAATTAAATTGTACAGATACAACTTCTGGTGGGGTCACAGACTCCTACAGAAACCTAGGTAAAAACCTAGGCAAAAAAGCAATGAGGATGGCTAAATAACAAAGGCTTTAAAAAAAAGTTAAAAGGAAAAAAAAACTTAACAGTGATCTGAAAAAGCACGTCACCTGCACCATGTCCCACTTTCTTGGTCACTTTAATTTCTCTGCTAGGACGGATTGCCATTGTACCCCTATTTCAAAGCAGGGATTGTGGGGGGGGGGGGGGGGTGGCTAATCAATCTGTGTGCCAATACATTTAAAGTAAGGAATATAGTTTGATACATGCAGGAGAGTTTAAACTAGACTGAAGTTTAAGTTTAATATAACTGCAGTACCTGGGAGTTGGAGATGTTCAGACATGTGGAGAATCTCCGTAGCAACTGGGCTGAGGGTGGAGCAGAGTTTGTGGTGGTTGCAGTATTTGTGAAGCTGAGAACCTGGAGTCAAAAAGTCAACTCAATTGTTGCCATCGCATGTGCACAGGAGACCAAATCCTCAGAAATGGTCTTGATGGATGTCAGAGGTATTTTGAATGGCTAAAACCAGGCATCTGGCATAATACTGTTCAGGAGAAAAAGGTTTCAATTCTACCTTTAAACAGCTTTCCAATTGATATTTTTGTAATATTTTCAGCTGAATTGACATGATGGGAAATCGACCCAAAGGCTGCAAGTCATGTTGCTTTCTGCTATCATCCAGACCCTGCTTTCATTCACCTGCATCAAATTGCTGATTTGTGAACAAAATTTCATCCTGGATGATTGTAAATTTGATTGGATTTCATAAATTATATTCCTTATCATTTACAGTTAAAGAAAATGTTCCTAGAAATTTGATTTAACTTTTTTTTAGTTTCTTAGCATTCAGCAATAATACCAATTAAGTCCTCTGCAGATATTTGCGACACTGGCCAAAAATATATTAAAAGAAGGCATTTTGTGTGGAGAATCATTCTGTAAAGTGGAAGCCATGTTTCCCATCAGAATTGCACGGTCTGGTCCAATCAAATCTCTTGCCATGAGTGCTCACATGAGGCGGAGGATGATCAAAGGTGCAGAGATTACAGCATTCAGCTTTAATGTGAATTGTATAAAAAGGCTGTGAAAAAATGAAAGGACCACCACTGACTCATTTTCCATAATGTTAAACACTAAAAATGGCAAATGCTGTGCACAAGACGTCAATGTCTCAATGTAGACCTTTTAATGGATGTCTCCATTCAAATTCTTGTGTGATGAAGTCCTAATTTAGCTACAAATATTCAGTGAAACTTGTAAGTTGCCCCTAAAAATTCCAATTTGTGCTTGCAATGGAAGAAATGTGTGGCACATGTTTTGTGACATCATTTGGTCTGTTGCCAACTCAAGGAAAATGTCAGACCTGCTGAGGTAATTTATGACTAGCAGTGTTTGGGTCAATTTTCCACAAGGTAAATTTACCTGGAAATGATAGCTAGTGTGATCTAACCCAGCCAGAATGGTTTGTCTCCATTTTTTTTAAATTCAAAATAAACTTTGTTCACAATAAAAAATACTTAAAGAATCCAAAGTGTTTTCACATTCCTAGAGTCATATTTGTTTGTACATTCTGTTAATGTACCTTGTAGCACTTTTTTCTCAAAAATAAACTTTATTCACAATAAAACTATGTACAAAGAAAACCGTGCAATTTTTTAAAACATCCTTGAGCATGGGAGTGGGTAGGTGGAACTAGTGGAGTTTCACATAAATCAGTGTGGACTAGAAGGGCTGATATGGCCTATTTCCATACTGTAAATTGTTATATGGTTATATATTCCACTTCTGTACATTGTTACGGAAATCCTCTAATTTGCCATGTAGCAGCGTTGCCACTATTGTGGCTCCTTGTAGTTAATCATTCCACACACCCGCCCCCCCAACCCCCCGCCACCCCATTGTTTGAGGAGCTTCACCTCCATTCTGAGCCCCTGAATATCCAATTTGTACAGGAAAAAGGTGCAAATGGATCTAATTTCAATGTAGAATTTATAACTCATCTGTGCTTAATCAGTGTTTCACATTCAATACAGAATAATGAATTAATTTTTCAGTTCTGAGTCACTTATCTGCTTGCGACTTAAAAATCTTGGAATTATTCATATTAGCCATATACTTAAATGTATGTTTTTGTGTATCTCAACTTGATTCTCCAGTTACTTTCAAAACCAACAAAAACTGAGGTGGAATTACTGAGCAGGCCAGGTGGTATCTGTGCAGAGAAGAACAGAGTTAATATTTTAGTTCAAGTTCAGGTTGAAATGTAAGGCAAGTAAGTAAAGAAAAGGTCTATTTGGCATGATAGTTGGAAATAAGAGAAAATAGCATAGCAAGGTTGGCGTAGCGGTTAGCATAACGCGTTTATAGCGTCAGTGACCAGGACCAGGATTTGAATCCCATGTCGTCTGTAACAAATTTGTATGTTTGCGCCATGTCTGCATGGGTTTTCCCCGGGGACTCTGGTTTCCTCCCACCAAACATACCCAAGAGTAGGTTAATGGGGTGTAAATGGGGTGTCATTTTACCAAGCTGTATGTCTAAATTAAAAATTAATAGAATGTGAAATACTGACTTCAGGGCCCCCCCCCCCCTCTAAGTGCACGCTGATCAGACATGGAGAGATATTGTTGATCTTTTCATGTCATTGGCTCTAAACCCTGGAGCTTTTTGGATGAGAAAACAGAATGAGAGGTCTAGGGTGACATGTGTATCAAAGAATAAGTAAACGTCAACTACTCTCACAGTTACTGAAATGCCTAGATCTTTGATGTAGTCCTCTACAACTACCTTCTGCTCCTGCTTCAGTCAGCAATGTAGAACTTCATGGGCTCCAGAACACTCCAGAGAATGTCTAAAGGAAGGCATACCCTTTAATCATTTAAATTCCGTGGTAGATGATCTTCTCCTTCCCATCTGCAACTGCTGCAACTTGCATATTTGAAGTGTCTCTAACAGAGGTGGTGCTGTATGACACCAACTAACAATACTTGATTAAGAAACTTACATTATTGCAGAAACTGAATTATAAACAATATCAGACATTTCGGCCTCCTATGACATTCCTGTAGGGTCATTCGATCACCCTGGGAAATGTAAAATCTACCCCATGGAGTTAATTAGACAGGAACCAAATTTCAGGCTTTTTGTATAAATAGATATTGTAACACTGCTTTATAACAAGAGGCAGGTTTTAATCATCTGTTCTGTAACAACAGTTTTATGTGCTGGATGGAGTGTAGTTAGCATGAAGCAAGTATCTGGTGGAATGTGTCTGAGAAAAGTTCTGCTGATCTGTTCACCCAGATCAAAGAATTCACAGTTGTCTCAATTACTCTTGGGAGGTGAGGTGTTTTGGGCAAGGCCGCCATTTTGGGCAAGGCTGCCATTCTGGAGCTGTTCACAGGAACTCTGCAAAATTGCTCAACTGATCGGCAGGGTTAAGTTATTCCTTCGGTTGAATCTGCACTCCAGATTAAACATTCACCATTTTATTGCCTTTAGCCACATTACACAATTTTGCTCTGCATGAGAGCCACACAATGGGAATAAAAATATGCATAAAAAGGGCAAAACAGTAATATATAACTTGGGTAATAAATTACGACATTGATTTTAGTTCAGCATTAAGGTTATCCCTTATGCATATGAAGAATATACTCCCTCTCACATTTTTACAGTGTTATGATAAAGTAAAAGCAAAATACTCCAGTGGCAGGGAATTAGAATTAAAAACAAAATCCTGGAAATCTTCAGTATGTCAGCCAATAGGTGTGAAGAGGCTTTCTAGCTTCCTTTAACTTTTTCAAGTTCTAACTATTTATTCATGTATTATTCAAGATCTAAGTATTGTAGTCAAGGCCAACATTCATTGCCCATTCCTATTTTTTCCTGAGAAAGAAGTGTCAAGAAAATAGTTTAGTTGGTCATTTCCTGGGGACATTTTTAGCCATGTGAGAGAGAAGTCCAGACAGGCATCAAGTCAAGTTTATTGTCATCTGATTGTACAAGTACAACCCGACAAAACAGTGTTCTCAGGTCCTTGGTGCAAAAACATGCAGACATACCACCAGGTATAACACACATACAGTCAAATAATGCACATGCACGACAAGTATTAAATCGATAAAAATAAATAAGTAAATAGTGTTTTGTGCCCTTGAGAGTCTCAGATGTGTGAGCAGTTCCTTTGGTCATTCAGCATTCTCACTGCATGTGGGAAGAAGCTGTTCCTTGGCCTAGTGGTGCTGTTCATGGTACTCCTGTATCTCTTCCTCAATGGGAGCAGCTGAAAGATGCTGTGCTCAGGGTGGAAGGAGTCCTCAATGACTTTGTGCACCCTCTTCGAACAATGATCCCGGTAGATCACGTCGATGGGGGTGGGGGGATGGGAGGAAGACTCTAGTGATCCTCCCTGCCACTCTTATGGTCCTGTGGATTGACCTCCGATCCTTGATCTGATCCGATCCACCAATCCCCGATCTGGTCCATGTAGATCAGACCAGGTAAGGTTGATATATTTTCTCCTTTGAAGAGTATGAATATATTAGAAATGGTATTTGCAACAAAACAGTCATTTTTTGCAGTCATTATCGCTGAGATAAGTCATTGAAAATTGCACAAGTGCAGATGGAAGTCAGGTGGAATTTGAAGTCATGTTTTTGGATTGTAAGCTCAGGTCTCCGATAATGTAAGTGATGTAGCATCAGTTTGAATGAAAAGTTACTGAATCTGTTAATTTTGTTCTCTCTCCACAGATGAACTGGTAAGGATTTCAGATAAAATAACATAAAATACAAAAACAGGAACAGGCCAATGTGCCTTTCTCCTATGCTCTTCTAGTCAGTAAGACATTGGCTGATCCAATGTGGCTTAAAAAATATATCATTTTGCTTTCTGCCTTATGCCTTTTCCTCCATGCAACTTAAATGTCAGTCAGTGTCTGTCTTGAATATATTCAGTGACTCTGGGTCCCTGAGCACAGAGGTAGAGGCTAGCATACAGGTTCAGGAAGCTGTGAAGAAGGCAAATGGCATGTTGGCTTTCATAAAGAGGGGATCGGAGTATAGCAGCAGAGATGCCCTCCTCAGAGACCTCACCTGGAATATTGCATCCAGTTCTAGTCCCAAAATTTGAGGAAGGACATACTCGCTATAGAGGGAGTGCAGCACAGATATACAAGGTTGGTTCCCGGGATGGAGGATTGACATTTGCTGAAAGGTTAGAAAGAGTGGGCTTATATGCGATGGAGTTTAGAAGGATGAGAGGAGACATGATTGAGGTATATAAGATGATCAAGGGGCTAGACAGGGTGAAATCAGATTACATGTTCCCAATGTTGGGATAGACTAGGAATAGAGGGCATAGTTTAAGAATACAGGGAAGGCCCTTTAGGACAGAGATGAGGAGAATTTTTTTTACCCAGAGAAGTATGGATCTGTGGAATGCTTTGCTGCAGTGGGTGGTAGGGGCAGATTCACTGGATATGTTCGAAAGGGAGTTAGATAAACCTCTTGTGGGCAGGGGAGAAAAGGGTTATGGGGATAAGGCTGGGAATGGATACTGATAGTGAATGATCAGCTGTGATCTGAAAAATGGTGGTGCTGGCTCGATGGGCCCATTGGCCTACTCCAGCACCTACTGTCTATTGTCTATTGTCTATTGAGATTCTTGAGAAAAAATAGCTCCATCTTAAATCAGTGATTTTTTAATTCTGAAACCATGCCCATTGTTTTTAGATAACCTCATGCAAGTTCTCTACCAGCTCAAACTTCCTTCATTTCTCAACTTCTACATTCCAGGAATCAATTATCTTCTGCTCAAGAAGCAAGTATATTATTTATTTAATATAGAATTCAAAACTGTTGGCAAGATAGAGGCTCATGGGTGATCAGTAAGGGTTGTTTTAAATCTTCCCTACTTTTATGCTCTGCTCTCTTTGTGATAAGAGTTCATTACTCCTCTGTCATTGCCAATATATTACTCCAGACCCTCGTTCTTTTACCTTGCACAGCAACATTTTGTATGGCATCTAATTGAGGTTTTTAATGGAAATGCATCTACTAGTTCTCTATTCTCCACCCTATTAAATCTTTTAAAAACACCAACAAATTTGTCAAACTTGATTTTCCTTTTGTGAAATCATGTTGGTTCCCCTTGATTGTCTAATCATTTTATAGATGTCCTGCAAATATTCCCTCCTTTTAATGGATTCTATTTCATTGAACCCATCATTTATTGTTTTCTTTCTCTCTCCTTTCTTGAACAGTTACATTAAATATGTGGTCATTAAATCTTCTGGAATGTCTCCAGAATCCAAGCTATTGGATCCAGGAGACCTGGTGGCCTATGTCCTCATTAGTTTGCCTTGTACTTTCCCGATAGCTCCATGACTGTCAATTCTTATTCAAATATACACAAAGTCTGGAGTCTTGGGAGTTTTTGTAATATAATTTGTCTACTCAAATAACATTGCTTAAAAACAAGTAATAATTAGCAAAGAAATGATTATAAAACAAATCATAAAACATCCAGTGAGAGTGTGGCATTCTTTTATGAAGTGAGTCGTATTGACTTGGAATGCATTGCTTACGGTGCTCCTTCTGAGGTCTTACAATGCCATCTGAAGACTTCTGTTTTTGTCAGAAATGGGAAACCTGACACAGTCGCCATCAACAGTTTGAAGCCGGCATATATCGACAGTCTAAGTTCTGCGCCAGTTCCAGAGACGGAGGACCAGTCACACGTCTGCCCGTCAGAGTGCACATCACCTGTCTTGCAGTATCATATGAGGTTGGGCTGGATTGTCAACCCTCCAGACTGTTACATAGCGGGACAGGTCTGATCGGTTACTTCCTTGCATGGCTCGGAGGATGGCGGCTGTCGAAGTCGGGAGCACTGCTTGTGGCCGCTAATGACTTATCTGAGGTAATGCATGGGAGTAATAGTGTGCATCTGTGGGTTAGTTAAGAAGGCTGCCTATGTGGGATGGATCTTGGACACAGGAGGAGGAGCTGAGTGAGAGCATCAAGATCACCCTTGAAGTAGTGAACTAATGAATAGGTCAGAGGGGTTTGGCTGGGTGGTGTTTGGGGAGATGAAGAATGCAGTGTTGTGTCTGAAGGGAATAAGGAGAGTCGACTCCGTTTTGTGATGAAAGAAACAAGTGAGTGTATTCTTTAACTGTTAAATTATTGCAGCTACAAAACGAAATACTAGTACCAGAGATAACTTATGGCTGGATCATTTTCTTTTGCTAATTTATTTACACCCGAATTGACTTTGAATTGATTGGCTTATTGGGCTATTTTAGAGATTCTCCACAGGTCAATCACCTCCTGTAGTTCTGATGTTACATATTGTCTGAATAAGAGCAGTGGATGTCCTTCATTGGTTTAGTTCAATGCCACATGTACCAAGAGTCTAAATTTTGTCTTCTGACCAGATGTCACCAAAAGGTCACAACTCTCTAGAGCTATTTTGGATTTTAAAATTAATCAAAAACATGATAAAAGCAAAGTAACTATTCTTGCCCTGGGGAAAAGGCACTAGCCATCCACCTTATCTATGTCTCTTGGAATCTTGTAGACCTCTATTAAGTCTCCTCTCATCCTTCTTCGCTCCAAAGAGAGAAGTCCCAGCTCTACTAACCTTGCCTTATAAGATCAGTTATTTTCCAATCCAGACAACATCCAGGTAAATCTCCTCTGCACCCTCTCCATAGCTTCCACATCCTTCCCATAATAAGGTGACCACAAATGAACATAATACTCTAAGTGTGGTCTCACCAGAGATTTGTAGAGTTGCAACAATGATGATTCATGAACTCAATACCCCTATTAATGAAGCTCAACATCTCATCCACCTTCTTAACTATCCAATCAACAGGGCAGCACAGTTGGTGTAGTGGTTAGCGCAATGCCATTACAGTGCTAGCAATCAGGAGAGGGGTTTGAATCCAGTGCTGTCTGTAAGGAGTTTGTATGTTCTCCCTGTGTCTGTGTAGGTTTTCCCTGGGGGCTCCAGTTTCCTCCACCATTCAAAATGTTCCAGGGGTGTAGGCTAATTGTGTGCACTTCCCTGTTACCATGCTGTATTTCTATATCTATGTCTAACCTGCACTACAACCCTGATAGATATATAGCTTTGGACCTCAAGGTACCTCTGATCCTCCACACTGTTAAGTAGCCAATCATTAACCCTGTACTCAGCCTTCTGGTTTGACCTTCCAAAATGCATCACTCCATACTTATCCAAATTGAACTCCATCTGCCACTTTTCCACCCAACTCTGCATCCTGTCAATATCCTTTTGTAACCTACAACAATCTTCAGTACTATCCACAACTACTCCTAACCTTTGTATCATCAGCATGTGCCTAGAAGTGGAGGAGGAAAAGGAGGTCCTGAATGAATCCTTTGCATCACTATTTACAAGAGAAAAGGACCTTGACAGGATGAAGTTCAAATAGAGCAGGACTAAGTGCTGGTCAATGTGGTGATTATGGAAGAGGAAGTGTTAGATCTTCTAAATAACATCAAGATTGGTAAGTCCATGGGGCCGGATGAGATATATCCTAGGTTGCTGTGGGAGGCAAGAGAAGAAATTGCGGGAGCATTAGCTATGGTCTTTGAATTCTCTTTTACTATGGGAGAGGTACCAGAGGATTGGAAAATGGCAAATGTAGTCCCTTTGTTTAAAAAAGGTAATAAGGAGAATCCTGGGAATTATAGACCGGTGAGTCTCATGTCAGCGGTGTGTGAAATATTGGAAAGGATACTTAAGGATAGGATCTACCAGCATTTGCAGAGGTATAATTTTCTCAGGAATAGTCAGCGTGGCTTTGTAAAGGGAAGATCGTGCCTCACAAGCATAATTGAGTTCTTTGAGGAAATGACAAAATAAATTGATGAGGGTAAGGTGGTAGATGTGGTCTATATGGATTTCAGTAAGGTATTTGATAAGGTCCCCCATGAGAGACACATCAGGAAGGTCAAGAGGCATGGGATCAGTAGAACCTTGACTGTCTGGGAAAAATAATTGGCTTGCAGGAAGAAGACAGAGAGTAGTGGTGGAAGGGAGGTACTCTGCATGGAGGGCAGTGACTAGTGGAGTGCCACAGGGATCAGTTCTCAGTCCCTTGCTCGTCGTAATTTTTATAAATGATCTGGATGATGATACAGAGGTTGGGTGAGTTTGCGGATGACACAAAGATTAGAGGAATTGTAGATGGAGCTGAAGGTTGTCAAAGGTTGCAAGAGGACATAGACAGGATTCAGTGTTGGGCAGAAAATTGCAAATGGAGTTCAATCCGGACAAGTGTGAAGTGATGCGTTTTAGCAGGGACAAATCGAAAAGCTGAGAACAGGGTTAATGGTTGGTTAATTAAAAGTGTGAATGAAAAGCAGGATCTTGGGGTTCTTGTCCATACATCCCTCAAGGTTGTTGTTCAGGTTGATAGGATAGTTAAAAAAGCCTATGGGATTCTGGGCTTCATTAATAGGGGGATTGTGTATAAGAACAGAGAAGTCGTGATGCAGCTTTATAAGTCTCTGATGACTCCATTGTGTCCAGTCCTGGTTGCCTCGTTATAGGAAGGATGTGAATGCTATGGAAAGGGTTCAGAGGAGATTTACCAGGATGTTGCCTGGATTGGAGGGAATGTCTTATAAGGCAAGGTTGACAAAGCTGGGGCCTTTCTCTTTGGAACGTAGAAGGAGGAGCGAAGACTTGATTGAGGTCTACAAAATTATGACAGCCAATACCTGTTTACTAGGGTGGGAATAAAAACTATTAGAGGACATATGCATAAGATTAAGGGAGGGAAGTATAGGGGAGACATCAGGGGTAAGTTTTTTTTTTACACAGAGAGTTGTTGAGGCCTGGAATGCTTTGCCAGGAGACTGAAACATTAGGGGCCTTTAAAAGACTATTAGATAGGCACATGGACAAAAGGAAAATAGAGGTTTATAGGGTAGGGAGGGCTTAGCACTTTAAATGGTTCGGCACAACATCCATAATGACCTTCTTTGCTTCCTTCACCCTGCACAATTCAATATCCTTTTCCTTAGTGAATATCGAAGAAAATAACTTGTTCAAAATCTCCCCCATCTCATTTGACTCCACACACAGTTGTCCACTCTGATTCTCTAATGGACCAATTTTATCCCTCACTCTCCTTTTGCTATTAACTTATTTATAGAAACCTTTTGAATTTATTTTCTCCCTGTTTGCTAAAGCCACCTCGTACCTTTTGTTTTCTTATTTCTTCTTGTGATTCTTTTTACATTCCAATGTATTCTCTGAACATCTTTATTCCTTGTTTCTTTTATTTATTTTGTAGGTCTCCCTCTTTTTACAAACCAAGTTTCCAATATTCCTTGAAAACCATGGCTCTCTCAAACTTTTGACCCTGCCTTTTATGCTGACAGGAACAAAAAGATTTTATACCCTCAAAATCTCACCTTTAAAAGATCTCCATTTCTCTACTACATCTTTCCCATAAAACTAATTGATCCAATCCACTCCTTGTAAATCCTTTCTCATCTCCTTAAATCTATCTTTTCCCCACTCAAAAACCGCATTCATAGGTCCTGACCTATCCCTTTCCATAATTACATTGAAACCATTGGTACTATGATCACTGGATCCATAGTGCTCCCCAACACACCTCCGTCACCTGACCTATCTCATTCCCCAAATGTAGATCCAACACTGACCCTTCTCTAAATTATCCTGCTCACATTTTACAAATTCAAATCCATCCAGCCCTTTCACAGAATGGGTTTCCCAATCTATATTTGCAAAATTAAAATCTCCCACGAACACAACCCTTTACTTATTACAAATATCTGCTATCTCTCTACATATTTGTTCCTCTAGTTCTTGTTCCCCATTAGGTGGTCTATAATACCCTATAAGTGTGACTTTCCCTTTTGTATTCCCAAATTCCACCAAAATAGCCTCCATGTAATCCTGTAATCTATCCTGCCTTAGCACTGCGGTAATATTTTTCCTGACAAGCCATGCTACACCATACCCTCTTGCCCCTCCAATTCCATCACACCTAGACTTAACCCCACTATGTGCAAATGTGTGTATGTGTGTGTGTGTGGGTGGGTGGGTGGGTGGGTGGGTGGGTGGGTGTGTGTGTGTGTGTGTGTGTGTTTAGATATCTTTTATGTTGAAACTCAGAGTCTTTAAACTGTTGTCAAAAGTTCTCAAATCACAAATTCTTGCAGAGTTTCTTTCAGAGAAATATTTCTTCATTCAAATGATTTTTTTTCACAATTTCCCTCTCTTGCATGGGGGTTACAGAAACATAATTTTCATGATGATTTCACAAACTCAGACATGAGTCAGATGAAGTAACCATCAAAATGGTTATGATCCAGAAACAAGAATGATCTTGCTTTGTTTTACGCAGAATTGGGTCAGTCAGAAGTGTCTATTACAATAGCCACAGCATCATTGCTCTCCCTTGACAAGGAGAAGCAACAACAGTGTCCATCTCACTGAATGTTACTGCATTTCTGACTTCAGATGAATCTGGTTGAATACTTAAAATGCAGCTTTTCAATTGTCTTTAATCACATGACTTGCTTTGATTATCACTGGCTCTTTTTCTAAAAACACAACTCATGGCAGTAGTCTCTGACTTGTCTCCACAGGCTGTGAAGCAAATTATTCTTTGTTTACACAGGTGTCTTTCTGAGCAAACATGCATTGTCTTCAGTATCTCATAACAATCATGTCTTTTATGGCTGTTTACAGCTTTCAACTGAACAATGATACAAGCTTGTTTACAGTTGGATATAGGAGACAAAACGTCTCTCAAAATGCTGTTCACTGTAAGTGTTTTTGTGTGTGTTCCCCTGTTTGTAACTCTCTAAAAATATATATAATATTTTATTGTTAAGATTAATAATAACACAAGTCTGTCACAAGCTCAGCACTCTAATATGACAATCTCAAAGATTGGTAAGCAAAACCAGATTGATTAGATCCTAGAAAAATGAAACTGCATTACTTTTGGTGTTTAAGCTCATGTATTTATTCCTGTATTTTTAGAAGTTGTGGACATCTGATGTCATTTATAGCACATTGTGTGGGATGGAGGGTTGTTGTAGAATTCCTGCTTTGGTTTTGCTGCAACCTGCTCCTCATTACATTCAGCTTTTATTACTGCCACATGGCACCCTGCCGAGATAAGTTGAAGCCATGATGTGGTATTCTCAAGAGGCACAGACCAAGAAAGTCCAAAGAAACTCATTCTCAGCTCGTTTTTGTCAATCAGACACTTGCCAAACACAACCACGAAGTGTATTCTATGTCGCTGGAATTTCCTCTGTGCAACTTTAAATGATGTGTTTGTTCTATTTTCAATGTTTTTATGTGGGAAAATGTCAACTTATTTTGTGTTGTGTGTGCTGGAAGGTTTACAGCGACACATCTTAAACCATTTGGGGGCTAAGTTCAATAGGCGCTGAAAATAACCTTGAGGATCTTAATTCGCACGACTAACCCTTCCCATCGATTGCAAGGCAAGCAACATTCCAGTTCCATGCCACAGCCCATTATAATAGTCACAATGCCCCACCAAAGCAAGCCACATCATTCATTGCCTGGGTGCATCAACAGGGGGGATTTGAGTGGCTTGCCTGCAGTGTTTAAAGCTAATCTGCATCTGTTAAAGGGCTCGTTCATTGTGTCTGGACTTCTACAATCAGTTAAATGAACAAATCATTAGAAAAAGATCTGTGGCTTTCAATTTAATGGAGAATTTAGTGGAAGAAGGTTAATGCAGAGAGATGTCCTGTATTCCCCCTGAAATCATACTCAGAAGCCAGTAGAAATATTACTGGTCAGGGCAATTACCAAGATGCAGTAAATTTACTGATGGCGAGCTCTCCACTGGCCACCGAGACAGAGGTGCACCAAAGAAGAGGTACAAGGACTGCCTAAAGAAATCTCTTGGTGCCTGCCACATTGACCACCGCCAGTGGGCTGATCTCGCCTCAAACCGTGCATCTTGGTGCCTCACAGTTCGGCGGGCAGCAACCTCCTTTAAAGAAGACCGCAGAGCCCACCTCACTGACAAAAGGCAAAGGAGGAAAAACCCAACACCCAACCCCAACCCACCAATTTTCCCCTGCAACCGTGTCTGCCTGTCCCGCATCAGACTTGTCAGTCACCAACGAGCCTGCAGCTGACGTGGACATACCCCTCCATAAATCTTCGTCCACGAAGCCAAGCCAAAGACTGACCTCATGTGAGTAATCAAGGTCAGTGAATGCATCACCCCTAACCTCAATGCACCACATTCCCAGCACATATACATCACAATTCTAATCCGAGTAAAACAGGAAAGTCTGCAGATGCTGTGATTGTAGTTAAAAACACAGATATCGTGGAAGAATTCAGTCAGTCTTTTCAGTGTCCAAAAAGCAAAGATATATTGCTGACATTTCGGGCCTGAGCCCTTCTTCAATAGATCTTTTCAAACTGCTGTATCAAATGGGGTTAACTGGGCAATTTGTCTTGTTAGTGCCCCACTTATGTGGCAGTTAGAAAGGGTCCGACCCAGTCAACGTGGTCGTAATCCAACTGGGTCCCCGACCTACCTCAGAGGTAGTCAGGAAACTTACCTAGGTTGTCCACCAGTGATTTGAACAGGCTGACCCGCTTATTCCAGTGGCATACGTGCATGCATCACTGGGCATTATGCTGGCATCAAGTTCGAGTGTAAAGGAGGAACTCTGCAGTGCAGGTTAGTCAATGGGACGATAAAACGTGTTTCTCAGAAGTTGTTTGGTGCAGTGTTTAAAGCTAATTACTTCATTTCATCCGTGCTGATTATTTCTGCTACAGTGGGCACTATGCTGTGTGCTCATTTAGAGAGAGGAATGCTATTCCAGCCTTTAAACCTGCACATCATCTGGCTTACCTTGTTGGGATTGTGCAGGAAAAAGTAAATTCTAACAGATTCCCAGCAGCATCTCTTGTGATATTTAATCATAGCATCTCAATCAGAAATTCAGCTAATTTGAGTAATGTCTGGTGTGTGGTGGGAAGCTGAGGTCAGAGAGCTGCTCTTCACAAGGGGCGATCCCAATGAAAGTCAACTTTATTCTTGTACCGTGAAAAACGGTCATATGTACGACCTCATTGTGCTGAGGCTGAAGGAGGCAGCTTATGAGAAGACAGAAACGCAGGTAATAAACAAACTAAAAAAACCTTCGCAAAAGATTTCTGCAGGTCACCGACCACAACAGTCGTAGTGAGAAAGGGTGCTTGGACTGGCCCAATAGTCAGCAGGCATATCATATCTGGGGTGTCAGCCCGCCTGCAACCCCTATTTCCCTGATAGCTAATCTGGATAGCCCACCAACTGCTCATAGCCCACATGCCAGTGAGACACGTACCCAACTGGAAGGTCCCATTGAGGCATCTACTCCCAGCCTGACTGTGGCCCCCTACGAGCCAAGTCCTCAGGCTAGTGGGGGTGAGTTGGAGTACACCCTAGAGGAGGACTCCAGCGGCCAGCCACACGACAGTGTGATGAGCCCGGAGCTGCTACCATCGCGGGAAGAAATGCCCGCGGACACCCCTTGCTGTCCCAGCATGCTAATAATGGAGACGAGACATGTGAACAGTAAGCCTGAACAGTGCATGCAGGAGCAGCATTCCAGGCTGGTGTCCTTCAAGTGTTTTATTTGGTAGTGTTTGACAACTTGTTAATTGGACCTAACCCACATGCTCTGTAAATTCTGTTCTTTTCCCTGCAGGATTCTTGAGGAGAGGGAACAGAGCATTACCGAGGCGATGTGGAGCTTCATGAGAGCAATGGTGGTGGAGGAAGAGGAGGGAGACCATGTGCGGGAGGAGATGAGACTAGAATAGTACAGGTGTCAACAGGGTGATCAACAGGGTGCGGTGAGGTGCAACCTGGGCAGCATTGAGGGGATCCTGACCACCCTCATGATGCCAAACAGGAGCAGACCTCAATGATGCGGGAAATGGTGCGCCTTATGAACTGCTCCATTAGGTTTATATCCAGACCTTTGCAGTGTCCCCTTCACATCACCCCCCCCCCCTCCCCTCACCCTCTGCCTTCATCACCCTCTCAGCAACCTGCCACCTTCTCCATTGTCCCGATACAGGCCCAACTGCAATTTACCCATTAACTGCAGGCCACCCCACAGCAGGAGGTCACTCCACTGCGGTGAATGGCAACCAGTCCTAAGGGGAGATTGTCTACATCCTTTCTTCCTCCCCTCATCCATTCAGCAGTGCCGTAGCAGTCAGTAAATGAGTAAATGAGAGTTTTGGATTTCAATGTCTTATGTATCATACCTCTTGATGCGCAGTGTTGCACGTTGTTAGCAGGTAATATATTTATATGGGGACACAGACACACAGCAGTGTTGGCTAAGCAAATGCTGTCTTTTGCAATCTCACATTGCTGCAACTACATGAATGTTTTGAGGTTCATAATCTATTGCTCTGAGGGGAATGAAATAATGCCCGGATCAATTAAAGGAGGGAAAGCTGGGTATTGTATTCTGTTTAACTTTTATGGTCTATTGTTTTTTAACCATTAATGCTAGGAAAAGATTTAGATATCTGTTTCATTAAATGACTGATGCAATATTTTTATTAGATATCAAACATTTTTTGAAAAGTTTATTTATCATTTGTATCAATACAAAGTATAAATTTGATAATACAGTAACTTAACCATACAAAATGATAAAATATATTTTTAATTTTCTCCCCACCCCAACTCCCCCAAAAGAAAGAAGAAAAAGAGAAAGAACACCTACTTCTACATATTATATTACTAACATATATCGTAATAATTGACTATTTTTTATAATTACTAACTGAGAACCATTTGATATCTAACATTAACTGTATTTGTGAAACTCTCTTGACACAATTTTGACCATATTTCCTCCAGGATTTGTATATTTAAATCTTTCTCTCATCATAATTTTGATTTATATAAATCTTTTTCCTTTTAGTTTTTTTGTAATTTTATATACATATTAATAATAAAATTCTTGCTAATAAATGTATCTTCAATTTGACTTTGTTCTGGGAGTCTCAATCTGTTCCTAATTTCTTTTTTAAATATGATTTTAATTGATAATATGCAAAATTTGTATATTTACCTTTTAATTGCACAAAAGTTAAAAAGAAAGATCCTAAAGAACAATCTTTTATCCTCTGTATACCTTTTACTTTTCACTGTATATCAATTATCAAATAAAGAATTATTAAAAGTGAAAGAAATGCTAATTTTGTTTTAACAACATTTTACACCATTGATAATTTTAATGCCTCTTTCCATATGAATCCCATTCCATATTTTCAATATATGTTTTAAAATTGGTATTTCCATTTTTCCTTTAAACAATTCATTATTCCAGTTATACTAAATCTGTTCTGGGATAGTTTCTCCAATTTTATTCATTTCAATCTGAACCCAAGCTGTTTTCTCATCCATTTCATAGCAGGTGGACAAAAATCTTAATTGAGGTGTTTTATAATAATTTTTAAAATTCAGCAATTTTAGTCCTCCCTGATCAAATTTCCATGTTAATTTTTCAAGACCAATTCTTGGCATTTTACCTTTCCAAATAAATTCTCATATAATCTTATTCAAACTCCAATAAAATGTTTCTGGCACATGAATGGGTAACGATTGAAATAAATATTGTATTCTTGGAAAACTATTCATCTTTATACAATTCACTCATCCTATTAATGTTATTGGTAGGTCTTTCCATCTTCTCAGATCTTCTATCTTTGTTAATAGCAGTGAGTAATTTGACTTAAATAAATTATCTATATTTCTATCAATTTTTATTCCTAAATATTTAATTCAGTGATTCCCAACCTTTTTCTTCCAACTCACATACCACTTTAAGTCTTCTCTATGTCATTGGTGTTCTGTGATTAGTAAGGGATTGCTTAAGGTGGTATGTGAGTGGGAAGGGAAGGTTGAGAATCACTGCTCAAGACCCAATTGTTACTGAAATATTTTGTTTGGGGAAAATTGACATTGGCCCATTTCCTTTGGAGTTATGAAACCGTGCACATAACAAGTCAATTAGGTTTGATTAAAACAGTGGTTTTCAAATTTATTTCTTTCCACCCACATCCCACCTTAAGCAATCCCTTACTAATCACAAAGCACCTATGGCATAGGGAATACTTAAAGTGGTATGTGAGTTGGAAGAAAAAGGTTGGGAACCAGTGATTTAATTGCCTCTTTTTGCCACCAATTTTGTCAATCTCTTACATTGTGAATAATACATATCAACAATAGGCATCACCTCACTTTTATCAACATTAACTTTATAATCCGATACTAATCCATATTCTATTAATCTCATATTCAACTTATTCAACAATATTTCTGGTCTTGTTTAATATGCTAACATTGTCTGCAAACAAACTAATTTTATGCCTATCTTAAATCCCTTAATTTCTTTATCACTTCCAATTATTTCCACCAATGGATCTATTGCTAATGCAAATAAAAAAGGTGACAATGAACAACCTTGTCTAGAGGACCTTTCTAACAAAAAAGTTTTGATATTTGTTTATTCGTAACCACTTTTGCTTTTGGCTTATCATATAATACTTTTATCCAATTTACAAAAGTATTTGAAATCCCAAATGTATGAAGTACTTTAAACAAAACTCCCACTCCAATCTATCAAATGCTTTCTCTGCATCTAATGCAACTGCTATTGTTGGTATCTTTCTATTTTGCACTACATTTATCAAACTTAAAAATTTAACTATATTATCTGCCACTCTTCTATTTTTAATAAAACCAGTTTGATCCATTGTTATTAATTTTGGTAAAAATTTAGCTAACAAATTAGGAAATAATTTTTATATAATTTTATAATCCATATTCAGTAATGATATAGGTCTATATGCAGAAGGTTATAGACAATCTTTCCCTTTCTTCAGAATTACTGTTATTAATGCTGTTTTGAAAGATTTTGCTAGTTCATGTACATCTTTCATTTGGTCTAATACCCACATTAATACAGGTACTAATAATTTCTTAAATACTTTATACAATTCTGGTGGGAAACCATCTTCACCTGGTGCTTTATCATTTTGTAATGACATTAAGGTCTCATAAACTTCTATTTCAGAAAAAGTATTAGTTAATTCTAATTTTTCACCTTCCTCTAACATAGGCAATTTAACTTGTTGCAAATATTCTTCTATTTCATTATTATCTTTCAAAGATTCTGATTGATAATGTTTGGCATAAAAATTTTTTTTAATTATCATCTATCTCCTGTATTTTATAGGTAATTCAACCAGTACTTTTCTTGGTGGCAATTATTGTTCTAGAAATTTGATCAGACTTTAATTGCCATGCTAGTACTTTATCAGCCCTTTCACCTGATTTGTAATATTTTTGTCGCGATCTCATTATACATCCCTCTCCATTCTGTAAGTTTATATTGTATTAAATCTTAATTTTTTTGATTCCAACTATATTCTTTTCTCCTCATATTTTGCACTTGTCGTTCCTTCTCCAATTTCATTATTTCTTTTTCCAACTGATCCACCTCTTTTATATATTCCTTCTTTACTTTTGAAGTATAACTTATTATTTGACCTCTTAGTTATGCCTTCACAGAATCCTATATTGTAAACTTACTCATTATTGAATCATTGTTACTTCCAAGAAAAAAATGTATGTTGTCTCATAAAGTCGCAAAATTCTTTTCTCTTCAGAAATGTTGTATTTAATCTCCACCTATAAACTAACTTTATTAGACCTATGTCTAATAAAACTGACAAAATTAAAGATGAATGATCAGATAAAACTCATGCTTGATATTCAAACTTTTGCACTCTAAATTGAAATTGTGCAGAAATTAAAAATGTCTATTCATGAATATGTTTTACGCTGAAAAGAATAATCTCTTTCACTTGGTTGAATTCTTCTCCATATATTCACTAACCCCATGTCTTTCATTAAATCTATTGTTATTTTGGCTACTTTATTTTTCATCATTTTATCACCTGACCTATCCAGTTTAGGGTCCAAAGTAAAATTAAAATCTCCTCCTAATATCATTTTTCCCTTAGCATTTGATAATTGCATAAAAACATTTTGTACAAATTTACCATCGTCTGAATGCATATACATTCATTAGAGTCAATTTTTCTGAATAAATATGACAAGTTCTTCCTGCTGTATTGTGCCCAGTATTTTCACTAGTAAATTTTTATTTATCAATATTGCTGTACTTCTAGCTTTTGAATTACATGAAGATGCCAATACAGTTCCTACCCAATCTCTTTTTAATTTTTCAGTTTTTTTTCTGTCAAATGTGTTTCTTGTAAAAAGAAAATGTCTATTTTTTTTGTTTTTCATATACACTAATTTTTTCTGCTTTATTTGATTCTGTATCCCATTAACATTAATACTAATAAAATTCAGTTTTCCAGCCATAAGATCTCTTTACTATATCTACCAACCATCCATCTTAATGTTCTTGATATATTTCGTGCATTGAGAAAAAGAAAAAGAAAGAAAACCAGAAAAAGATAGAATTCCCCCCTACAAAAGCTTACATTATTAAAATTATGTCTTTAAAACCCTGATCTATATGAGTTGCAGTCGAAACCATACCAGCCCTCATGATTCTGTAGAAGTTAGTCCTTCATTCCCAACTAACTCTCTCGAAT
The DNA here is from genome assembly GCF_036971445.1 of Narcine bancroftii. NCBI lineage: Eukaryota > Metazoa > Chordata > Chondrichthyes > Torpediniformes > Narcinidae > Narcine > Narcine bancroftii. The sequence continues at coordinate 119,467,512 of NC_091473.1, read as the reverse complement.
TACTGTACTGTCTCTTTTTACATTGCATCTATATAACCATTTACGGAGCGGAAACAGTCGACGTTGGCCTTTCGAGTCCGCACCCATTTACTAGAACAACTCCACTAGCTCAAACCTCCCGCTCAATGCCAATAACCCTCCAACCCCTTCACCTCCATGTACACATCCAACCTTCTCTTAAATGACAGAAGGGACCCTGACGCAACTATCTCATTCAGAAGTTAATTCCATTCTGCTACCACTCGCTGAGTGAAAAAGCCACCTCTAATATTTCTCCTAAAGTGTTTCCCCCTTACCCTTAACTCAATCCCTCTTGTTCCAACCTCCCCTGCCCTCAGGGGAAAGAGTCTGTTTATGTCTAGTCTATCTATTCCTTTCATCATTTTAAATACCTCTATCAAGTCCCTTCTCAGTTGTCGACATTCCAATGAATAAAGTCCCAGTCTCCTTAATCTCTCCCTGTAATCCAGATGCTATAAGCCAGGCAACATCCTTGTAAACCTTCTCTGCACCTCTTCCACTTTATTTATATCCTTTCTATAATTTGGAGACCAGAACTGAGCACAGAACTCCAAACCTGGCCTCACCAATGCCTTCAATAGCTGCAGCATCACCTCCCTGCTCCTATACTCTATGCTATGATTTATGAAAGCCAGCATACCATATGCCTTCTTAACCACCCTGTCTACATGGGAATCCACCTTCAGTGAACTCTGTACCATAACCCCAGGACCCTTTGGTCCTCTGCATTCCTCAATGCCCTCCCCTTAACTGTATATGTCCTATTCTGATTATTTTTACCGAAATGCAACACCTCACACTTGACTACATTAAATTCCATCTGCCATCTTTCAGCCCACTCTTCCAAACAAACCAAATCCTTCTGTCATCCAAGAAAATCTACCTCACTATCCACCACTCCCCCGCTTTTCGTATCATCCGCATATTTGCTTACCCAGTTAACTACACCCTCCTCTAAATCATTAATATAAATGATAAACAACAAGGGACCCAGCACCGATCCCTGAGGCACCCCGCTTGTCACAGGCTTCCAACCTGACAGACAGTTGTTCACCATGACTCTCTGCTGTCTATCTCCCAGCCACCTCTGAACCCATGTCACAATCTCTCTACTAATTCCTAGTGACTGAACCTCCCTTACTAACCTACCATGCAGAACCTTATCAAAAGCCTTACAAAAATCCAAATAGATCACATCCATCGCCCTACCTTCATCCACCTTTTTTGTCACTTCCTCAAAAAACTCAACAAGGTTCGTCAAACATGACTTCCCTTTTATAAACCTATGCTGGGTGCCCCTAATCAATCCCTGCCTATCCAGATATGCATATATACTATCTCAAAGAATACCCTCCATAACCTTCCCCACCACCGAAGTCAAACTTACAGGTCGATAATTACTTGGCCTACACCTACTGCCTTTGTTGAACAATAGAACAACATTTGCAACCCTCCAATCCTGTGATACCACCCCCTCCTCCAGTGATCTTTGAAAAATCACTGTCAGTGCCCCCGCTATTTGTTCCCTGGCCTCCCTTAAAGTCCTGGGAAAAATCCCATCAGGATCAGGAGACTTACCACTTAAATTGACCCTAGAAGCTCCAAAACTCTCGCTTTACTAAGCCCTATCATTTCCATAACTAAACCCTTTGCCTCTCTTATCTCGTATAGGGTTATTTACTTATTTATAGATCCTTCAGGTTAAAACTTTCCTCCCCAAATGTCTCTTGCTCGAAGAAAAAAATTAGTATGTCCTTTTTCCCTCTCTGTATCATCAGCTATAATCATTCAGTATTATCCCTCATTTCAAGATTCACCCACTGCTTGTCTCTCTTTCCCAAGCAATGAGTCTGCAAACATCTTTGCCTCATTAGGTTCCGTAAAGAATCTATTTTTCCCATTTGGAACAAAAACTTTCAATATTGCCAGATGCCTTAAGACAAAGGCATAACCTTTCTTCCACAATACATTTTTTTTAAACAGCATTGAAATCTTTTCTCTTTTTTCAACAAATCAAAACTTATATCAGGGTAAAGGAAGATCTTATTTCCATTGTAAATTAATGGTGATTGTCTTTCTTTCGCTTACTTCGCTGCCAATTCCAAGATCTTTTCTCTGACTTCATAACGAAGCAATTTAACCAATATCGGACGTGGATCTTGACCTGGTTGTGGCTTCAGACGTAACACTCCAAGAGCTCTTTCAATCTCAATGTCTCCTTGAAAGATTATGGAATCCAAAGCTGCAAAAACATCATGACTTGACTTTTATCGCCTTTAAGCCCAACGATTTTTATCTTATTTCTTCTACTAAAGTTTTCTAAAATGTCAATATTTTGAGTTAGTTGATCTTTTGTTGCAGCCGTTTCAGCTTGGATTTTTTAAAATCTGTTCTTTAACATTTTGAATTTGAAATTAATTTCCTTTAATTTTCTCTTCCACAACTTCAAGTTTTTTATCCACCTGCAGCATCATTCTTTCCACCTTCTTTGCAAAATTCTTATTTTCAACCATATTTTCATTGCACTTTTTAACTTCTTCTGTTAATTGCACCAAAGATTGTTGGAAGTTTTCCATGTAGTTCTTCATTTCAGCTGTAAGTATATGTTGCTCATTTTTTTCCATCTTTTTAGTCATAGCTCCTTGCTCTATATCTAATTCCTGTTCTTCTCGATCTTCATCCCGATCGCTGGAGCTGGAAGCTACTTGGGTTTCTTTTAAAATTGCCTCCGTTTTTTTTTCTGTGCTCTGTCGCACCTGCACAAAGTCACTTCTTCTCCCGTTACAGGTGGCCATTGTCAGGGAAGACCTTGGACATTGCTGTCCAAGGTCTCCCCTGCTCCAGGCTTATCTGCGCGGGCTCCTACCTTCTAGACAGCTCCAGTTTCCTTCTTCAAGGTAGGCCTCACTTCTTTATCTGTCTCTTTTTCTTGTTCAGTTTCTTGTGCAGTTGCAGCTGTTTTTTTCTTTCTTTGATAATATCTTGGTTATCTATTTGATCTTCCGACAACTTTTCCTTCTTTTTTTAACTGATTCAACCTTTATTAACTCCTTTTTTAAACTTTTTCAGAGAGAGAAGGGATTCACAGTCTAACCCCATATCATTGCATGACACGCCCCAGATATGAAACATTATTGAGGCACAAGTAAAGAATGTAAGGCAATAAATCAATATATGTTTACTTTAGATGTTAATTGCATGTGGTAGTAATGCACAATGAATGGAGTCAGCCAGGCCACTTTACAATTGTACATTTGCACTGGTTGTTTTAAAACATTGCCCTGTGTGCCTGCACAACTCTTTATGGAGCTATGTTGAATTTTCCTGCATGATAACTTTGCACTATAAACATTGCTATTTAATCCAATAAAGCTGAACTTTGACATCATCTAGAGCTTCCAGTGTCCAACGTTTACATAGTTGACACAACGGCATCATGAATGGCATGGGCGACACGCGCTGTAGAACCACACAAAGGATTTCTCTCTGGGTGAGGGAGCTCCTGCTCTGGAGTGATGTTCCGCTTAGGCAGGTAGTTAGTTATCCTTGCTAATCTCACAAATGTTATGCAGGACACAGCAGGCAATAAAAACTTCAGACATGGACAACATACTGACGTCGCTTTTTCAAACGTCTCCATCTCCCCTTAAGCCGACCAAAGGCATTCTCAACCACTATCCGTGCCGAACACAGATGGTTGTACTTCCGTTTCTGGGGGATGAGAGAACGATGCTATGTGAACCCCTTCATAAGCCAATTCCTGAGGGGATAAACAGGGTCCCTGACCAGATGTGCTGGAATCTCCACTTTGTCAAAGCACATAGATACCTGTAAACAGTCCAAAACAGCTGTGTGAGTATAACATTTACCTCACCCATTGTTTAATGCATGCACACATTTACATCCATTCTGTTGCCTGTGCTCGTGTGTCATGGTGGACCAATTTGTTTCTTTCAGCCCCGCACACTACCTGCCCATTGTGGTGTAGATACGTACCTCCTGTGGGAACAGATATCCACCCACATCCTCTGCCTTCCTGTAAAGGGGTGAGTTGGCTAACACCCAAGCATCATGAGTGGGGCCGGGACATCCCACAAACACGTCTGTGAACCTGAAAGCACACAGCGCAATGCAATGAATGACAACCTGTGGGCACCTACTTCCGCAGGCAGACAACATTAAAGAGTGCATAACTCCCTTCCCTTCATTTGTGGTCCATGACAGCTTGAAGAAATATGGAATACCACCCCTTACGGTTGTAGGAGGATGATTCATAATTTTTTGGGGGCCATGATGGGAATATGTGTGCCATCAATAGCCCCAACACACATTGGATATTCTTTCTTGGCAAACCCATTTATAGTCTCCTGCAGGCGTGTCCCACTTGGTAGCTGAATGTAATGCTCATGAGGGTCCTCTTCAAAGCATGAGTCACTTCTATCATGACCATCCACACAGTGGATAAATCAACACCAAAAAGAAGACTGATGGTGTGATATTTACATGGAGTGGCATACCACCACAAGGCAATGACAAGTCGGCCACAAGGTTCCAGCGGTCTTCTGAAGTTCTCAACCTGATGCCTCATCTGGCTCCAGCAGGTCACATAGGATGTTGAAGGTGCTCTTTGACATTCAGACATGAGTCCACCACTCCACATTGTTCAATTTGGACTTGATGTTTCCCCACAGAACAGGCCCCTGTATTCTATTTATCATCCTCCTCAATCTGGTTTCCAACAGGAGGCGAAAGAAGCTTACATAGGCCAGCAATCTAGGTCTCAATCTGCCAATGGGAGTCTGCCTATCTTCTGTGTCCTCCTCCAGCCATCTACTGAATAGCACAGTGCAACATTCGCCTGACAGCAGTGGTCAGAATAGTTGCCTGCTGTACTACAGCACTGCAGAGTTGCATATCCGGCATTTGAGTCTTATTAGGACTTCACTTCCAACAGTACTTTCAGTGAGTGTTTGACGCGTCATTCGATGCGTCATCGCGGGGGCAAGATCCCCCTTAAATTGCCAGGATGGCGATTTAATAGGTCGATCTCCCTGCAATTTAAAAGGTGCTTCCAAAACCTTTGCCCCAGTAATCGCACCCGGATCCCAGGGTGGCCACCCAGGCACTGAAGTTTAAAAAGGGCTAATGGATAAGAAGAAAGTGCCAGAATCAGGAAGTCTCAGAAAATCTCAGAATTCAGACAATGGGGAAGGAATCCAGACCAACAAAAGGTGTTAACTGGATATGATAAAGGACTCTATGGCCATTAGAAAAAAAGTACAGGAGCCTGAAGGTGAACACTCAGCGGCACAACAACTTCTTCCCCTCTGCCATCACAAAACAAAAGACTCCATTGTTTAACACCAACCAACTACAATAGAAGACAGCAGGAAAACCAAGATCATTTCCGAATGTGCAATTGTGCCCACCTGCTGATGTCTTCAGACTGTTCTGCAGATGTTTAGCTGGATTTTTCTGAAGAAATATTGGAGGTGGCTTTTTCACTCAGCGAGTGGTGGCAGAATGGAATGAGCTTCTGAATGAGATAGTTGCGGCAGGGTCCTTTCTGTCATTTAAGAAAAGGTTGGATGTGTACATGGAGGTGAGGGGGTTGGAGGGTTATTGGCAGAGAGCAGGAGGTTTGAGCTAGTGGAGCTGTTCTAGTGAACCAGTGCGGACTCGAAAGGCCGACATGGCCTGTTTCCGCTCCGTAAATGGTTATATGGTTATATGAACGAGGTAAGAATTTATCATGTTTGTGCGAAGGGAGACAAGGAAAAGGGAGAGAGACAAAGCTTGAGGATGGTGACAGGGAAGAAATGGAGGGTGGGGGTTTAACAAAGCCAGAGGTCAATATTAATGCCATCCATTTGGAGGGTGCCCAGTCGGAAGATGAGGTGTCGTTCCTCCCATTTGCGGGTGGTGTCAGTCTGGCAATGCATGAGACCATGGATAGACATGTCAGTAAGGGATTGGGATGGGGAATTGAAATGGGTGGCCACTGGGAGATCCATGCTATTGCAGCAGTCAGAGCTGAGATGATCGACAAAGCGATCTCCCAGTCTGCGTCCAATCTCTTCAGTATAGAGAAGATCGCAACACTGGATGCAATAGATGACCCCTGCAGATTCATAAGTGAAATGTTGCTTCACTTTGAAGGATTGTTTGGGGCCCTGAATGGAGGTGAGAGAAGAGATGTGGGTGCAACTTGAGCATATTTTGCAGTCACAGGGGTAGGTCCCAAGGGAACGATGGGTTGAGAGGGAGGATTGGACAAGGGAGTTATGAAGGGAGAGGTTCCAGCTGAAGGTGGAGATAGGGAAAATGTGTTCAGTTGTGGGATCATGTAGTAGGTGGCAGAAATGACAGAAGAGTATGTGTTTCATGCAAAGGCTGGTGGGGTGGTAGGTGAGGACAAGAGGAATCTTGTCCTTGTGTGTGGGAGCAGGGAGATCTAGTGCAGATGTGCAGGTAAGTGCCAAATTGATGGTTGTAGAGGGAAAGTCATATTGTTTAAGAAGGAGGACATTTCTGATGATCTGGCATGGAAGTCCTCATCCTGAATGCAGAATTACTTCTAATTCATTTGCATCACTTCACTTTCATACACTTCGTACTCTTGCAAGATTCATACCCATTTACTAAAACTCATACACAAGCTGTAAAGATTAAAATGGATTGCAAATTTCCAAGTAAATTCTGTTTGTGGCTTTCAAGATGTTTCTTACGTATTCTTTGAGTGTCTCCTAGCAACATCCTCAAGCCAAAGTCCTATGGCTTATAAGAGAGATTACACATGTTAGTTTTAATTCCTTTGTCCCACGATTGTGTCCGGTAATTTTGATTGACCGTCTAACAAAGTTTTAGCACCATCTAGCAATGTGTAACAGCTTGTAGCAATGAATAGCAACTGATAATAACATTAACAATGTTTAATAAACTTTGGAAAACTCAACTTTAATACAGATTTGTTTCAATGAGACATAGACAACAACAACATTCTGATATCCTCCAAGTGATTATAAAGGAAAATAGTTGCTACAATTTTAGTCAATAAAAAATGAAATTTAAGACAATAGAAAGTTGGAAATTGGATCTGGAATTCAGAGTAGATAGATTGAGCTCTGTTTAGAGCATTTCAAATTCAAGGAGGCATGATCGTCAACAGCATCACCAAGGCCATTGAAAAAGAGGTAAGGCTTCCTAAAGGATTCCTTCTGTGTGTTTATTTCATGTTAGAACACAGTTTGAGGACTGTTTTGGTTTAGGAGTTATGGTTGTGCAAGTTTGATGTCTGAGTGCAACAGTCAGCTGAATGGATAAGATGGCAGCCACTGCTGAAGGTACTGCCCTTGAGGAGCTACGTGTCAAGAAGATAGCGGTCACAGAACTTAAAGAATTGCAATGGTGGTACTTAGATACAAGTGGAGCCAAAACTTTTCTCTTTGTGAGACAAAACAAGGCAATAGAAAAACAGAAGGTTACAGCTGCTGGGAATACAAACCCCACAGTCATACTCCAAAACACATCAATAGAAATTAAGATCATCCACATGGAAATAGCTAAAGATGTACCACAACATGGTGGTGAGGAGAATAGGGAATCCAGAGTGGAGACGAAGTCAGATATTAAGACGAGCTCTGAAATAGAGGATGATATACAACCAGGTGATAGTGTGTCAAATACTGGCAGCAGGAGAAGCAAGAGGAGTTCTAGAGCAAGCTCCAGTGTTTCACATACTGCATCTACATGTGTAAAGGTTTGAGCTGCAAAGGCTGCTCTTGAAGCAGACAAGAATGACTTAAGAATAAAGATGGTTTAGAAGAACTAGAGAAAGAGCAGAAGGATCAGCTATGAAGAGAAGGGGAACTGAAATGGGAACAGTTAAGGTGGCTTTATTTCTGGAACTGAACAATAAAGCTGTTAATGAGTACAAGTCGAGGGTACTAGAAGGCTCAGAGGTATCTGATGCCAGAAGTAAATTATCTAAAGTTCCTAACATTATGAAGTCACATTTTAATGAAGGACAATAGAAAAAGAAAATATTCAATACCAAAGAGCCAGTGTTACGGTTACGAGACGTGTATTGTCCCAAACAAGCCAGGTTAAGGCACAACGGTGCCAAATCTCAAACCCCAATAATGATCCCCAGTGGACAGAGATGTGAGCCAAATGCCATCTTATAATACTTTCCCACTCCCGAGAGGTAAAAGAAATCCAGGTGAACAAATCACTTATGCCCAGGCAAGATGAAACGACTGCATCCTCAATTCAATTATAATCTCTCTCTTCTCCGTCCAAAAGAAAAATTCCAGTTTTTGATTGTGACCCACTTCAAATCCAAGTATTTATGAAAAACTTTTAATGAAGTATTGAAATTAAGAGTCAAAATTCCAAGGATTGTCTATATTATTTGAAACAGTTCACCAGTGGACAACCACAAGAACCTGTAAAGAGTTGCCACCATATGGCCCCGAACGAAGGATTCAAAAAGGCTAAATTTTTACTAAAGAAGCATTTTGGCAACAAGCATAAAATTTCTACAGTTTATGCACAGAAGGCTCTTTCATGGTGTTAATAAAACCAGACGGTACAAAGGCTTGATGAGCTAAAGCCCTCTTTCTAATAGAATGTTGTAATGTCATGATGGAGATCAGCTATGTACAAGAGCTTTGACGTATCTACTAATATGCTAATCATTTTAAATAAATTACCCTACCGGATGAGAGAACTATGGAGAAGTTCAGTTGTTGAATACCAGAAAAGATTCCATAGAAGTTATTTTTAAGGATTTGGTGGAGTTCATTGAAGGGCAAGTGGATGTTGACACAGATCCTTCTGGAATCGGTTGAAGACTGCCATACTGCAATCCACTGAAGAGACACTGGGCTTCCCCTCCAGGAAAAAACAAGGACTGGTTCGACGAAAACAACCAGGAAATCCAGGAGCTGCTGGCAAAGAAGCAAGCTTCCCACCAGGCTCACCTTGCAAAGCCGTCTTGGCCAGAGAAGAAACGAGCCTTCCGTCGCGCATGCAGCCATCTTCAGCGCAAACTCTGGGAGATCCAAAATGATTGGTGGACTAGCCTCGCCAAACGAACCCAGTTCAGCGCGGACATTGGCGACTTCAGGGGTTTTTATGACGCTCTAAAGGCTGTGTAAGGCCCCTCACCCCAAGTCCAAAGCCCGCTGCGCAGCTCAGGTGGCAAAGTCACCTCAGCGACAAGGTCTCCATCCTCAACCGATGGTCACAACAATTCCAATCTCTTTTCAGTGCCAATCGCTCAGTCCAAGAATCCGCCCTGCTCCAGCTCCCTCAACAGCCCTTAAGGCTAGAGCTGGATGAGGTCCTCACCCGGGAAGAGACATATAAGGCAATTGAACAAATGAAAAGTGGCAAAGCAGCAGGTATGGATGGAATCCCCCCCAGAGGTCTGGAAGGCTGGCGGCAAAACTCTGCATGCCAAACTGCATGAGTTTTTCAAGCTCTGCTGGGACCAAGGACCTTCGTGATGCCATCATCATCACCCTGTACAAAAACAATGGCGAGAAATCAGACTGCTCAAACTACAGGGGAATCACGTTGCTCTCCATTGCAGGCAAAATCTTTGCTAGGATTCTCCTAAATAGAATACCTAGTGTCACTGAAAATGTTCTCCCAGAATCACAGTGTGGCTTTCGCGCAAACAGAGGAACTACTGACATGGTCTTTTCCCTCAGGCAGCTCCAAGAAAAGTGCAGAGAACAAAACAAAGGACTCTACATCACCTTTGTTGACCTCACCAAAGCCTTCGACACCGTGAGTAGGAAAGGGCTTTGGCAAATAGAGCGCCTTGGATGCCCCCCAAAGTTCCTCAACATGGTTATCCAACTGCACGAAAACCAACAAGGTCGGGTCAGATACAGCAATGAGCTCTCCGAACCCTTCTCCATTAACAATGGCGTGAAGCAAGGCTGCATTCTCGCACCAACCCTCTTTTCAATCTTATTCAGCATGATGCTGAAACAAGCCATGAAAGACTTCAACAATGAAGACGCTGTTTACATCCGGTCCCGCACAGATGGCAGTCTCTTCAATCTAAGGCGCCTGCAAGCTCACACCAAGACCAAAGAGCAACTCGTCCGTGAACTACTCTTTGCATTCGATGCCGCTTTAGTTGCCCATTCTGAGCCAGCTCTTCAGTGCTTGATGTCCTGTTTTGCGGAAACTGCCAAAATATTTGGCCTGGAAGTCAGCCTGAAGAAAACTGAGGTCCTCCATCAGCAAGCTCCCCACCATGACTACCAGCCCCCCCCCCCCACCACATCTCCATCGGGCACACAAAACTCAAAACGGTCAACCAGTTTACCTATCTCGGCTGCACCATTTCATCGGATGCAAGGATCGACAACGAGATAGACAACAGACTCGCCATGGCAAATAGCGCCTTTGGAAGACTACACAAAAGAGTCTGGAAAAACAACCAACTGAAAAACGTCACAAAGATTAGCGCATACAGAGCCATTGTCATACCCACACTCCTGTTCGGCTCCGAATCATGGGTCCTCTACCGGCATCACCTACGGCTCCTAGAACGCTTCCACCAGCGTTGTCTCCATTCCATCCTCAACATTCATTGGAGTGACTTCATCACCGACATCGAAGTACTCGAGATGGCAGAGGCCGACAGCATCGAATCCATGCTGCTGAAGATCCAACTGCGCTGGGTAGGTCACTTCTCGATGGAGGACCATCAACTTCCCAAGATCGTGTTATATGGCGAGCTCTCCACTGGCCATTGAGACAGAGGTGCACCAAAGAAGAGATACAAGGACTGCCTAAAGAAATCTCTTAGTGCCTGCCACATTGACCTCCGCCAGTGGGCTGATAGCGCCTCAAACTGTGCATCTTGGCGCCTCACAGTTCGGCGGGCAGCAACCTCCTTTGAAGAAGACCGCAGAGCCCACCTCACTGTCAAAAGACAAAGGAGGAAAAACCCAACACCCAACCCCAACCAACCAATTTTCCCCTGCCACCACTGCAACCGTGTCTGCCTGTCCCGCATCGGACTTGTCAGCCACAAACGAGCCTGCAGCAGACGTGGACATTACCCCTCCATAAATCTTTGTCCGCGAAGCCAAGCCAAAGGAGTGTATGGAGAGAGCAAAGGCACTCAAACAGTAAGTTGAGAGGTCCAAATCATACCATCAACCAAAATATTTTAAGAAGTATATTTGCCACGACTCTGACAGTGGCAGATAAAGACATTAAGGAAAAGGAAAGTTTGCCACCTGTGAAGAATATTTGTTCTTTAATGATAAGTATGCTTTGGGAAAGTATGACAAGTTGGAAAAGAAGGCGCATGGTGAGAAAATCACTTTTTTGAAGGAAACTGGAGTATATTTTAGCTGTCTGTGTAAAGGACACATTGGCAGACAAGGCAAAAAGCAACTCAGCTGCAACATATGTAGTCAAAAGCATCCCAAAGTGCGACATATCTTCCAGGAAAAGAAGAATACAGAAAAGGAACAAACGGCAAGAAAAGAAGCAGCTGGAAACAGGGCTGAAGCCTTGGTATTGAGAATGTCTTACTGGGGCCAGAGAGAACAACCCACAACCAAAAAGTACCTGTGCAAGTCAAGGCTAAGAAAAGAGGTGCAGTAGTGTACACTTATTCATTTCTTGACCCAGGAAGCACTATGTCACTTTGCACAGTGCGGCTAATGAATAAGCTTTATCTTTGAGGAAGAAGGTCAAAAATTCTATTGAGATCTATAGGTCAAGTTAAACATATTAAAACCAACGTTGTTTTGGGCCTAGAGATCACTGGATTAGATAGTAACGATTTTTGTGAAGTTACAGACATATACACTTAGAAAACAACATTGAACCGAGGATGAATTTGAAAAATGTTATGTTACACAAAATCAACTCTGAGATTAAGTTGCTGATTGGTTCAGATGTTCCAAAAGCTCTGGAACCACTAGATATAATGAGGAGTGTGGGAGACGGATCTTGTGTTGTCAAAACTATGCTTGATTGGATGATTAATGGGCCATTAGGAGAAAGATAAAAGGTGCAAAATCAGTCAGCTATAAGTGTCAACAAGATACCAATTGTTAAGCTTGAAACGCTGTGGGATCAGCAGTTCAAGGATGACTTTCCTGAGTGCCCCAGGGATGATCAAGAACTTTCAAAGAAAGACCAGCAGTTCTTGGAATCGGTGACCAAAAGCTGCCAAGCTGGTTAATGATCAGTATTGCATTGGATTACCTTTAAAGAAAAAAAGAAATATGTATGCCTGATAATAGAAGCATTATCGAACAATGTAGAGTGAATTTAAAAAGAAGATTCAAGAAAGATTCTTCCTTTCATTCAGACTACACCAAATTCATGTCTGACATGATATTTAAAGGTTATGCAGAGAAAGTACCAGATAACATTTTGGAACGTAGTGATGGCAGAAAACACCATATCTTGGGGTTTTGCATCCACAGAAGAAAAAATTTTGTGTGGTGTTTGATTGTGGAGCAACCTTTCGGAGAGTTTCACTAAATTCTCAACTCTTACAGGGGCCTGATTTAACCAGTTTCTTGATAAGAGTCTTAATGAGATTCCGTGAAGAACCTGTCATCATAACTGCAGACATTGAAGCAATGTTCCATCAGGTGAAAGTACCAAATTAAGACCATGACTTGTTACGATTCCTTTCGTGGCCTGGTGGAGACAACAGTCAAAACATGGTAGAATACAGAATAACAGGGTATCTATTTGGAGTGGCTTCATCACCAGGTAGTGTGAATTTTGCCCTTAGGAAGTATGCTGAGGGCAATATGGAAGAATTTAACTCTCAACCTGTAAGCACCAATCGGAATAACTTCTATGTAGATGACTGTCTCACTTCTGCAGCTACAGTCAAAGAAGCAATAGCTCTTTATCGTGAGTTGAGAGTGACCTGTTTCAAAGGAGGTTTTCTACTTACCAAATCGATTTCTTCTGCAGCCTCAAAAGGATTGGCCTCAAAATCCTGATTAAAGAAATTTTACCAAAGGACCCTGAAATCAAGAGTAAGACTATAAATGCTGTTCAGATAATATTTGAATAAATAGATACAGTTACCACTTAATCCATTACTTCTCATCCTGGAATAGTTTGAAAAAGGCAACAGTGTGGATGCTCAGCTTTAAAAGATGGTTTCTGCATCGTAGCAGACAGAACAAACAAACAAGCAATGTTCCTGCTCTAATTCAATCAGATAACATCCATCAAAAAAGATCTACCACAAAAAGAAACAAGTGATCTTGAGACTCAAGAAAACAGAGGGCTCACAGTTGAAGAATTGATTAATGCTAAGAGGGAGATAATCTGTTTTTCCCAGGGAAAGATTTACAGCTGAAATTTCAAGTCTAAGAAAGGAAATGAATATTCTTAAGATTAAGCCTTCATTGCCACCGGTGCAATTTCAGAAGGCAGACCTATATGTGTGCTGCCGGTGGAAACGGGTGCAATTTATATTGGATTTGTTCTGGAAAAGATAGGTGAAAGAATATCATCCATTGTTGCAGGAGTGACAGAAATGGTCTGAGATCAGGCACAATTTCATGGCTGGGGATTTCATGATCATCATGGACCATTTAGCACCTCAAAATTTCTGGTTGATGGGGAATATTGTTGATAACGTCCAGATCAAAAGAGGACTTGTAATCAAATTTGGATCAAGACTAAAACTGGCATTCTGAACAGATCATTTACCAAAATTTGTCTTTTACAAAAGGCAGAAAGCTTTGAAATACTAATTTTCTTTTGAAATTTAACTGATAAATATACTACTATGTACTATGTTTGACTTTTTTCTTTGTGATGGAAATTATTATACTTTTAGACATCATAATTAGGGGTCAGTATTGTAAGGGTTAAAATGTATTTCATGCAAGTAAATTCTGTTTGTGGCTTACACGATGTTGTTTACATATTCTTTAAGTGTATCCTAGCAACACCCTTGAGCCAAGGTCTTACAGCTTGTTAGACAGATTATATATGTTAGTTTTAGTTGTGCTAACTGCTACACTAACTGTGCCACCCTACATGGCTGTTTACACCACTCAATATTCTTCTGAAAGCTATCTTCTGAAAGCTATCTCAGTGAAATCCATATCTGAGTTCTTTACAACAGAACTGATGTCATCTCACCATCCAGCATCCAGAATTAGAATGTCCAACTATTTTTATTGACTGTCTAACAAAGTTTTAGCACCATCTAACAATATTTAACAGCTTGTATCAATGTTTAGCAACTGATAATAACATTAATAATGTTTAATAAACTTTGGGAAACTCAACTCAACTTTGGTATGGATTTGTTTGAACAAGTCATAGACAACAACAAGATTCTGACATCCTCCAAGCGATTATAAAGGAAAATAATTGCTACACAAGCACTTCCAATTACTAAACCATAACTTACAAATCACCTAAATTGATTACTTGATACTCACTAATACACATGCATGATCAGGTGCACCAGCAATTTACTATAGTGTGATTGGCCCCTAATCCCTAAGGAGGTGTCTGCATTGACTTTCATATAACCATTTACAGCACAGAAACAGGCCAGTTTGGCCCTACTAGTCCATGCTGAACATCATCTCCCACCTAGTCCCACTGACCCGCATTTGGCCCATAACCATCCACACCTCTCCCATCCATATACCTCTCCAACCTAACCTTGAATATTAACATAAATCTTGCTTCTACCACTACTGCTGGAAGTTCATTCCATACCCCCACCACCCTCTGCATGAAGAAATTTCCCCTAATGTTTTCATTAAACTTTTCCCCTTTTACTCTCAATCCATACCCTCTTGTTTGAATCTCCCCCACTCTCAGTGGAAAAAGCCTATCCACATTGACTCTATCCATCCCCCTTATAATTTTGAATACCTCTATCAAATCAACCCTTAACCTTCTATGCTCCAGAGAATAAAGTCCCAGCTGCTCAACCACTCCCTGTAACTCAAACCCTGAAACCCCGACAACATTCTTGTAAATCTCCTCGGCACTCTCTCTCTATACTGTTTATATCCTTCCTGTAATTCGGTGACAAAAACTGCACACAATATTCCAAAGTTGGCCTCACCAATGCCTTATACAATTTCAATATAACATCCCAACTCCTGTGTTCTATACTCTGATTTATGAAAGCCAACATACTAAATACCTTCTTCACCACCCTATCCACATGTGATTCACCTTTCAGAGAATTATGTACCATGATTCCTAAATGCCTTTGTTATACTGCACTCCTCAATTGTCTACCATTTACAGTGTATGACTTATTTTGATTAGTCCTACCAAAATGTAGCACCTCACATTTATCAGTATTAAACTCCATCTGCCATCTTCCAACCCACTCTTCTTAACTGTCCTATATCACCCTGTAAGCTTTGATAATCTTCCTCACTGTCCATAACACCACCAACCTTTGTATCATCTACAAATTACTAATCCAATTTGCCACCCTATCATCTAGATCACACATGTCAAACTCTGGCCCACAGGCCAAATTTGGCCCGCGATATAATTATATTTGGCCCGCAAGATCATTTCAAAAATGTATTAGAGGTGGCCCGCTGATGCTGTTTTTTGGTAATGTCACCCCCACCATCCTCCCCCTTCATTGCACATCCTTCCCCATTGTAACACGAGAAATTGTAACACGAGAAGTCTGTTGATGTCATCAGCCGGCAAGCCGGTTGGAAGGCTCCCCGCACAACCAGTCACTTCTCCCACCTGTCGAGCGGTGCGGCGGATTGGCGAGCGCCTGTGATTTCCTGTCGGCGCAACGGGCATGGCAGGCTGCGCACGGCCCCCGGGCAGCGCGAGCCCCGCGCGACTGGCACCGGACGGCCCTTCCACAGCGCGAGCGCACTTCTCCCGGTCGCCACGGCCTTCAGCGCTTGCACCCGCGCAGACCCCAGGGACGACTGGTTCGGCCCTGCACGTGAAGAGAGAGATGGTGGCTGTCCACAAAGGCTGATCGGCAGCACGCTGGGCCTGAGTGGGTGGGTAAGCAGGGGTGGGCAGAGGGTGTAGGTGAGGAGTAATGGGCAGGGGAAGTTATGGTGTGCGAGGGGCAGTTAGAGGGAGGGATGAGTAGAAGGAGGGGTGGATAGGGAAGAGGTAAAAGGGGAGGGGCAGGGCGAGTAGGGGAGGGGTGATTAGAAGGTGAGAGACGGGTAGAGGGAGGAACAGGTTGGGGGAGAGGCAGTAGAGGGGCATGTATAGGATGGGGTGGGTAGAGGCAGAGCGAGTGGAGTGAGGGGTGAGTAGAGGTTGGGTAAAGGACTGGTCAGGTAGAGGGATGGTGGGTCGAGGGTGAATAGAGGCCTAGAGCCTGAGGAGTGAGCAGGAAATGCTGAGTCCTGATGCAGGCCAAAATGGACACAGCCTGTGAATGCTGACTACATCTCCACAGGGACCAAATAGGTTTCCCTCAGGTCAAGCAAAGGGTGAACTTGAGCTACCTACTCCTGACATGTAACATTATCCTCCTGAAGTTATATCCTAAAGTTTAACATTACATATGTTGAAAGAAGAGAAAACATGCAGATATTGTTGAAAATTTTCAATAAATATTTAGTTCGGCCCTCGACTTAGTCCAAGTTTTTAATTTTGGCCCTCTGTGAATTTGAGTTTGACACCCCTGATCTAGATCATTAATAAATATGACAAACATCAGTGGACCCAGTACCGATCCCTGAGGCACTCCACTCAACACCAGCCTCCAATTCGACAAACAATTTTCCACCACTACTCTCTGGCATCTCCCATCCAACCATTTTTGAATCCATTTCACTACTTCATAATTAATACCTAATGCTTCCACCTTCCTTACTGACCTCTTATGTGGAACCATATCAAAAGCCTTACTAAAGTCCAAATAGATAACATCCACCGCCTTCCCCTCATCAATCTTTTTAGTAACCTCCTCGAAAAACTCTATAATATTTGTTGGACATGATCTACCATATACAAAATGACGCTGACTACTTTGAATCTATCCCTGTCTTTCCAAATAGTTGTATATACCATCTATAAGAACACGTTCCATTAATTTACCCACCACCGATAAAAGACTTAGAGGCCTATAATTACCAGGTCCACTTTGGATCCTTTTTTGAACAGTGGAACAACATGAGGCACTGTAGAGCTCGTCAAAAGAACCAAAGACTTGTTGATCCAAACCAAGGCTTTTATTAGCAAAAGACAGGAGCTCTTCACAGGTGGCCGACCAGTCCGGAATGATCTGACCTAGCTAGGGACACAACCCTTTAAGGCCCAGACAATAGGCGTGGCTTAGCTCTCAGCCAATCGCTGTAAGCACAGTCTAGATACAGTAACTATATACACTATATACATTGGTGATAGATCTGTACTATCACAACCACCTTCCAATCCTTCGGCATTTCCCCCGTGACCAGTGACATTTTAAATGGGTGTCCATTGCCAAAGCTGGGGTTGTCTGTGGAATTGTTGTTGGAAATTTCATGGAAAGCATTCAGGAGACCATTGAATGAGATCTGTCAGTTGTAAGGTCTCAACTGGCAGGAGGTCATGCAGCAACTGAAGTTATTGAAGCACAGGAAGCAGAGGCATTGGAGTCATTCATGGGATCCATAGACACTCTTTTGTTTCTCTGTCTCTTCTTGATAGGGATGCCGGAGGAGTAGTGTCTCTTTACATCCTTTACGGGCACACAAAATAAGCAAATTTTATGCATTAAGGAACTTGAAGCATGCTTTTGATCTGAAGGAAAAGTATAGTGCAGGTGGCAGCTTGAAGGACTCAGATAAGGACTTCACTGAGATAGCTTTCAGAAGAACATTGAGTGGTGTATACAACCATGTAGGGTGGCACAGTTAGTATAGCGGTTAGCAGAAACTAATACAGCACCAGTGAGGCAGGTTCAAATCCAGCACTGTTCATAAGGAGTTTGTACGTTCTTCCCATGACTGTGTGTGTTTCCTCCATGTGCTCTGGTTTACTCCAACCCTTCAAAATGTATGGGGGTTGTAGGTTAATTGGGGTGATTTTGGGTGGCACAGGCATGTGGGAAGGAAGGGCCTGTTACCATGCTGCATGTCTAAATTAAATTTAAAATAAAATTTTGAGCAAATGAGCCAGCATTTTACACAACCCTTGGAGATGCTGGCTGCTTGAATTCTGCTTAACAGGAGTTTTATGCTACATGTTAATTTATTACCACACAGAAGGAAGCCAATCAACTTACTGTTTCACTCAATGTTTAGAGAGAGGGATCAGAATCAGAATTTATTGTCCTGAACAAGTCATGAAATTTGGTGTTTTGTGGCAGCATCAAAGTGCAAACATTCATATTATAACCATATTACTATATTTAAAAAAATTAAAATACTCGTGTACAAAAGGTAAGGCGGTGTCTTTGGTTCATTGATTATTCAGGTATTTGATGGCAGTGGGGTGGAAGCTGTCTTTGTGCCACTGAGTGCTCATCTTTAGGCTCCTGTACCTTTACCCTGATGGTAGCAGAGTGAAGAGGGCATGGCCTGCTGCTTTTTAAGAAACCATCTCATGTGGATATCCTTGATTAAGTGGTACCTGTGATGTCGCAGGCTGAGTTAACAACCCTCTGGAGTTTATTCTTGTCCTGAGAGTTGGCACCTCCATACCAGGCAGTGATGCAACCAGGCAGAATGCTCCCCATGGTAAACCTGTAGAAGTTTATGAGAGTTTTCGGTGACATACAAAATCTCCTCAGACACCTCATAAAGTATATTCGCTGCAAGCCTTCTTTGAAGGCTCCAGAACAGAAGATATAGAATTCCTATGGGTAGAAATAAAAAACTTTAAGGGTAAAATGACCATGATGGTAGTTGTATATAGACCTCCAAATAATAGTCAGGATATGGTGGGAAATCTACAAAGAGAGGTAGAGAAGGCATGTTAAAGGGCAATATTATATTAGACATGGAGAATTTAAATCTGCAGGTTGATGCTGAATTCCAAGATAAGAAAATGTATTGAATATCTTCAGGATGACTTCTTAGAACAGTTTGTGGCTGACCTGACCAGAGAAATTGATTGGGTATTGTGTAATGGACCAGAGCTGATAAGGGAACTGAAGGGATGGGGACCCTTAGGAGGCAGCGATCTTAATATAACAGAATTCACCCTGCAGTTTGAGAAGAAGAAAATAAAATCAAATGTGTCAGTGTGGAACAAAGGGGACTAGAGCGGTTGGGAGAGGAACTGGCCACTCGCAGGGAAGAAATATTTGAATAGAAAAATGACACAACTGTTGCAGACAAGTGAAGTCAAAGCCAGAGTAAAAGCATACAAGGAAGCAAAAATTTGTGCGAAGAGACAGGACTGGGAAGCTTTTTAAAAGCATACAGAAAACAACTAAGAAGGTCATTAGGAAGGAAAAGATAAATTTTGAAAGGAAGCCAGCAAATAATATCAAAAAAGATACTAAAAGCTTTTTTTTAGGTACAGTACAACTCCGATTATCTGAAATGGTTGGGACCACGCCTATGTTGGATAAAGGTTTTTTTTGGAGAACTTGTCTTTTTTTTTAAAAACAGCCCAGTAGCAACAGCAAATCACTTGCAGCATATTTAAACAACAACAAACAACACGGGAAGGCTTTTTAAGATTAAAATAATGTTTAATTCTCACCAAAAAATTACTGGTCACCGGCGATCACTGACATCTCCCCCACCGAGGCCACAAACCCGCTGCAGCCAGGAGCCCGAGGTCCATGCTGCTGTCAAGATCCTGACGTCCCCGTTACTGCTGGCAGCCGGATGTTCCCTGTCAGTCCGGCTCCAAAAGAAGTTTGAATAAATGAGGATTTCTGACTTGTTTTTCTGAGAATCCAATTTTGGATAATCGGAGTTGTACTGTTTATTAAGAGTAAAAAGAGATGAGAGTAGGTATAGGACTGAGAAAAATGGCTCTGGAGAAATTATAATAGGAGATAAGGAGATGGGAGAGAAATTGAATGAGCATTTTTCATGAGTCTTCACTGTGACAACACCAGTATACCTGACTTGCAAGGTTGCAGGGAAGAGAAGGTGCTTAGGAAGCTGAAAGTTTCAGAGTAGATAAGTCTCCAAGACCAGATGGAATGCAACCTCAGGGTTGAGGCATCGGTAATGATCTTGGGAGGATCAGTAGATTCTGAAGGAATAGAAAATTGCAGAGGTCATTCCCCTATTTAAAAAGAATGGGAGGCAGCAGAAATAAAATTATAGACATGTTAGCCTAACATGGCTAGTTGGGAATTTGTTGGAGTAGATTTTCAAGGATGAAATCATGGAGTACATGGAGGTGCATGGCAAGATAGGCCATGTTTTAGGAAACCATGAGCAAACTAGACAAAGGGAATACAGTGGATGTTGTATATTTGGACTTTCAAAAGGGCTTTGACAAGGTACTGTATGAGGTTGTTCAACAAGACGAGAGGCCCTGGAATTACAGGAAAGATACTAGCTTGAGTAGATTATTGGCTGATCGGCAGGAAACAGGGAGTCACCGTGAAAGCTAAATTTTTGGATGTATGAAAGACAAAAATTGGTAGGTATCTGAATAGTCAAGGTATCAAAGGATATGGGGAGTAGGATTGAGTGGGGCAATGGATCACCTCATGATGGTGTGACGGAGTGGACTTGATAGGCTGAATGGTCTACATCTGCTCCTGTATCTTATGGTTTGCCAAACAGCTTTATTTCATTTTCAAGAAGCAATAAAGCTCTGGAGCAAATGAGTACCGCACTTTACACGAGCCGTGAATCAGAATCAAAATCAGAATTTATTGCCATAATGGTCATGAAATTCATTGTTTTGTGGCTGCATTACAGGTGCAAATATTCATTACAAATATTAAAGCTATAAATTACCTTTAAAAATAAATAAATGGTTGCCAAGAAAAGAGAGTGAGAGAGTCTATGAGTCATTGTCTATTCAGAAATTTGATGCCAGAGAGAAAGAAACTGTCCTTGTGCCACTGGGTGCTCATCTTCAGCTCCCATAATTCCCATAATTCTACCTGATAGCAGCAGTGTGAAGAGGGCATGGCCTGGGTAATGAAGGTCCTTGAGGTTAGAGGTGGCTTTCTTAAGACACCACATCTTGTCGATGTCCTCAGTGATGACGCTGGCTGAGTTAACAACTCTGTCATCTTTTTCTTCCCAGTGCATTGGCACCTCCATAACAGACAGTGATTTAACCAGTCAGAACAGTCCTGTAGAAATTTGCAAAAGTTTTTGGTGATATATCAAACCTCCTCAAACTCCTCATGAAGTATAGCCACTGGCGAGCCTTCTTTGTGATTGCATTGACATGGAGGCTCGGGGGCAGATCTTCAGAGATGTTGACACCAAAGAATTTGAAATTCTTAACCATTTCGACTGCTAACCCCTTGATGAGGGCTGGTTCATGTTCTCCTGATTTTCCCCCTCCTGAAGTCCTGGTGGAAGCAGGTACAATAGGACATTTTAAGAGACTTGGACTTCAGATACATGGATCTGAGAAAAATGGATGGTTATGCAGTAGGGAAATTCTAGGCATTGTTTGAGTAGGTTATTAGGTCAGCATGACATTGTGGTCTGAAGGGCCTGTACTGTGCTGTAAACTTCTATGTTCTATCTTTTACAGTAGGCGTTTAACCTTCCAATCATGTTTGGATCTAGCAAGAAACTAAAGCACCCAGAATAAAACCACAAGGCCACAGATAGAATGTACAAAATCCACACAAGCAGCACCTAAGGTCAGTAATGAACCTGGGTCCCTGGAGTGAGACAGCAGGACTTCTGAAGCCGAGTAAGAGCAAGAATAAGGGTAACAGTCCTTGAATGAGTTGGTTGTTGAAGAGTCTGATGGTGGAGGGGTAGCTGCTGTTTCAGAACTGGTGGTGCATGTCTTATGGTGCCTATACCTCTTTCTTGATAGTAGCAGAGAGAACAGAATATGGGCTGAGTGGTGTGGATCCTTGATGATTGCTGCTGCTCTGTGATGGCTGCGTTCCCATGTGATGTCCTAGACTGTGTCCACTACCTTTTGTAGAGCTTTTTTTAGGTTAGCATCATCTCTTCTCAGGACTTGGAGAAAAGGAGTTCTGCAGCACAGGCTTTGTCAGCAGGTCATTGGACATTATCACTTGATTGGGCGTGGAATAGATTTTGATCCATTCTTTTTCTGCTAGCCAAGTTTTTTTTTCGGGCGGAGACATTCAGTTAGAGAAGGCCTTTGTTCCGTCAGTCTGCTTTGCATTTCAGACTACAGACATGATTTTCCATCCCTGGCACCAAGGCAGCAGGAGTCACCGTGGCCAGCTGCCCATTATCAATGCTTGTGGAACCAGATATGTGAGACCAGCCATCAGTTTGCCAGGATTTGTTTGGGAGGAAATCGTGGGCCGCTTTCAGAGGGTTGTGTTCTTCTCCAGTATGTCACCCAGCATCCTGATTATGTGTTTCAAGAGTTGACTCATATTCAGGGGCACTGGGCAGGATGGAAAAGCTTGAGTTGGACTGATCCCAACCCATTTTAAGTAGAATCCAATGTGAACTAATATCAAAGCTTTACAAAAGTTCGTTCAGCACTCCAGACCCGTGACACGAATCAAACATAATACGAAAGAAACTGAAGGAGTGAGAATGTAGACCACTCCTTATTTCCAGGAGCCAATTTAGCTCACTGAGTCTATCTATGCCCGCTCACAACGCAATCTTATTTCCCACAAATGTTTCCAGTGACTGATTCTGTCTACATTCCTGTTGATTCTACCACTCATACTTACACCAGGATCAATTTGCAGTGGCCAATTAACCTACCAACCTTAATATCTTTATGATGTGGGAGCCAACTGGAGCACATGCAAAATCCACATGGAAAGCTGGAACTGAGAGGCAGCAGATCCAATCGCTGCACCACTGCACCACCCACATCTGGTTCCAATTTAATTCATGATAAGAAAGAGATAAGAGCAGGAATAGGCCATATGACTATTCAAGCCTTATCTGAGTAAGATGGCACAATCTGATCCTTGACCTCTTTGATTCCCCTGTGGCCTAAATATCTGTCTATTTCAGTCTTTAATATAATTAAGGATGAAGCAACCTCACTTCTTTGAGATGGAGAATCCCAATGATCCACAACCTCCTGAGAAAAAGAGCGAGAGAGAGAAACATCTTCCTCATAACATCTTTCAGGTATGATCACTGCAGAGCTGCAGCAAGGTTTCCTATCTTAGAAATTAGATTTCATATATTTTGGTGTATGTAACATATTCAGTACCAAAACCCAAACAAATTTTACATGGTGAACTTTGCCAAAGATACATTTAATACAGTGATTTACACCCAGAATTATGCACCAACACAGGATTCACAGCTGGAAATAATTTGCTACACATCAGCAACAACTGTTAAAATTATGTATATTCTAGAGAGTAAGAATACAGTCTAGGCTGTAATGAAGGAGAGAGGCTGCAGAGTCAAGGGAGAGACAGGTTCGTTCTGAGGAATACAAAAATTCTGGCGCGGGTGACAGACAGAAGGCAAGTAGTGGACTGGGCAGACAAGTCATCATGGCTGCTTTTAGCAGAGCCTCATGGGACGTGACTAGCTGCACCTTGGAGAAATGAAGTAAAGCATTTTATAATTTCATATGACATGTCCAGGTCATATTTAAGCCAACTGTATACTCAGGCATACATTGGCATCCTCGAAAGGCCAACATGGCCTGTTTCCGCTCCGTAAATGGTTATATGGTCACTGGGGGGGGGTTGTGGACTGCACTGGGTGACACCATCAGAGGGAGTGACACGAAAATGAATGATGTGGTTTCGTCTGCACGCGCTACAAGCACGCGCTGTTGTTTTCACTCTTACTGGTGTTTTTATAGTCTTTGCTTTGGTCAAATTTTCTGGTGTTTTAGCTACAATATTGTGGTAATTAGTATTTGTGAACCTATATCAATAACATTTTTGAGAATGAAGTAGTAATTAAAGGAAAAGAAGGAGAAAAGTAAAAAATGGTTACTAATAATGTTGTAACCAGTAATGTAGAAAGATTTTACAAAACAATTTTGTTATTAGTATTTATGTAATTTAAGAAATATTACATTTAAGCAATTTACAATGTTTTTTTTTCAAATATTGCTAATTTGGGAGGGAGGGTGACACCATGAGTTACCACACTGGGTGACACCAACCCTAGTGATGCCACTGCAGGCATAGACACAAATGCTACTCTCTCCACACTCCCTAACCTCCCCAATGGTACCTGCTAGCCTCAGTCCATCATTAACGTTCTATGAGCCACACACGCCACTGCAGGCATAGACACAAATGCTACTCTCTCCACACACCCTAACCTCCCCAATGGTACCTGCTAGACTCAGTCCATCATTAACGTTCTATGAGCCACACACGCCACTGCAGGCATAGACACAAATGCTACTCTCTCCACACACCCTAACCTCCCCAATGGTACCTGCTAGCCTCAGTCCATCATTAACGTTCTATGAGCCACACACGCCACTGCAGGCATAGACACAAATGCTACTCTCTCCACACACCCTAACCTCCCCAATGGTACCTGCTAGCCTCAGTCCATCATTCACATTCTATGAGCCACACCCAGAAGTGAAGTCCCTAAAGAGATGGTTACTCCTTGTAGAGGCAAAGACAGCAAGGGAGAAAGGAAGCCGCCGCATTAAAAGCTGTAAGAACCAACTTCTGTTAGAGTATGCACCTCTGTACTTTGGATGATGTTGGAACAGCTGCAGTCAGTTCTTTAACTGCTCAGTGAGGTATCTTGATGACAGGAGACTATCCCTTTAAATAAATGCAAAAGGAAACCAAGTAATGCATTTTCATTGTATATGATTGTTGTATTCAAATTCTTCAAGTTATATGAATTAGGGAGGAAATGCGTAGTTCTCAATTGTGATTAATTCCAGAAAAAACTCCAGACATTCATAGATGAATTGCATATGGAAATGCCAGAGTCAATTTCCTGAGTCACACAGTTTTGCTCAAAAATAATCACCAGCATTGTCTAACTTGTGTTTACACATTAAAGAAATACCCACAATGTATTCACTTTCAAGGCTCTTACGTTTGCACTTCGCATCTTTACCAATACAGACCAACATCCCCTTTGGCTTCTTAATCACTTTTCGTGCTAATAAGCTAACTTTCTCTGCTTCTTGTACAAGGATATGTTGACCTTTGTATCAATGCTATGAGGGTATTAAAACAAGAAAAAAAGCATGTTTAAAGACATGTCAGTCAAGGAAGCTAGCTCATTCCCCAAACCATACACAATGAAATGTCCTCCATTTATTCAATCTGTTGGGTTTGAGGTGGAATTATAACCAAACACCACAGAATGGAAAAAAAATAGAATGAAACTAGGTAGAATATAAAATGATTACCCATCTATTCTGTTTCAAGCTGGCAGATTGGGCTAAAATTACTCAAAAGTTCTGCAAAATGCCTTCACGACAACAAAGTGAATGAAATAAAAGCAGCAGCTCACCCCCAACCCAAGCTGGTTACTCTTTTTAGTGAGCATTTTCTCAGCAGGACAGCATTTGTGAGTGGAAAAAAGCTCAGCTTTTAAAAGATATAGTTAAGCACAAAACTTGCTTCAGTATGGCAATAACTTATTGATACCAAAACAGAAAATTGGATCAGATATTTCTGACCTGAGGCAACAAGGGATGGCATTAACATTACCTTCTCTGATTTCCGTTACCTCCCCCCACCCCCACTCCCACCCCCCCCCCCCCCCCCCCGTCGACTCTCCATCTCCTTTCACAGAGTCAAAATCAATTCTCACCTCTCCTCTTATCATATCCAATGAACACCTTTTGTGGGTCTGGTTTCCTCCACCTGTCAGACTTCAGTCTTTATCCTGACCTTCTTGTTCTTTGCTTATTCCTTGAAGAAGGGCTCAGGCTCAAAACATTGGTAATATACTGTATCTTTACCTCCTATGGACGTTGCAAGACCGGCTGAGTTCCTCCAGCTTTTCTGCATGTTTTTGCAAATGGAGATGGCTCCAAAATGGAAAGTGAAAGGACCATGCAAATCCACATGTTGTGGGCATAATCAAGCACTGACTCCAAAGACTGAGGAAGGAAAAATATGCATTTATATAGCTTTTCATAGTATTTTTCATAGCTCGAGAGAATTCCAAACACAGTCATGCTGAGTTGTAGAAGGCAATTAGCAGCTAACTTGCACACTGCAATATCTCCACAAGTAACAATGAAAAGCATAACTAAATGGCACTTGTTCTTAAGCTTGCTATACTAGGTTTTGGTTTACCTTCTCACCCAAAAGATAGTTCTCCCTCAATATTCCACCATTAAATCTAGACTCTGAGTTCATCTGTGGAATACATTAATTTAATGTGAGTGCGTCTATTAATACCTGAGACATAGTGTGGATGATTTATTTTCAATATGAATAGGTGTGTAGAGGAATTACAGCTCATAAGTGTGCAATTCTGACTTGTCTCATTTTGTCCTAATGCAAATACCAATCACTAATTGATTAATGTTATGAATGCAACTGTTGTGGATAAATGTGTAGAAATGCATTTGAGAACTTACATTTTGCAACACCATTTCAGAAACACATGATTTATTGACATGATTTCTTTATCTGATATTTTGGCAGAAACTTGAATTTTATTTTTTACAAGTTAATGTCTCTGAATGGAAGAACCATACAAATGCATTAAGATTTCATATATATGGATGGGGTGTGGCCATGCAAAGGACTTGGACGAGTTTTGGTTGAGCTCTCCATGAAGAGAATCAAAAAGACAGTTAAAATCTCAAAACCAAGAATCTTTTCACCAAAAATGGATCAATCAAGTATCAAGTATCCAAAGCAACAAAAGACAAAAACCGAGGATGCTTCTACTCAGCCAAGAACATCGAGCAAAAGCCCGAAAGAGAGTGGCGCAAGAGTGGCCTTGGGACCAGCGAATGCTGGGGAGTCAAGACAAGACCTAAATATTATCCTAGAGAAAATAGGAAATTTGTGTAACCATTTTATAGGCATCGAAACGGCCATGAGAAATGTGTCAGAGAGAATGAATGAATTTAAAGAAATTGTTAAAGATTTAATGCAACAAATAACTCAAGTGGAAACTGGTTTGGAGGAAATACAAGAAAAGTTAAAAGATATAGAAGAGGATGCAAAGAAATGGGATTCATACAGAAAAGGTATGCTGGATAAGATCGACCACATGGAGAATTTCATCAGATGTAACAACGTCCAAATTATTTGTTGAAAGAATGAATCGAAGGGAGAGATCTGGTGAACTTCTTTGAAACATGGATCCCACAAGTCCTGTGAGAAAATAAATTCAAAGAAAAATTACAGATAGAAAGGGCTCACCAGTCCCTTGGACCCAGAAGAGCTGGCAATCAGTGACCACAACTGGTTCTGGTAAGACTTTTGAGCTACCGGGAATGGGAGACAATTCTGGGAGCAACATATGAACACTCTAAACAAAACAATGGGCTGCCTGAGATTAAGCAAAGGAAAGAGTTTGATGATGTAAAAAAAAAACTGTGTTCTGAAAATTTGAAATACTCAATGATAAAATCTGTGACCTCTGAAAATTGAGGTAGCTTCAGGAAATTGGAAATTTTTCAAGACTAAGAGCGAGGTGGAAGATTTTTTGAAAATATTAAGGTTGCCAAATAAGAAGACTGAGAAAAACTGTTTATAATGGGACTAAGTAAAAGTTATATTTTGAACCGTCTTGCATTTATTGTTAAAAATGAAATATTATCAAAATGTTCATTGAGAGTTCAAAAATAGAGTGAAAACTTGGTAAAAGTAATAGCGGTTGTGATATGTAATTACACCACTAGGTCACCAGGGGTCATCCCAGTGACCTTGTATATAAAGCCTTCCAGGTTCATCTTGCAGAGAGACAAGACCTTTTAGTGTACATACTAGTTTATTAAAGCTGTCTTATACTCACACTGCTGGTGTGGTTATTATCAGTACTATAGCAGGGTGGAGACTCCAGTCTAAGGGGGATTATGGCACCAGGAGAGGAGCATTTTTACAAGATGGTGTAAAAGGAGGGGTTCTTCCTCAGAAGATTCTGTGGGCTTTTATTGCTGGCTTTTGGAATTTTCTGTTTTCCTCACTGTTAGAGCAGAGATATTGTATGTGTTTCTTAAAGGGGGAAGAACATGGTATTATTTATACAACCAAAAAGGTTTCCCTGCTAAACAATATTTTTTTTTTAATTGGTATGGACAGAAGGTTAAAGTTTATTAGTCTCATGGTAATGGGCTAAATGTAATGGTGAAAAGGATGCAGGTCTTGGAACGCATAAAAAAATTAAAGGCAGATGTACAAGAAACACATTTTACCAATTTGGAACAAATTAAATTAAAAAGAGGATGCTTGGGACAAGTAATATCATCTTCATTTGGCTCAAAGGCAAGAAGAGTAGTGATTTTGATTAATAAGAATATACCAGTAATAATAGAAGACAACTGATCAAACCAAAAGGTCTGTGATGGCACACTGTAAAATGTATACAAAAAATCATGGACTTTTATGAATATTTATGCACCAAATTATGATGCTGAAGCCTGTATGAAGGATATCTTTTTAAAAGCAGCAGAGGGAAGACAAAATATACTGGTTGGGGGAGAATTTAATTTCTGTTTGGATCCAGTATTGCATAAATCAGCAAGAACAGTAACAAGGGAAAAAGCTGCAAAAGTGATACTATCATTTATGAAGGATTTAACCCTGTGGAGAGAGACTATTCATTCTACTCAAGGGTGCATGATTCACTTACAAGGATTGATTCGTTTTTAATGTTTGCCCAGTTAAAAAAGTAGAGTGATTAAAAACAGAATAGTTGGTGAGACTTCTATCAAATCACTCACTATTCATTTAAGTATTGTGATAATGGAAAAACAAGAAAATATGTATAGATGGCAACTCAATGTCACACTGTAGAAGGAAAGACTTTTGTATGTTTATTCAGAGGCAAATAGAACTGTTTTGTGGAACTAATCTCCCTTCCATCAATGATAGCTTTTTAATATGGGGCACATTTAAAGCTTACTTAAGAGGACAAATTATATCTTATACAAAAAAACTCAAAAGAGAATATAATACAGATTTTGATGACCTGGAGAAAGATATAACAAAACTGGGAAAAGAATATCAAAGAAAGGGGTTGCAAGAAAAGTATAGATATTGGAGAATAAAAAAAAACTCAGATATAACACATTAAAAATGTATAGAACAAAAAAATTTTTAAACTAAACAAAAATACTATGAATTAGGAGAACGGGCACACAAAGTCTTATCTTGGCAAGTAAAGGTCGAGGAGTCATCAAGGTTGATAAATGCAATCAAAACATAGGCTGATCAAAAAGAAATAAATATTTTTAGACAATACTATATGAAATTATACAAATCAGAATTACTAGGAGATGAAAATGAGATGGATGAATTTTTAGCAAATGTTAAACAAGAGGATAGAGAAAGATTGATTTAGAAGCCCCTTTCACAAGAGAAGATATTGAGAGGGTTTTGGACACTTTACAAGCTAATAGGTCCCTAATAGGTTTAGGTTTAGTTCCTACTCGAGTTCTATAGACAATTTAATGATTTGTTGATACTCTCTTATGATGGATGTATTGAACTGGGCAGTGGAGACCCAAACTCTCTCAGAATAATTTTCAACTGCTATAATTACAGTGCTACCAAAGAAAAATAGAGACCCATTAAAAACCTCACCATATAGACCTATATCACTTTTGAATGCTGACTATAAAATGTATTAAATAGTCTGCCCAGACAATTTGAAGAGTATCTTCCTTTAATAAATCCCACCTGATCTGTATGTATTAATTTTGGCTGATACTGTCCCAATCTAGGAGCTAACACCTTTGCCAATATCTTATATTCAGCATTCAGATGTGATAGAGGTCTATTTGATGAGATCGTGATATATGGCGAGCTCTCCACTGGCCACCGAGACAGAGGTGCACCAAAGAAGAGGTACAAGGACTGCTTAAAGAAATCTCTTGGTGCCTGCCACATTGACCACCACCAGTGGCCTGATATTGCCTCAAACCGTGCATCTTGGCGCCTCACAGTTCGGCGGGCAGCAACCTCCTTTAAAGAAGACCGCAGAGCCCACCTCACTGACAAAAGACAAAGGAGGAAAAACCCAACACCCAACCCCAACCCACCAATTTTCCCTTGCAACCACTGCAACCGTGTCTGCCTGTCCCGCCTCGGACTTGTCAGCCACAAACGAGCCTTCAGCTGACGTGGACATTACCCCTCCATAAATCTTCATCCGCGAAGCCAAGCCAAAGAAAGAAAAGAAGAAAGAATGGGTCACTTTTAATTATTAAATAATTAAATAAGGCTATTCCTATGGAATAATAAGGTGCTGAGAAATTCACTGGAAAAACTAACATGGGACTATAAACTGGGAGGATTTACCCTTTCAGATTTTAGGAAGTAATATTTATCAGCACAAGCTAGATTTCTTTAATTCTTCTTTGAAGAAGATAGTTTCCCTCCCCCCCCCCCCCCCCCAAAAAATGGATCTGAATGGAATTGTATTCAATAAGAGAGGGGACAGTGAAGGACTATATTTATGTGGAATGTTAAGTTAATAATAGAAAAGAAGGATAATGCTATATAAATGCATATGATTAGAATATGGCACGGAATCAATAAGTGTATTGGAAAAAAGAAGGGATATCATGAAGAGCACCATTACATAAAAATATGTTTCTGCCCATGAATCTGAGCAACCGAATACTAAACACATGGTATGACAAAGGAATAAGATATATCAATGGTTGCTATTCAGAGGGACTTCTTACGTCTTTTAAACAACTAAACATAAATATGGAGTAGCTAATGGGACTTTCTTCTGTTATCTACAGCTAAGTTCGTTCCTGAGAGAAAGATGGGGCCAAATTTTGGTACCACCTGAAATTAGCAAAATGGAACGAGTGATTTGTCTGGGAAACACACCTAAGTTTATTACGAAGATGCATTATGTTCTCCAGAGTGAAAGTGCAAAATCGGGTTCACAGAGGTCGAGAGGGAGAGATGGGAGTTGGACTTAGATGTTGCAATATCAGAAAGATGCTGGCCTGATTGGTGTTTGGATAGAATGACATCAATTATAAATGCAAGATATGGATTAGTTCAATACAATTTCCTACACCAACTCTATCTTCCACCACAGATCAAAATCTGAAATATCAGAGATGTGTTTTAGAGAAACAAATGCTTTTACATGCCATGTGATCATGTGTGAAGGTGAGTCCTTTTTGGTAGGATATTGTTTAAATATTAACAAGAATAACAGGGGTGGCCTTCGCGGATGACCCGGAGCTTTATC
Organism: Narcine bancroftii; assembly: GCF_036971445.1. Taxonomy (NCBI): domain Eukaryota; kingdom Metazoa; phylum Chordata; class Chondrichthyes; order Torpediniformes; family Narcinidae; genus Narcine; species Narcine bancroftii. The sequence continues at coordinate 119,436,031 of NC_091473.1, read as the reverse complement.
TTTTAGGTAACTTTATTGAAATAAGCAATAAATTAACTAAATTCCAAATGTCATTTGTCAAAATAGCTTTAGCAGTGGCTAAGAAATGTATTGCAATTATTTGGAAATCCGACTCTCCTCTACATATAGCACGATGGATTGCAGAGATGAATAGTTGCATACCTATGGAAAAAAAATTACATATAATTTAAAGAATATGACATATTTGTTAAGATATGGCAGCTATATTTGGATCATATAGGGGCCCAATTATAACTACAATAATAAAAAGGACAATAATAGGTGCTGCTACAGTATAAATACATGTGACCTCCCCATATAGATTTTTATGAGCCCTGACAGTGTGTGGATTTATATTATGAAGGAGGGGGAGGGGTTGTTCTGTTTGTGTTTTATATATAGATATAGATATTTATGAAAACAAACAAAAATAAAATATCAAAAAAGGATTTCATATATATGTATTATCAATACATATTAAATTTTATTTGGATTTTAGTTATAAACATATTTTATTTTGTTTATCTTACATTAATGGGCTTCTTCCCAGATGGTGATATGCAGCTGATTAATTGTACAATGTTGAATAGATCTTATTGGTGTAAGATATTAATAATGTAGGAATAGCCAGGATGAGAGGAAAAGTATATGCATTTATTTTGAAAATTGATTATATGGCATCACACAGATGGGGAACAGAGGGATACATTGTGAAAAATGTTTAACAGGGCGGTACAGCTGCGGAACAGCGGGGAACAGAGGAGAAAAGTGGGGAACTGTGGGGAAGAGTTGTGGAACAGTGTGTAAATGATAGAAAAGAAATGGATAATTGCTAAAATTAGGCAACAGTGCAGACCAGATAGGGAACAGTGGTGAACACTGTTGTGGGAAACATTTAGATAAATGTGGAACAGTGGGGAACAGATGGGGAACAGAGGGATACATTGTGGAAAATGGTTAATGGTGGAAGAGATACGGAACAATGAGGAACGGAAGAGAAAAGTGTGGAAGTGTGGGGAAGAGTTTTGGAACAGTGGGAAAATGATAGAAAGGATCTCCTTATTTTTCTGAATTGCCTTAAATCTAAGAAAATGACAGACTTTTACCAATTATTAGATACTGAGGAAACAACCCATTGGATCATTCCCATGAGGCAACCTTTGATTTAAGTTTCACAAATGACTAGTTTTTGATTGAACTTAAATCGAACAGTACGTTATAATTAAAGAAAATAAAACACAGTTTCAAGTTTCATGTGCAGTGAGTAACATTTTGGTTAAAAACCCAAAAGCCTGGAAGAGAAAATGGGAATCATATGTCAAATTTAACATTTACTTACAAAAATGCATTGTATGGATCAAAAAAATACCCTGCTTTTGCCATTTCTGTTCATTAACTTCTGAAATTATTATATGTACATATTTGTGTATATATGTGCCTGCTTATATGAATTCTAAACATATTCATGCATATTGCTGCATTTGTGCATTCGCTTGTCTCCATTAATCAGACAATTGAAATACTTCTGCAGTTATGTGTCTGTTCATGAAGTTTATGCACCTGAATAATCAAAAGTTGCAGTTTTATGCATCACAGGCATTTTCATGGCACTTTATGAAAGAGTTTATTAAATAATAGTTAGTATCATCCATCCATCAATCAGATTTATAAACTTTATTGATTGGGCGATCAAGTCACCAACCAAACCATTTCTATCAGAGGGAGGGTCAATACAGAAAAAAAGAAAAACATGTAATGGCCACCAAAGTATATTAGCTGCCAAGTTTGTGGGCAGAGTTTAAATATGAAAACTGCTCTACCAAACTTTGAATATAACCTGCCATGACATTTCTGTAGAAGACATTGTGGCCTTTAAATCAATGGTTCTCAACCTTTTTCTTACCATTCACATACCACTTTGTTATTCCTATGCCGTAAGTGCCCAGTGATTAGTAAGGGATTACTAAAGTTGGTATGTGAGTGGGAAGGGAAGGGTGCTCTGGACCCAATTGTTACTGAAATATTTTGCTTGAAAGTCATTGGCCCATTTCCTTTGGAATTATGAAGCCATGCACATTATGAGCCAGTTAGGTATGATTAAAACAGTGATTTTCAAACATTTTCTTTCTACCCATATACCACCTTAAGCAATCCCTTACTAATTACAGAGCACCTATGGCATAGGGAATACTTAAAGTGATCAAGAAAAAGGTTGAGAACCACTGCTTTAATTAGTGTTCCACAATACTTTAATCCTTTAAAGTTCATAGTTGTTGATTGGAGATGACCAAGAATAATTTGAATGTTTATGAATTAATTTCAAATTCTTTCCTGGTAATTGAATAAATGTAGGCAGGTGAAAATAAATAACAAGCATACAAGAATGACAGAATGAAACACAAATGTCTGCAGATGCTGTGATTGTCATAAAAACACATCAACATGCTAGAGGATCTCAGCCGGACATTAGTGTCCATAGGAGACAAAGATATATTGCTGACGTTTCTCACTTCTCCCTTTACCATATCCAATTAACACCTTTTGTTGGTCTGGACTTCTTCCTCAGTCAGCACTGTCTGTATACTTAGATTTCCTGCTTTTTGATTATTCTCCTTATTATTTGCTTATTCTTTGAAGAAGGGTTCAGGCCCAAAATATCGGCAATACATGTATGCAATCCTTTATCCGGAAAGTTCCAAGTATTTTTTTCCTGGTGCTGGTACAGTGGAGGGAGAGAGACAGACAGACAGACAGACAGACAGACAGACAGCAGTGTGACTAGGTTGGGTGGGGGGAGGGAAGAGATGCCAATGCAATTCAGGTAGGCAGAGGGGAGAGAGAGACAGCAGCGCGACTTGGATGGGCAGGGGGAGGAGAGAGAGGTGGCAGCGTGACTCGGGTGGGCGGGGAGGGAGAGATGTCAGCATGACTGGAAGAGGGTGGATATGGCAGCACAATTCAGGTGAGCTTAAATCTGGGGCTTTTGTTCTGAAATCTGGAAAAATCAGAAATTCAGAACACACTGTCCCCCAAGGGTTCTAGATAAAGGATTGTGTACCTGTATATCTTTGTCTCCTATGGAAACTGAAAGACCGGCTGAGTTCCTGCAGAATTTCAGTACAAGAATGACAGACAAGAAGAGATCAGCTGGTCCATGAAGTCTGCCCATCCTCATGACAATATAACTATTATGATGATGTCCACCCTCCCCATTATACTTTCCAACAGATATATCACTGGCTTTCATTTCCATAATATAACCCACCCTTCCTCTTCTAAATCTACTACTCAAATCCCTCAAATGTTTCTTTAACGCCTCAGCATTCAACTATACTAGGGTTTTGTAGCCAATTGCTGATCTTGCACATACCATGAACTTTATCCTCCAAAGTTCTACTGCTTGTGTCTAAATCAGCACAAATTCACTCATCCACTTTTACCAGCTGACTTACAATGTTTCAAAGTCTAAATCTACTCAATTTAAAATTCTCATCCAAATATTCAAATATCTACCTGACTAACCCGTTCCCATCTTTGCAACCTTCTCACTATATTCAAGGACTCAGAGGCCTTCAGGTTCTGGGTCTTTCGTTTCTACAACCACATTATTACTACATGTGTTTCCACACATTTATTACTAATACTACTACATAAATCCTGCCCCTGTATCCAACATTCTAGTCATCCTCCTTTGGCTTACTGTCAGTCTCCATTTGATTACACCTCCATGAAGAGAACTTTTCTCTTGTTAAAAGATATTATATAAGTATGTATTTTTTATTCTTCTTGGGAGGTTAACTTCCCTTCTGTTCTTTCTTGAAGGTCTCCTGTTAATGACAACTACATTGGATAAGCAAAGAAAATTCTCAGTAGCTATTTTCTTTCCTGAATGTGGGTGGAGTTGTGGAACATCTTGGTTCCTTTACAGATCTTTCTCCCTTGACCCTAGAGGCTCTCTTCAATGGAAGAGGTGTGGTTTTTGCATGGCCCTCTGCCATCTGTGAACAGGAAATCAAGCCTAGCTTCTCCTGTGTCGCATAACATTGTGCCACTTATTTTCACAATTCTGTAATTAAAATTATATAATCACAGATGTCTAAATGGCTTGTCATTTTGCTTCCTAATGAGTCTGGGGGTAAAAGAACCAGCTAACATTTATTTGACACAAGAAAGACAGAGGCAATTGATGTGATCCCTTTACAATACATATGCCATGTCATTAAAAGAAACAAACACAAAATAATCTGATGCTGGGTACCTGAAGTGGAATATAGAACAATAAGGCCCTTTAGCCCTAACCTACATAAACCTACTCCACATCAATCTAACCATTCCTCCCTCATACCCATAACCTTCTTATTTTTTTCTTACACACATGTGTCTAAGTAGAATGAGAAACAAAATATGGAAATATTGAACATGTCAGTCAGAGCTCTTAATGGAAAAGTGCGATGAGGGAAAATTAAGGGGTAATATTTCAGATGGATAAAGCGGATTGAAAAGTTTTTGAGGAAATGCAGAGGTGTGAAAAGAACTAAGTTGGATAACATTGTGGAGAGGAATAAACAAAATAAAAGTTTATGTTAAAGTGGATGACAAAATGCATTAAACAATAAAAGAAATTGTAGAGGAGCCGTAATGGAAGAAACAAATAAATATAATGGATTAGAGGAGGTGTAGGTAGCAACATGAAAATCCTTATGAGGATCAGCCATCCAATAAAATAATGTGCTGATCTCAGGGTCAGCTGAATTTTGAGGAAAATTACATAGTTATTAAAGAAAAGACAAGATGCTATTCATCATAAAATCTTCCAATTCTGCTGAAAGGTTTTTGATCTCAAGCAGTGTGGTGGAATTTAGCCTTCATGTGGTTGCCATGCAAGGGTTTGGGAGTGAAGTGGTATTCGTGTACAGGTCAGGCGTGGTGGTGTTCGTTTACAGGTCAGGCGATTTGGAAGAATTAGATTTCAGATTCAGCTGTGTTTTTAAATACAGGACTGCAAATATTGTCGATTGGTTTCTGTCACTGGTTGAAAGCTTACCCACAGGACACAGCTTTTGCTGAGGAAATCAGGGTGTCATAATTCAGATCAGGAATAGGAAGATTTCATTTCCCAGGAAATTAATGACCAGAGTGAGGACCCAATTGAGGGGCTGAGGTTCTGAAAGTGGGGTTGGTTCCAATGACTGAAGATTCCAATCTCTAAGATGGTTCCAATTGCACTCCTGATCTGGATCACATGGAGGGCTATCCTGACCACAGAGTGAATTCTGTAATGGTTATAGGAGGTGCAATTGCTGCATCTTTTGAGGGAAATAGGACAAGTGATAATATTCCTTTTGAGGGAAATGGATCATAGTCATTTACATCTAAGTTCTATCCCTTCCAGGTAATGGAGGTCTCATTGTTGGGACATTGCTGAGTTTTCATTGTGTAGCTTTGTACAACAAGGGGTAGAACAGCCGGTAAAATGCCAAGCAGTTCAACTGTTCTGGATGTCACTGAAGTTCTTATTGGAGCTGCACCTGCTTGGGCAAATGAAGATCATTCAATTCCATTCCTGAATTGCATCTTGAACATCAAGGATCTTCTTCAGCATGTCAGAATATCCTCTCCAATAGCCACAAACCACTATATTCATACAGTCACAACCTAGCAAATATTGACAGAGACCATCCAAGAGGTCATCATAATGATTTTATACATGAGAAAAAGGTCACACAGTTGGGCTCCAGAGCTACAGAATATACGTTGTATTTTACTGACATGATGAGTTAAGCTTCTGGTCAGTGGTGGTGCCCAGGATAATGATGCTGGAAAAATTGGCACCTGAAAACTATTTGATCGGAACAAAAATGTGTTATATATTCTGTAATGGACATGGTCTTGACCTAACATCTTGGTACAATAGACAATAGGTACTAGAGTAGGCCTATTGGCCTGTCAAGCCACCACCACCATTTATTGGATCATGGCTGATCTTTCTCTTTCAATAACCAATCCCAGCCTTATCCCCTGCCAACAAGAGCCTTATCCAACTCTCTCTTAAATCTATCCATTGAATCCTCCCCCACTACCCTCTGTGGCAATGCATTCCACAGATCCACAACTCTCTGGGTAAAAAAAATTCTCCTCACTTCTGTCTTAAATGGCCTTCCCCGTATTCTTAAAATATGCCCTGTAGTCCTATTCTCTCCCATCATTGGGAACATGTGCTCTGATTTCACCCTGTCAAGCCCTTTGATAATCCTAAATATCTCAATAATGTCTCCCCTCATCCTTCTAAACTCCATCGCATACAATCCCAGTCTTTCTAACCTATCCACGTATGACAATCCTGCCATTCCGGGAACTAACCTTGCAAATCTGTGCTGCACTCCTTCTAATAGCAAGTATGTCTTTTCTTAAATATGGGGACCAGAACTGGATGCCATACTCCAGGTGAGGTCTCACCAAGGCCCTGTACAGCTACACAATATAATTTAAAATATATTAATTTTATCGATAGTTTATTTGTGATTTATTCAAATCATATGGGTCATTGTTAGCCAATTGAAAGGTATCCATTTATGAATTCCTAAGGGGATGAAAATATTAATCCAAAATGCCTAATTTTATTTATGCTTTGTAAGAGTTAATGTTAAATCTGGTAATAAAGCAAGATTATCTTAAAAAGATATTAACAGATAAAACAAAGGATAATCTTTTGATTGAAATTAAAAAAATTTGGTGTCATACATTTTCTTTTGCCTGCTTTAACACTTTGCTCCTTCCCCAGTCAAGACAACTAGCTCATCACCATCCAAAGGTCAGATATGTTCACAGAAGAATGTAAGGTACTTTCATACCTGGTTGAGTGATCTACAAGATGTTTGTAATGGAGGAAAGCTTGCATCCACTAGCCCCAGTCTATTATTTTCTTTTATCCATTCAGGGATCATGCCAGTATTTCCTGTCCAATAATAGAATTTGGCATCCGGGCCAAGGAGGACATCCAGCCCAGTTCACAATCAGTGCGAGAGCAAATCTTGGCAGATGTAAAAACATCTGAGCCTTATTAAATGTATTTGATTTAAAACAGATAAATCACACTTTTGTTTCAAATCTAGTCACATAAGTATTCACAAATTGAAAAGATCTATTTATTGTGGTTCTAAAGAGTCAACATTTCACCAAGATCCAGAGAGAAGAAATGTTCTAATGAACTTTCGATCTCCTCATTTCATTCCATAGAAAGTTGATTGTGACAAAGGAAAAACCACATCTAAGCACAGGTTCCACTGCACTAGTCAACAAGTCAGCAGATGCCAATTATTTCCAAGTCTGGAAGTGTGTACTTCCAGAAAATCTCCCTGCTAATCACAACAACTAAAGATTTTTTTTTAAACAGAAGACTTCTTGGCAACAAGACTGGGTTTACATCCCACTTACTAAACACAGAGCTCTTTTTTCATTCTCCAAAATGCTGTTATGCTCTGTCTGAGGGTCTTAATGAAAGAACAAATGTGTCCATTCATAACCACAAAGCTAAACAACCCAGTGCTGTGTTACATCATGTCGAGTGGGATTATTGACTTGAAAGCTTGTGACCCTCAGAGCTTACTCATGTTATTAAAGAATTAGGGAGTCCCTTCCTGTTTCTAAGTCACACCCTCATAAATCTGACCTTCTCAAGGAGACTGTGATACATTAAAATACATTTTGTAAAACACTCCCCCCCCCCCCCGCATCTAGCATTCCTGTGCCAAATTAGATGGTTCAGTGTTAATGCTTCTGCAAAGCTTCTGAAGTTAATCACATCTTGCACTGTACAAAAAGAATATTCAAAAAAAGCAATATTTTGAAACTACATATCCCACAATGCACACTTCAGGCTACACTACAGCTTATTCTGTTGTACTGGAGCATTGACCTCAGCAATATTTTATTGCACTCATCGATGAAGCAAAGTCATTAACGGTTTTGTATTCTATGCTTTTCTACTCACAGCTTCTTGTGAGATACCCATAAAACTGTAATTTATTTGTACCTTGCAAAATTGTATACATCCTACAGCAGTGACCATTTCCAAATGCCTTTTTGAATATGTCGTGGTTTATGTAGCAGTATGGTTAGTGTATTGGTTACCACAACCCCGTTACAGCGCCAGCGATCGGGACCAGGGTTCATATCCCATGCTATCTGTACGTTGTTCCCTTGTCTGCGAGGGTTTCCTCCAGGAGCTCCAGTTTCCTCCCCCTACTGTTCAAAATGAACTGGGGATCGTAGGTGAATTGGGTGTAAATGAGCGACATGGACTCCTGGGCCGAAATGGCCTGCTACCATGCTGTATGTCTGGATGTATGGACAAACAAAGTTCCCAGATTACGAATATTCATGTGCTTAATTGTGCCCCAATTTTGCACATGCACATAATGCACATAATGTTACCTCATGAGCACTAAATAAGAACCATAAGTCCCTGTTCCATCTTACATACAAATTTGGCTTATGGACAGACCCAGGTAACAACTCATTCATAACCTGGGGACTGCATGTATGTCTAAATTACTACATTTATCCTTATGGGTCCAAATTCTAATTTAAATCATTATTATTACTACTCAAGTTCAAGTTCAAATTTACTGTCAAGGTACCTACATAACATCACATACAACCCTGAGGTTACTTTTCCTGCAGGTCGGGGAGAATGTCGACTTATTGTAAACTGTAATCAAGAAGAAGATACACATACAAAAGAGATAAATGTAAACGAAGAAAGAAATGTAAACAAAATAACTGTGAAAATATTTTTTAAAATTCATTAATAAATCATGTGTAAAGTAAGATTCCTGAATTGAGTCTCTGATTGAGTTTGTTGTTTAAGAGTCTGATGGTGGATGGTAGCAAATGTTTCTGAACCTGGAAGTACAAGTCCTAAGGCATCTATACCTCTTTCCTGATTCCGGCAGCGAGTCAGAGCATGTCCTGAATGGTGTGGACCCTCTCCGACAGCAGCATTCCATGGAGATTTTCTCAGTGATGGGGAAAGTTTTGCCTTTGATGTACTGGGCTGTGTCCACTACCTTTTGCAGGGCTTTTCTCTCAGAGGCATTGGTGTCCCAAACCAGGCAGCGATGCAACCAGTCTCGACACTTTCCACATCTGTTGAAGTTTGCCAAGGTTTCCGATATCATACCAAACCTCTGCCAACTCCTGGGGAAGTAGAGATGCTTATGTGCTTCCTTCGCGATGACATTAGAGTTGGGGTCCTAGAAAGTGACTCCCAGAAATCTAAATTTTCTCACCCTCTCCACCTCTGAATCCCCCAATGATCACTGGATCATATTTCTCGGGTTTTCCCTTCCTAAATTCTTAGTGGAAGTGAAGCATTTCTTACTAGTTGTTTTTATCTAAATTTATCTGATGTGTAACACACTCTTTGTTTCCCTGTGTGGCATTGTACTCATTCTTTACCTGTCTGTCGGTTGGTATTTCTCTCTATTTCCTTCATCATTCCCTGATTCACTTCTTTTTATTAGTAACCAAAGAGAAAGGAAACAGCAGATAATGGTAACCATGAAAACAAGACGATAGCAAAAAATATCATCTGGTTCAACACTGTCTTTTAGGGAAGGAAAATTGACACTCTGACCTGGCCATTTGGTTGATACTGGGCAATTAGGAATGGGTGAAACATGAAAGTCTGCAGATGCTGTGATTGTAGTTAAAGACATAGAAATGCTTTTGCAGCGACCATAGGAGGTAAAGATTATTATTGACTATAGCGTGAATAAAAGCTTTCACAACTGGAGGGAGAACGAACGCTTTTATTAGCTTATAACTATGGGGAGGATTCAACAGTAGTCTTCAGAAGGATTCGGGGTTTAGGCGGGAAACCAGGGTTATACGTGGGCAGATGGGGGCGGAGCTGGGAGGTGGGGCCAGCCATCAACACCACACTCTACCAGTGAATCCCCGTTCACTGCATTCACGCCCTCCTGTAGAATTTAGGGTCTGTGAATGAAGACAGAGAACGTGGGTTCAGAAACAAGTGGTAACAAAAATATACAGCTATTTACAAATTTAAGTGGTCCAGGGGTCTGGAAATCATGGTGGAGTGCCTTAGCATCAGGGAGCCTTGGACTCCTTGGGTCTCCTGGTCCCCTTGTGAGGGAGGAGAAGGCGGGCTGCTCTCTGGCTCGATGATGGAGGGGGTGCACTTTCCTACTGAACCAGATCCCCTGAGGCCCTGACTAGGGGCAGTGAGAATGATCTCTGAGTCTCGCAGGACTCCTGAGGCAACAGACAATCTGTTTCAGGGGGTGCCAGGTCCATGATGGAGACAGGGTCCTCCCTGCCATATGGTTACTCCCCATAGGTGTATGTGGGATTGGCATGGAGCAGTTTCGCCCTTTCCACCAGTGGGTCGGTCTTGCTTCTCCCCACATGCTTCTTAAGAAGGACTGGACCAGGAGTAGTGAGCCAGACTGGGAGTGTAGTTTCTGATGCCGACCTTCTTTTGAAAGTAAAATAGAAGCTCATGAGGAGTAGCGTTGATCACGGTACATAGTAGCGACTGGATGGGATGGAGCGCCATAGGGAGGACTTCCTGCCAGTGTGAGTCTGGAAGGCCTTTTGACTTCAGGTCTAGTTTGACAGCATTCCAGACCATGGCATTCTCCTTTTCAACCTGCCCGTTCACCCGAGGGTTGTAGCTAGTAGTCCTGCTGGATGAAATGCCCCTCACCAGCAGGTACTGATGTAGCTCGTCACTCATAAAGGATGTCCCGATCGCTATAGATATAGCTGGGATACCCGAACAGAGTGAAAATGGAGTCTAGGGCCTTCATAACTGATGAGGTGGACGTGTCTGGGCACGGAATGGCGAACGGGAACTGGGAGTACTCATCAATGACAAAGAGGAAGAAGGTGTTCCTGTTCATGGAGGAGAGAGGTTCCTTAAAATCGACACTAAGCCGGTCAAAGGGCCTGGCTGACTTGATCAGGTGTGCTTTTGTGGGGCAATAAACGTGCAGCTTGCACTCTGTGCAGACCTGGCAGGACCTGGTCATTTCCCTAATGTCTTCCATGGAGTAGGGCAGATTGCGCACTTTGACAAAATGAGCCATGCGGGTAATGCCTGGATGGCAGAGCTCATTAAGAATTAAACTACAGTTGGCCAGTGTGTGCAGAGGCACAGCTTCCTCTGGATAAGACATCTGGAGGGTCATTAAGGGCTCCTGGCTGATAGGCAATGTCATATTTGTAGGTGGAGAGTTCAAACCTCTACCTAGCAATTTTGTCATTCTTGATTTTTCCCCTCTTGACATTACTGAACATGAATATGACCAAGCGCTGGTCATTGAGGAGTGTAAATCTTCTACCAGCCAGGTAATGTCTCCAGTGCCTTACGGCTTCTACAATGGCTTGAGCCTCCTTTTCCACCGATGGGTTCCAGAGCTCATTACCTTGTAATGTCTGTGAAAATAATGCAACCAGCCTGCCCACCTGGTTGAGGGTAGCGGCCAGAGCTACATCCAAAGCATTGCTTTCTAATGTGGTTCCAGAGGTAGTTAAAAGCCGTTTGGGCTTCAGCCAAGAGGAGGAAATTAGTGGCTTTTAAGGGAGTGTGAACCTTATCAGCGTATTGAGGGATCCACTGGGCGTAATATGAGAAAAGCCCCAGGCATCTCCTCAAAGCCTTTGTGGTCCTAGGAATAGGGAGCTCTAACAGGGGGCGCATCCTATCGGGATCGGGGTCAATCATGCCATTTTCCACCACGTAGCCAAGGATAGCCAGACGTTTACTCCTCAACACGCACTTGTGCAGACTCACCAACATTGTGTCCAGTGGCAACACAATATCCCTACTCAATGCCCTAATGAAATCAAGTGTGCCAAACATTCTTCTTCACTAGCCTGTCTGTCACCACTTTCAAAGAATTATGAACGTACCCACAAGCCTCTGTTCTACCACTGTCCAGGGCCCAAACATTCACCCCACAAGGCTTGCTTGTTTGAAATCTACAGAAGTGCACCACACTGCATATCAAATGTAGAAGAGTACAGCACAGGAACAGGCCCTTCAGCCCACAGGTCTGCACCAAACATAATGCCCAATTTATGGTCACATTTTGCTGCCTTCTCATGATACATATTCATCTATTACCTGCATATCCACTTGTCGAAATTAAATTCTGTCATTCCTTGGCCCACTTTCCCTCCCATTGCGATCTTAAATAACCTACTTTGCTGTCCAATAAACCAAACTTTTTGTGTCGTCCACATACTTACTAACTATGTTCAGTGCATTGGATGACAATGAATAAGAATGACAAATAACAGGGGACCCGGCCCTGATCCCTGTAGCACACCATTGGGTCACCAGGCCTCCAATCTGAGTAACAAGGCCCCCACTCCCATTCTCTTACTCCAGCATCAAGCTAATTCTGTACCCAACTGGCCAGGTCACATTGGATCCTATGCAATTTAACCCGCTGGAGAAGCCTAGTGTGCAGGACCATGTCAAAAGCCTTTCTAAAGTCTGTGCAGGTATTGTGTGCACCCCCCACCCCCACCGACCCCCACTCTGTTCACCTCTGGAAAAATAAATGTCTTTCCAGAAGCAGGACCCTATCTCTCAGAACCCATGCTAGTAAATTACCCACATCGGAATTAACATAACCAGCCTATAGTTCATTGGCTTGCCCCGACTGCTTTTATTAAAAAATATAGGCAAAATAGTAGTCGCCTTCCAACACCTCACCTATTCATAATAATAATGCATCCATCTCTGCTGAGGCTCCAACAACTTTTTTTTCTAGCTTCACAACAATGTCTTTGACCAGGCCTTAGAGTTTTAGCTAGCATAAAGTTGTAAAGCCTCGAGCAGCTCCTCTTCTGTACTATGGGTTCTATTTACCAATTATTTCAGAGTTCCCTCACTGCCACGCCTTTCTTTAAAGTAATTATAGATAAGAAATACTGGTTTAGGACCTCACCCATTTCCTGTGTCTCCACACATACATAACCTTGTTGATCTTTAAGGAGCCTTATTCTTTCCAAAGTTACTTTTTCACCTTTAATATGTTTTACAATCTCTTGGAAATCTCCGTTTCTGCCACAACCATCTAGAGAGGTACGGAGGGCTATGGTCGGGTTCAGTACAGTGGGAGAAGAGAGAATAATAGTCCAGGACGGACAAGAAGGTCCAAAAGGCCTGCTTCTGTGCTGTAATGTTCTAAGAATAAAAACCTGAGCCTTTTTGTTTGAAATAGATACAGGAGCATGTGATTCATTATGGTTTTTGAGTCCAGGATAACCGGCAAAACCATTAGCTGAACTGAAAGCATACGTGGTGCAATTCTCACCATTCAGAAATGTGACTCAGCTGCATGTTAAATTCATGTTAAATTCTAACTCAGTGTTAAAGGTGGGCTCAATTCTAACATTTAAGAGGAATTTGGACAAGTACATGGATGGGAGAGGTATGAAAGGCTATGGACCTGGTGCAGGTCAATGGGACTAGTCAAAATAAATGGTTCTGCACAGGCTAGAAGGACCCCCTTTCTGTGCTGTAGTGTTTTATGGTTTTATATCCTTATTTCCCTCTTAAGTGAACTCCTGCATCCTCTGTTTGTTCAAGGGATTACTCCATTTCAACCATCTGTAACTGATGCATGCCTCTTACATTTTCTTGAACAAAATATTACTGATCATCTATAGTTCTCTAATCTTGTCACTCCAAAAGGAACATGGATCACTTATTTTTTAAAAGCTTCCCACTTGCTCCTTGTCCCATTGGCCTGCAAACCGCCTCTCACAATCAATCTGCAAGTTCCTGCCCAATACCATCAAAATTTGCTCCCCAAGAGTAGGACTTTAATTTATAACCCAGTCTGATCTTTTCCCATAACTATTTCAAATCTAATGGAATTAAAGTTGCTTGTCCCAAAGTGGTCCACTTATTAGCAACAGAGCATCTACCTGACATAAAACTCTTCCAAAGTAGCGTCATCAAAAATGCAACATCCAAAATTACCTCTGGCATGATCTCCAAGATAATTGATCCAAACAACAGTTTTTATTTTCTTGTTTAAGGAGTTCCTCAGGCATTATGGTACAAGTCCTGTGGCACCTATATCTCCTTCCTGATGGTAGCAGTGAGAACAGACCATATCTTGGTCACCAAAGGCACCTAGCTGCTTTTTGCTCACACATTGATATAGGCCTCAGGCCTGAAATTTTGGTTACCCTTTGCTTCCTATAGATGCTGCCTGACCTGTTGAATTTCTCCATTACTTTTGTGCATTGTGCTACAATGACAGCATTTGTAGACCTTCCTATTTAGCTAACTTTTTTCTCACTTTATTTTTTCATAATTAATGTGATTGAAAGGAAAAGAAATTAAAAAAAAATATTCTTTGTGCCCACTGTAATCTGTGGACCTCCTGTGATCTCAAATGCCCTCTCATATGTGTGCCTAGACTGCTTTGTCTCTGGAGGTCAACATTATAAGTGGAACAGTTATTGTAGTTGGTTAGTGCAATGCTATCACAGTAACAGCAACCTGGGTTTGAATCCACTGCTGTCTGCTGAACATTCTCCCTGTGACCTACAGGATTTTCCTCAGGTACTACAGTCTCCTCAAAAACGTGCAAGGTTAATAGATTAATTGGGCGTAATTGGGTTTGACCATGTCAGAAATAAATTTAAACATTTTAATTTAATATATCTGACCTGAGGTTGCTTTGGGCAACTCCCCTGCTTTCTCCAACATTTCACAACTGAAGATGACACCTAAACCCTCCACTCAAAAACACCACACTTCTATTTTTCTTTCAACCTGGAGAGCAGGCAAAGTGGGCACAGAGATCTGCCTACACAGCAGGATCCTTTGAAGTGCACATATTCAGGACTACATGCAAGTACATGACCACCATGGCAATTTCCAAAAGCATTTAGCTTTAGCTCCAGAGGGACTCCATGGTTAACTAGCACAAGGAACATGTCTCCTGTGGCCTTCTTCCTTCTAACAGCAGCACTCTTTAGTAACAAGAAAACATTTTTTAATGTCAGTTTAAAGGCTTGCTCCCCACTATGCAGGTAGATGACTGTCTGCAGCTGTGAGGTATTGCAATAGACCAATATAATTGCTCAGGCTGAAACTGACAAAATATGGTATTAGTCAGGGAAATCTGGCACTATCCCAGAACCTCGCAATTGAAGTTTGCATTCTTTGTGGGAGCTGGGACTTCTAATGCTGTTAAAATGTAGCAAAGCAATTTGTAGGCCTCATTCTTCATGTACTGTTTATCCAGTCTTCAGTCTTTATTCTGACACCTTCCTGTTACTTGCTTATTCCTTGAAGAAGGTGTGTCAATGCAGTGAACTGGGATTCACTGGTAGTGTGTTGTGCTGATGGCTGGCCCCACCTCCCAGCTCTGCCCCCATTTGCCCACATATTACCCTGGTTTCCTGCCTAAACTCCGAACATTTCCGAAGACTATTGTTGAACCCAACCCTTAGTTATAAGCGAATAAAACCATTTGTCCTCCCTCAAGTTATGAGAGCTTTCACGCTACAATTTTATTAGCTTATTCCCTAATGATGGAAGCGCTACTCAAGCCAGGTATGCTATTGATAGACCCTTTTTCCCCCGACACAGCTGAGGAGTTCATGTACTAGCTAGGCTGCTTCCAGGCCTACCTAAACCTGATGGCTGGCCCCACCTCCCAGCTCTGCCCCCATTTGCCCACATATAACCCTGGTTTCCTGCCTAAACCCCGAACATTTCCGAAGACTATTGTTGAACCCAACCCTTAGTTATAAGCGAATAAAACCATTTGTCCTCCCTCAAGTTATGAGAGCTTTCACGCTACAATTTTATTAGCTTATTCCCTAATGATGGAAGCGCTACTCAAGCCAGGTATGCTACTGATAAACCCTTTTTCCCCCGACACAGCTGAGGAGTTCATGTACTGGCTAGGCTGCTTCCAGGCCTACCTAAACCTGATGGCTGGCCCCACCTCCCAGCTCTGCCCCCATTTGCCCACATATAACCCTGGTTTCCTGCCTAAATCCCGAACATTTCCGAAGACTATTGTTGAACCCAACCCTTAGTTATAAGCGAATAAAACCATTTGTCCTCCCTCAAGTTATGAGAGCTTTCACGCTACAATTTTATTAGCTTATTCCCAAATGATGGAAGCGCTACTCAAGCCAGGTATGCTACTGATAAACCCTTTTTCCCCCGACACAGCTGAGGAGTTCATGTACTGGCTAGGCTGCTTCCAGGCCTACCTAAACCTGATCAGAGATGTCTTCCACACCGATGAACTCAGGAGGTCTGCACTCGTTTTGAGGGTAGGAATGAAAGGGTATGCAGTCATCAAGGACTGCTCTACATATGATGCTGCTATCAAGGTGTTAAAGGCTAGGTACCTCAAGTCACAGAACAAGGTCCTAGCAAGGCACCGATTCGCTGCAGGTATGAAGAGGCTACGGGCCACGTTCATAAGGAAGAACAGATCTGGGACACACTAGTCATGGGGTACCGATCGAGGTGCATGAGGCAGCGACTACTCAGGTCGGCAAAGAAGGACCTGGTTAGCCACGTCAAGCTAGCCAAATCATTGGAACAGGCCAAGCTTGAGAACAACAAGCTCAAAGCCAACAAGCTTGCTCACTCAAGTGAGCCCTTCCAAGGTCCGGCTGCTCCTGCTACCCCAGCCCTACCAGCTGCTGCTTCCCGTGCTAGGGAAGGCTTTTTCTGCGGCAAGAGCCAGAATCCTCGATCTCGTAGTCCAGCAAAAGACAGTGTATTTCAGCTGTGGCAAGAAAGGAAATTGAGCGAGGGTTTGCCGTACGAAGGGAAGCCCGGGGAAGTCTGTAACATGCACCGCTCCCGGATCCGATTCCATCCCCAAGCCATCTGCCCTGAATTCACCCAAATCCACTTGCTACGCGATATGCCAATGGAGGGTGGCATTAAGGAAACAGCACGAAAGGGCTCAGTGCCTATCTTGCCGCGAACCAAATTCAAACTCAGCGCCACGATCCTCGGAGGAAGAAAGAGGGCGGCCATCTTGCCGCGCCATAAGGTCGATGCCATCCTGCCCACACAGGATGGTAAGGGCGGTGGGGGCCACTCAAGGGAAGAGCATGGAGTCTCCAGGGAACTCCTTGATGGTCCTATATCAGGACAGATCTCACCAGCTCAACAACTCTATAGTGACTGTAAAGGTAAACGGACATTCCACTAAATTCCTAATCGACACAGGCTCTACTGAAAGCTTCATAAACTCACGGACTGTGCAAAAATTCAACCTGAAGATGTATCCTTCTAATTATCGCATTTTTCTCGCATATCATTCGCATTCTACGCATGTTCAACAACATTATATAGTATATCTGTCATTTTAAGCGGGGGGAATTCTGTAAATTACGCTTGTATATTCTTGATGATCTGTGTGCTCCGGTGTTGTTGTGTCTGGATTTCCTGTGTCACCTTAAAAGCATGACCTTAGAGTACAACCCAACAAAACAATGTTCTCCGGTCCTCAGTTCAAATCACAGAGAAATACAACCAGACATAACACACATACATACATAATACATATGCAGAACAACTATTCATATATGCAAATAAAAAAATACTGTTTCATGAATATGAGAGTCTTGGATGGTTAGTGTGAGCAGTTCCTTTGGTCATTCACCAGTCTCACTGCCCATGGGAAGAAGCTGTTCCTCAGCCTGGTGGTGCTGGCTCTGATCCTCCTGTATCTCTTCCCTGACAAGTGCAGCTGAAAGATGCTGTGTGCAGGGTGGAAAGTGTTCTCAATGATTTTGCGTGCTCTCTTCAGATAATGATCCCAGTAGACGATGGTGGTGGGGTTGGAGGGAGACTCCAATAATCCTCTCTGCCACTCTTATAGTCCTGTGGATTGACCTCCAATTCATTTCTCTGCAGCAACCACACAACACTGGGATATTGCATAGCCAGCCAGGACGGTCTCGATAGAGCACTTGTAGAAGGGTTGATATAATGGTGGCCGGTAGCCTTGCCCACTTCAGCCTTTTCAGGAAATGCAGACTCTGTTGACCTTTCATGACAAGTGTGTCCACGTGGTTCACTAGTTAAGTGAACTCCAAGGAACTTGGTGCTCTCCACTCTCTCCACTACAGAATTGTTGTGTAGCAGAAGGTGGTAATTTCTGGTCCTCCTGAAGTCCATGATCATCTTCTTCATCCTGTCCACATTGAGACTCAGGTTGTTACTCTCACATCCTGTGGCAAGATTTTCCATCTCTTCTCTGTAGTGCAACTCGTCATTTTTACTACTGTTGTGTCATCTGAGAACTTGATGGGATTGATTGTTGAAGTGGGATCTGATGTTGTAGTCATGGGTTAGTAGTGTGAACAGGAGAAGCCTGAGCATACAGCCCTGTGGTGCACCAGTTTTCAGCGTGATGGTGCTTGACGTTCTCCTTCTGACTGTCGTCTTTCCTTTATGAAGTTCAGAATCCAGTTGCAGTGAGGGGTGTTGAGTTCCAGCAAAGATAGCTTCTCCACCAGCCTCTGGGGAATGATTGTGTTAAATGGTGAGCTGAAGTTGATGAACAGCAGCCTAGCGTATGAGGCATCATTCTCCAGGTGAGTGAAGGGACAGGGCTATAGCATTGTCTGTGGAATGGTTTCTTCTACAGGCAAATTGAAGTGGGTCCAGAGTCTCTGGGAGGTTTGCTTTGATGCGTTCCATCACCAGATGCTCGAACCATTTCATAATGATAGAGGTTAGTGCCACAGGGCAGAAGTCATTGAGGCTTGTTATTGTCGCCCTCTTGGGTACGAGCATGATGGTGGCTGTTTTGAACCCTGAGGGAATGATGGACTGCTGCAGTGAGGTGTTGACAATAGGAGTAATTATGACACTCAAAAGTTATTCAGATAAGTACTTGGATTGGAAAGATTTAGAGGGATGTTGGCTGACGCAGTCAAGTGGGATTAGTTTAGTTGATGTGGACAAGTAGGACAGAAGGTCTGCTTCTGTGCTGTAGAATCCCATAACTGACAATAAAATCTCTCTGGAAAATTATTGGTCAATTGTTCTATCTGATGCTAAGTCAATACAATATCATTCAACTCCAGTTTAAACTTATTTTTAACTGCATGACAATGTTTTTTCCAAAGTCATGAGATGGCATTTCTTGATCTGACATACATTGTAAGTCTGGCGCAGTGGAGCTTCTTCAGTCTTGAAACCCCTTTAAATAAAGTCATTTGCTAGAAGTGCATTTTGGACAAAATAAGGCATTTCCCTGTAATTAGAGAGGAAATTTTGTTTTACTGATTAATTGATCATAAAATATAATCAACAACAGCTGCAATCAATAAATTAGGATTTAAGAACCCTTTTCCTATGGATTTTAGGATAATAATGTGGCCTAACCCATAGGTGATCCAAAGACTAATGATGAGGTCTTTCATTTATACAATTTAAAATGCATTCCTGACGCGTGTTGCCGGTTCATTGTTCTCTGAAGTTCAAAGACTGATTCTGGAAAATATGATATGGATTAGCTGTTTTTTTATATATAATTGAATGGCTTTTACTGCAATAATACGAAATTCAAAGCACTATGACTCTAAATGTACATTTAGAGTTGTGCTGTGAAGGATCAGGGTAAACCAGAAAAATGAATAAAGCTGCGGAATAAGGACAGGAATGCTTTGATGAAAGTTGAAGTTGTTCAGAAATAATGAAGAAAATTTAAAAAAAAAATAATTGAATTAGATGGAAAATGGCTGGAAGCTTTCAGATTTTAACATTCCTGTTGTGCACAACCAAGAAACAAAGTCGGGTGTAGAACAAGCTTAAATATCACTTCAGTGCAAAAGTAATTAATTTATTGCAATGGAGGTCATTCTGTTATTTATCGTGAAGGAACACAAGCCATAATGCGGACAAGTCTGGACCTTGTGGAAGATAAATGCTTTTCTAGGGATATAGGGCCGTGGTGGAGTTTGTTACTTAGATATGATACTGAATCCACTATCAATAAGAAGATAAAGTTGATGAGGTCAGTTTGAGCAAAATATTAAATCACTCCAGAGGGCTGGATTCTTCGCCACTGAGCCAAGATCAATGGAATTTAAGACATTAGGGAATTAGAGGAAATGGGAACCAGGTGGGAAAATAGATTTGAGGCTCAGAATTAGCCACAACTTTATTAAATAGCTGAGAACATTTGAAAGGTCATGTGGTCTATTCATGTTCCTAATTCTTATATTTCCGGGTAGAAAATAATTGGGGAAAATGGAGATGCAAAGACATTGAGGTTTTAACAGCAAATGGGCAATAACACCGTGCCAGGCAATTATAGATTGGAAGAGGAAAGTTGCAGATTCATAGTGGCCTGTGCCATGATTGGTAAGTAAGGAATAAGGTGTGTGATATAAGAACCACAATGAGAGAGACAGTGGAATAAGGTGTGTGATATAAGAACCACAATGAGAGAGACAGTGGGACATATGAAGGAGTATGTGTCCAAACAAACAAGCAAATTCTGTGGACTTCAGCTTTTGGAGTATTGAGGGACCTGTGGACATTAGGGAGGAGCATTTATTGGCAATGAAATAGTAATTTGTGTGGGAAGATAAAGCAATGTTGATTATGCAGCAGGTGAGAATGGCAGTATAGATGACACAACACCAGAATGTTAGAGACCTGTATCTTGGGTGTTGGAGTAGTGGAGTAGAGTGAATGAATGAAGAATTCAGAAAGAGGAACATACTGATATATGGACAATGAGCTTTACATTCGAGGGCAGGGAGTAGATGGTATGAGAAGATGGCATACTCTTCTCGATGGGAGTGGGAAGGTAGAAGAGAGAGAGTGGATGGGGGTGTGATGAGTTTTTTTCATGTGTTGCCTGATTTTTCAAGGCATTGGGAAGTATAGAATGAGTTAATGGAGGGAAGGGTGATTTGTATGATGACAGAGGATTATGAGAGCGATTCTGTCCATGGCCTTGATTAAGAGTTCCAGCTTGAAATGTTGACAATTCATTTATTTAACCCACTGATCCTGCTCAACCCACTGAATTCCTCCAGTAGATTGTTTATTGCTTCCGATTGTAGGATCGGCAGCCTCCTGTGTGTTAATTATGTTGCCTTTGGTCTGATCTCTGTGATTCTGCACTTCTGTATTGTGTCTTACTTGCAGTTCCATGTATGGGATGTCTGGCAGGATTTCTTGCAAAACAAACTTCATCAGTGTACCTCGGTACATGTGAAGATAACCAAACTTGTGGGGTAGAAAGTGTTGTGCTTTAGGGGATCATCCTGCAATGTATAAATACTTGGTTGGTGGCATAGGTAGAATGAATACTGTTCCGTATGTATTTGGCTTGATAAAAGCCACACGTGATGGAGAGGTGAGAATGACTGATATGAAGGGGGCCTTGTACCAAGTATGGCATCAAAATATCCTGGGAAAACTGGGTTCAAAGAGAATCAAGATGAAACTTCCCTATTGACTGGAATCATGTTATTGTTGGACATCAATCAGTAGTGCCCTATACATTATTTCAGGTGTTCCTTGGTGTAGAATTCAAGTCACAACTGCCTTCAACCTCTTCCTTCCATCATTAGTTTAGAAAGGAGGATTGTTTGCTGCATAGCCATGGAATGCTTGATTCCATTTTCCATTCTTCAGATTTTGCAACAGTCAATGCCACATTTAGATATCCTAAGTGGAAAGTACCAGGTGCCCTGCAAAGGTGACAGGTAATTGCTATTGTCAACAAGAGTGAGTTTGTTCAATTCAACGGAATTGCCAAAAATAAATTTCCCACAATGCATATACTAGACTCCAGTGACCATAAACAACTTGACAAAGCACAATGACTCAGGAACAGGTTGGAGCAGACTATCCTGCAATAAATGACTCCCTTCCTTACTCCCAAACCCTTTCCACTATCTATCTGCAAGGTATGGATCAGAACACAATGCAATAGGTTCCACTTGCTTGGGTAAAGGCAACATCAACAACACACAAGAAGCTCAAAACATATCCATGACAAAGCTGTCAATTTAATTGGGACTCCATTCACCACCTAGACAATCACCATCTTGAGCCATTACTTTGAGGTTGCAGAATGGGTCAGTTACAAACTGCATTATAATTGCTCACATTATTGTCATCTCCAAAACCAAAGCTTCTAGAAATATTATGGATAAGGAAGCAGATAGATGAGAACACCACCCCTGCCAAGTTACCCTCCATTTACACATGGTTCTGATGTAGAATCATTTCACTGGTCCTTCATTGCAATGAAACTCTCTTCCAAATAACATAGAACTTAAAACAATACAGCAAAGCACAGGCCCTTCAGCCCTCGATGTATTCCTTGCTCAAAAAAAGTATGAAACCTTCCCTACCCTATAACCCTCTATTTTTATTTCATCCATGTTTCTATCTAAGAATCTCTTAAATGCCCACCACCATCCCTGGCAAGGCATTCCAAGCACCCACAACTTTCTGTAAAAAAAAAGACATCGCTTCACTTTATACATATGTCCTCTGGTGTTTACTCATCCTGACCTCGGAAACAGTTGCTGGCTGTCCACCCTATCTATGCCTCTCATAATCTTATAGACCTCTATCAAGTCTCCTCTCAACCTTCTATGTTCCAAAGTGAAATGTTCCAGCTCTGCTAACCTTGTCGCATAAGACTTATTTCCCAATCCAGGTAACATTCTGGTAAATCCCCTCTGCACCCTCTCCATAGCTTCCACATCCTTCCGAAATGAAGTGACCAGAACTGAACACAGTACTCTAAGTGTGGTCTTACCAGAGATTTGTAGAGTTGTAACATGACCTGAACCCAATCCCCCTATTAATGAACCCAGCATCCCATGGGCCTTCTTAACTATAACATCAACCTGTGTGGCAATCTTGAGAGATATATGGATTTGCACCTCAAGTTCTCTCTGTCATTCACGCTCTTAAGTAACCAACCATTCAGCCTTCTGGTTAGTTCTTCACACTTAACTGGGTTGAAATCCATCTGTCACTTTTCTGCCCAACTCTGCATCCTGTCTATATCCTATTGTAACCTCAACAACCTTCAACTCCATCCACAACTCCTCCAACCTTCGTGTCATCTGAAAACTTACTGACCCATCCTTCCACCTCTTCATCCAGGTCATTTATAAAGATCACAAAGAGTAAGGGTCCCAGAACAGATCATTGTGGTACTCCACTAGTCACTGACCTCCAGACAGAATACTTTCCTTCCACTACTACTCTCTGCTTTCTTCCGATACTCTATCCATACATCCAAATTTACACTGATTCCATGACTCTTGACTTTCTGGACTCATGGGGAACCTTGTCAAATGCCTTGCTAAAATCCATGTAGACCACATCTACCACCCTACCCTCATCACTTTCTTTTGTTACCTCCTCAAAAAACTCAATTAGACTCATGAGGCACGACCTTCCCTTCACAAAGCCATGCTGACTATCTTTGAGTAGATTGTTCTTTTACAAATGCTCATAGATCTTATCCTTAAGAATGTTCTCCATTAGTTTACACACCACTGATGTAAGACTCACTGGTCTATAATTCCCAGGAATCTCCCTATTACCTTTTTTTTAAACATTCACCATTCTCCAATCCTCCACCACCTCCCCTGCAGCCAAAGTGGATTCAAAAATCATAGCTACTGCCCCATCTTTCTCTTCTCTCACTTCCCATTGCATTCGGCCCAGAGGACCAATCAATACTGATGTTTTTAAGAAGATCCAACACTTCTGCTTCGTTAATCTTCACACGGAGCTGTTCACTTTCAACCACACTGTTATCAAGGTCCTTTTCTCTTGTGGATACAGACTCAAAGTGTTCATTTAGGAGCTCCCCAACCCTCTCTCCTCCAGGCGCATGTTGCCTCCCTTATCCTTTAGTAGCCCCACCTTCAATCTTGTCATCTTTCTGTTTTTCACATGTGCATAAAATGCCTTGGGGTTCTCCTTAATTCTACACGTCTAGGACTTCTCATGCCCCCTTTGAGCTCTCCTAAGTCCTTTCTTAACCTCCTGGCTACCACATACTTCTCTTGAGCCCTTCCTGTTTCCTGCTTCATATAGCTAATGTATGCTTCCTTTTTCCTCTTGACTTGATCTGTTTCGTAAGCCACGGTTCCCTTTTCCAACCATCTTTTCCTTGTCCCATCGGGGCAAATCTATCTTGAACCCTGCACAAATGGTCGCTAAACTTCCTCCACATTACTTCTCTCCTCAAACGTCTATTTCCAATTTATTCTCTAGTTCCTGCATCATCCCTTCATCATTAGCCCTTCCCCACTTAAGCCCTTTCCCAGTTTGACTGGTCATATCCTGTTGATGCTAAAGGAGTTGTGATCACTCTGGGTTTCCATTCTTTAGTATTGCAGCAGTTACCCCTCACAAGGCCACTGGCTTTTGTCATTAAGCTAAAACGTCATAAATAAAAATAGGGTAAAATTTGAAAAAAATCAGGATCTCTTCCTGGTCAACAGGAAGAATTCCCCCATCTCATCCTTCCCCCTACCCCCACCTTTCCCCCCATCTCCCAATCTGCGAAAGGTGAGTCAGGGTAATTCAAGAAATTTGAGATTTTTTCTAACCGCCTTTCATTATATCATCATGGGTGTCTCCATGAGATATCCCAACAGTAGATCATATTCTTTTATGAAAATCTGTTGTACCACCTTATTCAAACTGAATGCATCATTATTTGTTCTTGCCTGCATTTCGCCATCAAGGTCTGAATTTGTATATGAAGACAACTTATCACTGAGACTCACAATCTGGGAGTTGTGCACAAGGCCAGCATTAATGGCTGATCCATAATAGTCAGTGAGAAGGAGGTAATGGGCCTCCTGAAACCATTTAACACATCTGACTAAATAATATAAAATTGGAACTGGCTGAAAGATTAAAGAAATATCATGTGACTTTTAATTTGTAGCAGAGTGCCAAAACTAGATTTATTTCTCCCTTCAGCACAACAGATCTGTCTGGCAGCTTTAACCAACTCCAGAAGATGGCAATGGGATCCTGGCACTCCAGCTGTCTTAGCATAACATGGCTGACTGAAACCCTGCTGAGTTGGCCTTGTTTAAAAAGTTAACGAGTGTTAACAGTTTGTGAAATGCAGCTATGCTTGGAAATTTAAAACACCACTTTCCCAAGTTACGCAATTAGTATTTGTCACAAAAACTATAAAGCTGTACACACCTCAGACCATGTGGCTTACATTTGTCTCTTTCTTTGTTTTGCTATTTCAGGACATTGAAATACAAATTACTGGTGATTTCTAGCGGGACTACTTTCACTCCACATTCAGGTGTTGTAATGATATAACAATTAGGTTTATTTTAGGCTGAATTTTCAATGCTGTGGAAAACTTCCCCATACAACAAAAATTGTCACAGTGAACCAAGCACTTGCAGGTAAGAAGAACAGGACATTTTTAACCATCAATCAAACCACAGCAAAGCAAATAAATTGCAGACTATGTTTAGATAGAATGTTTAATGCCTTAAACTGGCACAAAGCCATGAAAGGGCCGTTAGGAGCTGTGCAAGGGCGGTATTGAAATGGAAGGAAATGATAAGAGAGGGTTCAAGAACTTTGGGGTAGGAAATTTTAAAGTCAGTCATCACTGGTGGAAGTGTAAGATGGGTGGAGGAATGTCCACCTTAACCTGAATCATGTAATATTTTGTTCAGTGTTGTGCATTATAAAAAATTATTTCTTTTTTTTTCTGAAATAAGCAATGACAACATTTATTTCTGGGTCATTTGGTGTCACTTTGCAAATTCAATGTACTTTTCTATTCCATGACTTTATGGCTTTAGAAACCAGTACCACTAGTCGAAAACAGGTTAAAAAAAGGCTGCATAAATAAGATTAATTCAAGGCCTTATTGGCATAATCGAACCATAGATTTTGCTGTACTTGTCTATTTGACACTTAAAGCAACAAACTAAAAGAGTAATTACAAGTGGGATATGTAAGTGCTAGATGTTTACCCTTAGCTCCCCTTTGTCCTTTTAGACTATATCTAGGAGCAGATTTAGGCCATTGAGTCCATTGACTCTACTCTGCATTTGAACCATGGCAGTGGTATTTTTGCTCCCAATCCTATTCTCCTGCCTTCTCCCCATAATTCCAACCATAAATGAATTACATTATAATCACACTAAATAATGTAATTTGAATGGATTTGTACATCACCATTTATTTCATTAAAAGCAGGACAATTCCAACAAAGAGCAGTGGCTGATGTAATCAGATATCAAATGATATCAAAGTCATAATCTATTCCATTCTGAAATGTAAACTATCAATTTCATATGCAACATTATCTCTTGAAAAATATTCATGTTAAATACTGCTATTCAGGTGATAAAAATTCACCCTTACAGAATTCATAAATTATCCAAAATTTTGACTCATGGAAAACAATTTGCTTTCTCTGTTTGATCTGAAAAAAGTAAATAAATCAACAAAAAATGTTTTCAGCTCATGATTCTTGATGCATGTCCTGGTGATGCACTTTGCTTTATAGAAAACTGTCTCTTTTTGTCTGCTAATACCTCCAGTAATATCATGTTCCTATTTCCATCAGTGGCCAATCTACTTGGTCTTGTATCAACCCCTGGGAGTAAAAACATTCCATGATTCAACCTCAGAGGCATTTCCAATTGTTCCATAAGGGAAAATTTGCTCTGTGTTTGACAGCTTTATCTTTGAACATCCTTTCCTCAGCACTGACCCTGAGCAAAGATATCTGAGATGATCCAATCACCACATTGTTGTCCAGATTGTGGATCTAGATGACAAGCTACACTGGTCCCAGCACTAATCCCTGCAGCACACCACTAGTCATAGGCCTCCAGTCTGAGAAGTAATTGTCCACGGCCACTCACTGGCTTCTCCCACACAGCCAATGTTTTTGAAGAGATTTCACATCCAAAGTACAGAGTACCTATGGATAGATGTTAAAATTCTCAAAGATACACTACACTTAAAATCACCAATGCCTGAAGAGGGCGCACGAAATCAGTGAACCGGTGTGGACTCGAAAGGCCAACATGGCCTGTTTCCGCTCCGTAAATGGTTACATGGTTATATGGTTATATCTGCGAACTGCTGTTATTACTGCTCTGCCCTATTGAAGCAAGGTCTCAAATAACGCCAAACTTGCTTCTTTCTCAAGCAGTTGAAACCCCAGAGTCGTAACTGGTGTGATGCCTGTAGGATCATGGGAGGTGCTACTGCTTCCTTAGGCAAATACCTTTATTTTAAAAATACAAAATCACAGCAATGGCTGGAACAACGTCAAAAGTTATTTGGCATTCTCAGTCCTTAAAGGTACACAAACCCTCACACGTACAACAGATAGTAATGGTCAAAGGAACATTAAGTACAAGTACGCAAAAAATTGATTGCAATCAGACAGGGCCTCTAATGCTAAGTTAATACTCTCATGTTAAAAATAATCAAAGACACACACACATTGACAACAGACCAGTTGCAACACAAGGAAACTATTCAACATCAATGAATAATTTACAAGGCAATAAAAAAAATAGTGGAAGGAATTATTTACTTACATAGAGGGATAATGATTGAAGTGATTTGTTTCTTGAATAGGTCAGGGTGAGTTTTTAAATCTTTGCAGAGCTAGCTGCTTTATGAGCTTCTTGCTGTACCATACCATTGACATACTATCTCTAACCCCAGATCCTGCATGCAAGTTGAACATTTGGGCAGAGTTATTTCTCACCAAGAGAACACAAAACTGTAAATTAAGTGACTACAGACGAGTCAATAGTCCTTCAGGCCTACATCACGTGATACTGTTTGAACTTCACCATCGATGCATTCCTACCATAGCACCATATTCCTTCAGAAGCTTTTAAAAAATCGCAATCCTGAGCAAATGTCGAGGAGCTCAAGACACTCAGCAGGAGAGGCAGCATCTATGGAGAGAAATGAACTGTCAACGTTCAGGTCAGGACCCTCTTTTTCAAAACTAGGATGGGAACAGGAGACTTCAAGCAAAAAAGTAAGTGGGGGGGGGGGGAAAGGGCTGGGGAGAGGAAAAGAGTTGATAGATACAGGACAAATGAAGGTGGGAGAGATGGAGAGACCAGTAGCAGATGAGACCACTGGGATGAGAAGTGGTGAGAGTAAAACCAAGTCCAGGAGCAGTTAAAGAACAGATGGAAAGTGGAACAAAATTGAGGGGGGTTACCTGAAATTGGAAAATTCAATATTCATGCCATTGGTTTTTGGGCTACCCAGGTAGAATGATATGTTGCTTCTCAAGTGCATGACAGACAACTCTGCCTGCAAATGGGGAAAGAAATTGAAATGACTAGCAACTGGGAGTTCCAGTTTCCCCCTGCAGACAGAATGCAGGTGCTCAGTAAAGTAGCCATTCAATCTACATTTGGACACACTGATATAAAAGAGGCCAAATCGAGTGCACTGAATGTAATAGACTATGCAATTGGATGTGGTCCATATGAAACTCTGCCTGGTCTGGTAGGTATGTTTATGTCTCTGGATGGAGGTGAAGGTGAAGAACTTTTAATATACCTAGCAACAGAGTATTTTTAATCCTCTGCATGAAGAAATTACTCCCCATCTCAGTTCTATAAGGTGACAATCACCTTACCCTGATTTTGACTATAGATTTTAGAACCTCAGCCAGGGAAATAGCCTCTCTGATCCACCAGATCAAACCCAGACCTTTTGACATTACATTCACATCACCTCTCAAAATATGAATCCACTCCATGAAATGAAGTAGGCTTGGGTGAGCCTACACAGAGTTCTCTAAACTGGTCAGATGTATGTTTTAATTACTAAATAATGATTGAAAAGATGATTGGGAGTACTTAATGTGCCAGAGGTCAGACAGATTAATCCAACTAGTGTCAAGACAAGAGACAGCACTAAAATTGAGACCACTTTGTATATGTATTGTAATGAAAGATCCTACACGCAAAATGAAATCCAAGTCAGAGCATATCAAGCAAAATCATTCTGCGAAACTAATGCCTTTCATATGACCTTCATTGGCAATTTGGTTTCTCGCTTCTGGTTGGCAGATTTGTCTATGAAGGAAAAAAAAACTTTTGAGACCCTGAATCACAACATATAAACTTAGGAACCCTTAAAGAAAATCCCAGATTAGAGGGTATTTCTGCTTCAGAATAAGAATTTATTGTCATGAACAAGTCATTAAATTCGGTGTTTGCTGCAGCATCATAGAGCAAACACTCATATTACAACCATCTTACAACATTACTATATATAAAAAAAATAGTACATGAAAAGAAAGGCAGTGCCTTTGGTTCATTGATCATTCAGGAAACTGATGACAGCGGGGAAGAAGCTGTCCTTGTGCTGCTGAGAGCTCGTCTTTAGGCTCCTGTACCTTTTTCCCAATGGTAGCAGAGTGAAGAGGGCATGGCTTGGGTGGTGGGGGTCTTTGAGGATAGAGGCTGCTTTTTTAAGACTCTGTCTCATATAGATGTCCTTGATGGAGTGAAGTCTGGGGCCTGTGATGTCATAAGCTGAGTTAATAATCCTCTGGAGATT
This sequence comes from Narcine bancroftii, assembly GCF_036971445.1. Classification (NCBI taxonomy): domain Eukaryota; kingdom Metazoa; phylum Chordata; class Chondrichthyes; order Torpediniformes; family Narcinidae; genus Narcine; species Narcine bancroftii. The sequence goes on along the minus strand of NC_091473.1, from coordinate 119,406,378 downwards.
ATTCTTGCCCTGAGAGTTGGCGCCTCCAAATCAGGCAGTGATGCAACCAGCCAGAGTGCTCTCCACGGTAAACCTGTAGAAGTTCATGAGAGTCTTCAGTGATAAATAGTTATATGGTTATGATTATGGTTATATGTACCGAATCTCCTCAGACACCTCATAAAGTACAGCCGTAGGTGAACCTTCTTTGTGATTGCATCAACATGGAGGCTCCAGGACAGATCCTCGGAGATGTTCACATCCAGGAATTTGAAGTTCTTGACCATCTCCACTACTGAGACCTCAGTGAGGACTAGGTCATGTTCCCTGACTTCCTCCTGAAGTCCTCAATCATCTCCTTGGTTTTGCTGATGTTGAGGGCTCAGAACAGTCAAATGTGAGCAGCTCTGAACACCAATTTAATCAGCATGAATGAGTTGAGCCGAAGAGCTTGTAACATACTGTAGGAGTCTTTCACTCTATTTACTTCTGGAGGGAAGGTGACCTTGGGAGAATGTTTATTCATAAATTTGGTAGAATCTACTTTGAAATGGATCGTGTGTCATTTGCTGAGAATCTGGATCAAAACACTCTTATCTCTTTCTTTTGCATTACGCTTACTTGAGTTTTCTTCTTTGTTGGAAATAGAAGCAATGTAGCATTAATATAAAATTGGAAGTTTCTCTTCTAAGATTGATAATTAAGACATTGTGGTGGCACAGTGAAAAGGGAAGTATATTAAGTTTTTAAGTAAGCTGGTTTAGTTTTATTCTTGCATTTAGGGAGTAAGCAAGATATAGGAAACGATTTCACTTTCTGGTGCATTTATCTCAATTTTGACAAGGACAACAGCTCATTTATAAAACTATATTTTATTATGATGTAACAGAGATTCATTGTTATTACTGAGACCATTACAAGCAGGGTGGTGTATATTTAATCCACTAGCTCATTATCTCGTCCATCATTTTCATGTGACAAAAGAACTCATCTAACAAAAATACAAATTGCTCTACTTAATCCAGAAATAGTTCGTGAGGGCAACCCTTTCCCAGGCTTCAGTTCGTTCTCCGTATCTTGTAAATCCTACTGAAAGGTTCTGAATGAAGAGACAGGCCATGGTTGAACAGTATTTCCCTTTGATCAACCAATTTCTTATTCATTCTTGATTTGGGCGATTAAATAAGTCTTACACAGCAATGCCATCTACCTCCAATTTCCTAGATAACAGCTATGTCCTACACTTAAAGCTTTAATTTCCTCCCTCTGGGTTAATGAATCCAGGGTGCTGATGGTGACTGCAGAGATTATTTAAATTACCAGTGGTAGAATCTCTGTTCTATCCCCTATTAATTTCATATCTTGACTTCGGTAGAATGTAAGTGAATATCTTGGAGAAACCAATGAAGTCCCTATCTGAATCAAATGATCTTATGTCACAGCAAGAGGCCAGTCAGCTCATTCACCCAAATCATTGAGATTAATTCCTCTGTTCAGTTTTTGGTCTACTGGTTATGACTTATCAATGCACTTTTAAATAAGGGGAAATTAAAGCTTTGCCACCCTTTTAGTGATGAGTTTCCAATCATCGTCATTCTCCCACCTCAACTCCCCTCTTAACCCTCTGCGTTCTGGTCATTTTCCCCACTCTCATGGAAATACTGTATATATTTCCTATTTTTCATGTCATGCATTTCAATGAAATTTCCCTTCAGATTCTCTGATTAACAATATTGTGCCGACCCATATGTACCTACTAAAATAAACTAAACCCTCTCTATTTCCTAAATTTATATTTTCCTTTCATCTGTGTGCCTGTCTAAAAGTCTCATAAATGCCCCTATTTTTCCACCTCCACTACCACCCTTGGCAATTCATTCCAGGCACCCACAACTCTCTGTGCAAAAAACCTGACTCCTGGTGTCTCCACTAAACTTTCCTCCTGTCACTTTAATTATCTCTCAGATAATGTCCACAAAACTTTCATCTTTTATTATGATATATTTCTATGTTATGTTAATCAAGTGGTGGTTTGGATATGCAGCACTCCAGCTGAAGATTTTCCCTTTCATTGTCTTCCTATACTCCTTAACTGATGCCATTTACACAATTGTATGAATGTTAGAGATAATCAGTTAGTCTGTTCACAGAAGAGTCCTTCTCACTATACTCGGTATTTTGTGACAATTACATTTAAGGTTTACAAGATCACAAGATAAAGAAGCAGAAGAAGGCCTATCAGCCCATTGAGTCTGCTCCACCATTCTATCATGAGCTGATCTCCCACTCCCCTGCCTTCTCCCCATAACATTTGATGCTCTGCCTAATCAAATACCTGCCTTAAATATGCTCAATGACCTTGCTTCCACAGCTGCTTGTGGCACCAAGTTAAAGTCAAAACTTAAAGAAATGTGACACCACACCTTGAGCATTATGCACAGTTTCAGTTTCCTCACCTCAGAAAGATTCACTAGACTAATCCGAAGAAACCAGGTATGCCATATGTGGAGAGATTGAGTAAACCGAGTATGCATTCATTGGTGTTTAGGATGAGTTAGTGGTTCTCAACCATTTTCCTTCCACTCACATGCCACTTTCAGTATTCCTTATGCCATAGGTGCTCTGTGATTAGTAAGGGATTGCTTAAGGTGGTATGTGGGTGGAAAAAAAAGTTTGAAAACACTATTTTAATCGTACCTAATTGACTCGTTATGTGCATGGTTTCATAACTCCAAAGGAAATGGGCCAATGACAATTTTTCTCTAGCAAAATATTTTAGTACCAATTGGGTCTAGAGTAGTGATTCTCAACCTTCCCTTCCCACTCCCATACCACCTTAAACAACCCCTTACTAACACAGAGCACCGATGGCATAGGGATTACTTAAAGTGGTATGGGAGTGGAAAGAAAAAGATTGAGAAGCACTGGGGTGAGTGATCTCATGAAAATTTACAAAATTCTTAAAAGAATTGACAGCCTAAATGTTGGGGGAATATTTTCCCTGACTGATGAGTCTAAGAATAGGGATTACATCTTAAGAATATAGAACAGGTCATTTAGGACTAAGAATTTCTTCTGTCAGAAAGCAGCGATCAACTGTTGCTATTTTTCATTCAAAAAAAGAGGTCTGTAGATTTCTGGATAGTAGAAAAAGCAGGGAGTATGAGCATGGTGCTGAGGAGCAAGATCAGCAATGAGTTTGAAGAATAGATGGTCTAATTCCTCCTATTATTATATTAATGAAGAAATCTTATGGACCTGTTCCCTTACCTTTAAGGAACTTCATATTCCAAGATACTCTCAGTCCTGATGTCCCAAATGTGAACAATTCCATTCCTTCCCCAGATACTGCTCGGCCTGGTGATCTCCTCCAATTTTTTGCTCCAGATTTTATCTTCAGTCTCTGGTGTTCTCCAAGGTCATTCCATCTTTCCACAGCTCTCAATATCTTTCTATTTATTGTGTCTTGTTGGACCTCACATAATTAGGGTAATTGAACTCCATACCATTACCTCCTGTTGGGTTAGGGTCCAGATTTTTGTTCTTATTGTGTTTTTCCTTGGTGGTTTAGCCATCTTTATGATTGCTTTATATCTATAGGCTCTTTTGGAGAGCAAAATATCTGAACTTAAAGGCAGAGATTCTCTGCCCTCACGTCAGAAAACTTACTTTCATAAATGGTCCGTGAGCAGCTGCAAGGTGACGACACCAATCCCTCTCCAAGGTAGTGCTAGAGGTGGAGAGGTGCGCTCCACCTCGCTGCATAAAGGTACATTCGCTGCAAGCGTCTGACTAGAGGCGGGCTGATGATGTCGCGATGACCCTGACAACCCGCGACCCATCTCACTTCTCTCTCTCTCTCTCACTCACTCACCCTCTCCCTCCATGACCCCCTCAGTGCAGGTATGGCTGAGGGGGGGCCAACAAGACAGGGGTAGCTGGTGGGAGCCATCAGGGCAGTGGGGACCACTGGGCCAGCAGGGGCCATCAGGGCAGGGGCAGATGGCGGGGTCGTCAGGGGGTGGCCGGGCCAGGCTGTGACAGCCCCACCAGCCACTCCGGCCTCCAGCACCTCAGCAGGGCTGTTTATTAGCACCAGCAGCTCAAATCACAGCAGAGCAATAGCCATTTACCCTACCCACAATCCCCCATGCAGCTGGAACCGTTCTCGGAAACGCAGAGTGGTTCCAGCTGCATGGGGGTTATAGGTAGGGAAGATGCCCATGTATTTTATGTCTGGTGACACAATGGCAACAGCCTTTTAGGGCTGCTCCATAAAAGGTAAGTAAAATTTTATCTCCATTTGAAGCCGGCCTCGAAGCAGAGGACCGGCATAAAAATATGTAATTTCCATTTTGACTAAAATTTTAGCAACTTGTAGTACATTTGGTTCTTTTATAGTTTCTTCCTTGGCAAAGCTGAAGAGCGAGTGACTCAGAAAGAATCTGTTCACAGGTTTCTTCTCTAAACCAATTCAGACTGTTTGCAGTGTAAAAGGAGAGAACATGGCCAACTTCTTTTGTTACTTACCTTTGTACTTGCCTTGCTGACTGTTACAGGCCGACCCTGTCTGACATGAACTATGATGAACATCTAATAAAATAGCTATAAACATAAGATTTTGATCTCATTCTTGACTTCCACAGAACAGTCTAGGCAACATTATCTCCAGATTGAACAAGCCCTTTTATTTGGTCAAAAATGTGCTTATTTTAAATATTGCTCTTCTACCTCCCTGAATCTATTCGAAGGTCTATCACATACCCTGCCCCACACAAAAAAAACTATGATTTCCTCTTTTCAGTTGTTTGGTTCAGCCTCAATTGATAACACTTCTAACATATCATCCCTTGTCAGAGCTACAATTGTTTCTATCTTTGTCGAGTGTCCTTGCTGAACCATACCACATTTAAAACTTGACTGCCCTATCAGTCTTCCTTCGATGAGTGCCCATTGTATAGGGAAGCTGCCTTGTATACACATTAATCTTCCTTTATTGCAGCTTCCTTTCAACCCATCCCCAAGGAGGACTCCACATAACCGTACACCATCACCGTAGCTTGCAGTCAATTTATGTCATCTGAAAGGGTGCTGGTCATCATAGTATAACCCTTTCAGATATAATTTATTAGGTCAGACTTGTGAAGAAAATTGGTCTCCACAAATTCCATCCCATTGGTTACAGGATATAGCATTACAGGTCTGTTTGGGAATTGGCACCAATAAATTTTTGGTTTTTATGGAACTATTTGAGGCAGGAGTCTGCAAAAGCTGTTTTAATGCTAGAGAAACTGCACAGAATAATTTATAGGCCATTAATTCTACTTTAAAATCCTTGGAGTTTTGCTCTTTTTCATCACAGCTGCAATTATAGGATTGCAAATGTCGGTAGGAAAATTATATGCCAAAGTGATGATTTAGTCAAGAACTAATTACCTCAGACAGATCATCATCCCAGGATGTATATGTAACCACAAGAAACATTTTATTATTTGATTAATTCTAGGAAATGTATATATTTAGTCTTGCGTGTCATGAAAGACTCCAATCAGCATGTTAGGGGCAACACTCCACACACTATTTCCAAGAATTAATTTTCTGATTAAAAATTAGTTATTCTTGATACACTTCTCACCTTTAATAGAATGCTGTCAGAGTTTATGAAAAGTTATGTTTGACAAGCTAAAGAAAAAGGGTGAACAAGGGCAAGAATGACTATGGCACCGAATCATAACAATCCACAAAAATCCCTTCTATCCCTTCTGGCCTGTGCTCAGATAACAAGGTGGCTTGAAAAATCTAGGTCCTCTGTTGCTTCAGGTAAGAAGTGAAAAATCTGCCACGGTTTCCTTAATTTAAAATGAACACTAAATTGTTGCTTTGAATGTGAATGATGGCTTACTTACAATAATGCAATAAATATCTCAAATTATGATATTTTTCCTTAAAATATCCCTTTAATAAACCATCCCAGAGGACTTAAGGTTTCTAATTCTTTCCTACACCATTCATTAACCCAGAAGGATTTGAAAAGATAACACGATAATTTCTATACTGATCTGAAAGTCATTATTTGAGAGCTAAGTCTGCATTATCAGATTGATCTCAAACCCAGCATTAGCACCGGTGCCTTCTCTGGCACGGCATAGTTTGTTTTAACCACAGTCTGTGGTAGTCTTTATCCCTTTCGTGACAGAGGGCGTTCTGGCCCCCTCTCACACTCAACAGCAATAAAAACCACATTTCGACGCAGTCATAAAGTTTGTGATGAAAACGTGCTCCAGTCTGTGGAGACCCTCAAGTGATCACAAGCAAGGAAACCAGCTGATATTTGCTGATTGAGACTTGTATATGAACTAATTTCACAAACCAGAGAGCGATATGTTATGTGGGCAGAATATGTCAAAGAGGGTTATGTCAGAAAAGGGGGTTCTTCAGGATCAAAGAGACCATCAGAAAGATAAACCCAGTATTCACAGTAAAACCACAGGAAATAGATTCATCTTAACCAGCATCAGATGTAATGGAGTTAGCTGCTGCAGAAGCACGACAGTGAGGAGACAGCAGTGATCTGCGCGGACTGTTTAACTCTTTAGTTTTAGACAAGTTGAACCTCAAGAAAGCACTATGAGGGCTTTGTGATTGTTTCATGCTGATCTTGTGTTCTTTTAGTATCACCATTGACAGTGTTTCTTCCAAAATTTCTCATCTTTGGCTGCCTAGATTATCATCCTGTTTGAACTTTACCAGATGCTCTAACATTCATTTTAATTGAAGCCAATGTAATTACACATTCCATGAAACAGGTTTCCATTCCAATCCTGAACGGCTTTGTCTGCGGTTAATAAGCCTTACTTTCATCTGGCTTTAATCCTTCAATCACTTTGACAAATGCAATGATGGGCACACAGTCATTCCCTGCATAGAGGTGATGTGGGTAGCCATTATTTTGCAATTTGGGGAGATTTTAGATGCATAGGAAGGACATGCTGCATTTCAAGACCACAAGGTATGGGAGCAGAAGTAGGCCCATCAAGCCTGCTCCACCATATTAATCATGAGCTGATCCATCCTCCCATTCAGCCTCACTCCCCAGCTTTCTCCCATAACCCTTGATGTCCTGACTGATCAAATACCTGTCAATCTCTGCCTGAAGTACACCCAACGATGTCACTGCCACAGCCGCCCATGACAACAAGTTCCAAAGACTCACGACCCTCTGACTAAAGAATTTTTTCTGCAACTCTGTTCCTTTTCCTGAAGGGATTTTGCTTTGTACCACAGTGCTCTGTCCTCACTGGCTAAAACTCATATCGGAGCCTCAGTATCTGCACAGAAGCCAGGATGATTTTTTTTTTCGTACTCTACTTGATTTCATGTGCCTAACCTCCTTGTGTGAAGAGCTCTCAATGACTACAAACACATTCATCTCACCCACCCAACCCTGAATGTTGACTTTAGCAATCTAAGTTATGACATTATAACTGGAGCCATTGGCCATTTTCCTTGCAACTGATCTCTCCTTCCCAAATAATATCTTAGCCAGCATAAGACTATTTCCTAACCATCACTGCCAAAGAGGAAATCATACCATAACATTACTAAAACTAAATAATAGAAAACACATGTATGCACAAGACAGATGTTGTAAAGTTTAATATTAAGCAAACATTTCCATACATGTTTTCTGATCTTTTATTTAAACCAAATATGATTCTATGATGACCTCTTCTAATCACTGTCTACAAGGTAATTACTTTACAATTGTGTAATAAATGTCAGAAGTGATTGACCATTAATTAGGATGGATCTCAGTGCTCAGTTCACCAAAAGTCTTAACATAAAATGTGTCACGTACTAAACTATTATTTTGATGCTAGATTTGCTTTTCAGACAAACACTATAAACCAATGTTGCCCAGTTCCTTGACACCAACTTGTCCTTCTAAAGGAGTAATTACTTTTTCCAAGACATTGCTGGGTCTTCAACTGACTTTAATGAAGTTCTGTGCTCAGTAAAACAAAATCATAACACTTTAAGTCAATTAGATTCCTGAACTTTGAGATTTTTTTTGTTTCAAATAGATATTTTCCTTCCATTCTGCTTTGATTCATGGCAGCACTTCTACCTGACCTGCCCAACCAACCAACGCCTGCCTATTCTACCTCTTAATGCTTTCTCCACAGCAAAAAAGATGACCTCAGCTTTTCCCCCTCCCTCCCAAATGCATCACTTCTGGTTTCAGAGAATTTCTCCCACCCCTCCCCTGCACCCAAAACCATTTTCTTCTCCCTCTCTAACCACATTCATTTACTTATCCTTGATTTCTTCCCTTTCATTGGGTCCCTGCAGTAATTATTATTCTTCTGTTGAGCCAAGTCGTAGTTCTTAATGCCTGAAAGAGTTTGACATGGCACACAATTTAAAGTGAAAGTAACCTCAATGCATCAAATTTTAATATTATCCATTAAAGTAACGAGCAAAGAAATGTCCCTCCAGTCCTCAGAAGCAAGAATTTTAATTTTGAAATTTTCCTCATCAATTTTGTGTACTCGGCATGCTGAGAATGGAATTAACCTATGATTATTCTTCCATTGAAAGCTCTTTAAAAGGAACTATTAACAAGCTCATTGTAAGAGACATTTACATCAGTAATAACCAACCAACCAATTTTCCCCTGCAACCGTGTCTGCCTGTCCCGCATCGGACTTGTCAGCCACAAACGAGCCTGCAGCTGATGTGGACATTTACCCCCTCCATAAATCTTCGTCCGCGAAGCCAAGCCAAAGTGAATAAGGTAATAAATAGAAGCAGGAGTCGGCTGTTCAACCTCTCAACCTGCATTGCCAGACACTCAGCTCATGAAGACTCTGTTACCACAGTGCCATTTTTCTTCAATGACCCGATGACCTTTGATTCCTCTAAATGCCAAATAATCATTGAAATCTTCTTAGAATGTACTCATCCCTCGAGGACAGAGAATTTAGAAGATTTACTACCCTTTAGAAAAAGGAATTTCTCCTCATCTCTGTCCTGAGGGAGGGAGGGAGAAAATGGGAAATTATAGACCGGTTGGCCTGACATCAGTGGTGGGGAAGATATTGGAGTCCATCATAAAAGGAGAAATAGCAGAACACTTAGTCAGTAATAATAGTATAAGGGCTAGTCAGCATGGATTCCTTAAGGGTAAGTCATGCTTGACTAACCTTCTGGAATTTTTTGAGGATGTGACAAAGAGGGTGGACTCGGGAGAGCCAGTGGATGTGGTGTATTTGGACTTCCAGAAGGCCTTTGATAAGGTACCGCACGGGAGTCTAGTGGGGAAGATCAGGGAGCATGGTATTGGAGGTAAGGTGCTGACATGGATAGGAAATTGGTTAAGAGATAGGAAACAAAGGGTTGGAGTAAATGGGTCTTTTTCAGAATGGCAGGATGTGACGAGTGGAGTGCCTCAGGGATCGGTGTTGGGTCCTCAGTTGTTTGTAATTTATGTTAATGATTTGGATGAGGGGATTATAAATAACATGAGCAAATTTGCAGATGACACTAAACTGGGTGGCGGTGTGGGGTGTGAGGAGGATGTAAGGAAAATGCAGAGGGACTTGGACAGGCTGGAGGAGTGGGCAGCTAAATGGAAGATGAATTTCAATGTGAACAAATGTGAGGTTATTCATTTTGGGGGAAGTAATAGGAAAGCTGAGTATTATTTAAATGGAGACAAGCTAGGGAGTGGGGAAGTGCAAATGGATCTGGGTGTACTTGTTCATCGGTCACTGAAAGCCAAATGGCCCACTCCAGCTCCTATTGTCTATTGTCTAAATTCATATTTTGGGACTTTGACAACTGGTTCTAGACACACCAATCAGTGGAAAGATGAATTGTTCATCTATTTTGGCAAAGCTCTGGTGATTTATGCAAGTTTCAATGAGGCTATCTATCATTCTTCTAAACTCAAAACAACGTACCATATATTTTGATGTATAAGTCGACCTCCCCCTTTTCAGCCTCATTTTAAGGGTTTTATAGTATATCCAGCGTACAAGTCATTTCCCCCATTTTCTGGCTCCCTGAGGTGCCCCATTGACTGGCACATAAGTTGACCCCCACAGATCGTGCAGATTGATTGGCTGGGCATTGGCTGGAGGTGATTGCTATCCTGAATGGTCCATCGACATAATGCAGCACACGACGAAAATATGAAGTGAGCTTTAAGTTGAAAGTGATAGAAATGGCCAAGAAAACCAGCAACTGCGCTGCTCCAATAAAATTTGATGTATCTGAGAAATTGGTAAGAGATTGGGGGAAGAAAGAAGAGACTTTAAGAAAAATACCAAAAAGGCAATGTTCTTTGAGTAAAGCATTCATTCATTGGACAGAGTTGGAAAATTATGTTGCAGAATGAGCATGTGAACAAAGGCAAGATTGCTACACAGTCACCCAAAATAAAATACAGATAGTCCCCATCTTACCACCGTAATGGGGATGGAAGGATTGGTTGTAACTCAGGTTTGGTCATAAGTTGGGGAACGTAGATCTCGGGCTGCCATTGGGAAAGGGGACCTCAGGCTGCTGGTGGGAACGGACATCTCGGGCTGCCGCAGGAAATAGAGAGCAGGGACTTTGGGCTGCCACCAGGAGCAGGGAACCACTGAATACAGAACTTTTAATGCAAAATATGAACTTGTACAGTAGAATTAATAAAGATTTTTAAAAATTTTGGTCATATGTGTGGGTGACATAACTCGCATAGGTTGGAAGTCAAGAACTACCTGTAGGAACATTTGCACTGCAGTCGGCCAAGTTGCAGCCAGAACTCAGCGATGATTTTGAGGCCACAGTGGACTGGTGCAATCATTTCATGAACAGGAAAAATCTGAAATTATGTCAAAAAGCAAAAATTGCACAGAAACTACCAAAAGATCTTGATCATAAAGTTTCATCAGTTCATTATATGTAACCAGCAGAAACACTAGTTTGGCAAATATTGGAAACATGGACAAAACCCCCATGAATTTTGACATGAATGGAAAGGTGTTAAAACTGTACAAACCAGAAGTACAGGCCACGAAAGGACCAGGTTTACTGTGGTGTTATTGTGCATGGCTAACGGGACAAAGTCAAGGCCCATGGTAATCCTCAAGTGCAAAATTAAACCAAAATTGAAATTCCCTGCAGGTATTTTTGTACATTTTTATGAAAAAGGATGGATGGATGAAAATGGTGTAAAACTATGGATAGACAATGTATGGAACAGGTGGCCAGGCGGGTTTATGCAAAGAATGGAGTTTGCTGCTCCTTGCTATGTTTTGTAGCCACTTAACTGAAAAGATTAAACGTAGATTAGCACTACATAATACTTACATGGCAGTTATCCCAGGTGGTTTAACATCTATATTGCAATCTCTCAATGTTTGTTTGAACAAGTCATTCAAAGATCTTGTGTACGAGGAATGGAATACATGGAGGTCGAGTGCAGAAAAGTAGTTTACAAATGGTGGGGCAGTGCGTGCTGTATCACTTGATATGCTGTGCAACTTCGTGCTCAAGGCATGGGACAAAGTAGAGACTACAATAAAATCATTTAAAAAGTGCGGTATCTCTTGTGAAATTGATGGCACAGAAGCTGATTTATATTGGGACACTGATGATGAAGCTGAAGCCGCCTCATCAAATACAGACTGGGACCCATATGATGACTGTTTAAACAGTGAGTATGGATGTGCTCACCACCATCTTTGCTTCAGACGATGATAGCGAGAATGATTTTGAAGGGTGCTAATTGTGTTATTTTCAATAAAAATCTCAATGAAATATCTGTTGCAGTCGGTGTTTTTCTTTGGTGTTTCAAGGGTCGAATTACAAGCCAGATCCACGTGGATTGAATTTTGAGCTGAATTTAAGTCTCCAAAAGTATATCCAACGTATAAGATGACCCCCATTTTTTGAGAGTTTGTTTGGGTTTCACGACTTGACTTATTCATCAAATTATACAGTAGATCCAGACTTCTTAATCTCTCCTCATTGAACAGCCCTCTGTCCGTGTTTCTTACTTTTGCAGTCTTTGCTTCTACAAGGCTAAGAACCTGCTTGTTTTTTTAGAATCAGCAGACATAAGCTAATTTACACCATGAGGCCCAGGATATTTAGACTCTTTCTCTCTCTCTTTGGCTTGGCTTCGCGGACGAAGATTTATGGAGGGGTATGTCCACGTCTTCTGCAGGCTTGTTGGTGACTGAAAAGTTCGATGCGGGACAGGCAGGCACAGTTGCAGCAGTTGCAAGGGAAAATTGGTTGATTGGGGTTGGGTGTTGGGTTTTTCCTCCTTTGCCTTTTGTCAGTGAGGTGGGCTCTGCAGTCTTCTTCAAAGGAGGTTGCAGTCTGCCGAACTGTGAGGCGCCAAGATGCATGGTTGGAGGCGATATCAGCCCACTGGCGGTGGATATTTAGTAGACACATCTAAATTCCACCATGGGGCCCAGGGATGCAGTTGAATAGGAAGACATAATCTAATTTACACTTATGTGGCCCAGGGATGCATATGAATCAGTAGACATTATCCAACTTCCACCATGAGGCCCAGAGATGCAGTTTTCTTTTGTTGGTCGCAGACTGTCAGGAGACCTTGAAGATAATTAAACCATTTGTTCAAAGAGATAAGATCTGAAATGAACAACTTTTGGGTAATATAAGCCATGGTCCCACTGCTGAAGTTTGAGACTCTCCAAGAGTTAGCAACATCTCTCAGCGAAAAGAAGAACTTCAAGAGTCCAGCCAACGTCCCGGTCGAGGGAGGTGGAGAAGCTGCTACCAGCACCCCAACAACCTACTGCAAGTGTGCAGTCGTTGCCTCGCTTCGGCAGTTGGGACCAGTCCAGGCTTTGATAAGTATAATTGGGAAGGGCTTGCATATTGTAGAGTGAATTCAGCTTTAGATTTAGTAATAAAGCCTTGTATAAACTGAACTGCTCTCGGTGTGTGTGTCTATTTTATTTCGGTAGCTCAAACACTGTGACCAATCTAAAACGAACAAAATGAGAGGTACAAGTTTACCCAAGACATATACGTATGTTATTATTATGTGCCGTGTGAGAAATGTATTAATTGTATATGTGTGTGCACCGTGGTCCAGAGAAACACTGTTTCATCTGGTTGTATACAGTATGTTCAGTATTTAATAAACTAGACATTGAAGCCCTCTTGTGACAAAGGCCACATTTGCCCTCCCAATTGATTTCTTTTTATAGTCTGTAAACTTTTGATGGCTCATGAATAAGGACACTAAGGTCTCTCTGAACCATCTCTGACTGTTAAAATAAACTCAATATTCTATTTTTTTCCTCTCTTCCTTCTTTCTTAAATAACTTGATTACATTTATTCCTTATCAGTTTATGGGAATAGATCTTGACTTTGGAAGTTTGGAAGATGACATCCTTTTTCACACCATTAGGATTCAGGTCATCAGGTTCTGGGGATTTATTAACGTTCAGTTCCATGACATTTCCAATATGATATATTTATTAATGCAAGATGAGTTTTCAAGATTTGCTGGAAGTAATATTATCTGGCAAAAAAAAAATGGGCTATTTCTAATTGAAAGAAATCAGCCTCTAAAGATCCAAAATGCCAAAGTCATAAAAATTGGTAAAGACCAGAAAAATAAACTGAGGAGAAATCAAAAGAGAACCTAATTACAAATGTTCGTATTCAATTGCACTTTCCAATCATTAGGCTACTTCGTTTAGACGATTTCCAGCTCTGTGGAAAGTCATTGATTTTTTTTTCTGAAGAAGTGACATGGTGGCATGTGGGTTGCAAGTATGATTTTGTTCGTTTAAAAGTTGTACTTGCTGAGGAAATGTCCTTTGAAGGAGTTGCCACAGCTGAAGCTGAACTGCACCCCTCCCCCTGCCCAGTGATGGAATGAATTTTGACTGACAGCAATTTGGTTCACCTTACAGTTGCTGAGAACAGTGACACCAGGTGACACTTGAGAATACTGCAAGCACTTCTTCCATTGACTCAAAACAAGATTTATTCACAAAATCAGATTACTGTACTCAGTACTTTGCAAGCTGCATGAACCAAAAGCCCAGGAAGTGGTGCAATATTAGTTGATTGTATCTCTTTTCCTAGAAGAAAAGCGGGTAGGTTCCAACCGCCAATTGCATCACACTCCACGGCCTACACCCTACCCCCTCCCTAACATGATCCTCACCCTTCATGATCCCCATTCCCCTTTTGCAGCCTGCTCAGAACAGAGAATTCAGTGTTGGGTAAGTTGCAGTCTACTCCTATGACACATAGGGCATGTTGTTGCAATAATTCTCGATAATTTACCAGAAAGGAAATATGAGAGAAATCAGAGATTTAATTAATCATGTTATTTTGTCACTGGAGTAGAAAGGAAGCACCTGTTGCTCTTGACCAGCTCTGCTTTCACCAGCCACATCTCATTAACAAGAAGTAGTACAATCAAAATTGAAAGAAATGCACTGGCATTTCATTTAAAAAATGCAACCCATTCTGGTTCATCATCACAAATGGAAGAGTCTGTATGGGAAACAACTCCCAAATCTGGAGGCAGAATACAATTGATTTTTGGTGAAATTAACCATTTGGAGTAAAATTGTTTCCACAATTATCTCAGGAAGGCTCAACTCTAATATTATGAATTCACCTTTACAATGTCAATTCACAATGTCAATTTGACTGGCTCTAATATTTGCATGGCTGATGACAGGAATTCAATGATATTAATCTATTTCTTGCTGGTGGCTGTATTTCAGCTGAATCTGAAATTCAAAGCCATGCTCCAGTCAGTTCCACTTAAAAAAAGGACATTGTGCTCCAATGTATTGTCCTATAAAATAATGGTTCATTTGTTCACCCCTGCAACTTGCACTTTAGACCAAGGAGCTGATTAACCATCCATTATCAGATGTGGCTGTCTCATATCTCCTCTCTTCCACCAAACCTCATTTTTCAGATTAACCACCAGAAGTCCTGGTGAGGTCATTGGTTAAGCCATCCTTAATACAATTATAATGTTCAGGGTTTTCATGGTATACCCAAGTCCAGTTGAAAATTGCGATTCTTTTTGAATCACAATCTGCTTTTCATTTGTCACAGTGGCAAGGATGGTTGGCATTCTGACAACAGATGATTCGCTTTTCAATTACACAGAGAGGTCAATGCACAGAAATGGCATTTCCTGACTATTCTGTTCACTGAGGCAAATCAGAAATGCCAAGCCTGGTGCCCACAGTATATGCACACTGTATGCTTCACACACATATCATGCCTGCTGACCAATGATCTCAGGAGAAACTAACTGTCCTAGAGTTTGTGAAATGGCTGGTACTAACTTATTAAAATGGAGTTACATGGGAGATCATGAGTGGTTTTATGTAAAAGGCTGCAGGCACTGATATTCGATCAGGCAAGAAACTCAAGGCGTTGCTTCTAATAGATGGGGCTTCAGACAATAAAATTCATATAAAAGCCTTTTTCTAAGATTTTCTGTTCTTGTGGAGAGTGACGATCATGGAGAGAGTGAGTTTATGGATATGTTTTGAGAAGGAGAGTATCGGCAAAGAGGATAAAGGGAATTGGGACGACTGGATGGGGGAGGGGCAATTGTTGAGGGAAAGAGCCAATCATAAAGATGACAATGGATGGGGAGATGAGTGTTGGTCAAGGAATGGGTTAAATTGGGGTATTGATTGGCGAAGCGGTCAGACAAATTATCAGGGAAACCAATTGTCTGTGGAGTCAGAGGAGGTTAGAGAAGGAACGTTTCAGGGTGTTCAGGGAGGGGAGGAAAGAATTGGCTGTAAAGAAGGTCAAAGGGTGAGATCTCAAAAAATGAATACTTACGTCAGTGGCCTCGTCTGCAGTACAGTGTGTCAGATCACTGCGATTGCTAAGTAATCTGTGCGTTTGAATGTTAGAAACGCGGAAGGTCAAAATTTAACTTTTGTATCTTCATTTGCTGCACCTGAGATACTGGAAGATTAAGGGATAGTTAAGAAGGGTGACAAGAATAAACCACAGGTTGGTGAGCCTTGCATTAGTGGTGGAAAAGTAATTGGAAATTCACAAAAAAATGCTGGAGGAACTCAATGGGTAAGGTTGTGGCCATGCAAGGCCAAAGGATAGTCAATATTCCTGATATTCCTGATGAAGGGTTCTGCCCCAAAACATAAATTGTCATTGGTCTTCCAGGGGTGCTGCCTGGCCTACTGAGTTCTTACACGTCGTGCCAGATTCAAACCTGGGTCACTGGCACTGTAATTTCTTCTTTTCTTTCTTCTTTTCTCTTTTCTTTCTTTGGCTTGGCTTCGCCGACGAAGATTTATGGAGGGGTAATGTCCACGTCAGCTGCAGGCTCTTTTGTGGCTGTAATAGTGTTGCGCTAAATGCTAACTATATAGCCATATAACAATTACAGCACAGAAACAGGCCAGTTAGGACCTTCTAGTCCATGCCAAACACCTTATTCCACCTCGTCCCAATGACCCACACTCACCCCATAACCTTCTATGTCCCTCTCATCCATATACCTATCCAACTTTTCCTTAAATATTAAAATCAAACTTGCATCTATCACTTTGGCCTGAACCTCATTCCATACTCCCACCACCCTCTGAGTGAAGAAATTCCCCCTCATGTTCCCTTATACTTTTCCCCCTTCAATCTCAATCCAACTCCCCCACTCTCAATGGAAAAAGCCTATCCACATTTATTTTATCTGTCCCCCTCATCATTTTAAATACCTCTATCAAATCACCCGTCAATCTTCTACACTCCAGGAAGTAAAGTCCCACCCTGCACAACCTTTCCCTGTATCGCAAACCCCGAAACCCAGGCAACATTCTTATAAATCTCCTCTGCACTGTCTCCATTTTGTTGATATCCTTCCAATAATTTGGCAACCAAAACCACATACAATATTCCAAATTTAGCCTCACCAAGGCCTTATACAACTTCAACATGACATCCAATCTCCTGTACTCAATACTCCGATTTATGAAGGCCAACATACCAAATGCTTTCTTCACCACCCTACCTACATGTGAATCCATTTTCAGGGAATTATGTAGCAGAATTCCTAAATCCCTTTCTTCTACTGCACTCCTCAATTGTCGACCATTTAACATATATGATCTTTGCTGATTAGTCCTACCAAAATGTAGCATCTCACATTTATCAGTATTAAACTCCATCTGCCATATTTCAGCCCACTCTTCTAACTGGCCTATATCCCACTGCAAGTTTTGAAAACCATCCTCCCTGTCCACAACAATCTTCGTATCATCTGCATACTTACTAATCCAATTTACCACGCTATCAACCAGATCATTAATATATATGACAAACAATAATGGACCTGCTGCCTGAGGCACTCTACTAGACACCAGCCTCCAAGTTGACAAACAATTTTCCACAAGTACTCCCTCGCATCTCCCATCTATAGTTGAATCCATTTCACTACTTAAACATTAATACCTAATGATTGAACCTTCCTAACTAACCTCTTATGCAGAATTTTGTCAATGGCCTTACTAAAGTCAATATAGACAACATCCACAGCTTTCCTTCATGAACCTCTTTGTAACCTCCTCGAAAATTCGTTAAGATTTCTTAAACATGATCTACCACACACAAAACCGTGTTGACCACTGGTTATCCAAATAATTGTATATTCCACCCCTAAGAACACTCTCCATTAATTTACCTACCACCGACATCAGACTCCCAGGCCTATAATTACCAAGTTTACTTTTCGACCCTTTTTTAAACAGTGGAACAGCATGAGCTACCTTCCAATCCTCCGTCACCTCCCACTGTGGCTAACGGCATTTTAAATATTTCTGTCAAAGCCCCTTCTATTTCTACATTAACCTCCCTCAAAGTCCTAGGGAATATCTTGTCAGGATCTGGAGATTTATCCACCTCTATTATCCAGTACTACTTCCCCATGATTTCACTACTAACTTTTCTTACTTCACCTGACTCAATATTGCTTTCCTTAGTGAATACTGAAGAAAAGCAATCATTTAAAATTTCGCACATCTCTTCTGACTCCTCACAGAGTTTACCCATGTGATCCTCAAGGGGCTCAAATTTATCCTTCAATATTCTTTTACTTTTGGAGGAGTCACGTGATGGAGTAGTGGCCGGTCAGGGAATTCCAGCCCTCTCCGGAAAAGTTAAAAAAAAATGCACAAAACACAAAGGTACAAGATTAAAATTTAAAACAAAGTAAAAATAAAGGTGAGAAGAAAATGGCAGCGAAGAGAGAAAAGTCGAAAACAACGGGAAGAAGAGAAGAAGAAAGAACATCGGAAGAAGAAGGTGAAGGCCTTACCTGTCCGAGGAGGCCCGCCACAGAGAGAGAAGCCTGCTCCCTCAGGTCAGTGGAAGTCCTGGGCTCGGGACTACAAAAATGGCTCGCAGAGCCGAGTAAAAGTGCGCAATCGCGCATGAAAAAAACACACTGACGGGAGGGGGGAACAGCTGCGGAGTCGATCTCCACAGCTGAGAGAGACACCTGCAGCACAGCAACAGGTGCAGAACACAGAAAATAACGACAACAAGAAAGAAGAGGGTAAAAAGTAAACAAGGAAACAACAGATGGTCAACCCAGAGGAAGAAGAAGAAGAAGAACAGAAAGAAATGGAAGAAGAATAGAAAGGCAAGACAATGGATATATCTTTTTTTAAAGAATATATGGAATCAGTGAAAGAATGGCAATTACAAGAATTTAATGAGATAAAAAGAAGAATTAAGAATGCAGAAGAAAAAATGAATAAAATAGAAATGGTCATATCAGAGATAGGAAAAAGAGTGGATAATGTGGAAGAATGAGAAATAATCATAGAAATGGAAGTAGAGGACTTAAAAGAGAAATTAGAAGAATCTAATAAAAAAGTTAAAGAGGCACATGAGCTGTTAGCTCAGAAGATAGATATAATGGAAAACTATAATAGAAGAAATAATATAAAGATAGTGGGCCTTAAGGAAGATGAAGAAGGCAAGAATATGAGAGAATTTATAAAAAAATTGGATCCCCAGAGTCCTAGGAAGACCAGAATTACAGGAAGAAATGGAAATAGAGAAGGCACATAGAACATTACCCCCGAAACCACAACCGCAGCAAAAACCAAGATCCATTTTAGTAAAATTTTTAAAATATACAACAAGAGAAAATATATTGGAGAAAGCAATGAAGAAAATAAGAGAGGACAAAAAGCCACTGAATACAAAGGTCAAAAAAATTTTTTCTATCCAGACATAAGTTTTGAACTCCTGAAGAAGAGGAAGGAGTTCAATACAGCAAAAACGATCTTATGGAAAAAAGGATATAAATTTATGTTAAAGTACCCAGCGGTACTTAAAATAGTTATTCCAGGGCAACAAAACAGATTATTCTCGGATCCAGAGGAAGCACGAAAATTTGCAGAACAACTACAAAACAAGCAGAGAGATGAAGACATGTAATGAGAGTAAAAATGACCACGAACTATATGTATGTGTGTATATGGGTATACATATATATATAGATGTGTATGTATCTGTGTGTATACATGAATGTATCCATATTTAGAGGAAAATATATAGAGTATAGATAAGAATTAATAAGGGAATGAAAGGGAATAGAGGGAATAAGGAGGGAATTAAAAGAGTGACCTTTGTTACATATGAAAATTGAAATCTTTTCCGGGGGGGGCTGGGTGGGGAGGAGTTATTGGTCACTGCAAAATCAGTTGATGTTTGCGAGTGAATTCACAAATCCAAATGGAGAGGGGAGATGTGGTTGCCCGACAAGGGATAAAGGGCAACTCAGGAGGGGGAGGGGAGAATGGGGTTAAAGAAGTTTTAAATAGGAGAATAAGGAAAATGTTTGATGTTTTAGAAATGTTGTCTTATAAAGTGTTCAAAACAAGAAAGCAGAAATGGATAAGAAGGAAAGGTGATAATGGAGAAACAGAAAGGGAAGATAAACAAAGTATGAAATGGCTACGTTGAACTATATGACTTTAAATATTAACGGAATACATAACCAAATCAAAAGGAAGAAACTGCTAAATTTACTGAAAAAATAAAAAATTGATATAGCATTTGTGCAAGAAACACATTTAACTGAATTGGAGCACAAGAAATTAAAGAGAGATTGGGTAGGACATGTAACAGCAGCGTCGTATAATTCAAAAGCAAGAGGAGTAGCTATATTAATCAGTAAAAATGTACCAATTAAAATAGAAGAAGAAATAATAGATCCAGCAGGGAGATATGTAATGATAAAATGTCAGATATATTCAGAGTTTTGGAATCTACTCAATGTATATTCACCTAACGAAGAAGATGAAAAGTTTATGCAAGATATTTTTTGAAGATAGCAGATACGCAAGGGAACATATTAATAGGAGGGGATTTCAACCTTAATTTGGATTCAAATATGGATAAAACTGGGAAAAAAATTAACAGAAAGAACAAAGTAACCAAATTTATAATTAAATCGATGCAAGAAATGCAACTTTTGGATATATGGAGGAAACAACACCCAAAGGAAAAGGAATATTCATATTATTCGGGTAGACATAAAACTACTCAAGAATAGACCTATTTCTGTTATCAGCTCGTATGCAAGATAGAGTAAGGAAAAACAGAATATAAAGCTAGAATATTATCGGACCATTCACCCTTGATATTGACAATAGAGTTAGAGGACATCCCTCCAAGAATGTATAGATGGAGATTAATCTCCATGCTACTTAAAAGGCAGGATTTTAGAGAATTAATTGAAAGACAAATTAAAATGTACTTTGAAATAAATACGGAATCAGTGAAAGATAAGTTTATATTATGGGATGCAATGAAAGCGTTCATTAGAGGGCAAATAATAAGTTATGTAACCAAGATGAAGAAGGGCTATAATCAGGAAACAGAGCAGTTGGAAAGGGAAATAGTAAATATAGAAAAAGAATTAGCAATGAAGGAAGATAGAACTAAAAGAAGAGAATTGGCAGATAAAAAAATAAAATATGAAACACTACAAATATATAAGGTGGAGAAGAACATAATGAAGACAAAACAGAAATATTATGAACTAGGGGAAAAAAACGCACAAAATTCTAGCATGGCAGCTTAAGACAGAACAAGCTAAGAAAATGGTATTGGCATCAAGGAAAAAAGACAAACAAATCACATATAATCCAACGGAGATCAATGAAAACTTTAGAGAATTCTATGAACAATTATACCAAACTGAAAACGAAGGGAAAGAAGGCAAAATAGATGAATTTTTAACTAAAATTGAACTACCAAAATTACAAATAGAGGAACAAAATAAATTATCAGAACCATTTGAAATAGTAGAAATACAAGAGATAATAAAAAAAACTACCAAATAATAAAACACCAGGAGAGGATGGATTCCCAATAGAATTCTATAAAACATTTAAAGATTTATTAATTCCTCCCCTCCTGGAAGTAATCAACCAGATTGACAAAATACAAAGCTTACCAGATTGATGTAAAACTGCAATTACAGTAATACCAAAGCAAGGGAAAGATCCACTCGCACCAGCATTATATAGACAAATATCATTACTTAACACAGATTATAAGATAATAGCTAAACTATTAGCAAACAGATTAGCAGATTATGTACCGAAAATGGTAAATCTAGACCAAACTGGATTTACTAAAAAAAGACGCACAACAGACAATATGTGTAAATTTATTAACTTAATTCATGCAGTAGAAGGGAGTAAAGTGCCAACGGTAGCAGTTGCTTTAGACGCAGAGAAGGCATTTGACAGAGTAGAATGGAATTATTTATTCAAAGTATTGCAAAAATTCAGTTTACCAGAGAAGTATATTAATTGGATTAAAGCATTATATTGGCGGAAGTGACAGTAAATGGATATATATCAAAGCAATTTAACTTAAGCAGATCAACAAGGCAGGGATGCCCACTATCACCCTTATTGTTCGCGTTAGCTATAGAACCACTAGCAGAATGGATAAGAACAGAAAATAATATAAAAGGGATAAAAATAAAAGACAAGGAATATAAAATCAGTTTATTTGCAGATGATGTTATAGTATACTTAACAGAACCAGAAATATCAATAAAAGAATTATATAAGAAATTGAAGGAATATGGAGAAGTGTCGGTTTACAAGATTAACGTAAATAAAAGTGAAGCAATGCCAATGAATAATGCGGATTTCTCAAAATTTAAGAAGAAATCACCATTCAGATGGCAAATGCAAGCAATAAGATACCTAGGTATACAAATAAATAAAAATCTCGGCCATCTATATAAACTCAATTATTATCCACTAATGAAAAAATTACAGGGCGATTTAGAGCATTGGAAAGATTTACCATTAATACTAATGGGAAGGATAAACTGTATTAAAATGAACATTTTCCCAAGGATATTATACCTATTTCAGGCATTGCCAATACACTTGACAGAGAAATTCTTCAAGGAGTTAAAGAAAATAATAAGGAAATTTCTATGGAAAGGGGGGAAACCGAGGATAGCACTAGATAAATTAACAGAATGGTATAAACAAGGAGGCTTACAACTGCCAAACTTTAAAAATTATTATAGAGCCGCACAATTAAGATACCTATCAGATTTTTACCAAACAAGGGAAAAGCCATATTGGACTAGATTAGAACTAGATAAAATAGGGGAAAAGATACCTGAACACATATTATATAAATGGGATGAAAAATTGGTACAACGTAGGAGTTCTCCAGTATTGCATCATCTGCTCAATATTTGGAAGAAGATTCATGTAGAAAGGAATAAAACAAATTACCAATTACCAAAACTAATAATGACGCAAAATAAGTTACTCCCTTTTACAATAGATAACCTTTCCTTTAGAGAATGGGAGAAAAAAGGGATCAAAAGAATAGAAAATTGTTTTTCAGGAAATAGATTATTATCCTTTGAACAAATGAAAGATAAATACAATATAACTCAAGATACAGTGCTGGCATATTACCAATTGAGATCCTACTTGAAGGACAAATTAGGAAGCAGTCTGAGGTTACCAGAGGGAAGTAACTTTGAATATGTGATTACAGATACAATGATAATCAAAAGATTTATAACAAATATGTATATTAAACTGCAAGAAAAGGAGAATGAGGAAACAAATGGTAAAACTAAACAAAAATGGGAACAAGATTTAAATATAAAGATAAAAAAGGAAACATGGGAGAAGTTATGTTCTGGAACGATGAGAAATACAATAAATATGAGGTTACGTATGATACAATATAACTGGATACACAGGCTATACATTACACCTCAAAAGTTAAATAAATGGGACCCAACAGTATCTGACAGATGTTTTCGTTGTAAAAAAGAAATGGAAACAACAATTCATGCAATCTGGACATGTGAGAAAGTAGAAAAATTTTGGGAAGATCTAAACCAGATATTAAATAAAATTACAGAAAACAATATACCAAAAAACCCAGAGATCTTCCTCCTAAGTAACATAAAAAACAAAGAATTTGGATTTGATTTGGATGGTGCACAAAAAAGATTTGTTAAGATAGCTCTAGCCGTAGCAAAAAAATATATTATGTCAACCTGGAAATTGGAAGATAATTTGAGAATACAACAATGGTATATAGAAATGAATAAATGTATTCCATTAGAAAAAAATAACATATAGTTTAAGAAATAATATTGAAATATTTGAACAAATATGGGAGCCATACATGAAACACAATAGAGAAAACCTACCGGGGACATTTACTACCTAAATTAACGAAAGGAGAAGGAAATGAAAAGAATTGACTCAGTGGAATTTCTTGTTTATTTTTATTGAATGACAACATTGTTTGACTGGTTTAATGTATCTTAGATTTTGTACTTTAAATGGATGAGGGGGGAGGTAGGGAGGGTGGGATGGGAGGTAGGGAGGGTGGGATGGGAGGAGGGGGGGAGAAAATGACACTGTATATATTTGAAAAGGAAAATGTATGTATCATGGTCAATGTGGTTTATGGTGTGAAAAATAAAAAAATAAAAATATTCTTTTACTTTTAATATTTCTGTAGAAAGCCTTTGGATTTATTTTACCTTGCCTGCCAAAAGCAGCCTCAGATCTTTCTAATTTCTATCTTAAGATTTTTTTTGCACTCTTTATATTCCTCAAGCACCTCATATATTCCCAGCTGTCTATACCTATTGTACATATCTCTCTTCCTCCGAATTAAATTCCCAATAACCCTTGAAAGCCAAGGCTCCCTATGTTTTCTAACCTTTCCTTTAATCCTCACAGAGACTTCCAACTCTACACAATTAAAATTCCTCTATTTATCTTTTGCATTCTTCCCAGAAAATAAATTATCCCAATCCACACCTTCTAAATCTTTTATCATCTCCTCAAAATTAGCCTTGTTCCAATCAAGAATCTCAACCTGTGGCCCAGCTCTATCCTTTTCCATAATTAAACTAAAATTAATAGTTTTGAAGTGTTCCCCAACACAAACCTCTGTCACCAAAACTATCTCATTCCCTAATAATAGATCTAATACTGCCCCCTCTCTAGTTGGTTCTTCTCTGTATTGATTTAGAAAACTTTCCTGAACACATATGACAAACTCCAACCCATCCACCCCTTTTACAGTGTGGGTATCCCAGTCAATGTGTGGAAAGTTAAAAAAAATCTTCTACAAACACCACCTTATGTCTACTACACATATATGCTATCTCCTTACAAATTTGCTCTTCTAATTCCCTCTGTCCATTAGGGGATCTATAATACACTCCCCCCCCCCCCATTAGTGTTTTAATGTCTTTCCCATTCCTTATTTCCACCCAAATAGCCCCACTCCAATCTATCCCGCCATACCACCACTGCAATGTTTTCTCTAACAAGCAATGCAACTCTTCCACCTTTCATCCTCCCTTTTCTATCATGCCTAAAGCAACAGAATCCTGCCAATCATGCCCCTCCTGCAACCAGGTTTCACTGAAAGTAACAATATCATATTTTTGTGTGTCAATCCATGCTCTAAACCAGTGGTTCTCAACCTTTTTCTTTCCACTCACATACCACCTTAAGTAATCCCTATGCCATTGGTGCTGTATGATTAGTAAAGGATTGTTTAAGATGGTATGTGAGTGGGAAGGGAAGGTTGAGAATCACTGTTCTAGACCCAATTGTTACTGAAATATTTTGCTTGAGAAAAATTGTTATTGGCCATTTCCTTTGGAGTTATGAAACCGTGCACATAACAAGTCAATTAGGTACGATTAAAACAGTGGTTTTCAACCTTTTTCTATTCCACCCACATACCACCTTAAGCAATCCCTTACTAATCACAGAGCACTTATGGCACAGGGAATACTTAAAATGGTATGTGAGTGGAAAGAAAAAGGTTGAGAAACACTGATCTAGATCAACTGGGGAAGTGGGTAAACAAATGGTAGATGGAATGTAACTCAAATAAATGTATGCATTTTGGGAAGTTAAACCAGGACAGGTCATAAACAATGTGCCTTTTATGCACCTTGTTAATCCACCACACCACCTCTACCCAAACTGCTCTCATGTTACTCCCTCTGCAATCTTCACAAAAAAAGTTCAATTGTCTCTGACATCCTGTATTGTACACTTTAAGGAATAGAAAATCTTTTTTATCAGTCAATTAATTTTCAAATTTAGCCAACCAGCTATATTAAGGGCATTGTTGAGTTAAAGAATGGAATTTCTAGACTCTCTTCTTTCATATGACTTTTAACACCTTCTATCCCTTCTCACAAGCTCATATCACATCCAGAGTGAACCAGGTACCATTGGTACAACAACTTCAAGGATTTGAATCATTGAGGAATTATAAAGAAGAAGATGTCATCGCTCTGGAACCCCTTGGAATTTAGTCTTCGCTTCCACATTAACCATCTAACATTACTGGAGAATAAGTAGCTCCATTGCATCACTGAATGTATACGATCAGTGTACTCAGTGGTGTTTTCCATTCATTATTTCCACCCCTTTGCAGATTTATACTGAGAAACAAATAATTTCAATAAGTATTCAGCCAATACTGGACTGAGGAGGTTACTTTTACCAATGTAACTTGTCACCTTAAGAAAAGACAAAGTTCTGAAGAATAAAATTAAATGTTATGTGCTCTGGACAAAGTTCTGATCAATTCTTTCCGACCTGGCAATCAACACTTTGCAGATTAGTGAGTTACGTTTAAAGAGCTGAGGAAAAAAATCCTTAAAATCAATGCATTTTCCTCCACAATAATATTCAATTTTCATCAATGTTAGACCATCAGACTTAGTTTTGAGGGTCTGGTGGGTAATATCTCAACAGATGATGTCCCTTTGAAAGATTCATTGCCGAATAGTGGTGGAATTGGTTGGAATTCCAATGTGTTGCACCAACACATCTTAGGGTAGAAATACGGGTCACATACAGACTCACTGTAGAATGAACTTCCAACCTGGGGCCTACTGGAATTTTTGTTGGAAAGACAGAGATAATTTTGTGCAACTGGGAGATCCCATGGAGTATCCAACTCCATTTTTCAATCTTTTTATAGCGGAATGATTAGTTGCTCTAACATTATCTCATATATTATCTGCAAAAATAAAAATCTGTATGAATGATTCTTGAGGGAGTAGGAAGTAGAATACAGAGGGAAACATAATGAAGTAATAACACTAGACAATGAAGAGCTTGCTTCCTGAACACTTTTGGATATATATTATGGATTTTGGCCTTAAAATTTTCATATCATATACCATTTTTTAGATATAACCCATTTTGTCATTTACTGTCATATTTTTTTAACATGTTTCAAGCATTCAAAAACATGAAGTGCAGTATGTCATTGAAAATTAATTTTTTGCTTTCGCACCCGGACTTCTTCCCTTCTTGGTGCATTCAGTGACAAACATAATGAAATGTTTCGCCAGGACATTTCAACCATAGCAAAGCATTGTCAGGGCAAATGGAATCCATTGTTGGAGACAAGAGGCATCAGATGCTGAGTACAAATAAAAATCAGCAGCAAAACATTTTTAGGTCAGTCGAACGAATGCAATGTGTCGGCATCATTATGCGATCAAACAAGATAAATTCAATAAAAAGTTAATTTAATGCTTCTTCATCTTCCTACATGATACAGCAAGCCTGAAATTTTCTTTATGTCCAGTGTGAAGTTGTCTATCATAATCCCCAATTTTTTTCAGGAAGCAAAGGAAAAAAAATTGTTGTCCAGAGTAATAAGGGCATTATTATTCTTCTTTCTTTCTTCTTCTTTGGCTTGGCTTCGCGGACGAAGATTTATGGAGGGGTAATGTCCACGTCAGCTGCAGGCTCGTGATACACACTAATAAATCTCATCATAGCGTCAGAAAATAGTTTAACGTTAGTTTGTTGGTATGTCTTCACTAAAATGTCACAAAATTCATAATTTTTGATGTGAATCAATATGTACTGGGAAAAATGACTGATTATTAAAAAGTAAATTATACTTCTGCAGTCAGCCTACACAAACTGGTTAAAAGGGAATACCAATTTTGCCTTTTCAAAAGCTGATTATTCCCA
Organism: Narcine bancroftii; assembly: GCF_036971445.1. Lineage (NCBI taxonomy): Eukaryota > Metazoa > Chordata > Chondrichthyes > Torpediniformes > Narcinidae > Narcine > Narcine bancroftii. The sequence continues at coordinate 119,378,784 of NC_091473.1, read as the reverse complement.
CTCAAATAGTGGGAAAAGATGGGCAACTGAAACTTTGACAAAGGCTCTATTTGATGCCTCTGGCTTTGGCCCAACTGACTCATCAGGCTGAGTATTATAAACGCCTTCCTTCTATTATCACAGCAGTCTTGGATACTGTAGTCAACACAATAGAAAATAGTGTATCTTAAGCTACAGATTCCCTGGTGGCTGAAAGCACTGTTTAAAAAAAGGTTGATGACAGATAAAAGGGTGGAGGGACATCTCAAAAGTGGCACGGATTCTCGCTGAGCTGATGCGGAGTGTGAAATGAAAGGCCTTTCCTCTTTGCTGAAAGGGCACCAATTAAATAAAGGCTAAATAGAAGCATTCTTGAAAGAATCCTACCATTTTCCTTGTTTCTTTTGTGCAGAGCAGTTCAATAAATGTCTCAGTCGTGAAGTTTTGGCATTTATCCACTAACCTTTCAATAGTTTGATTACAATGTGTCCTTTTCTCATTTGTTCCTACAGTGCTGTGTTTGAACAAATTAACTGTTTTGTTACAGCATTATTCACTTGATTTTTATTAAACATTCTTCTCTTTACAGAAAGCAGAACCTCTTGACCTTCCATCTAACTCTGTGAAGACTTGTTCCCAAAATGACTCCCTTTGATTTTGACTGCCTGCAATGAGACAGAAAGAGATTTCTGTCTCATAGAGTACATCCTACTCTATTCCTTGTACACACATGACTGTGTAGACAAGTTCAGCTCCAACTCAATCTACAAATTCGCCGACGACAGAGCCATGGTTGCCTGAATAACTGGAACTGATAAGTCAGAATAAAGGATGGAGATCAACAATCTGGTTGGGTGGTTCAAAAACAACAATATTATTCTCAATGACAACAAGATTGAGGAGATGATTGTAGATTTTAGGAAGGAGAAGCCAAGGGACCATACTCCTATTGATGGGAAAGAGATGGAGAGTCAGAACCAAATACCTGGGCGTTCATATTTCAGGAGGTCTTTCCTGGAACCAGCACATCAAGGCAAACTTGAACAAGGTGCACCAATGCCTCTACTTTTGAAAGAGTCTGACAAGACTCCACCTGTCATTGGATACTCTATCAAACTTCTGCAGCTGTCCTGCAGAAAGTATACTGGGTGGTTGGATCACAGCCTGGATTGGCAGGCAATTCAAGTGCCCAAGAACACTGAACGTTGCAGAAAGTAGAAAGGTTGCTAGGTCTATCAAGAAGGCAGGCCACATCAGCTTTCAGTCTCTTGAACCTCCCCATGTTGCACTAACCAGAGGCTGCTCTGACAGCACAAAAATACTGACTTCACTGTTGCAAGTCACTTCTTTTGCCCTAGGATTTCTGTGAATATTTATTACCCATCTTATGTATTTATTGTCTCTTTTAATTTAATTAAATTAGATAATTCATGTTTTTCTTTGCAAGTACTTGTTGGATGCAGCCCACCTCACTGACAAAAGGCAAAGGAGGAAAAACCCAACACCCAACCCCAACCAACCAATTTTCCCCTGCAACCGCTGCAATCGTGTCTGCCTGTCCCGCATCGGACTTGTCAGCCACAAACGAGCCTGCAGCTGACGTGGACTTTTTACCCCCTCCATAAATCTTCGTCCGCGAAGCCAAGCCAAAGAGAAAGAGACTTGTTGGATGCAGCAAGTAAGAATTTTAGTTCATATGTACATTGTGCAACATATTTGTCAATAAACTCATTTTGATGAAGTTACTTCCCTTGTAGCTATGTTTCTTCTTTTCCAATCATATCATGTCCATTTCAGGAAACCCCGAGCACTGTGCATTGCAAGGATTATCATCTTTAAAATAGACAAACACAAAATGCATTACATTCAAAATTCTGTCCAAATTATTCTAGCCTTTTTTCAATAATTTGATCATTGCCAGAAGTTATGTTGAATTTAACTCAACAATAATATGGACAAACTGACAAAAAAGGACCTAATGAAATCAACATGTTAGTTTTACTGGGGGGGGGGGGTCAGTGAAGGAAGGTGTTAAAGGATCTGGTCATGCTGTTGCAGTGAATTATACTGACGAGCAATCCCTTTTATTTTTTCTGATTATTCATATCTATACTGTCACTCAATATGTAGGACATTGAATAGTTTGGTAGTGCAAATTGTATGGATGTGCTATTTGGTCATGTATTTCTTGTGGTAGAGCTCTTATTGAACCATAGAACCATAAACATTACAGCACAGGCCCCTTTGGCTCTTCTACCCTGGGCCAAACCTTTTTTTTTTTGCCTAGTCCCACTGAAGTGCACCCAGTCCATACCTCTCCCATCCAGTACCTGTCCAAATTCTTCTTAAATGTTAAAATTGACCCCATATTCACCACTTCTGCTGGCAGCTTGTACTACACTCTCTGTGTGAAGAAGTTCCCCCTCATATTCACCCTAAACATTTCCCCTTTCACTCTTAACCCATGTCCTCTGGTTTGTAGCTCACCTAACCTCAGTGGAAAAAGCCTATCTACATTTATTCTGTTTATCCCCCTCATAATTTTGAGATGACCAGAACGGAACAAAATATTCCAAGTATGGACTCACTAGAGATTTGTAGAGCTGCAACGTGACCTCTTAACTCTTGAACTCAATCCCTCAACAAATGAAGCCCAGCATCCCATAGGCCTTCTAAACTATCCTATCAACCTGTGTGATGATCTTAAGAAATGTAAAAGGTAAAGATTCCATTATTATCACGTAATACTACATTTAGAATGTAACATACATAAAATTCTTTAACTTCGCCTACTGTATGGATTTGGATCCAGGGTCTCTCTGTTCTTTGACACTGTTAAATATCTGACCATTTATCAGCCTTCAGGTTTGACATACCAAAATACATCACCTCACATTTAGCCGGATTGAACTCCATCTGCCACTTTTCTGCCTATCTCTGCGTCCTGTCTATATCCTTTAGTAACCTACAACAACCTTCATTGGTGTCCATAACACCTCCAACCTTCGAATCATCAAATTTACTGACCTATCTCTCTACTTTGTTACCAGGTCATGTATAAAAATGGCAAAGAACAGGGGTCCCAGAACAGATCCCTGTGGAACTTTACTAGTCACTGACCTCCAGGAAGAATATTTTCCATCCATAACTATTCTCTGCTTTCTACAGGCCCACCAATTCTGAATCTCCACAGCCATGTTTCCATGGATCCCATGCCTCAAGAGTGTCTCATTGGGGGACCTTGTCAAATGCCTTACTAAAATCCATATACCCCACATCTACTGCCCTACCTTCATTAGTTTCCTTTGTTACTTCCTCAAAGAAACTTAATTAGGCTTGAGAGGCATGTCCTTCCCACCACAAAGCCATACTGACTATCCCTGAGAAGACTGTACTTCTCCACATGCTAATAAGGTTACCTCCAAATGAACCACAGCTGCTAAATTTCAAGCCACTTTGATAGCTATCACAGAAACCAAGAGTTTCAACCACCAGTTATCACTCACTCTCCTCCCTTTCTCCAGATTGACATATAGGGGCTGAAAAATAGATCTTTGAACTAAAGTCTTCAGTTGATTGGTTGGTCCTCTTAAATACGTCAGATTTGATGAGACTGGACATTACAAGAATTTTGTTAGAGTTACCCAAGCCTCAAAACATTTCACAGATCCACATTTTATTTCCATTCCTTGGATGTAATGCTAAGCTGAAGGCCTCTGTCAATGCCTCATGTGGATGTTAAAGATTTCATGATGCAATTAAAGATCAGCAAGTTTTACTAAGGTATACATGTTATTCCTCCTTCCACCTCAGTTGCCAGAAAAGCGTGAACTGCCCTTCAGTCCCGTTGCTCTCATTGCAAAGGTGTAAAGTTGCCACAAAAAAAATCTTCCTCTCTAACTTAATTGACAAAGTGGATGTCAAAAGCTTTGAGATGCTTGTGAGATATGACAAACCAGGGTTTTTCTCAGGGTTTTGCAGAGAATGTTGTACATTGGCTAACACTCAATGAAAATAAAATAATACCATCCCCACCCACTCTTCCAAGGTAGAATGAAAACCTGACGTGTTTTGAGGTAGGTAGAGCACTCCACTTCTGAGGAAACTAGGACAATTTCATCGTGGAATGTGTTGGAGTTCTGATTATTGTAGCACTGCAAACTCAATAGGATCATACCCCAAATTTTTCTTGCTGCCCATCAAGTAATAAATTGTAATACTAATGTAATAATGTTTTCAATAGCCTGCAGTAACTTTCATCTGCTTATCGTTACATGGGACTGAACAAATAACTTCCACTCTAATAGAACATAACATTTTAACATGATTTAATTAAAAAATTAAAATAATGGAACATACCTAGCTCTCTCTCTTTAAAATGTCATAGCCAATGCATTATCAAATTGAGATTAAAATCCCAAATAAACATGGAAATGAAATGAATCAAAGCAAAACATTAAATGGCCAATGTGTATCCTATTTATTACTCTTTTGAATCATATACCTTGCATGTGTTTAAATATACAAGAACAAAAGTAGGCTATTCAGCCCCTCTTGGGGATACTAAAGTGAAAACAGTCTTCAATGGTGTCTTATGGGAGGCCCCAGCAAGTCAGCATCTTGTTTTAAATTTCACTTGATTCTAAAATAGTCCACCAATTTACATTTTTATAATCACTGAAAATTAATTTCACCTCCTACAATTGCTCCAGGGCAGTTCCATTTTGGCAAATACAACACAAGCAAAAGAACAGTCTATCAAAAGCCTGGCTTCTGCTTATTCATTTGTGTCTGGAGTCAATTTATTCCAAGAAAAAGATTTGAATATTACAAGGTGAGAAATACATTCAATAAGTGTATTCCTTAAATTTTAAACTTATTTTTATAACAAGTCTATAAATTTCACAAAGGCGTCATACAAAGAAAAAAACAGAATGAGAAAAACACACTCAAGGAAGTTCAAAGAGGCAAACAAAGACAGATGGGGCCAATGGTGAATTAGGCAGGCCAACTTTAATCTCAATCATCCAGTTTAAGGGGCCGCAGTTTAAAGCTGATACTATTTTGGGCTTTAAAAGAGTACCACTATGATTGGGTGATTGCATAGCCCACAGGAGGGGAGACATGACTCTTGAAATGAGCTTCCGCTCAGAAGAATACTGCCACACAACTCAATGTGTGCATGGCAAAAAGGAAGGGTAGATGAGCATCAGCTTAAAGCTGTGTGTGGATGGTCCTGTGTCAAGACAAGATGACAAAGGCCAGTTTTTAATCACCAGGAGCATTGAGAAGATATCAGTTACTGCTCAGATGGCTGTTATATAATTTGTGCACAGAAAAGCCTGACATCTAACTTAGTACAACAGTTTAAAATAGCCACTGGAGGAATATTGTTCTTTTCCTGACTCATATTTGGGTGAGGCAGAAGGCTCCAGGCTCCAGACATTATGAATTCCCCAATGCCCATGGAACTTGCTGCTCGGCAACAAGAACTTAATCAAAATTAATGGTCTAAACGACAACTGAGCATTTCTTTCCACAGCTGGTGCTCAATCTGCTGCGTTCCTCCAGTGGTCTTGTTTTTTTTTTCTCTCTCCTCCAGATTCCAGCTTCCGTGTTCTCTTGTCATTCCAGTATATTTCAAATACTCATTTTTATTTTGGTTGAAAAATGGGAGAAGGTCTGAAAGACAATTCCTCAAAAAGAATGCAACTTGTTCCTGATACAATGTGTTTTGTGTGCCTAAAAGCAGAAAGGTATAATTGGATCAAGTAGGTAAATCAAATATATAAGGAATATTGAGTTTAGGAAGGCTCCGAGTTTACAGTCAAGTGTTTCCAGCTACTGCTTTTATCAGTTCAACAAAATTTCTTTGGCGTTGACTTCATTAATTATTTGGAAGCACATGAATTAACAGTCAGGAGCTGCCAGTCCTAACACTCCAGTAAAACAGCACAGAAGCACCTTTTCATTTCAAAAAAAAGCATAATTGTGTTCATTTTCTCTCATGTTGGTCATCTACATATTAATGATTAACAGGAAAGTAAACATCAAAGGAAATTCCTCCCACTGTTCAAAACATATCGGGGTGGGGGTTGTAGGTTAATTGGATTTGATTGGGCAGAAAGTGCAAGTGGGCCGAAATGGCCTGTTACTGTGCTGTATGTGTGAAATTTTTTTAAAAAGATAATAAATTTAAATAAACAGAAAATGCTGTAAATACTCACAAGGTTAGGTAGCATCTGTGGAGAGAAAAACACAGCCAATGTTTCATACCAAGAGTTTTTGTTCTCAAAAAGGGGAAAAAGGTAAAAATAGGTAAAGATTAAAGGTTCCTTATTGTCACGTGATGCTACATACGTGAAATTCTTTAACTCTTGTCTACCGTAAGGTAGACAGAGTCACCACTTTGTCCAGAGCCCCTCACAAGGTATAGAATCATAGTCATACAGCACAGAACAGGCCTTTTAGCCTAACTCATCCATGCCAACAAAGTTAGCACTCTAGGCTGGTTCCTTTGCCTGTATATGATTCCAATCTTGCTAAACCAGTGGTTTTCAAACTTTTTCTTTCCACTCATATACCACTTTAAGTATTCCCTTTGCCATAGGTGCTCAGTGATTCGTAAGGGATTGCTTAAGGTGGTATGTGAGTGAAAAGAAAAAGGTTTGAAAACCACTGTTGTAATCGTACCTAATTGACTCGTTATGTGCACGGTTTCATAACTCCAAAGGAAATGGGCCAATGACAATTCTTCTCAGGCATAATATTTCAGTAACAATTGGGTCTAGAACAGTGGTTCTCAACCTTCCATTCCCACTCACATACTACCTTAAACAATCCCTTACTAATCACAGAGCACCAATGACAAAGGGATTACTTAAGGCGATATGTGAGTGGAAAGAAAAAATTTGAAAACCACTGTTCTTAACCCTCCTATCCATGTATCTGTCCAAATATCTTTCTCATTTAAAGACTCTTACTTGGGCACTTTATTGATTGATTTTCTTTGTTCTCTCTGAATTGCACAGTGAGTTTCCTTACATTCATTATCTGTTTACAGTTCTTTTATTTGTGTGCATGTTTACAGTGTGTACAGTTTATTTTTGCACTTCCAATTAGGGGTAATTCTGCTGCACTCATAGGAAAAAGGAATCTTAGGGTTATATGTGATGTCATGTATGTACTCTGACAATAAATCTGAAATCTGAAAATCTGGTATTCTACATACAATGTAATTGTATATGCTTCTGTAGCTTTCTCTGGTAGCTTGATCCAGATGCAGACTATCTTTTGGATTTTAAAAAATTGCCCCTCAGATCTTTCACACATCTCCCCTCACTCACATTAAATCAATGCCTCTAGTTTTAGGATTGTTTATGCCAAAGAAGAAACTGTGAGTATTCATTTTATCCATGCCCTCATTATTTTATATAACTCTTATTAGGTTACCTCTCAGCTTCCTATATTCCAGAGGTTTCCCAGCCTTTCCCACCCCTCCTTTTAATTCAAGCCCTCCAGACCTGGCAACATCCTGGTGAATCCTTTTTTGAGACCTGGATCCATTTCAATTTGCTTATATGTAAAGAAGAAACATTAGGAAGGTTAATAAGTAAGGTTCAGTTACTAGGAATTAGTAGAGAGACCATGACATGGGTTCAGAGGTGGCTGGGAGATACACCTGTCTGTCAGGTTGGAAGTCTGTGACAAACGGAGTGCCTCAGGGATCAGTGCTGGGTTCCTTGTTGTTTATCATTTATATTGATTTAGAGGAGGGTGTGGTCAACTGGGTAAGTAAATATACGGATAATACGAAAATAGGGGGAGTGGTAGATAGTGAGAAGGTTTTCTTGGATTACAGAAGAATTTGGTTTGTTTGGAAGAGTGGGCTGAAAGATGGCAGCTGGAATTCAGTGTAGACAAGTGTGAGGTGCTGCATTTCAGTAAAAATAACCAGAATAGGACATATACAGTTAAGGGGAGGGCATTGAGGAATGCAGAGGAGCAAAGGGACCTGGAGGTTATGGTACAGAGTTCACTGAAGGTGGATTCCCATGTAAACAGGGTGGTTAAGAAGGCATATGGTACGCTGGCCTTCTTAAATTATAGCATAGAGTATAGGAGCTGGGAGGTGATGCTGCAGCTGTTGAAGGCATTGGTGAGGCCAGGTTTGGAGTACTGTGCTCAGTTCTGGTCTCCTAATTATAGAAAGGATATAAATAAGGTGGAGAGGGTGCAAAGAAGGTTTACAAGGATCTGGATTATAGGGAGAGATTAAGGGGACTGGGACTTTATTCATTTGAACGTAGACAACTGAGAATGAACTTGATAGAGATATTTAAAATTATGAAAGGAATAGATAGAGTAGACATAAATGGACTCTTTCCCCTGAGGGCAGGGGAGGTTGGAACAAGAGGGCATGAGTTAAGGGTAAGGGGGCAAAACTTTAGGAGAAATATTAGAGGATGCTTTTTCACAGTGAGTGGTGGCAGAATGGAATGATCTTCCAAAAGAGATAGTTGCAACAGGGTCCCTTCTGTCATTTAAGAGAAGGTTGGATGTGGACACGGAGGTGTGGGGTTTGGAGGGTTATGGAGTGGGAGGGTTGAGCTAGTGGAGATGTTCAAGTGAACCGGTGTGGACTCGAAGGGCTGATATGGCCTGTTTCCACGCCGTAAACGGTTATATGGTTATAAGTAGATAAGATAGGAGCATAGATGTTGTTTCCACTGGCAGGTGAGACTAGAAGTAAGGGGCATTACCTCAAGAGTTGGGCAAGTAGATCTCTGTCTCAAATCTATCCCCCAAATGAGGAACTGCTTCTCCAGAGATTAGAATCTGTGGGATTCTCTGCCCAATCAAGCAGTAAAGGCTGCCTCATTAAATTTATTTAAGACACAGATAGGCATATTTTTGTGAAAGATGAAGGTCTGCAACATTGTGATTGTAGTAAATACACAAAAGTGCTGGAGAAACTCAGCAGGTGCTGCAGCGTCCATAGGAGACAAAGATATATAACCAGTGTTTCGGGCTGAGCCCTCCATCAAGGTACAGGCAGTTACAAACGAGATCTGTTCCTTAGTCTGTCTTTAAGTCAAATTTGTAGGTAAGTCAGAACAGGTACATACAGCTCTTATTTAGTACCAGTTAGTCAAATGTTTGTCTTAGTATATAGTATATATTTTTAATTTAAGCCAAATATAAAGTTACATACTCAACAGTGTTAATGGCAAAGTGATCCAACTTAAAATGGCAGACTGCGTTCTCCTTCCTCGAGCCAACGAACCGCTGAAGCCCCGCGTAGACCTTTCGTAGGTGCAAGTTCTCCATAAGTCAGACGCACGTAACCTGGGAACTGCCTGTATGAGCAAAAAGCTCGAGGACAGGTAGGGAAGGTGAAGTGGCACCACCACGCCATCCACTTTGCCATCCCTACCTGTCCTCGCATTATCTTGCATGTCCCCCAAACAGTTCTTGGGCTTTGTGGGAATATTGTATCTACAGTGTATTCTGTCACGATCTCCTTTGCTCCATGACTGCAAGATATAAGGTGCTGTGAACAGCATTAATTTACAGGGTGAGCAAGTAAGTTTTAATGGGGGAGGGGGGGCAATGTAATTGCTTGTTGTATGTACTGATAGGTGACAATAGATAAGAGGACAGGAAAGAAAAAGCTAAGAATTGATTGGGGGAAGGGGTGTCTCTGTGAATGGAAAGCTGGAGGAAAGGAGACAGAGGGATAGGGGGTGGGGGGGAGATGGGGGAGGGGCTAACAGAAACCAGAAAAGTCGCCAACCAGTTTGATGGTGCCCAGATGGAAAATGAGGTGTGGTTTTGAATAGTTTAGTAATTAAAAGCAATGGGGAACAACATGCAGATAAGCAAAATCGCATCCACGGCCAGATCAACTATGACCTTACTGAATGATGGAGCAGGCTTAACCAGCCAGATCACCCACTCCTACTTCTTTTGTCTTTATATTCTAAAACTTGCTTCTGTAATCACAACTTTCACAAACAGTCCTCTGTGGATTGTCACCTTGTCGTAGTGGAGAAGCTTGTGTGGTGCTGTGATCCCGAGAGTGATGCTGCCTGGAGCTATGCTCCGTCCGGTAGGGTCATCCATGGCGGTGAGGTCCCTGACAAAGAACAATCCAACCAAGTCCTCAATAGTGGAGCAGATGGGCCAACTTTCTCTGAACTCAACAGATGTGAAAGTGGACAAAGGCTGCAACAAATCCATCAGCTCCAGTCGTTGAGGTTTCTATGCCATTGGAACTAGTTGGTTGATTTGTGAAATATCATGTGCTTCTCGGAGTACAACATCAAGTACACGTTAAACATCAACAGAATGAAGGCTATCATCCTTGACTATGAGGGAGAGCCACAACATGAACAATCACCAACAATTCATTGCTAACCTCTTTCTACAGTCACTGAGTTCACAGCATTCCTAACATTTTTTGTTTTTGTGTGTGTGTGTGTGTGTATGGTAATCAGAGGATATGAGAATCAGTTGGGAAAAGGACTTAAGTCGAAAAAAATCAGTTGCCATCGCACTGAACACCAGAGAATGCTAAGAAGCATACTGCAGAAACCACCACCTGTTTCTACTTCATAAATTTTTTCTGTATTATTTGCACCACGCATATTATTTTGCTTTTGTCTAACACTGCACTGTTGTTTTGAGAGGAAATTACAATGTTGGCTCCACTTCAGTAACAGAAAAAAACAGATTGCTTGGTCTGAAAACATTTACAACATCGACCCTTTTTTTTCGACACCAACAGAAAGGATTTTCCTTTACACGAATTATAACCTGCCATTTTTAAATGTTTGAAATGGCAGTTGGTGGTTTATCATGAATAAACAGCATGCCTTGTTGTTGAATTGGGGCTGGTGTGTGTAGACACACTGGACTGATTACAAAGGCTCTGGCACGGATTCCAGAGCATGTTGTAAAGCTAAATGAATTCAAGGTTGAAGAGAAGAGTTATAAACAAGAAAACACACATTCACATTTGCCTGATCAAAGGTTTTATTGAAGAACTCATCATCCATATTAGATTGATCCAACACACAAGCATGAATGAATCACATTCATCTTCAAGAGAAATAAGAAAATTCAAACAGTTAACAAAATTAACTACAGTAAAACCCATGGTATCCGGCACCTATGGAGATCGGTAGATGCTGGATAAATGTATTTTCCGGTTTCTTGAGACTCTTACAATGCCTAACTAATACATCTGCATTAAGAATAAACAGTTTAAAAGACAAAAAAAAACTATACTGTACTTACAATGAACAAACTTCACCTGCATGAATATATAAACCTTAGAGCATTTTACTTTATTTTCAGTCACATTCTTTAAAAAAAAATTCACTGTCGCTGCATCTGAAGGTTCCTCCCCTCCACAGATCTGTCCAAAACGTGAACAATATCATTATGGATAATTAAACCCCCCCCCACCCCCACCTCCCCAAAGTTTACAGATAAAACCTCTGATTGGGGCAACTCCTACTAAGCAGGGATTAGGAGACACTTTAAGAGAGTTAGCTCAATGGTGAGCGGCATCAACCAGCAATGCCATTGCTGTTTCAAACAACTTTATTCAAACTGCTGCTATAACCATATAACCATTTACAGAGCCGAAACAGGCCATGTCAGCCTTTCAAGTCCACACTGGTTCACTAGAACAACTCCACTAGCTCAAACCTCGTGCTCAACACCAATAACCCTCTAACCCCCTCACCTCCATGTACACATCCAACCTTCTCTTAAATGACAGAAGGGATCCTGGTGCAACTATCTCATTCGGAAGTTTGTTCCATTCTGCCACCACTTGCTGAATGAAAAAGCCACCTTTAATATTTCTCCTAAAATGTTGCCCCTTACCCTTAACTCATGCCCTCTTGTTCCAACCTCGCCTGCCCTCAGGGGAAAGAGTCCATTTATGTCTACTCTATCTATTCCTTTCAACATTTTAAATACCTCTATCAAGTCCCTTCTCATTCATCTACATTCCAATGAATAAAGTCCCAGTCTCCTTAATCTCTCCCTGTAATCCAGATGCTGTAAACGAGGCAACATCCTTGTAAACCTTCTTTGCACCCTCTCCACCTTATCTATATCCTTTCTATAATTTGGAGACCAGAACTGAGCACAGTACTCCAAACCTAGCCTTAGCCCTCCCCTTAACTATTCTGGTTATTTTTACTGAAATGCATCACTTCCCCATCACTTGTCTACATTGAATGAGCCCACTCTTCCAAACAAACCAAATCCTTCTGTAATCCAAAAAAATCTACCTCACTATCCACCACTCCCCCGCTTTTCGTATCATCCGCATATTTGCTTACCCAGTTAACTACACCCTCCTCTAAATCATTAATATAAATGATAAACAACGAGGGACCCAGCACCGATCCCTGAGGCACCCCGCTTGTCACAGGCTTCCAACCTGACAGACAGTTGTCCACCATGACTCTCTACTGTCTATCTTCTAGCCACCTCTGAACCCATGTCACAATCTCTCTACTAATTCCTAGTAACTGAACCTTACTTATTAACCTTCCATGTGGAACCTTATCAAAAGCCTTACTAAAATCCAAACAGATCACATCGACCGCTCTACCTACATCCACCTTTTTTGTCACTTTCTCAAAAATCTCAACAAGGTTCGTCAAACATGACTTTCCTTTTACAAACCCATGCTAGATGCCCCGAATCAATCCCTGCCTATCCAGACATGCGTATATACTATCTTGAAGAATACCCTCCATAACCTTCCCCATCACCGAAGTCAAACTTACTGGCCAATAATTACTTAGCCTACACCTACTGCCTTTTTTGAACAATGGAACAATATTTGCAACCCTCCAATCCTGTGGTACCACCCTCTCCTCCAGTGATCTTTGAAAAATCACTGTCAGTGGCCCCACTATTTGTTCCCTGACCTCCCTTAAAGTCCTGGGAAAAATCCCATCAGGACCAGGAGACTTATCCACCTTAATTGACCCTAGAAGCTCCAAAACTCTCGCTTTACTAATCCCTATCCTTTCCATAACTAAGCCCTCTGCCTCTCTTATCTCATATCCCAATGTCCCTTTCCCTCATGAATACGGACGAGAAAAAATTGTTCAATATTTCTCCCATCTCATACGGTTCCTGACATAGTTCACCGGTCCCATCATCCAGTGGACCTATTCTATCCTTAACCCTTCTTTTACTGTTAACATATCTGTAAAAACCCTTAAGATTCACCTTCACCTTATTAGCTATGGACTCCTCATACCTTCTTTTTGCCTTTCTAATTTCCCTCTTAAGGTTCTTCCTGCAATCTAAGTAATGACCATACATCTCCTCAATCCCTTGTTTTTTATATTTCGCATAGGCCTCCCTCTTGCCCCGAACCAACTTCTTAATTTCACCAGAAAACCAAGGATCCCTTGAACATTTAGTCTTCCCCTTTGGCCTGACTGGAACATAAAGATCCTGTACTCTCAAAATCTCACCCCTAAATGCCCCCCAAATTTCCTCCACATCATTTCCGGCAAAAAGATCAGTCCACCAACTCTCTGCAAATCCCTTTTCATTTCCCCAAATCTGGCCTTCCCCCCACTCAAACACCTTCAACTTGGACCCGACCTAATGGACCCATGATCACTGGATCTGAAGTTCTCTCCAACACTTACCTCCATCACCTGCCCCATTACATTCCCAAACAACATAACACTGCTCCCCCTCTAGTTGACGTCTCAACATATTGCCGCAAAAAGCAATCCTGAACACAATGCATAAATCCAAAGCCATCCTGCCCTTTTACTGACTGCGTTTCCCAATTTATATTTAGAAATTTGAAATCCCCAACCAACACCACCCTATTTCTACTGCACATCTCACCTATTTCCTTGCACATTTGCTCTTCTAGTTCCCTATCCCCATTTGGAGGCTTATAATATACCCCCATTAGAGTAACCTCACCCTTCTTATTTTTCAGCTCTACCCACATTGCCTCCCTCGATGAGCCCTCCAGTCTACCTTGCCTCAGCACTGCTGTAATATCCTCCCTGACAAGTAATGCCACACCTCCCCCTCTTAATCCACCTGTTACATCTAACACAGCAAAATATTGGAACATTCAACTGCCAGTCACAACCTTCCTTCAACCACATCTCGCTAATGGCCACAACATCATAATGCCACATGTTAATCCACACCTTTAGCTCATCCAGCTTCCTTACTACATTCCTCACATTAAAATAAATACATCTCAGGGATCTCCTACATTCTACCTTCTGCATATCCTCCTCTCTTCCATTCTCACAATTTTCACTACATCTTTTTACTACTTCCTGCTTTTCCTCCCTCAAATTATTCAAACTTGTCTCTTTTCTTAGCCTACTAACCCTCACCCTGCTGTCTTGGCTAACTTGAAACCCTGTCCCCAACCATACTAGTTTAAACCCTCCCCTTGACAGCCCTAGCAAATGCCTCCGCCAGGAGGCATTTCCCTCTGGGATTAAGATGTAACCCATCATTACAGTATAGGTCCCATCTTCCCCAAAAAAAGGTCCCAGTGGTCCAAGAACTTGAAATCCTGTCTCTTACTCCACCCCTTTAGCCACGTGTTTAACCTCCACCTAATTCTATTTCTGCCCTCACTGTCACGTGGCACAGGAAGCAATCCAGAGATTACTCCCTTATTGGTCCTCCTTTTAAGCTCCCTACCCAACTCCCTATACTCATTCTGCAGGACCACTTCCTCCTTCCTTCCAACATCATTGATACCAACATGTACCACAACCTCAGGCTCCTCACCCTCCCCTTTTAGGATGTTCTGAATGCGCATAGTCACATCCCAGACCCTGGCACCAGGGAGGCAAACCACCATCCGGTTTTCCTTATCGTATCCACAAAAACCTCTGTCTGTCCTCCTAACAATTGAATCCCCTATAACTATCACCCTTTTCCATTTATCCCTACCTTTCTGGGTCACAGAGGTTGACATCACACCTCTGTCCACCATAGTCTGACTATCCCTCTCCTCAGTACTCAAGGTGGAGTACTGATTTCTGAAGATTTCAGACACGGGTGCTTGCACATGAACCTGACCCCTCCCTTTCCACCTCCTAACGGTAACCCACTGCCCCTCCTCCCATGGCCCCTGTGCAACCACCTGCCTGTAGATCTTGTCTACAATAGCCTCATTCTCCCTAACCAGAGTAAGGTCATCGAGCTTCAGCTCAAGTTCTTGACCCGGTCCTTCAAGCCACACTCCTTGTCCGTGATAGCCTCATTCTCCATAACCAGGGTGAGGTCATCAAGCTGCAGCTCAAGTTCCCTGACTTGGTCCCTTAGTCGCTGCAGCTCAGCCCACTTTGTGCACATGTGGACGTCCGGGAGACGTGAAGACTCCATGACTTCCCACATGTGACACTGAGAACAGAAAACTGCCCTCACACTCATCCTTCCTCCTTCTCCTCACACCCTACAAAGTAAAAAATAAACAGATATATATTAAATTAACTGTGAATGTCTTACCTTTCATCCAGCATGCTCGTCCACAGCCTCTACTCACCGAAGTCCCTCGAGCCAAAGCCTCGAAGACCCACTCCTTTACTGTGCCACTCACTCACTGGGCTGCTCCCTTATACTTACCCTCCTTATATCGGCCCCTTGGCCAATTAACCCCTTCACTCTCTCCAAGCTCCTCCTCCTCCAGATAGTCGCCCGAACTCCAGTCGCCGTCTCCTCCGACTCACAGCCCGAACCAAGTAGGCCCAAGCCCCAGTAAGCACTGGAATTTAACGGCTTACCTGCCCGTCACTCTCTCCAAGTTCCTCCTCCTCCAGATAGTCACCCGAACTCCAGTCGCCACCTCCTCCGACTCACAGCCCGAACCAAGAAGGCCCAAGTTTGACCAGGGCACTCCACTGGAGGAATATTTTCTCACACCTTCACCCAAAGTTTCTGTGTTACTTCCAAGAACATTTACTTTTACAATTTTAAATGTACATATTTTTAACCTATTATTTTATTCTTATTTATTTTAAAATTTTTAATATTTTTTTTGACGTTTGTTTGAATTCTGGGGTTTTATTGTATAGAGTTGACATTTTAAAATTCTTCACTCCTTCCACATTCAAATGCTTGAGATCATATTTATTTCAGGATCTCAGTAGATATTTTTGTTGTCAACAAACTGTAGTAATTTTACTTTATAGAGCCAACACCTTCAGCAACAGGAAATGTCCATTCTTTATTCTCCTTTCAAGGATACGCATTGTGCATTAAAGGCCAAACGAAGAAATGTCCTGGAGTCCGCATGAGAGTAGTTGAGATACTGGGGAAAAAGTGCTTCATTTGGAATTCAAAGATACTTCAAAAGGGAACCCCCTTATTCATGAAAGAAAAACAATAAGCAGAATATTGTGACCTAGAAATTTCATCACGGAGTACAAGCTTTTTTAGTACAGACCTGTAAGATTGATTTAACATGCAAATGATTTGCAATACACAAATGGCAAATCTAGCAGTCAAAGTAATGGATGGAACCTTGGCTGCACACCTTGGCAACTTTATGTAGGAGCTCTATTGAAAGTGTCCTGACCAGCTGCATCATAGTGTGGTAGGGTTGCTGTAAAGCATCGGCTCGGAACCCAATCCACATAAAAGTGCCAGAGAGGATGACTGAGGTCTCCCTCTTCCCACATCCCCACTCCCCTGCCATTGAAGGGATTTACTGGGATCGTTGTTGAAAAAGAGCTTGCACTCATCAGGTCCCATACCACCCTCACACAGCACCTTCCAGCTACTCCCGTCAGAAAAGAGATATAGGTGTATCAGAATCAGAATTTATGGTCATGAACAAGTTACAAAATGAGTTGTTTTGCAGCAACATCAAAGTGAAAACATTCATATAAACCACCTTACAAAAATAAATAAAAGTATTGCACAAAAAGTCAATGTAAGGCTGTGTCTTTGCTTCATTAATCATTTAGTAATCGGTTGGTAGCAGGGAAGGATTTGTCCTTGTGCCACCAAGTGCACATCTTCAAGCTCAGGTACTTATTTCCTGATGGTAGCAGAGGGCATGGCCTCGGTGGTGGGGGTCCTTGAGGATAGAGGCTGCTTTCTTGAAACACTGCCTCTTGTAGCTTACCTTGATGGAGTGAGGTCTGGTGCCTTTGATGTCACAGGCCGAGTTAACAACCCTCTGGAGTTTATTTCTTGTCCTGAGCAGACAGGCAGCGGTGCGACCAACCAGAATGCTCATCATGGTACACCTGTCAAAGTTTTCGAGAGTCTTCGGTGAAATACTGAACCTCCTCAGTCACCTCATAGAGTATTCCACCAGGCTGAGAAACATCTTCTTCCTATGGGCAGTGAGACTACTAAATGACTGCTGAACTGTTAAAACAACTCCCCATAACTCTACTATTTATTAATAATATTTATTTTTAATATATGTATTTAAGGCATGTATATAGGTTCTGAGTCTATGTATTGTTTGTCTATATGTGTGATATGCCTTTCTGGGCGCTGCATTGTTTTTGTACTGTGGACCAGAGAAGGCTGTTTCATCAGGTTATACTGTTACAATCAGTTTTATGTCTGCATGATGTGCCCTGAGAACCGGAGAATGCTGTTTCATTGGGTTGTGCAATCAGATGAGAATAAACTTGACTAAACTTGACTTGATGGAGGCAGAGGTCTCTGCCTGATTGGCAGAAAGCAAGGTTGGAAAAGCAGTGATTGATCCTCTAGTGTACCATCATGGAAGCAGGGGACCTCTACCATAAGGCACTGCTTCCCAATACTGATGAAGATCTTCATCTGAAATGTTAACTCTGCTTATCTTTCCACAGATCCTGCCTGAACTTTCCACACAAGTGCCTCTGAAATAACTTCCTGGATCATGGCTTCTCCTGCACCATAATTAACAGAGTCCTTGACTGCATCTCATCTATTCCCAGCACTTCTACTCTCACCCCTTCTCTGTCCTAGATAGGACAAGGATATATTTACGACAGTCCAGCCTCCACATTCAACAGATCAACTTTTACAATTTCCACAGGTTCAAAATAATTCCGCCGACAGACATATCTTTCCGATCCCTTTCAGCATTCCTTCACAACTCCCTGGTTAACTCTTTGTTCCAGCCAACCAGACCCCTTGTTACATTTTCCCATATATTATCTGTCCTTACATCTCTTTCACTCCCACTCAATTATCCTTCCAGATAAACAGCAATTATACATACGTGTGCTTTTCTCAATCTCGTTTATTGCATTCATTTTGATAAAGCGGTCCTCTATATTGGAGAAACCAGAAGCAGACTGCATCACTTTGCAGAGCATCTGAGATCCATTGCCAGGAGCAGCCCTGAGCTTCCTGGCACACTTAATTTTAATTCTCCCTCTCACTCCCACTCTGACCTATCTGTGGCCTGAGCTCTCTGAACCCTTCTCCATTAACAATGGCGTGAAGCAAGGCTGTGTTCTCGCACCAACCCTCTTTTCAATCTTCTTCAGCATGATGCTGAACCAAGCCATGAAAGACCCCAACAATGAAGACGCTGTTTACATCCGGCACCGCACGGATGGCAGTCTCTTCAATCTGAGGCGCCTGCAAGCTCACACCAAGACACAAGAGAAACTTGTCCGTGAACTACTCTTTGCAGACGATGCCGCTTTAGTTGCCCATTCAGAGCCAGCTCTTCAGCGCTTGACGTCCTGCTTTGCGGAAACTGCCAAAATGTTTGGCCTGGAAGTCAGCCTGAAGAAAACTGAGGTCCTCCATCAGCCAGCTCCCCACCATGACTACCAGCACCCCCACATCTCCATCGGGCACACAAAACTCAAAACGGTCAACGAGTTTACCTATCTCGGCTGCACCATTTCATCAGATGCAAGGATCGACAATGAGATAGACAACAGACTCGCCAAGGCAAATAGCGCCTTTGGAAGACTACACAAAAGAGTCTGGAAAAACAACCAACTGAAAAACCTCACAAAGATAAGCGTATACAGAGCCGTTGTCATACCCACACTCCTGTTCGGCTCCGAATCATGGGTCCTCTACCGGCACCACCTACGGCTCCTAGAACGCTTCCACCAGCGTTGTCTCCGCTCCATCCTCAACATCCATTGGAGCGCTTTCATCCCTAACGTCGAAGTACTCGAGATGGCAGAGGTCGACAGCATCGAGTCCACGCTGCTGAAGATCCAGCTGCGCTGGATGGGTCACATCTCCAGAATGGAGGACCATCGCCTTCCCAAGATCGTGTTATATGGCGAGCTCTCCACTGGCCACCGTGACAGAGGTGCACCAAAGAAAAGGTACAAGGACTGCCTAAAGAAATCTCTTGGTGCCTGCCACATTGACCACCGCCAGTGGGCTGATAACACCTCAAACCGTGCATCTTGGCGCCTCACAGTTTGGCAGGCAGCAACCTCCTTTGAAGAAGACCGCAGAGCCCACCTCACTGACAAAAGGCAAAGGAGGAAAAACCCAACACCCAACCCCAACCAACCAATTTTCCCCTGCAACCGCTGCAACCGTGTCTGCCTGTCCTGCATCGGACTTGTCAGCCACAAACGAGCCTGCAGCTGACGTGGACTTTTTACCCCCTCCATAAATCTTCGTCCGCGAAGCCAAGCCAAAGAAAGAATAAAGACCCATTGAGGCTCAATAAACAATATTTTATCTTTCATCTGGACAGATTGCAGCCTTTCAGATTTAAATTTTAAATTTAGACATACAGACATGCAGTACAGTTACAGGCCATTTAGGCCCACGTGTCCATTCTGCCCAATTTGCACCCAATTAACCTACACCCATGGTACGTTTCGAAGAGTGACAGGAAACCGGAGCCCCCAAGGAAAACCCATACAGGGAAAGCGCA
Source organism: Narcine bancroftii (assembly GCF_036971445.1). Classification (NCBI taxonomy): domain Eukaryota; kingdom Metazoa; phylum Chordata; class Chondrichthyes; order Torpediniformes; family Narcinidae; genus Narcine; species Narcine bancroftii. The sequence goes on along the minus strand of NC_091473.1, from coordinate 119,358,893 downwards.
CAAACTCCTTACAGACAGTGTGGGATTTGACCCCAGTCCTGATCTCTGGCACTGTAAAGGCATCTTTAATATCAGATTTTCCAACTTCAGATAACATACTGCACGCTGTATCATGGCAAGCCAACTGATCCATCTGTGATCTTGAATCAGGTTTTTTTTTAATCTGCTGAATATGTTTTGCAGTCATATAGATAGAACATTGAAGCACAGTAGATCCTTCAGCCCACGATGTTGTGCCGACCGATAGAAACCTTCTCAGCAAACTGAACCTTCCCTACCTTACACCCATATCCCTCTATTTTTCTTGTACCCATGTCTAAGAGTCTTTTAAAAGTCTTTATTGAACCAGCCTCCACCACCACCCCTGGCAATGCATTCCAAGTGTCCACTATTGTCTGTGTAAAAAAAACTAACCCCTGATGTCTCCCCTAAACTTTCGTCCCCTCACTTTGTACAGATATTCTCTGGTGTTTGCTGCTCCCGGTATATCTTAAAACCTTTAACTTCCTTTCTGGTGTTCTCACTTACTCCCCTCCCAGGAAGCAGAATGTGATCAGCAGAATAATGGTAGAGGATGATTTACTAACATCCTTACAGACAGACACATTCAGGATCCAAAAGTCCTTTTGTGTCATTCTGTACAATTGAAGGACGACAGGTAACACACTTACTGAAAATTCTTGTCCTTTCTCAGAGCCTTGAGGTAACTGCCAGTGGGAGAGCCTGGACCAAGTAGAATGAATAAGGGTTCCAATTTTGATACCACATCTAAAGCACATTTCAGATATTTAAGATTTTGATTTATATAGTTTTTGTGGTGAGATATAATTAATGTAAAAAATTATATTGAACTAATCCATATCTCGCATTAATCGTTAATCCAAACAGCAGTCAGACCAGCATTCCTCTGGTATTGTAACTCCTAGATCTGACTCCCACCTCTCTCTCAACCCTAGTAGGCTTAACACTTTTGCCTTGGAGAGCAGAATACATCCTAGTTATAAATTCAGGTATGTTCCTCAGTTGAAGCATCCCCTCCACTTTGTTACTTGAAGTTTAGGCCTTTGAGGGACCCCACCTCTCTCGCAAGATTGACCTCAAATGAAGAAAGCAGTGGAAGGTTCCATTTGACAGATTATATTTCTGCTTTAATTGTTCAAAGGACATAAGTATCCCTTCTTCAAGGTAATGTTGAATATATTTAATTACTTTCTCGAGCCAAATATTTAAAATTCTATTGCCAAAGTTTATGGGCAATAGTTCATTTTTGCCTCCTGGTGCTTTTGTTGAAATCCACACCTTTTTTTCCAAGACTCTCTCATCCATCTCATGCCAAATTTTAATCATATGTATTAGTATGGGTTCATCATTTTTGTTATTAATTTAACATTACATTTATAAATCAAATCACTGTATTCTCTCTCTCTTTGTAAGTAATCCCAATTGGATCCATGAGAGAGAATTCCCTTCTTCGAAAAAGGATGAAAGGAACCTCACCTGAGCTGCTAAATAATTTTTTTTTTAATCTGGTAATCTTAATCCTCCCAGCCTATATTCCCACATTAATTTTTCCCATAGTGATCCCAGGCACTTTGTTATTCCACAGAAATGTTCTTATATAACCACTAAGTATCTTTTAAAAGTTTTTAAGCAACAAAGGTTGCATCAATATTGCAGTCTTGGTATCACATTCATTTTCAGACAATTAACCCTTCAATTAAAGTAATAGGCAGATTTCTCCATCTTTGTAAGTCCTCTATTTTTTCTAAGCAAGGTGAGATAATTAAGTTTGTATAAATTTTGTACATTATTATCTACTATTATTCCAAAATATTTCATTCCATCCATTTTCTATTTAAACCAATTTTCTTTCTGGTATCTTTTATAGTCAAAATTTGTTAATGGCATAATTTCACCTATTTTCCAAATTAATTTTATATCCTGAAACTCTCCCATATTTTTCCAGTGTGGTCTGTAGTTTATTCAAAGATTCAGCCGGGTCTGATAAGTAGAGCAGCACATCATCTGCAAATAAATTGATTTTATGTTCTTCCCGTCCAACTCCGAATCCCTTTATATCTAGATCCCTCCTTATAATTTCTACTAATGGTTTGATCACCAAGACAAAGAGGCCTGGAGACTGTGGGAACCCCTGTCTAGTGGATCTACTCAAAGGAAACTGATGACCTTTGGCCATTGGTTGTAATTTTGGTTTGTAGTTTATGATATAGAGATTTCATCCAATCAATAAATGTTTGGCCCACTCCAAACTTTTCTAGCACTTTGAATAGGAATGGCCACTCTAATCAGTTGAATGCCTATACTATACTTGGATTTTCTTTAGACTTAGCCAAATGAATTATATTAAATAGTCTGTATAGATTATCTGCAGTTTGTCTTTTTTTTAACAAACCCAACCTGGTCTGAATTGATCACTTTAGGTAAATATTCCCCTAGTCTATTGGCTAATGCTTTTGCCAAAATTTTGTAATCTGCATTTAACAAGGAGATAGGTCTGTACGAAAATGGTTTTTGTAGGTCTCTGGGTTTTTTTTTTGGTAGTACCGTAATGATAGCTGTTGAGAAGGAATCTGGAAGAGTCTTAGTTTCCATCACCCAATCCAATGCCTCCATAGGGAGAGGTATCAAAAGATCTTTAAATTATCTATAAAATTCAGGTGGGAAACCATCCTCTGCTGATTACTTATTTGGCCTGTAATATATTCAAGGCTTTATTGACCTCTTCACTAGGAAAGGAGGCATCTAATCTCTGTCTTCCAATTTTGGCAGTTCAATCGGCAAGAAAAATTCATCTATTTCAGTAGAGTCCCATCTCAAGTTGGATTCATGTAGCTTAATATAGTATTGTTTATCAGTATCATTGATTTTTCTGATTATATGTTAATTTATCCCTCTCTTTTTGAATTATATTTATTATCCTTAATGTCTCCGCTGCTTTTAATTGCTACCTCAAAACTTTCTATGCTCTATCTCCCAATTCATAGTACTTCTGTTTCAACTTTTATATTAGTAAAGGATTATATTTCATTTTTTCTTGACCAAAGTGTTGTATTTTTCTTTCAAACCCATTTCCTGATATTCTTTTTCCAATACTGTTATTTCTTTCTCCAGGCCATATTTTTCCATATATAAAATTATCTGTCCCCTCAAGTAAGCTTTTAATGTATCCCATATTAGGAAACTATCATTAGTAGAGAGTTTGTTTGTTTCACAAAACAATTCTATTTGTTCTCTGATAAAATTACAGAAGTCTGTCCTCAATAGTGTAAGATTAAGATGACATCTGTATACATTCACTTGCTTCTAAGGACATTGTTATTGTTAAAGTCAAAGTGAGTGATTAGAGAGTAGAATAGTAAAGTATTCTGTTTCAACCACTCAATTTTTCAATTATGCAGACATTAAGAGCAAATCTATTTTTGTGTAGGAGTCATGAATCTTTGAATAGAATGAGTAATCGTTTATCGTGCAGTGTAACTGACTCCATACATCTATCAGATTTAAATCTTTCATGAAATCTTTTCATCGCAGCTTTTGCCTTTGCCACTCTCCTTGCTGATCTATCAAGGATAGGATCCAAGAAAAAATTAAAATTTCCTCCAATCAGTACATTTTGTCCACCCTCTACTGTTTTTAAGAAGACATTTTGTATAAAGGATTCATCATCAAAATTTGGAGCATAAATATTCATGAGCATCCAGGATTCTGTATATATCTGACAATGTGCCATTACAAACTTTCCTGCTGGATCAATAAATGTGTCTTCGACCAACACTGGTGTATTTTTATTTATTAAAATTGCCACTCCTCTTGCGTTGTGTTAAAAGATGAGGATCTGACTTGTCCCACCCAGTCCCTTTTTAACTTATTGTGTTCCAATTTTGTAAGGTGCGCCTCTTGTAGGAAAACCTTTTTTAAGTGTGCCGAAATTCCTTTCCTCTTTATGGATCTGTTTATCCTGTTAATATTGTAACTGATAAATTTTAACATTCTATCCATATTTATATTTGTACATATTCAGTTCTATCATTAGACCCATTTGATTACTTATACAGTAGAGTGATTTTCTTCTTTTAACAAACGTATATATTTCCCCTCCTCTGATGGTGACATAATCAAGAAACCCCAGAAGCCCATGAGAAAAGCCCATGGTACTATCCGAGCAAGAACCCTTCCCCTTAGCTTTGGCTTTAAATTTTTTATTTGCAGCATTGTAGAAGCTAATTCCGCCCATTTACATCCATGCTGCCCAATTACACCCAAATTAACCTACCACCCTGTATGTCCTGGATGGTTGGAGGAAACCAGAGCAACAGAAGGAAACCCATGCAGATGCAGGGAGAACGTTCAAACTCCTTAGCGCCAAATTCAAACGCGGGTTGCTGGTACTATAAACGCATTACACTCACTGCTATGCTAATCACTGTGAGACGAGATGGATGTTGGAAGTGTCAGTGCCATTCTTCACCTCGAGTTATAGAAGCATACAGAGAGAGATTTAGTATTATCAACAAGGCGGCAGCATTCGGAAGAGAAGTTTGCAGTTACTTTGTTCAATTTTTTTCTTTTTCAAATATATTATTTATTATGTGGTCATTACGTGGCTATCCATCGAGGTAGAGGATGATGGCCTTCATTCCGTTAATCTATCAAGCGAAGATGCCGCTTTAGTTACCCATTCAGAGCCAGCTCTTCAGCGCTTGACGTCCTGTTTTGCGGAAACTGCCAAAATGTTTGGCCTGGAAGTCAGCCTGAAGAAAACTGAGGTCCTCCATCAGCCAGCTCCCCACCATGACTACCAGCCCCCCCACATCTCCATCGGGCACACAAAACTCAAAACGGTCAACCAGTTTACCTATCTTGGCTGCACCATTTCATCGGATGCAAGGATCGACAACGAGATAGACAACAGATTCGCCAAGGCAAATAGCACCTTTGGAGGACTACACAAAAGAGTCTGGAAAAACAACCAACTGAAAAACCTCATAAAGATTAGTGTATACAGAGCCGTTGTCATACCCACACTCCTGTTCGACTCCGAATCATGGGTCCTCTACTGGCATCACCTACGGCTCCTAGAACGCTTCCACCAGCATTGACTCCGCTCCATCCTCAACATTCATTGGAGCAACTTCATCTCCAACATCGAAGTACTCGAGATGGCAGAGGCCGACAGCATCTAATCCACGCTGCTGAAGATCAAACTTGGCTGGGTAGGTCACGTCTCCAGAATGGAGGACCATCGCCTTCCCAAGATCGTGTTATATGGCGAGCTCTCCACTGGCCACCGAGACAGAGGAGCACCAAAGAAGAGGTACAAGGACTGCCTAAAGAAAGCTCTTGGTGCCTGCCACATTGACCACTGCCAGTGGGCTGATATCGCCTCAAACCGTGCATCTTGGTGCCTCACAGTTCGGCGGGCAGCAACCTCCTTTGAAGAAGACCTCAGAGCCCACCTCACTGACAAAAGACAAAGGAGGAAAAACCCAACACCCAACCCCAACCAACCAATTTTCCCTTGCAACCGCTGCAACCGTTTCTGCCTGTCCCGCATCGGACTTGTCAGCCACAAACGAGCCTGCAGCTGACGTGGACATTACCCCTCCATAAATCTTCATCCGCGAAGCCAAGCCAAAGGAAAAGAAAATTTAAAAAAAATTTGATGTTGCACTCCAAGAAGCACATGATACTTCACAAATCAACCAATTAGTTCCAATGTCATGGAAACCACGACAATTGGAGCTGATGGGTTTGTTGCAGCCTTCGTCCACCTTCACAGCCTTGATACAGGATAATACAGGAAATGTAATGGCAAATGTCTTTCTCTATAGTTACCATCCAATCAAATTAATATATTTATTTACAATGCATCAATGCCATTTCATTTATGTACAAAGTTCGGGAGAAAATCAACAGGTTCCATACCATCTATAGGAGGAAAAAACAGTCAAGGAATGAAAGATTAAGTCCCAGAACATTAGTTATCACAAGATCACAAGACAAAGGAACAGAAGGTGGCCACTAGGCCCATCGAGTCTGTTCCGTAAATCTACACTAAGCTACTCTACATTAGTTCCAATTTCCAGCCTTTTCACCATACTAATGAGATACTTGTCTATTTCTTGTTTAAATACCCCCAGTGATCTCACTTCCACTGCTATATGCGACAGCGAGTTCCACAGATCCATGACCCTCTGGCTAAAGAAGTTCTTTCTAATCTCTGTTTTATATGGATAGCCTCTAATTTTCCTTGTCCTTGATTCACCCACCAAGGGAAATATCTTACCCACATCCACCCTATCTAAACCTTTCAAAATACAAAAAGCCTCTATGAGATCTCCTCTCATTCTCCTATACTCCAATGAGTACAACCCAAGAGCTGCCAAACGCTCCTCATATGTTAGCCCTTGCCTTTCAGGAATCATCCTAGTAAATCTCCTCTGCACCCTCTCCAACAACATCTTTCTCAGATAGGGAGCCCAAAACTGCACACAATACTCCAAATGGGGTCTTACCAGTGCCCCAAAGAGCCTCATCAACACCTCTTTACTCTTGTACACTATTCCTCTTGAAATGAATGCCAACATAGCATTCGCTTTCTTCACTACCAATTTCACCTGGTCATTAACTTTTAGGTTTCCCTGCACGAGGACACCCAGGTCCCTTTGCACATCTGAGGTCTGAATTTTCACCCCATCCAAACAGTATTTTGTCTGTTTGTTTCCACTGCCGAACTGTACAATTGTACATTTCTCTATGTTGAATCTCATCTGCCTTAATTTTGCCCAGTCTCCTAATCTGTCTACATCCTTCTGCAACTTTACGGTTTCTACTACATTTCCTACTCCTCCACCTATCTTGGTGTCAGCTGAAAATTTGGCCACAAAACCATTTATACCACAATCCAAATCATTAATATAAATTGTAAACAGCAGCGGCCCCAATATCGTCCCCTGTGGAACACCACTAGTTACAGGCAGCCATCCAGAATGGGAACCCTTAATTTCAACCCTTTGCTTCCTGCTTATCAGCCACTTCTCTATCCAGTTTAATAATTCCTCTGTAATTCCATGGGCCCTCATCTTATTAACCAGCCTAATATACGGCACCTTATCGAAAGCCTTTTGAAAATCTAAATAGACAACATCCACAGCCTCTCCTTTATCTATCCTACTTGAGATTTCTTCAAAAAACTCTAATAAGTTGGTCAGGCAGGATCTACCCTTTAAAAAACCATGCTGAGGTTTTTTGAACATCTTCCCAACTACTGATGCCAGACTAATCAGCCTATAGTTTTCTTTTTTCTGTTTCCCACCTTTCTTAAACAGAGGAACCACATTTGCGACCTTCCAATCCTCTGGAATCTCTCCAGAGTCTTTCGATTTCTGTAAGATCATCGCCAATGGATCTACAATCTCCAAAGCCACCCCTTTCAAAACCCATGGATGCACCTCATCCGGCCCAGGAGATTTATCAATCTTTAATCCGTTTAGTTTGTCTAGCACAATTTCTCTAGTAACCCTAACTGAATCTAACTCTACTCCCTGAAGCCTCTGACTGTTCAGGATATTACTGATGTCTTCCATGGTGAAGACAGATGCAAAATATTGATTAAGTTCCTCTGCCATCTCTTTATAAACCTTTACAGTTTCCCCAGCATCGATTTCTATCGGTCCTATGTCAACAAGTGTCTCTCTTTTAATCCTTATATGTTTGAAAAATCTCTTAGTTTTTAATATTGTTGGCTAATCTCCTTTCATAGCTCATCTTTTCTTTCCGAATGACATTTTTTCTCTTTCTGTAATTGTCAAAAGGAATCCCAGTCCTCTGATTTCCCACTAATTTTAACTTCCTTGTATGCTCTCACTTTTGTTTTTATCTTAGCCTTCACCTCTTTTGTTAGCCACAATGGTACCATCTTTCCTTGGACAAATTTCTTTTTCCTTGGAATATATCTATCCTGCCTTTTATTACTTGCAAAAATATCTTCCAGTCCTGCTCTGATCCTCCAATGAGTTTGCTTTCCCAGTTTACTTGAGCCAGTTCCTTTCTCATACCACTGTAATTTCCTTTATTCCACTGAAAGATCTGATCATTTTTTTCCTCTTCAAATTTTAAATTAAATTCAACCATGTTATGATCGCTGCTTCCTCGAGGTTCTATGACCTTTAACACCCTAACTACCTCGGGTTCATTGCACATGACCCAATCTGCAGATCCCCTGGTGGGCTTGACAACAAGCTGTTCAAAAAAGCTATCTCTTAGGTTTTCTACAGACTCTCTCTCCTGGCTTCCAGAATTTTCCTGTCTTTCCCAATCCCCTGCCATGCTAAAATCCCCCATAATTATTTTGATATAATCCTTGTGGCATGCCCTCTGATTTCCTGCTGTATCTCATTATCCACTTCCTAACTACTGTTTGGGGGCCTGTATATAACTGCTAATATGGTCTTTTTACCCTTGACATTTTGTAATTCAACCCATAATGATTCTATCTCTTTTGACCCTATGTCCCTTCTTTCTATTGATTTAATGGCATTTTTTTGATCATCAGAACCTCCCCTCCTCCTCTACCCACCTGCCTATCATTCCTATCGAGTGTGTAACCAAGGTTATTTAACACCCAATCACACCTCCTCATTGAGCCTCATTTCAGTAATGGCTATAATGTCATACTTTTTCAGCTGAATCTGAGCTACCAGGTCATCCACTTTGTTTCTAATGCTACGTGCATTTAGATATTGTGCCCTTAAACCCGATCCCGAATTTGAATGTACTGTGTTCTTTTTGTACAGCACTTCCTCCTGCCTGCTCACCTGACTTTTCTTTCTGTTGTTATTGTGTAACTCTTCACTATTTATTTATCTCCCTGTCGTAATTTCTACTATCCTATTCTCTGACCTCTCATTTTGAATTCCCTCCCCCTGCCAAAATAGTTTAAACCCTCCCAACTGCTCGAACAAACCCTGTTCCAGTCCCATCAATGAGACAGTTAGCTGTAAGAATTTTAAACTAAAACCAGTCAACTTTAAAAAAAAGCACATTCAAACGTTGCATCCCCTCCATTTCACGTTCATGAAGTTGATTCTTGCTTCTTTTCCTCTTCAATCGTCTCTTTTGTTGGCAAAGGATTTTTTTTCTTGAGGTTTCTACCTGCTTCAGTTTTTTCTTATTGAATCTTATGATTTCACAAAGATCTGGTTTGTCTGACATGGTGTCTATTAACCGTTATTTTTGTCCTGATCCACGAAAGATTCAAATCATATCTTTCCTTCCTATGGATGCTGCAGGACCTGCAGCGTTTCTCCAGCACTTTTGTGTAGTATCTACAATTACAGTGTCTGTAGACTTTCTTGTTTCATTCAGTGCTACTTACTCATGTATTTTTTTCTTTAATGATGGTTATAGCACCCCCATATGATAGAAATGCATATAACAGTGGCCTGGAAACTAGAGAAGCTGTTCCATCAGGGAGATTTACATCCCTGGGAAGTTGATTGGCCTCCAGTTTGAATCCTCAGACAGCATTGACCCAGATCCATTTAATAGTTCAGAGCTCCATATCCTTTGAACTTTTTCCAGGAATTTCTAACATATTTCACCAAGGTTATTTTGGCAGCAATTTCAAACTATCCAATGTCCAGCTTGTTAAAGCGAGCCTCAAAATGTGTTCACAAATTATGTCACAAATATCTTCATCTAGTGTTTTCTCTTTGGCTGTTTTTGGGGATAATTATGTTACATCAGCACAATTTCCTTTTCTGAACAGGACTGAAAACTGCAGCAAGAATTCCTATCTTTTCCTTTTCAAAAGGTTGGCAGACCGGTTAGCACAACTCCTTTACTGCGCCAGTGATCGGGACCGGACATAGGTTTAAATTCTGTGCTGTCTGTAAGGAGTTTGTACGTTCTCCCTGTGTCTGCATGAGTTTTCTCCAGGGTGGAGGTGAGGGGGGGGGGGGGGGTCCAGTTTCCTCCTACCATTCAAAAGCATACCAGGGTGTAGGTTAATGGGGGTGTAAAATGGGCGGCATGGACTCGTAGAGCCGAATTGGCCTGTTACAGTACTGAAAGTCTAATATTTAAAAAATTAAATTTACAACAGCCATCCAAGACTGTGACAATTTGACTTCCCCTCTGGGCAGCTGCATCACTTTTAAGTATGCCTGTTTTCTCACTCTCTAAACGTGTAATATCCAAAACAAAGTATATTTATTTAGTATCCCCAAATTCTTTCTTCCCCCTCCCTAACTAGTCCTATTCATTCCTTGACAGTCCTTTTCCTTATAAAAGATCACTTTTGATTTTAAGTTATAACTTCATTTCTTGTTTTGTAGCCTTTCTTATCTTCTTTCAAACCACCTTCCATCACACTCCTATTCTTTATGATAACCTCTAGCATGTTTCAGCAGTAAGTACAACCTACCCCCTCCCTTTCTCCCTTTGTTACCTTTTCTCCTTTTGTACCTCTTCTGGGAATTTCTGACATATTTTGGCAAGTTTACTTTGGCAATAATTCCATCCTATTCAAAACCCAGCCTATATTAAAATGGCCATTAAACTGTGTTCACCATTGATGGTAAAATAACCTTGTTGACTGATACCTGCTTTCTCTTTGACTGTGCAGTGGTTCCCAATTTTTTTTCTTTCCACTCACATACCACTTTAAGTAATCCCTATACCATCAGTGCTCTGAGATTAGTAAGGGATTGCTTAAGGTGGGATGTGAGTGGGAAGGGAAGGTTGAGAATCATTGCTCTAGACCCAATTGTTAATGAAATATTTTGCTTGAGAAAAATTGTAATTGGCCCATTTCCTTTGGAGTTATGAAACTGTGCACATATGAGTCAATTAGGTACGATTACAACAGTGGTTTTCAACCTTTTTCTTTCCACCCACATCCCACCTTAAGAAATCCCTTACTAATCACAGAGCACCTATGGCATAAGGAATACTTAAAGTGGTATGTGAGTGGAAAGAAAATGGTTGGGCTTACAGGGATAGTTACTTCAGCACAATCATTTGCCAGCACTTGCTTCGCCTTCCCCTATCTCCTCTTCATGTTGGCTGGACCATAAGATATAGGAGCAGAAATAGACTATTCAGCCCCACCATTCAATCATGAGCTGATCCATTTTCCCACTCAGCCCCACTACCCGGCCTTCTCCCCATAACCACTGGCTAATCAAGAACCTATCATCCTCTGCCTTAAATACACCTAATGACTGGGCCTCCACGGCTACCTGTGGCAATTCCACAGGTTCACCTTCCTCAGGCTAAATAAATTTCTCCATAACTCTGCTCTAAGTGGATGCCCTTCAATCCTGAAATTGTGCCTCCTTGCCCTTGACTCTCCCACCTCCCTTTACACTCTCAGTCCTGTTACAGGCACTCAACCCGAAAGGCCACCATCCCTTTGTCTCTACAGACATTGCCTGGCCTGATGGATTCTGCCAGCAGGTCATTTTTTCTCTCCCGATTCCAACATCTGCAGTCTTTTATTTCTCTCTTTCTAGCTTCAATTCTGTTCTTTGATACATTTAATTTTTTGCCTGACAGGAATGCTTATTTTTACTTTATTCATTCTATGTCTGAAGATTTCCAGCCTTGAATCAGTTGATCAGATCACCGCTCTTTCCTCCACTTTAACAATCTTGAAATTTGCTTATTTCTAGTCCAACAAGTATATCTCCTCATTATCCTAATCTCATTACATATTTTAAGTGTACCTGTGTTGGGGGGGAGGGGGGGTACTCTTCCCATTAATTTGCCAACATTTATTTAATCTAATTTCTTTTCCCCTTCCACATTGGACTAGCAATGTGGATAAGGAAGAAAAATGCAAATTATGCAAATCTAAAATAAAAAAGGAAAATGCTGAATATTCTCAGCAGGTGATTGATCTGAAATGTTAAATCTACTTCTGTCTCCACAGATGTTGCACCAACGAAAAATGCAGTGGGAGGTGGGGATGAACTGGAATTGTATTCCTGCTACCTAGTGACTACAATACAGAGAGTGTCTGAAGCCATGTTTGTCAGTCATCTTTGGCTTGGCTTCGCGGACGAAGATTTATGGAGGGGGTAAAAGTCCACGTCAGCTGCAGGCTCGTTTGTGGCTGACAAGTCCGATGCGGGACAGGCAGACACGGTTGCAGCGGCTGCAGGGGAAAATTGGTGGGTTGGGGTTGGGTGTTGGGTTTTTCCTCCTTTGCCTTTTGTCAGTGAGGTGGGTTCTGCGGTCATACCCGCTGACAAGGAACATTTCCTTGCTGAGAAAAGACGAGAGGAGATTTGAACCAAACAGCAGCCACAGCATGGGGAGTGGTTGAGCCAAATGGCCTGTGTCCATACTCTCAAGCAGGAAACATCGTAGTTTATTTATAAACAAGAGAAAGTTCAGAGGTGACACATGAGATGTCAGCAAATTCAGTGAAGTGTGGAAAGTAACTTCCTTTTCATCGTATGAAAGAAAAGCTTAAAAGGCAAGAGATTTGGAGATTGAAAAAGAAATCTAAAACTTTTTTAAAAAAGTGTCTCAACCATTAAATCTGCTGAAAGAAGTTCTTTGGCTGCTCCAAAATGTACAATTGCCTAGGAGGGTGAGCTGTTTTAAAAAGAGCGCGGAGTGGGGACTGGGGCCATTGTGATCTCAAGACCATCACAGAGGAGGAGTGAAGGATCAGGAGAGCAATGAGTGTAGGGAACCAGCCTTAGGTGAGTGAGTTGTTTTAAAAAAAAGAGTGCGGAGGGTAACTGAAGGGTTAAACAGAGTATTGATCTGTGGGAGTGAGTACTTGAGCTCATTGGCAGAGGCAAAAAAAGGAGGGGAAGCTGAAGAGGAGCAGCCAGTGAGTGAGTGGCCCAGTGTAGGAGTGAGTGGACCTTTGGGGTTTTGGCTTGAGAGGCTTCAACGAGCCTGCTTCCAGTGAGATGAGGCCAGGTAAAGTAATTTAATCCTTTAATTGAATTAGGAATAGGTAATGGAGTCAGCAAGGGCAGTGGATTGCTCCAATTGTGGGATATGGGACATCTGGGACAGCACAATTGTCCCTGATGACTATGCCTGCAAAAGGTGCATCCAGCTTCAGCTCCTGACAAACCGAGTTAGGGAATTGGAGCTATAGCTGGATGAACTCCTGATTATTCGAGAGGCAGAGGGGGTGATAGAGAGGAGCTTTAGGGAGACAGTCATCACCACAAGTCAGAAAGCAGATAGCTGGGTGACTGTCAGGAGACGGAAGGGGAATAGACAAAGAGGGCAGAGCACACCTGTGGCCGTTCCCATCAACAATAAGTATTCCATCTTGGATATTGTTGGTGGGGATGACCTACCAGGGACAAGTCGTAGTGGTCATGTATCTGGCACCAAGACTAGACCCTCAGCTCAGAAGTGAAGGAGGGAAAAGAGGAAAGCAGAAGTGATAGGGGATTCGATAGTTTGGGGGACAGATAGGAGGTTCTGTGGGAGAGATCGAAAATCCCTGATAGTCTGTTGCTCCCCTGGTGCAAGAGTCCGCAATATCTTGGATCAAGTTCTCAGTATTCTCAGGAGGTAGAGTTAGCAGGCCAGATGTCATGGTCCACAGAGGAACCGATAACGTGGGTAGTTTGGTGCAAAGTTGAAGGACAGGACCCCCAGGGTTACGATTTCAGGAGTGCTACCCATGCTACGTGCTCGAGAGGCTAGAAATAGGAAATTAATTCAGCTAAATACGTGACTAAAGAGATAGTGCAGGAGGAAGGGCTTCATGTCTCTGAATAATTGGGCTTTGTTCCAGGGAAGGTGGGACCTGTTCCAACGGGAAAGTTTTCACATGAAATGGAGGGGGACTAGCATCCTTGCTGGTTGGTTTGCTACTGCTGCTCCACGTGGTTTAAACTAGATTTTCAGGGGGAGGGGAATGAGAGTGTTAGAGCAGAAAGTGAGGTGGAGGAGAATAAAGGTCATGTGAGGACTTCAAAAAGGTTTGTACGTGATATGAATGTTCTCAGGTATATTTATTTCAATGCAAGGAGTATTGTTGGAAAGGCAGATGAGCATATGGCGTGGATTTGCACATGGGATTATGATGTTATTGCTATTGGTGAGACTTGGTTGCAGGAGGGGCCATTGTGTCGGGGTGGACCACTGTTTTAAAACATTCAGTGTCATAGAACTCAAAAGGGGTTATCTGGCCAAATGTGTCTGAACCCGCTGTACGAAAGAGTTTAAATAAAAAGAAAAATTTTGGAAATGCTCAGTAGGTCATCCAACATCCATGGTGAGTACAGTTAAGTGTATTATCCACATCTCACATCTGAGACACACTGTCAGATATTCACATATGCAACCATAATCATCCAAACTGATTTCATGATATTCCATCACATAGTTTCCTCTTCTCTAAATACTTGTTTGGATTAAATTGTGTTGCTCTCTTAAGTTCCTTTCCCCACATTGATGTGATCTACCAGGATCGTTGTCTAAAGAGGCCGTGCAAAATCACTGAAGACCCCTTCCGCCCTGCACACAGCAATTGTCAGCTGCTCTCTATCAGGGAAAAGATACAGGAGTATCAGAGCCAGCACCACCAGGCTGAGGAATTTCTTCTTCCCATGGACAGTGAGAACGCTGAACGACCAAAGGAACTGCTCTCTCTAATCATCTGAGGCTCTCATATTCATTAAACAATATTTATTTATTTATTTGTATCGATGAAATATTTGTACTGCATACAGTATGTATTTTTTGTCTGTATGTCTATGATTTTGTACCAAGGATCAGAGAATGCTGTTTTGTCGGGTTGTCCTTGTACAATTAGAAGACAATAAAACTTGATGACTTGAAATCTCTTGGACCTAACACCTCGTAGAAGTCTTGTCTATTAATTTTCTCAGAGAGTGTTCCACACCTGCAGCAAGTAAGAATTTTGGTACATTTGTACATATGACAAAAACGTTGTTATCCTCATTATCAAGACAATCAAGATTAACATGCGTAACCACATGGGATCGTCTTTGCAAGACAAGAGCTAGGCCAAGATGGCTATGATGCACAATAATGGAATCAAACTGCAGCTACAACCCCTTTGATGATAACTGTTCTATTTTGGCTGTACTGTTAACAACACGTTGATATAATCTGATCTCTGGGATCAGGAAAAGATCATTGGCCACCATATTATCAGACAATCCAGCAACTTCCATGCAGCTGGAGTGAGCATTCTTGACATTCCTAAACAATATTTGCAGTTATCTCTCTGCAGCATATTTATCAAGAGATAATGCTCATCTCTTGGTGACCTCGTGTTGAAAAAGTGCAATATGAATCTTGCAATTAGCACACTGCACTTTTTAGAAAATATCCATCATCTTAACTATTACGAATGAAGGATGACATGAAGTCTAATTCTCAAAAAAAATCTGTCATGAAAAATTTTCCATTTTTCAGTGAGGTAAAGCCCTAATTAGCCACAGGATAGCCAAAGACCTCTAGTGAGCTTTCTTGCCCTCTCAGTAAATATTTGATTCATTGCAACTCATGCAAACAAAAAATGGAGATATGGATGGATCTACCTCTTTGGAAACATTCTTATTCTGCAACTTGGACATTTGGATAGACTATGCAAGGTGATGAAGTTCACAAAATCCTGCTGGCCATCAAGCAAAAGTGAACCATGAATTAATGTTCCGCAGGAGGTCAATCCATAGGACCATAAGAGTGCCAGAGAGGATCACTGGAGTTTCCCTCCCTCCTCCTCCTGTTGATGTGATCTATAGCTTCATTGTCTGAAGAGGGCACGTGTTGCCGCAGGATTAGGACGTAGGAGCCTGACCCTCCTGGGAAACTGGCAAAAAAGTACCAAATAAGAAATGCTTTAAGATAATAAAAACTTCTGAAGTACATTTAAGCACTGCACAACATTTTAATAAATGCCTCCAAAGAAAAAAAAAGCCTCTGCAGCCTTACCTGGAGCTCGACGTGAAGAAAAGACCAGAAGAGATCTGAGGTCTACTGCAAGCTTGAAGCAGGGACCTTGCGTTCGACCTACTCCCTGGGAGAGTGAGCCTGTTGAGGGAGCCTCTGCTGATATCCCATGAGAGATGACATCGTGGAAGAAAAGACGCCGACAGAAGAAGATGATTCAGGCTCACAAGAGATCAGCAGTGAAGAGAAGGAAGAAGAAGAAGAAGACCAACAGTTAGAAGAAGAGGTACTGAAAGAAGTTAAAACTTCGAAAAGCAAAAATAAACACAAAGTAGAAGACATAACCAATATTGATTTATTAATAAGAGAATTTCATGGAATGAAAAGGGAAGAGATGTTAAATATAATTGATTAATAAATTTATAATTTACTAATCTAGAGAGAACATTAACTATATCCTTCATACTGCCCCAACAAATGTCAGACCTGCAAAAAGGATCAATTTCAGTTCCCAAATCTGATTCCCATCTTTCTTTTGATTTATTCAAACCAGATTATGGAGATTCCTCCTGAAGTAGAAGATACGATTTAGAAATAAGTTTCTTTGTAATTCCTCATGAATCACAATCTCCAATCCAGTAATCTGCGGCAAGATTAGTTCTGGACTCAATATGTCCCTTAAAAAGATTTCAGTTGAAGATAGTAGAAGAATGCACATTTGTGAAATCCCAAATGTAATTTAAATTGATCAAATGACATAAATACCTCTTGCTCACAATAGACTCCTAAATATTTAATCCCAGATCGGAACCAATTTTCTATATGTCTATTGTCATATGGGATTTGTAAGTGTCTGTTCTGAGCAAGGGACATTTTCAACAAGACTTGTAATTCATTTCCTTTGTAACTACAAATCCCAAATACTAATAATATGTTTTATTAACGATGTCAAACATTTTTGAATTCCATTTATATATTGTAGCCGACCGCTACAAAGAAACACACACACACAGTGTGGCAGGTTAAGCTCACTCCTTTATAAGGGCTGGAAAGGCTGCTTTTATACTGTTCAAGTTCCCGTTGTTTTTGCTAATTGACTGAGTCAGCCGTATGAATAACAATAGCGGGCGGGAACGTCCATGCATATGAATGCCCTTCTTCCCCAGCCTGTTTCTGCTGAGTTAGCTGAGCAGCGTGACCAATGCCATTTTAGGGCTGTTGGTCTGATGCTGCCTCAGCTTCTACCCCCGCCAGTTCATTGTCTTGGGAGTCGCTTTAGCAATCTCTGCCCGCATCTGCTGCTGCGCGATGTGCTGTCCTGATCTCCGCAATTGTGGGCCTGAAGTGCCAGTTGATGAAGTAGACAAAGACGATGTGGTCAAACAATAATCATGGCTTTTATTAGCAGAAACTCATGGTACAATAATGAAAGACAATAGATGCATATACAGTTATATCCAAGGGGAGTGTCCTTAACAGTAGAGATAATGCACAGCCAATGTTAGTACAGCATGGCTCGCCAGAGCAGGGGGGGAGACAGGCAGGTTGGCAGACATTCACCACAGGGCTGCCACATGACCCCTCCCCCCCCAGAACTGGTGTTACAGTCTATAGTGTCCGTAGGTATAGTCCCCAAAGTCTTTTGTGGTCTGCCTCTACATCGAGGTGTTGGTGTCTCCACGGGTTCTGCTGGGTCTGTGTGGGCAGGCTTGAGTCTATCTGTACTGAAGACTGTTGGTTTACCACTGATGTCCAGCTCAAAGGTGGCTCCATTGTTCCAGATAACTTGAAAGGAACCTCCATATGGTTTCTGCAGTGGTGAATGGTGGGGTCCTTTGCGTACAAACACATACTCACAGTCCTTGAGTTCTTTGGGGATGTTGGACTTGACTTGTCCATGTCTGGAGGGTGGTATCAGAGCCAGGTTACCGACCTTTTCGTGCAGCCTGTCCAAGAAGGTGGTTGTCTCCTCCTGCTGTCCTCTGGCTTGTGGAACAAAATCACCGGGAACCGTGAGTGGGGCTCTGTAGACAAGTTCAGTGGAGGATGCATGGAGGTCTTCTTTCAGTGCTGTTCGGCTCCCCAGTAGAGTCTATGGTAGCTCGTCCACCCAGTTGGGGACCTTGAGTCTCATCATGAGGGCGGTCTTGAAGTGCCTGTGGAAACGCTCCACCATGCCGTTGGCTTGCGGGTGGTATGCCATTGTATAGTGTAGCTGAGCGCCCCACAGGTTGGCAATGTCGGTCCACAAACTGGAGGTGAACAGTGCACCTTGGTCAGAAGTGATGTGCTGTGGAAGTCCGAATCTTGCAATCCAGGACGAGAGGAGAACTTTGGCACAGGGCCTGGTGGATGTGTCGGCCAGGGGGATTCCTTTAAAGGGATTGGGGTTGGATAAATTTCAAATTGCATTTGTATATCTAGCATTGTCCAGAGCTCGAAAATGTGTAGCAATCACATGAAAAGATAAGAGAGTGATTAACATAATGCGATGGGATAATGAAATGAAAGCTTGTATTGTCATGGAAAAAATTACATATGTTTTGCATGACAATTATTCTTTTTTTTGTTAATAAGTGGTTACCATATTTGGAGTAAATGCATTTAGATGTACTTTGATTTATTATATTTTTAGTCTGGCCACCGGGTGAAGCGGTCGACCACTGTGAATAGGTAGCAGAAACCCTGAGAGACTAGCAAGGGTCCCACTATGTCCACATGAATGTGGTCAAACCTGCGTTCCATTGGCTCAAAAGGCTGTGGGGGGACCTTGGTGTGTCGCTGCACTTTGGTTGTTTGGCACACCTTGGCCAACCCCCAGACTTGTTTCTGCAATCCATGCCAGACCATAGTCCTGATGGATGGGTGTGCCAGCCCATGGATGGAGTCAAAAACACGCCGCCTCCATGCCGTTGGGACAATGGGTCGAGCCTGTCCGGTGGGCACGTCACACAGGAGGGTGGTAGTACCTGCGCTGACTGATTTCAGATGTGCTGAAGGTGTTCCTGTCGGGTTCTACTTGCACGAGGATATTGTCAAGGTAGACGAAAATGCCGTCCAGGTCTCGGTCCACTGCATCCATCAGTCGCTGGAATGTCTGTGCTGTATTTTTGAGCCCGAATGGCATCCTCAGGAAATCAAACAGCCCAAATGGAGTGATGATGGCCATCTTAGCGATGTCATAAGGATGCACCATGATCTAGTGATATCCTCGTACGAGGTCCACTTTTGAGAATATTGTTGCCCCGTGCAGGTTTGTCGCAAAATCCTGAATGTGTGGCATGGGGTAATGGTCCAGGGTGGTGGCTTCGTTGAGCCGGCAATAGTCGCCACATGGTTTCCAGCCCCCAGTTGCTTTACGCACCATGTGCAGGGGTGAGGCCCATGGGCTGTCTGACTGTTGAACAACTCCCAATCCTCGAGCTTGCGGAACTCCTCCTTGGCCAGTTGGAGCTTCTCCGGAGGAAGTGGTCTCACCCTTACATGGAGAGGTGGGCCCTTGGTCAGGATGTGATGTCTGATGCCGTGTTGAGGCATCTCCACTGTGAACTGAGGGGAAAGGATTGCCAGGAATCCCGCTAGCACCTTGGAGAACTCATCATACGAGCTGTGGATGGAGTCCAGGTGCATTACCGGAAACCTAGCGCCCCTCAGTGCGATGGTCTGGTAGGTCTCGGTGTGGGCAAGTCACTTATCCTTAAGGTCCACTAGGAGGCTGTGGATTCCAGGAAATTCACTTTGAGGAGTGGTTGTTCCACTCCAGCCAGCGTAAACTCACACGAGAAGTGACTGCCCGCGAATTACAGTTCGGCCCTACGAGTACCATAGGTCCGTATACTGCTGTTGTTGGCAGCTTCAATGTTGGTTCCGCTAGCTTGCATCTAGTGTCCAACCCTGTCTGGGGTATCACACTGACCTCTGCTCCTGTATCCACCAGGAAGCGTCTGCTGGACAGGTGGTCCCAGACATACAGGAGGCACCCTTGGTGGCCAGCCATCGCCATTAGCGATGGGTGGCCTTGTCATTTCCCTGGAACTTGCAGGCAGGCCTCGGTACCCCATCTCCGGTGGTAGAAGCACCATCTTTTTTTTAAAAACTTTATTTATTTGAAAAATTGTTAGTAATAATACAAAATACAAACAATAACAACATTTTTATATGAAAATTTAATAATAAGGTAAAAGAAAAAAAATCAAAGTTAAATCCCCACCCACCCTCCCACCCCTTCAGCCAGCTCTCTTAAGGAGAACCAAAAATATATAAACAAACTAAAAATATAATAAATCAAAGTACATCTAAATGCATTTACTCCAAATATGGTAACCACTTATTAACAAAAAAAAGAATAATTGTCATGCAAAACATATGTAATTTTTTCCATGACAATACAAGCTTTCATTTCATTATCCCATCGCATTATGTTAATCACTCTCTTATCTTTTCATGTGATTGCTACACATTTTCGAGCTCTGGACAATGCTAGATATACAAATGCAATTTTAAATTTATCCAACCCCAATCCCTTTAAAGGAATCACATAACCCAATAACAAAATGGATGGATCTAATGGTAACTTAAACTTATACAATTTTTCCAAAATTAGCTTACTTTCTTCCCAAAATGGTTGTACATACGCACAGGACCAAACAGCATGTAGAAAAATTCCAACATGTACCACATCTAAAACAGAAATCTGAATTACTGAAACCATATTTTTTCAATTTCTCTGAAGATAAATATAAATGATGTAAAAAATTATAATTAACCATTCCATACCGTGCATTCATCAATCTAGTAACACTATCATGGCACATATCCATCCAATATTCTTCAGGAAAAACAAAAGTTAAGTTATTTTCCCATTTAAGTTTAGATTTCTCCCATTCTGACTTATCCACATTATCTTGTAATACTTGATACATAACAGAAACATAGCCCTTTTTTGGTATAGAGGAAATCAAAGACTCAAAGGTAAAATCATCTCTCTACCATACCCATTTTTCACCAAAGATCGAATATGATAATAAACAAATAAAGAATTTTCCGCAATATCAAAACATTCTTTCAATTAATTAAAAGAAACTGTCTTTCTACAAAGCAATCCTGTGTAATGTTTTTATATCCTTAAAATCCCAACTCTTTAAATGACTATTAAATGTTGAAAAAGGAATAAGCTGATTATTATATAATGACGTACAAATAGACAATTTACCTTTTGATCCGATCATCTTTTTTTTTTGTCCATAACATCAATAAATATTTTAATATCGGCATATTATACTCCCAAAACAAATTTATATTCCATCGAAATATAAATTGATGCATTGCAATTTCAGAAATACATGCCATCTCAACTTTAGCCCAACTTGGATGCTGATCCAAATCCATCAAACCACTAATAAATTTGAACTGGCTGTTTCATAATAGTTCTGAAAATGAGGTAATTGTAATCCATCTAATGCATACTTCCAAGTAAGTTTACTTAATGCTACCATTGGTAATTTACTTTTCCATAAAAATTCACTCGTGACTTTATTTAAGTCCTGAAAAAAGTTCTTTGTAAGAAAACATGGTATTGATTGAAACAAATAATTAATACATGGAAAGATATTCATTTTAATGCAATTAACCTGAACAATTAGAGTTAACAGAAGGTCCTTCCACTTAATTAAATTTACTTTAATCTTTTTCAATAGTGGAACATAATTTAATTTATATAAAGATTGATACTCAGTATTCACAACTATTCCTAAATACTTAATTTTATCTGACCATTTTCAAATTAATAACATATTTATATACTGAATAATCTCCTTCACCAACCAGTAGAATTTCACTTTTATCCCAATTAACTTTATATCCAGATAATGATCCGTACTGTAATAAACATTCCTGTAAATGTGGCAAAGATTGTTCTGGGTTTGTTAAATATATCAAAACATCATCTGAAAATAAATTAGTCTTATACTCTTCATCCATAACTCTCATCCCTTGTATCTGTTCATTTTGCCTTATTAATTGAGCTAACGTTTCAATAGCCAATGCAAATAGAGCTGGTGACAATGGACAACCTTGTCAAGTTGAACGCGTCAATTTAAACGACAATGAAACTCGTCCATTTGTCACCACCCTAGCAGTCGGTTTGTATATAAAGCTTTAACCCAACCAATAAAAAAGGGCCAAATTTAAACTTCTCCAAAACCTTAAATAAAAAATCCCATTCGACCCTATCAAAAGCTTTTTCCACATCAAGTGCAACCACCATTGGATGGTTGGGTTCCTGCTGATATGCATTGACCAAGCTAATTAATCAAAGAATA
Organism: Narcine bancroftii; assembly: GCF_036971445.1. Taxonomy (NCBI): domain Eukaryota; kingdom Metazoa; phylum Chordata; class Chondrichthyes; order Torpediniformes; family Narcinidae; genus Narcine; species Narcine bancroftii. The sequence goes on along the minus strand of NC_091473.1, from coordinate 119,336,643 downwards.
TTACCTGAAACATGTCTATTTTTAATAAAACCTGTTTGGTCTATATGTATCAATTTAGGCAAATATTTAGCGTAAATTTGCTAACATTTTAGCTATTATTTTATAATCCACATTCAATAAAGAAATAGGTCTATACAAAGACACCTTTAATGGATCTCTATCTTTCTTTGGAATTACAGTAATTAGAGCACTGGAACAAGATTCTGGTAACTCATAATGTTCAGTCACTTGTTGTAGTACCTCCCCAAACACCGAAGATAAATCTTCATAGAAAACTTTATAAAATTCCACTGAAGACCCATCATCACCTGGTGACTTGCCATTAGGCATTTCCATCATAGCTGTCTTAATTTCTAAATCTGTAAAAGGAGCTTCCAAATCTATAATATCCTCTTCTTCTAATGCTGATAACGTTAGTGTAGTTAAAAAAGAATCAATAGATCCATTGTCCTGTCTCCCCTCAGAAGTATATAATTTTTTATAAAATGAATAAAACTGGTCATTAATTTCTTGAGGTTTATAAGTAACTGTTGAATTCTTTTTAACAGCATTAATAACCAATGAAGTCTGTTCCTTCTTTAACTGCCATGCAAGTACTTTATGCCCCTTCTCACCCAACTCATAATATGTTTGCTTAGATCGATTAATTAAACATTCAAATTGATAAGTCTGTAATGTATTATATTGCAGTTTCAATTTAGTTAAAGCTGTTTTCTGATCTTCAGTCACTCTCTTCTGAAATTCCTTCTCCAGTTCATCAATTTGCTTCTCTAATTTAAGACTTTCAGCCATATACCCTTCCTTAACTTTAGAAGTATAACTAATTATTTGCCCTCTTAAGTAAGCTTTTAATGCATCTCATGACACAAAATGACTTTTAACTGAATTAGCATTTTCGGTTAAGAAAAAAACAATCTGTTCCTTAACAAAAGTAACAAACTCAGGTTTTTTTCAACAACATTGTATTAAATCTCCATCTATAGGATGAAAGTACTACCTCTGAACTTTCATAAGAAAAAAATAATAAAGAATGATCTGATAAAACTCTACTCTTATATTCTGCCTGCAATACCTTATTTTGTAAATGTGCCAATATTTTTTAAAAATCTATTCTAGAAAATGAATCATGTCGAGAAGAATGAAAAGAAAAATCTTTCTCTGTAGGATTAACCCTTCTCCAAATATCTACCAAATTTAAATCTTTAATTAAAGCCCCAATTTGTATCGCCATCTTTGATTTCCTAATACATTTTGCAGATTTATCCATCAAAGAATCCAAAACACAGTTGAAATCCCCCCCCCCCAACTAAAATATTTGAATTAGCTTGACTTAATAACAAAAAAGCATCTGAAATAAAACATTCATCATCCATATTAGGTGCATAGATATTAAGTAAAGTCCAAAGTTCATTAAAGATTTTACAGTCCACTTTTAAAACCCTCCCAGCATTCCCCTCCACAGTATGCAACTCAAAAGATAAATTCTTATGAACTAAAATCGCTACAGCCTTTGCCTTCAAGTTAAATGAAGAAGAAAAAAACACATGACCAACCAATCTTTTCAAATTCAAATGCTCTTTTTCGGTCAAATGTGTTTCTTGTAAAAAAGCAATATCAATTTTCATTTTCTTAATATAAGCTAAAACTCACTTTCGCTTAATTGGATTATTTAATCCCTGAACATTAAAAGTTGCAAATTTAAAATTAGACATCTTGACAAACTAACAATATAATCATTTAATACAAAAAATCGCTCTCCTACTAATAAACAAAATCCACTCTCCCTCCCCTAATATTATAAAAAAAGTTTATATAAAAAGGAATATAATTAATTCCCCCAAAAAAAGAAAAATAGCACCCAAAGGTAGTAATGCTCTAAAAAACTGGGTGTGGTAAACCCCACCAGAGGCAAATGACTATCAAAGATTTCAGTGCCATCCACCTCCCCAGCCAGAAATACAATATATATATTGATATAATATAATACAATATATATATAATATATAATACAATAGATATAATACAATTCAGTGTCATAGAAATATTCAGCCCAATGACTCCAGTCCCAATGACTGGTTCGGATCTTCAACATCAATAAGACTGTGTGTCAAAACCTCCTTCTTCCCATCTTTCCCATTTTTCCCCTTCTTTCCATTCTGTCCATTTCCATTTCCATTGGTCCTTCTTTTAGGCGACGACAGCGAGACTCTTCCCTGACCACGTAAATCTGGTAATGCATTAGCAAAAACCAATGCATCATGGTCATTCTCAAAAAATCAAGATTGATAATTTCCATAAAAAACTTTCAACACAGCAGGGTAACGAAAAGCAAATTTATATCCTTTCCTTAGCCTAATTAAACTCCTGTTGATGCCTAATAATTTCTTGACTCAAATCTGCGTTAAAAAAAACCTCTTTTGTACTAACTCATCATTGGAGATTGACTTTGTCTTCCCTTCTGAATCGCCAACTGCAAAACCATTTCTCTATCTTGATAATTTAGGCACCGAATTAAAACTGCCCGTGGTGGTTGTCCCGGTAATGGTTTCTTCCTTGGGCTCTATGTGCCCTCTCCAATACTAAACCTCCCAAAAAAAAACTCTTCACCCAGCATCTCAGGGATCCAGTTCTTAAAAAATTTTATTGGATCAGCTCCTTCAATATCTTCTGGAAGGCCCACAATTTTTACATTATTTCTCCGACTGATTTTCCAATGAATCAATCTTTTTCAATAAATCTCCTTTCTGGATTCCCCAATCCACAAACAAATCTTCCACTTTCTCTATTTTATCCTTATTACGCACAACTAGTTCTTTACATTCAGAAAAAGCTGTCTCAATTTTTAAAAATGTTCTTGTACTACATCCACTGATGTAAGACATTTATTAACATCTCTCTTAAGTGTAAACATATCTTCAGACATATTAGAGATTTTAGTTGTCATTTGTTGAGATATATTATCCATATGATAAGCAATCCCTTCCAGGACAGTAAAAATAGAGTCCTGTCCAGATTCTAGTGCCACATCTTGAGGTCTATCTTCTGCAAACTCCTCCTCCAATTGTTCCTATGAACTGGCCATTTTAGGTAAGTCTTCTTCTTGTTCCATTATTGTAGGGCCTTTTCCTGTGCGGCTGCGGGTCTGCACACCCGATGGCGGCACCCTGACCACATCGGGATGCTGCCGCTTGGGCCCCCCCCCCCCCCACAGTCCACACACATTCCAGCAGATCGCAGACCGTAGAGGCACCGCGCATGCCCAGCAAGACCAAGGGTCACACAGGGGCAGTCTCTAACACCATCCTGCAAGCCCCCGGCTCCCCCGACGGCAGTGCGGATTCAAGGGCTATCCTCTCAGTTGGGTTGCCCGCGCACTCGACATCGCAAACACATGGGCTAATGTTGGCCGATCTCATCAACAAGCTGGTGTCATCTTGCGGAAACAAGAGCGGCGCCAGCATAATACTTAAGCTAGCTGGAGTTCTTTGTAGCTTGGAGATTCCAGACGATGACTCCATGGTTCCAACAGGACAGGAAGGCGTCAGTTCTTCAGCATTTTTAAAAAGTAGTTTTTTCTGTAATTGAGTCTTATGTTTTTTTAATATTAGCCTCAATTATAAACAAATAGTGGTCTTAGAAGTAAAAATAAAATGTTTATGTACTTAAAGTTTAAAAACTGGTGTTTAAAAAACTGGCTGGGGAGGATTAGGACCGCACGTCTGCCCTCTACGCCATCTTGCCACGCCCCCCCCCGTAGAAGCACCATCTGTCACTGGACTCGCTCCTGCCTCTCATCTGCTGTTCCTTGCTTGGGACTGCTCTGGTCTGATTGTGTGACTTCTTTAATAGCCCCACAGTAGTCAAGCACTTCCATTTCTGTTTCCACAGAATGTCTGCCTGTGCTGCAACTCTCCGGGGGTCGGTGAAATCTGCATCCGCTAGGAGCTGTTAGATATCTTCAGACATCTGTTCCAGGAATGTCTGCTCGAACATACGCTAAGCTGCTCATATCCCAGGAGGGCCAGCATCTCGTTGATGAGTGCCGATGGGGATCTGTTTCCAAGTGCATCCAGATTGAGCAAATGTGCTTCTGGCTCTCACCGCGAGAGTCCAAACATCTCGGATAATAGGTCTTTGAAGGCAGTGTGCCTTCTGATGGTGGCCTGTAAATAAAGTTGGCAACTCTGTCTGCAGTCTGCGGATCTAGGGCGCTGACCACATGGTAGTACCGGGTAGTCTCTGCTGTGATGCCTCAAATCTGGAACTGAGCCTCCGCCTGGTCAAACCACAAGCCGGTTCAAACTGTCCAGAAGGTCGGGAGCTTTAGGCCAACTGCGCTGACTGCTACTTTGTTCTCTATCGTTAGATTTAGATTCCTTCTAAATCGTTGGGGTCACCAATTGTAGTCGACCGCAACAAAGAAACACACACACACACACACAGTGTGGCAGGTTAACTCACTCTTTTATTAGGGCTGGAAAAGCTGATTTTATACTGTTCAAGTTCCCGCCATTTTTGCTGATTGACTGAGTCAACCATATGAATAACAATAGCGGGCGGGAACCTCCATGCATATGAATGTCCTTCTTCCCCAGCCTATTTCTGCTGAGTCAGCTGGGCAGCTTGACCAATGCCATTTTAGGGCTGTTGCTCTGATGTTTCCCCAGCTTCTACCTTGCCAGTTCATTGTCCTGGGAGTTGCTTTAGCAATCTCTGTCCAAGTCAGCTGCCACGCAATGTGCTGGCCCAATCTCCACAATTGCAGGCCGTCACAATATCATGTCTTCTGCTATCTTTTCTCTAATTTTATGCAGCTCTATAGTTACACATGAATGTTTGTCTCTTCTATTAAAAAAAAATGTGATAAATTTCAATTGGGCTGCATCATTTAAATTCTGGGAGTTGCAATCTTCCCAATTCAAAAGGACACATCAATTTTTTTTAATATAGATTCTGGGTGTCTTATTCTTCCAAATAAATATTCTTACATAACTTTTCTAATTTATAAAAAAATTGCAAAGGCAAAGCAATTGGTATGGACTGAAAGAAGTATTGAACTCTTGGCAGTTTATTCATTTTAATACAGTTAATTCTACCAAGTAAACTAATTGGTAGAGTCTCCCATCTCACTAAATCATATTGAATCTTCTGAAGCAAGGGGAGAAAGTTTAATTTATATAGATACATTATATAATGCCACATAAATTAAATAAATTTGATCCAAATTTTCCAAATTTATGTTTTAGATGTGGCACAGAAATTGGTACATTTATACATTCTACCTGGTCATGTACCAAGATGACATCATTTTAGAAAGATGTGGGCAAGTTTTTGGAACAAAATATAAAATATGTTTATCATTAACACCTGAGCTTTTTCTTTTGGGAAATTGTTTTGGGACCCCAGTTGAAGTTGTCAAAATATCAGTTAAAATTTTTTAAAGTTGCATTGGTGCTGTCCAGGAGATGTATACCAATTACATGGAGATCTGAATCCCATCTTAAGATTGATTGTTGGAAGAGAGAGATGCATAATTGTATTACCTTAGAAAAGGTGACTTATAATATTAGAAATGGGTATGATACATACTTAAAAATATGGATGCCATATTTAGATTTTATGGGTTTGGATATCTTATGTTTTCTCTTCTACACCCCACCTCCACTTTTCTTTAACTTAATGGTTGAGCCTTATCATGTTGGTTTAATTGTACTATTTTATTAATATCCTGTCTTTCTTTTTGGGAGGGTGGGGAGGGGGGGTAGTTATCACAGTAGCTTTGCACATATATCTGTATTCTTTAATTCTTTTACACTTTTTTCTCTCTTCTCACCTTTATGTACAGAACAACCATTTATTTTTTTATTCTTTTTTGATAATTGTAAGTATCATTTGGATACGATTCTATGTTACATTGTACTGTATACAAAACTATAAATTTTTTAGGGAAGTGAAAGGATAAATAAATAAAGATGCTGTTAATAAAATGAAGAGAAAATTGGATAAATTAGATGGGAAAATGAATAAAATGGAGGGAGAAATGTAGCATGTGGATGATCGAGTGACTAGAGTGGATGATTCCACCACTGGTGTATGGAAAATCAGAAACTTCAGCAGAAAATGGACATATTGGAAAACCTTAGTAGAAGAAATAATATTAAAATAGTGGGTCTTAAAGAAGGAGTGGAAGAACAAGATCCAGTTGGATTTTTTAAGAAATGGTTTCCTGAAGTATTGGGAGATGGACATTTTGATCACCCTATTGAGATTCTAAGAGCACACAGAACCCTTAGAGCAAACCCACTTCCAAATCAGAACCCACGTTCTGTGCTAATTAAGTTACTTCGATATCAAGACAGAGAAAAGGCTTTTGACCCTAGTGGCAAAAGAGCTAAGACCAAGAAAAGGCCCACTTGAGTATGACGGGGGTAAAGTTTTATTTTACCCCGATATAAGTGGAGATTTATTGAAAAGAAGAGAATTTAACCCAGTTAGGAAGATTTTTTGAGAAAAAATGATCTTGTTTTGTATTGTGCCATCCTGCAACTTTGAAGATTTTCCTGCCTGAAGGTTCTTCTCAAGCTTTGTACAGGCAAAAGAGTTTGTGCAAAATCTTTCAAGAGCCCAGTGACATACAGTAAATAACTCTAAAAGCTGAATCTGAGTTGCAGATTTACAGGCTTTTATTCACAATGGACAGGGACCTCATCCTGTGCCATGGCCCAGGCTTTTTGGGGAAGGGTCAAGGTGTTAGAGGCTTTATACAAGGTGAAAAGAGGGAGGGGCCACAGGTACAGTCACAGGATGGGGCGGAACCAGGTAATCAGGAATACAGCAATTCAGGAGTTCACCACACCCAGGAGGAATGAAGAACTAGAAGATCAGTTGTTTTTAATATGTTTTGAATGGACTAAATTTATTTGGCAATTTATGCAGGATTGAATAATCTAGAATACTACTTACTTATTTTTCTTGAAGAATTTTTATGTATGAATTAAAAGATTAAAGATTAATGTACTGGGTATTTGGGAGGGGATGAGCTTCTAACTCCTGCTGTATCATGGTCACAGTCAAAAATAGAGAGAAGTAGTATACAGGTTCAGTAAACCCCATATTCCAGCAGCAATAGAAATACACCAAAGCAATGGTTCCTTAAACAAAACTAGTTTAATTCTCTGAGTATAGAACAAGATCAACACTTTACTTATCAACACTAAATTATTTACGCATTCCCTCCCCCCGAAACTAATGTAAGCGCAAGGGTGTGTAATGTTTTCAAGAAAGTCCTTTTTACTGACCAATCTTCCACTGTCCATGTTTCCAAGGCTACAGTTACCAATAATTTTCAAATCTGTGCACAGAATAAAACAGTCATTACATTCAAGCAAACTTCAGTGCTTTACTTAGAATTACCAGGCAGGAAAGTTGTGGAGGGTTACAGAGAGATGGTTGATGCTTGACACCACAAACAGGAGTGTCTTCTAGAAGAAACTTGTCTTCTTTCCAGGTTCTTCTCACGGAGTTCTTCTCCTCTTCGCCACTCCGTGAAGACTAGCCGCCACTCCTGATTTCCACAGAGAGTGCACTCAGTTAGAACTCTGCCCAATCTTGAAAAAGAGGGAGCCTTTTCAGCAGGCTCCTCTTTTGTCCGGCCTTTTCTCAAATGCCTTCTGCTAACACCCTTCTCTCTCATTCTCTGCCCCTCCCCTCCTCTCTCATTCTCTGCCCCTCCCCTCCTGATGTTCCAGGCACTGTTATTTTTTTTTGGTTTCAGTTTGCAAATGTTGCAATTTCCAGGCTTTACAAAAATCACATGGCCCAGAATCTCTGCAAATGTTTCAGTTTCTGGGGTGTGTTACAAAGGTTGCTAAAGCCCAGAACCTTCTGTTTGCACCAGGCCTCAAAATTTGCAAGGCATTGCTCTGTCTGTAAAATGCATGCAACCTAACAGCTAACCCAATTCTAATCCCTTTTATAAGCATATATTTGTAATGTTAGTGATCATGGTTGCAATTCAACTAGCAATGCCTTACCATTTGATTATACTTGACTGCCACCAGGGACTGACACAGAGCAGGGCACACAGTAGGCAGATGTGTAATGGAGGCTTGAAGCCTCATGGTATGACTCATGTGCTGTTTACAACAACTTTAAAGTAAAGAATCTTTTCCTTCATCCATGTGTCGTCAAAGAACTCACAGATACAAATACAAGTTGAAACAATATTTAATTAACCCATTGCATCACAGTAGTGTAGGAGTTTAGAAACAGTTATTATTTTAATTGAAGGAGTTTAGAAATTGTTATTATTTTAATTGCAGGAGTTTAGAAACAGTTATTGTTTTGATGTTGGGAGACAGTTATAGAAGGTAGAAAGAAAAAGCAAGAAAAAGCTAAAATGTTCTTTGTGTAAAATGGCGCATGAAGAGCAGCAGAACAGAGTAAACAAGATAACAGAGGAATTTAAGAAATATACACGTACACACACAAAGAGCTTGTTTAATAGGGGGTGGGGAAAGGAGGTGTGAGCACGGGATAAGAGAAAGTTGGAGTCAATCAAGAGTCAGACGAATAGGGAAAAGTGCCAAACCAATCCAAGAAGGACAAACGTAAGACAGATGATCCCCATTTCCTCCATTTTCCTGAACTCCTCCTTGGCGAGGTGGAGTTTGTTGGGTGGGAGCCTGCATGCCCGGTCATGTAGCAGTGGTTCTTGAGTCGGGATGTGGTGCTGTACACCATGCTTAGGGGCATCTGTGGGAACTGCAGCATAATAATAATGGTTGGGAACTCGAGCGAATATGTTGCCTGACAAAGTCACAGAGTCCAGGTGTGGGGCCGGTAACTTAGCTTCACCGAGCGAGAAGGTCTGGAAGGTCTTGGCAATCACTAGGCACCATCCCTTGAGGTCCACTAGGAGGCAGTGCACCCGGAGGAAATCTGCACCCAATAAAGGTTGCAACAGTGCTGCCAGCAGAAACGACCAAGTGAAATGGCTAGAACCGAACTGGTTCACGTGCCATATGTGTGAATACTACTGTGATGAAAGCGGTGAGCACCGATCCTGACTTCCTGGCATAGGTGTTGTGGTTTGAGGTGGGCAAGATGCTAACTTCCGCCTCTGTGTCTATGAGGAACTTTCGCCTGGAGTGTTGGTCCCGTAAGTAAAGGAGGCTATCATGCTAGGCAGCCACCATAGCCATTAGCCACAGCCGGCCCCAGGTTTCCTGGAAAAGAACAGGGTGGGCGGCAACGGTGGGTTCCTGAACCCCATTTTTGGTGGTAAAATCACCAATGGTCCGAACTGTGGTTGCTCCCTGCTGCGGGTATCACTGGCTTCATTGGTGGCATGAGGAAGGCCCAGGCTTTGGGGGGGTGATGCAGCAACTTGGTCGATGGAGGCCCTGCCCTGCTGCTTGGTGTGCCACAGGATATCTACGCGGGCTGCTACTTAAATGTGTGGTTCATTAAAATCATTGTCAGTGCTGAGGAGACAAATATCTTCTGACTTGATTGTACAGTAAACATGGCTTGTGGCCATTTGCTAGTGCCAGCATCTCGTTCATTAAGGCCGATGGCGCATGGTCACTCAAACTGTCCATGTGGAGCAACCACATGGCTCGTTCAAAGCAGGAGAGGCCAAAAGTCCAGATCAGGAGGTCCTTAATTGTTTCATACCTGGCCACAACCAGTGGCTGATGCTGTGACCTGCTGGTTCCTGGTTGAGTGAACTGACCACATAGTAGTACTTTGTGGGGTCCGAGATTATTTGCCTGACCTGGAATTGTGCTTCAGTCTGTTCAGTGGCTGTGAGGTCCAGAAAGTTGGCAGTTTCTGTATGCTTGGGTCGGTCATCATTGGGTCCAAATGCCATTTGGACCATTGGGATCACCAATGTAGTCGCACTGGGCATAAAGTGAGCAAAATAACCACACCGAGTTGAAAGTGAGTTGAACCAACTGACTTTAATCGAACTCTCGCAGGCGTTTAAATCTCTCGGATCCCGATGATGCTTGCGACGCCTGGGACCTTTATGACATCAGCCGCCGGGCTGTGGGCTTGCCCTGCACCCGAAGCTTTCGCAGTCAGATCTGCCGCGGGCTTTCCTGCGATTCCATGAGCCAGTTCGCCTGTTACGTGGGCGAGCCACCACAATATATTATGTTTTTACATATAATTTTTGGGGGGGAGTGGGGGTTTTAGGAGAGAGGGCATTTGGGAGGGGAGGGGAAGGTTTATAACCATCATATAACGATTGAAATTTTCTTAAATTTAAACATTTACTGTTTTGTATAATTGTTTATTAATTGTTTGTGGTCAGTGAAGATGGTAAAAGTCCTCCCCTCCAAAAAGTAGTGGAAATGCCGCATCACCAGGTACATGCCTAGTAACTTGCAGTCGAACGCACTATACTTGCGTTCCGGCGTCCAGAGCAGGCGGCTGAAAAATGCTAGCGGTTTCCAATGTCCATTCATCTGCTGCTCCAGGATGGCACTGATGGCTGTGGCAGAGGCATCGACAGAGAGTGCCATAAGCAAGTCAGTGTGCGGGTGGGCAAGCATAGCGGCCTTCGCCAGGGCGTCCTTGGTGGCCTTGAATGCAGTGCAGGCTTCTGAATTCCAAGCAAGCATCTTGTGCTTGGCTGCAATGAGGACGAACAGTGGCTTAATGATGTGTGCAGCTCCGGGATGAAGCGGTTGTAAAAGTTGACCATACCTGCGAACTCTTGCAGCCCCTTGAGGCTGTCCGGGCGTGGGAATTCCCTGATAGCAGTGACCTTCACAGCAGAGGGCGTGGCTCTTTCGGCCGTGATGGTATGGCCCAGGAACGGCATGGACTCTTTCCCAAACTGGCACTTGGCCGGATTGATGGTAAGGCTGAAGTTGGCCAGCTGGGAGAAAACACAGGTGGGCCTTGTGTTGCGCCCAGTTCTTGCAGGCACAAGGATGTCGTCCAAATAAATAAAGACAAAATCCAAGTCCCTGCCCACATATTCCATGAGGCACTGGAAGGTCTGAGCAGGGTTCTTGAGCCTGAAGGGCATGCGCAGGAATTCAAACAAATCAAAGGGGGTGATGATGGCCGTTTTGGGTATGTCCTCAGGGTGCATCAGGATCTAGTGATATCCGCACTCCAGGTCAACCTTGGAGAAGACCCTCGCACCGTGCAGGTTGGCCGTAAAGTCCTGGATGTGAGGGATGAGGTAACGGTCAGAAACGGTTGCCTCGTTGAGCCGTCAATAGTCTCCGCAGGGACGCCAGCCACCGGAGGCTTTCGGGACCAGGTGGAGCAGTGAGGCCCATGGGCTGTCAGAGCGCCGAATGATCCCCAGCTCCAACAGGTGCGAAAACTCCTCCTTCGCTACCAGGAGCTTGTCAGGCGGGAGCAGGCGTGCCTTGGCGTGAACCGGCGGGCCCTGGGTGGGGATGTGGTGGAATACCCCATGGCGCAGCGAGGCAGCGGAGAACTGTGGCTTGAGAAGTGTCGGGAACTCGTCCAGGATCTGCTGGAACTCGTCTCTGGGCAAGTTGATTGTGGCCATCTGCGGTTGTTCCGAGCGGGCTTCGTCAAGGCGAATGGCCTGGAAGGTATTGACATCCACCAGGCGCCTACCTCAAATGTCCACCAGAAGCCCATGTGCGAGGAGGGAGTCTGCACCCAGGATGGCAGTCAGGAGGGATGAGACGGTGAACCTCCACGCAAAATTCTGTTGGCCGATCTGGAAATGGACTATCTTGTCTCTATACGTCCAGATTGACGTTGCGTTGGCCACATGGAGGGAAGGTCCACAGGGTTAGTTCCTGGATTCGATGGCCGTGGCCAGGATGATGCTGATCTGGGCTGCAGTGTCAATGAGGAACAACGGGCCACTGACTGAGTCCCGCAGGTAGAGAAGGCTGTGTCCTTGGCCAGCCTGGTCGTTTTCCTGGAACGAGCAGGGCTGACGATACTTCTGGGCCTTGGCTCCCCAGCCTGGTGGTAAAAGCAGAGGCATGAAGCGGATGCTGCGGCCTTGGTTATGCTCATGGGGGCCCCTGCAGGGGCCAGGTGTTCTACCGCAGTGCTAGGGGCGGGCTTCGTGTGGTCGTGGCCGTGCCCATACCTCGTGACCTGCTGGACCACTGAGCCTTCCGAGAATCATGCGAGCCATAGCTTGGGCCTTCTGGGTGACCTTCCTCGGGTCAGTGAAGCTCACCTGAACCAGCAGCGGGCGGATGTGCTCAAAAAATGGGCAGTTGGTGTGCTCACCCATGAGTGTGAGCATCTCGTCCATCAGTTCCATCGGGGACCTGTCCCCCAGAGTGTCGAGGTGCAGCACCCAAGTGGCACACTGGTGTCTGGATAGTTCGAGGGACCCGGTAAGCACTCGCTTGATGGTATCATACTTGTCCTCGGCGGGTGGGTGCTGCACATGGTGCACCATGCGTCTGGCGGTGGCCTGGTCCAGGGCAGCAACCACATGGTAGAATTTGGTCGTGTCGGACGAAATCTGGCAGAGGTGAAACTTGGCCTCCGCATGGCCAAACCAGGTTTCCAGCTCCTGAACCCAGAATTCAGGCAGTTTTATACTGCTATAGCGCTGATCCCAGGCTCGCTCATGATGGGTTCAAAGATGTTTGAACCAGTTGGGGTCACCAATTGTAGTGGCAGCTACACTGCTCCTGCAATAACACACACAACCAGACGGGTTGAGCTCAGTGAGCAGACTAGTTTATTGCAGGCTGCTGGGCTGCACTTGTACTCCCAGCCCGGACCTGGCTGAGAACCGCGCTGGAGGGCGCTGACATCACCCGGGTGTCACGTGGTCCCCCAGCGCGGGTTTCTGAGCCCTGAGCTGGAAGGAAAGGAAACCCTCGATGGCACCATTTTGGCCAGCTGCCCCGCCACATGGCTTACAAGCGGGGCCGGTTCGCCTGCTTTGTGGTGAGCCACCACAGTATTAGGAATATTAAAGATTGTTTTGAAGCTGGGAAATTCATTACTTTAGTAGAATGAGGAAAAATTTAAGATATTGGAAAATACAAAATTTTATTATCAAGTTAAGAGATTATTTTGTTAAATTTTAGGTCAAGATTTAGTATTACCAGCAGAGACAGAAGTAGAATTATTATTAAGTACAAGGGATGTAAAGAAATTTATTTCAAAGATGTATAAATTATTACAAAAGAAGGCTCAAAAAGGAGTTCATAAATCAAGACACAAATGAGAGGTAGATTTAAATAAGCAAATAGCAAATGTAGATGGATTTAGATATGTGGAGAGAGTATGAAAAGTACAATAAATGTGAGATATTGGTTAGTTCAATATAATTTTATTCATGTTATATTTAACATCACAAAAGTTACATAATATGAATTATATTTATTCAGATTTATGTTTTAGATGTGGACAAGAAGTTGGTACATTTTTGCATTCGACTTGGCAGTGTTCCACAATTAAACCTTTTTGGCTTGATCTGGGTAATTTATTAGAATTCATGATTGGAATAAGATTCCCATAGTATCCAATATTATTTATACTGGGAATTAAACCTAAATTAAAATTGAATATGTATCAAGTAAAATTTGGCAACAGCTAGAAAATATATTGCTGTAACTTGGAAGTTGGATATTGACTTTGGAATAGATAGATGGCATGTGGAAGTTCAGAATTGTATCCACTTGAGAAAATTACTTACAATTTAAGAGATAAATATCATATTTTTGTGAACTATGGAACCCATATTTACAAACTGCTGGTATTAAAATGTGAATGAATCTCAAACATTCCCTTTCTCCTCTGGGTTTCTATGAATATATACACAACTTTAAAAGTAGTGGAAATTGAAGTGCTCCTGTTGTGGTTTTCTTGTCTCTTTTCTTTTTCTCTTTTTTTTTAGCTTGTAGGGGGTTGAGGGAGGTTATGGGGGGTTTTTAGAGGAGGTTTATCTTTTGTATTTTTTACTTTCCTTTTTATATAAAATACCACATGTATTTGAATTAAGTATGAAATATTGTGATATGTTTTTTAAGAGGTTTTATATTAAATAAAATACTTTTCAAAACCTGTGAATGGGCAGAACCATTCAATATGAACTAAATCCATCTTCTGTGAAGTGGAGAGGCAAACTCTTTGGTAGCATAAGGCTCGCTGAAAACAGCAATCTTCTTCTTTCCTCCCTTCATTCTCCAATCACAGAGCTACCCTTTCCAGATTTTTGAAGAAGGGCTCAGGCCCGAAATGTTGACTACCTTTTACTTTCTATGGATGCTACATAGCCAGCTGAGTTTCTCTCGCACTTTTCTGTGTGGCATTTGAGCCAAGCATCTGCATATTTTCTTGTTTAACTCTCTTTAAAGCAACATTTATCACTTCTATACACCACATAAAGTCTATAGTGAATTGTAATTAATTCCATTGCATTCAACATCATATTAAAAATAAGTCTGTCACACAGTGCTTGATATTAAGCTAAATTTATAATCCAACAAATCTCTGAAATTACTTTTTTTAAAATAAATTTTACTCATAATATAAATAGTGGAGAGTGTGGTGATATGTAATTACACCTCTAGGTCACCAGGGGTCATCCCGGTGACCTTATATATAAAGCAGTCCAGAGCTACAGTCTTGCCTTCCAAGTTCGTCTTGCAGAGAGACAAGACCTTAGTGTACATATTAGTTTATTAAAGCTGTCTTATACTCGCACTGCTGGTGTGGTTATTGTCAGTACAGATAGAATGTCTTTCTCTACATTCATTGTATCACCAATTCAATACATTCTCCTACAATGACTCAAGGCTGCCATGTGTTTCCTCCCTTAAACAATGAATCCAAACAATGAATGTTCAGTGGCAACAGGACCCAAGACTATGGTCCTTCCCCACAAAGACTTTGCCATGACTACAGTGACTTTGAGTGCATCCACATGCCCTGGAACATGCACATCACAACATTTGTTTGGAGTAATTCTCATACACTGAAAGATCAACATCTTTCAGATACAATAGCTAGTCAGAAAATTAAGAGATTTACTTTGTACTCTTCTCACTGGAATTCAGACAGTGTAGCTGCCAATCATCCAGTAAATGTCCTTTCAAGTTTAGGCTTCTCTAGCGACCACATAATTGAATGAGGTAATTTCAAAAATTTAAACCTCTTTTCCCCATTAATTCAATAATGAACCACATGATCTCAAACTGGGCTATATACAAGGAACATCATTTAGATTATTTTGATTTACTCTAAATCATCTTTTTCAGAATAATTTATAGAACGGAAACAAGAAAGGTTTATCCTGCTTCTCGTATCTATAAATGAACCCAATCACGACATTGGTGTTTTGTACCCAAATAAAATCCTGCATATATTTCATTGTTTCCTTAAGATTATAATAGGAGATTTTCTTTAACTAAAATAAAATCTTTATGAGATACTCTTTGACATTTAAAGCAAGGCAAGAGTCAGATAATTCCCATATATTTTCACATCAGGTACTTTCTGTTTCATGGAATATCGGAAGAACATTATTTATTTATCTTGCATTTTCACTGAATGTTATATGCCTCCAGCTCCATCACCTGCTGCCTAGGATAGACAGCCAACACAATGAAGGGCTTATCACACCCTGAACACACTCTCTTCTCCTCCTCCTCCCACCAGTGAGAAGACTTAAGGGTGTGAAATTGCACACCCACAGACTTAAGGGCACTTTCTTCCCCAAAGTCTTTAGACGCCTTAATAAAACCTACAAATGTACTTTCATGCTGCCCTTGCTTAGTGCTAATTGAATTTTCTTTTCTTGTAACTCTGCACTGTGTAAATTATCTTTTTATTGATGGCCCTTTAAAGTGAACTTAAATATCTGTACCAGGATAACATATTTAATCTGAGAGTCTGCTCAAACGCCAGTAGAAACTTGGCAGAAATCCTTCAACTTGAAAACAAATAAATTGGAAATTATCTATAATACAATGGTCTGGATTTTACCTGTGGAACTTCCACCTTCATTATCCCCTGACCTACATCGATACTATGCACTTAGCTATATTCATAAGTGGAATCTTGCTGGGTGAGAGTGCATTGAAAAGCTAACTTATTTAAATGGAAAGATTCTAATCCATCTACTTTGACTCCATGGTTCTCTCAGATTATGTCATGTTTAAGTTTAGAAAAAATTAGAAATTGTACATTTGATCCTTCTGTTAAATTTGAAGAGTCGGCAACCTTTTATAAATTATTTCCACATGACTTAATTAGTATAATTATTTTCCCTGCCAGACTATATTTAATTTTATTTATTTTTCTCATTGTTGGTGAAGACCAGACGATTAATTTTTATTTATAAATTCTCATGATAGGCTGCCCAGTCTTTCTTTATTTTTTGTTTTTTTTTCTTAGATTAGGTGGGGTTTTATATAATAAAATGTTTCTTTTTTTGAAGATTGGCTTGGAAGAGATGGCCCCTTTTGACCGGGGGGTTGAACTTATGGCTGCTCACATGCTTCTAGAGTAGGACCAGCCATGGGGATGTCAGCCACACCAGCAGCGTGGTCCCTGTTACAGATTTCCTGGGAAAAACAAACATACGTTCATGCAGTGTAGCATTCGTGGCAATACATAGAAGGGACCTGATGGAGTGAAGCGCTTCTGGGAGGACCTCTCGCCAGCGGGAGACTGGAAGCTCTCTAGAATGCAAGGCCAGGAGGATGGCCTTCCAGACCGTGGCATTCTCCTTCTCCACTTGCCCGATCCCACAGGGGTTGTAGCTGGTGGTCTTGCCCGTGGCAATGCCCCTGGCCAACAGGTACAGGTGCAGCTGTTCACTCATAAAAGAGGACCCCCGATCTCTGTGGATATAGCTGGAGCAGCCAAATAGAGTGAAGAGATTGCACAGAACCTTGATGACTGTGGCAGCCATCATGTCAGAGCTGGACATGGGAAACGGGAAACAGGAGTATTTGTCAATGACATTGAGGAAATACACTTGTGGCCTGTGGAGGGCAGGGGTATTTTAAAGTCAACACTGAGGTGCTCAAAAGGATGGGTGGCTTTTATCAACTGCGCCCTGTCTGGCTGGTAGAAGTGGTTTGCACTCTGCGCAGACCTGGCTGTTTTTGGTTATGGATCTGATCTCTTCAATGGAGTACGGCAGGTTGTGGGCTTTGATGAAGTGGAAGAACCTGCTAATTCCTGGAGGCAGAGATCATTGTGGAGGGTTTGTGTGGCGTCTAGTGGCTCATTAAGTTTTCCCAGCTGGTACAAGATATCGCAATTGTAGGTGGACAGTTCAATTCTCCTCCTCAATATCTTGTTGTTTTTAGTTTTGCCCCACTGCTGGTTGTTAAACATGAATGCAACTCCATGTTGGTCAGTTAGCAGGGTAAATCATTTACCAGCCAGGTAATGGTGCCAGTACCATACTCCCTCAACAATGGCTTGGACCTCTTTCTCAACTGAGGAGTTTCAAATTTTGGGGTCCTGTAGGGTACGGGAAAAGAAAGCAACTGGTCTGCCTGCCTGGTTAGGGGTGGCAGGAAGGGCAAAGTTTGATGCAACACTTTCCACCTGGAATGGAATGAATTCATCCACAGTGTACATTGTGGCCTTGGCAATCTCTGCCTTGATGAGGTTGAAGGCTGCATGAGCCTCAGCCATCAGAGGTAAGGATGTGGATTTGATGATGGGGTGAGCCTTGTCTGCATAATTAGGGACCCATTGAGCATAACAAAAGAAGACAAGGCACCTTTTCAGGGCCTTAAGGCTGTGGGGGAGTGGAAGTTCCAGGAGCGGCCACGTGCGGTCAGGGTGTGGGCCAATGACTCCATTCTCAATGACACAGGCGAGGATGGCAAGGTGGGAAACATTCACTTGGCCTTATTCTACTTGAGGTTGAGGAGCTTGGCAGTTTGGAGTAATTTCTGAAGGTGGCTGTCATGGCCTGCAGGTTGTGGCCGCAGATAGTGACGTTGTTAAGGAATGGGAAAGTGGCCTGCAGCTCATACTGGTCCACCGCCCACTGGAAGACTGAGACACTGCTTGTAACACCAAAGGGGACACGCATGAAATGGTAGATTTGGCCATCCACCTCGAACCCAATGTACTGACGATTCTCCGGACGGATAGGGAGCTGGTGAGATGCCGACTTCAGGTCAACAGTAGAAAAGACCCGATACTGTGCAATTTGGTTCACCATGTCAGCTATGCGGGGGAGGGAGTATGCATCTAACTGTGTGTACCTGTTGATGGTCTGACTGTAGTCAACGATCATCCTGTTCTTCTCCCCATTCCTCACTACCACTGCCTGCACTCTCCAAGGGCTGGTGCTGGCTTTCATGATGCCTTCCTTAAGTAAACACTGGACCACTGCCCAAATAAAGGCCCTGTCTCCAGCACCGTACTGTCTACTTTTAGTGGCAACGGACTTACAGTCGGGAGTGAGGTTGGAGAGCAATGGGGGAGGGGTAATTTTAAGTGTGGTGAGCCTGCAGATCATGCATGGTTGTTGGCCATGTACCATGTACAATGGGGGAGGAGCTGAGGGGTGGGTGGAGTGCAATGGTTGGTTTGAAAATTGATGGTTAGAGACAGTGAGGGGTGGATGGGTCCATTAAAATCCATTGTCACACTTTTAAGGTGACATTGAATAGCATGGCAGCACAGACCTATGACATTACCAAAAGTTTAAAGTCTTTATAGTCTTTACCCCACATTGTTAAAGTCATTACACAGTAGTCCTGGACATCCATCGTGTACGATCTGGAGGCCAAGGAGAACTGGTTCACTGGCATGACTGCGAGGGAGAAGCATCGCACTGTGTCAGGGTGTATAAAGCTTTCTGTGCTCCCACTGTTGAATAGGCAACTCGTCACATGGCCATTTACCTTAACGTCCATCGTTGACCTGGTGAGCTGATGCGAGCTGTCCTGGTTGAGTGTGATGGAGGCCAATGTCAGGTCGCTGCTTATAACTGTTATGGATGACAGCCCCCAGGGCCTTCACACGGTGCTGCTAGATCCCGATGGTGGCACCCAAGATGGCCGCCCCCACAGCCTGCACATGGAGCTGCTGGATCCCGAAGATGGTGCCCAAGATGGCGGCCCCCATAGTTCACACATGGCGCTGCTAGGGAGCGGTTTAGACTTACACACTTTGGTGTAGTGTCCCTTCTTCTGCAGCTGGAGCAAGTCGAATCCTTCACTGGGCAGCATTTCGTCTGGTGCTTGCCCAGGCCACAAAAGTAACCAAGCGAAAGCGGTGGAAGGTGTTTGTGGAGCACTGCTGCCGTCATCAACTCGTTAGTGGAGTGAAGGGGTGGCAGTGCATCCCAGGATGGCAGCACCCAGGGTAACCACGAGGCGGCCACGTTATCTGTCAAGTAGGCCTCCGTGTTCTGGAGGGCCACTTCCAGTGTACCAGCCAATTTGTATAAGTTGGGAAAAGGGATGGCTATTCAATTTTTGCTGCTGTCAGTACACAGTAATGATCAGCACATAACACAATTAGCTCAGACAAGGGTCTGCCGTATTCAAATTTCACACTCAGATGCTGACGCTGGAAATCCTGGCCAAGTATTAAGTCAGAACATAGGTCCTTCAATACACCAAGTCATGCGGCACCCATATGACTGGCTATTAAGACTAAGAGTTAGGTCAACAGCATCATATCTTTGGGAACTAGTGTTTAAAGTTTTCTGAGCCATAATAATGTCTTTATTGGATGAGTGTATCTTTAGTTTTAGTTCCCGTGTGACTTTCTCGCTAATGTAACTATCAGTTCTGCATGAATCCAACAACGCCCTTAACATTTTATCATTCACAGTCACAAAAGTTGCACTCGAGTGAGTCCTTGTGGGACATTAGTAAGTGTAGCAAGTACCTGAGAATTGACCACTGTTGCCACTAAGCTTGGTGAGGCCTTGGATTTGCACACCTGAGCATAATATCCCTTCTTGGTACATTTATTACAAGTAGCCTCGCATGCTGGACAGTTATCCCATGAATGGTAAGAGAAACACAGAAGAAACATTTCTGTTGTGTATTATAAATGGCAGCTATAGATGATTTCTCAATAACCACTGGAAGGTTATCAGGCAGAGCCCTGCTAAAGAATCCTTCTCACATACCTGTAGTACCTGTGATGGTTCAGAGTTCACTTCTGCAACTGCATGGGACACCAGAGTAGCATATGCATCATTATTGCGTTGAGCTACATCTAACACAGTGGCTTGGTTATAAGCAGTCTGTAAGTCCGGTGTTTTGTTTTCTAAGAGACGCTGGTGTATTGCAGGTGAGGCAATTACAACGATGAATGCATCACATATTGCTTCATTTCCACACTGCCCCACACTACGATCTCGAAAATTAGTTTCTCTTTAACTTTTCCAACTCCCTGAAGAAATCCTCTAACAATTCTCTTGGCTTCTGGCAAAAAACCTCTGAGACCCTTCACATATAAATGTTCCAACTTAGATAGCTGAGTCAAAATTTTCACATCCTTCTATGTATTCGAAAATGTTGCAACTCACTTGTCCGCCATCTTGTCCCCATAGTCGTCGACGTGGGTCATGAAGAATGTACGCCAGCGTCGCCACTCCTTGGCAGCTGTCGGTGAGCTGGGGTTAACATCTAAGCTCTTGGGCCTCCACGCCATCTCCATGCTTGATAATTAAGCTGAGTAAATTTTTATGAGAAAGAAAAACTTGGTGGCTGCTTTCCAAGCTTTTCTCAACTTAATTGTGTAGTTACAGTTTTAAAATGGCAGCAGATAGAATTTAAAAGAAAGGCATGAGGCAGCAGCTAGAAGCAGGATAGAGCAAAAGAGGTCAGGTGAAGTGAGGAGTGGCAGCAGCCAGGATCAATTAAATATGGAGCTCATTAACAATTAAGAATAACTTTGTAATATTGCATTGACCATATATCCAATGCTCTTTCATTGCCTGTAAGGCACTTTGTGATGTCCTGAGAAAGGCACAAGAAAGTTTTCTTTTATTTTCTGGAGAACAGGAGTTATTTCATGAGAAGTAAACCACAAAAATCTGCAGACACTGACTGAAGGAGTCATTTTATGCAAGCCACTAGTGCCCTCTAGCAACTGAATTAAAACGGGTCACATTCAGATCATTGATGATTTTCCAAATTTCGGAAAGACAGCCATAAAACTTTCAACCAGATTTAAACCTACCCTCTTCAGATAGTTGGAAGAGTTTTTTTTAAAGAACTAATCTTCAGAATATACCTCTATTCAAATTACTGTATGCTGTATCCAAAAATAGCATAAAATAATATAAGACAAAGCAATTATTTTAACATTATTTGTAATATACTTTTAAATGCAGTTTTGCAACCAGATCACATCATCCCTCAGAATATATAATTTGGAGCCCCAGCATTCAATGTACTTTGGTTTCTTCATTGGTGCCTGAAGGACACAGTTGCTCATGGGTTTTTGCCTCATCCTCCATTAACATTATCCATGAAGTCCCTCAGTAAGGTCCAATTTGCACCAGTCTTTCTGACATATGGTCGAATCCTGGTGATCCCTCAATTGGATCATTGAGAAGATACTTATTTCTCGTGGTTGTCGTCATCCGATTAGATTGGGAGAATCATGTACCCCACCGACTTTTACCATGTAAATCTCCTTTCTCCTTCCTTCTCCATAGCCCTGATGATTCTTCAGTCCCAGGGAGCGAAAATGAAAAGCTACTCTTTATGTTTTACCTGGAGAGACTACAAAATGTCCTAAGTTGCAAATGTTCCTAATTTAATTCTTGACTTTCCTGATCTCATTGGGTCAAATGTTGGGGCAACAAATTTAATATTTACATTATTTATAAAAAAAACATCAATTTAAGTTCCTTGAGATTTCTTCAGGAGTAGGAGACGGAGATCACTAAAAAAAAATGTTTTTTTTTTGTTTCCCCATCCCCCCACCACCCCCCATAAACTAAATTTATTTTGAAATCTGAATTCAATCAACAAGGCCAGTATTTACTGCACATTCCTAATTGGTCTTGAGATGCTGTTGTTTCAATCCATCCTTTCAATAGGGAGTTCTAAATCTTAGACCAATGAAAATCCAATGAAGATGAAGGACAAGATGCCACGGTGGTGTGTGACTTGGAAGGGAACTTGCAAGAGGTGGTGTCCCCAAGTGTCTGCTGCTCTTAAACTCCTGTTAGTGAGATGGTGGGTTTGAGCAATATCAAAGATGCTTGGCAAATTGCTGCAATGTATTTTCTGGATGGTTTACGCTGTAGCCACAGTGTGTCTGTGAGGAAGGGAGAAATGTTGAAGATGGTGGGTAGAGTGGGTGGTTGCCTTGTCCAAAATGGTGTTCAATTTCTTGAGTGTTATTGGATTTACAGATATTCAAGCAAGCAACTTCTAACTTGTGTCTTGTAGATGGTGGGAAGACGTTATCAAATAAAGGTGTGAGCAATTCACTCCAAAATACTGTAAATAATGCTTGTTTTTGTCTTATCACCAATTGCATAATGTTGTATTTATATGGCTGATCTGGGTTCATTTCAGGTATGTGTCTGATCATGAATTCAATCACCGTAATGTAACCAAATGTCAAAAGTAGGTGGTCCAGCATTTTGCTATTATCAACCCATGCCTGAATGTTGCCTAGGTCTTGTCTGCATGAATTGATTGACTCACCATCTGAGGGTCTGCAAAGAACATTGTGCAAGCATTATTTGGTAGGGAATTTTTGAAAGAATTGTTACTTTAGTTGGAGGAATCATGAAAAAGGGTGCATAATATCAAAATTAGATATTTTGATACCTTAAATAAACTCAGGAAACATTTCTTCACACTGCTATAGAAATGAGAATTTTCCTCCCTCAATATCTAATGGATACTGAGTAGCTAGAGTTTTACATACAGTACCAAGATAAATAGATATGGAGCAAATCTGAGGGAAAGATGTTGTGGTAAAGATTAATCATGGCCCAATTGAATGGCAGATTGGGCCTGGGAAACAGAATGCCATGCTCCTATCCTTTGTAATCTATGTTCCTCCTTGAAGTCAATGCTTTTCTAAAACAGAAATGTTCTCCATAGCTTATTCTTACAATTAAGACTTTTAAACTGGGTATACATCTAATAATCCTAATCCCTCTGAACATTTTACAATGTCTGTATATCATCGGTATTTAAGGGCACTACTACTTGGGATTTAAAAGGACTTCATGCCCACTAGAAAGCCAGAAATACTGATGGACAATTGCAATGGTTCCAGAATGAAAGTCAATTCATTAAGGTTAATGAATAGAATATGGGGTCAAGGATGGCCTTGTCAGCAACACACAGGTCCTTTAAATAATTAAAGAAGTTCCTTACAGAGCAATAATCCACATGTTTAGATTATCAATATGAATTCCTGTGGGACAAAGCATAAGAATCTCTCATATCTGATGCATTTCTGAAATTCATACAAAACAAAACAGAGAAAAAAAATTGGTTCTTCACAAAATGTACCACACATTATCTCCCTTTCACTGCATTACACCAGTGCTCTTGGTATTGTAAATTAATCTTAGTTATTTTCACTAATATTGAATAAAACAATTTATGGCCAGGTGAGAGATCTTAAATGCTCAAATGCCCAGTTGTGAGGAATTTAGCTTTGATTGGTATTGAGATCTTAAAATTTTAGTGTGATTTTTCCTTATTACATTAATAATAGCACTGAGAGAACGATGGATTCTGAGAATAATATGCAACGTCAGTGGAAAATCTGGTATTTTATGGATCGCTGTGATTGAAAGAAGATATTCTGATAACTTATTTCCTTTTGTAAAATGTTTAATTGTCACCAGTGTCATCCCACAGGGACCAATGTTTGAGTATTGAAATTTACAATCGGCATTAATGCCTAAATATAAAAGATGAGGAAATGCCTTCAAGAAAATGTCATGTATAAGTATGCATTGCAGATGCAAGCAGATCTTAAATTGTTGGAGGAGACAATCTGCATTTGGCAAAAGATATTAAACTCAGCAAAAAAAGTATTGTTACAACAAATGATATTTCTAGCTCATTCTGGGACTCAGGGGGATTGGGGGGGTACTGTCTTGTGGGTGTGGAGGAAGCTCTACTGCAAGGCTTGATCTATTACCCTTGAAGGAAACTTAACAATAAATATACTGTATATAAATATATCTTGAAAAGTACATGCTAAGAAAGGAAAAAAATCCAGGTGTTTCCTGCTTCTTTTTTTCTGATTTTCATTACTCAATCACTTCCCAAAGCAAAGAAAGGGTTACTTTCAAGCTGGCTTTAAAACTGGAGTTTAAATTTTCTTCAACAAATACAATTAGCCTTCAGTGAGTCTTGTTTAAGCATGTAATTATAGCTTCAGAAAATCAGATTTCATTTCAGGTTCACCCTTAATGAAGTGGACACTACTATGATAACAGGCTGCTTCGCTCTTTCACCTGATGCGGCAAATAGACCACAATCATTCAGGGAGAAACTTAGGCCATTAAGGCACTTTACTCAAATGTCTATAGATTTCAACCTAGATAAATTTAGATGGGATGATTAAATATGTCTATGTAGCTGATCCAATAGGTCAAGTGCAAGAATAAAGGAATATGTTCTATGCTCTTGATACAACATGAGTTTCACCCCAGTAGCTATCAAGAATAAGGTGCATTAATTACTTTGAGATGGTTAGAGAGTGAGAAGGAGAGGATTGTAGAAGGGCAATGGGGGTTCAGCAAAAAGATGATTTAATTTGCTTGGACATGAATTCAGGGAGGGAACTTTCAGAAAAGTCAAGCTCTCCAGGAATAAACAATCCAGGAGAGTGCCATTCGATCAACATATTAAAAAATTTACTTTGTCCACCACTGGGACATTACAGATGTTTTGTGTACCATCTACAAAAGGCATTACAATGTCTCACTATTGCTGCATTGACAGCAAAATCCATTTAAAAAGAACTGTGAGATGAAATATTGATAAATGAGTAAAGATACTAAATTGTGATTACATAAATAAATATTGCCAGTTAAAGGAAAAAAAATGAGGTTATGCTTATAAACTACATCAAGTAGTCTTTAGCTCCAGGAATAGTAAACTTTTGCTGATGTACACCTCATGCTAATTCAAGGTTTCTCTTCAAGTCCAATCTGTTCCAGGCTATGGTGAAGGCAAGAAGAATATGCCCTGTAACAAAGGCCAGGATCAACAAACATTTTCCATTTGATACAGTACTCCAGCAGTGCTGACATTTAGGCTGCACCTAGCTGGTGTGGTAGTTTGGAAGCGAAAATAATTTATTACCACAGAGGTATTAGCATGTGTCAGAAAACCTGATCGCAGACTTGGAAGTCTATACATGCAGAATTAAATGCAAACATTCATAAGTTGCAGTCAATGTCTTCCCACTGCACTACAGCAACCTTTTCTGGTGTAAAAATAGACTTTTTAAAAATTCTCTAATTGGAAAAATACTTTTAATATGTTTCACTTTGTTGAATGAGGTTTAAATAGCCTTAACAACTTCTCTAACTTAATAAAGTTACATTATGCAGTGAAAATCTAATTCTCCTAGTTAATTAAATCAAAGGTCTAAGGATATAAATATTTAAATATTCTACTTGTTAGTGAGAAATTTGATTGTGATATTTCGACTTCAACCCCACGCATATTTTCCATCCTTTCAACTTCATATGTTCCAATTTATGAGAATTCTGTGATGTGATTCATTGATTACCTATTTATTGTTGGAAGTTAGCAAGCTCTGAATCTGAGCAAATAATATAGGAAGTCATCAGGTCAAGTCCAGAGGTTCAACTCATCTGGCCCCATTTTCTCCTTTCACTCAACATGAATCGAACAGTCACAAAGAAGTAAAGAACATATTGAGAGCAGACATCTTATGCCCCCGCATGGCAGTCCATTGTTAATGCATGTGTTGAGCTCATGATGGTGGGGAGAGAAAAAGATTGAAATAAAATGCTCCATTATTTTTCAATCTTCCAGATCACTGGAGAGATGTTAACAATAATCATTCAAAAGCAAACCTCGAGCTGCAAAAATAAACGGAGTCAAAAAGGTTCCAAAATAACTATACATATTGTAACTTTTATTCATTGCATCAGTTTTGTGGAGGCAGTTAGTTTGATTAAAGGTATCAGATAATCATTTTCCTCACTGCTCTAACTTAAGAGTCTGCAGATGAAGGACAGAGCAGACCAGACGTCTTCCTCCTGCTCAGTGGCAGAGGTGAGTATTTAATATAATCCTGATTATCTGCTGGCAATATGTCAAGACTGTCACACCATAAAAAGGAAAAGAAGCGTGCTTTTGGTCAAGGAGTTAATGTTTTTAAATTGGCAGTGAGGAAGATAAAAAAGAATTTCATTGAACACCTAGTTTGGAAGCTGCTATGAGAATGAGTGAGGAAGAAAATAATTGCTTAATTGAAGGGAATGTTCGTTAGATATGATACACAAGAAGAGTGCAGGGCAGTTAAAGTCAGTTTCAGTTTAACACTGACTCAGACCCTGGAGACTCAGACACTGACTCAGACCCTCTAAGAAAATTGTTGCTGATTGAATTATAATCTCAATTGCCAGTATCTCCACAGTCAGTATGAATTGGAAACAGGAGCCCCTTTTCCTCTGGCACCCTGGCCCAAGAATTAACTGGGAATTTAATGGGGCAGGGTCCAGTGGAAAAGGAACACTGTCCGAACACCAGAGTCGAATTATGTCATTTCACACTGGGGATTAACCGCTTCTACCTCTACTCATATCCCCAGTGTTTGCTAATGCTGGTGTGATGATAAAACAGTGGAAAAAGGTCAGCAGAATGTCACACGTTTCCAGTTGAAGGTAGAACACTCCGATCCCCGGGAATGAGTGTGTTCAGTGGAAAAGCAATGAGTGTCCCAGTTAAGGGTGGCCCAGTGGAAACGGTACAAAGGGCTTCCTATCCTGGGACACTGCACAGCCAATTATCTGGGGTGCCAGTGGAAAAGGGGCCATTGTCTCCTTCTCACTGACAGTCAACACAGGCTCAACCTCAAGGATATGTGCTTAGCCACTGCTCTGCTCACTCTACACCCATGACTGTCTGGCTTGGCATAATTCAAATGCTGTCTATGATTGTGGACTTCAGGAAGAAATCAGAAGATGAACTAGTCCTCGTTGAAGGCTCATTAGTGGAGAGGGTCAAGAACTTCAAATTCCTGGGTGTCGACATCTCTGAAGATCTTTCCTGGAACCTCCATGTCAATGCAATCATGAAGAAGGCTCGCCAACGGCTATACTTTGTGAGGTGTTTGAGCAGATTTGGTACATCACCGAAGACTCTTGAAAACTTCTACTGAGGTACTGTGGAGAGCATTCTGGCTGGTTGCATCACTAGTATGGAGGTGCCAACATTCAGGACAAGCAAAAACTCCAGAGGATTGTTAACTCAGCCTGTGACATCAAGGGCACCAGTTTTCACTTCACCGAGGACATCTATAAGAGGCGGTGCCTTAAGGAAGCAGCCTCTATCCTCAAGGACTCCGACGACCCAGGCCATGCCCTCTGCACAGTGCTACCAACAGGAAAAAGGTACAGGAACCTGAAAATTAGTACTTAGCGGCACAAGGACAACTTCTTTACCTCTGCCATCAGATTCCTGAACAATGAACCATAGGCACTGCCTTACTTTGAATTTTTTTCTTATTTTTACTTTTTTGTAAGATGATTTCTATAAATGTTTGCACTGTGATACTGCGCAAAACAACAAATTTCATGACAATATATTTAGATTCTGATTCTCCTCTACTTGTGGCAACTTACTTATTTATTGGGTCGATATCAGTTCCCAACAAAACAATCCCAACAGTCCCATTCCTCTTCCCATTTTGGCTGTCCTTCTACGACTTATCTTGCTCACATGATCCTCAACTCAGCTATTATTTTTTTTGCCATTAACCTGCACTAAGAGATAACTTATAGCAGCTAATTATCTTATCAACCATTTTTGGTGTGTGGGAGGAAACCATAGCTCCATGAAAATGTGGACAGAATGTAAAAATTCCAAACAGGAGATTAGGGGCCTTAGAACCATGGAACACTCCAGCACAGAAACTGGCCCTTCAGCCCTTCTAGTTTGCGCATTGTGTATTTATTATCTCTTTTTATTTTCTGTTTCTCATTGTGGTAACTTAATTTATACGATTGTGCTTGGTGTCTTGCAAACCTGTGTGGCTGCAGCAAGAAAGAATGTTGGTGCACCTGTACGACAATAAACTCTCATGCTCAACACCCAGATTTGGGGCAGTACAGCCAAATGCACCCATGGGGTGAAGTCACCACGGTAAGACCACATTGGCGTTACAACCAAGAAAGTGCACCAAACACACTACTTTCTCAGGAGCCTGATGAAATTCGACCCATCCTCGAAGTCTCTCACCAACTCTTATCTTCTACCTCTGCTTTAGACATACGAAGATTCTGCTTCCACCAATACCCATAACCCTCAATGTTATGTTTGTGTAACCTCTTTCTTAGATGGATTTAGTTTGAAACAGTTACCCTTTTACTCTAGCCACAAAAAGAAACATACCTTCTACATCCACTCTATCAGGATCCCTCTCCGTCTTAAACTTTATCGGCAGGTCCCTGGTGAGAAATAAAGATGTAAAACACAAAAATCTGTTGACACCATGGTCGAATTTAAAAACACACAATGCTGGAGAAACTAAGCAGGTTAAACATGTCCCTTATGCAGCAAAGATAAAAATACATAACCAGCGTTTTGGGCTTGAGCCCTGCATCAAGGTCTGGAAATAAAGACTAACTACAGGAAGGATATCAGTAAGATTAGAAGAGTGCAGAGAAGATTTACTACGATGTTGCCAGGTCTTCAGATTTACAGTGAAAGATTAACAGGTTAGGACTTTATTCCTTGGAGCGTAGAAGAATGAGGGGAAATTTGATAGAGGGTTTGTGGTGATACAACCACTAGCTTACTGCAGGGGACGATCTCTGTGCCTGCAGAAGGACCACCTGGAGACTGACTCCACCTGGCCGGCTGTCAATCAGCCGACCCGAATATAAGCCTGAGCTGGCCCCTCCTGAGCCAGTCAGCCGGGAGCCACCGCAGATGAAACTGGTGTGTACAGATTTTTAGCAGAATAAACCCTGTAGTACAGTCTTCTGTGTTTTGTGTCTGCTTGCTGCTACCCCAGCGCGTCACAGGTTTACAAAATTATGAGCAGAATAGACAGAGTAAATGTGAGTAGGCTCTTTTCACTTAGATTAGGAAAGATAAATACGAGGACATAGCTTTAGGGTGAAAGGGGAAATGTTTAGGGGAAACATTGGGGGGAACTTCACCCAGAGTGGTGGGTGTGGAACGAGCTGCCATCAGACATAAATGCGGGCTCACTCTTAAGTTTTAAGAATAAATTCGATAGATACATGGATGGGAGAGATCTGGAAGGTTATAGACTGGATGCTGGTCAATGGGACTAGCAGAATAATATTTTGGCAGAGACTAGAAGGGCTGAATTGCCTGTTTTCTGTGCTATAGTGTTCTATGGTTCTATGGCTAATTATGATGGGATGAGGCAGGAAATAGGGAGAGCAAATTGGGAACAAATGCTCTTGGGAGAAAGCACAAAAATAATGTGGAATTTGTTTTGGGGCCACTTGCAATGGGTTCTGGAGAGGTATGTCCCACTGAGACAGGGAAAAGATGGTAGAAAAAGGGAACCATGTTTGACAAAGCAGGTGAGATAGCGAGTTAAGAGGAGGAAAGCATAGTGTTCAACAAACCATTTTAAAATAACCAAACAGTCGTTCACAATGGACCAATGCTAACTAGTTCACTTCTCCCTTTCACATTCACAACCCGGCATCACAGAGCAAAAGGGCAACTATCCTCCGCCAGTGACAGCCTGAGTGATGTAATACGCACTCACATGAAGTGAGATCTTCCCTTTCTCAACAATAGTAGATGTCAATGCGGTCCATATGATTGTCCCGAGAATGTGTGCTTCTCTCACCATGCAGGCAGGTCTAACCAGCATCACTATCAACTAGATGATGCAACAGTGTCAGAGCCTGATCCAGACCATTTACGTGCCCTCAGGTGAGAACATTCATTGGGAAAATTGAGGAGAAGCAGGGAAGATTTTCAGGAGGAAACTCAAACTGAGCTGAGTAGCCGTCGGCAAAAGAGTCTGGTTATCTTAAATGGCTATATAATGGTAGAAGAATGTGGAGGAGACAAAACAGGGGCCTATGTTTTGGTCTAATATTGTCAACTAATTTGATGGACAGTGGCGTGAGCATTTTAGTATGTCTAAAGTGGAGATCCTCGAGCCAAAACTGAGGTGTAGGTCCACAAACTGCTGAAAGTCTGTGGATCCTCGTTTCAGACTTGCCATCACTTTGTGGTGGTATGCCATCCCTTGTATCAATCCATCAGTTGTATCTTTGGTTGAGTGTCTCCACTGTGTGCACGGTAGTGCACCAAGTGACGTTCACCTTGAGGGAGAGACCCTCATGAAATGTTTCATAGACCTGCTGAATGAAGATCGCCTTTAGGAGACAATTGATGTGATTGCTAAAAGGGGCGGCTATCCAAT
Organism: Narcine bancroftii; assembly: GCF_036971445.1. Taxonomy (NCBI): domain Eukaryota; kingdom Metazoa; phylum Chordata; class Chondrichthyes; order Torpediniformes; family Narcinidae; genus Narcine; species Narcine bancroftii. Next base: position 119,306,049 of record NC_091473.1, on the reverse strand, counting down.
CTGAACTGGTGCCATTGATGGCATACATATTCCCATCATTACCCCACATGACAATGCAGCACCCTTCTACAATCAAAAAGGGTGGTATCCCATTGTTCTTCAAGCTGTTGTTGACCACAACCACTGGGAAGTAACATGCCCTGAGTTAATATTTTTTGTCTTCACCTTTCAGTAGTGTTTTACAAATGTTAATCAAAGCATTGTGCTTTTGTGGTTCCAGCTTCACTGACATGTATATGGGTTGGCCTGGTCACACCCATGATGTCAACTCACCCATTTACAGAAAGGCTGAGGATGCAGGTGGTTATCTCTTCCTGAATGAAAAGTAAGTCTATATGCCTCACTGTACAGTGTGATGCTTGAAACATATACAGAAAAAGGTCTCTAGCTGGTGGAAAAAGGCCTTGGTGGTTGTGTGTGTGTGTGTGTGTGTGTGTGTGTGTGTGTTATATATATTAAATATGTACAGACACAAGGATGGGATGACTGGGGGATCTGGTCCAACCTTTACATGGTTCAATGGTCACAGGATGAAATGGGTACATTGACTGTGCTGTCAGAGGTTGTTGGAGAAATCTATACTTCTTCAATGCTCTGCCCACAGGTATTGTTAATGGAGTAGAAATCATTGCACGTTTGATCAGGAACCCGCCTACCCATTCAGGAATTGGCTAATGAAGGGGTTCATACCAATCATGCGCTCGATCAACGGAAGCGAAAATTCAACTACGCACTAATGGTTGAGGAGAAAGCTTTTGGATGTCTCAAAGGTCACCGGAGGAACCTGGCCAAACGATTGGACATCAGTACCACTTTTATGTCTGAAGGTGTCATTAGCTGTTGTGTTCTACGTAATGTATGTGAGATAAACAAGGAGCACTCCATGGAAGAGTGGAGGGGTGAGGTAGCAGATTTCTCTCCGCCAGGTAGAGTTCTTTATCAGGGAGCAACAGCTCGGGGCAGGGTCACCATGCTATACATGAAGTTATTATGTCCATATTGTGAACACTTCAACCTAACAATTTAGGCTTTCAACTGAAATTTAAATAAAAAGTTTGTTACCCATCTCATAAAAATGCATAAAAATTTAAAACACTTTTAACAATTAACAATTTTAATTATGTACACTTATCAAAAATAAAGATTAAAAAAAACATTTTCATCGACTATATACAAATAAGAATGAATACAATAAAAAATATATTCTTGGTCTTCATTTAATAAAAGGAGGAGTGAGGAGGTGAAAGGGGGATTAAAAAGTCACCTCTCACTCCCTGGTAATGACTGGTCAGATGTTGTGGGGGTAGGATGGGAAATGAGGTGATCCATTTTGGCAGGTAGATGTTGGTGGGAGGAGGGAGGCTTGTGGAGGGAGGATGGAGGAGGCTGGAGGGGGCTGAGATGATGTTGGAGGGAGGAGGGTTGATGTTGGAGGGAGATGAGCAGATGGTGGAGGGAGGAGGGCAGATGGTGGCAGGAGAAGGAAGGAGGCTGGAGGGAAAAAGGCTGATGGTGGAAGGAGGAGGGAAGAGGAGGAATAAGGCTGGAGGGAGGAGGACAAAGGCTGGAGGAGTGCAGGAATGCCAAGCACAGAGAAAAGGTCCCTCAACAGGCCCATCTGGGCCTGCATCTCCTCATTACCGTCCGCGTAAAACTGGCGGTGTTTTGCTGGTGCTCCTGCTGGTCAATTCATGCCTCTCCACCTCATGGTGGGCTTGCATCAGCCCATCCTCCCTGCCTCTCCCAACACCGGCAGTCATGCTCCTGGTCTTCTTGGTTGAACTCTCACCAATGATTCCCCGGATCTCGATTGCAACCTCCTGTATCCTGCTGGACTTCCTCCTTTTCCTCCTCCTCTTGGTCCCTGAAGAGAAATTGAACACATAGGAGATTAGAGAGATGGCACTTAATGGGCAAGCAGTCAGAAAACACATTCGAAAAATTGGACAGATGCGAAGGCAGTTCTTACCTAACTCTGGTGCAGCAGCAAATAAGGTGCAGGGGGCAGATGAGGTCCTGGGGGTAGTTGAGGTACTGGGGGCAAATAAGGTACTGGGGAAGATAAGGCACAGGAGGCAGATTGGGTATTGGGGGCAGATGAGGTACTTTGGGGGGAATTGGACTCTTCCTCCTCCTCCAAACTCAAACTGGATGAAGGCACCGGTCAGTCTACAGGGCCTTCTTACTGGGCTGAATGCTGGCAATCAGGGGCATAGGGTTTGCTGACTGGCTGGTGCCCCAGATATTGTAGGCCAAGTCATAGCATGGCCAGTCCAGCCGGTCCCTTCCACTCCTGCCATTGTGATCAACAACCTGAAAAAACTTAGTCTGAAGAGTCTTCAGATTGTTGATCACCTGGGGCTTGACCTTGCAAGCCCCATGTCTCTGAGCCTGGAGGCGATCCTCTCATATAATGGACGGTCTTTAATAGTCCCCATTAAATGAAAGGCTGGTGGTCATGGTGGGGAGCTGGCTGATGGAGGACCTCAGTTTTCTTCAGGCTGACTTCCAGGCCAAACATTTTGGCAGTTTCCGCAAAACAGGACGTCATGCACTGGAGAGCTGGCTCTGAATGGGCAACTAAAGCGACATCGTCTGCAAAGAGTAGTTCACGGACAAGTTGCTCTTGTGTCTTGGTGTGAGCTTGTAGGCGCCTCAGATTGAAGAGAATGCCATCCGTGCGGTACCGGATGTAAACACCGTCTTCATTGTTGAGGTCTTTATTGGCTTGTTTCAGTATCATGCTGAAGAAGATAGTAAAGAGGGTTGGTGCGAGGACGCAGCCTTGCTTCACACCGTTGTCAATGGAGAAGGGTTTGGAGAGCTCATTGCTGTATCTGACCCAACCTTGTTGGTTTTCGTGCAGTTGGATAACCATGTTGAGGAACTTGGGGGGGCATCCGAGGTGCTCTAGTATTTGCCAAAGCCCTTTCCTGCTCATGGTGTCAAAGGCTTTGGTGAGGTCAACAAAGGTGATGTAGAGTCCTTTGTTTTGTTCTCTGCACTTTTCTTGGAGCTGTCTGAGGGCAAAGACCATGTCAGTAGTTCCTCTGTTTGCGCGAAAGCCACACTGTGATTCTGGGAGGACATTTTCGGTGACACTAGGTATTAGTCTATTAAGGAGAATCCTAGCGAAGATTTTGCTGCAATGGAGAGCAGCGTGATTCCCCCGTAGTTTGAGCAGTCTGATTTCTCGCCGTTGTTTTTGTACAGGGTGATGATGATGGCATCACAAAGGTCCTGAGGCAGCTTTCCTTGATCCCAGCAGAGCATGAAAAACTCATGCAGTTTGGTATGCAGAGCTTTTCCGTCAGCCTTCCAGACCTCTGGGGGGGATTCCATCCATATCTGCTGCTTTGCCACTTTTCAGTTGTTCAATTGCCTTATATGTCTCTTCCCGGGTAAGGACCTCATCCAGCTCTAGCCTCAAGGGTTGTTGAGGGAGCTGGAGTGGGGCGGATTCTTGGACTAAGCAGTTGGCACTGAAAAGGGATTGGAAGTGTTCTGACCATCGATTGAGGTTGGAAATCTTGTCGCTGAGGAGGACTTTGCCATCTGAGTTGCGCAGAGGGCTTTGGACTTCAGGTGAGGGGCCATACACAGCCTTTAGTGTCTCATAAAAACCCCTGAAGTCGCCAATGTTGGCGCTAAGCTGGGTTCGTTTGACGAGGCTAGTCCACCACTCATTTTGGATCTCCCGGAGTTTGCGCTGAAGGTGGCTGCATGCGAGACGGAAGGCTCGTTTTTTCTCTGCCCAGAAAGGCTTTGCAAGGTGAGCAGATCGCTTCTTTGCCAGCAGCTCCTGGATTTCCTGGTTGTTTTCGTCAAACCAGTCTTTGTTTTTCCTGGAAGAGAAGCCCAGTACCTCTTCAGTGGATTGCAGTATGGCCATTTTCAGCTGATCCCACAGAGTTTCAGGAGACGTGTCCGTGAGGCAGTTTGCATCCTCGAGCCTTGCTTGGAGGTTTGCCTGGAAGTTTCCTCTCACTACGTCTAACTGCAAGTTTCCAACATTGAACCTCTTTCTGGGGCCACCATTGTTCTTGAACTTTGGCTTGAAGTGAAGGTTGAGCTTGCAGCGAACAAGCCGGTGATCAGTGTGGCATTCTGCACTGGGCATGACCCTGGTGTGGAGCACATCTCATTTGTCTCTTCCTCGCACCAGAACGTAGTCCAGGAAGTGCCAGTGTTTGGATCGGCGATGCATCCAGGTAGTCTTCAGGCTGTCTCTCTGCTGGAAAAGGGTGTTAGTAATGACAAGCTGCTGTTCTGCGCAGAGTTCCAACAGGAGGCACCCGTTGTCATTGCATTTGCCGACACCATGCTTGCCAAGGATTTCTGGCCAGGTTTTTGAGTCTTTGCCGACGCGAGCGTTGAAGTCGCCAAGGATGACAACATTGTCGGCTTTAGGGGTGCATTGGATGAAGTTGCGCAGATCAGTGTAGAACTTGTCCTTTTCTGTTGGTTCCGCCTGAAGGGTTGGAGCATAGACACTGATGAGAGTGATATGTCGCTTGTTTTGAAGGGGGAGTCGCATGGACATGATCCGGTCAGAGTGGCCTGTCAGGAGGTTTTTGAGTTTGGAGGCAATGGGAGTTATTGACCATGAAGTCAACACCAGATAGGCATCGTTCAGCCTGAGGCTTGCCAGACCAGTAGAGTGTGAAGCCCGCGCCGTGTTCTTGGAGGCTGCCTACATCTGCAAGGTGGACTTTGCTGAGAGCGGCTATGTCGATGTCGAGTCTGAGGAGTTCATGTGCGATGAGGGCAGACCGACGTTCAGGTCGGTGGCTGTCAGCCTTGTCTAGCATGGTTCTGATGTTCCAACATGCTAGCTTGAGTTTGTGTGCATCTCCATCGGGCACACTGAACTCAAAACGGTCAACCAGTTTACCTACCTCGGCTGCACCATTTCATCTGATGCAAGGATCGACAAAGATAGACAACAGACTCGCCAAGGCAAATAGCACCTTTGGAAGTCTACACAAAAGAGTCTGGAAAAACAACCACCTGAAGAGACATACAAAGATCAGCATGTACAGAGCCTTTGTCATACCCATGCTCCTGTTCGGCTCTGAATCATGGGTCCTCTACTGGCATCACCTATGGCTCCTAGAACGCTTCCATCAGCACTGTCTCTGCTTCATCCTCAACATTCATTGGAATGACTTCATCACCAACATCGAAGTACTCGAGATGGCAGAGTCCGCAAGCATCGAGTCCACGCTGCTGAAGACCCAACTGCGCTGGGTGGGTCACGTCTCCAGAATCGAGGACCATCGCCTTCCCAAGATCATGTTCTATGGCGAGCTCTCCACTGGCCACCGAGACAGAGGTGCACCAAAGAAGAGGTACAAGGACTGCTTAAAGAAATCTCTTGGTGCCTGCCACATTGACCACCGCCAGTGGGCTGATATCGCCTCCAACCGTGCATCTTGGTGCCTCACAGTTTGGCGGGCAGCAACCTCCTTTGAAGAAGACCGCAGAGCCCACCTCACTGACAAAAGACAAAGGAGGAAAAACCCAACACCCAACCCCAACCAACCAATTTTCCCTTGCAACCGCTGCAACCGTGTCTGCCTGTCCCGCCTGCAGCAGACGTGGACATACCCCTCCATAAATCTTCGTCCATGAAGCCAAGCCAAAGAAATGAAAGGAGTCCACCTCCTCAGCCCTTAGTGAGAGGTGGTTCCGCACCTCCCGATCCCGCTACTTTGAGACCATAATTGAAAATTAAATGAGAATTTGGGGCAATGCAACTGGAACTGGGTCTACTGCCTCCGACAACTCTTGCAAACTAACTCACCACACAGCTGCATGCACACAAGTACATCATCAATGTGTCAATTGGACCTGGCATATACTTTGTCCCATTCACACTGATTCAAAACTAATCGGCAATGATAAAACTTCCCTAGGGGATTCATCCCCAGGGCAATTTGACACCTGTGTGCTGGTTCACGACTGTTCACACTGGCATGTTAACTGGTAAATCGGCGGTTAATTACTGGGTTAAAGTGCCAGTGTGAAAGGGGCTATGCATTAGATTTAGGAAGCAAAAACCAGGAAGGGCTCAAGAGAATTACATGGTAGATAGGAAGGAACTGAAGAAAGGACTGAGAAGAGCGAGAAGGTGGCAAATAGGATTAAAGAAACACCGAAGGCTTTCTATGCTTATGTGAAGAACAGAACCATGACAAGAGTGAAGGTGGGGCCGCTTGAGGATAAAGAAGGTGACTGTGCCTAGAGGCGGAGGCAGTTGGGAAAGTTCTAAATGAATACTTTTCTTTAATATTCACCAGAGAAAAGAACCTTGATAAAGGTGAGGTCAGAAAAGAACAAGCCCATGTGCTGGACTATATTAAGATTAAGAAAGAGGAAATGCTGGATCTTCATTAAAAAAATTAGGATTGATACATCCTCAAAACAGATGAGCTACACTCCAGGTTGCTATGGGAAGAGATGGAAGAAATTGCAGAGTGTTGGCAATGATCTTTGAGTCCTTCTTACCACAGAAGAGGTGCTGGAGTACTGGAGAAAGAAAAATGTGGACCCCTTGTTTAAAAAGGTAATAGGGCAAATTCTGGGAATTATAGACCAGTGGATCATACATCAGTGGTGGGTAAACTATTGGAGAGGATTCTTAAAGACAGGATTTGTGAGCATTTAGAGAAGTGCAGTATTCTTAGCAATGGACAGTAAGGCTTTGTGAGAGGAAGGTTGTGCTTTCACGAAACTAATAGACTTTTTCAGGAGGTTACAAACTAACAATGAATGTAGTGGGGTAGATGTAGAGCATATAGATTTTGGTAAGGCAGTTGACAAGAACTCTATGGGAAACATATTCAGAAAGACATGAGGCATGGGAGCCTTGGAATCTTGGCTATGAGAATTTAGAATTAAATTGTCTGTAGAAAGCAGAAAGTAGTAGTGGATGAAAAGTATTCTGCCTGGAGGCCAGTGACTAGTGAAGTCCTGCAGGGATCTGTTTTGGGATTCCTTTGTGATTTTTATAAATGATCTGGAGGAAGAAGAGGGAGGGTCAGTAAGTTTGCAGATGACATGACATTTGGAGGTGAGGTGGATAGTGTTGAAGGTTGTCGTAGGTTAAAACAGGATGTAGACTTAGGCGGAAAAGTGGCAGATGGAGTTCAAACTGGATAAGTGTGAGGTGATGGATTTTGGAAGGTCATGGTTAATGGTTGTATGCTTAACAGTGTGGAAGAACAGAGGGACCTTGGGGTCTAAATCCATAGATCTCTCAAGGCTGCGGTGCAGGTTGATGGGATAGTCAAAAAGGCCTATAGGATGCTGGCTTCATTAGTCAGGGGATTAAGTTCAGGAGTCATGAAATAATGATGCAGCTGTATAAATCTCCGGTGAGACCACACTTAGAATATTGCATACTGTCTGAACACCTCATTACAGGAAGGATGTAGAAGCTATGGAAAGGGTGCAGAGGAGATTTACCAGGATGTTGCCTGTATTGGAAAATATGTCTTTATGAGGCAAGGTTAGTACAGCTAGGCTTTGCTCTTTGGAATGAAGAAGAATGAGAGGTGACTTAACTCAACATAATGAGAGGAAGCCAGCACCTTTTTACCAGTGCAAGAGTAGCAAACAGAAGAGGACATCGGTACAAAATGAAGGGAGGAAAGTTTAGGGGTAAGTACTTGTGAGAGATGAGAAAAACTGATATTGCAATATGAACATGAAGAAAATAAAATAGATACACAAGTAAATGAATGAAGCCAGTACAAACAACATGAGACATGGATATTAGAAGGCAGGAAGCTGACACTGTCTGAGTAAGATAAGAATCTCCTAGCCCTTCAGACAGAATCAGCAAGTTCACTGAATGAAGGAGATAAGGACAGACAATTGATGATAGAAGTAGAGTTAGTCTGAACGAGATAAGGGTCTCCAAGCCCCAGATAGAATTAGCAAGGCTTGCATAAATAATTAGAAAACCTTAGACAGTATTAGCCATTTCTACATATATAATTAGTAAGCCTTACGACAGATTTATCAAGTTATGTAATGCAAACAGAGGAACTACTGACAAGGTCTTTGCCCTCAGTCAGCTCCAAGAAAAGTGCAGAGAACAAAACAAAGGACTCTACATCACCTTTATTGACCTCACCAAAGCCTTCGACACAGTGAGCAGGAAAGGGCTTTGGCAAATACTAGAGTGCATCGGATGCCCCCCAAAGTTCCTCAACATGGTTATCCAACTGCACGAAAACCAACAAGGTTGGGTCAGATACAGCAATGAGCTCTCTGAACCCTTCTCCATTAACAATGGCATGAAGCAAGGCTGTGTTCTCGCACCAACCCTCTTTTCAATCTTCTTCAGCATGATGCTGAACCAAGCCATGAAAGTCCTCAACAATGAAGACGCTGTTTACATCCAGTACCACACGGATGGCAGTCTCTTCAATCTGAGGCGCCTGCAAGCTCACACCAAGACACAAGAGAAATTTGTCCGTGAACTACTCTTTGCAGACGATGCCGCTTTAGTTGCCCATTCAGAGCCAGCTCTTCAGCGCTTGACGTCCTGTTTTGCGGAAACTGCCAAAATGTTTGGCCTGGAAGTCAGCCTGAAGAAAACTGAGGTCCTCCATCAGCCAGCTCCCCACCATGACTACCAGCCCCCCCACATCTCCTCTCACAAAACTCAAAACGGTCAACCAATTTACCTATCTCGGCTGCACCATTTCATCAGATGCAAGGATCGACAACGAGATAGACAACAGACTCGCCAAGGCAAATAGCACCTTTGGAAGACTACACAAAAGAGTCTGGAAAAACAACCAACTGAAAAACCTCACAAAGATTAGCATATACAGAGCCGTTGTCATACCCACACTCCTGTTCGGCTCCGAATCATGGGTCCTCTACCGGCATCACCTACGGCTGCTAGAACGCTTCCATCAGCACTGTCTCCGCTCCATCCTCAACATTCATTGGAGCGACTTCATCCCTAACATTGAAGTACTCGAGATGGCAGAGGCTGACAGCATCGAGTCCACGCTGCTGAAGATCCAGCTGCGCTGGGTGGGTCACATCTCCAGGATGGAGGACCATCGCCTTCCCAAGATCGTGTTATATGGCGAGCTCTCCACTGGCCACCGTGACAGAGGTGCACCAAAGAAGAGGTACAAGGACTGCCTAAAGAAATCTCTTGGGGCCTGCCACATTGATCACCGCCAGTGGGCTGATATCGCCTCAAACTGTGCATCTTGGCACCTCACAGTTCGGCGGGCAGCAACCTCCTTTGAAGAAGACCGGAGAGCCCACCTCACTGACAAAAGACAAAGGAGGAAAAATCCAACACCCAACCCCAACCAACCAATTTTCCCCTGCAACCGCTGCAACCGTGTCTGCCTGTCCCGCATCGGACTTGTCAGCCACAATCGAGCCTGCAGCTGACGTGGACCTTTTACCCCCTCCATAAATCTTCGTCCGCGAAGCCAAGCCAAAGATATTAAACTAGTAAACCCTAGACAGGATTAGCGAACTCTGCATATGAAGAGACTGTAGCTCTGAGAGGTGTGAATGGGGACAAGGGCAAGGTTGTGAATAAGGACAATGAGGATAATGACATGAGAAGGCACCGACAGGATACCCCCTGGTCCTCCAAGTGCACAGAAACAGCACATAGGCAGGCAGGATTGCCTAATGCCAAACCTCTCCAGCAGGAGGCAGAAGAATGTAAGGGGGGGTTATTCCTATACTGAGATAAACTGTAGAAAAGTTGGGTGAGCCCCAGTGTATGTGTGTATTCCCAGAGTAAGGGGAAGCACCCAACTTTGCATTGTTGTATAATAAATGTTCTTTGTTCTCAATTTTTGTCTCGAGCAATTTCTTTAAAGGTAATTCTGTTTCTAACATACTCAAGAAAGATACACATGCAAAAGAGAGAAATGTAAAAAAAAACAGAATTGTAAATAAACTGCCTGTGCATTAAAGGAAACAAATATTCAACAATAAATAATGTTCTAAGTAAGAGTCTTGAGTGTCTGAGTTTTTTGATTATAGAGTCTGATGGTGGAAAGGTAGCATCTGTTCCTGAACCTTGAGGTATGAGTCTTGTGGCACCTATATCTCTTTCCTCATAGCAGCAGCGAAAACAGAGCATGTCCTGGGTGGTGTGAATCCTTGATCATTGCTACTGCTCATTGGGGAATCAGAGGTGAGCACATTTAAATTCCTGGGAGTCAAGTTTATTGTCATCTGATGGCACAAGTAGTGTTCTCCGGTCTTTGTTGCACTAACCATCTGAGGCTCTCATATTTATGAAACAATATTTATACATATTTGTCCTGCATATGTATTGTTTGTATGTATGTATGTTATGTCTGGTTGGGTGTCTGCATGTTTTGCACGGAGGCTGTTTCGTCAGGTTGGACTTATGCCATCTGATGACAATAAACTTGACTCCCAGGAATTTCAATTTGCTCGCCTTCTCCCCGTCTGATTCCCCAATGAGTGGATTGTCCACATCTGGTTTTCCCTTCCCAAAGTGCACAATCAGCTCCTTGGTTTTGGTGACATTGAGTTCTGACTATCCCAAGTACAGCATTACAAGTAAAACAATTATTTAGATGCCACCCCCCTTGATGGAGCTCATTGTGAGAAGTAGTTGTCCCATTTTGAAAAAAAATACATTTGATACTTCCTGGGAGGGGATGGGGAGGTAGCTACGCAAATGCAAGTCTTTTATTTGTCTCCGCAGCCCGCCGAGAGTTAATATTTGCAACCGTTCACTTTGACTTCTTAAAGGAACATCGCCGACGGGCCGCATCTCCCATGCTTTGGATTCTCACGTTGCCTTTAAATGTCCCTTTAAGAGGTTTCGCCGAACGACCCTGCTGCGAGTGCGCATGCTCGCTGGCCGGATTCGCGGCGCGCTCGCCGGTGGAAGTTATTCCGTTTGGCCGCGGCGGAGGGCGGGGCTCGTTCACGTCCAACTGTGCGCCAGGATGGATGAACGCTTTGCGGGGCTGAAACTGGGTGTTCTCGTTAAAATCAAGCGCAGTAATGGTAAGACGTGGTTGGCGACACCGACTGGCCTGATGGTTCCCCGGAGGAGGGTGAGGGGGGTGAAGTCTGGGCTCGTTTCTTTCCGTCGGCGCCACGGAGTTTAATCCCGCGGCGAAACAAACTGCAATGGGGGCCATTTTTGTAATTACCCGCCGTGTCGACGTCACTGGCGTTGCACCCGCCTCCTCAGCCATTCCGTCAGTGATTGGACGACTGGTGCCCTGTGACGTCGATGCCCATGCGCGATTGGCCGCGTATTCATGAGGCGTGAGTTTGAATCCGTAACGTGCCCGTTCAGTTCGTTCTGCGAAAAAGTTTTGGCGAAGTTTGCCTGAGTTGTCATTGACGGGTGCTGGAAGTAGTGGTAGAAAGTTTAACCTGACAAAAGACGGATGTCTGCAGACCTCGAGGTGGAGGTTTAAAAAATATAATGCTGGAGAAACTCCAGCAAAGATAAAGATGCAACTTTTCGTTCTCACGGTCAAGCCTGAAATGTTGGTGCTGTAACTTGATCTTTGCTCTATAAATGAGACTGGTCGACCGACTGAGTTTCTCCAGCATTTTTTTTTTCTGGAATATTTATAGATTTTCAAATTTAAGCAATTTCCAGTCATCAATCACAAATTACAGTTATCCATTGTGTACAAAATTTGGCGTCGAGTTCCAGCCATTTCTCCCCCCACCCCACACTCCGCAATTCAGGACACCCACATCAAAGGTAGGGAACACATCAGGGATTGGTCACGGCACCTTGGAATGGAATGGATCTCTCCCCCCCCCCCGGCCCTCCCTCAGCAGAGGATGGACAGGGACGGCAGGGCAGGAAGATATGCAGATCCACGCTATAACTTGCTATGAAATTTAACTAAGGTTGCCAAATTTTTAGAAAAATTTCCTGAAGTCATTTTCTCCAGCTTTGTATTTCTCCACAATGTCCAAGTGAGAGTCAGATTTCCAGATAATTGCTGTGCACTTCCTGGCCACTGCCAATGCGATCATTACAAATTTGATTTGGAATTTGGACAGCTTCATCTTAAGCCTTGTGTCCCAATAGGAACAGCTCTGGTCCTGTTGGAATTCTTTACCTATGATTTTGTTTTCTAGGGCTTGGCCTAGTTCCACCCAGAAGGCTCTCGCCTTGGTACACGTCCAAGTTGCGTGCATAAAGGTTCCTGACGCAATGCCACATTCATTGGTCTGAAATTTCTGCATTGGCCTTATTCAATTTTTTTGTGGTGTCAAATATAGCTGGTAGAGAAAAGTTATACTGCACCAGCCTATACTGTGCATTAATAATAGCAGTCATGCTGCTCCAACACAGGTCTGGGGCCATCAATCACTGTTCCTAACTCATTTATTTCTGAGTTGCTCAAATAACTTTAGTTGCCCCCACTCCTAACAGTCCTCGATGCACCTGACCCTCTTTTGGCACCGGGTGAGCAGGATCTTGTTGCCATTGTTAATGTGACTATTCAGAGTCAGGGGCATTTTGGGGGGACAACCCACTTTCGACCCTACATATTAATTAATTTTGTTCCATATAGAAATTGTGTTTTAATATGGGGCTGTCTTTTCTGCCAGATAATAATTTAATATCCCACTTATAAATAAAGTCTCCTGCTACCTTTTCACCCACTGAGTGCAGTCCAGTTTGTGCCCAGGATGGTACACTCCCACCCCCAAATAGTGATGCGGTACCTCGACTGGGCTGCCCAATAATATTTCTTAAAGTCTTGTAACCTTGAGTTGCCAAGACTAAAGTCCCAGGTTAGCTTTTCCAGAGATCTTGTCTACCTTGCCATTCCACAAAAACCTTCTAACATGTGAATGCAAGTTCTGAAGGAATACCCAGGGCAGACTCTAGAAAAGCCACTGAAGCCTCGGCAATTTTAACAAAGTTGACCCTGTCCTCCTCAATTCTCCTGAGCAAGGGAGTATAGTTTAGCTTGTATAATTTATTTAGGCTTACTGAAAATCATTCATCTGGATGCTTTTGCCTAATATTCAAACACTTGAATAATTCCAGTATTTTTGTACCAATGCATCAAAGCATAAAATTCTAGAATAATTTCACAAAATGAGGATGATTCTGTTTTTCATTCCTGAAGGTGTAAAATACTGCATTTAACACATAATTAAGTTGAGCAGGTTCGTTTTTTTTTAAATAAATGAAATTTCAAGCCTCTCAAGATGATAACATTGAAGCATCAGTCTGCTTATATGAGGTTAATACCAGCCATTGTTTCGGTGAGATTGATTGAAAGTTCGTCACAATTTTTTTTAGTCTGAAAGGATTATATCTTGATGGAGTTAAGTATTAAGTAACTAAAACCTGCTCATCTTATTCATATGTATTAAATACACTGCTAGTGTGTAGTCCCAGAAAGTCTCATACCCATTGATTGGGCAAGGTTCAATCAGTGATCTATGTTAAACGAGTTTAACCTAAAGTACAGCGATCTAATTGATTGCATACTGACCCTGAAGTGAAGGGCATCTTTTGGCATTATCGCCTCTCCACTACTTTTGACAGCTCAACGTCACCTTTGATACTATTTTCATTCTGATTGCCACTTTTAGCTCTTGATTTAGTACAGTGCAGATTCAAATTCTTTAAACTTGAGTAAAGTGGCATTGATAATGATTAAAAATTATTGTAAGTTCTGACTTCCTGGACTGAAAATATTTTTGGATCATAAAACTATTCCAATTTCTCAATTGTATAGACATCCAATGAATTTAAGTTTTAAAGGTTTATATTTCTACAATGTTCGTAAATGTGGTATTTGCACCATAAAAGGAGTGAACCTCCTTCTCGTTGTCAGTGACCTTGATGATGCAACAGTTACTAGGTCAATTGGGTCCAAGATTGTACTGATCCCTCATATTTCTGATAATCTTGTGTTGTGCTTGGATGTCTCATTCCTTATTCCTCGTCCTCCTGCTTTCAATTGTGCCACACAATGTCTTCCAGTTTAATGTCTTTATTAGACGTCTGTTTGGAACTGCATCGTACATCTTCACTCAGAATCCTTCTTTCACTGAAAGGACAGGAGAAGGAGAATGATTCCAATCTTAAAATCTGGGCTGAATTAGAAAGATGCTTAATAACTCAAGTGGGCTGGAATTTGCAGTCAACAAAACAGTGTTGTCGTAACTGTGTTGCAGAGTGAAATGAAGAACGAGAAAAATGATCAGACGTAGTCGAGTCGAAGTTCAGTTAAAGTCGTTTGCTCAAATAGTCACCTGCAGCTTTCGAAATGACGTCATCACATTGTGACGTCATGATGTCACTCGGAACCTCCCAAGCTGGTTTGATCAGGCCTCCGGTGAGTTGCTACATTGGCCCCCCCCAGAACCGGTGATAGGAGGCTAAACCTCTGGTGCCATTACTGTCCACTGCCCTTTGCGTCCTTGCATCGAGGGTCGTGGCAAGGGCCGATCGATGTCAAGATGAGCAGGCTTTAGTTGGTCAATTGTAAATATCTCTGGATGCCTTCCGATGTCCAGTCCACAAATTGCACAATTGTTTCGCAGCCCTCTGAAGGGGCCCTCATTACGGCCTCTAAGGGTGGCCTGTATGCACCTCTTCGCAAACTCGCAGTCCTGGAGTTCCTTTGGGATGAAGGGTGTCATTGTTCCACGCCTTGACATGGGAACTGGGGCCAATTTTCCAAACCTCTCCCGCAGTCTGGCTAAGACTTCAGTCGGTGGCACTTCATGTCCATGAGCTGTGAACTCCCAAGGTACAGTGAGCAGGGCTCCATAAACCAACTCTGCTGATGAGGCGTTGAGATCCTCTTTGGGTGCTGTTCTTATTCCTAGGAGGATCCAGGGTAGCTCATCAGCCCTATCAGGTCCCTGGAGGCGGGCCATCAATGCAGCCTTCATGTACCTATGGAACCACTCCACCAGGCCATTTGATTACGGTAGGCTGTCATGTGGTGGAGATGCATTCCCAGGAGTTGCAACAAAATATCCCAGAGTGAAGAGGTAAACTGTAGGCCTCTGTCGGAGGTGATGTGTGTGTGTGTGTGTGTGTGTGTGGGCTGAACCAAGATACCCAAGCAGAAATAAAAGCTTGCTTTCTTTTCCAATCTTTTTATTATTATTATAATTTATAAACACATACAGTTCAAAGAGATATGAAAAATACATAGTAAATAACGAATTAATACAGAGATATTAAACAATAATATTGCAGAATAAAAATATATCATATAAAAAAAATTAGATCAGTTTAGAGTATGAACTATCTCTAAAAAAAATGATATAATTAATAAAAATGATATAATTAATAATAAAAAAAGAGAGAAAAAAAAACCCCAAAAAGGAAGAAAAAACAAATCTGAATTAAAAACTTTAAAAAAAAAACCTACCGATATAGCTAAACCACGCCGATCACTCTGATCTCATCTAACAGCCCAATTATCATACATAATCATAAAAAGAAAACAGAGCCAGATCAACTCACCACAAATGAAAATATTGAATAAATGGTCGCCAGGTTAACTCAAACTTAGAAGGGGATTCATAGACAGAGTTTCTAATTTTCTCTAAATTTAAACATAGTATAGTTTGGGTAAACCATTGGAAAACAGTGGGAGGATTAACCTCTTTCCAATTCAATAGTATAGATCTTCTAGCCATTAGTGTAAGAAAAGCAATCATACGATCCGCAGGAAGAGATAAATAAGTCAAATCTATCATAGGTAATCCAAGAATTGCAGTAATGGGATGTGGTTGTAAATCAATATTCAAAACGGTAGATATAATGGAAAAAATTTCCTTCCAATAATTCTGTAAAGAGGGACAGGACCAAAACATATGTGTAAGGGAAGCTATTTCCAATTGACATTTATCACATATAGGATCGATTATGAAAATAAAAGCGATGGAGTTTATCTTTAGACATATGAGCTCTATGAACAACTTTAAACTGTATCAGTGAATGTTTTGCACATAGAGAAGAGGAGTTTACCAGTCGCAGAATTTTATTCCAATTTTCATTGGAAATATGAAGGTTGAGTTCTCTTTCCCAATCATTTTTAAACTTTCCAAAAGTCCCAGAATTTATTTTTGTAATTATATTATATAATTTAGATATCACACCTTTTGGAGGGACTTTTGAATATAGTATATCCTCTAAAACAGTCGTAGTCTCCCGATTGGGAAAAGAGGGTAAAGTCGAAACTAAGAAACTCCTAATCTGCAAATACCGAAAGAAATGAGATCTAGGTAAATCATATTTCATGGACAATTGTTCAAATGACATGAAAGAGTTATCCAAGAATAAATCGGAAAAGCATGTTATACCTTTAACTTTCCAGAGTAAATAAGCTTGATCAATTAGAGAGGGATGAAAAAAGAAATTTAGTACAATAGGGGTTTCCAAGATAAAATGACTTAGGCCAAAAAATCTCCGGAATTGAAACCATATACGTAGTGTATGTTTAGCCATTGGATTATCAATTAGTTTATATAGTTTAGTAAGAGTAAAAGGGAGAGCAGCTCCCAAAATAGAACTAATTGAGAAATTTTGTACCAGTTTAATTTCTAAATTTACCCAATGGGGATTTAGAGATAATTCTGAATAATTCAACCAATACCTTAAGTAACTAATATTGATTGCCCAATAATAAATTCTAAAGTTGGGTAATGCCAATCCTCCCTCCAGTTTAGATTTCTGTAAATATTTTTTTCCCAATCTAGGATTCTTGTTTTGCCAGATATATGAAGACAATTTAGAATCGACCTTATCAAAAAAAGATTTAGGAACAAAAATAGGTATAGCTTGGAATATATATAAAAATTTAGGTAAGATCATCATCTTAATAGCATTAATTCGGCCTATCATGGATAGGGATAATGGTGACCAATTGGTAAGTAAACTACCGATCAGGTCCAATAGAGGGAAAAAATTAGTCCTAAACAAATCTTTGTTTTTTAGTAATCTTAATCCCTAAATATATAAAATAGTCTCTAGCTATTTTAAAAGGCAAACTATCATAAATAGGAACCCATCCATTAAAAGGGAATAATTCACTTTTATTTAAGTTCAGTTTATATCCTGAAAAATTACTAAATTGGGCTAATAAAGATAAAACTACAGGAATAGAATTTTCAGGATTGGAAATATATTGCAATAAATCATCTGCATATAGTGATACTTTATGAATATCCCTGCAACGAATAATACCAGTAATATTGGGTGCTTCTCTGATAGCAATTGCCAAAGGTTCTAAAGCTAAGTTAAATAATAAAGGGCTAAGGGGGCACCCTTGCCTGGTGCCCCGAAATAATCGAAAATATGGCGATCTTTGGGTATTAGTAAAAACCAAGGCAACTGGGGAATTATAAAGAAGTTTAATCCAAGATATAAATATTGGACTAAAATTAAATTTTTCAAGAACTGTAAATAAATAAGGCCATTCTACTCTATCGAAGGCCTTCTCAGCATCTAATGAAATAACACATAAATAAGGCCATTCTACTCTATTGAAGACCTTCTCAGCATCTAATGAAATAACACATTCTGAGGACTTATGTGAAGGGGTGTAAATAATATTCATCAATCTTCTAATATTACAAACAAAGAATTGAACTGCAGATGGAATATAATTTGTTACTTACATCTTCAATTGAAAACCAGTTAATTAGATCTAAATCTGATTTTTATGTGCATAGTGAGAAATCGGGTAAACTGTTAGCTAATCAACTGAAGAATATTTCAGTTAGACGCCAAATTGTGGAGATTCGCAAACAGAATGGAGAACTGACTGTTAACCAGGAAGAGATAAATCAATCTTTCCAAAATTTTTATACATCCTTATATAGTTCAGAATCCCCTCAAGACCTTCGTAATATTTTTAATTTTTTAGAACATTTGAAACTCCCAAAAGTATTACCTCAAGATAACTTAGAATTAAGTAAACCCATTACAGATTCTGAGATCAATAATACTATTTCCTCACTGAACTCGGGGAAAGCACCAGGTCCCGATGGATATTCTGTGGAATTTTATAAAGCTTTTTCTTCTACTCTCTCTCCCTGGCTTATTAAGATGTTTGATGAATCTATCACATTGGGTAAACTATCACAATCATTTTACAGAGCTACGATTTCTCTAATCTTGAAAAAATATAAAGACCCGACCGAATGTTCTTCTTATAGACCAATTTCTTTGTTGAATGTTGATTCTAAGATCTTCTCTAAAATTCTAGCGACAAGGCTAGAGAAGATATTACCATATATTATCTCTGAAGAAATAAAAGCTATGGCGCATGAATCGGTCGATGATTCTATCAAAGGAACAGCCTCAGGCCACCTAGTGAATCTGTCAATCACTATTAATAAGTCTCATGACTAGAAGCAGGGTGACAATGTCACTGTGCATATGGTTGAAGCTGCGCTGCAGTGGCTGGAAAGGCTGAAGCCTTCACATGCCTTTGCACATTGGCAGTCCATGCACATCTTTGCTCTGTATGTGACATGTTTTTGAGTCCATGCCATACAAATTTGTCGGCTATCAGGCAGACCATCACTTGAATGGAGGGGTGGGACAGACCATGAATTTCAAAAAAAATACAACGTTTCCATGTAGCAGGGATGATGAGGCTGACCTGTGGAAATGTCGCACAGGAGAGTGGTACCTTGCGCCCAACAGCTACATCCTCAAGTTGCAGGCTCGTGACAGCAGTTCTATAAGCCAGGAGTTCATCGTCCTCGCGCCGAGCATTGCTGAGCACCATGTAGTGTACACCTGGAGACGGGTATACTGCTAGAATGAAGGAGGGCATCAGCCAACACACTTCTCTTACCGGAGATATATTTAATCCTGGTTGAAAACTCAGATATGTAAGATGAGTGGTGTTGCTGGCATGCTGACCAGGGAAGTGATGCCTTCGCGAAGGCAAATGTTAGCAGTTTGTGGTGAGTAAAAACTGTAAAGTCCCTGCCTTCCAAAAAATAGTGGAAGTGTCAGACTGCTGGGTACAGTGCTAACAGTTCTCTATTGAATGTGCTGTATTTCGTTTACGGAGGGCGGAACACGAGAGTACACATTGGTGTACTGTTCCCAGACCCCGCCTACTGTCGTGTTGGTCATGTCTATAGTCAAGGTGGTTGGTACATCCATTTGTGGATGGACTAGCAATGTTGCATTGACTAGGGCATCTTTGTTCTGCTAGAATGCTACTATTGTTTCCTTTGTCCACTCGAGTTCTTTGGCACTGCTGGATATGAAGTCGTAAGGGGTTTCATAATATGAGCTACAGAGGGTAGAAAGCAGCAATAGAAATCGACCATCCCCACAATTTCCTTTAATGGTATTGGGCTTCGTGAATTTGAGGATAGCTTTCACCTTACTAGGCAATGGAACGACACTCCAGCTGCTGATCTGACGTCCCAAGAACTTGATAGAGGACTGCACTTGGCAGGGCTCACAGTTAACCTGAACTCCTGGAGGAGTGGCAGAATAAACTCAGATGCTGCAGGTGCTTTTTGTGGGAGTGGTGTTTTTGCCGTCTTTGTTGTGTTTTCCAAATATACGAAAGGAAGTCCATGCCAAGCACCACTGCGTCCATTATTTATTGGAATGTTCGTGCAGCATTTTTTTTTCTTTCTTTTTTTTTCTCTATTCCGTTCAAACACTGTTGAAGCAAGAATACAACCCGGGTTCTCAGCATTTTTTAAACCCAAAAGGCATTCTCAAAAATTCGAAGAGGCTGAATGGTGTTATAATAGCGGTCTTGGGCACATTCTTCAGATTTACAGGTATTTGGTGGTACCCATGCACCAAGTTAATTTAAAAAAAATATCCTGGCCCCATGAAGATTAATTGTAAAGTCCTGTATATGAGGCACAGGGTAGTGGTCTGCAGTTGTAGTGTCGTTGAGATGCCTATAATCCCTGCAGTCTCCAGTCTCCTGTGGCTTTGGGCACCATATGTAGCAGGTATGATTCAAAGTTCCTCCATTTTGTGGAACTCTTGTTTTAAAAGCCGCAACGTCAGGTGGCAGGCTTCAGGCTCAGGCATGTAGAGGGGTTCCTTGGGTGAGGATATGGAGAACTGGGTCATGACAATGTCCAGAAACTCCAAGAAGTTTGGCAAATTTGTTGTTCAAATACTCCTTGGTGTGGGGTGGGTAATTTGGCTTTTCCAAGGCGGAGAGTCTGGAATGTTGTGTGTCCACCAACCAATGCCATTTTAAGTCCACCATCAGTGAGTGGGCTCTGAGGAAGTCAGCACCCAGCAATGGCCGGGACACAGCAGCCAGTATGAACTCCCATATGAACTTATTGTCATCAAATTTCAGGGGTATAGTCTGTGATAGTATAGATTCAATCACCAATGTGTATATGTACAGATTGTAGTGTAGGATAACTGTGATTGGCTGAGAGTGTAGCCACACCTACTGGCAGGTCTTAAAGGGTTGCTCCTAGCCAGACCAGGTCATTCTGGACTGGCCGACCTACATGTGATATGCTCCACAATCTTCTAGTTAATAAAGGCCTTGGTTTGGATCAACAAGTCTTTGGTTCTTTCGATGCGCTCTACATAGTCCATGTGCCGTATGTATGAATCAAATTTTTATTCATCGCAGTGAGCGCCACTCCCATGCTTATGATACAGGTGTGAAAGCCTGAAGGGGGGGGGGGAACTCTGAAGAAGCGTGGTTCCCCAGGCCATCGATATGGAGAAGTCATGCAGCTAGCTCTCGCCGTGAGAGACCCTAAATCCAGAGAAGGCTTTAGGGGCTTTGTACTTGCTGAGAGCTGCTGGGTCCTGAAGGAAATCCTCTACTCGACCAGCTGTGTCCTGGTTGAAGGCGCTTACCACATGATAGTACTTAGTGGCATCCACTTCTTTCTGGTGAATGTGGAACTGCACCTCAGCCTGCCTGAACCAAACTTCTGGTTGAGTGGTCCAAAAGACGGGCAGTTTGAGTGAAACTGCTGCATTGTCCATGTTGGGTTCAAAGTCCATTTGGGCTCGTTGGGGTCATCGATGTAGCAACTGTGTCACAGTGTGAAATGAAGAATGAGAAAATGATCAGAGTAGTTGAGTTGAATTCAGTAAAAGTCGTTTGCTCAAACAGTCCCTGCAGCTTTTGAAAACCCCGCACGTTCCAAATGACGTCATTGTATTGTGACACCATGACGTCACTCGGAACCTCCCGAGCCAGTTCGATTAAGCCTCTGGTGAGCTGCTACAGTGTCCTACAATTTGATTTTATTTGTATGTTGAATGTGGGTGTTGCTGGTAATATTTGCTAGCCATCTCTAATTCCTTATCTTAGCAACAGAGTAGGGTGATCAAGAGCCAAATAAATTACTACTCAATAGTCTCTCACCAGACAGATGAGACAAGGACAGCTGTTTTCTCTGAAGATGCTTCATGTACCAGAAAGGTTTTTCCCTGGTTTCGAGAATTTAAATTCACAATCTCCATAACTGCTTTTAACGTCTCCCAATTATTAGTCTGGTAAAATAATACTGGCTACTGCGTCTTTGAATATTGCATACGAAAGCATTGTTCTGTTTCCTGTTAGTGTGAAACAAAAGCAAGACTTTTTTTGATATATTTAAAATAATGTTCTGTTTTAAAATGACAGATATTAAAACAAAAGTCTGCTAAAGATTTGTGCTCCATATCGGGACAACGATTAGAAATTAAAATGCAAGTGGTGGAGCTGTTCAATCTGCTTGGGTAGACCTTGTACATTTTATTTATGTATTTCAGACTTTAACCACAAATGGTAGGTCAAGCTGTTCTATGATGTCACAATCTTCCTTGTGATTTCAATGTTATGTGAGTCATGTCACGAGTCTGCATTTCCCACCCATCATTTTGTAATACAGCATGAATGTGTCTGCTTAATTTTTTTATCGTCTGATCTAGCTGAAGTACTTTCAACCCTTGGAGATATGACAAATAAGAGATTCACTGCAGAATATGAAGTGCGTCAAGATTGTCTCAAATTTGGTATGAACGGGGGTCTTTTGGCATTTACTCAATAGTAACTTGCAGTTAAAGTACCTTCAACATGTTTTATCCATGAAGTTGTACCAAATCTCAAACTAATGGGTTACATGTATCGGATCTGTATTAATATTAATCCTTGGTTTAATGTTAAAACTATATTATGGTTTAATAAGTTGGTTTTGGGTAGTCAGGGAAACAAAGACAGCACATTCGCATTTCAACAGACACCTGGTTCTTTGCAGCTGGTCGTTGGGTTCAGCATCATCAAAGGTATTTGCACTTTAACACCATTGACCACAGAAGCCAGTGTGAAAGACAGAAAGGCTGCTGATTGCCGTTGAAGCCAAAGAGATGCAAGGATTTATGATGGTTCTTTGGATACTGAAAACAATAGGTGTATAAATTCAAGCCCATTTTGCTCTCCTGTGAGGCATGTGCTTTTAGCACATCAGTGTGAACGGACGGAAATGATGTCACATGCCATGTGATGAGAGATTTGCCAGGAATCTTATTTGAAATGAGAGTCCGAGAGTTCAGTTGAAGAAAGCATGCTGTTTGTTAAGATGCAGAACTGACCAGCAGCAACATTTCCTTCTGAAGGGTGGGGTGGGTGGGGGGGGGGGGAAAGTTGCCTATATTACTCCTGGAAAAGTCGAACACAGAATAAGTGGCTTTTAAATAAGTAAGACCACTTCTCATTTGTGCCCAGAAGGTGGTCACTTCTGTTTGAAGAATCTCTCTGTGAAAAGCAGCTCATCAAGAGAATCATGGAAGAGATCTGATAATGTTTAAAAGTGCTTCCTAATTACTTCTGAACTGTTTTAAAAGGATCCTGGAGTCAACGAGATATTTGAAACTGTGACTTTTTCAGAATCAAGTTTAAATTGAAATGGTTTTGGACTTTAATACACGCGCGCGCGCGCACATTGTGGGGTTAAATTTAGAGATAAGTAAGAAATGTGTTATTAATGACTTAATAAAAAGTATTATTTTAAATTTACCATTGTCTGGTGAATTTTCCATTGCTGTTCCTTTGTTAGTACTAATAAAGGTTCATAGCATACGTCAATGATGTTTTCTTGAACACAAAAAAAATAGCTCCCATCAGTGTATACTTGATAATATTTTATACCTGTGTACTATGGGTACGGTATTTGAACATATAAAATAAAGTCCATTTAACATTAGAAGTAATGCTTGGAATAATTGAGCTAATAGAATCACACACCTATTTGAATATAGTACTTTTCCTAAACTAAGGAATTGTAATTTTATGTTGAACACGATTGTCACAGCAAGCTTTCTGGACATAATGTTTAGAATGCCAGCAGTTAACTACAGATGGAGGTTATTCCAATAGTAACTTAAATATTCAAGGGACAATTATTAAATTGAAATTTAATAAGAAGAAATAAAAACAAATGCTGAAAATAATCCGATTGGTCAGCCCCGAGGCAGGAGGGAAACGAGAGATAGTTAATGTTTTATTGAAGCCCTGAAGGAATTTGATTCATTTTTTAATTTCAATTATAGTGCTTTTACCAGGACAAATGATGTGAATAATCTAAATTCTGAAAATTGATTCTATAAATATGGATTGCTATGTTTACTTTATTTGGGAGCAACTCCAGATCAGCTGCTACACAAGTCTGATGAAAGATATTTAATGGCATTATGTTGATTTTGCGCTTCATAAATGTTCTTGCTTTGAGTGGAACACCTGACCTAACGCTTCTAATGAATGTACATAAGAGGGTCATTTAATATATATTATGAGTGCTCTCCACTGGTTTTGTTATTAGATCTGATTATAAATCTAAATTGAGCAACTTTTGATGTTACCAAAAAGTACACAATGTAATAGCAACTTCTTCTGAGCAGTTGATGTGTATTAGTTTATGCATTTGCTTTATTTTCAGAAGTAAAGTTGGAGGAGTGAGGAATGTGGTTCAATTCAGCATGGATGAATTTGGCTAGATAGAAATGATTCTGTCAATAATACCTGTCAGTTGTCCCAGTTTTAAATTCCTTAACTTGTGACATGGACTTCACTGTATATTGTTACGAGCCCAGAGGACCCCAAAACCCAGCAGCAATAGATATTCACTGAGACAAATGGTTAATTAAACAAAAGTTGCTTTTAATTATCTAAACATGAAAATAGAATCATACTTTAACTTATCTCTATTGACTTACTTAACTTAAAAAAAACCCTTTTAATTCTAAGTGCATATGTATGTAATGCATGTGTTAGTTCAGAAAAGTTATTTGGTTCACAGTCCAATCTCACTTCTCATTCCTCCAAGTTCACTGGTTGCAGACAAATCTTATATGTGCACAGAATTTAACCTTTATAAAGTTCACCAGGTTTTGGTGCTTGAAAGGTAAATGGTTACCACTCAGGAAGGTTCTTGTCATTTTCAGAGAGAGATTTGTTGTTCCAGGACCTCCACAACTGATGTACTTCCATTAATCGCTTCAGTGTCTTGCTGATGAAACTTGCCCCCTCAGGGTACTCCAGATAACCTCTTTCCTTCAGGTCACCAGAGTTCCTTTTTGTTTCCCTTATTCCAAGTGAAACATGATACAACCAGTCCTCTTCTCTTGCATGAACCACATGGGCTTTGACCAGGCCGTCTTTCAAATGGGCTTGCCAGCTTGTCCTGTTCCAGTTACAGCTACTTCTGCTGGCTGTAACACTGTCAAGTGATCTCTGCATCTATCTTTATCTCTCTGAGAGAAAGTCTGTTTGACTCTCTCTACTTGCAAAACCACATGACCTCCTTACAACAGCAGCGGCTCCAGCATTCTCTTTCATTTGTTGCCTTTTGTAAACAACAATCCATTAGTGACGTCTCTTGAACACTCTTCAAAGGTCTGAGGTGCCGTTACGTCTAGCATTGAACAGAGCTCCAGTATTTTAAAGTGTTTGTATGTAACCTACTCTAACAAACCTTTCCCAGTATATATACTCTGTCACAGTATTGATAATAAAAGAGTCTAAGCTCAAATACTCAATTTCTTATTCCAACAGGGAATTTGCACTCATTGGCAAACTAATTTTAATGGCGGGAAATGGCGACGTCAGAGATTTCTCTCTGACACCAGTATCCCTTCCAGCACGAGCCCTGGGCAGTGATTATGATGTCACAATGCACCAGGTGACTGAGCTCGTGCTGCCCTTAAAAGGGCGCGCTGAATTTGAATAAAAATAGTCGTTAACGACCTTTCTGGCCCCATCGCCCACAGCTGCGGTTCGGGCAGGCGGAGGCACAATTCCACCTCCTCAACATCTCAGCCAACACCACAAAATTTTACCACGTTGTGGGCGCGTTGGACCAGGACATTGCGGCGAGGGTGGACAACATCATTCACCGGCCACCAGCAGTGGGCAAGTATAATGCCCTCAAAAATCTACTCCTGGGGAAGTTTGGCCTCACTCCCCAGCAGCGTGCTTCCAAGTTCTTACAGCTGGATAGGTTGGGCGATCACAAGCTCTCAGCCCTCATGGACGAATTGCTGACCCTGGCGGAGGATCATGAGCCATGTTTCCTCTTCCGCCTGATATTCCTTGAACAGATGCCAAAAGATATCCGGCTCCATCTGTCCGAAGAGGACTTTTCAGACCCCTGCAAGGCTGCAGCCTGGGCAGATGTCCACTGGCGCGCCAAACAGGAGAACAAGGCAGCCCTCGGCCAAGTCTCCAAGCCAGGGCCCTGATGTTCGCAGGATACCCACAAGCACAAGCCGGGGGGAACCCAGTCAACATGGTGCCTTTATCACCAACGCTGGGGAGTGAAAGCTCGCAAGTACCGCAAGCCTTGCGACTTCCAGGAGTACGGCTAGGCAAACCGCCGTTGATGGCTGCCACAGTTGTCCACGTGAACAGCCTCCTTTACATAACTGACAAGTCCACGGGCCGCCGGTTCCCGGTGGACACGGGCCGCCGGTTCCCGGTGGACACGGGCCGCCGGTTCCCGGTGGACACGGGCCGCCGGTTCCCGGTGGACACGGGCCGCCGGTTCCCGGTGGACACGGGCCGCCGGTTCCCGGTGGACACGGGCCGCCGGTTCCCGGTGGACACGGGCCGCCGGTTCCCGGTGGACACGGGCCGCCGGTTCCCGGTGGACACGGGCCGCCGGTTCCCGGTGGACACGGGCCGCCGGTTCCCGGTGGACACGGGCCGCCGGTTCCCGGTGGACACGGGCCGCCGGTTCCCGGTGGACACGGGCCGCCGGTTCCCGGTGGACACGGGCCGCCGGTTCCCGGTGGACACGGGCCGCCGGTTCCCGGTGGACACGGGCCGCCGGTTCCCGGTGGACACGGGCCGCCGGTTCCCGGTGGACACGGGCCGCCGGTTCCCGGTGGACACGGGCCGCCGGTTCCCGGTGGACACGGGCCGCCGGTTCCCGGTGGACACGGGCCGCCGGTTCCCGGTGGACACGGGCCGCCGGTTCCCGGTGGACACGGGCCGCCGGTTCCCGGTGGACACGGGCCGCCGGTTCCCGGTGGACACGGGCCGCCGGTTCCCGGTGGACACGGGCCGCCGGTTCCCGGTGGACACGGGCCGCCGGTTCCCGGTGGACACGGGCCGCCGGTTCCCGGTGGACACGGGCCGCCGGTTCCCGGTGGACACGGGCCGCCGGTTCCCGGTGGACACGGGCCGCCGGTTCCCGGTGGACACGGGCCGCCGGTTCCCGGTGGACACGGGCCGCCGGTTCCCGGTGGACACGGGCCGCCGGTTCCCGGTGGACACGGGCCGCCGGTTCCCGGTGGACACGGGCCGCCGGTTCCCGGTGGACACGGGCCCTCCCCCCTACATCGCTGGAAACTCGAACCTGGATCCCCGGTCCAACCCTGCGGGCTGCCAATGGTTCTGCTATCAAGACCTATGGCACCAGTAGGGCACAGGTACAGATCGGGGATGTAAAGTTCACTTGGAGGTACGTCCTGGGCTCAGTGGGCACTGTTAGGGGCTGACCTAAGGGCTCACGGTCTGCTGGTGGATGTGAGGGGCTGGAGGCTGCTCAACGCCCACACCTTTTGCTTAGTGTGCCTGGGCACGGCGGATGACAACAGACCCAAAATCGCCATGGTAGCCACTGCCACAGACTAATTCGCCAAGATCCTCAGTGAGTTCCCTGACAACCTGGAGCCACGCTTTGAAGTCGCCTCCCCCCACCATGGAGTTTTCCATCACATCTCCACAAAAGGTCCCCCGCTGCATGCCAGAGCTAGACGGCTGCCACTGGAGAAGCTAAAACAGGCAAAGGAGGAGTTCTCCAGGTTTCAGGAGTTAGGCATCGTTCGGCGGTTAGACAGCGCTCTGGCGGCACCACTGCACAGTGGGTTGGAGGCCCTGCAGAGACTACAGACGGCTAAATGACGCCACGACTCCAGACAGGTTCCCAATCCCCCAAATTCAGGACTTCGTGGCCAACCTCCACGGCGCACGGTTCTTTTCAAAAGTTGATTTGGTGTGCGGATACCACCAGATCACGGTCCACCCTGATGACGTTGGAAAGACCGCCATTATCACCCTTTTCAGCTTGTTCGACTTCCTCCGGATGCCGTTCAAGTTGAAAAACGTGGTCCAGATGTTCCAGCGCCTCATGGATGCAGAGGGTAGGGATTTGGACTTTATCTACCTAGATGACATCCTGGTAGCTAGCCGCGAAGAGCACAAGGTCCATCTCTGTACCCTGTTCGCCCGGCTGGCAGAATTCGGCCTCATGATCAACAAGGTCTTAATGCCAGTTTGGGAAACCAACATTGCAGTTCCTGGGGCACACCATCTCAGCGTCTGGAGCAGCTCTGTCACTGGAAAAAGTGGCAGCCATCCAGCGTTTTCCCAAACCTTCCTCCCTCAAGGGCCCGCAGGAATTTGTGGGAATGGTAAAATGCTACCATAGATTGATCCCCAACGCTGCCCGCATCATGCGCCCTCTTCGCGCTGATCGCAACGAAAGAGAAGACCCTGGCCTGGTTGGAGGAGGTGGACGAGGCCTTTGCTGCAACGAAACAGACCCTCGCAGAGACGACTTTGTTGGTGCACCCGTGCCCAGAAGGCACCCGTGCCCGGAAGCACATGTGGCTCTCTCGGTTGACACTTCTGCCAAGGCAGTCGGGGACTACTGGAACAGTGGCTAGACGGGCAGTGGCACCCGCTGGCCTTTTTCAGTAAGCAGAGCTTAAATACAGTGCATTCGACCGGGAACTCCTGGTGTTGTGCCTGACCATCCACCACTTCTGATACTTCTTGGAGGGGAGAACTTTCAACGTTTTTACCGATCATAAGCCCCTCACCCAAGCACTAGCTATGGCCAAGGACCCGTGGTCGGCCAGGCAACAGCGCCACTGGTCCCAAGTGTCTGAATTCACTACAGACATCTGGCACCGGGTGGGTAAGGACAATATAGTCGCAAATGCGCTCTCCTGCCTGACCATCAGCACGCTAGCTCCCGGCCTCAACTACGTGCAACTAGCACATGCTCAGCAACACGATGCCGAAACTGGACTGCCATCTCAGTCCTCCCGCTCAAGGATATCCAATTTCATGACTCCACCCAGCCGCTGCTCTGCGACACCTCCATCGGCTCACTGCGCCCGGGTGTCCCACAGGAGTGGAGGGCTAGGGTCGTCAGCTCTATGCCAGCGATTCATCTGGCATGGCCTCAAGAAGGAGGTGGCAGCGCTAACCCGCAACTGCATCAGTTGCCAGATGTCTAAAGCCCACAGGTACACGCAGGCCTCTGTTCAACATTTCGACTTGGCAACGCGGTTCCAGCATATCCACATGGATGTCATGGGCCTTCGGTGTGGCAGCAGTGATTTCCTTCAGCTCTTGTCCTTGATGGAAGAGATTACAGGCTGATTGCATGGTGTTAACAAAACCTGGTTATGTAGCTGCAGTTGATTTTATTGATGGAGCATGTGGCTGTAATGTTTACCAATGATGGGAGTGAACAAAGATTTTGGGATGGGGACCCAATCAAGTTGCTTTGTGTGAGTTGAGATTTCTGGGAGCTGGAAAGTGTTCCATCACATTGGATATTTATGCTGATAGTACTGTGAATATTTTATAAGTTTTACCCACCAAATAAAAATAGTCTAATCCATTATACATGTGGGTTGGTCTGTCTTTGTATATCCCACTTTTACCCCTCCCCTAAACCCCGGTTTAGGATGAGTGAAAAAGATATAAGAAAAAAACATCGGAGATTGTCGGGAGAGTACTTTTCCAGAGATCATATTTAGCTCAAATAAAGGTCACTAACGATTGAAGTTACCAGAGAAATGATTAAACATTCATTCCAACACTCTGCAAATATGGGTACCATATTCTCCAAAATCTATGGTATCTATTCCTTAAGCTATATGTAATTTTCTCAAGTGGTATACGACTATGAATTTCTACATTCCATCTATCCATTCTTAAGTCTGTATCTGGTTTCCAAGTTATAACAGTACATTGCCTAGATACTACTAAAGCAATTTTTACAAACTTTATTTGATACATATTTAATTTTAATTTGGGTGAAATGCCTTTAATATTGCCTAATAAAAATAACATTGGATCCTACGAAAATTTGATCCCGGTTATTCATTGTAATAAATTACACTTGAGCCAAAAAGGGTTTTACTTGGGAGACTCCCAAGTAGAATGCAAAATGTACCAACCTCTTATCTAAACAAAAATCTGGTAATGTATAATTCAATCTATGTACCTTTTATGGGGTAAGATACAACTGATGTAAAAAAATTATATTTTACCAATCTATATCTTAAATTAAATATATTTTGTCATACTATCCGAACACATCTCCATCCAATTTAATTCATCTTTTTGCCTATTAAAATCAACTTCCCATCTCACTTGGCTAATTCATCCCTTCTTTAGAAGATCCTATTTGTAACAAAACCAGCATTGCAGAAATAAATTTACATATATTATTATTACAAATCAACAATTCAGCCTCATTACAATTTAGTAATGTCAAATTCTTTCCCAGTTTTTCATTCAGAAAGGCCTTTAATTGATAGTAACAGAAAAAGGTATAATTAGATATATTTATTCTTCATTTGCTCAAAGGTCAAAAATTGACCTCTTTCAAAACAATCTTCAATATTTTTAATAATCTGTTGTGACCAAATTCTTAGAAAATTGAGTATGTCTATTCTGTACTAAAGGCATCTTCCTTGACAATAAACCTCTTGAAACTATTTCTTTATCAATCTTACTCCAAATCTCAATCAAATTTTTCATCATGGGTATATCTCTAACCCCAGTTAACAATTTAGAATTCCATTTATAAATAAAATCTTGTGAATTCTGTTACAGAGTCCAGAGGACCCCAAACACCAGCAGCAATGGATATGCACCACAACACAGAGTTACTTAAACAAAAGTAGTTTTTAATTATATTTGAACAAGAAAACAGAATTAAACTTTAACTTATTACTTAACCTACTTACTTAACCTACCTAACCTATTTAATCCCCCCCCTCTAATACTAAATGCAGGCGTGTGTAATGTTTATTTAAGATTAGAAAAGTTCTTTGGATCACAGTCCAATCTCACTGGTTGCAGGCAATTCTTGTACTGTGCACAAAGCGTTAACAAAGTTCACCAGTCTTTGGTGCTCAACAGGCAAATGGTTCCCACTCAGCAGGGTTCTTGCTGGTTTTCAGAGAGAGAATCTTTTTCCTGGACATCCACAACTGATTCTATTCCAATCAGCCTTGCTCACAAGACTTGCCCTCTTCAGGGTTCTCCAGATGATCCTCTTTCTTTCAAATCACCTTTCAGACAGCCAGCCTTCTCCTTTGACCAGACAGTCTTCCAAAAGTTTGCCATTTTTGTCCTTCTGGAACTGATATCTCTCTCTCTCTCTCTCTTTCTCTCTCTCTCTCTCTCTCTTTTTTCACACTCCTTCTCTGAGAGCAAAACTGTTCTCTCCCTGCCTGCAAAAATCACATTCTCTCCCAGGCAAGCTGTATTCTGCAACTTTGTTGCTTATTTGCAAAAATCATTCTGCATAAGTCCTGCAAAGATTCTTTGTTTTGATTTTTGTGTGTGCCAGCTGCTCTAGCAATTCCTCCCCAACCACCTCAAAATACTCTGTCACAATTCTTTTCTCCAATTTTATTGAATTCAATATCCAACCAAGTCAAATAATAACATTAAATCTCAACTGAGCAGCCCTATAATCATTTTTAAAATTAGAGAGTTGCAAGCTTCCAAAATCAAACTTCCAAGTTAATTTTTCCAATGATACCCTTGCCATTTTACCTTTCCATAACTTACTAGTGACTTGAAATTATACACACTGTAAAACAGTTTAAATGGCCAGATACAGGAATTAAGTACTTGGGTATTTGAGTGGCCAAAGATTTTAAATAATTTGTACAAGTTAAATTATTTGCCATTACTTAAGAAAATGATGGGTGATTTTAATAGCTGGAGTATGTTACCAATAGCATTAATTGGTAGAGTTTGTAATAAGATTAATCTTTTTCCAAGTATACACTTTTTTCAATCAATTCCAATTTCAATTCCTCAAAAAATATTAAAGAATTTAAATACGAATATAAGGAAGTTTTTATGCTGATCATACTGATGTTTTCTGCACACATCTGATATTCGTCCCTTCACTTTGAATATATGCCTCCTAGCATACGACATTTTCACCATGAGAGATGGATTCTGGCTGTCAACTCAATCAATGGCCCTCATAATATTTATAAACCTATCAGGTCTCCCCTCATCCTTGACTTCAGAGAAAATTACCCAAGTCTGCCATCTTCTCCCCATTGTTCATACTTTCTAATCCAGACAATATCCCAATAAATCTTTTCTGTCATCTTTAGAAAGTTTCCACCTTTTCTATAATAGGATGACCATAATTCTTCCAAGTGTGGCCTATCAATTTTTTTAAAATATAGCTTTAATATGACTTCATTTTGTACTCTTATGCCTCACTGAATGAGGCAAGCATACCATATTCCTCCTTTATCACCTTATCTAATTGCTGCAGGACTCCGGCTTCTCTCCTGCTCCACTAGATGCAGCATTTGTAGCTCATCTAGTTGTGGTTCTGGTCAATAGAGGCCCCTGAAATGTTAATGACAGGAGATTTGGTGATGGTAGTGCCATTTGAATGTCAAGGGTTAGATTCCCTTGTGGAAGACAGACTTTGGCAGGTACTAGCAGAACAAATGTTACTGTCACTTTTTTAACTTGTGTCTGAATCTTGTCTGGGACTTGCAGCATGTGGGTATGGGCAGTATTTGCTCGGGAGTTACAAATAGAATTTAATATTGCACAGCAGTCAGCAGATTTACCCACTTTAGACCTTTTGGTGGAGGGAAGGCCATTGAGGAAGCAGCTGAAGATGTTTTGGTTGAGGACAATGCCTTGAAGAGATCCAATAGTAATTCACTGATGTTGGGATCATTGATTTCTGAAGCTACATCTTTGTGTGAGGCATGAACCATTCACTGAAATGTTTTCCCTTGGCTTCCCTTTTTATCAAATTGTGCCAGTGTTGGTGAGCAGGCTATTGGTGAGTAAGGGCCACTTTATGGAAGCTGTCCCTAACAGTGCTATCTCATTTTGTTGAATAGATGAGAATGAGCAGTAAACTACTAAATTCTGATTTTGGTGGACAGGGCATGCCCGGTCAATTTTCCATATAATCAAGTAAAATGAATGTTGTAATGAAATTCTGGGTCTATGAAGCCAAAAGAATGCAATTTCAGGTGGAGATCCTGCATCATCTCTGAATGTAGAGGGAAGATGGCCAGTGTATAGAAGAGAGTGAGTGGGTCAGTTGGATATGGTAGGTGATCGGTGGAACCAGATAAGAGGGATGTTAAGCAGATGAAGCTAGAGAGGGGGTGTTGTGATAGGCTGGTAGATGATGGGCAAGGAAACAAAAATGGGTAGATAGAAATGGGAAAATGAATCCAGGTGGACTGGTATGTGAATGATAGGCAGGTGGAACCAGATAAGGGAGGGTAATGAGAATGGAAAAAGATGAATAAAGGAAGAATGGAATGGTGGGTGTAGAAGAACTAAAAGCATGTGGGTTAGCTGAATTTGAAAAGTTCACTGGTCACATTGTAGTCTCGTCAAGTGTAATGATATATTATTCTTGTTTGTGTTGAGCCTCTGACGGTGAAGAAGGCAGTGGGTAGATAGTTCTGTGCGGGAGTGGGGAGGGGAATTGAAATGACATGCAGCTGAAAGTTTGAGAGGGCAAACAGTGCTAGTGCACTACAAATTGGTCACCTAGTATAATCTTAGTCTCACTGAGAGGAGGCCATAATGTGCACACCAATGCAATTGATCAGGTTGGAGGAAGTCCATGTTAATTCTTGCCCAGAGTATGACTAGTAGGGGGCATAGTTGGCATAGCGGTTAGTGCAACGCCTTTAAAACACCAGTGATCAGGACCGGGGTTCGAATCCCATGTTATCCTTCTTCCCATGTCTGCGTGGGTTTTCTCTGGGGGCTCCAGGTTCCTTCCACTGTTTGAAACGTACCAGGGGTCTAGGTTAATTGTGTGTAAATTTTAAAAAGTAGGGCTGGAGCACAACTTATCTGCAGTCATTTATTCTTTCTAGTGATTTCAGCTATTCGGTATGAATCGAATAGGCTGAACATGCACATTGTGTCAGTGAGGATCTTGAGGGGGAGCTATGATGGATCATTTATGTGGTCTTTGCGTGAAATGTTGTGACCTACATGACCTTGGTTGGGAATATTTCTAACCATCTCCTCTATTAGCTTTTTTAATCATCTCCAACAGTTGCGATTAGCAGTGGTGGGACTGCAGAACTTGAATCTGGTTGAGATTGCTAAGCTTTGTCTGTTGCATATGGCTTGTCTCTAGTGAATATGTTGTCCCATTGTAGCTTCACAAGTTGATAATCATTTTGGTAATGTTTCGACATTCATTTTGCATTCCTTCATTAGACTGGGATCAGTGACTGGCCTGATAATGCACACTGGTTACAGATGGGGGTGGTTTGTCTGAGGGCAAAGACCATGTCAGTAGTTCCTCTGTTTGCGCGAAAGCCGCACTGTGATTGTGGGAGAACATTTTCGGCGACACTAGGTATTATTCTATTAAGGAGAATCCTAGCAAAGATTTTGCCTGCAATGGAGAGCAGTGTGATTCCCCTGTAGTTTGAGCAGTCTGATTTCTCACCTTTAGTTTGAGCTCTCTGAACCCTTCTCCATTAACAATGGCGTGAAGCAAGGCTGTGATCTCGCACCAACCCTCTTTTCAATCTTCTTCAGCATGATGCTGAAACAAGCCATGAAAGACCTCAACAATGAAGACGCTGTTTACATCCGGTACCGCACGGATGGCAGTCTCTTCAATCTGAGGCGCCTGCAAGCTCACACCAAGACACAAGAGCAACTTGTCCGAGAACTACTCTTTGCAGATGATGCTGCTTTAGTTGCCCATTCAGAGCCAGCTCTTCAGCACTTGACGTCCTGTTTTGCGGAAACTGCCAAAATGTTTGGCCTGGGAGTCAGACTGAAGAAAACTGAGGTCCTCCATCAGCCACCTCCCCACCATGACTACCAGCCCCCCCACGTCTCCATCGGGCACACAAAACTCAAAACGGTCAACCAGTTTACCTATCTCGGCTGCACCATTTCATCGGATGCAAGGATCGACAACGAGATAGACAACAGACTCGCCAAGGCAAATAGCGCCTTTGGAAGACTACACAAAAGAGTCTGGAAAAACAACCAACTGAAAAACCTCACAAAGATTAGCGTATACAGAGCCATTGACATACCCACACTCCTGTTCGGCTCCGAATCGTGGGTCCTCTACCGGCATCACCTACGGCTCCTAGAACGCTTCCACCAGCGTTGTCTCCGCTCCATCCTCAACATTCATTGGAGCGACTTCATCTCCAACATCGAAGTATTCGAGATGGCAGAGGCCAACAGCATCGAATCCACCCTGCTGAAGATCAAACTGTGATGGGTAGGTCACGTCTTCAGAATGGAGGACCATCACCTTCCCAAGATTGTGTTATATGGCGAGCTCTCCACTGGCCACTGAGACACAGGTGCACCAAAGAAGAAGTACAAGGACTGCCTAAAGAAAGCTCTTGGTGCCTGCCACATTGACCACCGCCAGTGGGCTGATATCGCCTCAAACCGTGTATCTTGGGGCCTCACAGTTTGGCGGGCAGCAACCTCCTTTGAAGAAGACTGCAGAGCCCACCTCACTGACAAAAGACAAAGGAGGAAAAACCCAACACCCAACCCCAACCAACCAATTTTCCCTTGCAACAG
Source organism: Narcine bancroftii (assembly GCF_036971445.1). Taxonomy (NCBI): domain Eukaryota; kingdom Metazoa; phylum Chordata; class Chondrichthyes; order Torpediniformes; family Narcinidae; genus Narcine; species Narcine bancroftii. The sequence goes on along the minus strand of NC_091473.1, from coordinate 119,270,689 downwards.
CTGCAACCGTGTCTGCCTGTCCCGCATCGGACTTGTCAGCCACAAACAAGCCTGCAGCTGACGTGGACATTACCCCTCCATAAATCTTCGTCCGTGAAGCCAAGCCAATGAAACTGGTGGTACAGTGACTCTTGAATATTGTGTTTTGAATTTTTCCATTTGGCATGATTGTAGTGCCAAACAAAATGGTGAAAATGTCTGTTGTGAAGAAGATCCTCTATTACGGAGGACAGTGCAGTAATCTCTTCCACCAGCGCTGTCAAGGATAGATCTATCTCAAATAGAATGGTGGGAATAAGATAAAATAGATTTATTTGCCTGATCATTCAGCAAACCCATGATGGTGGTTTGTTTTTCAGGAGTTGGTCATTTAAGTCAGTGGTTGTGCTATTACACCCACTCTTGGTGCTAGATGTTGAAGACTTCATTAGAGTGCATTCTGTGCCCAGCTACCTTTCCAGATTTTGTTCAACCTGGCTAATGACATTATTGAGGGAAGCCAATAAATGATCAGGACGGGGTTCCCTTGTTTGACCTGATAGTATGAAACTTTGGGACTGGAGTCTGTTGAGGACATCAAAGGCACCTACTACTTGCCTATATACTACTATTTTGCTAGTCCATGGTCTGTCTGTCATACTATTAGGACAAGGCACAGCTTGGTCTACTTTGCCTAGGATGAGGAAATGGAGAAGACTGGCATATTGTCTATATTAGGCTGTTGCTGTACCCATATGTGAAACAGTTCTGCCTACTTGGATGCCAGTCCCCAGAAGGAAGATTTATAAGATTGACGTCTGAGAGAGACTTTACTGAATTCATAGTGGGGGTTAATGACTTGATATCTGGTTTTAAGGAATAAACTTCAACCAGATCAAGCTACTTTTGAATGGTTACTATACTTAATAATGTTATCTTGCTCTTCTTTGAAGGGGGTGATGTATTTTGTTTTTACCATAATTCATCATTTATTATTGGACCTTTCTTCACAGGGATGATCCAAGATGCAAGTATAACTGAATTGAATATTGAAAATTCTTGTGTAAGAGTTGAGTGGTTGGAGGACTCCGTAAGTAAAGCGAAAGAGGTAAGAAAGTCTTCTGTAAGAAATGTTGGAGTGGAGTTGACAAGCATGTTAGAAATTAATTGTGTTTTTCCATGTCACATGCCCATCTGTAATCTTCAGGGTGTATACAGTGTCCTCCACCACAAAGACTGATGCAAAGTACTGGTTTAACTTGCCTTCCTTTTTCTTGTTTCCCATTTATTATCGCAGACTGAGCATAAATGAGTAATTCTGAACTTTTATAATTAAAAAAAACCAAATTATATGATGAGTATAAACATTATATCTCATTATATCTCTATAATGCCACGGCTCTTTTAAACTTAGTTGAATTGTGCCCCATTGCTATCACTTAGCTACTGAATGCTGACTTGTTATAAAGTTTGTGGCTCCTGCAAATTTGTACTCTCATTAAGGTCTGGGTTGTACTTTGGGCTCGAGTTGTACAGGCTGACTGAGAGGTACACACTTCCATCACATCCAGTGGGTGGTCTTTCAACACAGTGCAGCCTCTCTCACAGTCCTCGACAAAGGCAACAGTTACATGGCAAACCTAATGTGGACCTAAGTTTGCTTCAGTCTGCCCAACATCCACCTTCATAGGCATCCACTCCAAATTACACCACAAGGAATTAGAACCATTCTTTTTAAAAATATTTTATTTAAAGTTTTGACCATGCAATTATACAGTTGATATAAACAGTTCTTAAGTAAAACAAAATATAGAATAATTACTTGGAAATTATAACCCCCTCTCCCTCTCAATAAATAAAAAATACTGTAAATATATAATACAGGCAACCAAAAAGAATTTTTTTAAATGAAAAGAATGAAAACCAAGAAAAGAAGATGGCATCAATCTGGATATTTCTGGGGTCGTACAGCATTATATAAGTGCATAGCTTTTAGGGAATGAGATCGTTACAGGACTAGAGGCTGGAGGCACACTGTACATATTTAACCCTAACTTTTGCATATACGGGTTCCAAATTTGTACAAAAAGTGGGTATCTTCTTCTCAAATTAAATGTAATTTTCTCCAAAGGGATACAGCTTTGTACCTCTGAATGCCATCTTTCCATTCCTAAATGAATGTCCAACTTCTAAGTCATACCAATACACTTTTGTGCCATCGCTAAAACAATTTTAACAAATTTGATTTGGTGAAGCAATAATTTTAATGTAGAAGGTCTTGTTCCTTCTACATTCCCCAACAAAAATAAATCTGAATTTGATAGAAAAACCAGACCCATAATTTGTCCCAAAAACTTATCCAAGTTTTCAAGGTACCTATATTTTTTCCACATCTAAAACATTGATCCAATATATCAGACTTCATTTTGTGTAACTTTTGAGTAGTTAAATATGATTGAAGTATGTAATTATATTGAACTAAACTGTACCCAACATTGATAATGTTTGTCATACAGTCACAACAAAGTTTAGCCCATCTTTTCTCACTAATCACAGTTTAAATCCTTCTCCCATTTCTGTCTTGATTTCTGAAGTCCTTTTTTATAGTGCCTGTCTGTAGCTTGTGGCACATGACACAAATAAATTTCTTAATGTAGCCTTTCTAAATAAGAAGCTCTGTCTCACGACAAGTCGGCCACATCAAAGCAGGACCTAACTTTCCTCGCAAATATCCTCTCAATTGCAGACAACAAAAAAGTGTATTTCACGAAATTCCATATTTATTTCTTAATTGTTGAAGTGACATCAATTGGCCTTGTTCAAAACAATCTTCCACTATTTTAAATCTATCATGGAACCAAATATTCATGAATTGATTATCCTTTATAAAAGATATAAGATGATTTTGGAATAAAGGTGTTTTAGGAGTAATACTACCCTTTGAACACATTTTAATATTCATCTTTGTCCAAATATTTATCAAATGCTTAAGTAAGGGTGTTTCCCTCACACCAGTTAACAATTTTGAATCAATTTATAAATAACCTCTTCTGCTAGGTCCTCTCTTATTATGTCCATTTCAATTTTAACCCAGGCAGTTGTGTACAATCCTTCAGACAGAGAGGTAATTTCAAATTGTACTGGGCAGGTTGCAGGTCAATTAGGTGTAATAGGGCCGAAATGGTCTGTTACCATGAGGTATGTCTTTTTTTTTAAAAAAAAGACACTAGACATGGAATATATGTGCTTGTTGATGGTTCCTGTAAATTGGGACATGGAGTCCAAAGAGTTAAAAACATTTCCAGGTATTTTCTTTGTATATCGAATAAAGAACAAGGTACATTGATAATGTACGGACAAGTAGCAAGGAAAATAACTTTGATCTTGGAATAAAAGTTGTCACTTCTAGATTTATCATTATACAAATCCTTAAGCAAGCAAGCAATACAGTAAGACCCCTGGTATCTAGAATTCAAGCATCCAGCAAAATAAATTGATAATGATTTTTTAAAAATTAAAATAAATAAGAAGCAAATAATAGGTTAAAAAATGCATAACTTAAAATTGTAAAAGTAAATATTTTCTGAAGCAACACATAAACCTTTGGCGAAGATGGGAGCAAATATTCAGCCAGTAGAGTGCCTTGTTCATGCTTTGTTCATAGCAGCTGTTTGAATAAAGTTGTGTGAAACAGCAATGGCTTTGCCCAGGATAAAGAGCTGGTTGATGCCACTTGCTGTTGGGGTGACTCTTAAAGTATCTCCTTATCCCTGCTTGGTAAGAGTCACCCTGGATGGAAGCTTTATCTGTAAACTTGGGGGAGGAGGGTTAATTATTTATAATGTTATTGTTCATCTTTCGGTCAGCTCAGTGGAGGGGGGATGAGCCTGCAGATGGAGCGATGGTTAAATGTTTTAAAAGAATGTGACTGAAAATAAAGTAAAATTCTTTAAGGTTTATATATTCATGCAAGTGAAGGTTATAAGGTGTAAGTACAGTATGGTATTTTTGTCTTTTAAACTGTTAATTCTTAATGCAGGTGTATTGGGCAATGTGAGAGTAAGTATCAAACAACCAGAGAGTACACTTTTTCAGTACCTAACAGTCCCCATAGGTGTCGGATACCAGAGGTTTTAATGTATATGGTATGTGTTTAGTGTTGTTTTTTTTTCATTTTGTGTGTCTCAAATGATCTCCAAATATGTTTCCTTTGCCTTCAGATCGATATTGAAACTTTATTATTTTTAAATCCTAACATGGTAGAAAAAGTGCCACCTCCAAGCCAACAAAAAATGAACACACGGGTAAGTTTTAAATTATTGGCTTTTGGAATTTTATGCATTTACTTTAATTGTTGTAATCTTGATTTTGATGCTAACTCATTTCCCCCACAAAAGTTATGATACAAAATCAACAGTAGCTAGGTTGAGAAAAATATTGCACAAGAGCAGGAGCAGGTCAATTAATCCTGATTTTTTTTTAAATTATTCAATTAGATCATAGTTGAAATAATAAATCTCTGAATTCAATATCCAACCATTTTCAGAAATCCTAATGGTTTGGCATCTGCTGTGTTTGGCATGTGCTACTGTACTCCTCATCAACTCAGTTTGGCTCATTTTACTGCATTATCATTAAATTTGATTCATTGAAATGTGTTGGAGTATTAATAAAATAATTTCTGTTTGTTGGTGCAACGTTATCAGATTTTCCAAAGTCTCAGAATATACAGTTTTACTGCATGTACCCTGAACTTGCCTATCTTGTGTATTATATTTGAAATAAATCTAGCAGACTGCATGTGCTACTTTAGACACAACATTTTATTTCTTGGAGAAACATTTTGCCCTTTAAAAATAATATTAATTTTGGAATAGGGAAAAAGCTGAGTAAACAAAATTGAGGGGCATGAGAGTGGTAGTTTAAAAATAATCTCTTTGGCAGAAGTGTATATAATACAGGGGCATCAGTTTGTCGAGGTTAGGAAATTTGAAGGGGACATGAGGAATAATCTTATTTATTAATCTTTAATCTTATAATGGATGAAACATAGAATGCTGTGCCTGAAGGATGGAAGAGGTAGGTACTTGAATAACATTAAAGTATGCATTTGATCACTTGAAATACCATGCAGAAATGGTTACATGGATTTGCATAGAGACAAAATCACTGTGGCCTAAACATCGTTTTTCTTTTTGTGCCATGGGATTACATGACTAGAATGAATTGCTGTATGAGTAATGCAAATTAAGTCCCTATTTAAACCTCCAACTTTGTGATATTGTTCATTAACAAGCTGAATGGCAATTTCCATAGACATTTTGAAAAGAAAGATATTGTGATGTAATGTCCTGATTTCAGACCATCCCTTTAACACTGAATTGGGTCGTGGCTTTTTAAATATTAGATGTCTTGGATATTTGAATTAATTGCTGCAAAATGAATGTTCCACATTGCATCTTTTGCTGTACAAAAAAAAAAACACCTGGGTTTGGAAGCACTAGCTTATGTGAACCAATTCCAGCTTTGGGAACGAAAGGTAATCCCTGTCAAATGACTTATTTCTTTTAAAATGTATTTTTGGGAAGAAGAATTGTCAACTTTGCAGAATTTTTTTTTAAAAGCTAAAGCTATTATTTGAGCTAAAAGGAATTGCTTTTCATCAATTTTGCACATCTAGTAAAACATTCTTGACTTATCAATTAATTTGTCTGATTTTAAGATTATTTACCTGTGTGACGGATTATATTATATTTTGTATAGATATGTTTTAAAGGAGATAAATTGTGGCAGGTTTTTTAGTGTAGGTCACAAACACACATAAACACTTCACAACACAGATCTCATTTAAAATGCCAGAGCTCTCTCAAGTCAGACTCCCAATGCCTTTGTAAAGATCATGAAAACTGCTTTGTCGAAGGACTTCACAAGTAGGTATTAATTGGACGTGCTGTGAAGTAATGGATTATTGTTTTGGAAAGCAACAAATGACGGACTCAGAAGATTGGGTCCGGTGCTGCGGTCTTTCTGAGTGCAGTTTGCTGTTCTAAGAGGGTCATGTGGTTTTCTGTGTGTGTGTGTGTGAGAGAGAGAGAGAGAATTCAGCTCTACTGTTCAGCAGCAGCAGCTGGGATTGGAACAGGACAAGCTGGCAAGCTTGTGGAAAAACCCTACTTTGAAGATAGGTTGTGAGTTCTTAGTTCAGCCTGGTCAAAGCCCTTGTGGTCCATACAAGAGGAGATGGCTGGCTGTATGTTTCACCTGAGATAAGGGAAACAAAAAAGGAACTCTGTGATGACCTGAAGGAAAGAGATTATCATCTGGGAAAACCCTAATGGGGCACGTTTCTTTGGGAAGATACTGAAGTGGCTGATTGTAAGGAATCGGATTGTGTCCAATGAACAACCAATCTCTCTCTGAAAACTGACAAGAACCTTCCTGAGCAGTAACCATTTTCCTTTCAAGCACCAAAGCCTGGTGAAATACATATTTGTTAAATTCTGTCCACAGTATAAGAATTAGCTGCAACCAATGAATTTGGAGGAGTGAGAAGTGAGATTGGACTGTGAACCAAAGAACTTTTCTGAACTTACACACACATTACATACACATGCACTTAGAATATGAAGGGGGTTAAGTTAGGTTAGTTAAGGTAATAGTAATAAGTTAAAGTTTGATCCTGTTTTGATGTTTAAAGAAATTTAACAGTAATTTTTAAGTAACCATTTGCAAATAGATTGACAGATTGTGCCAAAATTAGTAAAATTAGATCAGACTGGATTTGTTAAAAAAATAGAAGAGCAACAAATAATGTATGAAAATTTATTAATTTAATCCACACAGCACAAATAAATAAGACACCAACTGTAGCAGTAACTCTAGATGCTGTGAAAGCTTTCAATAGGGTGGAATGGAATTATTTATTTAAAGTACCCAAAAAAATTTATTAATTGGATTAGATCATTGTATAATGGACTTTTGGCAAATGTAATAACAAATGGACATGTTTCAGATCACTTTAAATTGAATAAGTCAACCAGACAGAGATGTTCACTATCACCTTCCCTGTTTGGTTTGGCCATAGAACCATTAGCAGAACTGATAAGATGGGAACCCAGAATAAAACGAATAAAAGTAAAGGCTTTTTCAGGTGCATTCTATGCTAAGAATGCGCCTGAAGAAGCAGAGGCGGCCGTTTAAATTGCCGTTCAGTTGGCAGCATTGAAAATGCAACGCTGTCCACCTGAAGGACACAGCTGCACAGGATGCAGCTCTTAGCACACTCCGGCTCCTGCCCAGTGTCAGCTGTGATCAGCAGTCTGACGCTTTAACATCTGCTTTCAGGTGGCTTGGGAGCCGCTGAGCTGATTATCCTTCTCGGAGGAGGGTTATGTAGTTCACCTCGAGAGCTTCTTGCACATTCAGGTGGCCTCAAAACAGCTGCCTATTGCCTAAACATGTGGCTTTACATGTGGGGCAATTGGCCACCTGAAATTTAAAATTAGCTTGTTTGCAGATGATATTATAGAATATTTAACAGACCCAAATAAGTCAACAAAAAAGTTATTTAAAAAATTGAAAGAATATGGAGAAATATCAGGATACAAGGTTAATATCAATAAAAGTGAAGTGATACCAATGAATAAACTCAATTATACAAAATATATAAAGGAATCCCCTTTTAAATGGCAATCACAGGCTATTTTTACCTTGGTATCAGTATAGATAACAATTTAAATCATTTGTATAAATTAAACTACCAACCGTTAATTAAAAAAAAATACAATAAGATTTCAAAAAATGGAAAGCTTTATCATTAACTTTAATAGGAGAAGAGTAAACTGCATCAGGATGAATAATTTCCACGGATACAATATAACCATATAACCATTTACGGAGCGGAAACAGGCCACGTTGGCCTTTCGAGTCCGCATCGGTTCACTGATTTTGTGCGCCCTCTTCAGGCAATGGTCCCGATGGGTTAAAGTTCCTTTTTTTTTTGTCATGTACATAAACTTACAAAATACGTTCAGTAAAAGCACACAAAGAGGGGCCATTAACCCACCGCCCCCGCCAAGACGAGAAGCAAAATCAAGGGCAGCACATTTGGCCTAGCGGTAGGGCAGCACATTTGGCCTAGAGGTAGGGCAGCACAGTTGGCCTAGCGGTAGGGCAGCACATTTGGCCTAGAGGTAGGGCAGCACATTTGGCCTAGAGGTAGGGCAGCACAGTTGGTGTTACAGTTAGCACAATGCCTCTCTATTCCAAACACTACCGATTCCCTTGACAGGAGAATTTTTTATGAAACTGAATAAATTATTTTATGGAAAGGTTAAAAAAATCAAGAGAGGCTTTAGAAAAATTAACAAGGATGTATAAACAAGGAGGATTACAGTTACCAAACTTCAAAAATTATTACTGGGCAGCACAATTAAGATATTTATCAGAATTTTATCTGAAGGGAGAAAATCTGGACTGGCTCAAGATAGAATTATACAAGCTAGGAGAAAAAGATCCTGGAACATTTACTTTATAAATGGGATGAAAAACTGGTGCAACAGAACAATTTACCAATACTACATCATATACTAAAAACGGAAGAGAATGCATCTGGAGCAAAAGATGATAAATTATCAAATACCAAAAATGTTACTAACGCAAAGCCCATTAATAACTTCTACAATAGACAATTTATTTTTTAAAGAATGGGTGAGAAAAGGAACTAAAAGAATAAAAGATTGCTTTTTTGGGAAATAATTTATTAACATTTGAACAGTTAAAAGACAAATACGGAATATCACATAGTACAATATTTTCAAACTATCAGTTGAAAACTTATTTAAAAGAAAAGTTGGGAACTAGCTTAAGGTTACCCGAGACTAGCTGCTATGAATAGTTAATTACAAACCCAGCGATAGTTTTAAAAAAAGAATCACAAATATTGCAATACAAAGAAAATGATGAAACAATGTACAAACCTAAACAAGGTTGGGGAAAAAGATTTAAAAATACGAATAAAGGACGAAACATGGGAGAAACTATGCACAGGAACCATGAATAATACAATAAATATCTGATTTCGTATGATACAATATAATTGGCTCCATAGATTATATGTGACACCAGAAAAGTTTTTTAAAAATGGAATCCAACAATGTCAGACAGATGTTTCTGTTCTAAACAAGAAATTGGAACAATATCACACGCAATTTGGACATGTGCAAAAGTGAAAACTTTTTAGGAGGATTTAAACTTAATATTAAATAAAATTACAAAAAATAAGATACCAAAAGATCCAGAAATCTTCCTGTTAAACAACATAAAAGACAAAGAATTAGGCCTAAAATTAGACAAGATTCAAAAAAAAGATTTATTATGACTTCACTCGCAGCAGCAAAAAAGTGCATAATGATAACTTGGAAAATGGAAGCAACCTTAAAATACAACAATGGTACAAAGAAATGAACAAGAAAAAGTCACCGCCAATCTAAAAGACAAATATACTTTATTTGAACAAATTTGGAAACCATACATAGAGTATACTAGAAACCACTGATTTCAGACCTCCATCTCTCAAAATGATAAGCTACAAGTATGAAAATATTTAAATATGGAATTTAGGACAACACAGTTTTTTTTCTTCTCTTTTATTGTTTATTTATCATTCTTTTTGCTTTAAGGGGTGGGGGGAAGGAGGGAAAATATCACTATATTTTAATGATGAATGTATATATTATATACATACAGTGGTTCACTGTAAAGTATTAAATAAAAAAAATTATAAAAGTAACCATTTGTCTTGGTGAATTTCTATTGCTACTGGGTTTTGGAGTCCTCTGGGCCTATAACACCTGTTTGTATAAAAAGAACTATTACTATATACTGTATTATATACAGCTGATCCTGAATCCTAACATGTCACTGAAAACCACTGTGCTTAATTTCTTCCTTTTTTTTCCCAAAAGAGCACACTTTGTTGGTAAATGCTTATTTGTTCAGGAAAAGCTTAGTACACACCTAATTCCATGCCAATATTCAAAGTAGATATTGAATGTTTAATGTCTGTCTTGAGAATGTGGAAGAGTTGAAAGCCATTGTTTTTTTTAAAAAGTGAAATGGATGATTTTACTTCCAGTTACTATTGGTAATTAATGATCTATTTTAGATCCCTAGACGTGAATCAGCTCTGCCAAGGAATGCAATCGCAAAGGAAAGTGAGTTGAAGTTTACTGAAAATATAAATGTAGGTTTTTACTGCATCATTTAACAGCTAGAAAGGAAGCTAGCAGAAACCTTTGTAGAGATTTTTTTTTAATTTTGTAACTTTCTATATGAGAACAAATTGGTTATGATCTAAGAAAGGAATTGGCTGAAGTTCTTCCACTTTAATACATTTATTTTTTTTTTGCAATAAGAAAAGATCCCTTTCCCAATAATTATCCCTTTTTAAAATGATGAAATGTGCATATATACAAGGCTTATAGATAACATGAATTAAATTGATTTAATAAATGAGAATTAGATTTTTCAACCAATAATAATGGTTCCTTTTTGATTATTTTCTATATAAAACAATTTAATAAGCTTCAAGTGCATGAATTGGAGAAAAACTATTAATTAAAAATGTTTCCCAATATTGCTTGACAAACAAGCTTCTCCACGATCATCTTGGTCAGTTGTGTGCATATGAATATTGGGAGCAAGTAAGCCTTGTGTTCCTTTTGAGCCATTCAGTAGGTAAGCCATTCAGGCCTGAGCCCTTTTTCAAGAAATAAGCAAAAAATACAGGAAATCTCAGAATAGAGACAGTGCTGGCTGGGGGAGGAGTCCAGATCAACAAAAATGTTATTTAGATATGATGAGGGGAGAGGTGAAAGGAGACAGGGAAAAGAGAGGAAGTGGGATAGATCTGGGAAAAGGCAAAGGAGGAAGAAGTGAGGGCAGTGGATTGCTCTGGTTGTGGATGTGGGAAATTTGTTGACTACATCTGCAAAGGGTGCATCCAGTTGCAGCTCCTTACAGACCAAGGTAGGGAACTGGAGCTAGAGTTGGATGAACTGCAGATCATAAGGGAGGCAGAGGCAGTTGTAGACAGGAGTTCCAGGGAGGCAGTCACACCTCACATTCAAGAGGCAAGTAGCTGGGCTTACTGGCAGGAGAGGAAAGGGGAAGATACAGTGCAGAGTACCCTTGTGGCCATTCCCATAAACAATAGGTATACCTGTTGGTGGGGACAGCCTACCAGGGACAAGTCAAGGTGATCTCTGTCTCCGCCACAGAGGCTGGCCCCCTGGCTCAGAAGGGAAGGGGGGGCGGGGAGAAGAGGAGAGTGATAGTGATTGGGGACTCGTTGGTTAGACAAGTAGATAGGGGGTTCTGTGAACAAGATCAGGGCACCAGGATGGTATGTTGCCTCCCAGCTGCCAGGGTCAGGGATGTCTTCAAGTTCATAGAATTCTGGTGGGGGAGGGTGAGAAGCCTGATGTTGTGGTCCACGTAGGGACCAATGACATAGATGGGTGTAAGGATGAGGTTCTGAAGAGAGAATATAGGGAGTTAGGAAAGAAATTAAAAAGCAGGACCTCAAGGTCGGTAATCTCAGGATTGGTGCCTTTGCCATGCACCAGAGAGGTTAGGAGTAGGAAGTTGTGACAGATGAATGAGTGGCTGAAGAGTTGGTGCAAGGGGCAGGGCTTCCAATTTCTGGATCATTGGGATCTCTTCTGAGGAAGATCGAACTTCTACAAAAAGGATGGCTGCACCTGAATTGGAGGGGGACCAATATCCTGCCAGGCAAGTTTGCTAGAGCCGTTGAGTAAGATTTAAACTAGTTTGGCAGGGGGTGGGGGTGTGGAGGAGGTGTTGGGAATCAATGTGAGTGCAGAGATTAGGGTCAAGAAAGAGAAAAATAGAAAAAAAATCAAAAATACTGTGCAACAAAGATGACTAAGAGGACAGGCAGGTGAAAAGACAGGATAATTTACAGTACAATAGAAATGCAACAAAATCGGTAACAGGGCACGTACAAGCACGGAGCATTTGGAATAAAGTAGATTACCTTGTTGTACAGCTACAGATTAAAAGATGACTTTGTGGCCATCACCGAGACATGGCTTAATGATGGATGTGATGGGGAGCTGAATGTCCAAGGGCACACAGTGTATAGGAAAGATAGGCAGGTAGGAAGAGGGGGTGGTGTGGCCCTGATGGTAAAGAATGATATTAAATCACTAGAAAGAAGGATCATGGAGTATTAGCAGTTATATACAGGGCCCCAAAACTGCCGCCAGGAGGTGGACTACGAATTGCACCTGGAAATAGAAAAAGCATGTCAGAAGGAAATTAACATGAAAGGGGATTGGGAAAGTCATGAAGGTACTGGATCTCAGGAGAGTGAGTTGGTAGAATGCCTATGGGGTAGCTTTTTGGAACAGATTGGGTGATGATGTATTGAACCTGAGATAATTAGGGAATTAAAGGTTATGGAACTCTTAGGAAGTAGTGATCATAATATGACTGAGTTTAGTTTCAAATTTGAAAAGGAAAAGCTTTCAGTGGAATATTTCAATATTTCAGTGGAACAATGAAGATTACAGTGGTATGAGAGAGGAACTGGCCTAAGTTGACTGGAAAAGTAAGCTTGATGGATGGATGGCAGAGCAGAATTGGATGATATTTCTACAAAAAATAAAATGCAGGATAGATATATTCAAAGAAAATTATGAATGGAAAAATGGCGTAAATGTGGCTAATGAGAGGGTAAGGCTAAAATAAAAGCAAAATGGAGAGCATGCAAGGAAGTAAAAATTAGTGGAATAAACAGGACTGGGAAACTTAACCGAAAGAGAAGAAGGAAAGAAAAGATGAATTATGAAAGGAAGTTGGCAAATAACATACAAAAGGATACTGAGATTTTAAATATATAAAGAGAGAAACAGGAGGATATAGGACCGATTGAAATTGACGCTGGAGAAATTATAATGGGTAACAGAGATAGAAGAGGAACTAAATGAATATTTTGTGTCAGTCTTCACTGAGTAAGATAATAACAATATTACCTGATAGAGGTCTCATGGAATAGAATTAAGAATTACTAGAGAGATGGTGCTTAGTAAACTAAATGGACTAAGGATAAATCAGTCTCCTGGACCAAATAAAGTTCACCCATGGGTTCTGAAGGAGGTGACTTTGGAGATTGTGGAGGCATTGGAAATGATTTTCCAGAAATCAATGTTCTCTGGCATGGTTCTGGAGGATTGGAAGGTCACCATTGTAGTTCTGCTGTTTAAGAAAGGAGGAAGGGAGGAGAAAAAAGGAAATTATAGGCCTATTAGTCTGACGTTGGTGGCTGGAAAGTTATTGGAGTTGATCCTCCAGGACGAGGTTTTGAAATACCTCGTGGTGCATGACATTATAGGTCTGAGTCAGTATGGTTTCATGAAGGAAAGATCCTGACTAACCAACCTATTGGAATGTTTTGACGTAATCTCAGGTAGGATGGACAAGGGAGAGGCTATGGATGTTGAGTATTTGGATTTTCAAAAGGCCTTTGATAAGGTGCTGCATAATAATCTGCTTAATTAGAGGAGAGCCCAAGGAATTACAGGAAAGATATTAGATTGTGGAGCATTGACAGATAGGCAGAAGGCAAAGGGTGGGAATAAAGGGATCCTGTTCAGGTTGATTGCCGGTTACTAGTGGTGTTCCACAGGAATCTGTGTTGGGGCTGCTTCTTTTTATAATGTATATTGTATTGTAAATGGTTTTGTGGTGAAGTTTGCAGATGACAGCAAGATAGGTGGTGGAGTAGGAAGTATTGAAAAAAACTGAAAGGTTGCAGAGAGACTTGGACAGTTTAGGAGAGTGGGCTAAGAAATGGCAGATGAGATACAATATTGAGAAATATGTGGCTGTACATTTTGGAAGAGGAAATAAAAAGGAAGATTATTATTTGGATGGGGAGAAAATTCAAAATTCGGAAGTGCAAAGGGACTTGGGGGTCCTCATGCAGGATAACAAAGGTTAACCACCAGATTGGATCGGCAGTAAAGAAAGTATTCATTGCAAGAGGAATAGTGTTTAAGAGTAAGGAGGATGTTGCATACTGTGACAGAAGTTGGTGCAGATAACTTTGCAATATCTTTTTCACTCCAACACCTGCCTTCAACTTGCGAAAAATTTAAACTTGTTTAAAATATTTTGCATCACTGGGTTTGTAAATCCTTTTTTACTTGACTTATTCAGGCATGGTATTTCCAGGTTGATAGCACCATTGATATGCTAGTTCTTCAGTCACAAGTCTAATCCTTATGTAAATATTGACCTTAAATATCAAGAGCAACATGCAAAGTACATGAAAGTGCCTCTGAAGTGGAGCACTATTCCTTGCCAAGAGTTGCTAATCCCATCAAAGGAAAGGCATGGGAGAAATTTTTGAGGGAGCAAAGACTTTGAATAAATCATATGTAAAATATAGGATTATTGTTTGTTGGAATATCTTAGTCTGGGTAGCTCTCACTGGAATTGAGAGTTTTAAAATTCTGTCCTTGGAGAAAGGAGGTGTCAAATAGGAGTAGTGTGATTTATTTTTATACAAAAAAAACTATCTGGAGTGAAACATCTTGGCTATCCTCCCATATAGTAGCAGTAATTTTTAGAGTATTTTTGAGTATTTAAACTGTGAGTGAATTGGATTGTTGCAGCATGAAATTTGATTTATTTGCTGTATGTGAAGAAATCTTAAATGTTAGAGCTTTCCTGAAGAAATGAGATCTTGTGTGTAAAACAATTTAAAATCAGACTGATTCTACCACCAAAGTGGGTTTGTGAAAGGAAGTGAATTATTGTTTGGAATCTAATGGCATTTGTTTATCTTTTGATGAATTTTCTAGAACCTATATTTGATAATGTTGAAGGTAACATTAATTACTAAATTACACTCCATCCAAATTTTAAAAATTATTTGAAGAGAATACAATATGTGTAATTTTTGAAGTATTGGCTCCTTTTAATTATGTTGAGCAGGCACAAAAAGTGCTTCCTTGCTGTGATTATATTCAATATTTCCAAAAGATTCATAAACATTAACTGATTTGAAAATATGATCATTGTGCCACTGGTTGACATCAGATTTAATCATGGGGCTGAATTGTAAATTTAGAGCAGCAATTCTCAACGGGGGTCTATGGCTACCCCACCTCCTACCCCAAGCTCCGGGAGCCACCGCAGAATTGAGGTGGGGGGGGGGGGCACAGACCAAAATCCTTTAAGGAGGCCCAAAAGTGTACAGGGGTTAGGAGAGAAGTACAGAAGAAAACTTGGCTGCTTCACAGGGAACGGAGGCCCATAAATTTTTAAGCAGAGCCTTAAGGGGGCCATAGCCAAAAAAAGTTGGTGAATTTAGAGCACCAATCTGTCACAAGTATTTGGTGACCTTGCAGCGGGGTCGCTACTGCTACAGCCAGGTTATAGCTCACGGTTGTAACTCCTGGTTTCACTGCTTCACCAGCGGCCTAAAGAAATGGGCGTCTCAGCCTTTGCAGTGTTTTGCCAGTCGCCGCGTCCAACTTCCATTTCTGGTGTTGGCCAAGCCGTGGGCTGCTACATGACCCCTTCTCCCCCCTCCTCCTCAACCCCACAAAAGAACTGGCGATCATGGCAGAGTTCTTAGGAGGCCAACCCCTGCACCGTGGGATCAGATGATTGATAGGCTAGTCAGAGTCTAAGTAGGCTGGTTTCAACCAGTTGATGGTAAAAGGCTCCTCTTTGCCACTAATGTCCAAAACACAGGTGGAGCCATTGTTCCTTATGAGATGGTATGACCCCTTGTAGGGTCTCTGGAGAGGTGGCTGGTGTACCCCGCGCCAAACAAATACATATTTACAATCGGCCAAGTCCTTGGGGATGTACATGTAGGGCTGGCCGTGGGGTCTGGGCTTGATGGGGGCCAGGGTGCCTAGGCGCTAGCGAAGCCGGGACAGTGCGGTCACTGGGGGCTCTTCTTAGTCCTCAGGGGTCATTAAAAATTTGCCTGATATGACCAAGGTTGCACTGTACAGCAACTCAGCGGAAGATGCCTCGAGGTTCTCCTTGGGTGCGGCTCAAATTCCTAACAGGACCCAGGAAGCTCGTCAGCCCAGTTAGGTCCAGTCAGCCTTGCCATTAAAGCTGCCTTGAGGTGTCTGTGGAACCTCTCCACCAGCTCGTTGGCTTGCGGGTGATACACCGTGGTGTAATGGAGTTGGGTCCCCAGGATATGGGCTAAGGCGGTCCACAGGCTAGAAGTGAATTGGCCCCCCCCCCCCCCCAATCTAAAGTGCAGTGTTCGGGGACCCTGAAACACACTACCCAAGTGTTGAGTAGGGCCTGTGCACATACCTCTGAGGAAGCCTCTGATAGTGGCACTGCCTCAGGCCATCTTGTCACCCGGTCGATCAATGTGAGGAGGTAGCGTGTGCCTCTGGACACAGGTAGGGGCCCTACAGTGTCAACTGTCAATGTGCACATGGCTGAACCGGCGACATGTGGGCTCAAATGTCTGTGGTGGGGCCTTGGTGTGGGTCTGAATTTTGGACGACTGGCAATGAGTACAAGTCCTGGCCCATAGCGCAACCTCTTTGCAGAGAGCCTGCCAGACGTACATGCTTGCCACCGTCTTAACAGTAGTCCTGATGGCAGGATGAATCAAATTAAGGGCTGAGTCTTAACACTCGCCTCCTCCTTGCGACTGGAACAGGGCGAGGTTTACGTGTGGAGGTATCGCAGAGCAGCGTGCGATTGCCAGGGGCGATCTGGGCGTCCTCCAGGTGTAAGCTGGTGAGCACTGTCTGGTATGCAGGAATGTCAGGGTCTGCTTGCTGTGCCTCTGCCAGGGCTGTTTAGTCGATGCCAGGGTTGGGGTCTTGTACTGCCAAGATGGCTGGGATAGGGCGTTGGCCACTATGTTGGATTTACTGGCTATATGCTCCATGTCCGTAGTAAATTCAGAGTTGTATTTGAGGTGCCACTGTTGCCTGGCTGAAAAATGGTCGGACACCTTGCGGAAGGCAAATCACAGAGGTTTGTGGCTCATGTAAATTTCGAACTTCCTGCCATCCAGGATGTATCGAAAGTGCCGAATTGCTAGGTATGAGGCTAACTGTTCTCTTTCAAAGGTACTGTACTTGAGCTTTGGTGGTGTGAGGTGCTAACTGAAAAAGGCCAGCGATTAATGTCTATCAACCAGCTGCTCAAGTACATCCCCGACCACTGTGCTGGAGGTGTCTGTGGTAAGGGGAGTCGGGGTGTCTGTCCTGGGATGCACGAAGAGGGTGGCATTGGCTAGGGCGTTCTTCGTGGCCTGGAAGGTGTCGGTGGCCTCCTGGATCCATTGTAAATTTTTATTGGGCCCTGCCATGAGGAGAAAGAGTGAGCTCATGATGCATGCCGCTGCAGGTATGAACCGGAGATCGAAGTTGGCCATACCTGCAAACTCCTGTAGCCCTTTCACTGTTGAGGCATGGGGAAAGAACGGATAGCCTCCACCTTCGCTGGCAACGGTCTGGCCCCATGACGATCATTTCGATGGCCCAGGAACTCTATAGTGTCTTGGCCAAACTAGCACTTAGCTGGGTTGATGGTGAGGCCAAAATCGCTCCGCCTGGAGAACAGTTGCCATAGGTGGGTGGCATGCTCAGCACGGGTGTGGCTGGTGATTAGGATATCGTCAAGGTAGACTAATGCAAAGGGCAGATCCCGGCCCTCCACATTAATATCAACCTCTGGAAAGTCTGAGACGCATTTTTTTTTTTTTAACCCGAAGGGCATGCGGAGGAATTCAAAGGGGGTTATGATGGCTATCTTTGGGATGTCATCTGGGTGAACAGGGATTTGGTGATGGCCTCTGATGAGGTCCACCTTTGAGAATATCTACGCCCCCTCTAAGTGTTTGCAGTAGAGTCTTGAACATGGAGCACAGGATACCTGCCTGGAAAAGTGGCCTTGTTGAGGTGGCGGTAGTCACCACATGGCCTCCAGCCACCCGCTGACTTGGGAACCATGTGGAGGGATGAGGCTCAGGGCCTATCGGAGCGCCACATGATGCCCAGTTCCTCCATTTTTTAAAATTCATCCCTGGCCAAGTTAAGTTTTTCAAGGGGGAGGTGGTGCAGCCTGGCATAGAGGGGAGGGCTTTCACTCCATGTTTGGGTTCTGCCGAATGGAAGTGAGTCATGGTGATGGTGGGGAAATCCGTCAGGATCTTGACGAACCTGTTGGTAGCAGTACTCACTGAATGCAGGTGGGGGGTTGGTGAGCTTGGTGCCATTGAGGGAGAACGATTGGAATGTCTGCATGTGCCAGTTAACACCCCTTGATGTCCACCAGGAGGGAGTGGGTCGTCTAGGTGAACCAGCAGTCTCTGAAGCAAAGGGGCATGGGAGGGGCGCTGAAAGTTCAGATACTGGAGACGTTTGCTGCTCAAAGTTCTTGGCCCATTTTGCAGCAGCGAGTCTCAAGGCTGGTGGGGGGGGACGACGGTGTATTATTCCGCAGTCTCCACTAAGAAGCATCGGCCTTGCATCAAGTCCATAGTTGAGCAGTCCAAGAGTAGGGCAATTTCAATACTATGGCATTGATCTAGGGTTGTAGCTCCATGGTCGATTCCAAAACACCATTTGGACTGGTTGAGGTCACCACTGTAGCGGGGTTGCTACTGCTACAGCCAGGTTGTAGCTGCTGGGCTGTAGCTTGAAACTTTCAGAGGAAAGAAGACACGCATGCTGGTAGTGTATATTCGACACAGAATTTATTCAGGGGCAGTTCTGCCTTTTATCATCACCGGGGCGTGGCCTAAGCAGGCTGGCTACCGATTGGTCGGTTCCAGCATCCGGGCACCGACTGAGGCCCCGCGATCCGCCAGCAGTGGTTGGCCAGTTGCACGGTTCCACCAGTGGCCTATCACATGGGCATCTCGGCCTGTGCAAGGTCTTGCCAGTTGCCGCTTTCGACGGCCATTACCAGTGTTGGCCCGAGGTGCGGGCTGCTACAACCTTTTATTTAATCATTTCTCAATTTCTACTTCTAAGAGGTGATTTGATCTCTTTAGTTTTGAATAATGCTGCTCATAGTTGAATGTTAAATACAATAAAGCCCCTGGTATCCAGCAGCTCTGGGATTGGTAGATACCAGATAAGTGAATTTTCCCGGTTGCTTGAGATTGTGTATTGCGTGGGTTTGCGAACTAACGGGAAGGCGCGCCACTTTTAAACTTGTATATTTTTACTTACCTTGCGTATTTTTACCTATTTGTTTTCTATGGTTTTTTTTGTTGCTGGTTTAACTTTTGTTTTACACCTCTTTATCCACAATTTCATTAACAAATTGGGACACTAATTGCATTTCTGCTTTTGAAGTGAAATGATCCATATAGGATGAATCTCAAGCATACAAAGCACCATAATGTAAATGGACCTGTTCATTGGTATAAGTAGGCATATTAATAGAAGTTTCTAAAGGTGAAGGCTATGTCACGGTGGGATTGAGAATGATGGTTTAGTCTCCCTGTGTTCTCATACTGCATTGGGTATATTTAACTTGGAATTTGGGTCTTTGATACGTATTTTTGTTTAAATTGCAGAAATATGGTTTATATAATTGCTGAAGTTTAAATATGACAATAGGTTGAAATCTTGGCTCAGTCATCTTTTGGTAATGGCCATAATGCTGAAAATTTCCACAGTTCTGTTAGTCAGTTGTAATTTAGATTGATGGTTAGCTTTGATAAATTACAGTGAAACATCATTAGAACGCGATTCGTTAATCCACGGAATCGCTTGTAGCGCGAGTGTCTGTGGACCCCAAACATTGATTTTAGGATGCCAGGCTAACAGTGGCCAACAGCCACAAACTCAAAAATGGACTCTTGTGGCTCATTTACAAGATGTCTATGTTAATATGTGGAGTTTAAAGGTCTTATTGTAGGGTTTAAGTCACAGTATTCTGTTTTCCTGCTTCCTGAATCATAACATGCATGAATCTGTTCCGCGACTCAGCCTGTAACGCGGTATGAAATCTTGGACCCCAACTACCGCGTTCTAACGAGGTTTTAATGTATTTGTTTATGTGGATTTTTGAGTAAACGTGAATACTTTGTATGAAATTAGAATGTTAAAATATAAGATTTTTTAAATGCCTTTTCCAAGTACAACGCACCACTCGCTCAAGAACACAGGCTGCATCGGAGATGCAAATTATGCCCAATTCAAGATCCAGTGAAGTAGAACTTGTGAATTCCAAGTATATTTCTACAGGTAAGACCTATCACAGGGGGTCTTTTTTTGATTTTAAATGCACACTTGTACTAAAGGGTTCAGATTTCAGTTGCTGAAATCTAATGCAAAAAAATTCTGCTGGATGAATTTGTCAGATCAAGTAGCATGAAGAAAATCTTGATGAACGTTCCTCCCATCATTTTTCAAAGTGAAAATGCCTGGCATTTTTATAGCATTTCAGATTGTGACCAACAGGCTAAAAAAAATTTTTTAAATGGCTGGACCTTGGACCATTGGATATACTTTCATTTATAGTTAAGTAGTGATGTTTGGTTAAGTTTTGTTTATTTTTTTAAATTTAGACACGTAACACAGTCACTGGCCCTTCCAGCCCCTGAGGCCGTACCACCCAAGTTGTCCCAAAGATGGGTTTGGAGTCTTAATTTGTCAGTATTCACCAATATAGTCACATTAATATGGAACTCCAGCTGATGGGTAATTTCAGTCGCTGGGGCTACAAATGCATGCTCCATGTTTATTTTGATCATCTTTGGACTCTGAAGTGCAGTCCTTTGCCATAAAGGATCTGACGAGGAAAGATCTCACTGGACCAATGAAGTGTAAAACCTGACCCATAATATTTCGTTTTGAATGACATTTTGTATGCACTTGCATGTTCCATTATTCTTCAATGTAATTCCAATACCAAATAAAAGCGAATAGAATCCAGAAAGTTCTGCGGACACTTTAAATAGAGTCAATCACGAAGGACAGTTTCTTTCAAGAATAAACACAACAAATTGACAGGGAAGGGGAAGGGGTGTGTATTTGTGTGTGTTCATTCCATCGGATTTGAGTTGCATTTGATTACATTTGTGGCCTTGGACAGTATATAGGACTTCAAGAAAAACCTACTTCTTTTAACTGGTGTGTGTGTAATTGGTGATTTTTGGTTAATTCCTTTGCTTATGTTAAAAGAATGTTTGTTTCTGCTGTTTTGTGTTGCTGATAAAATGCTAGCAGTGAACAGATTAAAGAAATCATTTGCAGGAAGAAAATCCACTTGTGTAAGAGATGCTGAAAAGCTCAAGAAACAGCGGGCTGATAGAAGAACTCAGTTTCAAGAAATAAGGGAAAAGCGTGCACAGGTACAAACCAATTTGCATATCCAGAAATTGAGCAAGTTGAACTCTATCACAGTTAAATGTAAAATCTTGCCTCAAAGATCGATATTTTGAATGAAAACATGTACAGCAATTTCTTTCTAGGATTCTGTCTTGGCACTGGCTCAGTTTACTTTCTATTTTTTAAAGATAATATTTTCCTTTTCTGTTTTTTTTCACTTCACCATACTTGTGTGAAGTGTTATTTGGTCATTTCAGTCTAAGTTTGTTATAAAATTAGGTTTTGTTTAAACCTTTTAGCGGCTGAGTATTTTATTTTAATTATTGCAGGAATATGACACCAGTAATCCAAACTGGGAATTCATGAAAATGATCACAGAATTTCGAGCAACCCTGAACTGTAATAATCATCTCTCTACTTCAGATCCTGTGAGTAATAATCTTGTCTTGATCATTGACTGGGATTTAATAGCTAGAGAGAAGAAAGCTGATCTCTGAGGTCTGTTTACCCGAGATGAAGACTTGCCCTCTTCCAGCAATTGTAATATGCAGCTTTGGGAAATCTGGTGCATCAAAATTTCACTCAGGGGCAAGACTAAAGGTACTATGTGTTACTTTTGAGTATCTTGTTAAAAGCTGGTTTTCTTTAACATTCAAATGTATAATAATTAGAGTTTCGTAGCCCAGACAATTGCACTTCCTTCAATGCACGATTTGGAAATTAAATTGGTATAATTGATTAAATAATAAGTAACAAAATAAAGTGTACAAGATTTGGATCTAATCTTAAATTTAGTGATATTTTAATTCTGCTGCCCTTTAATTCTTTCAGATTGAGTTACATAAAATATGTGTCTGTGTTCGGAAACGACCACTCAGCAGAAGAGGTTCGTTTAATTTATTTATAGTTGTGTTTTAAGACATTTTTGCATATTTTTTGACATTTTTGTAACGTTTTTGAGAGTCCATGTTGCCCATAGGGTTTAAAGTTACTTGGATTTTATCATCAATACTTGGCTTTCTCTTGTATGGTGGGAGAAAGAGTTTCTACCATTTATGGACCTGACTGTTTCTAGTCGCATGTAGAAAACAAAAATTTGACCCCATGATGTGTTTCATCCACTTGCATTCATAAATTACACTGCTAATATTAAAATTTGAGTTTGTCTAAGTTGTGAAAAAGATTCAAAGATCTGAGCCTGAGTGTGTGGGCTTAGATGGAGTATAATGTAGACAAATGCATGATTATTCATTTTGGTGTGAAGGATAGAAAATGAAAACTACTGGGATTTTCAGTTCAAATTTTGGTGATTTTAAAATTTAGACATATAACACTGTAATAGGCAATTTTGGCCCACAAGTCCGCGCAATTTACACCCAATTAACCTACACCCCCAGTATATTTCAAATGGTGGGAGGAACCCAGAGTCCCCAGGGCAAACCCATGCAGACATGGGGGTGAATGTACAAACTCCTTACAGACACCATGTGATTCAAACACCGATCCTGATTGCCGGCACTTTAAAGGTGTGGCACTGTAAACGTGTTGTGCTAGCCTCTACACCAACCATGCGTAGTTCATAGAACAATACAGGCCCTTTGGCCTGCTATGTTGTGTTGACCCATACATTCTTTTAAAAAAAGTACTATACCCTCCCTACCTCGAAACCCTCATTTTTTCTTCCTTCTATTTTTCCTCCATTCATGTGCCTAAGAGTCTATTAAATTCCTGCGATTCTGTGGGGAGGAAATAAATTGCCCCTGATATCTCCCCTAAACTTCCCTCCCTTCACTTTGTACATGTATTCTCTGGTGTTTGCTATTCCTACCCTGGGTAAAAGGTGCTGGCTGCCCACAATACCAATCAGCCTTTAAAGTGGCAAATGTGAAAGCAAAATCAGCTCAACGCCGGCGTCATACCGGGGATTGACGGCCTCAACCTCTAGGACAATCCCTGGCATCTTCAGATGCCAGCTTTGCAATTAGACAAGTGTGAAACCGTTAACTGCTTTGTGGGATTGAAATGACTCAAGTTTTTGCGTGGGTGCAGAAGAAAAGATTAAAATGAAAGTATAAACTTTGTTACTGGAAAGTCATAGTGGGAGAGAGAGAGCCAATAAATAGCAATAGTGGACAATTTTTTAAACAGTATGGGAAAATTGGTAGCTCGGCAGCACACAATTTATAAAGACTGGGGGTGGGGGGGGGGGGGGCAATGGTGGGCCTGACTTCCCAGAATGCTGTGCAGCAGAGAAACCATTCTATGAATGCTCCATGTATGCAGCCGGGCAAACAGCCCTTCTCTCTCCCAAACGGAATTCTGGGAAGGCAGCTCCACCATCTCTTTTCCCACACTCTTTAAATTGTATACGATAGTGCTAACAACTTTCCCACACTATATAAATTGAGCACTTTAACGCTACCAACTTTCCCACCCTATTTAAAAATTGTCCACTATTACTATTTATTGTTAGCATTTTCCCACGGTCCCTTTATAAAAGTTTATATAGGTCGGCACAACAATAACAGGAACTGATGGACTCGTACTGTGCTGTACATAAAACTTAATTATATAATTAGGCATGATTAATTTTGTTCAAATATAAGATCATAATACATTGATCAGGATTTAGGGCAGGTTCACCTTTACTTGAGCATCATAACATTACCAGTAGAAGGTAGAACACTCCTAACCCCGGGGATGGCTCCTTGCAAGTGTGAAAGCTTTCACTGTCCCAGTTAGGAGTGGTCAAGTGTGTAAAACCAAACCCCCATTCCTATTCCAGGACACTGAACAGCCAAGTTAGTGGGATACAAGTGTGAAAGGGACCTGTATTAAGTTTCCGCTCATCCTTCTTTACTCCAAAGAGAACAGTCCCAGCTCTACTAGCCTTGCCTCATTGCTTTCCAATCCGTGCAACATCCTGGTAAATCTTCTCTGCACCCTCTCCATAGCTTCCACATCTTTCCTATAATGAGGTGACCAGAACTGAACATAATATTTCAAGTGTTATCTCATCAAAGATCTGTAAGGCTGTAGCATGCCCTCTAGATTCTTGCACTCAGTCCCCCTATAAATGAAGACCAACATTCAATAAGTCTTCTTAACTATCCTATCACCCTGCGTGGTGACTTTGAGAGATGTATAGATTTGGACACCAAAGTCCCTCTGTTCATGCACACTCTTAAGTAACTGACCATTAGCCCTGCATTCAGCCTTCTCGTATGACCTTCCAACATGCATCACCTCACACTAACTTAGATTGAACTCCATTTTTCTGCCCAACCCTGCATCATGTCTATATCTTTTTGTGTCATCTAATAAATATTAAACATGTCATATCTTGCATATCATAAATTAAACATGTAAGTCAAAAAACCTATCCATACTTGTTTATTTGACTTGTTTCTGCAAGACATTAAATTCTATAAACATGGTATTTAACAGTTTATCCCTTTACATAATGTATCCCAGTATAGTTCTGAATAGAAAATAGATAAGACAAAATTAAACATATTTTCGTGATTTACAGGTCGATCAATTAATGTGAATGTAACAATTTTTTTTACATTTTTGCACTTTTGTTATTTTTAAATATGTGATCTATTTTAGCAGTTGTACCATTTTGCCTAACACGAATATTTTGGCATAAGGAGGTTTACAAATTGGATTGTAATAGGAGTTTAACCTATCAATTTGGCAGGTATGCTACCTGTGTACAGGTTAATTGTTGGGTATAATTTTTCTTTAAAAACTGCATGGGTATGCAAACCACATTGGAGGTGTGTAGTTAGCTGCTGCTAGTCAGTTTGTAAGTGATCATGGCTGCCCGGATAGTGCTTGTGTGCAATGGTTGTCTTCCCTACTCTTAATCCCCCACACTGCTGGAACGCCAGAGTAGTTCCAGGAGCATGGGGATTATGGGTAAGAAGGATGGCCATTGCTCCTGCCCCAACTCCATTCTCCTGACAGTCCCAACAGTATTTTCTTTCCTACCCTCCGACTCAGTGTTCCTCCCACAGCCCCCGCCCTAATTCCATGTCTGCCCTGACCACTTACCTTTTGGAGCCCAACACAGGGAACAGGGATTCCACTGTGTCACAGAAGGAGCAGGAGTGCCCTTAAATTGCCTGTTGCCATTCGACTGGGCAAGTTAGAGTCCAGTGTGTAAGAAGCTTCAGGGGCCCGCTACAAGGATAGGATATACAGGTCCCGAGCAGCTCCAATTTGTTAAACTGGGGTGAGGTTATCTCAGACAACAGAATTATTCAGTACAAAGCAGGTCCTGTGACTCTTGTCATACTTTAGAACACCTATAAATAATGCCAAACTGGCATTTGGCAAGAGTAAATGCTAAGCCATGTTCGTTGAGCCACTGGCAAAAATATTCCTGACAGGAGTGGCTGGTGACAAGGATGTAGTCCAAATATATAAACACAAAGTCCAAGCCCCAGCCTACCGTGTTTACGAGTCGTTGAAAGATCTGGGCTGCGTTCTTCAAACCGAATGGGGTATGGAGGAACTTGAAAATCCCTGTTTGGGTAATGAGGGCTGTTTTTTGAATGTCGTCCAGATGAACTGGGATTTAATGGTAACCACATACCAAGCTGATCTTGGAAAAGATCTTAGTGCCGTGTAGGTTCGCTGTAAAGTCCTGTATGTGAGGAACTGGGTATCTGTCTGCCATTGTAATCTTATTAAGGTGACGATAGTCCTGACAAGACCTCCAGCCACCAGATACTTTGGGAACCATATGAAGTGGGGATGCCCGTGGGCTATCGGAGTGCTGAACTATGCCCATCTCCTCCATTCTCCTGACTTCCTCCTTGGCCAATTGCAGTTTGTCTGGAGGCAGCTTGCGCGCTTGTGCATGAAGTGGCTGTCCATTTGTCAGGATATGATGTTGTACTCCATGCTTGGGCTGGGCCGCCATGAACTGCGGAGTGACAATACTTGGAAAAGTGGCCAGGATTTTGGCATACTCATTCTCCAAGAGGGTCACAAAGTTGAGGTGTGGCACGGGTAATGCGCCAGGTCGTAAAGCAAGTGACTCGGACATCTTGGAATTTACAAGACAGTGACCTTTTAGATCCACTAGGAGCCAATGTGCTCGTAGAAAGTTAACACCCAGCAGAAGCTGAGACACTTTGGCGATGGTAAAGGACCATCTGAATTGGGAAAAGCAGAAATTGAGCAGTCTTGTCCTTGCCCCATACGTTCTGATGCTGCTGCTGTTGGGTGGCTGTCAGGGATGTGTATCTGGGCCAGAAAAAGAAGAAAGAACACCTACTTCTTCATATATAATATTAAAACATATATAATATTCATTCTTTTTTTATAATTTCTAATTGAGAGGGGTGGGTAAGGTGGAAGATGTGATGGAATTTATTCATGAAATCCATATATGGTTCACAAATTTTATCAAAATTTTCAATTCAATTCCTTAAACTATATGTAATTTTTTTCTAAAGGTATGGTAAGAGGAAAGCTAGAGACAAAATTGGTCCCTTAGAAAATCAGAGCGGAAAACTGTGTGTGGAGCCTAGAGAAATGGGGGAGATATTGAACAGTTTCTTTTCTTCGGTATTCACTAAGGAGAAGGATATTGGGAGATGTGAGATAAAAAAAGCAAATTGGGTAAATATGGGGAATATAGAGATTACAAAAGGTGTAGTTTTAAGGCTTTTGAAGAATATAAAGGTGGATAAGTCTCCGGGACCAGACAGGATCTTCCCCAGGACATTGAGAGAAGTGAGGGAGGAAATAGCAGAGGCTCTGGCGGTAATTTTCCAAATGTCATTAGATATGGGGATAGTGCCGGAGGATTGGCGCATTGCGCATGTGGTTCCGTTATTTAAAAAGGGTTCAAGGAGGAAGCCTGGCAACTATCGGCCTGTAAGTTTGACGTCTGTGGTAGGTAAATTAATGGAGAAAATTCTTAGAGATAGTACTTATAAACAACTGGATAGACAGGGTCTGATCAGGAGCACTCAACATGGATTTGTGGGAGGAAGGTCATGTTTGACCAATCTGATTGAATTTTTTGAAGAGGTGACTAAGAATGTGGATGAGGGTAGTGCAGTGGATGTTGTCTATATGGACTTCAGTAAGGCCTTCGATAAGGTACCACATGGAAGGTTAGTTAGGAAGGTGCAGTCTTTAGGTATAAATTTTAAGATAGTCAAATGGATTGAACATTGGCTGAAAGGGAGAGGCCAAAGGGTGGTAGTGGATAATTGTCTGTCAGGTTGGAGGCCGGTGACCGGATCTGTATTGGGCCCATTGTTGTTCGTTATATACATTAATGATCTAGATGATGGGGTGGTGAATTGGATTAGTAAATATGCAGACGATACTAAGATAAGTGGAATAGTGGATAATGAAGAAGGTTTTCAAGGATTGCAGAGGGATTTGGGCTGCTTAGAAAAGTGGGCTGAAAAATGGCAGATGGAATTTAATGCTGATAAGTGTGAGGTGCTTCATTTTGGTAAGAAGAATCAGAATAGGACATACGTGGTAAATGGGAGAGCATTGAGGAATACAGAAGAGCAGAAAGATTTAGGAGTAACGGTACATCGTTCCCTGAAGGTAGAAACTCACGTGAATAGGGTGGTGAAGAAGGCTTTTAGTATGCTGGCCTTTATCAATCATTGCATGGAATATAGGAGTTGGGAGGTAATGTTGAGATTGTATAAGACATTGGTGCGGCCTAATTTGGAGTTCTGTGTGCAGTTCTGGTTGCCTAATTATAGGAAGGATATAAACAGAGTGGAGAGAGTTCAGAGAAGGTTTACCAGAATGTTGTCTGGGTTTAAGCATCTGGAGTATGGGGAGAGATTGGACAGATTGGGTCTTTATTGTTTGGAGCGTAGAAGTTTGAGAGGGGATTTGATAGAAGTATTTAAGATTATGAAAGGGATAGACAGAATGGATGTGGATAGACTATTTCCGTTAAGAGGAGGAAAGATTAAAACAAGAGGACATGAGTTAAGAATTAAGGGGCAGAGGTTTAGAGGTAACATGAGGGGGAACGTCTTTACTCAGAGAGTGGTAGCCGTGTGGAATGATCTTCCGGGAGAAATAGTGGCGGCGGAGTCAATTGTATTATTTAAGAAAAGGTTGGACAGGTATATGGATGAGAAGAAGATGGAGGGTTATGGGCATTGTGCAGGGAGGTGGGACTAGAAAGGGGTGTTTGGTTCGGTGCGGACTAGAAGGGCCTAATGGCCTGTTTCCGTGCTGTAATTGTTATATATTATTATATATGTATGCAATTTTGCATTTCAATATGCCATCTGCTATATTGAAAATGTTTTCTTAATATTTATCCAATTTCAGTTTTATATCTTTTTCATATATATTCCCAAGTAAAAATATTCTTGGATCTTTTTGTATCTTTATCTTCATAATTTGTCCCAACATCCCCTGCTCCTGTGTTGACAAGAAAACACTGACCCAAATGCCAATTCCACGGGTAGAGGAGGTTGTCCTTATGGCCAGCCTTTGTTGCTACTACCGACGGCGGGCCTCAGCGTTTCCCAGGTGTGTGCAGGGGGGTCAATGCTGGTGGGCCGCAGCTCCCCACTGTTGATGATAATGGCACCACTGCTCTCTCCTGGTGCTTCTCGCTGCCAAGTCTGACCCCTTACCTCTGGCAGAGGTAAGTACAGTTCATGCCCTTTGGCATGAAACCGTCACTCGACCAACAGTCACTTCCCTTTGCTGTTTGGCGTGTCATAACCCATCCTTGTGGGCAGCCAATCAACAGGGATTGCTGAAATCATCGTTAGCAAGGAGCAGATGGATGTCCTTTAGCATCTGTCCCTGGAAAATCTGCCCAAAAAAAAACAGGGCCTGTTCCTGTCCACAAAAGCCAACATCTCATTCATCAGCGCAAAAGGTGTGGGGGCGCCTAGGCCTTCCATATGAAGGAGCTTTGCCACCCTATTGCTGCGCAAAAGTCCGAAAGTATGAATAAGAAGAGCTTTGATAGCTTCACACTTATCATTAGCTGGAGGCTGACGTAAGAAGTCAACGATAGGTACTGCCATGTCCTGATCTAGCAACTCAACGACATAGTAATATTTAGTAGCGTCAGCGCCAATCTGGCGAAGGTGAAATTGGGCCTCTACTGCTCGAACCAAACTTGTGGTTACGAGGTCCAAAAAGGTAGCTTGCATATCCATAGCTAGGTCCAAATAATAATTTTGGACAGTTGGGGTGGTGCTGTGCTATGAACAAAGCACAACAGAAGTCATCTCTGAACTGAACCAACAGAATTCTTTAATGAAACCTTTGCAGGAGTTTAAATAAATCACCAGAAGTCGCACGCCTCCCAGAGTCCTTTGTGCCCCCAAGCCACTGGGAACTCCTGATCCTGTGAGGGACCGCAACTACGGATGCCAGTTCGATAATGATGTGGCGCAGTTCACCACAAGCTAAATATTTATTTGTATTATAAAATGCATTTCAGTTATCTGCTTGTTTTTGAGAAGCAACCAGATCGTGATTCATTGTGTGTACTGTTTTATTCGAATTGTGTGTTTTTTTTCCACTGACATTTTTTTCTTTCTATTGCATCAAATGAAAGCAATATTAGCTTGAAGGGAAAACATATGCGATTGAGACTGCACTGTTGAGAAAATTGGTTAACAGCTTGTCTGAAAAAGCTTCCTGTTAATTATAACAGGCTATTCATGCTGTATATTTGAATAAAGGAGCAACTTAATCTTGCAGAATTTAGCTAACCTTAAGAGTATGTGTAACAGTGGACATGATTTCCTAAATTAAGATATCATTTTAAAGATATTTTTGACTTTCACAGAAAAAATGAAAAAAGAGATTGATGTTATTACGGTTTCAAGTCAAAATGTTGTCCTTGTACATGAGCCGAAGATGAAAGTTGATCTCACCAAGTACTTGGATAACCAGCCCTTCAGATTTGACTATACCCTTGATGATTCAGTTACCAACGAAGAAGTGTATAGGTACTTGATATTCAGTTTTCAAGTTCATCAGTTTGAATAGTACTAATGTCTCTCTTGCTTTTAAGTGACTGGATTATTATTCTCCATGCAGTACAACTCCAATTATCTGAAATGGTCGGGACCTACTTCTTGGTCATCTCCTCTGCTTCTCCTTTTTGATGGGGGAGGGGGAGAGAGAAGTGGTCTCCCTGTTACTGGTGCCCTGCATCAGCTTTCTGCTCCCCAGGGTCTGCAACCCCTTGTAGCTGCTGCTGAACACAGGCACCACCTTGGGTCCAGACACTGCAGTCACAGGATTTTAAACAGAATACCACTGGTTCCTTAACAAGTCCTTTAAAACCTATAGGGTTCAGTCAGTAGTTGGACTGGGTGGGAGGATCCTGCGAGGGAGCTCTGTGTCTCTGGGTCTGCACAGGTGGCAGCACTGCTGTTACCACAGCTCTGGCATTGTTGCCATTTTTTTTGTTCATTTCACTATTGTTTTATTCGGAAAATGTCTGAGTTATACTTTGTTCTAATCTGGCCTAGTTGCCCAGCATGGGTATGAAACTGCAACAAAAATGCAGGTGACCTGAGTATGAGGGTTTGTGACTTTGAATAATTGTTTTTTTCTCCCCAGATCTGGCTCCAATTGTCATTTTCTTTGTGGGGTTATGCTGAGGTAGATCGAAGTTATTTCGGGTACAAAAGCTTAAAAAAAAGCAAACTCCCAACAATGTAGTATTAATAATAATAATAATGTATTAATTTCTAAAGTACAGAACTGCATGGACCCGAATCCTAACTTGTGGCACAGTCAATACCTGACAACCTGGGGTCTGTTGGGTGTGTTAGCCAGTCTTTGGTTTCCAAATGGCTTAGTTCTGCAGTAAGAGCTTTATCTTTTTCTTCCTATTCAGCAACTGATTCATAGAGTTGGAACAAAATCATGTCTGCAAAAGTTTTGTGGTATTTGAGTTTTTCATTTTTTTTCATCGCAGGTTTACAGCAAAGCCTTTAGTACAAACCATCTTTGAGAGAGGAATGGCCACCTTGTTTGCATACGGACAGACTGGAAGTGGCAAAACGCATGTAAGATATTACACACAATTCAACAACCCTAATGCAGATTCTTCTTGGTTATCCTTTAAAAATCTATGATTTTAAGTGTAGTGTTAAGGGGAGCAAGCAAGTTTGAGCATCTGGATTTCTCCCACATTTTCCAGCTTCAGTAAGAAATTGTTCTTTTGAATACTGCCAGTTAATGATTCGATGGGAGTCGTTATTGCAACTACAGTACAACTCTGTTTATCTGAAATGTTTGGGACTGGACACTTTCGGATAAATTTTTTTTCAGAGAACCGGTCATTTTTTTTTAAATGAAGTTTAATTCTCACAAAAAAAAACTGCTGGCCACCGCCAATCATCGACACTTCCTCACTGAAGCACCACTCATGCTGAGAGCCCAAGGGTCCTGCTCCTGCCCGGGAGCTTGAGGTACCCACTGCTGGTGCCAGGGGCCCGAGGATGTGAGAATTTTAGAGAATCAGAAAATCCAATTTCGGATAATCGGAGTTGTACTGTATTTGCTTTTCTCTTTGGTGGAAAACAAGATAAATCCACTTGGGAAGAAGTTGTCTGTTATTTTCACTCAAGAATAATTTGTGATCGGGGAGTCACGTGATGGAGTAGTGGCCGGACGGTGAACTCCAGCCCTCTCCAGAAAAGTCGGGAAAAACAAGAGAAAATACAAAGGCACAGAAATACAAGTTAAAGAAAAGTGAATATAAAGGTGGAAAGAAGATGGAGACAAAAGGAGAAAAATCAAAATCAACGGAAAGAAGAGAGGAAGAGAAGACAACGGAGGAAAAAGGTGAAGGCCTTACCTGTCCGAAGAGGCCCGCTGTGGAGAGAAGACCCCACTACCTCAGGTCGGTAGAAAGAGAACTACAACAATGGCTCACAGAGCCGAGTAAAAGTGCGCAACCGCGCATGCGCGACTCCTCGCGCATGCGCGATGCGCATGAAAAAAAACACACCGACGGGAGGGGGGACCAGCTGGGGAGTCGATCTCCACAGCCGGCAACGACAGCTGCAGAACACCTGCAGCAAGAAGAGACCACAGAAGACAATGGAAACAAGAAAGAAGAGGAGGAAAGGGCAGCAAAGAAACAACAGATGGTCAACCTAGAGGAAGAAGAAGAGGAAGAGTACAGGGAAATAGAAGAAGAAAAGAAAGGCAAGGTAAAGGAGGTACTTGCTCTTGTTAGAGGATACATGGAGTCATTTAAAGAATGGCAAACACAGGAATTCAATGATTTAAGAAGAAGAATAAACAACACAGAAAAGAAAATAAATAAAATGGATATGACCTTAACAGAAATGGGGAAAAAAATGGACAAGATGGAAGAACGGGCAATAGCAGCAGAAATGGAGGTAGAAGACTTAAAAAAAAAATTGGAGGAATCTAATAAAAAAACTAAAGAGACACAAGAATTACTAGCCCAAAAAATAGATATAATGGAAAATTATAACAGAAGAAATAACATAAAGATAGTGGGCCTTAAGGAAGATGTAGAAGGCAAGAATATGAGGGAGTTTATAAAAGAATGGATCCCTAAGGCCCTAGGATGTCCAGAACTACAGCAAGAAATGGAAATAGAAAGGGCACATAGAGCATTGGCCCCTAAACCACAACCACAACAAAAAACAAGATCTATTGTAGTAAAATTCCTAAGATATACTACAAGAGAAAAGGTACTGGAGAAGACAATGGAAAAAGTAAGAGAGGGCAACAAACCACTGGAGTATAAAGGGCAAAAAATCTTCATTTATCCAGATATAAGCTTTGAACTCCTAAAGAAGAGAAAAGAGTTCAATGCAGCAAAAGCGATTTTATGGAAGAAAGGATATAAATTTACACTGAAGCATCCTGCGGTATTGAAAATATTTATTCCAGGACAACAAAACAGACTATTCTCGGATCCAGAAGAAGCACGAAAATTTGCAGAACAATTACAAAAATAGACTGAGGGATGAAGACGGGTAATGAGAGCAAAAATTATCACGATTGATATGTATGTGGGTAAAGACAAAAATAGACTGAGGGATGAAGACGGGTAAGGAGGGTAAAAATGACCACGATTGATATGTATGCGGGTAAAGAGGTATAAGAGTGAATAGAGACAATGGGCATATGTGAAAGTATCTGTAATTAGAGGAAAACATAGAGAGTATAGACAAGAATTAATAAGGGAAGGTAATGGAATAGAGAGAATAAGGAGGGAACTAAAAGAGTGACCTTTGTGACATATAAAAAACGAAATCTTTTCTGGGGGGGGCTGGGTGGGGGGAAAAGAGCGGTCACTGCAAAATCAGTTGACGCTTGCGAGTGGATTCGCAAATCCAAATGGAGAGGGGAGATGTGGTTGTCCGACAAGGGATAAAGGGCAACTCAGGAGGGGAAGGGGAGATTGGGGATAAAGAAGATAGAAATAGGAGAATAAGGAAAATGTTGGATGTTGGAGGAATGTTGTCTGGTAAAGAGTTGAAAATAAGAAAACAGAAATGGAAAAGGAGGAAAGGTAATGATGGAAAAACGGAAAGAGAAGATAAACAAAATATAAAATGGCTACGCTGAACTATATGACTCTAAATATTAATGGAATACATAACCAAATTAAAAGGAAGAAACTACTAAATGTACTGAAAAAGGAAAAAATAGATATAGCATTTGTCCAAGAAACACATTTAACTGAATTGGAGCACAAGAAATTAAAGAGAGATTGGGTAGGACATGTAACAGCAGCATCGTATAATTCAAAAGCAAGAGGAGTGGCTATATTAATTAGCAAAAATGTGCCATTTAAAATAGAAGAGGAAACAATAGATCCAGCAGGGAGATATGTTATGATAAAATGTCAGATATATTCAGAGCTTTGGAATCTACTTAATATATATTCACCTAACGAAGAAGATCAAAAGTTTATGCAAGATATCTTTTTGAAGGTAGCTAATACGCAAGGGAACATACTAATAGGAGGGGATTTCAATCTGAATTTGGATCCAAACATGGATAAAACGGGGAAAAAAATTAACAGGAAGAACAAAGTAACCAAATTTATAATTAAATCAATGCAAGAAATGAAACTTGTGGACATATGGAGGAAACAAAACCCAAAAGAAAAGGAATACTCATACTACTCGACTAGACATAAAACATACTCAAGGATAGACCTATTCCTGTTATCATCCCACATACAAGGGAGAGTTAGGAAAACGGAATATAAAGCTAGACTATTATCGGACCACTCACCCCTGTTATTGGCAATAGAGCTAGAAGACATCCCTCCAAGAATGTATAGATGGAGATTAAACCCCATGCTACTTAAAAGACAGGATTTTAGAGAATTTATTGAAAAACAATTAAAAATGTACTTTGAAGTAAATACGGAATCAGTGGAAGATAAGTTTATACTATGGGACGCAATGAAAGCATTCATTAGAGGGCAAATAATAAGTTATGCAACCAAGATGAAGAAGGACTATAATCAGGAAACAGAGCAGTTGGAAAGGGAAATAATAAACATAGAAAAAAAATTAGCAATAAAGGAAGATACAACCAAAAGAAGAGAATTGGCGGATAAAAAAATAAAATATGAAACATTACAAACATATAAGGTGGAGAAGAATATAATGAAGACAAAACAGAAATATTATGAACTAGGGGAAAAAACACACAAAATCCTAGCATGGCAGCTTAAGACAGAGCAAACTAAGAAAATGGTATTGGCAACAAGGAAAAAAGACAAACAAATTTCATATAATCCAAAAGAAATTAAGGAAAACTTCAGAGAATTCTATGAACAATTATACCGAACCGAAAACGAAGGGAAAGAAGGGAAAATAGATGAATTTTTGACTAAAATTGAACTACCAAAACTACAAATAGAGGAACAAAATAAATTAACAGAACCATTTGGAACAGTAGAAATACAAGAGATAATAAAAAATTTACCAAATAATAAGACACCAGGAGAGGATGGACTCCCAATAGAATTCTACAAAACATTTAAAGACCTAATAATACCGCCCCTCCTGGATGTAATCAACCAGATTGATGAGACACAAAACTTACCAGATTCATGTAAAACAGCAATAATTACAGTGATACTAAAACAAGGGAAAGATCCACTCTCACCAGCGTCATATAGACCAATATCTCTGCTAAACACAGATTATAAGATAATAGCTAAACTATTAGCGAACAGATTAGCAGAACAGGTACCGAAAATGGTAAATTTAGACCAAACTGGATTTATCAAAAAAAGACGCACAACAGACAATATTTGTAAATTTATTAACTTAATTCATGCAGTAGAAGGAAATAAAGCACCGGCAGTAGCAGTTGCTTTAGACGCAGAGAAGGCCTTCGACAGAGTAGAATGGAATTACTTGTTCAAAGTATTGCAAAAATTCAGTTTACCGGAGAAGTATATTAATTGGATTAAAGCATTATATAAGGGACCGTTAGCGAAAGTGACAGTAAATGGACATGTATCAAAGCAATTTAACTTAAGCAGGTCAACGCGGCAGGGATGCCCACTATCACCATTATTGTTTGCGCTAGCTATAGAACCACTAGCAGAATCGATAAGAAGAGATAATAATATAAAAGGAATAAAAATAAAAGACAGGGAATATAAAATCAGTCTGTTTGCGGATGATGTGATAGTGTACTTAACAGAACCAGAACTATCAATAAAAGAACTATATAAGAAATTGAAGGAATATGGAGAAGTGTCGGGATACAAGATAAACGTAAATAAAAGTGAAGCAATGCCTATGAATAACGCGGATTTCTCAAAATTTAAGGAGGAATCCCCATTCAGATGGCAAACGCAGGCAATAAGATACCTAGGTGTGCAAATAAACAAAAATCTAGGCCAATTATATAAACTCAATTACAATCCACAAATGAAAAAATTACAGGACGATTTAGAGCATTGGAAAGAGCTACCACTAACACTGATAGGAAGGATAAACTGTATTAAAATGAACATTTTTCCAAGGATACTATACTTATTTCAGGCATTGCCAATACAACTGACAGAAAAATTCTTCAAAGAGTTAAAGAAAATAATAAGGAGATTTTTATGGAGAGGGGGGAAACCGAGGATAGCACTAGACAAATTAA
This sequence comes from Narcine bancroftii, assembly GCF_036971445.1. Classification (NCBI taxonomy): domain Eukaryota; kingdom Metazoa; phylum Chordata; class Chondrichthyes; order Torpediniformes; family Narcinidae; genus Narcine; species Narcine bancroftii. The sequence continues at coordinate 119,234,174 of NC_091473.1, read as the reverse complement.
CAGAATGGTATAAACAAGGAGGCTTACAATTGCCAAACTTCAAAAATTATTATAGAGCCGCACAATTAAGGTACCTATCAGATTTTTATCAAACAAGGGAAAAACCAGACTGGACGAGACTAGAATTAGATAAAATAGGGGAAAAGATACCTGAACACATATTATATAAATGGGACGAAAAATTGGTACAACATAGAACTTCTCCAGTATTACACCATCTCCTCAATATATGGAAGAAGATTCATGTAGAAAGAAATAAAATAAATTACCAAATACCAAAACTAATATTGACGCAAAATAAGCTACTCCCTTTTACAATAGACAACCTTGCCTTTAGAAAATGGGAAAAAAAAGGGATTAAAAGAATAGAAAATTGTTTTTCAGGAAGTAGATTCTTATCCTTTGAACAAATGAGAGATAAGTACAATATAACGGGAGATACAGCGCTGGCATATTACCAACTGAGATCCTACTTGAAAGATAAATTAGGAAGCAACTTGAGTTTACCAGAGGGAAGTAACCTTGAATATGTGATTACAGATACAATGTTAATCAAAAGATTTATAAAAAATATGTATATTAAACTGCAAGAAAAGGAAAATGAGGAAACAAATGGTAAAACTAAACAAAAATGGGAACAAGATTTAAATATAAAGATAAAAAAGGAAACATGGGAGAAGTTATGCTCTGGAACGATGAGAAATACAATAAATACGAGGCTGCGTATGATACAATATAATTGGTTACACAGACTATACATTACACCGCAAAAGTTAAATAAATGGGACCCAACAGTATCTGATAGATGTTTTCGATGTAAAAAAGAAAGGGGAACAACAATTCATGCAATCTGGACATGTGAGAGAGTAGAAAAATTTTGGGATGATCTCAATCAGATATTAAATAAAATAACAGAAAACAATATACCAAAGAATCCAGAGATCTTTCTCCTAAGTAACATAAAAAATAAAGAATTTGGAATTGACTTGGAGGATGCACAAAAAAGATTTGTTAAGATAGCCCTAGCTGTAGCAAAAAAATGTATTATGTCAACCTGGAAATTGGAAGATAATTTGAAAATACAACAATGGTATATAGAAATGAATAAATGTATTCCATTAGAAAAAATAACATATAGTTTAAGAAATAATATTGAAATATTCGAACAAGTATGGGAGCCTTACATTAAATACAATAGCGAAAACCTACCGGGAACAAACATTACCTAAGTTGATGGAAGGAGAAGAAAAGAAAAGAATGGACTCAGTAGAATTTCTGGTGTATTTTTGTTGAATGACAACATTGTCTAACTGAATTAATGCAACCTAGATTGTATAACTAAAATGGATGAGAGGGGGGGGGATGGGGGGGTGGCTTGGGAGGAGGGAGGGGGGAGGGAGAAAAAGTCACTGTAAATGTGTGGAAAAGAAAAAGTATATATCATGGCTATTGTGATTTATGGTGTGAAAAATAAAAAATTAAAAAAAAAAAAATAATAATAATTTGTGATCTGCATTTAGGGTAATATAAAACTGGGCTTGAAGTATAAAACTATTTAATGTAAGCAATTTGAGGACTGGAAATTGGAGTAGAACCCAAATGTACAGATCTTGGGCTGGATCTGGTACACCTCTGTTTTGATAATGCCATCTCAATTAGTAAACAGAACACTACAGCACAGTACATGTCCTTTGGCCCTTGATGTGGCACTGACCCATATTCCTTTTTTTAAAAAAAGTACTAAATACTCCCTTCCCCATAACCCTCTATTTTTCTTCCATCCACGTGCCTAGTCTCTTAAATGCCCCTAAATATCAGCCATTAAGTAACCAACCATTAACCCTGTGCTCAGCTTTCTGGTTTTCCCTTCCAACATGCATCACCTCACACTTACCTGGACTGAACTCCATCTGTTGTTATTTCACCTAACTCTGCATCCTATCTATATCCTTTTATGACCTTCAACAACCTTCAGCTCTATCCACAACTCCTCCAACCTTTGTATTTCCATAAAGTTATTGACCCATCCTTCTGCCTCTTCATCCAGGGTCATTTATAAAACTCAGAGCAGGGGTTCCAGAACCGATCCTTGCAGTACTCCACTAGTCACTGACCTCCAGGAATAATATTTTCACTACTACTCTCTGATTTTTATCTGCACAGTGAAGGTTCCATGGATCCCATTTCTCATGACTTTCTGAACGAGTCTCTCATAAGGGATCTTGTCAAATGCCTTACTAAAATCCATGCGGACCACATCTACTGCCTTAACCTCCAATTTATTTTGCCACCTTCTCAAAAAACTCAATTAGGCTCATGTGGCATAACCTTCCCTTCACAAAGCCATTACTGACTATCTTTGAGTAGACTGTACTTCTCCAAATGCTCATAGATCCTATCCTCAAGAATCCTTTCCAACAGTTTGCTCACCACTGACGTAAGACTCACTGGTCTATAATTCCCAAGATTCTCCCTATTACCTTTTTAAACAAGGGGATTATATTTGCCATTCTCCAGTCCTCCAACACCTCCCCTATGGCCAAAGAGAACTCAAAGATCATAGCTACTGTCCCTGCTATCTTTTCGCTCACTTCCCACAGCAACCTGGTATATCATGTCTGGCACCAGTGTTTTGAAAGAAGATCCAACACTTTCTATTCCTTAATCTCAACACTGTCCAGCACACAAGCTTGTTCTATTCTGGCCTCACCCTGATCAGTGTCCTTTTTTCTTGTGAATACTGAAGCAAAGTATTCATTTAGGACCTCCTCTGCCTCCAGGCACATGTCTCTTCCTTTAATGGCCCCACATAAGCATAGAATGTCTTAGGATTTTCCTTAATCCTACTTGCCAAGGCCTTTTCATGGACCTTTCAACCTCTCCCAAGTCCTTTCTTAAACTCCTTCCTGGCTACCATATATTTCTCATGAGCCCTTCCTGTTTCCTGCTTTCTATATCTAATATATGTTTCCTTCTTCATCTCGACTCGCTGCCTCACCTGTTTCATCAACCATGGTTCCTTTTACTACCATCTTTTCCCTGTCCCAGTGGGACAAACCTATCCTGAACCCAACACAAGTGGTCCCTACACTTCCTTCACATTAGTTCTGTGCTTTCTTCCTTGAACATCAGTTTCCAATTTTCTCTCAGTAGTTCCTGCCTCACCCCATCGTAAATAGCCCTTTCCCAATTAAGCACTTTCCCATTTTGTCTGCTTTTATCCTTTTCTATAGCTATGCTAAAGCTCAGAGATGTGGTCACTCTCACCAAAATGCTCCCCCACCGAGGGGTCTGCCACCTGACCAGGTTATTACTCAGAATTAGGTCCAATATTGCCTCTACTCTCGTTGGCTGGTTCACATACTGTGTCAGGAGTCCTTCTTGGACACACCTGACAAATTTAGCCCCATCCATCCCTCTTCCGGAGGTACCAGTCAATGTTAGGGAAGTTGAAATCACCCATAACTACAACCCTGTATTTCTTGCACCATTCCAAAATCTACCTGCTACTCGGTGTCCCGAGGGTTATTTGGGGGCCTGTAGACTATACCCAGCACAGTGATAGCTCCCTTCCTATTTCTGACTTCCACGCACACGGACTCAGTGGACACTCCCGCTACAGCCTCCTCCCTTTCTATAGCCATGATTCTAACCCTGACCAGTATTGCTTCTCCCCACCCCACCCCATCTCTTGCCTTCCATCTTATTTCTTTTAAAACACCTAAACCCCAGTACCTGCATCAGCCAATCCTGCCCTTCCTCCAGCCAAGTCTGTAACGGCCACAACATCATAGTCCCATGTACTGATCCATGCTCTTAAGTTTATCCCCTTAATTCCTAATACTCCTAGCATTGAAATAGACACATTTCAACCTCTCTAACTGCATACAATTATGTTTTGTCCCCTAGCTGAATTTCCTCACAAAAGAACACATGGTATTATGACTTCTGCCCTATTTTCTGCACTCACATTCTGGTTCACATCCCCCCTGCCAAAACAGTTTAAACCCTCCCCAACAGCTCTGGTAAATCTGGTTGGCAGGATATTGGTCCCCCTCCAGTTCAGGTGGACCTCGTCCTTTATGTACAGATCAGACCTTCCCCAGAAGAGATCCCAATGATCTACAAATCAAGATTCCTGCACCAATTCTTCAGTCATGCCTTCACTTTCCACAACTTCCTATTCTTGCCCTCTCTGCCATGTGGCAGAGGCATCAATCCTGAGATTACCACCCTTGAGGAACTGCTTTTTAACTTGCCTAACTCCTTGTATTCCCTCCTCAAAACCTCATCAATACTTCTATGTCATTAGTCTCCTCATGGACCACAACATCCGACTTCTCACCCACCCCTTCCTGAATGCTGTGAACTCAATCATACATCCCTGGCACCTGGAAACAACCTGCCATCTGGGAGCCTCGATCTTGTTCACAGAACCTCCTATCCATTTATCTAAAAATGAGTCCCCAATCACCATAGCTCTTCTCTTCCCCTCGCCCCCCCCCCCCCCCCCTTCCCCTTCTGAGCCAAGGGCCAAGTCTCTGTGCCAGAGATGTGACTGGCACCACTTGTCTGTGGTAGATCATCTGCCCAACAGTATCCAGAATAGTATACCAGTACTTATTGTTGAGGGGAATGGTCACATAGGTGCTCTCCACTGTCTATTTGTTCCCCTTCCCTCCTAACAGTCACCCAGTTACCTCCTCCTGACTTTTGGGGGTGACTGTCTCCCTGAAAATCCTCTCTGTCACTCTCTCTCTCTCTCTCTCTCTATCTGTCTCCTGAATGACCCAGAGTTACTCCAGTTCCCTAACTCCATCTCCCAGGAGCTGCAGCTGGATGCACCTCTTGCTGGTGTAGTCATCAGGAACAACTGTGCTGTCCCAGATTTCCCACATCCTGCAATCGGAGCATTCCCCTGCCCTAGCTTCCTCCTAATTTAAATATAAATATCTTATCTTCCCTTGCTTCACTGGAATCAACCTTGTCCTCAGCCTCTGCTCACCAAATCCTCTAAATCCTACTCCATCTTTCCTATCCCAGAATTACTTAGACAACCAGCGATCCAAATCACTAAAATTCCTAATGTCTATGAATATCTCTAATTATTTGCAAGAAGACCTTAATTTTGTATTTTTTTAAATAAATGGAGAATGTCCAATCTTTCAAATTCCAGCAAACACTTGGTTAAATATTTGTGAAATATAGTAGAATCCCTAGTATCCAGAATTCAAACAGAAACTCAAACAACCAGCAAAAAAATTGGATAAATAAATTTTCAGATAAATAAAGCTGGGCCGGTGGAACCTGCAGGGGAGCGCTCAAACCTCGTTGGACATGAGCAGGTTTGCCCTGCTGAACTAGCAATGCCCCTCGATTTGCATGCTGTGGTGGCTTACCCACGCAACAGGTGAACTGGGTCATGGAGTCGCAGGCAAGTCCACGGCAGATCTGACTGTGAGAGCTCCAGGTGCAGGGCAAGCCTGGCGACTGATGTCATAAATGTTCCAGGAATCACAAGCATCTTCGGGTTCGGAGAAATTTAAACACGTGCAAGAGTTCTATTAAATTCAGCTGGGTTCAACTCACTTTCGACTCAGTGTGGTTCTTCCGCTCACTGCGTGCCTAGTGCGACTACCATGCATTCTTTTCACTGTTGCCACTTCTGTGGAGGTAAGCTGGATTGTCACTGTGAGGAAGGTGCATCTAGGGCTTGACCAGGCCACTTGAGTCGGAGCTGACAGGAAGGGGAAATGCTATGGAGGAAGATGGCAAAAGTGTTGAGACTTAGCTATCAATGTTTGGATTTTAAACCCAGTGTACAAGACTACCTGATTTTGAGGGGGTTAATTATGACGGCGTTCTAGTTAGCGTAGCAGCTAGGAAAACATTGCAACTGGGGTTTGAATTTAAATTTTGTAAATTATGGGAATTACCTGATTAAATTGAATTGTACTTAATTAAAGACTACTGATTTTTTTTTTCAAAATTTACATTTTTCACTGTCTTTGTCTTTTAAACAGTGTATTCTTAATACAGTTATATTAGTTAGGCATTGGAAGAGTGAGTCTCAGTCAACTGGAAAATTTGCAAATTTGACATCTGCGATCCCCATGGTTGCTAGATAATGGGGATACAACAGTACTTGCTTCCTTTGCCTTTCAGCTGTTTTTTGTCCATGGAAATGGAATTATTAAAACTGTGCCAGATCTAACAGTGCAATTTCAATGCCCAAACATTGTGTTAAGACTCCATTGAGAAGCCTGATTCCAGAAAACAGAACGAATGCAAGGACTGCCAAAAAGTTCAGTACTTTTGTGTTCATAAGTGACCATCAAAAATGTTTTTAAAAATGTCAGCAGAACTTGCACAAATGAACAAATAAATTCCAATGGAACTGGATCTTAACCGATGTTGATCCTTAATCTTGTATATGAAAATAAGGTGATGACTATGAAACAAGGATGTGCCACCAGCATGACATATCTGCTTTAGTAAGGCTGCCATAATTGTTTGCAACTGCAATCCTTGATTGTTCAGCTATTCCAGTTGTTCATCAATCAAACAACAGCACAATGAAACGTTAGTAAGTTTTCCTCTTTTTTTGTAGACAATGGGTGGTGACTTCTCTGGAAAAAATCAAGACTGTTCCAAAGGAATCTATGCTCTTGCAAGTAAGCAATAGACAAAAATTGTTGTGAGCTATAATATTGTGTAAGAGGCAAATTATTAAGTCTCCTTTTTCTTCTTCAGCTCAAGATGTGTTCTTGCTGCTTGAACAGCCCCGATACAGGGATCTTAATCTGAATGTTTTTGTAAGCTTTTTTGAAATCTACAGTGGTAAGGTAAATTAATATTTCAATCTACATAGAGCTTGTACTTGCTATAAGAATGTAACTATCAATGTAGATCATGAAGATTAAATAAGGGTTTGTGTTCTAAAGGAATGGTGGGGAGGGGGGGAACTGACAATTTAGACAAAAAGTACATCAGATTGGAATCCTTCAATAAAGGGGGAAAGTGGCATACTGGTAAATGTGCAGGGTATGTATATTTTAAAGCTTGTATTTTTGCTCCCAGCCTGTAAAAGATTGCTTCTAATAACATCATTATTCATTACCAGTTTTATCATGGGAATTGCCCATGTACATTTATTCTGCATTTGTTGCACCTCTTCATCAGTTGTCCATTTTGCAAGACCTTTGGGTGTAATCTGTCCTCCAAATTGATTATACCCACCTTTTAATTAAATGATGAAGAATGAAGATGAAACCATCAGTGAAGCTGAAGAAAGAAATGGTTTGGAAGAAAGAAAGTCATATCTGAGGGTGGATGTTGCTCTATCCATATGGTGGGTGGAGAGGGGAAACTGGTGAAGGGAAGCATTGACGGTAGCACTCTCAACCTTAACAATTCCTTCTTAAATGTTTACATTTGCAAGTTGTCAGAGCTGGTGTCTATTTAAAATATCACCACTGCAGAAAGGAAACGACAAAAGCATTTTCATAGTTTGACAATGGCAAACAGTCTGTCCTAAATCTTTTGTCAATAGAAGAGTGATAAATGTGAAAGTGGATTTTTAAAAGCTGCTCAATTGAGGAGTTTGTTCAAAAAACTGTTACAAATTTGGTGCCTTCAAAGAGAAAAATCAGTGCTGGAAAAACTCAGCTAGTCAAACTGAACTTTATATAGCAAAAATAAAGACTCATAACCAACATTTTGGGCTCGAGTCCTTCAGGGTATGTAAAGTGCACTGACCCGCTGAGTTTCTTCAGTGCTGTTTTTACTTCAACCACAGTGTCTGCAGACTTTCATGTTTTACTTCAACAATAAAGCCTTCATTTTGTAGATATCTGGATTTTATTGAATATTTCAGTGTTCTTTTATTGAAACTACAGTCAATGAAACCGACTGAATGCACAAAAAAAGCGCTTCCCTCAATAGCGACTGATTAACGGGTCTTATTTTGAAAATACTCTTGTAGGTATTTGATCTCCTGAACAAGAAAACAAAATTGCGTATAATGGAAGACCATAAGCAACAGGTGCAGATAGTAGGGCTGATGGAGAAGCATGTCATCTGTGTAGATGATGTGATCATGAATATTGATATGGGAAATAATTACAGGTAACTAATTTCTCCCACCTTCAACTTTTGACATTTTGCTTTTTGGCAGGTGGGAAAACCTTGCTTTTCTGCTCGACCCAGATACACCAGAGATCATCAAGAACTTTTTACTAATTCTATTTACCTGTAGTTTGTCTAATCCCAATGATGCCTTAGAGACTCAAATGTTTCTCCACATGCTTAAATTTGTGAGAGTACATCCTTCCATTATTTTAGGCATTGCATTTCAGATTGTGGGCCCTGTTCCTATGCTACACTGTTTAGTTGCAATACTTTGTCTTCCATAATTTTGTCCAGTCACTTAATCTGTCTTTCCCTTTGTCCACCTATATTTGTCGTCAGCAAATTTAACAATGAACAATCCTATCTTTTCTGTCCCTTCTAAGTAATATTGTAAAAAGTTCAATTCACCCATCCTTTCACCCTACAAAAGACCAATATTTCCCCTGTCTCCTGTTCAATTGACCAATAAAGTTTCAATCAGTTAATCTTTACCCAAGAACCAGACAGTCGTCAACAAAATTTGATCTCACCAGATTCGGACATTAATTTTGTTATTGGCCTGGGTTTTTCAGAGAAACCATCAATTCTGCAAGGAATTTCCAGCAATTCTTTCAATCGCTCCATAAATATCTGAACTCCTCTGCATCTGAAGTTCTGAACTTATGCCAAGTGAAGGCTTTTTTACTGCCTCTCCTTGGATTCCCAAGTGCAGAGGACAAATTTCTTGTAGTTCGCCTACCATTAAACTTGGGATTCTACTTATTGAATGTGGACTTTGAAATCTGCCTCTCTATTCATTTAAATAGAGGAGGAGGTCTTTAAAGAGCTGGGTGATATCGTGTAAAATTCAATTTTGATTGAGTTTGTATAAATGAGTCATAATGAGTGGGGGGGGAATAGCTTTTTGAATGTCATATAAGGTATAGTTGCAAAAGTCAACTTTTTTTTTTAAATCATTTTGACTGTGGGCTTGTGATGCAGTTTTCCTCCAAACACAATGTTTCAAACTCACCTCTGCTGTTTCTTCAAGAAAGTTATTAAAAATAACATATAGTTTAAGAAATAATATTGAAATATTCAAACAAATATGGGAGCCATACAATAGAGAAAACCTACCAGGGACAATCACTACCTAAGTTAACGGAAGGAAAAGGAAATGAAATGGAATCTCAGTGGAATTTCTTGTGTATTTTTATTGAATGACCACATTGTTTGACTGATTTAATGTATCCTAGATTTTGTACTTTAAATGGACGGGAGGGGGGAGGTAGGGAGGGTGGGATGGGAGGAGGGAGGGGGGGGAGAAAATGGCACTGTATATGTGTGAAAAGGAAAAAGTGTGTATCATGGTCAATGTGATTTATGGTGTGAAAAATAAAAAAAAAATAAAAAAAGAAAGTAAAAAAATAATTAAAAAAAGAAAGTTTGTACCAGGACTTTGCTTGTGGCAAGTAAGCTTAGGAGGATGAACAGTATTTTGGAGAAGCTGAAGCACTTTAGCAATGACATGCATGATATTAAAAATATGATGTTGAAACCTTTGTCAAAGTTGCATCCATTTAGTAACTTAAAGTTTTGCTCCTGAAATGTAATGGGTTGCACTTTTTCTCCAGGACCTCGGGGCAGACGTCTGCAAATATTAATTCTTCCCGATCCCATGCTATCTTCCAACTTACTCTACGAAGGAAGGATAAGCTTTATGGACAGTTTTCCCTCATTGATCTGGCTGGAAATGAGCGAGGCGCTGATACAAGCAGTGCAGACAGACAAACACGAATGGAAAGTGCAGAAATTAATAAAAGCCTACTTGCCTTGAAGGTTGTATTTTCCATTTAAATATTTTTTAAATTGTTTTGTTATGAATATCAGGATGGTATTTGAGATTTATTATATTTTAGTAAATATTTAAGTACTTTATTTAAATTTAGACATCTAGCACGGTAACAGGCCCTTTCAACCCACAATCCTGTGCTGCCCAACTACAACCAATTAACCTTCAATTCCGGTACGCTTTGAACGGTGGGAGGAAACAGGAGCTCCTGGAGAAAATGCATGCAGACACGAGAAGAACATACAAATCCCTTACATCGTGCGATTCAAACCCTTGTCCCGATTCCTGGCACTGTAACGGCATTGTACTAACCACTAGGCTAAACATGTTGCCCCTTTGATGCCTTGAAGAAAGGAGGAGTAAATAACCCATCAATAGGTTTGTTGCAATGAGCAATAACACTGGATTATCAGGTCAATGTTGTCATTTGGAATAATAATGATGACCATTTTTGATGTCAAAATATTTTGGAACAGATCTATCATTTGGTTCTAAATACATAGTCCACTTCCAGCAACAGTGTGGAATCTGATATTGGATCAAGAACTGAATTGAAATACAATTTATCCTTTTTAAGTGAAATTTAGTTTTTTTTTTAAATTGGAACCAAGTATTGAGTAATTTACACCAAGATTGCAGTTTAGAGAGTGCTGAAATTTAAATTTGGACCTGCAGCACTGTAACCGCCCCTTCTGGCCCATGACCTGTTCCTCCCAATTGACCCACAGCCCTGTACGTTTTGAATGGTGGGAGGAAACTGGAGCACCCAGAGAGAAACCACACAAACAGAGAGAACATACAAACTTCTTGCAGTCAGTTAGACTCTCACACGGGTCACTGGAACTTAATAGCATTGCGCTAACCATTACACTAACTCCCATCCTAATTAAGGCAAACATTTGGTGCTTGGTTTGAAATTTCTAGTTAATTTAAATATAAAGGGCCATTTTTTGTGCTCAGTATTTGAGAAACATCCTTTTGTCTATGTTGATAAGATTTAATATTTTAATTGTATTGTTAATTTATGATTTATCACTATATTCTCCATACAAGGATGAAATTATCTGATTATTGGAATAAATCAGTTGATAATATTGTTTTCACTGTCTTCTTGCACATCTTGGATATTTAGCAACTGGTAGATGATTCATAAGGGATGGGAGGTCTGATTATTGGATGATTCATGACAACCCTAAAGAATTGCTGGTTTTTAATGTGAAAAAGGTAATTGGTAGAATTGTGGAGCAGAAACCAAGTGTAAAATTAAGTTTCAAATTTAAACAATGTTAAGAGAAATAGTTGACAAACTTATTCTTCACCTGTGGGGAGAAAATTGCATTATGATCAATAAAATGGTATGCTGGATTTGAGAGTGCCTGCATTGGAGAATGGAGTACCTTTTATACTGCATGGAAAGCTTTTGGAAGAATGTTTATGATAAAAATTGTAGCAAAAGCAAATATGATAGAATCTTGCAAGTGTTGCTAGAAGAATTTCAGATAATTAAAAGGTAACCGTTCCATTATTGTCATGTAATATGGTACTACATTTAGAATGTAACATGCATGAAATTCTTTAACTTTGTCTACCGTAACGAAGATGGAGAGTCGCCCCTTTAGTCAAACACTACTCACAGAAATGAGGCCCCAGTGAGGAACAAACTCGCGACCCCTAGTTTACAAGACCAGTTCTCTTACCATTGAGCTATTGGATAATTAAACCCCAAGAGCTACTTTTCATTCTGCTGTGACTCGGAATGATTTATGAAATATCATTTTTCTATTGAAATAATGCTTCTAACACAGCACAAGGTCAACTGAAATTTGGTTGATGTGTTATTTTGCTTTGGAGGAAATTAGATACACTATTAAAGATGGAAAGTTTCAATTTATGAAATTGTGGGGCCCATTCTGAGAATTTTTTTTATAATTGGAAGAATTAACTATTATTGTATGTTCTGATGGTTCATTACCTGGTCTCTGGGGGTCGCCATTGGTTCCACATTATTGATTTTTTAAAAATAAATTTATAAGGTAATCTTGATTAGAGGGAGGGGATAGATTAGATTTAGTTTTAGTTTTTAGTTTTCTTTATTTTATACAAGTTATTTCAACAAATGGATTTAACATGGGCACATAGATCATTTCAATTAAATGTTTTTGAGGTATAAGGCAACTATTGATGTAGTTTTATCTACTTTTTTTGTGCGCTTACTCTTATATAATTGTCAATTCTGTATTTATGCTTGTATGTTAAACTTAATTTAAAAAAATTTAAAAAGAAAAGAAATTGTACTTCAGAAGAATTTATTGTATGTACATTTATATTTTGCAGTGTTGTTTTTGTCTTCCAGGAGTGCATTCGATCATTGGGCCAGAATAATATCTATACACCTTTTCGAGCAAGTAAGCTGACTTTGGTGCTGAGAGATTCATTTATTGGTGAAAACACAAGGACCTGCATGGTATGATTAATTTCCAAGATAAAAATTTGCTTTGGGCAAATTTTGATTTTTTTTTAAAAAGATGGCACTTGAATGTTTTACCTTTACATAATTTAACATGAGTGGTATATGGTGTTGTTTTCACCCACAATGAATTTAATGATCTGATGCTTCGTGTCCGAGCTCAAAATTTTGCAGTGTTGCAAATGAGTAATGATGTTAACATTGTATAATTTTAATATAATTTTGGTATGGTCCTGTCAATTAACATCAGGTGTTTCAATACCTATGCAGAATGATTATTCTGCATCTGATGTACTTGAGGCGGACTTTTATACCAAAGATGAATTTCAGTGCCCAATGTTTCCAATTTTAGTTTCCAGTAGCACTGGAGTACTAAATACTGAAAAGAAATTGGCTATAAATTTTGCTTCCAAAAAAAATTGTAGTGTTCATAGATTTCCAGGGTACCAAATGATTGGACCAAGGACTGTGAATGCTGGTGTAAAGGATGATCCTTGAAACTTAAAAATGTCACCACAAAACAGGGTAGTCTTGTACGCTGGGTCTAACACCTGAACCTTAACACCCAAGTCTCAACCCTACTGCCATCTTTCCCCTCCATATCCTATCCCCATCCCACAAGCTCTGACTCCTGGTCAGGCCCTAGGCACACTCTACCACCTACCTTGTGCTGACATCATGGCTCACCACCATACAAATGGTAACAGCGAAAAGAATGTGCATGAATTGAGGTGCATTGCTTGTTTAGCAGAGCAAGCCTGCGGGTGTCCAATGAAATCTTAGCGCTGCCCCCGCAGGGTCCATCTGCCTAGTCTGTCTGCCATTTTCTCTGTATAGGCTTTAAATGGCCTGATAAAAGAGTTGACTGATTCATTTTAAAATATACTCATAAAATTAAAACCTTTCTAGGATAATTTTGTATTAAAATATCATGACAGTTCAGTGGTTCTACAAGTTTCAGCAAACAGGCTGCTGAGTGTAATTATTGCATTGGAGCACGTGACCCTGGGTTTTTTTTTAAAGAGGCTGCACACATCTGGAAGCAGTTTTGTTTGAACTTCATCTCAACTGCAACTCATTACTCTCCTCTCAAATTACCCATTGCGACATCAGTGGCTACAATGACCCTGACATGCCCAAAACAAAATTTTGGACCAGTGATAGACAGCACAGCAGTATCCCTAAAACTGCCTGTCTTCTGGACATTGCAATCCAAATCTGGTTCGGACAGGCAGAGGCACAATTCCGCATGAGGATGCCACCAAGTACTACTATGTGGTGAGTGCCTTGAACCAGGACATAGCCAGCCATGTTGTGGATTTCCTTCGAGAACCACCACTGCACAGCAAGTATGAGGCACTGAAAGCACTACTCCTGCGTATTTACAGGCTCTCCTGGCGTGGGAGACTGCGTCCCTTCAGAGCTTATGGGTGACATGTTGGCACTGGTGGTCGACCACAAGCTGTCTTTGCTCTTTGAGCAGCTATTTCTAGAGCATTTGCCAGTAGACAGCTGCCTCATGTTATCCAACGAGGCCATAAACCATTAGCTTTCGTTTTCGGTAAAGCTTCAGACCCTTGGTCAGCCCATCAGCAGCACCATTTATCCTGCATTTCAGAGTTTGCTACGAAGATGGAGCACATCTCTGGAAAAAGGAACGTCATGGCTGATACTCTCTCTCGTGCCACTTTTCAACAAGTATCTGCACTTTCCCAAGGTGTTGACTATTTCACCATGGCAGAGGCTCAATGATAAGACTCAGAGATACCTGACTACAAACCTGCAGCTCCAGGACCTGGCTTTCGGACCCAGGATGACCACGCCCTATCGTTCCTGCCTGATGGAGGCGATGCATTATTGACGCCATTCACGGCATATCACATCCTTCTATTAGGTCAACAGTCCGCCTAGTATCTGAAAAATTAATCTGGCTCGGCCTGAAGAAAGACATCACTCACTGGGCGAGGACGTGCATGCACTCCCAGAAGTCAAAGGTACAAAGGCATATAAAAACTCTGCTCCAGCCTTTCAAACTGCCAAAGTGCAGATTCAACCATGTACACGTCGATATGTCGGCCCAATCCCAGTGTCCAGGGGATTCAGATATTTATTCACCATCAACAGCGAGTTTACTAGGTGGCCGGAAGCGGTTCCCATGGTCGACACTTCAACTGAGTAGTGCACAAGAGCTTTTGGTTCGTCCAGAGTCTCGTTTCAGTCTTCCCACACATATCTCTTCAGACAGAGGTCCACAGTTTACCTTTGCAATCTGAAGTGCTTTATCTAGGTATAGTGGAGCAGTTCCATAGGCTCCTGAAGGCAGCACTTAGGTCCTGCTTACAGGGACTAGATTGGGCAGATGAATTTCCGTGGGTGCTACTAGGCATCAGAACAACTCCTAAAGAACACCTCAACTCATCGTCAGCAGAATAGGTCTATGGGGCACCTCTGGTTGTCTCTGGAGAGTTTGTGCCATCTCCTCTTGTCCATTATTGTCATGTAATATGGTATTATATTTACATGCGTGAAATTCTTTAACTTTGTCTACTGTAAGGAAGACGGAGAGTCGCCCCTTTAGTCAAACATTACTCACAGAAATAGAGTAGTTCACGGACAAGTTTCTCTTGTGTCTTGGTGTGAGCTTGCAGGCGCCTCAGATTGAAGAGACTGCCATCCGTGCGGTACCGGATGTAAACAGCGTCTTCATTGTTGAGTTCTTTCATGGCTTGGTTCAGCATCATGCTGAAGAAGATTGAAAAGAGGGTTGGTGCGAGAACACAGCCTTGCTTCACGCCATTGTTAATGGAGAAGGGTTCAGAGAGCTCATTGCTGTATCTGACCCGACCTTGTTGGTTTTCGTGCAGTTGGATAATCATGTTGAGGAACTTTGGGGGGCATCCGATGCGCTCTAGTATTTGCCAAAGCCCTTTCCTGCTCACGGTGTCGAAGGCTTTGGTGAGGTCAACAAAGGTGATGTAGAGTCCTTTGTTTTGTTCTCTGCACTTTTCTTGGAGCTGTCTGAGGGCAAAGACCATGTCAGTAGTTCCTCTGTTTGCACGAAAGCCGCACTGTGATTCTGGGAGAATATTCTCGGCGACACTAGGTATTATTCTATTTAGTAGAATCCTAGCGAAGATTTTGCCTGCAATGGAGAGCAACGTGATTCCCCTGTAGTTTGAGCAGTCTGATTTCTCGCCTTTGGTGGCATCACGAAGATCCTGAGGCAGTTTACCTTGGTCCCAACAAAGCTTGAAAAACTCATGCAGTTTGGCATGCAGAGTTTTGCCGCCAGCCTTCCAGACTTCTGGGGGGATTCCATCCATACCTGCTGCTTTGCCACTTTTCAGTTGTTCGATTGCCTTATATGTCTCATCCAGGGTGGGAACCTCATCCAGCTCTAGCCTTAGGGGCTGTTGAGGGAGCTGGAGCAGGGCGGAATCTTGGACTGAGCGGTTGGCACTGAAAAGAGATTGGAAGTGTTCTGACCATCGGTTGAGGATGGAGATCTTGTCGCAGATCTTTGCAGATGATGCCGCTTTAGTTGCCCATTCAGAGCCAGCTCTTCAGCGCTTGACGTCCTGCTTTGCGGAAACTGCCAAAATGTTTGGCCTGGAAGTCAGCCTGAAGAAAACTGAGGTCCTCCATCAGCCAGCTCCCCACCATGACTACCAGCCCCCCCACATCTCCATCGGGCACACAAAACTCAAAACGGTCAACCAGTTTACCTATCTCGGCTGCACCATTTCATCAGATGCAAGGATCGACAATGAGATAGACAACAGACTCGCCAAGGCAAATAGCGCCTTTGGAAGACTACACAAAAGAGTCTGGAAAAACAACCAACTGAAAAACCTCACAAAGATAAGCATATACAGAGCCGTTGTCAAACCCACACTCCTGTTCGGCTCCGAATCATGGGTCATCTACCGGCACCACCTACGGCTCCTAGAACGCTTCCACCAGTGTTGTCTCCGCTCTATCCTCAACATCCATTGGAGCGCTTACACCCCTAATGTTGAAGTACTCGAGATGGCAGAGGTCGACAGCATCGAGTCCACGCTGCTGAAGATCCAGCTGCGCTGGATGGGTCACGTCTCCAGAATGGAGGACCATCGCCTTCCCAAGATCCTGTTATATGGCGAGCTCTCCACTGGCCACCGTGACAGAGGTGTACCAAAGAAAAGGTACAAGGACTGCCTAAAGAAATCTCTTGGTGCCTGCCACATTGACCACCGCCAGTGGGCTGATAACGCCTGAAACCGTGCATCTTGGCGCCTCACAGTTTGGCAGGCAGCAACCTCCTTTGAAGAAGACCGCAGAGCCCACCTCACTGACAAAAGGCAAAGGAGGAAAAACCCAACACCCAACCCCAACCAACCAATTTTCCCTTGCAACCGCTGCAATCGTGTCTGCCTGTCCCACATCGGACTTGTCAGCCACAAACGAGCCTGCAGCTGACGTGGACTTTTTACCCCCTCCATAAATCTTCGTCCGCGAAGCCAAGCCAAAGAAGACTCACAGAAATGAGGCCCCAGTGAGGAACAAACTTGCAACCCCTAATTTACAAGACCAGTTCTCTTACCACTGAGCTATCGGATAATTAAACCCCAAGAGCTACTTTTCATTCTGCTGTGACTCGGAATGATTTATGAAATATCATTTTTCTATTGAAATAATGCTTCTAACACAGCACAAGGTCAACTGAAATTTGGAAGGAAAACTTGCTCCCATACCAGCTTCTAGACATGGCGCACAATCTTCCTTCTTTCCAAAGGATCTCAGAGATGTTTTCGTCTGAAGGTAGGCACACGGATCACCCCTGCAAGCACCTTACGAAGGACCATATAAAGTGTTTTGAACCTCTAAGACAATGTGTATCTTAGACATTGGGGACAACCTCAAACATTCACAGTGGACCGGTTTAAACCTGCACATATTAACTTAGAATGACCTGTGCCACACCCAACAGTTCCACAGCATGGCCAGCCGCCAAAGACAAATGAGCTAGACCTTTCTGAGCTAGTTCTGGGGTGAGGGGGCATGTAACAGCACTAAAAGTTCCAGCGAACTGGCTGCTAAACATTATGATGTCATGATGCGGTGATGTCATTGGGGCGCGTGATGCGGGATTTTTTAAAAGGTTGCGCTCTGCTCATGTCTGTAAAATAAACAGCTTTGTTTGAACTTCCTCTCAACTGCAACTCATTCCTCTCTCCTCTCGAATTACCCACTGCGACTTCAGTGGTTACAGCAGCATCACTTTACTGGTGGGGGATTGTCCTATAAGAGTAGAAATCAAAATCTGTTAGGTGGTTAATCCTTTACATGAGTTGTCCTACACGTCGGAATATATGGTCGCCATAATGCGAATACTTATGTTATACACCTTGTTGGACAAAGCCAAAAGCAATTGTGGATGGATTTGGCTTGTTACACATTTTGCTCTGCTTTTTTTCCCCCTTATAATGACAAGAGGATGAATGGTATTGTTACTCCGTGTAGTACGTTATGTAAGACTTTGGTATTGTTACTCTGTGTAGTATGTTATGTAAGTCTCTATGACTCCAATATGGAATGTGAAGAAGCATGCACAAATTACAAAATGTGTTTAAATTGTTATAAGAAACAAAGTATTCAATGTTGCTATTGTGCAGAGCCATGGATAGATATTTGTCATTCTCATGGGGTAATGTTTATTCTTTCTGTTTAGATTGCAATGATTTCACCGGGTTTCAATTCCTGTGAGCACACACTAAACACATTGAGATATGCGGACAGGTAAACAGCTGTTGAATTCCCAAATTCTAGAAGCAAGGCAAATGGAACTTGTCCTTGTATTCATCTCATAGGATGCTCTGCAGGTTGTTCAGAGCTTTTTTTTTATCCCCCCCAAATACCTGTATTTAAAACTGAACTGGTGGGGCTGTTTCTTGAAAATATCATATTAATTCAAAATTTAATGTGAAAATTGCCAAATGGCTTGTTTTGTGAAGTACACATGTCTATTTTTGAGGATCACTTTTCTAGAAATGATTGTTATCTGAAAATTTGTAAATTAAAAGTAATTGTCATGAGTTTTGTTCCAGATCTTAAGAATTGTTGTTAAAGAAGCCATGGCACTTAAAAAGTAGTTTTCTAAAGTAATTCTTCATTAACAAGTTATGAATTAAGGTGTGCCCATTGTGGAGTATTAGGGTGAAATGAGCAAGATTGTGAGAGATCTTAACAGCAAGTCTGGAACTACCAGAACCAGAAAAGTGTGCAACTTGTTAAACTTTATTTCTTGTTATTTGGTAATTACAGAGGTGTTGAATTGTGTTCCAATCTGTTTAAGGGTGAAAGAACTTGGTGCTGAAGGTTCCAATGAACCAGAATGTTCCACAATCTCAAAAGAGAAAAGATTTGATGAATCTTTGGAACAGTTGTCGTGTGAGAAAAGTGTAAGTACAGTTTGGAGACTGTCTTTTGAAATATCTGTTGAGAATACAAAATCAGTATGTTGATAATGGTGACTATTTTGCATTTGTGGAAAACCATCTGGAGTAAAAAGTCTAAGTTGGCATTAGGATGTTAGTGCTGCACTGGCTGATTTTCCAGACTATTAAAGATTACTCTTGTTAATGAAGCAACATCTTTTTAAATGTGATTCAGTATAGCAAATCTGCCAGTGAATCTGCAGACTTTAAATGAACCATGTTCCGGATGTCAATGGATTGAAGGGTTTTGACACTTGCTACGTTTCCATCAGAGTGTCCTCATTATTTTAACTAACATTCTGATCCTTCCTATTCCAAAATAGTTTAAAATAATGATGATCATTAATGTTTTATTCTTCCAAGTTCAATTTTTATTTATTTTAAATTTAAATTATAATGGTCCATTTCAGCCCACGAGTCTGTGGCAGCACCCAATTTACACCCCAGTAATCAACACCTCCCAGTAGGTTTTGAACCATGGGAAGAAACCAGAGGAAAAATCCTCACAGTGTGCCAGAATTTGCTGAGTATAATTTCACACTGATTCTTTTCCATTGTTTTTCCCTTCTGCCAGAAGGTCAAACCATTGAATTGTGCTTGGTGATTAAATGGAAGACTTGCGATACTGACATGTTATTTGACCTTGCTAATAACCCCCAAGGTTCCTAGGAGCTCACTACTTTCTACTAGTTTTCTCTCCCCATGTCCTTCCCCATGCCCATCCAAATTCAATATGATGTTTATATAAAATGGATGGTGGGGGGGGGGGGGGGGGGGGTGGTGTGCATATTGTGATTTTTTTTAAAATCTGTATCAAACTTGATTAGCAGCTTTGCTACGAAATGTAGTTTAACCTCTGTTTATGGTAACTCTTGTAGAGTACGCTCATTCTCATACTCCCCTCTAATAATGTCTTTAAAGCCCAGCAAAAATGAAGCTAAAAGTGAGAATCAGTAAAATGTTACAGTGCCAGGTAGTTTGGATGCATCTCGGGTTAGGCTAATTAGTTTCTTGTCTTTCCCCAATTCTCAGGGCTGCTTCAGATTTTATTCAGGGCAGTGTTTAAAATCCACATCAACTCAACATTTTTAAAATTCCAACTTTAGTGTTCAATGAAAAATCAAATTACTATTCATACTTGCGATAGAGGTGAGAGGGAGCATTAAAATCTAGCTCAAGAAACCTTATTTAATGGAGGGCATGGCTGAGCAGACAGGCTTCTCTGATAAAATTCTTTAGAAGATGACCAAAAAGTGGTTTTGATAGAATTTTTTGACTGCAAAAATGTGGATATATCTTCTGAAGAAAACGACTGAAGGATGACTGGAAGATCACACTGAAGGGTGGGGGGGAACCAAAATCTGCAATGGAAAAAAAAACTCCATGTTCGCCAGTCGCTTCAACAGACAATACGGGTGGAGATTCCTAATCCCAATGAACGGTGGACCTGGAAACACTGTGGCAAGAATTTGAAGGTCTGGGACAACAATTTACAAATGTGGAGATTGCCATTAAAGAGCTTACCACTTCAGTGAGAGAGGTAGGTGATGCCATTAATGACTTAACTGAAAGAATGGATGGCACAGAGAGAGAGCTTGGTAAACATGATAAGCAAATCAAGAATTTTTTTTTAAAAACAAGCTGAACAATGGGTCACAGATAAGCAGCTTCTGGATCACATGGAGAACCTCAATCGGAGGAACAAGGTGCGAGTAGTTGGCCAGAGAGAAGGTGCAGAGGGCAGAGAGACTTGGATCCATCAATTCCTTTGCGTCGAGGAACTTGGCGATCGAGTGCATACTGAACGTGCTCATCGAACGCTGGGACCGAGGATAATGGGTGAAGCCCTCCCTCGACCTGTTTTGGTGAGCTTCAAGGACAGAGAGTCGATCCTGAGAGCTGCTTATGAGAATACACGGAACTCTCATTCTCCCATAAAATGGGACAATGTAGAGATTATGGTCTTCAGCAATGTGGTAATTCAGAAAAGAGGAGAATTCAACCTGCTCAAGAGGCAACTCCGTGAAAAGAACTTTAAAACCACGATGTTATACCCAGCAACGTTGAGAGTGGAAGTCTCTGAAGGTAACAGAAGATACTTAAAAACGAAGGAGAAGGTGGAAGAGTTTGTTCGACAGTTATGAAAAAGAACAAAACAAGAAAGTCAACTGTGAAAAGACTGGTGTAAATCAGACATTTAAAGACATAGTAAAGTTTTATTTTTTTGTTTGAGGGTCATTAATTTTATTATGAAATGTCAGTTTTATCCTATCTATGGTTCTCTGGGAGCTTGGAGAGTGGAAAGAAGGTACAGCATGGTACAACTTTGGCTTTTGGGGGGGTAATGGCGTCAGTGGGGGAAGTATAGTTTTCAAGGTGGCGCTTTAGGGTGAGGTTCTCCTTCTTTATCCCTAGAGACTTTTGTGGGCTTTTTATCATGGGCCTTGGGGACATCCTGTCTACATCACTGGCGGAGCGGAAGTTGCATGATACTTAGGGTAGGGGTATGGATCACGAAACTGTCTACGTGTTTGTGTGTTTGTTTATTTATTTATTTGCACAGAATTTTTAATCTGCTATGGATAATAGTCATGTGGGTGGACTTGCCAATTTTGGAGGTTGTTGCACTCTAGGTTACACAAAAAATAACATCTGTGTTGATATATCACAGGCCATTCTATATGCATTCAAGAATTGCAGTAGAAGAGTCTGCCATATTGTCTGAAGTGTGATTCTGTTCACATGACTATCTTGGGGAGTTGTCTGTGGGACAGAGCTTACTTTCAACACCAGACCCCAAATCTTTGAGAGGACAATATTAAATGCTAATTGGACCTACCTGCTGTTTTTTTTAAGTACAGCATTCATAGTCTTGTAAGATATTAGTATAGTTTCAGAAATTAATCCAAGAGTTGACCACATTGCTGCAAGTATGGAGTAATAGATGTGCCAAAATGAGCAAGAATGGTATTTCTTTCCCTGAAAGACAATAGTGGACCAGATGAGTTTTTAAATAACAATTTCATAATTCAATGGTACAAAAACTCAACATTTTTTTAAAAATCTAGATCTTGGAAACTTTAGGTAGGAGAGAAATTAAGAAAATGCTGGAAACAGTAGAAAGAGAAACGGGTTAAATCATGGGCCTTTTAAATTGCTTCTATTTTCTAAACAAGACTGGATTAAACTGAAAGGTGGAGGTGTTCTGGGAAATGGGTGCAACAAATGAGCCACAATAAATGTGTTAGAGACCAGTAAAGATGTGTGTACACCTATAACAGAATTTGCTGGTAATTTTATTCATTTAAAATAGGCAGATGGGGAAAATTTTAAAAAAATCAAATTGCCACTACTTTGTATATCTGAAACAGCCCTGATTACAAATTATTTCTTAATTAAGGACAGTATCTAAAGCAAAATACCAAGGGTACAATTCTCAGATGCAACTACTTTGTCAATTTCAGTTTAAATCTTTATTTTCTTCCTTCCCACCTTACCTAAAATAGCTAATGACAAAAATGCAATCCTTTTATACGAGACCCATGGTTGCAGAATACCTCACAACCTGTGGGAAGAAGCTATTTCCTAGCATGGCAGTCCTAATTTTGATATCTTCTACCTTCTTCCCAATGGTAGCAGGTCAAAGATCCTGTGTGATGGACATTGGGATCCTCAATAATTCTTTGAGTCCTAATTAAGTCCCTCTCCCAGTGAATGTCGTCAAGAGGAAGGGGAAACCCAAGTAATCTTCAGCCATTTTAATGATCATCTATATTGACTTCTGGTCTGATGCTTTACAGCTACCATACCACACAATGATGCAGCCAGACAAGACACTCTTGATAGTGCTCCTGTTTTTTTTTTTAAGTTGTTATGGTGTGGCCAGAAGATTTGCCCACCCTCCCCCCCCCCCCACCCCCCCATCTCCTTAGGAAGTGTAGACTTCCTAAATAATGAGATGTTGTGCATGCAGGATAAGTCATCTGTTATATGCACACCAAGGAACTTTGTGCCCTCCATGATGGAGCCATTGATGTATACATCTTTGTTTTTCTCCCCTTTTCTGATTTTTATTCCATGCTTTATTTGATAGGTAATGTGTAAAATAATCACTTTATTGCAAAAATATTTTTCCATTGCTTTCCTTGATATCTCTAGGCTGGATAATTATTGGGGATTGTTTATCGTATGTGAGACGCTAACAATACAAAATGGAAGCCATGCAAGACTGTTCAATCTGTAGACCAATGTTATATCAAGTTATTTCCAACAAATTTCTATTTGTCTAATAAATACAAACCTTTAACTTCCCTCTGCACATAATCAAGAATGCAGCAATTTTCAGTTCTTCATTTGCCTCCATAGTCAAATTGTAAACTTATTTTTTCCATATAATTGATTGTTGATAGAAGAAAACGGCAGTAGGGTGGATCAGTTACTTGGATGTATGTTGGATAATGGGCAAAAACTGGAATATCTAATGTCAGGTCCTGTTCTGCATTCAACTGTATAATCTTCTGGTCATATTTGTAGATGTGCCATTAATAAATTAAATAAATCAACTACCAGACAAATGTTGTTTCTTTGGAAATTATGGAAATTTCAGTGCTATTTGGTTAAATGGTATTGACATTTATCTGCTGAAACATGACATTTTAAAATTGGACTTAAAAGTTTGATTATGTATGAACTTTCATTTTAAGGAGGCGCCATCAAAGATTTCTGACTTGCATCTGGATGTTTCAAGAATTCTTGAACTGGAAGAACAGGTGGTGGATGAACATCGAGAAATTCAACAGGTAAGCGAAGTCATAATATAACTCATTTATTACCTCCCAGTGGCTGTTTTCCAGATAACTGTCATTTACACCAGTGGGATCCCAAGTTTGACTCCTAATATTTTAGCTGATTAAGATCAAGATCAAGGCGGCTGCAATTCGAAGTACAAGGATATCTGACCTATTCTTGTTGGAGCTCCTTTGCTCAACGTGACAGAGATCGACGTTCTGCTAGCAACCTGAACAGACTGTGGTCTTTCCATTAGGCAGTTCAGGATCCAGTAACAGAGAGGGGTGTTGAGTCCCAGCAAGGACAGCTTCTCCACCACCCTTTTGGGAAATGATCATATTAAACACCAAGCTTATGTCAATAAAGAGCAGCCTGGATTATGAGGCCTCATTCTCCAGATGGTCAGGATGGAGTGAAGGGACAAGGCTATAGCATCGTCTGTGGAACTGTTTCCTGTATAGATGAATTGAAATGAGTTCAGCATCTCTAGGAGATGTGCTTTGATCCAGTCCATCACCATATGTTCAAAGCATTTCATAATGGTGGAGGTAGGTAGTCAATGAGCCCTTAACTGTCCAGGACACCATTCCCGACTTGGCAATCCAGCTAGATGGCCTTGCTCCTTTAGGGCAGACAGGGACGCTGCTGCTTTGGCAGGACTAGAGGAGGGGGAGTGCATTTACATCAACAAAAACTGGTGCACTAATGTCTCTGTTATAAATACCTCTGCATAGATAGAAGAGTCTATTTCATCAGGAGGTACTCAAACTGCCAAGGGAATTCTCAGCAATGCTGATTGCAGTCGTCTACATTCTGCCTTCTGCTAATGAGGGTGAAAGGGCTAGATGGGTTGAAGTTTGTCAAATGTGTTCATGAAAATTTTCTAAATCAATACATAGAGGAATCAACTAGAGAGGGGGCAATATTGGATCTCCTATTAGGGAACAAAATAAGTCAATTTACAGATGTTTGTGCTGGGGAACACTTTGGGTCTAATGATCATAATACTATTAGTTTTTGGTTAATTATGGAGAAGGATAGGTCTGGGCATAAGGTTCTTGATTGGAATAAGGCTAATTTTGAGGAGATGTGAAAGGATTTAGATGGTGTGGATTGGGATAATTTATTTTCTGGGAAGGGTGCAACAGATAAATGGAGGATATTCAAAGGGGAAATTTTGAGATTATCGAGTTGCTTTGTCACTGAGAATTGAAGGAAAGGTTAGAAAATACAAGGAGCCTTGGTTTTCAAGGGATATTGGAAATTTGGTTTGAAGGAAGAGGGACGTTTACAATAGGTATAGACAGCAGGGAATATATGAGGTGCATAGTGCAAAAAAAAAATTAGAAAGACTAAAAGGAGATATGAGGCTGCTTTGGCAGGCAAGGTAAAAATAAACCCAAAGGGTTTCTATAGGTACATTGAAAGTAAAAGAATAGTGAGGGATAAAATCTGACCCCTTGAGAATCCGAGGGGGAGGGAATGTGAGGAGTCAGAGATGTGAGAAATTTTAATTTTTTTTTTGTCTTCAGTATTAACTAAGGAAAAAAATATTGAGTCAGGTGAAGTAAGGAAAACTGGTAGTGAGGTCATGGAAAATATACAGATTAATGAGGAGGTAGTATGACTCTTTTAAAGAGAATAATGGTGGATAAACCTCTGGGTCCTGACAGGACCCTGAGGGAGGTTAGTGTACACATAGTGGGGGCTCTGACAGAAATATTTAAAATGTCATTTGCCACGGGGAGTTGCCGGAGGATTGGAGGGTAGCTCGTGTTGTTCCACTTTCTAAAAAAGGCTCTAAAAGTAAGCCTGGTAATTTAGGCCTGTGAATCTAACGTTGATGGTAGGTAAATTAATGGAGAGTGTTCTTAGAGATGGTATATACAATTATTTGGATAGACAGGGATTGATTAGAAGTAGTCAACATGGTTTTGTACATGGTAAGTCATGTTTAACAAATCCAATAGAGTTTTTCAAGGGGGCTTCTAAGAAGGTGGACTTTAGTAAGGCCTTTGATAAGGTTCCACTTTAGAGGTTAGTTAGTAGGGTTCAATAATTGGGTATTAATGTTGAAGTAGTGGAATGGATTCAACTATGGTTGGATGGGAGATGCCAGAGAGTAGTGGTGGAAAATTGTTTGTCATATTGGAGACCAGTGACTAGTGGAGTGCCTCAGGGATTGGTACTGGGTCCATTGTTATTTGTCATGTATATTAATGATCAAGATGAAAGGGTGTTAAATTGGATTAGTGGTGTGGTGGACAGTGAAGAAGGTTATCAAAGCTTTCACTGGGATATAGGTTAGAAAAATGGGCTGAAAGATGGCAGATGGAGTTTAATACTGATAAATGTGAGGTGCTACATTTTGGTCGGACTCATCAGCAAAGGTTATACATGTTAAATGGTCGACAATTGAGGAATGCAGTAGAGCAAAGGGATTTAGGAATTCTGGTACATAATTCCCTTCAAGTGGAGTGGCATGTAGATAGGGTGATGAAGAAACCTTTTGGTATGTTGGCCCTCATAAATCAGAATATTGAGTACAGGAGTTGGGATGTCATATTTAAGTTGTATAAGGCATCGGTCAGGCCAAATTTGGAAGAGTGTGTGCAGTTTTGGTCGCCAAATTATTGGAAGAATCTCTTCACTCTCCCTATTTTGTTGATACCCTTCCAATAATTTGGCGACCAAAACTGCACACACTCTTCTAAATTTGGCCTGACCGATGCCTTGCAAGAATGTTGCCTGGGTTTCAGGATTTGAGTTACAGGGAAAGGTTAAACAGGTTAGGACTTTATCTGTCCCCCTCATAACTTTAAATACTTCTATCAAATCACCCCTCATCTTCTACGATCCAGGGAAGTGCCAGTTGATGAAGTAGACAAAGACGATGTGGTCGAACAATAATCACGGCTTTTATTAGCAGAAACTCATGGTACAATAATGAAAGACAATAGGTGCACATACAGTTTTATCTAAGGGGAGTGTCCTTAACAGTAGAGAAAATGCACAGCCAATGTTAGTACAGCAAGGCTCGCCAGAGGGGAGACAAGCAGCTTGGCAGACATTCACTACAAGAGTCAATGTAGATAGGCTTTTTCCATTGAGAGTGGAGGAGATTCGAACAAGGAGACATGGATTGAGATTCAAGGGGAAAAAGTTTAGGGGAAACATGAGGGGAGTGTGGAATGAGCTTCCGGCCAAAGTCATACATGCGGGTTCAATTTTAATATTTAAGGAAAAGTTGGATAGTATGTGGACAAGAGAGGTATGGAACATAATGGGCTGGGCGCAGGGTAAATGGGACTAGGTGGGAGAAGGTGTTTGGCATGGACCAAAAGGGCCGAACCGGTCTGTTTCTATGCTGTAATTGTTATATGGATATATGTCATGAAGGAGTTTTTATGCCCAGATTGGACAGGAGAGTTAAGCCGTGGCTGATATTAGTGCCATCCTATCCCCTGTCCTGAAGGCTGCATCACAAACTCTGAGAAGTGCCTGGACTTCTGCATCCAACCATGGTTTCTGGTTTGCCCTGGTTGTGAAGCATTTGATCTGTGACGTCCTCAATGCACTTTGCTGATGTAGCCAGTCTCTGTACTCGTGTACTCCTGTTTACAAGATCACTGAAGATGGCTATGTCCCTGAAACAGCTCTATTCCCTTGTCTCAAAGCAGTGGTAACAGGGCAGTAGTCATTGAGGCCTGTTTTTGTCATCCTCTTGGGCACTGGGATGTTGGAGGCAGTCTTGAACCCTGCTGTAACAATGAACTGCTGCAGTGAGGTGTTGAAGATGTCTTTGAAGACTCCGTCAATTAGTCTGCGCAATCCTTCAGTACCTGACGAGGTATGTTCTCTGGTCCCGCTGCCTTGTGTGGGTTCACCTTGGGTAGGGTTCTCCTCACCTCAGCTGCAGCTATGCAGAAGACCAGTTTTTCAGGGGCAAACAGAGCACTGTCAGCCTGTTCTTCTGAAACCGTGCATTGATGTTCAGTCTGGTAGGAAGGGAGGCATCATTGTCTTTGACTTGCAAAGTTGTCTTGTGATTCATTATAATCTTGATCCCTTGCCACATGCACCTCGAGTTGCCAGTGTCAGAGCTGTCTATGGATCTTCTGTGGGTACCCCTGCTTTGCCTTCCAGATTGCACAGGAGAGTTGAGCCCTGTCTGATCTTAGTGGCATCCTATCCCGTCCTGAAGGCAGCATCACAAGGTTTCTGGGTAGCTCTGGTTGTGAAGCATTTGATCTGTGACATCCTCAATGCACTTGCTGATGAAGCCAGTCACAGAGCTTGAGTACTCCTCTATGTCCACATGACCATTGTAGGTGGCTGCCTCCTCCCTGAAATGGCTTCATTCTCAAAGCAATCCTGCAGCGCTGCTGTGGCACCCACCCACCCCCACCCCCATACCCAGCCACATTCTGATCTCCCTGTGAACTGACCTACCGGTAGTTTGCTTTGTTAGCGGTCTGCACACTGGGGTTAGCAGGATGGATATGTGATCTGAGTAATCAAGGTGGGGGGTGAGGTGCAGACTTGTATCCACCAGTGACATTGGTCTAGGGCAGGGGTTCCCAACCTGGGGTACATGTACCCCCAGTGGTACATTTGCACTTTTCAGGGAGTACATTGGGTCTGAGAGAATAACCACTACTGTACAATACATAGTGCTGTAATCTGCAGTCAGATTGCACAATGTCGTTTTTTTTATCCTTCATTTTTAGGGGTTCACGGGAACATATAAAAATGCCCAAGGGATACAGAGGAACAGAAAGGTTGGGAACCCTTGGTCTTGGGTGTTCTCTCCTCTGGTGGTATGATTGAAGTCGCCAGCAACAATCATGGCAGAGTATGGGGACAACTGGGATTCACAGATGGCACAGTAAAAGCTTCTTCATGACTTCACCCTCATTAACAGAAGCCCGAATGTAGACTGCTGCAATCAATGGGGCTGAGAATTCCCTGGCCAGTTAGAAGGGTCTGCATTTCACCAAGAGGTACTCATCTCTGCAGAACAGAAGGTGTTTATTAACATACATTAGAGCACCAGTTTTTGTTGATGTAAATGCACAGTCCCCCTCCTTCAGTCTTGCCAAAGCAGTAGCATCTCTCGCTGCCCTGAAGGAAATAAGGCCATCCAGCTGGATTACCAAGTCTGGAATGGTGTCCAGGAGCCACATTTCTGTAATAACCAGAGCACTGGAGCCTTGCAGTTCTCTGGTTTAGATGTAACATTATTGTAGCTTTTCATTGTAACTTTGTATTCTGTAAATTGTTATTCACATGGCTGCTCACAAAAGAACCCTTCTTACTGCATTAAGTATAATGTGACAAGCTGAAACTTGAAATGCTTGAATATTTAATATTTTAAGCAAAGTGTGTAAGTTAAAATACAAATCACCTGCTAAACTTTGACAGAAATCCCATCACCAGACACATCTTTCCTCTACCTTCCTAAGGATTACTCCCTTGTCCACTCCTCCCTTCTCACCAATCACCCCCTTGACACCAACTCCTCAGGTCCCAAATGGTCCTTCAAAGTGAAGCTTGTGAATTGACAGGGGTCATCTACAGCATCCAGTGCTCCCATTGTAGTCTCCTCTACATCGCAGACAGAGAGATCACTTCGTTTAGCAACCTGGCTCTTTCTGCCACAATAATAACGATCTTGCAATCCCAACCCATTTCAATTCTGTACCCCATTCCCATGTCTGTCCACAGTCTTGCGCACTGCCAGACTGAGACCACCCGCAAATTAGAGGAACAATGCCTCATTCCATCTGGGCACCCTTAGATTCCCCTTTCCTTATCTCTATTTTTTCTTTCATCTAGCTCTCTCTCTCCTTCCCTTTCTCTCTGCCTCCTTCCTTCCAGGTCTCATATCATACAGCTGCTCCCTCCCCTGATCAATCTCACCTTTAGTCTCCTCTCCTGCTATCCATGTCCAATTATGACCTTTTGGCCTATGCTTCCCCCTGCCCTCTCTTACCTTCTCCTCCTGCCCTCTCTTACCTTCTCCTCCTGCCCTCTCTTACCTTCTCCTCCTGCCCTCTCTTACCTTCTCCTCCTGCCCTCTCTTACCTTCTCCTCCTGCCCTCTCTTACCTTCTCCTCCTGCCCTCTCTTACCTTCTCCTCCTGCCCTCTCTTACCTTCTCCTCCTGCCCTCTCTTACCTTCTCCTGCCCTCTCTTACCTTCTCCCCCTGCCCTCTCTTGCTTTCTCCCCCTGCCCTCTCTTACCTTCTCCCCCTGCCCTCTCTTACCTTCTCCCCTGCCCTCTCTTACCTTCTCCCCTGCCCTCTCTTACCTTCTCCCCCTGCCCTCTCTTACCTTCTCCCCTGCCCTCTCTTACCTTCTCCCCCGCCCTCTCTTACCTTCTCCCCCTGCCCTCTCTTACCTTCTTCCCCTGCCCTCTCTTACCTTCTCCCCCTGCCCTCTCTTACCTTCTCCCCCTGCCCTCTCTTACCTTCTCCCCCTGCCCTCTCTTACCTTCTCCCCCTGCCCTCTCTTACCTTCTCCCCCTGTCCTCTCTTACCTTCTCCCCCTGCCCTCTCTTACCTTCTCCCCCTGCCCTCTCTTACCTTCTCCCCCTGCCCTCTCTTACCTTCTCCCCCTGCCCTCTCTTACCTTCTCCCCCTGCCCTCTCTTACCTTCTCCCCCTGTCCTCTCTTACCTTCTCCCCCTGCCCTCTTACCTTCTCCCCCTGCCCTCTTACCTTCTCCCCCTGCCCTCTCTTACCTTCTCCCCCTGCCCTCTCTTACCTTCTCCCCCTGCCCTCTCTTACCTTCTCCCCCTGCCCTCTCTTACCTTCTCCCCCTGCCCTCTCTTACCTTCTCCCCCTGCCCTCTCTTACCTTCTCCCCCTGCCCTCTCTTACCTTCTCCCCCTGCCCTCTCTTACCTTCTCCCCCTGCCCTCTCTTACCTTCTCCCCCTGCCCTCTCTTACCGAACGGTTCGTTCGGTGGACCTCACTAAATGACGATACCCAAACTTTCGACCCGGTCAGACTATTTTATGCTGCAGAGTTGAGCTATCTGCAAAGGCCTCACAAAGATGCTCTCTCTATAAAGGCTGGCAGAGACTGACCTCATGTTTCACAACTTGCTTTTGTTCAGTTTACACATGGGTCGGGATACATTTGGCCCAATCAAAAGTTTACACAATACATTCTTACCCAATGCAATTGCTTCTCACATACACATTTGGTTACTACATAAGATTGACAGCCTCTTATCAGACCTGCTCGTTTTTTTGGTTCAGAGTAAATTCCTATAGTTAGTCATGGTCCTAATTGATCCTTTTGAACTTCCTTGCCCGCCTTACTAGAATGCTGCAAAATCTGGCAGCTCTCACTGGCTTTTAACCCCTTCCTTCCTCAACTCTACTAAACATTGATAGAACCGTCTGCTGTGCTTTGCTAATAAAATCAATTACATTCAATTACTGAACACTCAATAATTCTACTGTTCACAAACCTTGGAATATTACTGCCTTGGTTTTAGTTTTGGAATGAAACTGGAAGTTGAATTTTATCTGTCAGAACATCGATACAATTTGTTGATTTTTTTTGGCAATGGTACTAAGTAAATGCATGCATCCTGATTTCCTGGAAAATTTTGAGTTCGTATTGTAAGAAGTGTATGACAGCTTTATCTTTTGGAGTGATTGAATAAGATGTGGTTGACAACACTTCACCACCAAATATTTTTTTTCCCCTTGGAGTTCAATATGTAACAGAACATTTGTAGTTGGTTCCAAAGACATCAGACAATGAAGTAATCACTTATCCTTTTTTTTTAAAATTTTTTTATTTTTCACACCATAAATCACATTAGCCATGATATACACTATTTCTTTTTCACACATATACAGTGACTTTTTCTCCCCCCCCCTTTCCTCCCAAACCCCCCCCCCTTTCCTCCCAAACCACCCCCCCACCCCCCCCCCCTCTCATCCATTTTAGGTATACAATCTAGGTTGCATTAAGCCAGTCAGACAATGTTGTCATTCAACAAAATTACACCAGAAATTCTACTGAGTCCATTCTTTTCTTTCCTTCTCCTTCCATCAACTTAGGTAATGTTTGTCCCCGGTAGGTTTTCGCTATTGTATTTAATGTAAAGCTCCTATACTTGTTCGAATATTTCAATATTATTTCTTAACCAATATGTTATTTTTTCTAATGGAATACATTTATTCATTTAAATTTGGTAGTTTCTTCCTTTTAATTTGGTTATGTATTCCATTAATATTTAAAGACATATAGTTCAGCGTAGCCCTTTTATATTTTGTTTATCTTCTCTTTCCGTTTTTCCATCATTACCTTTCCTCCTTTTCCATTTCTGTTTTCTTATTTTCAACTCTTTATAAGACAACATTCCTACAACATCCAACATTTTCCTTATTCTCCTATTTCTATCTTATTTATCCCCAATCTCCCCTTCACCTCCTGAGTTGTCCTTTATCCCTTGTCGGACAACCACATCTCCCCTCTCCATTTGGATTTGCGAATCCACTCGCAAGCGTCAACTGATTTTGCAGTGACTGCTATTTCCCCCCACCCCGCCTCCCCCAGAAAAGATTTCACTTTTCATATGTCACAAAGGTCACTCTTTTAATTCCCTCCTTATTCTCTCTATTCCATTACCTTCCCTTATTAATTCTTGTCTATACTATCTATATTTTCCTCTAAGTACAGATACATTCATGTATGCTCATTGTCTCTATTCACTCTTATACCTCTTTACCCGCATACATATCAATCGTGATCATTTTTACTCTCATTACCCGTATCACTTATCCTTTTTTGATCTTAACAACTGGTCCCAAGTCCTGTAATTCTGTCACATAAATCCCTTTTAAAATTGGACACCTTTAACTTGATCCCTAACTAACTCTCTGTGAATTGTGAATGTTTTGCATAATCTACCCATATCCCTCCTCAAGGGATCTAGCAAAGCAAACCAATGAATGGAAGAAATTCCTGAGTACTTTGCAAAAAATCAGTTGAGCTGGATAGGGTAGCAATGTAGTCCAACTTAAGTTGTGTCAAATGTAGGAATGCTTGTTTATTATTCTTTTTCCATGATAACACAAGAAGGAAGGTCAGACACTTGATGAACAGGGGCAGTTTCATGTGGCATAATTTTTCTTTTTCATCAGAAATTACAACAGTGGAGTAATGAAGATAATAAACTCTTGAAGATGACTCAACTACCTGACTATAATATTGAAAACTACACAAATATATTACAATCGTACATTGATGAGAGGATGGAAACATTTCAAGAATTTGACAGTACAGTTTTCAAATTTATATTCTTGTATTGAATGAAGGAAAGTTGATTTGAATATGTAAAACAAGGGATTGAATATTCTTGTTGCAACTTGTAATGCAACCTTGCTGTTTTTCACCTCACAGTTGTCTTCATTAAAGAAGCTGGAGACAACTAAAAGTGTACATGAATAGAAAGGTTTGAAATTGGTTAGGGGCAATAAAAAGTGGCAACCTGCTTTAAGATGAAATTGTCACTGAGAACATATTTTAGTGCAAAATCAGTAACAAGTTTTGCTGTTCATTTTGTACCACTGCATGTTCCCACCCACTCTCACAACCATCTCCTTTCTGGCCATTGGAGGGTATGAGGCTGCATTATGATCAACATGTGTAACGCATTCCCCAACATCACAAAAAAATATGTGCTGCTAAATCTCCCTGGCTCTGAGTGTATCAGAAGAGAATGAAAAGCAATTTATTTTTTGTTTGATTTTAGACGGGATTGAAATGCATCCTTTTTTACTGCACTCCAAAAAAAAACCCTGCCTAAAACTTGCCTTGGGATGAGGAACGGTGCAAATGATTTTCAAACGTGGTAGAAAATATTATTTAAGAATAAACTACATCCGACGTGGGTGGATGGTAGGGGATGGCGTAGATGGGCATAGAGAGAAATAGGTATGATGGAAATGATGAGTGGGGGAATTATTCTGAGAACCAACAAACTTGATGAGCCAAATGTAAGGAAAATAGTGTTCCTAAACTAGTTTTTGATGCTTTAGATTTCATAATATCCTGGTCACTTAAAACTTTCAAATTGGTAATCAGTGTAAAATCATAGCAAAATATGTTCAATTTTTGCATCAGCAAGTAAACTACTAATTGTCTCAAGCCATTAAATTAATAAATATTAATTTTCCATCTACTTTCTGGAATTTGTACAATCGCAAACCTACCAGTATAAAGATTGCACATTTGATTAAAATGAATAAGAATCTACTTCAGTTATTTTATTGTGGAACATTGATTGGTATAGCATTAGTTGTTCTCAATGATATTTTTGTATTTGAGATGAGGTTAGTTGTGTTGGAGCAGAAAATCAGACCCGAGATTTGTAGCCATTTTTAAGATGGTTTCCAATTTATTCATATTGCAAGGTTCATTGAAGTGATCTCTTTTCATCTGAACATTAAACTTGGTCTGTATATATTAAAATATGTCTCTTAACTGCAGAGACCCTGAAAGCTTTGCGACAAGCTTTGCAGAAGGAAGAACAAGCTGCTAAAGTTCATGGTTGAAGCCGATCTGAGAATCCTGAGCATCTGTTCAAACATTTGAAATGTAAATTGTGACCACCTGAGAGAGACTGGTCGATTTGAATTTGTTGAATGGAAGAATCATTATACTGTAATGTTGACATATTTAATAAAGAATTAAACACCATTCAAGCTGCTGTTTTGATCTTGATCATTTTAAAATAACCGTGCAGAGTGAACATGAGGTGGTAAATGATTAACCAATGGCTTCAAGAAAAGTTGCATATGCATTTCTCACTTATAATAAACTGCAAATTTCCACTAATGTCTTTACATTTGTTTAAGTATTATTCTCCTGTTCGGCTCCGAATCATGGGTCCTCTACCGGCACCACCTACGGCTCCTAGAACGCTTCCACCAGCGTTGTCTCCGCTCCATCCTCAACATCCATTGGAGCGCTTTCATCCCTAACGTCGAAGTACTCGAGATGGCAGAGGTCGACAGCATCGAGTCCACGCTGCTGAAGATCCAGCTGCGCTGGATGGGTCACGTCTCCAGAATGGAGGACCATCGCCTTCCCAAGATCCTGTTATATGGCGAGCTCTCCACTGGCCACCGTGACAGAGGTGCACCAAAGAAAAGGTACAAGGACTGCCTAAAGAAATCTCTTGGTGCCTGCCACATTGACCACCGCCAGTGGGCTGATAACGCCTCAAACCGTGCATCTTGGCGCCTCACAGTTTGGCGGGCAGCAACCTCCTTTGAAGAAGACCGCAGAGCCCACCTCACTGACAAAAGGCAAAGGAGGAAAAACCCAACCCCAACCCACCAATTTTCCCCTGCAACCGCTGCAATCGTGTCTGCCTGTCCCGCATCGGATTTGTCAGCCACAAACGAGCCTGCAGCTGACGTGGACTTTTTACCCCCTCCATAAATCTTCATCCGCGAAGCCAAGCCAAAGAAAAAAATTCTTTAACCACCTCAGTAAAACAAGGTGAGAACAGCACAGAAAACAGGCCCTTTGACCCTTCTAGTCTGTGCCAGGATATTAATCTGCCAAGTCCCACTGATCTGCACCCAGTCCATACTCCTCCCATCCTTGTACCTGTCCAAATTTTTTTTTTTAATGTTAAAATTGAGCCCCCATTCACTATTTCAGCTGGCATCTTATTCCTCACTCGCAATACTCTGAAGATGTTTCCCCCTAAACTTTTCCCCTTTCACCCTAATCTGGTTTGTATCTAACCTTTTCAGTTGGTGGGGTTGGGGGGGGGGGTGGTGGGGGAGAAAGAAACTACTTGGATTTACTCTGTCTATACCCCTCTTAATTTTCTATACCTTTGTCAAATCTCTCCTCATTTTTCTATGATCTAGGTTATAAAGTCCTAACCTGTTCAAGACCTAGCTACATCCTAGTAAATCTTATCTGCACTCTGAATCTTATGGATATTTTTCCTGTAGCAAAGTGACCAAAACTGCACGAAATACCCCAAACTTGGCCTCACCACTTTACCATAACCTCCCAACTCCTGTAGTCAATACTTTGATTTGTGAAAGCTCATGTGCCAAAAACTCTCTTTACAACCCTATCTATCTGTGTTGCCACTTTCAGGGAATTATTTATCTGTATTCACAGATTTTTTTAAAAAACACACAAATCCCTGGAGAAACTCAGCAGTCAAACAGTGCCTTTATGTAGCAATGGTGAAAATACATCACCAATGTTTCGGGCTTGAGCCCTTCATCAAGGTGTATTCCCAGATACCTCTGTTCTACAGCACTCTCATTTACTGCATATGACCTATCTTGAATTGTTCTTCCAAAAGGCAACACCTCACACCTGTTTGCATTAAATTAAATCTGCCATTTTTCCAACAGTCCAGGTTCCTCCGCAAGCTTTTAAAGCCTTTTCTCATTCACAACACTTCTAATCTTTGTCATCTGCAAAAACTTGCTGATCCAATTTACCACATCATAACAAATAACAGTGGTCCCAGCACTGATCCCTGAGGCATACCACTAGTCACAGGCTTCCAGTCTGAGAAGCAATCATCCAACACTTACCTCTGGCTTCTTCTGTCCAGTCATTATCGAATCCAGTTCACTACTTCACTAGGTGCTTTTAAGGTGCAACACCCGGGTATCCCTTCTGGGACCCAGTTATGA
Source organism: Narcine bancroftii (assembly GCF_036971445.1). Lineage (NCBI taxonomy): Eukaryota > Metazoa > Chordata > Chondrichthyes > Torpediniformes > Narcinidae > Narcine > Narcine bancroftii. Next base: position 119,197,779 of record NC_091473.1, on the reverse strand, counting down.
TTAGTGGGGCAAAGGTGCTTCCAGCACCTTTCAAGCTGAGGGGGGGGTGGGTGGGGATAGCCCCAGTAAATCACCAACCTGGCTATTTAAGGGGGATCCTGTCCATGCGATAGCACGGTAAGTGACGCGTCTTGCAAACTAGTCTCCCTCCCACCATCAATCACGCTCCCCCCCCCCCCAACAACTCACCAGCCAACCCCTCTGCCCCCATTACCAACTGATAGCGGAGACCCCTCTGCCCTGCCAACAATCCCTCACTCCCCTTCTGCTGGGGATTCCCTGTGACGCCAGTACGCAAGCACTGATGTCACAGGAGTAACTGGGTCAAGCTACGGGAGGATGCGACCTAGGTACGTTTTAATGGGTTTCCTGACTACCTCTGAGGTTGGGCAGGGACCCAGTTGATTTCTGACATGCCTAACTGTGTCAGACCCTTTCAAATTGCCCGGTTAACCCTATTTTACAGGGCATTTTAAAAACGTGGTGGGGCAGCCATGGGAAGATGGCGCTGTCAGGGTTTTCTCCCTGCCTCAAGTCTCCTACCCAACACGTGTCTGGGGCAGCGATAATGATGTCACAATGCTAGGTTGAAACCGCCTCCCCATACCCGAAACACGTACGCGGGTGATGGGTCCAGAAGGGGAGAAGTTTGATGGCAACGGTGATTATCTCTGCCGGATCCATGTTCTTGAGACCAGAGAAGTGTCTGGACTTATCGAGGTCACCAATGTAGTGCTGGACACAGCCAAGAAAGACTCAGCCACCACATTGAAACTTGTTAATGACTGTTTTTATTCCAATTCAGCGCGCCCTGTTAAGGGCAGCATGAGCTCAGTCACCTCGTGCCTTGTGACATAATCGCTGCCCCAGGCGCGCACTGGACAGGAGACTTAAAGCAGGGAGAAACCCTAACAGCACCATCTTCCCATGGCTGCCCCACCACGTGGTGTTACATGCGGGGCCGGTTCGCCATGAGAGTGTGCCGCCACAATATATCTAATCTCTTGGGACACTTTCCAATAATTTACCTACTACTGATGTTAGGTTCACCGGCCTATAATATCCTGGGTTTCTTTTTAATCAGAATTTATCATCAGGATATCACAAAATTAATTGTTTTGTGGCATCAACATTGCAAATAATTCTTTTTCTTTAGTCATTAAAACAATGGAACAACATGAACTACCTCTAATCCTCTGGCCCTTCATCTGTGGCTAAGGACATTTTAAATATTTCTGCTAGGACCCTGCAATTTCTACACTATCTTCCCTCAAGGTCTGAAGAAACCATTTGTCAGGCCCTGGGGATTTATTCACCCTGATTTGCTTAATTCAGCAAGCATCTCCTCTTTAATCTGTATAGCTTCCAGGACCTCAATGCATGTTTTTCTTACTTCCTATGACTGACCAGTTTCTTTTTTTATTTTTTATTTCTCACACTATGAAACATATCAACCAAAATATGTACAAATGTTTCTCATTAAATATCCATAGTGACATTTTCCCTTTACCTCCCTCCCCCCCTTCCCATCCCCCTCCAAAACCAATAAATATTAAACATATACAATGCAATAAAACCATAAAACAACATCTTCACACAAGGGAAAAACAAAAATGTGTCATCTACTTTTACACACTACTAATCATTTTTGTCTTATCATTTTAGGAGATGGAGGTCTGAGGCAAGCTCTTTCTGTTATGTTCCATGTATGGATCCCAAATTTGATCAAACAATGCAACTTTTATTAATTATGTTATTTTTTTCCAGTGGAATACAGTTATTAATTTCCATGTACCATTGCTGTATTCTCAGGCTCTCTTCCATTTTCCAAGTTGACATTATTCATTGCTACTGCTAAGGCTATCATAATGAATTTTTTTTTGTGCTTTATCCAATTTGAGACTGAATTCTTTACTGCTTATGTTACTTAAAAGAAAGATTTCTGGATTTTTTGGTATGTTTTTTGTGATTTTATTTAATATCTGATTTAGTTCTTCCCAAAACGTATTCACTTTTGTACACGCCCAAATTGCATGTATTGTTGTTCCCATTTCCTTCTTACAGCGAAAACTTCTATCTGATTATGTTGGATCCCATTCTCTTAATTTTTGAGGAGTAATATATAATCTGTGCAACCAATTAAACTGTATCATGCGTAACCTTGTGTTTATTGTATTCTTCATAGTTCCAGAACATAACTTTTCCCATTATTCATTCTTTATCTTTATATTTAAGTCCTTTTCCCACTTTTGTTTGGGTTTATAGCTTATTTCATAATTTTCCTTACCTTGCAGCTTAATGTACATATTTGTTATAAATCTTTTAATTACATTGTATCTGTAATCACATATTCAAAGCTGCTTCGTTCTGGTAATCTCAATCTGTGGTAATCTCAATCTGTTTCCCAATTTATCCTTTAAATAAGCTTTCAGTTGATGGTATGCAAACATTGTACCATGAGTTATTTCATATTTGTCCTTCAACTGTTCAAGTGTTAATAAATTATTTTCCAAAAAACAATTTTCTATTCTCTTGATTCCTTTTCCCTCCCATTCTCTAAAGGAAAGGTTATCTATTGTAAAAGGGATTAGTGGATTTTGCGTGAATAACGTTTTTGGTATTTGGTAATTCATTTTTTTTCCTTTCTACATGTATCTTCTTTCATATATTAAATAAATGATGCAATACTGGTGAGCTGTTATATTGAACCAGCTTTTCATCCCATTTATAAAGTATATGTTCCGGTACCTTCTCTCCTATTTCATCTAGTTCTATCTTAGTCCAGTCTGGTTTTTCTCTCATTTGGTAAAAGTCTGATAAATACCTTAATTGTGTGGCTCTGTAATAATTTCTGAAATTTGGTAACTGCAAATCACCTTGGTTATACCTCTCTATTAATTTATCTAGCGCTACCCTCAGTTTCCCTCCTTTCCACAAGAATTTCCTTATTATTCTGTTTAGTTCAACAAAGAATTTCTCTGTTAAGGGAATTGGTAACATTTGAAATAAGTATTGTATCCTTGGGTACACATTCATTTTAATGCAGTTCACCCTCCCTATCAATGTTAGCGGTAATTCTTTCCAATGTTCTAGGTCTTCCTGTAATTTCTTTATTAATGGCTGATAATTTAGTTTGTACAAGTGGCTTAAGTTATTGTCTAACCTGATACCTAGGTATCGGATTGCTTGTGTTTGCCATTTAAATGGTGTTTCTTTTTTAAGTTCTGTATAATCCGCATTACTCATTGGCATCACATCACTTTTATTTGCGTTGACCTTATACCCTGATATTTCTCCATATTCCTTCAATTTCTTATGTAGTTCTTTTATTGATATCTCTGGATCTGTTAGGTATACTATGATATCATCTGCAAATAAACTAATTTTATACTCCTTCTCCTTTATTTTTATCCCTTTTATTTTCTTATCAGCTCTGCCAATGGTTCCATTGCTAAGGCGAAAAATGAGGGGGGATAACGGACATCCCTGCCTAGTTGATCTACTTAATTTGAATAAGTTCGATACATATCCATTTCCGACTACCTTTGCCAATGGTCCATTATATAATGCTCTAATCCAGTTAATATATTTTTTCTGGCAGATTAAATTTCTGTAACACTTTAAATAAGTAGTTCCACTCTACTCTGTCAAAAACTTTTTGTGCATCTAAGGCAACTGTCACCATTGTTTTTTTACTTCCTTGACCTGCATGAATTAAATTAATAAATTTACAGACATTGTCCACTGTTCGTCTTTTTTTGACAAATCCAGTTTGATTTTGTTTTAATATTTTTGGCACACAGTTGGCCAATCTGTTTGCTAATAATTTCGCTATTATAATCTGAGTTAAGTAGAGATATTGGTCTATTTGATGCTGGTGTTAATGGATTCTTCACCATCTTTGGTATTACTGTAATTATTGCTGTCTTACATGAGTCTGGTAAGTTTTGTGTTTCTTCTACCTGATTCATTACTTCCAGGAGAGGAGGAATTAATAACTCTAAATTTTTTTATAAAATTCTATTGGAAATCCATCCTCTCCTGGTGTTTTATTGTTCGGCAGCTTTTTTAATATACCCTGTACTTCCTCTATTTCAAATGGTTTTATCAATTTGTTTTGATCCCCTACTTGCAATTTCGACAGTTCAATTTTAGCTAAAAACTCTCCTATTTTATCATCTTTCCCCTCATTCTCAGTTTGATATAATTGTTCACTGACAAAATACCTAAAATCTGAAGTCTGCAGAGTTTTCTTTTTTACTTCAGATCAAAATATATATTCGCTTTCATAATATAGGCCGTCACAGAAAAGTTATCAGGAAGGATTTGATCTAATAGATCTATGCCTGCTCAAGGCAAAATTAATTGAGCTCAATCCACTGTATCACTATCTCTTAACAGCTCCATTTTGTCTTTTTTATGAGAAATGGAAAGGCGCAATGTACTGGGTCAATAACTCAATGTCTATTCAAGGTCAAAAGTGAAGAAAATACATGCTTGTTTTCTTATTTGTCTAATTTGACCGAAGTCATTAGCTCTTAAAATGGCACGACACTTGCTTTTCTGCCATTTTAAGAAAGTTGAATCTAGTTATTTAAATACAAATTACCTTGATATTCAAATCAAATTTTAAAAAATACTGCAGATGCTGAAACTCATAAATAAATAAACACTCGAACTGCTCAGTAGGTGTAGCAGAATCTGTGGAAAGAGGAAAGCAGATAACGTTTCTGGTCTGAGAATTTTCAGACCTATGAAAGATATATAATAAAAGATTTTAAGTTATTACCAAGATGGTAGGATAAAGGGAATATCTGTGATAGGGTGAGGCTGTATCAAATAGGTTTATAGGGCAGTCACATGTTGACCATGCTTCTTTTTCAAGATTTCTAAATTCAATTTATTGCCATTGTGGCAGCCCACAATTGCGGAGATTGGGCTGGCAAATCACTCGGCAGCAAATGAGGACAGAGATTGCTAAAGCGACTCCCAAGACAATGAATTGGCAGGGGTAGAAGCTGGGGCAGCATCAGACCAACAGCCCTAAAATGGCGTTGGTCAAGCTGCCCAGCTAACTCAGCAGAAACAGGCCGGGAAGAAGGGCATTCATATGCATGGATGTTCCTGCCCGCTATTGTTATTCGTATGGATGACTCAGCTTAACCTGCCACACTCTGTGTGTGTGTGTGTGTGTGTGTGTGTGTGTGTTTCTTGTAGCGGTCGGTTACAATTGGTGACCCTGACTATTTAGAAGGTATCTAAACCTAACGATGGAGAGTGAAGCAGCAGTCAGTATATCAGCTCAGCGCAGACATTGGCGACTTCAGGGGTTTCTACGAGGCTCTAAAGGCTGTGTACGGCCCCTCACCCCAAGTCCAAAGCCCGCTGCGCAGCTCAGACGGCAAAGTCCTCCTCAGCAACAAGATCTCCATCCTCAACCGATGGTCAGAACACTTCCAATCTCTTTTCAGTGCCAACCGCTCAGTCCAAGATTCCGCCCTGCTCCAGCTCCCTCAACAGCCCCTAAGGCTAGAGCTGGATGAGGTTCTCACCCTGGATGAGACATATAAGGCAATCGAACAACTGAAAAGTGGCAAAGCAGCAGGTATGGATGGAATCCCCCCAGAGGTCTGGAAGGCTGGCAGCAAAACTCTGCATGCCAAACTGCATGAGTTTTTCAAGCTTTGTTGGGACCAAGGAAAACTGCCTCAGGATCTTCGTGATGCCACCATCATCACCCTGTACAAAAACAAAGGCGAGAAATCAGACTGCTCAAACTACAGGGGAATCACGTTGCTCTCCATTGCAGGCAAAATCTTCGCTAGGATTCTACTAAATAGAATAATACCTAGTGTCGCCGAGAATATTCTCCCAGAATCACAGTGCGGCTTTCGCGCAAACAGAGGAACTACTGACATGGTCTTTGCCCTCAGACAGATCCAAGAAAAGTGCAGAGAACAAAACAAAGGACTCTACATCACCTTTGTTGACCTCACCAAAGCCTTCGACACCGTGAGCAGGAAAGGGCTTTGGCAAATACTAGAGCGCATCGGATGTCCCCCAAAGTTCCTCAACATGATTATCCAACTGCACGAAAACCAACAAGGTCGGGTCAGATACAGCAATGAGCTCTCTGAACCCTTCTCCATTAACAATGGCGTGAAGCAAGGCTGTGTTCTCGCACCAACCCTCTTTTCAATCTTCTTCAGCATGATGCTGAACCAAGCCATGAAAGACCTCAACAATGAAGACGCTGTTTACATCCGGTACCGCATGGATGGCAGTCTCTTCAATCTGAGGCTCCTGCAAGCTCACACCAAGACACAAGAGAAACTTGTCCGTGAACTACTCTTTGCAGACGATGCCGCTTTAGTTGCCCATTCAGAGCCAGCTCTTCAGCGCTTGACGTCCTGCTTTGCGGAAACTGCCAAAATGTTTGGCCTGGAAGTCAGCCTGAAGAAAACTGAGGTCCTCCATCAGCCAGCTCCCCACCATGACTACCAGCCCCCCCACATCTCCATCGGGCACACAAAACTCAAAACGGTCAACCAGTTTACCTATCTCGGCTGCACCATTTCATCAGATGCAAGGATTGACAATGAGATAGACAACAGACTCGCCAAGGCAAATAGCGCCTTTGGAAGACTACACAAAAGAGTCTGGAAAAACAACCAACTGAAAAACCTCACAAAGGTAAGCGTATACAGAGCCGTTGTCATACCCACACTCCTGTTCGGCTCTGAATCATGGGTCCTCTACCGGCACCACCTACGGCTCCTAGAACGCTTCCACCAGCGTTGTCTCCGCTCCATCCTCAACATCCATTGGAGCGCTTTCATCCCTAACGTCGAAGTACTCGAGATGGCAGAGGTCGACAGCATCGAGTCCACGCTGCTGAAGATCCAGCTGCGCTGGATGGGTCACGTCTCCAGAATGGAGGACCATCGCCTTCCCAAGATCGTGTTATATGGCGAGCTCTCCACTGGCCACCGTGACAGAGGTGCACCAAAGAAAAGGTACAAGAACTGCCTAAAGAAATCTCTTGGTGCCTGCCACATTGACCACCGCCAGTGGGCTGATAACGCCTCAAACCGTGCATCTTGGCGCCTCACAGTTTGGCGGGCAGCAACCTCCTTTGAAGAAGACCGCAGAGCCCACCTCACTGACAAAAGGCAAAGGAGGAAAAACCCAACACCCAACCCCAACCAACCAATTTTCCCCTGCAACCGCTGCAACCGTGTCTGCCTGTCCCGCATCGGACTTGTCAGCCATAAACGAGCCTGCAGCTGACGTGGTCTTTTTACCCCCTCCATAAATCTTCGTCCGCGAAGCCAAGCCAAAGAAGATATGTTCAATATTTACTGTTTTTGGAGGGATGGGGGAAAAAAGAGAAAATGTCACTGTGTATATTTAAAGAGATGCATCTGTAAATATTTTGGTTGATATGGTCCATAGTGCGATAAATAAAGAATTACAACAAAAAACCAGCAGTTGGCCTGAAGCTCTCGACTTTCTGGACAGTTCAACCTGGCGTGTGGTTCGACCAAGCGGAAACTCAGTTCCAGATCCAGGGTATCACAGTAGAGATCACCTGGTACTACCATGTGATCAGCTCCTTGGATCTGCAGACTGCAGACAGAGTGACCAACTTTATCCACAGGCCACCATCTGAAAGCACTTACACTGCCTTCAAAGAGCTATTAACCGAGACATTCAGACTCTCGCGGCGAGATCAAGGCGCATGTTTGTTCCACTTGGATGGGCTTGGAGACAGATCCCCATCGGCACTCATCAACGAGATGCTGGCCCTCCTGGGAGATGAGCAGCCCGGCATCATGTTCAAGCAGGTGTTCCTGGAACAGATGCCTGAAGACATCCAACTGCTCCAGGCAGATGTGGATTTCACCGACCCCCAGAAAGTTGCAGCATGGGCAAACATTCTGTGGAAACAGAAAAAAATGTGCTCGACTACCATAAAGAAGTCCCGCAATCAGACCAGAGCAGTCCCAAGCAAGGAACAGCAGGCGACAGGCAGGACCGAGTCCAGAGACAGATGGTGCTTCTACCACTGGAGATGGGGCACCGAGGCCCGCCGATGCCAGTCCCCCTGCAAGTTCCAGGAAAACGACAAGGCCAGCCATCGCTGATGGCCATGACGGATGGCCACCAAGAGAGCCTATGAAAAAGAGTGGGAGGTCAGCGTGATACCCCCGACAGGGTTGGACACTAGGCGCAAGCTAGTGGAACCCATGTTGAGGGCTGCCAACAACAGCAGTATACAGACCTATAAGCACTCGTAGGGCCAAGCTGCAGCTCAGGGGCAGTCACTTCTCGTAGGAGTTCATGTCGGCCACAGTGGAACAACCACTCCTCAGAGCAGATTTCCTGCGAGCCCACAGCCTCCTAGCGGACCTTAAGGGTAAGCGACTCGTTCACACCAAGACCTAATAGACCAACGCACTGAAGGGTGCTTGGTTTATTGGATATCAATATGCAACTATATATGTTTAATAACAATCTAACAAAAAAGATATATATATGTCAAAAATTATGATAAATGCAGTTATACCTAATATTAAATAAAAGATATAAAATAAACATTACATCATAGGATGAGGCCAAGGAGAGACAAATTCCCCAAAATTTAGCCAATAATCTTAATATAATTATTTATAAAGTAATACCACCAGTCTTCTGCATATATGGGAACCAAATTTTCAAAAAAAACTCCCTATTTATCTCTTAAATTATAAGTATTTTTTTCCAAAGGTCTACAACTTCGAATTTCATCATGCCAGCGTTCTAATACTAGATCTGCTTCCAATTTCCATGAAACTGGTGTCCATTTTCTAGTAGCTGCCGATGGATTCTTTAAAAACTCCTTCCGAGTCCATTCCAAATTGGACCCCAAGATAGTCTTTGATATTCTTTGGCTTGGCTTCGTGGACGAAGATTTATGGAGGGGTAAATGTCCACATCAGCTGCAAGCTCGTTGGTGGCGATGCGGGACAGGCAGACACGGTTGCAGCGGTTGCAAGGGAAAATCTCCTAACAAAAACATGAGTTCTGTGGAAGTGGAATCCCTTTTACCGGTTCTAAAATAAAAATCAATCGAAGTAGTCCAGAAGGAATCCAATTTAGGACATGTAAAGTAAGTAAAAGTACCAGTATCTTGCTTACATCAGAAACATTTGTCTGACAAGTCTAATTTCAATTTTCTTTAAGCCTTTGTGGTATAATATATAACTGATACAAATAACAATTATATTGTACCATTCTATATCTAACATTTTTTCATAGTTTTTACTATTATGACATATCTTGCCCAATTTTTATCCGCTATGTGAGAAGCAGAGGTGCCTTCACAGATTTCACTCGAGACAAAAATTGAGAACAAAGAACTTTTATTATACTATTACAACAATGCAAAGTTGGGTGCTTCCCCTTACCCTGGGAATACACACAGATACTGAGGCTGACCCAACTTTTATACATTTCATTTCAGTAGAGATACCTTCCCCCTAACATTCTTCTGCCTCCTGGATTGGTTTAGCATGAGGTAATTCTGCCCACGTGGATTCTAACTTCTTATCAGTTTATGTGCCTTCCTGCAAACTTGTTAGCCAGGAAATATCATGTCTTTGTTCTTTACTCATTAATCAATCCCCAAGACTTGCTAAAGCTATCTACTTGCTATCCTGTTCTGAAGATTCTTATTTTATTATACTTTTATAACCCTTCCTCCCATTCCAGCATCCCTTCACCCTGATTTAACCCATAATACTTCATTTCTAATGAGCACTTGCTTGACTCCTCACATTCCAGTATCCCTTACAGCTATAACTAAACCTAAATCATCTTCCCTCCTCTGTTTGGATTTATGGAAATCTTTTTTCTCAACTCCTCGTAAAAGTAAAAGATAAGTAACTGAAATAAATTGTTTAAGGTTTGGATTCGTTACAATATTTTCAATTTCAAGGTCAAAATCTCCTGTAAAAAAGGCTTTGATTCATAGTACCCGGGCCCAAACTCTGCAACAGCACTGAGCAGTGATTGGCGAGTCAGGGCGGCTCATCCTTCCCACCTGAGAACAGGCCCGGACCCTACCTCGTCCGGCCGACGCCATCCGCAGTCTCGCATCGCCTGCTGACGTCACGAACCTGCTCGCCGGCTGACTCTCGCGAGACTTTGGGGTCGATCTATCACCCAGAAAACCTTGCGTGGCCTCTTTCCCACAGACGCCTGAGAATGGGTAGGTACGGGGCCGGCTCTGCGGTCCTCGAATCCCAATCCATCCGCCGTTTGCACCAGGCTGGAGGCCGTCAAAAGGTCACCGATTACGTGCGGGTCAGCGCGGGGGTGAGGGTGAGCGGTGTCTCCGGCGGTATTTTCGGGCTCGACGTTGGGAAGGCCCGGGCGGTCGGTGGAGGCCGTCAACATGGCGGACCGGGGCCCCGCCGCCTGCAGCCGGTCCCGGGGTCGATGAGCCGAGGCCCGTCACTTAGTCTCGTGAGCCGAGAAGTGGGGTCTGCAACTCGGGGTGGAGGGAATTGCCCAGGAGAGTTGAAGCTCCCGAAAGACACGGATCAAAGCTCAGAAATCAGGGCAAAGCTGGGGCTGGACGGCCTGATGATTAGTCTCCTATAATCCTTTCAGAGCGATTGCTTCGGATATTCAAACGATATGCTTCCCTACACCCAAATATTAGATTGCGTAGGGAACAATAATCGAGCGTAACTTTGAATATCACAGCTTCGGGAACTGTTGTAGATTGGGTTTTTTTTAAACTGAACTTTTGTAACATTACTCTGGATAAACGAATCGGATTCATGACTGACTACGGATATTTACTGTAATAATAATGATCAGCAGGTATAAATGATGAATTTGAACACAACTGATAAAAATGTTGTAGAGAAGCACCTTGGAGAACTGAGTACCTGCTGTTGTGCACCACCTATTATTGGCTTTGCTTGCATAGAACGGTAGTTTACAAACACATTTCTTTGGACAGGTATATCCCAGAGCAATTGGCACAAGCGGCGCAAGAGTGGAGGGAAAAGGAAGCCTTACCGTAAAAAAAGAAAGTATGAACTTGGGCGGCCTCCTGCAAATACCAAGGTATGTTATCTGATAGTTTGAATTTAATTGTGTCCGTGAAATTGCTTGATTCCAGCCTTTTGCGGTGTGAATGATGAAAATAATGGCTTTTCTGCTGAGGTGGGTTTGTTTTGACTGTTCTGGTCTTATTTTCACCCACCAGTGCTTCTTTGTCATAGTTACACTGACCACACTGCCTACTTTAGTATCATCTTTCTGAGAATTTTGAAAAGGTAATAGTTTTATTCTCTATTGTGTTATTTGGTAGAATTGTGGACTTGCTTGTTTTGCACTTTAAATTTATAATTTAGATCTTTTAGAATGTAATGCATTTTCCATATTCTGCTGTACTTGTATTGGACAGTAGTATATTTTGTACTTGGTGTCAAGGATACTTGATGTGAATGGGTTTTTTTTTAGAGAATTTTTTCACTGTATTTAGTGGCATTTTTACATATCTGCAGATTGGTCCACGTCGTGTTCACACAGTGAGAGTCCGCGGTGGAAATAAAAAATATCGGGCTTTGAGGTTGGACGCTGGAAACTACTCCTGGGGTTCTGAATGTAAGTTTGTTATCAACTCAAGTTTATTGTTCAATGACTGTACAAGTACAATCTGACTGAACAGCATTCTCTGGTCCTCGCTGCAAAACATGCAGACACAACCAGACATAACAAATGCAAATAAACAATACATATGCATAACAAGTTTTCATACATATAAATATTTAATGAATTTGAGAAGGATGTCAGAAGCAATGCTGCCCTAAATCTCATGGAAGAAACGCTTATCGTTTATGAACCAGTTCTAAAATATCTTTCTTGTTGCAGGTTGTACAAGGAAGACCAGGATCATTGATGTAGTCTACAATGCTTCCAACAATGAATTGGTCAGGACAAAAACATTAGTAAAGAACTGTATTGTTCAGATTGACAGTACTCCTTTCAGGCAGTGGTATGAATCTCATTATGCCCTTCCTCTTGGCCGGAAGAAGGGTGCCAAGCTGGTACGTTGAGCAATTATTTAATAGGTTATTGTTACAATTACGCTATGCTTTTGCACATTTTGCTTTTCATCTCCCATAATATTTCATGTCAGATTTTGCTTTCAGTGTATTTTCGTCTAAATACATGAATATAAAAGGACAGGATCTTTTTTGTATACTGTTTCCATTAATGGAATGCAGATTGGCTTTGAATGCAGATTTACTGATGAAAATAATATTCAAATTATTCTGAATTTGGTGACATGTTAACCTCTTGAGTTTTTGAAATATTCAACCAATTGCTGTAAATGATTGCTAAATATAAACGTGTGAAATGAATTTTATAAATTAAAACAGATTTTAAAATGTACAATTTGCACTTTGATAAATAGTATTGTGATCGTACCCATGTGTCTATATATTCAGCAATCATTCGAAGTGGCGGCACAGTTCAACACCGTTTATAGCGCAAGCGTTGGCTTTCGAATCCGGGGCTGTCTTGAAAGGAGTTTGTACGCTCTGTGTCGGCGTGGGAAGTAATTCGATGAATGGAATATAAAATATGCAGATTTTCTTTAGCAGAAATTGTGTTTTCAAAAATTAAAACTAATTCCATTAAGAGGCATTGTTATTCGTAAATTCTGGCAAATATTTTTGGGAGAACATTGTTCAAAAATATTTTCAACAGATAGGTACAATCTAATTTTTGTTTATTAATTTGATACAATGTAGTTTGACATTTTAGTGATTTTCCTATTATAACACAAGGGCACTGTTGATTTCAGACTCCTGAAGAAGAAGAAGTTTTGAACAAGAAGAGGTCAAAGAAAATTCAGAAGAAATACGAGGAACGAAGAAAGAATGCAAAAATCAGCTCATTGCTAGAAGAACAATTCCTTCAGGGGAAATTGCTTGGTAAAATAATTAAAATCGTGTGCCAGATTCTTTATAGAGAAGATACCAAGTTTTGTAAATCTATTTCTGTGCTAAATATCTGAAATCTCTCTACTACAGAAAATGTAAAGTGTGCCAAATTCACTTTATAGCATCTCTGAAGTGCAGTAGAATTCAGTAAAACTGTGGGGACATGAAGATTTTGGTGCACTGCTGCAAGTGAGCTCTTTTGAGGATCAGATGAAGGTTTGAGTTCTGTTTAGTTGTGTAGCAAATCACTTGAATTTAAATTTGGACAACATGCCGTAATGGGCTCTTCTGGCCCATGGGCCAGAATTGTTCAATTATGCCCATGTGACCTGCTAACCCATACTCTTTTGAAATGTGAGAGGAGAGAGCATCTGGAGTAAACCCACATGGTCACTAGAAGAACAAACAATCTCTCTATAGACAGTAGTGGATTCAAGCCTGGGCCACTGGTGCACTAATGATGAGCTTTGCTACTCTGGCGCCCAAAAGATTTTGAAGGGTTATAACAGGAGCCCTTTACGGGAGGATTGGTGTCAGTGACATCATTGTTCAACTTGAGGATAAAGTAGTTGCCTGAGAAGATAACGGTCTCTTAGATGGTTTGGATGTGTCCATTCTTTATACCATGTCGATTTTGTGATGCGAGTTTGTCATTTTAAGCAGATACATGTTTGTTAAAGCCATAACAAACAAATTTCTGTCTGTTGGAATGGAAAATTGCAAAGGTCACTCTGCATGGGGATAAGGCTGGAAAGGGGTACTGATAGTAGTGATCAGCCATGATCTGTAAAATGGCAGTGCTGGCTCAACGGGCTGAAGGGCCTACTCCAGCTCCTATTGTCTATTAAAAAGGGGGAGGCAGCAAAATTGTAGATGTTGGTGGTGGGATCTTGTTTTCAAGGATGTGGTTACGGAGTACCTGGAGGTGCATGACAAGATAGGCCAAAAAATCAGCCTGGTTTGTTTGAGGGAAAATTTTGAAAAAACTCAAGCAGGCTAGACAAAGGAGATGCAGTGGATGAGTATTTGGATTTTCAAAAGGCATCTGCACACAAGGTGAGAGCCCATGGAATTACAGAAAAGGTACAAGCATGGGCAGAACAGCAGAAAACCAAGAGTGGGAATAATAGGATCCTCTTCTGGTCAGTGTTTGGGTCACTTCATTTTACCTTTTATATTAGTGATTTAGATTGTGGAATAAATGGCTTTGTGGCTAAGGCAAAGTTTGCACATGATACAATGGGAATGGTGCAGAGAGACTTGGATTAGGAGAATAGGCAAAGAAGAGGCAAGTGAAATGTGTTGGAAAGTTTATAGTCATGCAATTTGGTAGAAGGAATAAAAAGGACTCTTATTTGAATGGGGAGAAAATTCAAAGGAGCTTGGTCTTCCCAAGTTCAGTTGGTGGTGAAGGAGGTGAATGCATTTAGAGCAATAGGATAGAAGAGCAGGAATGTGATATTGATGCTTCATATGGCACTGGTGAGGCCTCAGTTGGAGTTTGGGGTACAGTTTTGGATTCCTTACTTGAAAAATAATGTGCTGGTATTGGAGAGGATTCTGAGACTAATTCCTGGAATGTAGGGATTAGCATGTGTGGAATGTTTGACGGCTCTTGGGCTGTACACCACAAAGAATAGGGGTGGGAAAATTGAATGCTGAAAGGCCTGGACAGAGAAGTTGTGGCAAAATTATTTCCTGTGGTAGGGGAAGCTCAGGGGATATAACTTCAGGATTGAAGGGCACCCATTTAAAACAAGAATTTTGTAGGCAGAAAGTGGTAAATCTCTGGAATTTGCTACCATGGGCCGTTGTGGAGGCCTAATTATTGGTTGAATTTAGGGAGATTGATAGGTATCGGACTAGTCAGGGCATCAGAAAATATGGAGCAAGGGCAGGGAACTGGGGCTGAATTGGAGAATCCTATATTTTATGTAAGGAGTGATAATCCGGTTTTTTTGCGGCATTCTTTGAGGGAGAACTGTTCCATTCCATCAGATGTGTCATTGACCCACCTTCCTAATATTCAAACTACAAGGCACAAAGAGCAGAGCTTTAATTTCTGTTTTCCATAAGCATTTGGTGATTCTGTACCGAGTTGACATCTGCATAGTTGTCCCTTAATTGTTCTTCATTGACATCAATTGATAAAGGTGCAGCATGGATAGAAGCCAGTATAAGAATGCTATCTAAGCGCAAGTGGGGAACAACACTGATCAGTTTATAAACCAATGTAATGTCAGAATAAAGTCCAGGAAACTGACTCATTAATGTTTCTTTTGCAGCTTGCATATCTTCAAGGCCTGGCCAGTGTGGCAGAGCTGATGGCTACGTCCTTGAAGGAAAAGAGTTGGAATTCTATCTGAGGAAAATCAAAGCTAAAAAGGGCAAATAAACAGTTCTTTGTTGAAAACATGATATTAATGAAACGTTTTTCAACCATTTTTATTATTTCTTAATCTCATTAGAGGTTTGAACTCTAATAAAAGTACATAGAATGACAAGACTTGGGATTTCACAGTAATTTGTGTTTTTTAGCATCTTGCAAATGACATTGAAGTGTGGTTTTGTGGAGACTGAATATGGTAGGCAAAGATTGCAGGACGATCTTAATGGGCCCCTTCAAACTGCCATGTAAAATGGGGTTAACCAGGTGATTTACACAGTGACCTAGTTGCATGGCAATTTGAAAGGTTCCAACCGGGTCCCTGACTTAAGTCAGAGGTGGTCAGGGAACCCAGGTGGGCATTCTGGTCTGTCCGTTTGAAAGGGGAAATGTCCGACCTGGTTACTCTGGTGATAGCAGCGCTTGCATCATAGGGAAACCTTTGGCTGAGGTGCTGCTGCCATGATCAGTCGGGGCGGGGGGGGGGGGGGTTGCTACCACGATTGGGGAGTAGAGAGGTTACTGCCACAATCGGGGGAAGAGTTGGGACCGCGATGTGCCACTGCTCTGCCATGAACTGCAACGTTGATAGTTCCGTGCATGTGTAACACATTGCTCACTACAACATACCATGTGGGGTTCCTGTGTGCTGCAATTTGAAAGCACCTAATGAGGTGGGTAGATGTGTGGATTGTGGAGGGACCTTCCCATCTGGAACCTGGTGGGAGTGGATTTTGGAAGGTGCTGGCAAAGAATTCTGAGAAGATTCACAAGAATAAAAAAGGGAAATCAATAGCCAGAAGGCATAGTTTTAAAGTGAGGGAAGAGAGATTGAATGGGAACCTGAAAAATAGCTTTTTACACAGTGGGTGTGGCTGTATGGAATGGGCTGCTGAAGCAGGTGGTGCCAACACCTATTCCTCTGCTCAACTGATCAAGATTCTGCTGCAATCTTTGTCAACTGTCTTCTTGACTTACAATACCAGATGTCAGTGTCGTTCACAAGCTTGCTAATCGTGCCATGTATGTTTTCCTCTAAATTATTGCTATAGATGACAAACCAATGGGGCCTGGCATCAAACCATGTGGCACACTGCTAGGCAAAGGCCTCCAGTCTGAAATAGAATCTACCCTCACCCTCTGTGCTTCCTTCCAATGCCAATTTCCTATCTAATCTTTTCTTGCCTTGGATTTCATGTGACCTAACCTTCCAGTGGAACCTGTGTGAATGTCTTACTGAACTCCATATACACAACATTCATAGCTCTGACCTCATTAACCTTTGTTGTCACGTATTCAAAAAAAATGACTAAAGATTATTTGAGACCTATCTTGATTTTGAGATGTGACTTCCACTTTGGAAACAGCTGGTTATCTGATTGTACAAGCCTCCATCACCACCCCTAGCAACAGATTCTGGGCACTCGACATTCAAGAAAAAAAACCTGATGTCTCCCTCAAACTTCACTCCATTCAAACTATGTTCTTTGGTATTGGCAACTTTGGCTCAGGAAAAAGGTGCTGGCTGTTCCTCAATTTTAATCATAAAAAATATACCTTTCAACAATTCCTCTTAACACTTACTTTTATTGACACGTAGCAGGGTGCAGTATTATAGAGGTTATTTTGTGAGACCAGTTGACAGCACATCTAAGTCCATTCAAAAGTTCAGTTATTGAGATCAGTTGGGTTCATTCAAGAGTGATGGCGGCAGGAAAGAAATTTGTCCTTAAATTTAGTGGTATGTATTCTCATTCTCGTGAATCTAATTTGGGGTGGAGGAGAGGTTAATCAATAAATAGTTGGGATAAATAATTGCTTCTCTGGTTGGCAGTCTGATAGGCGCAGTGTATTCTGGTTGGTGCTAGGTTGTAACTTCACAATATATAGATGATTTGGAAGAGGGGACTGAGTGTTGCATATCTAACAAAGAAATGCTGGATGAACTCAGCAGGTCAGGCAGCATCCATGGGTAGAAAGGATCAGTCAATATTTCAGGTGTGAACCCTTTATTAAGATGAAGGAAGCAGGAGGAGGGGTGCAGAGGTGATGGGAGGTGTGAGTTGGAGATGGAAATGATGGGGAGAAAAGTTAGTGGATTTTTACATTAGGTAAAGTGATGGAAACTGGTAATAGATGTAAAGAAATGTTACCTCAAAAATCAATGTTCATGCATTTTCTAAACTCCACAAGTGGAATATGAAATTAGAGACTGAATTTGTGGGTAGAGTGTAAAGATCAAGAAAATAAAGTTATTAAGGGGTGGAGCCAATGCAATTGTCAATGTTGCCAAGGGAATTGGGAGTCTGATGGGGGAGGGGTGTTGACAAACTTTATTGTTAAGGATGATGAGGTAGATGGGATCAAGGAATTGGAAGGTACCAAAATAAGGAAGGCCATGAGATAAGGATTAGACTAGGAAACAGGATGAAGTCTTTGGGCATTAAGTAATAGAGCTGAAACATGAATGCACAAACATTGTGAATATAGTCAAAACAGAAATGTTGAACTCAGCCGGTCTTGGAGCATTCATAGAAGAGGTAAAGAAATGTTACCAATGTTTCAGGCCTGAGACCTTCAAGGTATGAGTGAACATAGGTGTTGGAATTAAAGGTTGGGGGAAGAATGGGAGGGGGAGTACAAACCAAGACAAAAGGTTAATTGTTTCTGGAATTGGAAAGATTATTTATTTTGGTTCAGTGAAATGAGACGGAAAAGAGAAGAAAGGAACAGAGGAAATGGAACAGGGAAAGGATGGGTGCTGAGGGGTTTCTAATAGAAACCAGAGTTGATGTTATGTCATCCAGTTGATGGGTGCCCAGATAGAAGAGGTGTTTCTCCAATTTGTGGGTGGTCTCATTCTGGCAGTGCATGAGACTGCAGACAGACCTGAGAGCAAGGGAATTGAAATGGGTGGCCACTGGGAGATGTAAACTTACAGCGAACAGAGCTGAGGTACTCAACAAAGTGATCTCTCAGTCTGTATCAGTACTTCTGTTTATATTGGAGAAACTGGAAGCAGACTGGGAGATGGCAATGTGTGTTAGTGGGATGTTAATGCATGAGAGCTCCCGAGTATGTCTCTGACTGCGGACTTGACTGACTGCTGGTCCCAGTTTGCCTGCTGTGGGTGAGCTGCCACAAATCCATAAAACAAAGATGTCTAACATGGGATTAGCATGGATAGAGGATTGGTTAACACAGAATGCAGAATATTGGAATAAATGCCGGTTTCTTGGGTTATTAGAGGTGAGCAGAGTCTGCTGAGTCAGCAACTTCACAATTATACATTAAGGAATAATTAATATCCCAAGAGGACTGAGAGTAGCATGTCTACAGTTGATGACATGCTTAGGAGAGATAAGTAGATTATGTACTTGGGCAGTGGTCTGGTGTTGGTCAATGTGATGTTATCCATTTTGGAACCAAAAAAAAGATCGAATTATTAGTTAAATGTTAATTAAAACTGTAGCCCACTTGTGGAAGGGGACTTGGAGGGCTCATGTATGAATTGCAAAAGGTTGGAAAGGCAGATGGATGGAGCAGAATCAACAACCTGATCAGCCACGATCTTATTGAATGGTTGAACAGGTTTGAAGGGCTGTACCTATTATGTGGAAATATCAAATGCTAGAGGGCATATGATTAAAACAAGGGGGGACTTTTAAGGAGATGTAGAAAGCTCAGAATCAATCTGGGCTGAAGGACTTTTTCCTCTTTGATCATTCTCATAACTTTAGCCACTTAATATCAATTGTTCTCCCTTTATTGCTCATTGAAACATTAAAACTGCAAGTGCTGAAATCTTGAGTGAATGAAGCAAATAGAGGGACTAAGTGGGTCAGGTAGAATCCAGGGGTAGAAATGGTCAGTCAAATGTGTTGTGTGAGCATGCCAGGTCCAGTCAGCGATGGATTGACAAGGATCTGAAAGGGATTCAAGATCCATTTTATTGTCATAGAAATAAAAGTGTCATATTACATGCATAGCAGATTTGCCACTGGCAGGAATTGCCTAAGCGCCTCTTACAGTCAGAGAAGCAAAAGCAAGTTCTCTTCCCCCCTCCCCCACCGAGTTACCAAGTGTCCATCAATTCACTTCCAGTGCTTCCGCAGCCACACAGTCTAGTCCAAACCATTGGCAACCTGAGCTGCAGATCCAAACCTCCGACGTGATCAAGAACCCTTCAGTGTCCTTGGCACCTTGCATCCCGGTTCCGATACCTGGTACCCCTCCAGCAGTCTGCAGCTCAGTGCGAGTCTCCTGACAGCAGCTCACAGCTTCCGCGGGTTCATCGCAAGCAACTCACTGAAGCCTATTAATACCCAAGCAGACTAGATAGGTTGATGGCTGTGTAAGGCAGACCTAAAAGGAATATGGCAGATTGGTACCAGATGGGAAGAAAGTTGCACAAGCAGACCTGAAAGGTATATGGTAGTGGTACTTAAGTGGACCTGAAAGGGAGAAGATTGCATGCACAGAAGCATATTCTACAGGGTAAAGGCGTACACAGGGATTAAACTAAGTGCAAGAGGTTTTAAGCTCGGAAATGTGCAAAGAATAAACCATGCCAGGTGAAGCAGGGTGATGAGCCAGACCGCTTGCTACTGTCAAGAGAGAATGGTTGACAAGGACCTGTCAGGAAGAGCAAGAAGGAAAAGTAAAATTTTAGGCCACTGACTATTGGGTTTTGATAAAACAAGAAATGAAAGGTGGAAGTAAAACATGAGTTAAAGAACACAGTCACAGGGTTAAATGATAACATTTCTTTGAAGGTATTGCTACATCTTAAGCTTTACATTTTACATGGATAGGATTTGTTGTTGGTCATTCAATTTATAATTAAGAACATCCTTCTGGTCTACATAAAATCAACAGATGTCTGGAAGGGTTGATCACAGTACACATTAGTAATCATTCTCTGCCTGCCTGATTTCTGGTTTCCTATTTACACACGTAAGTGTCTAGTTTCATAGTAATCTTAAATTCTTGAAGATCCTGCACAGCCTTTGTTTCACATCCAAAATACTGAGAACATAAGAGAAGGTTGGATGTGTACATGGAGGTGAGGGGGTTGGAGGTTTATTGGCGGACAGCGGGAGGTTTGAGCTAGTGGAGTTGTTCTAGTGAACCGGTGCGGACTTGAAAGGCCGACATGGCCTGTTTCCGCTCCGTAAATGGTTATATGGAAAGTGCAGACATTGTGATTGAAGTAAATACACAATGCTGAAAAAACTCAGCAGTTCAACTAGTGTACTTTATGTAGCAAAGATAAAGATACATAACCAACATTTCAGGCTTGAGTTCTTTATCAAGGTATGAGCAAAATGTAGACAGGCAGCTGAATAAAATGAGGGTGTGGGTGATAGAGGGAGATTTTAACCTAACATTTAAAAAAATTAATATTAATCTAGAATATGAATTTGCAGAGTATTTATATCAAAAAGCTTTTTCTACATCAGATAACATTTAAATGACTTTTAGACAGGGGCATAGTTAATTGTTAACCTAGTGCACTTTAGCAACTTCATGGCACAGATGAGGTTGGCCAAAGGGCTAACCCTCTGAATTCCATTAGCAACAATTGTTTGCTCGAAATTCTAGCTTCTATGGGTTCTCCAGGCCTTTTCATAGTAGAGAAAAAAAAGTAAATGTAAAGGCGGATATTCTCCATCTTTACTTCGCTTCACTTACCTTTATAAAAGTTCCGAGGGCAGATTCAGCAGGCAAACTGATCGGTCTATAAGAGGGTACAATCAGATTGAGTGAGTTCGCTCCAACTCCTCCATAAATGCAATGCCACTGAAAGTGGCTGCAAAGGGGTGGGCTGATAACGTTGCAATGACATTGTCAGCCTGCATCCCAGGATTGTGTTTTAAAAAAAAATGCTGTATGCGCATTCGGTAGTGAACCCACGAGTCCAGGTATGACCTCCTGATGGTGAATGGAGTGCAGCAAGTGGCAGGATTAACCTCAGTGCTGTGGGGCATTGAAGAAAAAATAGATAGGAAGGTCACAAGACCAGGGCTCTCATATCTTTGATCCTTTCCATCGGCATCAATCAATACATAAACCCCCCCCAGGCCTTGTACCACTCCCCTGTATCCCAGATTTCCCATCATTCCACGCTGGCATGAAATGTTAACAGCCACATCCAGACGGCTGAGGCTATGAGACCTTTACTCCATCCTCCCCCTCCTCCTCTTGCTTGAACTTTGTCTGTTTTAGACTTGTTAATGAAAATTTTATTGCACTATACATGTATCATTGAAGATGAAAAGTAATAAACTGGTGTTGTGCTTACAATTTATTCTTGATGCCTTTTTGTTATTCAACACCTTATAATCATAAGGGGGGACAACATCTATTATATCATTCATGTTATAGCATTAATTTTGTAGTATTTAGTTTGTAATCAATTGAGCAGTAACATAGGAGTCAGTTTAGAGGATGGACATAATCACCTCTTGGAAGCTGTGTGTCCTGGCAAACTGGTCGCTCAGGTGTGGGGAGATTTGGCAGATCAGTGTTCCACTCTTGCAGATGGTGATCCTTGTTGAGCTCACATATAGTACACAGCACGCAAAAACGTCTGGAACAAAAGTGGTACAAATATTGAGGCACTTGGACAGGCACCTCCAGTGGTCATTCAGAAGGTCCACTTCCTTGCTGAGCTCAAGTCTTTGTTAATTTTTTTGCTGCCATTGGTCCAGTACATGGTGTTGCATGAAACCCCTCATCAGGGGTTTCCAGCTAGATATACAGGGATCTCCACTCCATTAACAGTTCTGGATTTCTACAGATTTTGGGTATGTTATATAGAGAATTTAGGTTAAAAAGACTTAAGTTAAAATGTGATGATTAATCATAAACAGGGAAGCCAGAACGGACAGAGAGTTTACTAGCAGCCAAGGACAAAAGGATCTGCTGAATATGTTTTTTTAAACCTATCTTTTCATGGTCATAGTGAGAGACATGCAGGAGACAAAGGATTGATAAGAAGTGTGAGAAACAGAATTTAGTGTATGTTGAGTTCACAGCGTACGTAACGAACGTGATAATTAATAATGCAGTTATACTTAGAATGCTTTTGTAATACTAACCAATTAAAACAGTATTAATAAGAAGGGGAAGGGCAAATAATAAGGGTATAAAAGTCAATGCACTGTATGTATCGGGGCTTAACTGGTGAGAAACCAGTTGAGTCCAACTCTGCAGACTTGTAAATAAAGCTTGTCGTGTCATCAGTTTTAAAGAGACTCATGTGTGAGAAGTTTTATTTCTGACAGGGTACACAAATGTTTCCCAGTGCAAGCCTCACAATATCTGTAAAATGGCAAACCATTTCCTTCCTTCAGAAGTACCCCTTAAATATAGAGGCACAAACCACCATTACAAAACAAAGACAATGGTCATCGGAGGGTACACACTCACATCACGTGGAAAGAGGTATCTTCCCTGCTCTTCTGCCTTTCTGTCGATGGGTGAATTCGTTCGCACTTGTGCATTATGCAAGTGGCCAGGCTGTACACATTTTGTACACATCTGTGAAGTTGGAAAACAGAAACGCGAAGTGTACAGAAAGGCAAATGAGATGCGTTAAATAATAAAGATCGAAGTGTGACTATAGCCGCAACCTTACCAGTACTTGTGATCAACAACAGCTTGAAGAACAACCGAGGACCACCCTTTCCGACTGGAGTAGGCTTGGGCGGTGGGGGGCAATGATGGGCATACCTGTGCCATCGATGGCACCAGCACACATTAGATATCCCCGTTCTGCAAACCCATCAATTGGCTTCTGGAGACGATCACCTCTTGGCAGGTTGACAAAACGTTTGGAGAGGGCCTTCCTCAAAGCTCCAGTAACCTGGAGCACCACCACACACCCAAAGGGGTGATGCCCTCCACCAAAAATAGAACCGACCGAAGTCCAGGTTCCAAACATGTTGTTGTCTGGAGCCTCAGTGAGTTCCAGCACCAAGTCAAAAGTACTGCATGACATACAAAAGTGTCTCCTCATATCTGGTGAGGGCATTGCTCCAAAACACAGCCTGTTGATCCTGTACATGGTCCTACTGGATATCAGAGTGATATCCACCTGAGCGACTCCACCTGAGTCATTCTGCCTCTTACAACTGCTCCACAACTTCAGCAGGAACTTTTTGCTGATCGAACTCAGATGATCTTCAGACTTTCGGGACATCATAGAGTTAATAGAGCAGGAGGTCAGTCTGAGTCCTGAGCCGTTGAGCCGGCCTTAAGGCGCCGTGCACCATTAAAAAAGGGGCTCCTGTTCCTCAAGCCCTTCGTCCCTCTTTGTCGATGTGCGACCAATCGGATCACGGACATTAGCAATGGACAGCGCCCAGCCAATAGCATGGCGAACAACCATGACGTAACCAGAAATGTCACGCTCCGATAGGAGGAGTTTGTGGCAGCGCGGGAGTGTATATAGAGGGTGGGCAGCGGCGTTCTCCCTCCTTTCGCCCCAGGATCAACGCTTGTGCAATATAGCTTTCTTTCCCAGGCGCCATGAATGCGGGGCAACACACGTGCGAGGTAGGGCGGCGCGGGTTCTCACCTCCTGGGAGGGGGGGTGGAGAGAGAGGGGAGTGGGAGGGAAAGTGGGGAGTGGGAGGGAAAGGGGAGAGTGGGGGGGGAGAAGGGGAGAGTGGGGGGGGGGAGAAGGGGAGAGTGGGGGGGAGAAGGGGAGAGTGGGGGGGAGAAGGGGAGAGTGGGGGGGAGAAGGGGAGAGTAGGGGGAGTGGGGGGAGAGAGAGGGGAGTGGGGGGGAAAGGGCGGGGAGTGGGGGGGAGAGGGGAGGGGGGAGAGAGAGACTCCGTCGGCGGCTCCACCCGGAGTCTTGCTAGTGGCTGTTTTTATTTCGTCAACAGGACGATGCGTTGAGATGGACGTGGCTTCCACGTGAGACCCGATACCCAGTGAGTCCCACCGTGTTCTGTCTGAGGTCATTGTTTTGCAGACATTTGAATGAAATGGGTGTTTTCTGCAGTGCCCTATTGATGTCATTGCGATTTAATTCCTGGCTGTGTCAGCCGCCATTACCGGTGCCTCGCGTTGTCCCGGTCCCGTCTCGCATCATCCGTCTACGCCACGCTGCCCCCACTCGTTCTCGCGAGACTTTAGACTCGCCACCGAGAACCGGAAGCTGCAGGCATCTCATCCGCCCTTTGCCTCGTGGGGGGGGGTTGCCGTCAACATGTCACCGAGGACGTTCGGCTCACCGTGAGGGTGAGCTGTGTCTCAGGCGGGTCCTGACGTTGGAAGGTCGGGGCGGGGATGGAGGCCGCCAACATGGCGGGCCGGGGTCGCCGAGAAACTAGAGCCAGTGAATGGGGAAATAAACGGTTATTGGCAGGAAACCTCAATCTATTTTGTTCACTTAATCCCGTTAGACTAAAGGGGCTTAAACACTGATGACCAAAGAGTTGAGAGTTTGCAGTGATTTGTTTTTCAAGCGTGTGGGTGATGCTAACGTGGTATTGTAGATAGTGAAGTGTGTTGACAAAGTCAGGTGGGGTGGTTGATGAATTTAATTCAGGTCTAATGTGGGTAGGTCACACAGTGAATTGTCGGGATCTGGAAGCAGAAGGATCTGGGATTATAGGTACTTGGCCCTTGGAAAGATGGATTGGGTGGTCAGAAAGTATAGAAGTTGGGGGGGGGGGTGGAGATGGGGCCTTGCTGCAGCAGTTTAAGATGTTGGTAAATTGAGTGGCAAAGCAAATTGTGTATTGGGTGAGTCCGCAGAGAGATGTAGACGGGAATGAGGGTCTATCAGGTGGAGTTGCGTTGAAGTGAAAGTCATCCCCTTTTGGAAAAAAAATCCTCTTTAAAAATGGTGAAAGATGCAGCATGCTGTCATGCAAAGGCATTTGGATGCTTGTGCTTGAATCGGAAAAGATTGGTGTGTGGTTGCAACAGGATATCAGGAAGGTTAATGGAATTTTGGCCGCCTTTGGGTTAGATTTAAGAGCAGGAAATTTCTACAATTGTCAGGCCTAGATTTGCTGAAGAGGTTCGCCAGTTGATTCCAGGCATAAGTGGGATGGAATGTTGAAACTGCTACCAAAAAAGAGAAATGTCTATTGACTGAAATCTGAGGATCTTGTACAACACAAAATTATGAAATGGATAAAAGTTAAGACTGGAATTTGCAGCCAGGAGAGGTATGGTAAGCAGAATCTATAGATGAAAGATTGATTTATTTTGTCATGTTTCAATATGTCGTCTTCCAATAGGGCAAGACAGCACATGTGTATGTATAGAGTTGCACTAGTAGTGTTTTCTTCTGTATATACCTGGTGATGTCTGCAGAGCTTGTGAGGCAAGTCACGCTGTCAGGAATGGGGGGGGGAAGAGAGGGGAGGAATTAAATCGCAATGACATCAAGTCGTATGTGGGCAGTGAATGGAAAGCTGCAATGGGTTACTGATAAAGGCCAAAACTGGGCTACTACTGGCATGTGGGGCAATAACTGAATGAGTGTCTATGAGGACAATATACTGCAATCTTCCAAGTTCACTTTGCGGAGAAATTCCTTGGAGAACTGAGCACTCATTGATCAACCAGATCTCTGGCACCAGTTCCACCTGGAATCTTAGTAATCTTTATTTGTTGCAATAGGATGATGAGTTGGCAATGGTTTCAACATTTATCCCAGAATGGATTCTGGACCCAGCTACAAACCATGCTGTGAGTAATATTTTTTATATACAGTGAGTCCCTGGGGAGATCTTTTCCTACGTCTGTCTGAGTAGAATTTATAGATAAGTTGGAATAGATACATATGGTCACATGTGACTACATGTTTTCTTATTCTGTTTTTTTAAAAAATGTAAAGTAATGGTTCTTAAAGCAGTTTAGATAGGAAAAAGGAAAAGAACATGATTAAAAGTAAACACTTGCTTTTGTTCCATCGATGTCTTGCATACAGGACTGACTGGGCATTAGTGAGGTGGTAAGGGGCACAATTTGTTCGTAAATTGGATGCTTGTAACCTGAAGGCTCCCTGTATATTTAATTTAATAGAAAGCATCTGATGTTTTTTTTGTTCTAGAGCTTTTGTTTTAATTTTTTTCCTTTTCAAAAAAAAAGCCGTGTGGGTGGGTGAATAAATTTTGTAACGGGGAGTTTTTTTTTATGGGACATGTGAAAGGATGGGCCTATTGTTATGTAACCTGTATAATCTTTGTATTCATAAGAATGAAGAACTAGTAATGCTGAGAAAACAAGTGTGGTAAATTGATAATTACAAGGGTGCATATTTCCAGACCATTTCTAAGTCTTGTTTCTGGTGAACGTTTGGGCATCTATAAGATTGACCATTCCTGGCGAGATGAATGCTGAATTAAAATCTTGTTTGCTGAAAATGAAATAAAATTTCCTTACTTGATTGAGACCTGGACACAAGATACTCCATGTGATGGAATCCTCAAAAAAAAAGAGCTGGATGCACTTGTTGGGACAGACAGCATCATGGAGGACAATTGGCACTTGATACTCCATTGATGCCGTCTGACCTGTTGTTTCTCTAGCTTTTTTGCTTTGAGAACTGGACTGATGAATTAATTTTTAGCTGAAGGTGTAACTTGTATGAGGCTGCCTGTTCTTTTGACTAATCTGTTTAGTGTAAAAGAATCAGCAGGGTTTGGACATTGAAAGAGAATTTTGTATTTGCAGAGCTGAAAACTAACACCTTCAGCTGGTGAAATCAGAGTATTGAACATGTCTGGGAGCTGTTGGTACGTGGTATGTTTTTTAACATTACAATTCTCTATAGTGGAGTGGTTTTAAAATAACATGATTTTGATGAGCCTGCTTGTTTTGCCTGACCCATGCTTCCCACCAGCTTCTCGGAGAGGGTCAAGTGAAGATCATGGTCACATTTTGAATCAAAAGCCTGCATAGTTGTTCTAAGTCTTGTATTTTAACACTGCATTGCCACCTATCCCAGTCGTCTCGTGATGAAAATAATCCAGTTCTGCTACTGAGTATCCATGGTGATATATTGTGGTCTGAAGAAGACTTGGGAAGAGTTGATGAAGTGGCCAAATAGCTTGGGCATATTCGTTCAGCAACACTGGATGTTAGCTTGTCATGTTGTACATCTTGTTTATCTTTGTACTTCTAGAGTTCAAGACCTTGTGGGGGGAAAAGGCAATGTGGATGAAATGTCCCTGGTAAGTGCTGGTGGGGTCATCAGCTAGCATTCAAAAATGTCTTCGTGATTAATGACCTCCATACTTGATGTTAAGCAACTGCTTCCTGATCTAATGATGATAGCATTAACCAGTTCTGCTACTGAGATAATGATGCTACTTTAGTAGACTGAAGACATGGAAATAGTTGCCAGTTGTATTGTAGCACTTTTTAAAAACTGCAAATACAAGTTTAACTTGTGCAGTGAATCCCCATTATAACACGATCATTGGGATCCATAAAATCTCATTGGGGGGGAGAAAGCGAGGTGGCTCTAAATCAGGGTTTCACTATACTTGGATTTTTCCTGAGGTCTCTGCCTCTGCCATAATCCATCATCTATGGGGATTGATAAAGGTGTAATATCTGAATTCGCATTACATTGGGGTGTGTAAAATTGAATTTTTGCTGGACCTGTCGATTGGTCAATTTCCATGCGAAATTGGTCGAAATATTGAGAATTAACCATAATCCTTCCCATATTTCTCAACGATCTGGGGATTTGTGAAACTTTAAAAAAAATAAAATCTCATTAACCAATATTTTAGCATTCTAATAAAAGTGAATTGTTTACAGAATTTGGCCTAATTACATTTAAGTGTTATTTTTATTTTTCATGTGTGTTATTTTTTTCTTTACAGTTTGCACATGATGGATAAACCTGCTTCAAAAGTGCTAACCAATGGAAAGAGTTTCTGTGAAGAATGTGCATGAATCTATTTTAGAAATGGCTCAATAAAACTTTTTTTTAAACTGGCAGTTTGGAACTGTAAATCAGTTTGCCTTCTCTAGGACTGAACAAGCCCTCGTGTCTCAAGACATTTGCATTGACTGGTGCCAATCTGAACTTGTCCTATCTGAGAGCACACAATTAATTCCTGTTTGTCCATGTCTGTCTAAATGCTGCTTAATGTATACATTAAAAAGACACCCACTTTAAACTATGAACTTTAGTTTTTGACATTTTCATCGTTAGGTAAGAGATTTGATGTCTTCCCTATCTGAACTCTAAGCTTAAAGATCATCCCTCTGCCTCCTGTACACCAATGAGTCCAATGTCCTTGTCTTAACTTCTATTCAGGCAACATAATGAACTCTTCTGTGTCTTCTCTCTTATCCTTTCTCTAATGGGGTTTGAACTCAAAATTTAACAACTGTAGCAGGTTGAGAACTTTGTGTTCTCTATGTACTTACAACACAAAAAAATCTTTATATTAATACCCGCAGTTCTATTGTTTACTTGAACCTCTCAAAATGCAACACCTAATCAAGCAGCTTGCTTTCATGTCAAAATTATTTTTGTGTGTTTCGATGGTGATTCTTTGGAAGCATGAACTTTATAGCTGGATCAGCTCTCCCTATGAATGGCATGCTGTCATAAAAAGTATGTGTAGTGTTCATAGTGCCTAAAAGTGGAATCCTGAGCTTTATAGAGGAAAAGAATACAAGAGCAAGGAAGGTATGCTTAATTTTTTTGTGAAATTAGATCAAGGGAAATAAGAAATTGCAGCATTTATTTCTGAAGAAATCCATCAGTCCAGAATCAGGTTACAAGTTGAGTAAAGCACTAAATAACCCTAATATTTTCAAAGGAAAATGAAATTTATTCAGGCACCTGCCTGCATTTTGCTCATACCTGAAAGGTTTATGCATCTTTGTTTAATAAATTAATATTGTGTGACTTGTTGAGTTTCTCCAGCAATTTTGTGTAAATTATTATCATTGTCTTTTGACTTGTGGATTGCACATATACTGTACTTTTTTTTGTTTTCTAATTGTGCCTTTTGCTTTGGGTCACCACTTAGTCTTCCTAGCAAAATGTGATACCGCATTAAATTTCATTGCCAGATATGCAGTTAGTCCACATTTGATGTCTTGACTATTCCCAAATTTTGTGTAGTTTCTTTTTTGGAAAAAAATTGGGAAAGTCAGTCTTTAGTGTATACACCAAAATCCCTGTTATCTAGGATTCTAAGCAACTTACAAAAAAAAGGGAAAATAAGGTTTTTTTAAAAACTGAAGTTTAGAATTGGCACCTCTTAGCCAAACACACAATCTAGAGCAATTGGAAAATACACTTGACTGGCCTTTATCAATCCCCATAGATGATGGATACTGGGGGTTTTAATATATTTAGAAAATCTGACTATTATTGGCCTCTGATCTGAACATCAGTCTTTCACTACTGCACTTTATTTAACAAACTTGCTCTCTATGCACCTTTTCTGATTGTAATGTGGCACCTTATCAAATATCCTCATCAGCCTTCTCTAGCTTCATTAGATATATATGGGTAAATAAACTTGATTTGCCTTGAACAAATTTCTTGCCAATTTACAAATAGATGTTTTCTTTGTCTCTTTATTTTTAAAACTCTGTCAAACTGCATAATGGAGTTTTTTTTTCCCCGACAGCACTTGTTAACAATTCTGTAAAAAATACCACTCCTAACCTGACAAGGAACATTATCCAAAATGATCTGTGACATGTAGAAGTTGTGAACTGAATTGTTTGTGAGTTATTGTCAAGAGGAGGAACTGGTTTATTGGCAGCTAAATTCATTGTAAATTAGGTAAAAACACAACACTGGAGAAACTCAGTAGGTCAAAGTGAATTTTAAATAGTAAATATACATAACATTTTGGGCTTGAGCCCTTCAAGCAATCTTGATACTTTGAAAGCTGCGAATGTCCAAAGGAACTGCTTGCTCACACCATTGAGTCTACAAAACTCTACAAAACAGATAAAATACCTGTCCTGCATATGTATTTGTGTGCATGTTTTGCATGGAGGTCTGTCAGGTTGCATTTGTACAATCAGATGACAAACTTGATCTTTGCTATATAAAGTACTCTCTGACCTACATAGTTTCTTAAGAATTTTTATTTCAGTGTGCAGACTTTCTTGTTTTACTTAAGATAAATTTAGGTTGGTTTGAACATTTGTTCAATTGTCTTGAGACAATCCTGGAGAGAGACAACCCTTGGGCCATTCAGTCTGCTCTCACCCATTTTAATTTCAACATTCCAATTGGATCCTCTCCCTACATTTTATGAGGAGAGGCAATGTAATTTCCAGTAGGCAAATAATCTATTTTTTAAAAAAGTAAACACATTGCTGACAAAACTCAGGTTAGTGTCCTTTATATAGTGAGGCTATAACTAATATTGAGCACTTTGATATATGGAAAAATGTTGGTGTATCAATTTAAAAAGTATGGGGGGGGGGTCTAGGGTTAAGAGTATGGTCACATGGGAGGAGAGATGGCTCGGTGAAGAGAGGTGTGGCGAACTGAGGGAGAAACAGGTTTTCAGAAATTGGAGAGGTGAGCACCCAGATGGGAAATCAGGTGTTCCTGCAATTAATTGGTGTGATAGTACATTGTAGGTACCAATGACATAGGGAGGAATAGAGAAGAGGTCCTAAAAAGTGAGTACAGGCAGTTAGGTAGGGAGTTAAAAAGGACCGCAAAGGGGGTAATCTCTGGATTACTCCCTGTGCCACGTGACAGAATAGAAATAGAATGAGGTGGAGGATTAACATGTGGCTGAAGGGGTGGAGTAAGGGGCAGGGTTTCAAGTTTCTGGATCACTGGGACCTTTTTTGGGGAAGATGTGACCTGTACAGTAAGGACGGGTTACACTTAAATCCCAGGGGGACCAGAATCCTGGCAGGGGTATTTGCTAGGGCTACTCAGGATCCTTTAAACTAGAATGGTTGGGGGGAGGGAGCAAAATAGTACAGAGCAGTAAGGAGAAAGTTAAAATGCAAACAGAAAGTTTGTAGTATTTGAATATGGATGGGAAGGTGATAGAGAAAGGAAATGGTCTGGAAGAAGATGAAGGGCAATTGGCAGGAAAAGGAAATAATATTAAAGATGAGGGAAAACAGGGATTAAGAATTGGGAAATCTCTGAAATTCGTATATTTTAATGCCAGGAGTATTGTAAAAAAGGTGTATGAGCTGAAGGTGTGGATTGAAACTTGGAAGTATGATGTGGTAGCGATTAGTGAGACATGGTTGCAGGAGGGATGTGATTGGCAGCTGAATATCCCTGGGTTTTGTTGCTTTAGGTATGATAGAGTCGGAGGGGCAAAAGGAGGTGGTGTTGCATTGCTTATTGGAGAATATTACAGCGGTGCTTAGGCAGGATAGATTAGAGGGCTCGTCCACGGAGGCTATTTGGGTGGAACTGAGGAGTGGGAAAGGAGAGGTTACACTTGTAGGGGTGTTTTATAGACCACCCGGAGGGACCGAGACCTAGAGGAGCAAATCTGTAGGGAGATAGTGAATATTTGTGATAAGCACAGGGTTGTAATTATGGGAGATTTTAATTTTCCACATAGATTGGGAAACCTATTCTGTGAAAGGGCTGGATGGGTTAGAGTTTGTGAAATGTGTGCAAGATAATTTTTTTACAACAATGTGTAGAGGTGCCGAGCAGAGAAAGAGTAGTGTTAGATCTACTGTTGGCAAATGGGATGGGTCAAGTGACGGAGGTTAGTGTTGGCGAGCACTTCGGGTCCAGTGATCATAATACCATCAGCTTCAATGTCATTATGGAAAGAGACAAGTCAGGGCCAAGGGTTGAGGTTTTTGATTGGGGAAAAGCTAGATTTGAGGAGATGCGAAAGGACTTACAGGGTGTGCATTGGGACAATTTGTTTTATAGGCAGGATGTAGTAGAGAGATGGAAGTCTTTTAAAGATCAGATTTTGAGAGTGCAAAAGCTTTATGTTCCTGTTAGGTTAAAAGGAGGGGCAAAAGGTTGGAGAGAGCCGTGGTTTTCAAGGAATATTGGAAACTTGGTTCGAAGAAAAAGGGAGGCATACATTAGGTATAAGAAGCATGGAATTAAGGAAATGTTTGAAAAATACATAGATTGAGGAATTAGGAAAGCTAAAAGAATGTATGAGGAGACTAGCAAGCAGGGTGAAAATTAATCCAAAAGGGTTCTACAAGTATGTTAATGGTAAAAGGAAAGCAAGAGACAAAATTGGTCCCTTAGAGAATCAGAGCGGAAAACTGTGTGGAGCCTAGAGAAATGGGGGAGATATTGAACAGTTTCTTTTCTTCGGTATTCACCAAGGAGAAGGATATTGGGATATGTGAGATAAAAAAAGAAAATTGGGTAAATATGGAGAATATAGTGATTACGAAAGATGTAGTGTTAGGGCTTTTGAGGAATATAAAGGTGGATACGTCTCCGGGACCAGACGGGATCTTCCCCAGGACTTTGAGAGAAGTAAAGGAGGAAATAGTAGAGGCTCTGACAGTAATTTTCCAAATGTCATTAGAGATGGAGATAGTGCCGGAGGATTGGCGTATTGCACATGTGGTTCCGTTATTTAAAAAGGGTTCAAGGAGGAAGCTTGGCAATTATCGGCCTGTAAGTTTGATGTCTGTGGTAGGTAAATTAATGGAGAAAGTTCTTAGAGATAGTACTTATAAATATCTGGATAGGGTCTGATCAGGAGCACTCAACACAGATTTGTGGGCGGAAGGTCCTGTTTGACCAATCTGATTGAATTTTTTGAAGAGGTGACTAGGAATGTGGATGAGGGTAGCGCGGTGGATGTTGTCTATATGGACTTCAGTAAGGCCTTCGATAAGGTACCACATGGAAGGTTAGTTAGGAAGGTGCAGTCTTTAGGTATAAATTTTGAGATAGTCAAATGGATTGAACATTGGCTGAAAGGGAGAAGCCAGAGAGTGATAGTAGAAAATTGTCTGTCAGGTTGGAGGCCGGTGACCAGTGGTGTGCCTCAGGGATCTGTATTGGGCCCATTGTTGTTCGTTATATACATTAATAATCTAGATGAGGGGGTGGTGAATTGGATTAGTAAATATGCAGATAATACTAAGATAGGCAGAATAGTGGATAATGAAGGTTTTTAAGGATTGCAGAGGGTTTGGGCTGCTTAGAAAAGTGGGCTGAAAAATGGCAGATGGAATTTAATGCTGATAAGTGTAAGGTGCTTCATTTTGGTAAGAAGAATCAGAACAGGACATACGTAGTAAATGGGAGAGCATTGATGAATACAGAAGAGCAGAAGGATTTAGGAGTAACGGTACATTGTTCCCTGAAGGTAGAAACTCATGTGAATAGAGTGGTGAAGAAGGCTTTTAGTATGCTGGCCTTTATCAATCATTGCATGGAATATAGGAGTTGGGAAGTGATGTTGAGATTGTATAAGGCGTTGGTGCGGCCTAATTTAGAGTTCTGTGTGCAGTTCTGGTCGCCTAATTATAGGAAGGATATAAACAGAGTGGAGAGAGTGCAGAGAAGATTTACCAGAATGTTACCTGGGTTTAAGCATCTAGAGTACAGGGAGAGATTGGGCAGATTAGGTCTTTATTCTTTGGAGCGTAGAAGGTTGAAAGGGGATTTGATAAGGTATTTAAGATTATGAAAGGGATAGACAGAGTGGATGTGGATAGACTATTTCCGTTAAGAATAGGAGAGATTGAAACAAGAGGACATAAGTTAAGAGTTAAGGGGCAGAGGTTTAGAGGTAACATGAGGGGGAACTTCTTTACTCAGAGAGTGGTAGTGGTGTGGAACGAGCTTCCGGGAGAAATAGTGGCGGCAGAGTCAATTTTATTATTTAAGAAAAAGCTGGACAGGTATATGGATGAGAAGAAGGTGGAGGGTTATGGTCAGTGTGCAGGTAGGTGGGACTAGAGAGGAGTGTTTGGTTTGGTGCGGACTAGAAGGGCCTAATGGCCTGTTTCCGTGCTGTAATTGTTATGTTACATGAGACCATGGACACAGAACTAAAATGGTTGGCCACTGGGAGGTCCCTGTCACTAATGCAGACAGAGTGAAAGTGCTCAGTGAAGCAATCTCCCAGTCTGTCTGATGTAGAGTGCCACAGAGAGCATGGAATGCAGTAAATCAAACCTGGGGATACACAATGATTCTACAGCTTTTCATCCTCTTCACCTAGCCATCTCGGTTGCTGCAGTGCCCTCCCTCCCTTGTGTATTGATTGATGGCCACTTGCCAGCCAGATGTCATTAACATCATTTCCAGTTTCTGGTAACCTGCTCTCCCCCCTGTCTTTGTCTCAGTTCTCCACCCCCTTCCCTATCTATTCACCTAGCCATCCCTCCTCCTTCTTGCTGCTGTTCGTCCCTTATTGACCTATTACCTCCTGCCTTTGTGACCATGCTCCTCACCCCACACTTTCCCCTTGCCTTTTTATTTAGGTGCCTGCTGACATTTTTCCATACCTTGAAGGGCTTTGCTATAATAAAGGACATTTAACCTGAGTTTCTTCAGCATTGCATTTTTACTTTCACCATGGTGTCTGCAGACTTTAATGTTTTACTACTTACAAATAACCTATTGGGAAGAATTCAAAGCACCCAGTGGAAACCAATGTGTAAGAAACCTGGAAATCAGGTTCAGATCTTGCTTGAACTGTGAGGTGGCATCGCTTCTAGTTGTGCTAGTGCTGCTCCACTACTGCTGCTTCCGAGTCAGAGAATATGGATTTACCTCCCACTCCAGAGAGTTGAGTTCAAAACTCAGGTGGACAATCTAATGCAGTCCTCAGTGCAGAGCCTTTTGGGTGGGATATTAAACAGGTGCTGCTTACCTTCTCAGCTAAAAGCTTATTGCAGGACTATTATTTAAATCAAGTTCCCCTTCACCAACATTGCCCTTCTTAAAAATATGCATTATAGTATACTTGTGTGTGTTGTGTGGTTTTATGTTAAAAAGTGACAAGTTTGCCTTGAAGAGCCAAGTGAAGGTGTATTGCTGAGAGAATGGGAGACGGACTGAGCATGTGCAAAAAATGATCTAAAAATTTTTGGACTTGGACAATAAACCACCACTGGGTGGTGCTGTGGAGTGGAAGAAGGCCCAGAGCAAAAGTCATAGTCTGGAGGACAGTTTAGAATGTTGGGATCTCAAAAAGGATGAACATTCCAAAGGCAGCCAGAAGGATCCAGACCAAGCCAGTGGTTCCTCTCTCTGCAAACAACACAAGACCACTTTGAATTTTGTGCTCTCTCTCAAGGATCTTTTGGCTTCAAACAAACTGAATTTTGTTTATAATCTTTGCTTCGGTTGAGATCGAAGTTTTGTGTCTTAAGTTTTTCTGTGGGCTGGTTGGAAATATAACTTAGACTTTAATTACATATGTTATATTTAAGCTGGGGAATTTATTAGTTTTACACTTATAGAAAATTGCATAGTAACCAGTGGGCATTGTTCTAAAAGGGGGGATTTTGAATTAAAGTTTGAAGGTGAATTTTTGTTAATAAAATAATTGTTCATCTTTACCCCTGTGTGATATGCCTTCTTTGTGGTTGCTGGTTTGATCTTGTAACACTTGCAAAATATTTTCTCACTATGATTTTACTATTTAATTGGCTGATTTGTTCCATGAGGTCCTGACTTTATAATGCAAGATTATCTTTTAAAAGTAGAATTGCAAATTGAGTGGAGAGTAAGGGAGTCACAGTGAGAAAATTGGGAAGTATTTGCTCATGGATATCGGTCATTGGATCACAATCATTCTCTCCATCGCTGGAATAACTGATCGGAAATTTTTAAATAGTTTGACATTGAGAGTTCTTTCTATTTGAGTAATAAATAAAGATTTTCTGGAATTTTGGTTAAATTATAAGGAGATTTTATTAATGTGAGGATGTTGCAATTGGGAGTCATACAAGGGGGCACCATCTTAGGTTAGGAAAGGAGAAAACTTGGAGAAAAATTAAAAATTTAAATTTAGACATGCATCATGGTCTAAAATATACCAGAAATAAAGTGAGGAAAGGAAAGTTGGGCATATCAACCGTAGTTTGCTTTATACAAATTTTATAGTAGTGCCTCTACTTCCTCAGCGTCAGAAACCTGAGCAAACTAATGGCAAGTGTGCTGACCAGCTGCATCAAGACCTGGTATTAGGGCACCAATATCTGAGCAGAAAGCCCTGCAAAAAGTACATCACAGGCAAAACTCTGAAAATCAAGAAAATCCTGCTGTCAGATCAGGGATGTGACAGAGTAACAATTATTACTGAATATTTTTCTGAATGTGCACAGTCAGTTGGTTTAGTCTGATTTTTTTTTTGTATATTTTTCTTCTTCAGTAGAGTTTACAGTTACTGATAATTAGGAATTCTGCCTGACCCACAGGAAAAAGAATCTCAGGGTTGTATGTGAATGAAAATTGAAAGTACTGTATAGAGTCTTGCGAGTCCTCATGAAGTAAAACTTGTATGCTAAGTCAGTGATGAAGGATGTAAATGCAATGCTGGCATTCATTTAAAGAGAAATAGAATGTAAGAGCAGGGATGTGAAGTTGAGGCATTATTACTGGTAGATTCTTGATTAGCTATCACATCAAAGGTTATAGAGAAAAGGCCAGGCTGTGGTGCTGAGAGGGAACAAGGATCATATTATGATTTTGATTCTAGGGAGACCTCACTTGCAGTATTGTGAGCAGTTTTGGGTTCCTTATTTAAAAAAGGAAGTGAGTTCAAATGAGATTCACAAGGATGATTCCAGGAATGAAAGGGTTATCAAGTGAGGAGTGTTTGATTGCTCCTGGTATTCATTGGAATTTAGGAGAATGGGGCATCTCATTTAAACATTTTGAACATTGAAAGATGTGGACAGAATAGATGTAGAAAGGTTGTTTCCCATAGTGGGAGAGTCTAGGACAGGGGTGGCCAACCTTTTAATTTAGAAATACAGCACATTAACAGGCCGTTTTGATCCCAGGAGTCCGTGCTGCCCAATTAACCTACAGCCACAGTCCATACTCATGAGCCTGTTTCCATGCTGTATGTTTAAATTAAATGTTGGCTACCCTGGTCTAGGACAAGAGGGATCAACTTCAGGATTGAAGGGCGTCCGCTTAGAACAGAGATGCAATGGAACTTAAGTCAGAAGGTGGTAAATCTGTGGAATATGTTGCCACAGGCAATTGTGAAGGCCAGGCCATTGGATGTATTTAAGGCAGATTGATAGATTCTTGATTAGCTATCACATCAAGGGTTATGGAGAGAAGGTCAGGCTGTGGGTCTGAGTGGGATAAAGGATTATATTAAATGGTGGGGGAGACTCAATGGACTGAATAGCCTATTTCTGCTCCTATGTCTTATGGCCTCATGGAAATGTATGTACTCTGACAATAATTTTGAAACATGAACTTTGAATTAAGTGATTATTTTTTTAACGGTCACAGAGTGTATACCAGTGTTTCTCAACCTTTTTCTTTCCACCCACATACCACCTTAAGCAATCCCTTACTAATCACAGAGCACTTATGCATAGGGAATACTTAAAGTGGTACGTGAGTGGAAAGAAAAAGGTTGAGAACCACTGGTATATAGCATTAAAACAATTTTAGTAACCATTTGTATCTTTTGCCACAAGCACTCAGAGAGGCCACTCATTGGTACCATGGGGTATCAAAATTTTGCTGCTGTTCAAGGTGATGGTTCACCATAACTTTCTCAGTGGCATCTTGAGATGGGAAATAAATGCAAGAATTTAGACATACAGATATACAGCATATTAAGTTCCTTTCGGTCCACACGCCCATGCCACCCAATTAACCGACAACCCCAGTGCATTTTTAAACTCACGTGGGCTCGGGGAGAATACAAACTCCTTACAAAGACCACCGGATTTGAACCCTGATCACTGGAGCTACAACAGCATTGCATTAACTGCTACACTACCCTAACCATTCCACCCAACTGTTAATAACAGGAGTTAATTTTCTTATGCTGCAGCGCATGTTGATTTTTACTTCCTATTGTCATTGTAGAACTGAAGCTTCTGTAACATGGTGATCCAATTCAGTTCAATTTTCCTATTCACATTGTATTTACTCAATAAATTGTTGCATTTCTAATGTGATATAATTATGTTATGCATTCATGGGATCCCCACCTCTGCTTTGTACATGCTTGGGAAAGAACATTGTGAGGAGCGGGGGAAGCCCTGTTGGGGAGGAGCTCCAAAGTCCCTACCTCAGAGGAGGTTCACAAGGATGATTCCAAGAATGGATGGGCTATTTGATGAGGAATAAAACAGGAAAGTCTGCCGACACTGTGGTTAAAGTAAAAACACAATGTTGATCAAGCAGTGTACTTTATATGCAGTTTTTCCAGCATTGTGTTTTTATCATATGAAGAGAGTTTGTTGAAATTTAGAAGAATGAGAGGCGATCCCATTGAAACATTTTGAATGTTGAAAGGCATGGACAGAGTAGATATAGATGGGTTGTTTCCCATGGAGGGAGAGTTTAGGACAAGAGGGCACAATCTCAGAATAGAGATGCAGAGGAATTTCTTTACCAGAGAGTGGTAAATCTGTGGAATTTGTTGCCACAGGCAGTTGTGAAGGCCAAGTAATTGGGTGCATTTACAGCAGAGATTGACAGATTCTTGATTAACCAGGGCATCAAAGGTTATGGGAGAAGGCTGGGTAATGGGGCTGTGGGAAAATGGATTAGCCCCTAAATGGCAGGAGAGACATGGGCTGTGTCATGACTACTTTCCATTCACCCAGGTTTGTGTCTCGCCTAATAGTGAAAAATGCCTACTTGCATTTACCCTATCTATACCCATAATAATTTTTTGTACCTCTATCGAATCTCCCCTCATTCTTCTACGCTCCAAGGAATAAAGCCCTAATCTGTTTAAACTTTCCCTGTAACTCAGTTCCACAAGTCCCAGCAACATCTCAGTATATGTTATCTGCACTTTTTCAATTTTATTGATATATTTCCTGTAGCTAGGTGACCAATACTGGACACAAGTCTCCAAAATTGGCCTCACAAATCTCTTATACAACTTTATCAAAACATCCAAACCCCTATACTCAATACTTTGAGATATGAAGCCCATGTGCCAAAACCTCTCTTTAAGACTCTATCTACCTTGTGACTCTACCTTCATAGAATAACAGAACATTAACAGCATAGAAACAGGTCCCTTCGGCCATTCTAGTCTGTGCCGAATCATTTTTTTTGCTTAGTCCCACTAACCTGCACCCAGTCCATAGCCCTCCAAACCTCTCCCATCCATGTACCTGTCCAAACTTAAATGTTAAAACTGAGCCCACATTCAGCACCTTAGTTGGCAGCTCATTCGACACTCCCACCACTCTCTGTGTGAAGAAGTTCCCTCTCATGTTCCCCCTAAACATTTCCCCTTTCACTCTTAACCCATATCCTTTTGTATCTCACCTACTCTCAGTGGAAAAAGCCTATCTACATCTACTCTATCCCCCTCATAACTTTAAATACCTCTATCAAATCTCTCCTCATTCTTCTTGCTGCAGGGAATAAAGTCCTAACCTTTTTAACCTTTCCCTTTAACTCAGTTCCTGAAGTCTGGGCAATAGCCTAGTAAATCTTCTCTGCACTCTTTCTATCTTATTGATATCTTTCCTATAGTTAGATCACCAAAACAGCATGTAATACTCCAAATTTGGTGTCACCAATGTCTTAACAAACATTAACATAATAATTCAACTCCTGTACTCAGTACTTTAATTTATGAAGGCCAATATACCAAAAGCTCTCTATAAACCCTAGCCGTCTATGATACCATTTTCAGGGAATTATGTATCTGTATTCCCAGATCCCTCTGTAGCTTTGAAAGATTTCCTCACTGTTCACCACATCTCCAATCTTTGTGTTATCTGCAAACTTGCTGATTTAATTAACTACATTATCATTTTGATAATTGTTATTGAAGACAAACAACATACGCAGCACTGATTCTTGAGGCACACCATGAGTCGCAAGTCCAGTCTCCAACTTCTCCCATAAAACCAATGCTGAATCCAATTTAACTGCCTCACTATGAATACTGACCAACTGAACCATCCTGACCAACTCCCCACCCGGGACCTTGTCAAAGGCCTTATTAAAGTCCATGTAGACTGTGGTGATACACCACTAGCCTACTGCAGGGGGTGATCTCTGTACCTGCAGGAAGACCACCGGAGGACAGACTACACCTGGTCGGCTGTCAATCACCCGAACAGGATATAGTCCTTAGGCAGCCTCTCCCGAGCCAATCACTCAGGAGCCACCATCTCAGTCATTACTGTAACAGGAACTTTTAGCCAAATAAAGCCTGTTGTACAGTCTTCAAGTTTGTGTCTGCTCACTGCTGCTGCAGTGCAGCACATAGACAACATCCACAGCCTTTCCTTCTCTCTTAACCTTTTTAATTGAGTTATAGAAGAACACATTGTTTTGAGAACACAAGGTTACCAATATGAAGACTATAAGTACATTTCCAAAAATAAAATAATGATATGCCCCTTCACCATAAAATGTTGCCAGAATGACAAAAAAGAAAAGAAAGAAACCAAAGAAAAGAACTCTCACCACCACCCCCCCCCCCCCCAACACCAAAAAAAACTGGGATGCTTTGACATAAAATTAAAGGTCGGACAGTTCTTCTGAATCTATAAAACATGACTAACTGAAGGAAAAAAACATGTACATAATTAAATACATTCAATGATCAAGACAAACAGATTTAATGAGCATGAAAATAGTCCATAAAATCACTCCACATTTTATGAAAATTAGTGAAAACCGGATCCTTTCTAAATTAAGACATGACATGACATTACCACTGAGTGCTAGTGGGTGGAATAGGGATCTTTCCATCAAAGTAGGATGGCTCTTCATGCCATAAGAGTTGTAAATAGTATGACTTGACAATCAGATGAAGAAAATAGCTC
This sequence comes from Narcine bancroftii, assembly GCF_036971445.1. Classification (NCBI taxonomy): domain Eukaryota; kingdom Metazoa; phylum Chordata; class Chondrichthyes; order Torpediniformes; family Narcinidae; genus Narcine; species Narcine bancroftii. Next base: position 119,156,419 of record NC_091473.1, on the reverse strand, counting down.
ATTAATATCATCTAACACTCCAAGCAAAGCCGTTAAAGGATTAGGCTCAAGATTAGCACATAACATTATTGACAACCTCCCTTGAATAATGTTCAAGAACTCAACAAGACCAGAACGTGCGTATCAAGGTTGCTTCCTTGTTGTTACATCTGTCACATCGAGAATTTAGATGAGGAAATATATGGGATAATTTGTCTTTAGACATATAAGTCCGATGTACCACCTTGAACTATGTTGAGCATGTTGTGAAGAAATGTTAAATAATTTAAGAATCAAATCTCAATTTTTGTCTGAGAGAGAAAACTGTACATCATACTCCCATGGTCTTTTAATCTTATTGAGGGAAACATGACACGATTTTAACATTATTCTCTGGCTTCTCCACTCTAGCCATTGTAGAATTGATTACACTATTTCACGATGAATACACAAAGCCTGACTAACCTCCCATGCGGGACCTTGTCAACTGAAGTCCATGTAGACAACATCCACAGCCTTTCCTTCATCAACTTTCCTGGTAACAGTCTCAAAAAATTGTAAGATTTGTTAAACACAGCCACATGAACTAATCAGTCCATGACTATCCAAATACTTATATATCTATCTCCTATAATACCTTCCAATAATTTACCTACTACTGACATCAAGCTCACTGGCCTAAAATTTTTGGGTTACTTTTGTTGCCTTTTATAAACAACGGAACAATGTGAGCCACCCTCCAATCCTCTGGCACCACACTCATGGCTAAGGACATTTTAAATATTTCTGCCAGGGCTCCTGCAATTTCTACACTAGCCTCCCTCAAAGTCCAAGGAAATATCTTGTCTTTAAGACAGTAAGCACTTCCTCATCCTATAGGTTCCATGATCTCACTACATGCTTGTGTCACTTTCCTGGACTTAGTGCAAAAAAAATTTCAGATCTCCGCATCTCTTCTGGCTTCATATATAACTGACATTTGGATCTTCAAGAGGATTGATTTTGTCCCAATATCCCTTGAAAACTAAGGATCCTTATGCTTGTTAACTTTGCCTTTCATCCTTTCAGGAACATCCAAACTCTTGTACTCTCCAAATTTCTCCTTTGAAGGCCTCCCACTTACCGAGCACATCCTTGCCAGAAAACACCTGTCCCACATTTTCTTAATCCTTTCTCATTTTCTCAAAATTAGCCTTTCTCCAATTTAGAATCTCAACTTAAGGACCATTCTGTCCTTATCCACATGTATCTTATAACTAATGGTATTGTGATAATCTGGCATCTGAAAAAAAAATCTAGTATTTCAATTAGAATCTCCATGGAACAAGTTGGAGTGGACAGTTTTGATAGATTTCTGATCAAGGAGGAGAAGAGAAACTGAAAGCAATGAAGGTGCGCAAGGGAAAAGAGATGAATAGAAATCTCATAGGAAAGAAGAGTAAAAACTTCCTCATTGATTCTTTTGCAAGAGATGTGGTAGTGAGCCAATATTTGAAAATTAAATACAGTAAAACCCTTGATATCCGACAGCTATGGGGATTGGTTGTTGATGGATCAATGATTTTCAGGTTGCTTCAGGCTGCATGATTGGTGAACCAATGGCGAGCATGCCACTTTTAAACCATATTTTTTACTCAGTTATTTTCTGAGATTTTATTGCCGGTTGCTTGAGGCTGCCAGTTGCTTGAATTCTGGATAACAGGGGTTTTACTGTACAGTGAATGCTGGAAACGTGAACAAAAAAAAACAGAAAACACTGCAAATGCTCAGCAGGTCAGTTAGCATTAATGTGTCAGTCAGGTCAATAACCTTTTATCAAAATAGGCACATGTAGGTAGTCACCGTGTAGTTCTTTTTTTTTAAATTTTTTTATTTTTAACTCCATAAACCACATTGACCATGATACATACATTTTCCTTTTCAAATATATACAATGCCATTTTCTCCCCCCCCCCTCTCTACCTCCCCACCCCATCTATTTAAAGTACAAAATCTAAGATACATTAAACCAGTCAAACAATGTTGTCATTCAATAAAAATAAACAATAAATTCCACTGAGTCAATTCTTTTCATTTCCTTCTCCTTTCGTTAATTTAGGTAGTGAATGTCCCCGGTAGGTTTTCTCTATTGTGTTTCATGTAAGGCTCCCATATTTGTTCAAATATTTCAATATTATTTCTTAAACTATATGTTATTTTTTCTAATGGAATACATTTATTCATTTCTATATACCATTGTTGTATTTTCAAATTATCTTCCAATTTCCAGGTTGACATAATACATTTTTTTGCTACGGCTAGAGCTATCTTAACAAATCTTTTTTGTGTACCATCCAAATCAATTCCAAATTCTTTGTTTTTTATGTTACTTAGGAGGAAGATCTCTGGATTTTTTGGTATATTGTTTTCTGTAATTTTATTTAATATTTGGTTTAGATCTTCCCAAAATTTTTCTACTTTCTCACATGTCCAGATTGCATGAATTGTTGTTCCCATTTCTTTTTTACGTCGAAAACATCTGTCAGATACTGTTGGGTCCCATTTATTTAACTTTTGAGGTGTAATGTATAGCCTGTGTATCCAGTTATATTGTATCATACGTAACCTCATATTTATTGTATTTCTCATCGTTCCAGAACATAATTTCTCCCATGTTTCCTTTTTTATCTTTATATTTAAATCTTGTTCTCATTTTTGTTTAGTTTTACCATTTGTTTCCTCATTCTCCTTTTCTTGCAGTTTAATATACATATTTGTTATAAATCTTTTGATTATCATTGTATCTGTAATCACATATTCAAAGTTACTTCCCTCTGGTAACCTCAGACTGCTTCCTAATTTGTCCTTCAAGTAGGATCTCAATTGGTAATATGCCAGCACTGTATCTTGAGTTATACTGTATTTATCTTTCATTTGTTCAAAGGATAATAATCTATTTCCTGAAAAACAATTTTCTATTCTTTTGATCCCTTTTTTCTCCCATTCTCTAAAGGAAAGGTTATCTATTGTAAAAGGGAGTAACTTATTTTGCATCAATATTAGTTTTGGTAATTGGTAATTTGTTTTATTCCTTTCTACATGAATCTTTTTCCAAATATTGAGTTCTTTGGCTTGGCTTCGCGGACGAAGATTTATGGAGGGGGTAAATGTCCACGTTAGCTGCAGGCTCGATTGTGGCTGACAAGTCCGATGTGGGACAGGCAGACACGGTTGCAGCAGTTGCAGGAGAAAATTGGTGGGTTGGGGTTGGGTGTTGGGTTTTTCCTCCTTTGTCTTTTGTCAGTGAGGTGGGCTCTGTGGTCTTCTTCAAAGGAGGTTGCTGCCTGCCGAACTGTGAGGCGCCAAGATGCACGGTTTGAGGCGATATCAGCCCACTGGCAGTGGTCAATATGGCAGGCACCAAGAGATTTCTTTAGGCAGTCCTTGTACCTCTTCTTTGGTGCACTTCTGTCACGGTGGCCAGTGAAGAGCTCGCCATATAACACGATCTTGGGAAGGCGATGGTCCTCCATTCTGGAGACGTGACCCACCCAGCTCAGCTGGATCTTCAGCAGCGTGGACTCGATGCTGTCGGCCTCTGCTATCTCGAGTACTTCGACGTTAGGGATGAAGTCGCTGCAATGAATTTTGAGGATGGAGCGGAGACAACGCTGGTGGAAGCGTTCTAGGAGCCGTAGGTAATGCCGGTAGAGGACCCATGATTTGGAGCCGAACAGGAGTGTGGGTATGACAATGGCTCTGTATACGTTAATCTTTGTGAGGTTTTTCAGTTGGTTGTTTTTCCAGACTCTTTTGTGTAGTCTTCCAAAGGCGCTATTTGCCTTGGAGAGTCTGTTGTCTATCTCGTTGTCGATCCTTGCATCTGATGAAATTGTGCAGCCGAGATAGGTAAACTAGTTGACCGTTTTGAGTTTTGTGTGCCCGATGGAGATGTGGGGGGGCTGGTAGTCATGGTGGGGAGCTGGCTGATGGAGGACCTCCGTTTTCTTCAGGCTGACTTCCAGGCCAAACATTTTGGCAGTTTCCGCAAAACAGGACGTCAAGCGCTGAAGAGCTGGCTCTGAATGGGCAACTAAAGCGGCATCGTCTGCAAAGAGTAGTTCACGGACAAGTTTCTCTTGTGTCTTGGTGTGAGCTTGCAAGCGCCTCAGATTGAAGAGACTGCCATCCGTGCGGTACCGGATGTAAACAGGGTCTTCATTGTTGAGGTCTTTCATGGCTTGGTTCAGCATCATGCTGAAGAAGATTGAAAAGAGGGTTGGTGCGAGAACACAGCCTTGCTTCACGCCATTGTTAATGGAGAAGGGTTCAGAGAGCTCATTGCTGTATCTGACCCGACCTTGTTGGTTTTCGTGCAGTAGGATAACCATGTTGAGGAACTTTGGGGGCATATTGAGTAGATGATGTAATACTGGAGAACTCCTACGTTGTACCAATTTTTCATCCCATTTATATAATATGTGTTCAGGTGTCTTTTCCCCTATTTTATCTAATTCTAATCTAGTCCAATCTGGCTTTTCCCTTGTTTGATAAAAATCTGATAGGTATCTTAATTGTGCGGCTCTATAATAATTTTTAAAGTTTGGCAGTTGTAAGCCTCCTTGTTTATACCATTCTGTTAATTTATCTAGTGCTATCCTCGGTTTCCCCCCTTTCCATAAAAATTTCCTTATTATTTTCTTTAACTCCTTTTTTTTTAAATTTTTTATTTTTCACACCATAAATCACATTAACCATGTTACACACTTTTTCCTTTTCACACATATACAGCGCCATTTCCCCCCCCCCCCCAACCCTCCCTCCTCCCAACCCACCCTCCCCATCCCCCCTCCTGTCCATTTAAGATATACAATCTAGGATACATTTAACCAGTCAGACAATGTTGTCACTCAACAAAAATACACCAGAAATTCTACTGAGTCCATTCTTTTCATTTCCTTCTCCTTCCATTAACTTAGGTAATGATTGTCCCCGGTAGGTTTTTGCTATTGTATTTAATGTAAGGCTCCCATATTTGTTCGAATATTTCAATATTATTTCTTAAACTATATGTTATTTTTTCTAATGGAATACATTTATTCATTTCTATATACCATTGTTGTATTTTCAAATTATCTTCCGATTTCCAGGTTAACATAATACATTTTTTTGCTACGGCTAGAGCTATCTTAACAAATCTTTTTTGTGCACCATCCAAATCAATTCCAAATTCTTTGTTTTTTATGTTACTTAGGAGGAAGATCTCTGGATTTTTTGGTATATTGTTTTCTGTAATTTTATTTAATATCTGGTTTAGATCTTCCCAAATTTTTTCTACTTTCTCACATGTCCAGATTGCATGAATTGTTGTTCCCATTTCTTTTTTACATCGAAAACATCTATCAGATACTGTTGGGTCCCATTTATTTAACTTTTGAGGTGTAATGTATAGCCTGTGTATCCAGTTATATTGTATCATACGTAACCTCGTATTTATTGTATTCCTCATCGTTCCAGAACATAACTTCTCCCATGTTTCCTTTTTTATCTTTATATTTAAATCTTGTTCCCGTTTTTGTTTAGTTTTATCATTTGTTTTCTCATTCTCCTTTTCTTGCAGTTTAATATACATATTTGTTATAAATCTTTTGATTATCATTGTATCTGTAATCACATATTCAAAGTTACTTGCCTCTGGCAAACTCAAACTGCTTCCTAATTTATCCTTCAAGTAGGATCTCAATTGGTAATATGTCAGCGCTGTATCTTGAGTTATATTGTACTTATCTTTCAATTGTTCAAAGGATAAGAATCTATTTCCTGAAAAACAATTTTCTATTCTTTTAATCCCTTTTTTTCCCATTCTCTAAAGGAAAGGTTATCTATTGTAAAAGGGAGTAACTTGTTTTGCGTCAATATTAGTTTTGGTAATTGATAATTTGTTTTATTTCTTTCTACATGAATCTTCTTTCAAATATTGAGGAGATGATGTAATACTGGAGAACTTCTATGTTGTACCAATTTTTCATCCCATTTATATAATATGTGTTCAGGTATCTTTTCCCCTATTTTATCTAATTCTAATCTCGTCCAATCCAGCTTTTCCCTTGTTTGATAAAAATCTGATAGGTATCTTAATTGTGTGGATCTATAATAATTTTTAAAGTTTGGCAGTTGTAAGCCTCCTTGTTTATACCATTCTGTTAATTTATCTAGTGCTATCCTCAGTTTTCCCCCCCTCTCCATAAAAATTTCCTTATTATTTTCTTTAACTCCTTGAAGAATTTCTCTGTCAGTTGTATTGGCAATGCCTGAAATAGGTATAATATCCTTGGAAAAATGTTCATTTTAATACAGTTTATCCTTCCTATTAGTGTTAGTGGTAAATCTTTCCAATGCTCTAAATCGTCCTGTAATTTTTTCATTAGTGGATAATAATTGAGTTTATATAGTTGGCCGAGATTTTTGTTTATTTGTACACCTAGGTATCTTATTGCTTGCATTTGCCATCTAAATGGTGATTCCTTCTTAAATTTTGAGAAATCCGCATTATTCATAGGCATTGCTTCACTTTTATTTACGTTTATCTTGTAACCCGACACTTCTCCATATTCCTTCAATTTCTTATATAATTCTTTTATTGATAGTTCTGGTTCTGTTAAGTACACTATAACATCATCCGCAAATAAACTGATTTTATATTCCTTGTCTTTTATTTTTATTCCTTTTATATTATTATCTATTCTTCTCAGTTCTGATAGTGGTTCTATAGCTAACGCAAACAATAAAGGTGATAGTGGGCATCCCTGCCGTGTTGACCTGCTTAAGTTAAATTGCTTTGATACATGTCCATTTACTGTCACTTTCGCTAACGGTCCCTTATATAATGCTTTAATCCAATTAATATACTTCTCTGGTAAACTGAATTTTTGCAATACTTTAAACAAATAATTCCATTCTACTCTGTCGAAGGCCTTCTCTGCGTCTAAAGCAACTGCTACTGTAGGTGCTTTATTTCCTTCTACTGCATGAATTAAGTTAATAAATTTACAAATATTGTCTGTTGTGTGTCTTTTTTTGATAAATCCAGTTTGGTCTAAATTTACCATTTTCGGTACATGCTCTGCTAATCTGTTTGCTAATAGTTTAGCTATTATCTTATAATCTGTGTTAAGTAAAGATATTGGTCTATATGACGCTGGTGAGAGTGGATCTTTCCCTTGCTTTAGTATTACTGTAATTATTGCTGTTTTACATGAATCTGGTAAGCTTTGTGTTTCATCAATCTGGTTGATTACTTCCAGGAGGGGCGGAATTAATAAGTCTTTAAATGTTTTGTAGAATTCTATTGGGAATCCATCCTCTCCTGGTGTCTTATTATTTGGTAATTTTTTTATTATCTCTTGTATTTCTACTATTCCAAATGGCTCTGTTAATTTATTTTGTTCCTCTATTTGTAGTTTTGGTAGTTCAATTTTAGTCAGAAATTCATCTATTTTCCCTTCTTTCCCTTCGTTTTCAGTTCGGTATAATTGTTCATAGAATTCTCTAAAGTTTTCCTTAATTTCTTTTGGATTATATGTAATTTGTTTGTCTTTTTTCCTTGATGCCAATACCATTTTCTTAGCTTGTTCTGTCTTAAGCTGCCATGCTAGGATTTTGTGCGTTTTTTCACCTAGTTCATAATATTTCTGTTTTGTCTTCATTATATTTTTCTCCACCTTATATGTTTGTAATGTTTCATATTTTATTTTTTTATCCGCCAATTCTCTTCTTTTAGTAATATCTTCCTTCATTACTAATTCTTTTTCTATATTTACTATTTCCCTTTCCAACTGCTCTGTTTCCTGATTATAGTCCTTCTTCATCTTGGTTACATAACTTATTATTTGCCCTCTAATGAATGCTTTCATTGCATCCCATAGTATAAACTTATCTTCCACAGATTCCGTATTTATTTCAAAATACATTTTAATTTGTTTTTCAATAAATTCTCTAAAATCCTGCCTTTTAAGCAACATGGGGTTTAATCTCCATCTATACATTCTTGGAGGGATGTCCTCTAACTCTATTGTCAATATCAAGGGTGAATGGTCCGATAATATTCTAGCTTTATATTCTGTTTTTCTTACTCTATCTTGCATACGAGCTGATAACAAAAATAGGTCTATTCTTGAGTATGTTTTATGTCTACCCAAGTAATATGAATATTCCTTTTCATTTGGGTGTTGCTTCCTCCATATATCCAAAAGTTGCATTTCTTTCATCGATTTAATTATAAATTTGGTTACTTTGTTCTTTCTGTTAATTTTTTTCCCAGTTTTGTCCATATTTGAATCCAAATTCAGGTTGAAATCCCCTCCTATTAATATGTTCCCTTGCGTATCTGCTATCTTCAAAAAGATATCTTGCATGAACTTTTGATCTTCTTCGTTAGATGAATATACATTGAGTAGATTCCAAAACTCCGAATATATCTGACATTTTATCATTACATATCTCCCTGCTGGATCTATTATTTCCTCTTCTATTTTAAATGGCACATTTTTACTAATTAATATAGCTACTCCTCTTGCTTTTGAATTATACGACGCTGCTGTTACGTGTCCTACCCAATCTCTCTTTAATTTCATGTACTCCAATTCAGTTAAATGTGTTTCTTGCACAAATGCTATATCAATTTTTTATTTTTTCAGTAAATTTAGCAGTTTCTTCCTTTTAATTTGGTTATGTATTCCATTAATATTTAAAGTCATATAGTTCAGCGTAGCCATCTCATACTTTGTTTATCTTCCCTTTCCGTTTCTCCATCGTCACCTTTCCTTCTTATCCATTTCTGCTTTCTTGTTTTGAACACTTTATAAGACAACATTTCTAAAACATCAAACATTTTCCTTATTCTCCTATTTAAAACTTCTTTAACCCCATTCTCCCCTCCCCTTCCTGAGTTGCCCTTTATCCCTTGTCGGGCAACCACATCTCTCCTTCTCCATTTGGATTTGCGAATTCACTCTCAAACGTCAACTGATTTTGTAGTGACCGTAACTCCTCCCCACCCAGCCCCCCCCCAGAAAAGATTTCAATTTTCATATGTAACAAAGCTCACTCTTTTAATTCCCTCCTTATTCCCTCTATTCCCTTTCCCTCCCTTATTAATTCTTGTCTATACTCTATATATTTTCCTCTAAATACGGATACATTCATGTATACACACTATATATATATATATATATATATATATATATATATATATACACACATATACCTCTTTACACACATACATATAGTTCGTGGTCATGTTTATTCTCATTACATGTCTTCATCTCTCTGCTTGTTTTGTAGTTGTTCTGCAAATTTCCTTGCTTCCTCTGGATCCGAGAATAGTCTGTTATGTTGCCCTGGAATAACTATTTTAAGTACCGCTGGGTACTTTAACATAAATTTATATCCTTTTTTCCCTAAGATCGTTTTTGCTGTATTGAACTCCTTCCTCTTCTTCAGGAGTTCAAAACTTATGTCTGAATAGAAAAAATCTTTTTGACCTTTGTATTCCAGTGGCTTTTTGTCTTCTCTTACTTTCTTCATTGCTTTCTCCAATATATTTTCTCTTGTTGTATATCTTAAGAATTTTACTAAAATGGATCTTGGTTTTTGCTGCGGTTGTGGTTTCGGGGCTAATGTTCTATGTGCCCTCTCTATTTCCATTTCTTCCTGTAATTCTGGTCTTCCTAGGACCCTGGGGATCCAATCTTTTATAAATTCTCTCATATTCTTGCTTTCTTCATCTTCCTTAAGGCCCACTATCTTTATATTATTTCTTCTATTATAGTTTTCTATTATATCTATCTTCTGAGCTAACAGCTCCTGTGCCTCTTTAACTTTTTTATTAGATTCTTCTAATTTCTCTTTTAATTCCTCTACTTCCATTTCTACAATTATTTCTCGTTCTTCCATATTTTCCACTCTTTTTCCTATCTCTGACATGGTCATTTCCATTTTATTCATTTTTTCTTCTGCATTCTTAATTCTTCTTTTTATCTCATTAAATTCTTGTAATTGCCATTCTTTCACTGATTCCATATATTCTTTAAAAAAAGATACATCCATTGTCTTGCTTTTCTCTTCTTCTTCCACTTCTTTCTGTTCTTCTTCTTTTTCTGGATTGACCATCTGTGGTTTCCTTGTTTTCTTTTTACCCTCGTCTTTCTTGTTGTCATTATTGTCTGTGTTCTGCACCTGCTGCTGTGCTGCAGGTGTCTCTCTCAGCTGTGGAGATCGACTCCGCAACTGCTCCCCCCTCCCATCAGTGTGTTTTTTTTCATGCGCGGTTGCGCACTTTTACTAGGCTCTGCGAGCCATTTTTGTAGTCCCGAGCCCAGGACTTCCACTGACCTGCGGGAGCGGGCTTCTCTCTCCGCGGCGGGCCTCTTTGGACAGGTAAGTCCTTCACCTTCTTCTTCCGACATTCTTTCTTCCTCTTTTCTTCCCGTTGTTTTCGACTTTTCTCTCTTCGCTGCCATTTTCTTCTCACCTTTATTTTTACTTTATTATAAATTTTAATCTTGTACCTTTGTGCTTTGTGTGTTTTTTTTTAACTTTTCGGGAGAGGGCTGGAATTCCCTGACCGGCCACTACTCCATCACGTGACTCCTCCCCGTGGTATCTCTTTCAATGACGTAGGCAGCATAAAGGCTTGAAAGAAGGGGATGCCACGGCTCTCTCCTTGGAGGGTTTCTAAACTGATGGTATGGTTTGAAATGATAGCCACCAACAAGGAGCAGGTACAAAATACAAGCTGTTGGAAGAAATCAGCAGGTAAGGCAGGACTTGATGCGGAATCCTCAACCCAAAACATGAACCATCCCTTTGTCTCCCCAGATGCTGATTGGCCCACCAAGTTCGTACAGCATTTAGTTTTTGGATCCAGATTCGAGCAGCTGTAGATAGTGCAAGTGGAATCTTCAAACAGGGACAGGAAATTTAGTACCAGCCAGAGGCCAGTGAGAACATGCGGAAGGAAAGTAGGACAACAGTCAAAAGAAATGGCCCTAGGGGCGCTTTATGACATTGAGAGTGGAGGAAATTTAATTATTCAAGACAATTCAGGAGACCCAAAAAGTGTTCAAAAATTTCATTTGATATTGAACAAAATGTGCTGAATGTCTTCTTCTGATCAACGTTAATACATGTGAAATCAGACTGGTCCTGATTGAGATCTTTGAACAAGATCCAAACCATTGTTCTTTTGAGGAAGAGCTTTCATCACAGCACAGTTTTCATTGTTTTCCCATTGTTTTTACACAGGCGTTGGTTGGAGACTGGTGCCTTGATTTTACCACACAGACTAATGGAAAGCTGGCACCTCACCAGACGTCTTGAATCTGTTTCAGTTTGCCTTTAAACTCTAGAGTTTTGAATCTCTCTGAAGTCATGCATCATTAAGCTACGTATTATTTTAACTTATAATGTGAAACATAATTGACTCAAGCCACATGGTTCAATTCAATACAGATGTCTGTATACTGGTCATAATAGTTTTATGCTTAACCTACTTTGAATGCATTTTGCAATTAGTTGTTCATCAGATGTTGAACTGGCTCCATTAGTTTTATTACCTGTAGTGTGTTCCTTCATCACACACATCAGTCAATAGCGTATAAGGATAAAGTGAACACCAAGTTTGCACAAAGGCTTTCGTGAGAAACTCTGGGAAAAGCAGTTGGAGTGTTGGAATTTCCGTTTACTCTACCTTTTTCTCAAGGGCCAAACAAGAGGAGGGGCAGTGGGTTACCGTTAGGAGGGTGGAAAGAGAGGGGTCAGTTTCATGTGTAAGCACCCGAGTCTGAAATCTTCAGACTGAGGAGGGGGATAATCAGACTATAGTGGGCAGAGGTGTGGTGTCAACCTCTGTGACCCAGAAAGGAAGGGATAAAAGGAAAAGGGTGATAGTCATTGGGGATTCAATGGTTAGGAGGACAGACAGAGGTTTTTGTGGATGCAATAAGGAAAACTGGATGACCGTTTGCCTCCATGGTGCCAGGGTCTGGGATGTGACTATGCGCATTCAGAACATCCTAAAAGGGGAGCGTAAGGAGCGTGAGGTTGTGGTACATGTTGGTACCAATGATGTTGGAAGGAAGGAGGAAATGGTCCTGCAGAATGAGTATAGGGAGTTGGGTAGGGAGCTTAAAAGGAGGACCATTAAGGGAGTGATTTCTGGATTGCTTCCTGTGCCACGTGACTGTGAAGGCAGTGAAGTAAGAGACAGGGTTTCAAGTTGTTTCAAGTTCTTGGACCACTGGGACCTTCTCTGGTGAAGATGGGACCTATACCATAATGATGGGTTACATCTTAATCCCAGAGGGACCAGTCTTCTGGTGGGTGCATTTGCTAGGGCTGTCAGGAGGGTTTTAAACTAGTATAGTTGGAGACAGGGTTTCAAGTTAGCCAAGACAGCAGGGTGAGGGTTTGTAAGCTAAGGAAAGAGACAAGTTTATATAATTTGAGGAAGGAAAAGCAGGAAGTAGTAAAAAGATCTTGTAGTGAAAATTTTGTGAGAATGGAAGAGAGGAAGATTTGCAGAAGGTAGGATATAGGAGATCCCTGAGATGTATTTATTTTAATGCGAGGAATGTAGTAAGGAAGCTGGATGAGCTGAAGGTGTGGATTGACATGTGGCATTATGATGTTGTGGCCATTAGCGAGACGTGGTTGAAGGAAGATTGTGACTGGCAGTTGAATGTTCCAGGATTTCGCTGCTTTAGATGTAACAGGTGGATTAAGAGGGGGAGGTGTGGCATTACTTGTCAGGGAGGATATTACAGCAGTGCTGAGGCAAGATAGACTGGAGGGCTCATCGAGGGAGGCAATGTGGGTAGAACTGAAAAATAAGAAGGGTGAGGTTACTATTATTGGGGTATATTATAGGCCTCCAAATGGGGATAGCGAACTAGAAAAGCAAATGTGCAAGCAAATAGGTAAGATGTACAATAGAAATAGGGTGGTGTTGGTTGGGGATTTCAATTTTCCAAACATAGATTGGGAAATGCAGTCAGTAAAAGGGCAGGATGGCTGAGTATTTATGCATTGTGTTCAGGATTACTTTTTGCAGCAATATGTTGAGATGCCAACTAGAGGGGGAGCAGTGTTTGAATGGGAGAAGGCCAGATTTGGAGAAATGAGAAGGGATTTGCAGAGCGTTGTGTGGGCTGATCTTTTTGCCGGAAAGGATGTAGAGGAAATTTGAGGGGCATTTAGAGGTTGGATTTTGAGAGTACTGGATCTTTATGTTCCAGTCAGGCTAAAGGGGAAGACTAAAGGTTCGAGGGAGCCGTGTTTTTCTGGTGAAATTAAGAAGTTGGTTCGGGACAACAGGGAGGCCTATACCGAATATTAAAAACAAGGGATTGAGATGTATGGTCATTACTTAGATTGCAGGAAGAACCTTAAGAGGGAAATTAGAAATGCAAAAAGAAGGTGTGAGGTGTCAATAGCTAATAAGGCGAAGGTGAATCCTAAGGGTTTTTACAGATATGTGAACAGTAAAAGGAGGGTTAAGGATAGAATACATTCACTGGATGATGGGACCAGTGAACTATGTCAGGAACCGTATGAGATGGGAGAAATATTGAACAATTTTTTCTTGTTAGTATTCACAAGGGAAAGTACATTGGGCTATGCGAGATAAGAAAGGCAAAGGGCTTAGTTATGGAAAGGATAGGGATTAGTAAAGCGAGAGTTTTGGAGCTTCTAGGGTCAATTAAGGTGGATAAGTCTCCTAGTCCTAATGGGATTTTTCCCAGGACTTTAAGGGAGGTCATGGAGCAAATAGCGGGGGCACTGACAGTAATTTTTCAAAGATCACTGGAGAAGGGGGTGGTACCACAAGATTGGAGTGTTGTGTTGTTCAAAAAAGGCAGTAGGTGTAGGCCAAGCAATTATTGGCCAGTAAGTTTGACTTCGGTGGTGGGGAAGGTTATGGAGGGTATACTTCGAGATAGTATATACACATATCTGCATAGGCGAGGTTGATTAGGGGCATCCAGCATGGATTTATAAAAGGAAAGTCATGTTTGACAAACCTTTTGAGTTTTTTGAGGAAGTGACAAAAAAAGTGGATGAAGGTAGGGCGGTTGATGTGATCTATTTGGATTTTAGTAAGGCTTTTGATAAGGTTCCGCATAGAAGGTTAATAAGGAAGGTTCCATCACTAGGAATTGGTAGAGAGATTGTGACATGGGTTCAGAGGTGGCTGGGAGATAGACAGCAGAGAGTCATGGTGAACAACTGTATGTCAGGTTGGGTGCCTCAGGGATCGGTGCTAGGTCCCTTGTTTTTATCATTTATATTAATGATTTAGAGGAGGGTGTGGTTAACTGGGTAAGTAAATATGCGGATGATACGAAAATAGGGGGAGTGGTGGATAGTGAGGTAGATTTTCTTGGATTACAGAAGGATTTGGTTTGTTTGGAAGAGTGGGCTGAAAGATGGCAGATGGAATTCAATGTAGACAAGTGTGAGGTGTTGCATTTCAGTAAAAATAACCAGAATAGGACATATATAGTTAAGGGGAGGGCACTGAGGTACACAGAGCAGCAAAGGAACCTGGGGTTATGGTACGGAGTTCACTGAAGGTGGATTCCCATGTAGACAGGGTGGTTAAGAAGGCATATGGTATGCTGGCCTTCATAAATCATAGCATAGAGTATAGGAGCTGGGAGGTGATGATGCAACTGTTTAAGGCATTGGTGAGGCCAGGTTTGGAGTACTGTGCTCAGTTCTGGTCTCCAAATTATAGAAAGGATATAGATAAGATGGAAAGGGTGCAGGGAAGGTTTACAAGGATGTTTCCTGGCTTACAGCATCTGGATTACAGGGAGAGATTAAGAAGACTGGGACATTATTCATTGGAATGTCGACGACTGAGAGGGGACTTGATAGAATTATTTAAAATAGATAGACTAGACATAAACAGACTCTTTCCCCTGAGGGCAGGGGAGGTTGGAACAAGAGGGCATGAGTTAAGGGTAAGGGGGGCAACACTTTAGGAGAAATATTAGAGGTGGCTTTTTCACTTAGCGAGTGGTGGAACAGAATGGAATGATCTTCTGAATGAGATAGTTGCGGCAGGGTCCCTCCTGTCATTTAAGAGAAAGTTGGCTGTGTACATGGAGGTGAGGGGGTTGGAGGGTTATTGGCAGAGAGCGGAAGGTTTGAGCTAGTGGAGTTGTTCTAGTGAACCGGTGCGGACTCGAAAGGCCAACATGGCCTGTTTCCACTCTGTAAATGGATATATGGTTATATAAAATGTGTGACAATATATAGATAGAGAATACACCAATTTTTAATTAAATGATGGGCAATCTTGCTGCCTGCTTACTCACAACATAGATTCCTCATCATTTGGCACAAATTCAGAATACATTGCCAACCACGCATGTTGATAGGGTGGTTAAGAGGGTATATCGTGTGCTGGCCTTCATTACTTGAGGATTGAATTCAAAAGCCACGAGGTAATGTTGCAGAACTATAAAAGCCTGGCTTGACTACACTCAGCATATTGTGTTCAGTTCTGGTTGCTTCATTATAGGAAGGATGGGGAAGGTATAGAGAGGGTGCAGAGGAGCTGTATGAGTATGGATTGGAGAATAAATCTGAAGAAGAAAGGTTGAGTAAGGCGGAACTTTTCTCTTTGGAGCAATGGAGGATGACAGGTGCCTTAATGGAGGTCCAAAGGGCCCATACTGGCCTGTGCTGTTCTGAGTTTTGTTCAATAAACACTTGTAATTTATGTGTTGCGGATACT
Source organism: Narcine bancroftii (assembly GCF_036971445.1). Lineage (NCBI taxonomy): Eukaryota > Metazoa > Chordata > Chondrichthyes > Torpediniformes > Narcinidae > Narcine > Narcine bancroftii. Next base: position 119,140,656 of record NC_091473.1, on the reverse strand, counting down.
AGGAGCGATGATGGTCGGTTGGCAAATCAGCTTCTGCAGGTCTTTCCTGCCTTCATGCAATTGTGTCTTATTAATTAAGGATTTTCCCTCTATCCCTTCAACTTATTCTCTCTCACATGTTCATCAACTTCTCTTTTGCTACTTCCCTGCACTGGATGTAATTTGCTGCTGCCAATCAATCTACCAGCACATGCTCGTAGTTTGTCAATTCACCTTTATTTATCATTCATACCATGCTCGCATGGTAAAGACAGGATAATGTTTCTCCAGGAGCATGGAGCATATTTACATAAATATAAGTTAGAATAGAAGTTAAACACATGAGGAAAGTGGAGCACATATTCAAAGGAAGAATGCATAAAATCTACCCAGACAGCACACAAGATCGGTATCAAGTCTTGTCACTGGAGCTGTTGAGGCATCAGCACTAACTGCTGTCCCAGAGGTTTGAGTAGAGCTGATGGATTGAAATTTAGATGTACAGCACAGCAACAGGCAGTTTTAAAAACTTAGAAAAGCTACTTGTCCCTCAGAAGTACCTCAACAAGTTTCCATGTTATATTAGTGCGAGCTGATGACATGAGAGCTTTGGAATTTTACCTCCTGCACTCAAGCAATTTACAGAGATAAAGTTTAACCTATGAAGAATGTTTATTTTACTTACAATTTATGCTCTACCTCAGCTTGGCTGTTTAAGTTGGTACAAGGATCTAAAAAATAGACTATGATGTAATATTTTGCAATTAATGGACATGAAATAGTCTCCACCGTCCAAAACAAATATGTGTCATGAAAATCCTTTCCACAAATCTGTCTCAATATATTTGTTTCATGGGCTGTAAAGGTTTTGCATGCATGGAAGAGGTGTCATTGGGCAAGCATTTTGCACTGGATGTATTTACCTGCTTTTTAATACTTGAACAAAACTCAAGCATTAGGACTTGCAGATTTTCCTTTACACAAAACTCATAATCCTTTCAGAAGATGGTGTAAAATAATTGGACTTCTTTCACTGCAAATGGACATCTTGGAAATCCAAAAATAAAGCAGAACATTTTGGAGATACCCATCACGTTAGGAAGCATTCCCATGGAGGGAGAAACAGAAATAAAGCTTCTATTTGTTTGGCTGTGAAACATTGACTTTCACTCTCTTGGCTGTTGCTGTCTGCTTGGTTTTAGCAGCATTTTCTGTTTAATTTCCATTTCGCTCACTGTTGCATCCTGTTGACACAGTGATGTCAAGTTCAAGTTGTATATCCATTCATATTTTCCAACTCCAGGATAGGCACTCTAGACCATCTAGAATCACATGAAGTTTCCTTAGTTGTGTGTGGTGATATGACCACAGGGGGCGATCTCTGTCCCTGCAGAAGGACCACCTGGGGGCTGACTGCAGGTGGCCGGCTGTCAATGAGCCAGCCCCTCCTGAGCGAGTCACTCGGGAGCCACCACAGTTGAAATTGGTGTGTACAGACTTTTAGCAGAATAAAGCCTGTGGTACAGTCTTTTGTGTTTTGTGTCTGCTTGCAACTACCACAGCGCATCACATTGTGTAATGTTCCTCATAAGGTCCCTTTCCCCTTCTCCATTTCACATGTGAGAATTGCACATAATGAAAGAATTTAATTTTCTTAGTTTTAAATTTAATTTAGACATGCAGCATGGTAACAGGCCCTTTCGCCCCACAAGCCTGTGCGCCCAATTACACCCAATTGACGTACAATCCCCGGTACGTTCTTAAGGGTGGGAGGAAACAGGAGCACCTATAGGAAACCAACACAGACATGGGGAGAACGTACAAACTCTTTACAGAAAGGATTCAAATCTGGGTCCTGATTGCTGGCGTGGTACCAACATTGCACTAACTGCTACACTAATTATGGTGCCCCCATTCATGTGGTCTCTCATTTAGTCTGTATGGTCCCAAAGCACTTTAGAAATGCCATCAATAGATAAATTGGCACCATAAAAATGTGAGGAGATGACCATCTCCAGCAGGAAAGACTCTAACCTCTTGAGGTTAGGCGGCAGGGAGAGGTGGACAAAGGGAGATTAAAACTAGGTGGATGGGTGAGTATGTGTGGGAGGAGCGTGTGGGTTATCTGAAAATGGGAAAATTCAACATCCATACCAATGAGTGATAAACTATGAGATACAATTCTTCTAGTTTGCATTTATTCTCTCTGCAGCAATGCAGAAGCCTGAGAACAGACAGATTGGGAAAGAAAGTTAAAATGATGTACAACCAGAGGCTAAAGATGACAGAGCACGGCCACTTCTCCGAATGGTTGCCTCCTCTACACTCATTTTCACCAATACAGAGGCTACATTATAAAGCACGAGTTGCAATAGCTTGAGTTGGGAGGGATACCAGTGAACCTCTGCCTCACCTGGAAGGCCTGGTGAGGGAGGAATGAAGGGACAAGTATTACACCTGCTCCATTTTCAGGGAAAAATGATAGGGGATAGGGAGGGTGGGTTGGGATGGATGAGTCAACTAGGGAGTTACAAAGACAATGATAGCATTTGTCCTCTTTGTAGTGAAGGAAAAGGCTAAGGACAGACAGATCACTGTGTGAGTAGGAAGGAGAATTAAAGCAACATGAAACCAGAGACAGCTGTGGTGGACAGAGGGCAGTGGTAGCTTATTCTCCTACTCTGAGATCCTGCACATACATATTGTTTTCTTCACAGTGTCTGCAGTGCCTTCAGCTGTCTTTGACCCTCCGCTCTCAACCCCCGCCCCCAAGCTTTCCACTCACCTTTTCTAATGCCTCATTATGTGGCTTGATGTTAAATTTTGTGGTTTGTGAATATTTTTTAACTTGGATAAGAGGACAATGTAAGTGTTATTGAATAAAGATGCTGAGCCATCATTGCAGCTGTGTTGTTGAATTGTGACTGTCAGAGAGCTTATTGTGCAAAGCAAATAGAATTCTTGTTTATTCAAACAAATTACGTGTTTAAGCAATAACATCTTGGGGCCTCTGAATGGATTAATTGTGACCATGTGAACACAATCAAGTTGCACAACAAAAGCAGAAGCTCATAATCTCCAATCTATTCAGTTGGCTGTGTATTATGTTCCAGTTCTTGTTCTAATGGAGGTGGTTCTGTGATATGGCCCAGTTACACATAATCATGGTAGATGCAATATCTCCACTCAGCTCTGGATCACCTAGAAAACAGCGACTCATACATACGTCTGCTCTTCACTGACTACAGCTCAGCCTTCAACACTATTCTCTCAAGTGCTGGTCAACATGCTCAAAACCCTGGGCCTCTTCACCCCCTTCTGCAACTGGATCCGTGACTTCCTCATCAAAAGACTACAGTCCGTATGAATTGGAAACAATGTCTCCTTCTCATCAACACACACACTCCTCAATGATATGTGCTCAGCCCACTGGTCTACTCACTCTATCCCCATGACTGAGTGACCAGGCACAATTCAAATGCTATCTACAAATTTGCTGTTGACACCACCATTATCAGCAGAATCGAAGACAGCATTGAGGAAGTGAACAGGAAGGAGATAGATCAGCTAGATGACTGGTGTCACACCAACAACAACCTTGCACTCAACATTAGCAAAATCAAGTACTTTAGATGACTGTGGAAGTCAGGAGAACACGAACCAGTCCTCATCGAGTGCTCGGCAGTGAAGAGGATCAAGATCTTCAAGTTCCTGGGGGCTGTCCACATCTCCAAGTATCTGTCCTGGACCCTCCATGTCGATGCAATCACAAAGAAGGCTCACCAGTGTCTATACTTTGTAAGGTGTTTGAGGAGATTTGATATGTCACTGAAGACTCACAAAAACCTCACCAAAAACAGGTGTAGCATGGAGAGCAGTCTGACTGGTTGCATCACTCTATGGTACGGAGGTGCCGATGGTCAGGACAAGAAAAAATTTCCAGTGGGTTATTAACGCGGCCTGCAACGTCACGGGCACCAGACTTGTGAGTGAATAATGAACCACAGACACTGCCTTACTTTGACATTTTGCTCTATTTTTATTTGATTTTTAAAAATATAGTTTATAGAAATGTTTTCACTCCTGATGCTGCTGCAAAATGACAGATTTTGTGACATGTTCATCGCAATAAATTCTAATTCTGATCCTGATTCTATTTCCACTGTGAGGTCAATCCACATGCTGATATACTAGCAGTTTCAAAACTTGTGTATCTCTATTTATTATCAATTTGCAATCATAACCCTGAATTCTAGCCAAAGGCTTTCCTTTCTGTATGGGCGAGATTCAGCATAAAGTTTGTTTAAAGTACATTGCTGGCTTGGTGGGGAAATCTATTCTCCCATATCTAATATATGTTGATGATGATTCAATGCTAACTCTTTCCCCTTGTATTGATAGAGTGCTAGTGATCCTCCTGACCATTAGAGGGAGTTGGAGACTAGCTTTTTTTGCAGCTCCGGTAGATTCAAGATGGATGCCTCCACATGGTCTTGTGTGAGTTCTTTAGCTAATATAGTTGTTTTAAAAGAACCCATGTTTATTTATCACAATAAAAAGAAATATCACCAGGAGTGAGAATCAGTCAATTGCAGCAGAGAAATGGGAAATGTGAAGGCCTTGATGCTGTATATTGGATTGGAAATGTTGACCATGAGTGGAAGTTGTTCAAACAAAGATTCATGCTGTACCTGCAAGCCATTGGAGTCAATAACAAACCTGATGCATGGAAGATTGCATTGCTACTTACCATGGCAGGACTTCAAGCACTAGAGGTTTTCAATAAATTTGTTCTTGCCGAGGTAGAAGACCAGTGGAAGTTCAACAAGGTTATCAAGTCATTTAATAAACACTGTTCACCAAAGAAAAATGAAATGTTTGAGAGGTATATATTTCGCTCATGCACACAGCTGCAAGGAGAGAGCTTTAATACTTTTGTACAGACCATATAACCATATAACCATTTACGGAGCGGAAACAGGCCATGTTGGCCTTTCGAGTCTGCACCAGTTCACTTGTATATTTTCTTGCCGGTCATCCTTCTTGTCACTTGAAATTAAAAACAAGAACATGCAATTTTGGATCACTGCAAGATTCAATAATCTGTGATCAAATTGTGTTCAGGATTATTGATAAGAAGGTTGCTGTGAGAGATAGAGGTTACCTTAGGGGAACTGTGAAGGTAGGCCACGCCAGTGAATTAGCTCTGCAGCATGTGATAAAGTTTGGTGAGAGTGCAAAAGCCAGTAAAAATTAAAGCATAGCCATAGCCACAGTGTGTGTCCACATTCACAAATAAAAAATAAGACATAGGAAACAACAAAAAGGTGGAGAGACATTCAAGTGCAAACAATGTGGCACTCAACATGCACCAAAACAATGGGCTCTGCCTGTGGAGAAGTCGGTAATAAGTGCAGGTGGCAGAATCATTATTTCCAAAAGGAAACAAAACAAAAGTGAACACTATACACTGTACATACCATACTAGAAACTGCCCTCAGAGATACACTTTTCGTGGGCATGGTAGTGCAGGAAGATTATAAACCAACAGACACTGAACAGCCAAGTGTGAACAGAGTCCAGCAGAATAAGTAAACTGTCATTACATACAAATGGAACAAATACTCCTTTCAAGCTGGATACAAGGCAAAGGTCAATTTGATCTGTGAGCATGACATCAGGCCAATGAAGATAAAGCCATACATCCATGCACATCCTGTACAGATCAAAGCCTACAATGGACAGAGCATCAACACGAAAAGTACATGTAAACTCAAGGTGAAAGTTAAAGATAAGAGCACCACCTCAGATTCACAGTACTCCCAGATAGACATGAATTACTGTTTGGTGACAAAGCATGTGAAAACTTAAGCCAAGTCAAGAGGGTGTACAGGCCAGTGAAATCTATTGTGTTAACTGATTTGTTATCCAGGGCAACGATGAAGAGTGAAGCACACAATGAGAGTTCAATGGAGACTGATGTGAACCTCCACATGAACCTGATCATTGAATCTCTTCCTGTATCTGACATGAAATCCAAGCAGATCACAGATGGAACAGAAAAGGATTCTGTTCTACAAAAGGTCATCAAGAATCTGCATGAAGGATGGCCTAGAGGTGAATGTTAGCCATACTACAACATCAGAACTGAGCTGAGAGTTGTCAATGGGCTTCTACTCAGAGTAGAATGATCATTCCTCAATCACTGCAACAAGAGATGCTGGAAAGAGTCCATGAGGGGCACCTTGAAATGAAAAAATGCAAAAAGGCTGCCAGAACTGCTGTTAATTGGCCAGGGATAAATGGTGACATTGACAGGATGGTTTCCAGCTGTGAGACCTGTTTGAAATAGCTTGCAAAGCAGAGAAAGGAACCCATGATAATTACTGATGTACCAGCAGAAAGTTGGACTAATTCCACATGGATGGAAGGAATTACTTGCTGGTTGTTGACTATCTATCGAACTATCCTGAGGTTGCACTGCTCCCTAACATGTCTGCTGCTTGTGTGATCAAATATATGAAATCGATCTTTGCAAGACATGGAATTCCTCAAAATGTCTACAGTGACAAGGAAACATGCGACAGCTGTAGAGATTCCAGAACTTGGCAGAAGAGTATGATTTTTGACATGTGACTTCAAGTCCACTGCATCCACAGTCAAACGCTAAAGCAGAGAAAGGAGTTCACATAGTTAAACAGTTGCTCAAGAAAGCACGAGACGGTGGCTCAGATCCTTATCTAACTCTGTTGAGTTACCAAGGTTCACCACTTGGACCTGGTTGTCACCCACTGAGCTTCTGTTGGAATGTAGACTCTGCACAACACTGCCCCACTCTGCAGACCCAAACAAGAACAGAGATGTCGAAGATGTCGAATGGAAACAAAAGTGTCTGCAAGGGAAACAAAAAGCAAACTATGACAAGTCAGCAAGAAGCTGAGGGCCACTGGGGGCACAACATGTCACAGTGAGACTCAGAGATTCCAACACCTGGGACAAAAAGGACACTGTTCTGGAGGAAGTAAATCCAAGATCCTACACGGTCAGAATAGAGGATGGTCAAATACTGAGGAGGAATCGAAAGAGCCTGCTGAAAATGCAAGAGACACTGCAGGAACAGACAAATGGAGAAGATCCAGCCTGCACAACAACAGAGGAAGCACCACCAGTGCTAGACAGTGGTGATCCAGCAGAGCTGACACAAGCACCAATGTTAAGAAGATCCACATGCATTATCAAAGCACTTGACAGGGTGAATGTCTAAAAGAAAAAGAACTGCACATTTAAGAGGTTTGTGCCACTGTTGTTGTGTTTACGTTTGTGTTGAACTTTAAATTGAAATTGTGACAGAGTATTTAGAGGTGGTTTGGGAGGAATTGTTAGAGCAGCTTGCACACACACATTTTAAAACACACAATCTTTGCAGGACTTTTGCAGAATGCTTTTGCAGGAGGCAACAAAGTATCAACAGCAGCTTGCCTGGGAGAGCATGTGATCTTTGAAGGGAGAGGATAACAGTTTTGCTCTCAGAGAGGGAGGGTGTGAAACAGAGAGGAGAGAGACAGAAATCCATTCCAGAGGGACAACTGGCAAACTTTGGAAGGCTGCCTAGTCAAATGAGAAGACTGGCAGTGTGAAAGGTGACCTGAAAGAAAGAGGATCATCTGGAGAACCCTGAAGGGGGAAAGTTTCGTCAGCAAGACTGATTGAGAAGGAATCAGTTGCGGATGTCCTGGAAAAGGAATCTCTCTCTGAAATCCAGAAAGAACCCTCCTGAGTGGTAACCATTTGCCTGTTAAGCACCAAAGACTGGTGAACTTTGTTAATGCTAACTTCTGTGCACAATACAAGAATTTTCTGCAACCAGTGAGATTGGACTGTGATCCGAAGAACTTTTCTAATCTTAAATATACATTACACACACCTGCGCTTAGTATTAGAGGGGGGGGGGGGGTTAAGTAGTTAGGTAGGTTAAGTAACCTACCAGTTTGGCCTGGAAGTCAGCCTGAAGAAAACTGAGGTCCTCCATCAGCCAGCTCCCCACCATGACTACCAGCACCCCCACATCTCCATCGGGCACACAAAACTCAAAACGGTCAACCAGTTTACCTATCTCGGCTGCACCATTTCATCAGATGCAAGGATCGACAATGAGATAGACAACAGACTCGCCAAGGCAAATAGCACCTTTGGAAGACTACGCAAAAGAGTCTGGAAAAACAACCAACTGAAAAACCTCACAAAGATAAGCGTATACAGAGCCGTTGTCATACCCACACTCCTGTTCGGCTCCGAATCATGGGTCCTCTACCGGCACCACCTACGGCTCCTAGAACGCTTCCACCAGCGTTGTCTCCGCTCCATCCTCAACATCCATTGGAGCGCTTACACCCCTAACGTCGAAGTACTCGAGATGGCAGAGGTTGACAGCATCGAGTCCACGCTGCTGAAGATCCAGCTGCGCTGGATGGGTCACGTCTCCAGAATGGAGGACCATCGCCTTCCCAAGATCGTGTTATATGGCGAGCTCTCCACTGGCCACCGTGACAGAGGTGCACCAAAGAAAAGGTACAAGGACTGCCTAAAGAAATCTCTTGGTGCCTGCCACATTGACCACCGCCAGTGGGCTGATAACGCCTCAAACCGTGCATCTTGGCGCCTCACAGTTTGGCGGGCAGCAACCTCCTTTGAAGAAGACCGCAGAGCCCACCTCACTGACAAAAGGCAAAGGAGGAAAAACCCAACACCCAACCCCAACCAACCAATTTTCCCTTGCAACCGCTGCAATCGTGTCTGCCTGTCCCGCATCGGACTTGTCAGCCACAAACGAGCCTGCAGCTGACGTGGACTTTTTACCCCCTCCATAAATCTTCGTCCGCGAAGCCAAGCCAAAGAAGAGGTTAAGTAATAAGTTAAAGTTTAATTCTGTTTTCTTGTTCAATTGTAATTAAAAACAACTTTTGTTTAAGTAACCCTGTGTTGTGATGCATATCATTGCTGCTGGTTTTTGGGGTCCTCTGGACTCCATAACAAAATTAATGCTGTATTGGTGTGTCATGTTGTTAGATTAAACATCTCAAGGAAAGGGGATATACTGATATAAAGTACAAATGCGAGTGCTAGTGATCTTCCTGATCACAAGAGGGAGTCGGAGACTAGTTTGTTGCAGCTCCGATAGACTGAAGATGGATGCCTCCACGTGGTCTTGAATGAGTTCCTTGGCTAATAAAGTACAGTTATTTTAAAAGAACCCAGGATTCTTTATTACAATAAAAGAAACATCACACCCCTCCATCTCAGTTTGGGATTTGAATCCAGTTCCAGTGACATGACAGAGATCATGAAATAACTGCTTCAGAGGAAGTGCTGCACAATTGATGTTGCAGTTTTCTAAGTGAGATTTTAAACTGAGGCATTTTCTACCCTCTCAGGTGGGCTTACAAGATCATATACTTTGAAAGTTTGTTCCCATTATTCTTCCATTGTCTTAGTGACTACACTTACACCCAATTCACTGACCAATATTAAATTGCAATCAGTACTACTTAAAAAAAAACAGTTATCCAATCATTAGAAAATTACTATTTGTGTAGATTTCTGTCCGTCAATTCCCTCTTCTTTTCCTCTTTTCAACAGCCACAGTTTGATAAAAGTACCTCTTTGCTGTAAAGTATTTGGGGATGTCCTGTGGTTGTGCAAGGGGTTATAAATGTGAGCCTTTGTCCTTTGTCCCACACACAAAATATAAACCAGAACAAGTAGATACTGTTAAAGTAGTCATTCTCAGACGAGATATTACACTGGTTTGTTTACTCCCTCAATGAACATCCATACTGTACAACTCTATGGAAGATTAAATGGCTCTTTTCTGAGATATTGTTCTGTTCTCTACTTATCCTTTAAATCAAAATGTTAAAAATAGATCTAGTCATTTTCACAGAGCAGTTATTGGAATTCATCGGAAATTACAACATTTTAGACCTGTACTAACTCCATTTGCCAGCATTAGGACCATATTTCAAGATTTTAAGATTCCTTTATTGTCATGTAATAATGTAATACATGAAATTTACTTTTGACTGCCATATCTTCCAGTATTTAAGTCTCTATTGCCATAGTGATGTGACTTTTTTTTAACATAAGGATTGAACTTAATTGAGTTTAAACATATTGAATTGTTCTGTGGCTGGACAAGAATAAATCCAGATACAGTAAAACCTCTGGTATTGGTATATGCCGGAAAATCATTTTCCGGTTGCGTGACTAATGACTAATTAATACATCAGCATCAAGATTTAACAGTTTAAAAGACAATGGAAAATATAAAATAAATTGGAAAAAAAAATCAATATTGTAGCCCTTAATTATGTAAAGTTCACTTTAATCAGGTAATTCTCATAACTTAAAAAATTGAAATTTAAATTCGAACCACGGTTACTGGCACTGAAACAGCATTATGCTAATTACTGTGCTGACCATGTTGCCTTCATAATTACTCCCCCCCTCCAAGTTTACTGTGTGACAGGATATGTTGTATTTTATATTGTATATAGATGTGATTTTGGGAGATAAAGCGTGGCAGATTTTTTTTAGTGTAGGTCACATACAAACACTTCAAAACAGATTTCATTTAAAATACTGGAGCTTCTATCAAATACTTCACTAATGGATTGTTGTTTTGAAAAGCAACAGAGGATTAGGTTTGGAGCCACAGTCTGTCTGAGGGCTGCTTGATGTTCTAAGAGGGTCATGTGGTTTTGCAAGCAGAGAGAGTAAAACAGGCTTTTCTCTGAGAGAGAGAGAGAGAGAGAGAGAGAGAGAGAGAGAGAGAGAGAGAGAGAGAGAATTCAGTTCAATAGCAGCAGCTGGGACTAGAACAGGATAAGATGGCAAGCTTGTGGAAAAACCCATTTTGAAGACGGGGTGTGAGTGCTTTGTTCAGCCTGGTCAAAGCCCTTGTGGTCCATACAAGAGGAGAGGACTGGCTGCCTAATGTTTCACTTGAAATAAGAGAAAAAAAAACTCCCATAACTCCGTGGTGACCTGAAAGGAAGAGCTTATCATCTGGAAAACCTGATAGGGCAAGTTTCTTCGGCAAGACACCGACGTGGCTGATTAAAAGGGATCAGTTTATGTCCAGAAACAACAAATCTCTCTGAAAACTGACAAGAACCTTCCTGAGTGGTAACCATTTACCTTTCAAACACCAAAGCCTGGTGAAATTTATAAATGTTAAATTCTGTGCACAGTATAAGAATTGCCTGCACCAGTGAACTTGGAGGAATGAGAAGTGAGATTGGACTGTTAAGTCAATAGTGATAAGTTAAAGGGTGATCCTGTTTTCATGTTTAAAGATAATTAAAAGCAACTTTTGTTTAAGTAACTATTTGTCTTGGTAATTATCTATTGCTGCTGGGTTTTGGGGTACTCTGGGCTCCTAACAACAGGTAAAACCTTATTAATATACAATAATATACTAATAAAGATAAAGAATCTTACTAAGCAGAGATAAGGAGACATTTTAAGAGAGTCATCCCAACAGCGAGTGGCATCAACCAGCTCTTCATCCTGGGCAACGCCATTTTATCCAAACACAAGCACGACCAAGGGATTCCACTGACTGAATACTTGCTCCAATCTTCACCAAAGGAGAAGCTTGGCTTTTATAATTTTAAACTTTTATTTACATATTTATTTATTCTTATTTATCTATTTATTTATTTTCCTCATTTTACTTGCTGGTTGCTTGAAATCCAGATACCAGGGGTTTCAGTGTACTTCTTCCTCTTTCATTATTAATGTTATTGGCAAACTGCCCCCTTCAACAATGTTCACCTTTGCTACCAACATAATCTGCTTATTACCACACAACAGGTACTTAATTTACATTGGAATTAAAGGGTGACCCAATAGAAGTATATAAAATTATGAGAGGCACAGAGAAGATAGTCTTTTTCCTGGGTGAAAATGTCAAGTACTGGAGGACATTGGATTGGGATGTTTCGGTGGGGTGAATGTTTAAAGGAGATTTTAATTGCAGTGAAGGGATATGGATGGGATGAGCTTGACAACATGGTGGGCACAGACGTTGTGGGCCAAGAATCCATTCCTGTGCTGTATTGTTTTATATGTTGTGTTCGAAGTGAAGTCACTGAAGCAAGCATGTGCTCTATGGTGTTAGCAAATGCTGCCTTGTGAATGCTCAGTTAAAATGTCATGTTTCCAGTGAAGGAAATAAAGCAATAGAATCCAGTAAACTTCCAGTCAGGATTTCGTTTTCTTGAGTTGGATAGTTGGCTGGGTAGCATGGAGAAGACTACTTGCCCATTCACATTTAGTTCACAATCTTGAAAAATCATGAATACTCACCTGTCTGTCGGCTTTTGACTAATCTTCTCCCTCCTTCACGTCTCAAATCTTCATCTCTCTGAGGTACACCCTAGTGGATATTTCTGTGGCTAGGTGATGAATAACTTGCAAAATATAATTAGAGCATGGAAGAATACCGCACAGTACCCACCCTTCTGTTTGTTCCATGATGTCGATCAGTCCTTCTCTCTCTCAGCCCCATAACCCTCCATTTTCTTACATCCATGATCCTATTAAATGTTTTTTTTTTAATGTCGCTGTTGTATTACCCTCTACCACCACCTCCAGCAATGCATTCCAGACACCCACCTCTCCCTGTGTAAAAAAGATTATCTCTGATGTCTCCCCTAAACTTTCCTCTATTCACATTAAGTTCCTCTGGTTTTGGCCATTTTTATCCTGGATAAAAAGTTGCTGACTGTCCACCCTGTCAATGCCTCTCAGAAATCAGTATGCCCATATTAAGTTGCCTCTCTTCCTCCATTGTACCAAAGTGAAAATCCCCAGATCACTCAGCCTTTCTTAATCCAGGCAGCATCCTGGCAAATCTTTTTTGGAAATATTTTATTTATAATTTTTCAAACTCAAACAGTGTCAACAATCGTCAATAATCCATAAAAATAAAAAACATTGCATTTTCCAATTATATACAAGCTTCACCATCGAGTCTAATTTCCTCCCCACCTCCCACTCCCCCCCTCCTTATCCCAATTAATATACCCAGAGACAAAATTAAGTACTGAAAAGAGAGGCAGCAAAAATAAATTAGTCCTCGTCCCCTATTCCTGTAGCATTTTACAGTATCCTGGCAAATCTTCTCTGTACCCTCTCTAAAGCTTCCCATCCTTCCTGTTATTAGGTGATCAAAAATGATTGTTTATAAAACTAATTCCAATATTTATGTCAAGTTAAATGATGCCACAAACCCAGCAAAATAATGCATCAGGCATTACTGTGCAGCAACTATAATCGATCAACTGAAAACACTGGAGTATAACTTCATTTTGTTCATCTTTATTAGACTTAATATAAATAATTTCAATTTTCTTTCCCGACTGCTTTTTCACAAGCCAGTAAAGATTATACGATTGCAGCTGGCATAAAGATCTCAAACAATATCTTCTGACATTTCTATTAGTCAAGTTTATTGTCACCTGTTTGCACATGTACAACCCGATGAAACAGGGTTCTCTGGTCCTCAATGTAAAACCATGCCGACACACAACCAGACTTAACACACATGTTGGGCACAACCAGTTGCCCCAATGACCACAAGGACAAAGGATAAGGGGAACGATAAGCTTTATTGTACATAAGACTTGAGCTGGCCTGGATCCAAGCTAGGGAAGTGCAGGGAAGTGCAGGTGGCTTGACCTTTATGGCCTAGGCCACAGGGGAGGAGTCCAGGGGAGAGTGTCATCAGGGGGTGGGCCAGCCCATGCCTTTACTGGCCAATGACTACATACAATCCATATCATTACATTCACCCCCTCATTTTAAACAGAACTCCCTCCTCTTTTACACAAACAAAAAAAATTTTTTAAATCTAACTAGAGGTTCAGTTGCACCGGCAACTTCTTCCTTCTGCGGGACTGACGGGGAGCAGGTGTGTCTGTGCTCTGCTGTTCAGGAGGGGAAGCTGTCCCAGGGGAGCAGGGGAGGAACTGTGTGGGTCAGGGTGATGACTGAGGGCTCCTGGGAGAGCTCCAGAGGACCGACTCCTGGAGAGGAGAGCCGGGCAGCTCAGCCTCTAGTATTGAGTTCCAGTGTGGGGTGGTCTGCTCCATGGGGTGGCCGGTGGACGACAGGGCAGTTTCGGGATCTCAGGCCCTCGCCAGGTCTCGAATAGGCACAGTGCCCTCGTGGCCATCGGGGTACCTCACAAATGCATATTGAGGGTTGGCGTGTATGACGTAGACTGCTTCCACCAGTGGATCCGTCTTATGGCCCCTCGCATGTCTCTGTAGTAGAACCGGCCCTGGGTTTGCCAGCCAAGGACGAATGGAGGAACTATTCGCCGATCTCCTAGGGAAAGCAAACAAGCATTCATGCGGGGTGGTGTTAGTTGTGGTGTACAGGAGCGATCAGATGGTGTGGAACACTTTGGGCAAAACATCCTGCGAACGGGACACCAGCATGTTGTTGGACCAAAGGGCCAGGAGCACTGCCTTCCAGGTGATGGTGTTCTTCCTTTCCACCTAGCCATTACCCCTGGGGTTATAGCTGGTGGTCCTGCTGATGGCTATGCCTCTGGCCAGGAAGTACTGTCACAGTTCTTCACTCATGAACAAGGACCCCCAATCGCTGTGAATATAATCGGGGTACCCGAACAGGGTGAAGATGCTGCGCAGCACCTTGAGTACCATTGCCGAGGTCATATTCGGGCAGGAATAGCAAAGGGGAACCTGAAGAACTTGTTCACCACCATCAGGAAGTAGGTATTCTCATTTGGGGGCCCTTGAAATTGACACTGAGCTGACAAAAGGGCATGTGGCCTTAATAAGATGTGCCTTTTCGGGTCAGTATAACTGCAGCTTACATTCAGCGCAGATCTGGCAGTGTCTGGTCATGGACCTGACGTCCTTGACGGAATACGGAAGGTTCCGAGTCTTGATAAAGTGGTACAACCTTGTGACTCCAGGGTGGCACAGACTGTCATGGAGGATCTGGAGGTGGTCGAGATGTGCGTTGGCCCACATCCCCCAGGATAGGGCATCTGGGGGATCGTTGAGTTTACCTGGTCGGTACAAAATGTCGTAATTATCGGTGAAGAGCTCGATCCTCCACCTAAGAATCTGGTCATTTTTTATTTTGCCCCACTGTTTAGTATTAAACATGAAGGCCACGGCCCTCTGGTTTGTCAGCAGGGTAAACTGTTTGCTGTCCAGGTAATGTTGCCAGTGGTGCACCACCTCAATGATTGCTTGTGCCTCCTTCTCGACCGAGGAGTTCCATACCTCGGGACCGTGCAGGTTGCGGGAGAAAAATGCTACTGGCCTGCCTGGTTAAGAGTGGCGGCCAGTGCGAAATCAAAGGCATCGCTCTCCACCTGGAAAGGGATGGACTCGTCCACGGCATGCATCATGGCCTTTGCGATATGTCCTCGGATCTGATAGAATGCAGCTTGGGCTTCCGCTGATACCGGGAAGGATGTGGACTTAATCAGGGGGTGGGCCTTATCAGCGTAATTGGGCACTCATTGTGTATAATAGGAAAACAGCCCCAGGCACCTCTTCAGCGCCTTTAGGGTATTTGGGACTGGGAACTCCATAAGAGGTCGCATGCGGTCGGGGTCTGGGGCAATGACGCCATGTGCCACGACACATCCGAGAAGGGCCAGGCGGTCTGTGTCCTTATTGTATGTTAAGTTGAGAGACTTGGCTGTACATAAGAACTTTGCGAGTTTCACATCGTGGTTCTGCTGGTCATGGCCACAGATGGTGACATTGTCAAGGTATGGGAACATCACCGTCAGCTTGTGCTCCTCCTCCATCCGATTCATAACCCTCTGAAAAGCAGAGACACCATTAGTAACACCAAAAGGCACCCACAGGATGTGAAAAAGTTTGCCATCAGCCTTGAAGCCCATGTAGAGCCGGTCGCTTGGATGAAGGGGGAGTTGATGATATGCTGACTTGAGGTCAATGCTGGAAAAGACTCTGTATTGTGCGTCCTTGTTGACTAAGTTGGCTATGCGGAGTAGAGGGTACGCATCCAACTGGGTGAAGCAGTCGATGGTTTGACTGTGGTCAATCACCATCCGGGGCTTGCCTGCCCCTCTGACCACGAGGACCTGTGATCTCCAGGTGCTGAAGCTAGGGGCTATAATCCCCTCCGCCAAAAGTTGCTGAACCTCAGCCTGGATGAACGCCATATCCTCAGCAATGGGAGTTGATCCTCCTTGAGGAGACATTGTCTGATTTAGTCCGATCTCAACCCCAACATGCAAGCATCCTGGACCAGGTCTTTCATGCACTGTTCATCAAACAGTCTTTTCCCAGTTTGATCAAGGTTTGGATGAACTCTTCTACCGACTCACCAAGCTGCTGTTTCCTAGACACCAGGAGGTAGCGGGAGTAGACCTTGTTGATTTTGGGCTTGTATAGCGCCTGTCGCTCACCCATCACCTGGTCGTGCAGCTTCTGATGTCCTGGAAAGCCCTCTGGCCAACTCGCCTGTAGGACTTTCAGCCTCTTCTCATCCAAGTCGACCACTCCAGCTGGTCTCAAGGAAGTTGTTAAAACAACTGATCCACTGTTCAAAGAGTTTCAATGCACCCGAGACTTGTGAATCCACCTCTAGCCGATTGGGGCGCAGCACCTTCTCCATTACTGGAGATGTTAAAAAATTTACGTATATTAAATTGTTGGGCACTACCAGTTGCCCCAATAATCACAAGGACAAAGACTGAGGGGAACGATAGGCTTTATTGTACAGAAGACTTGAGCTGGCTCGGATCCAAACGAGGGAAGTGCAGGGAAGGGAGAGGTGGCTCAACATTTATGGCCTAGGCCACAGGGGAAGAGTCCAGGGGAGAATGTCATCAGGGGGCGGGCCAGCCCGTGCCTTTACCGGCCAATGACTATATTCAATCCATATCATTACAATACATATGGACAAATAATACATATGTAGGACAAGTATTATAAGCTATAAAAATAAATAAATAAATCTTGTTTTGTACAAATGAGAGTCTCATATGGTTAGTCTCATATGGCTCATTCAGCATTCTTAATGACCGTGGGAAGAAGCTGTTCCTCAGCCTAGTGGTGCTGGCTCTGATCCTCCTGTATCTCTTCCCCGACGGGAGCAGCTGAAAGATGCTGTGTGCAGGGTGAAGGAGTCCTCAGTGATTTTGCGCACCCTCTTTAGACAACGATCCCAGTGGGTCACATCAATAGGGGGGGAGGGGAGACTCCAGTGATCCTCTCTACCACTCTTACAGTCCTGTGGATTGACCTCTGATCCATTTCTCTGCAGCAACTGTACAACTCTTTGATGCAGCCGGCCAGGATGCTCTCGGAAGAGCTCCTATAGAAGGTTGACATATAGTGGCCGGTACTTCAGTCTTCTTAGGAAGTACAGTTATTGTTGCACCTTCCTAACAAGTGAGGAGATGTTGTGTGTCCACGATAGGTCACTAGTTAAGTGAACTCCAAGGAACTTGGTGCTGCTTTCTACACTCTCTACTACAGAGTGGTTGATGTGTAGTGGAGGGTGGTCATTCCTGGTCCTCCTGAAGTCCACGATCATCTCCTTTGTTTTGTCCATGTTGAGATTCAGGTTGTTATTCTCACACCATTTCATGAGATTTTTCACCTTTTTTCTGTAGTGCAATTCGTTGTTGTTGCTGATGAGGCTGACGACTGTTATGTCACCTGCAAACTTGATGACACGGTTGGAGCTGGATCTGGCGTTGCAGTCATGGGTCAGTAGCATAAACAGGAATGGGCTATGCACACTGCCCTGAGGTGTTTATGTGCTCAGTGTGATGGTGCTTGATGTTCTGCTACCAACCCAGTGTAGAGCTCGTCGAAAGAACCAAAGACTTGTTGATCCAAACCAAGGCTTTTATTAGCAAAAGACCGGAGCTCTTCACAGGTGGCCGACCAGTCCGGAATGATCCGACCTGGCTAGGGACACAACCCTTTAAGGCCCAAACAATAGGTGTGGCTTAGCTCTCAGCCAATCGCTGTAAGCACAGTCTAGATACAGTAACTATATACACTATGTACATTGGTGATAGATCTGTACTATCACATTCACCCCTCCTTGGAGAATTGACCCGGGAAAAAAAAAAAAAACAAAAACGAGGGAGAGAATGAAAAGGAAGGGGTAGGTCAAGGACTGTAGCGGTCAGGGGGTCTGACCATCCGGCGTGACCGCCGTGGTGCCGGGATTGGGGTCGCTGGAGTGGTGTCACCAGCGGGCTCATCGGGTGCGACTGCTCCGTCACTCAATTCCCCAGTCGTTTTGTCGGCAGGGTGGCCCGAGTCATTGGGGTGCTGTTGGTCCTTCTGTTGCGGCACGGGGCCTGGAGCATAAGGAGTTGGGGGGTTTGCTGGGTCTACCGCGTCCTGAGCTAGGTCCCGCACCGAAACAGTGTCCTCCCGCCCGTCTGGGAACTCCACGTATGCGTAATGTGGGTTCGCGTGGAGTAGAGTCACTCGGTCGACCAAGGGGTCGTTCTTTGAGTGCCGGACGTGGCGTCGCAAAAGGACGGGGCCAGGGACGGTGAGCCATGCCGGTACAGTGGTTCCCGATTCGGATTTCCTCGGGAAAAGGAACATCCTTTCGTGGGGGGTGGCATTTGTTGCAGTACATAGGAGGGAGCGGATGGAGTGTAAGGCACTAGTGAGAACCTCCTGCCAGTGAGAGGTGGGGAGACCTTTAGACCGGAGAGCCAGTGTAACCGCTCTCCATATGGTGGCATTCTCCCTCTCGACCTGGCCATTACCGCGTGGGTTATAGCTCGTGGTCCTGCTTGAAGCAATACCACACTCCAGAAGGTACTGTTGCAGTTCTGCACTCATGAATGAGGACCCCCTATCACTGTGGATGGAATTGGGGTACCCGAAGATGGTGAAAATACTGTGAAGGGCCTGTATCACTGAGGTGGCAGTGGTGTCTGGGCAGGCCACAGCGAATGGGAAGCGGGAGTATTCGTCGATGGCCGTAAGGATGTAGGTATTACGGTTGGTCGACGGTAGGGGTCCCTTAAAGTCTACGCTAAGACGCTCGAAGGGGCGGGTGGCTTTGATGACGTGGGAGTTATCCGGACGGAAGAAGTGGGGCTTGCATTCGGCGCACACCGAACAGGCTCGGGTCATGGAGCGGATCTCCTCAACTGTGTAGGGTAAGTTGCGCGCCTTGACAAAGTGAGCAAACCTAGTGACCCCTGGATGACAGAGCGCCTCATGGAGTTTCCGTAGTCTGTCCATCTGTATGCTGGCGCACGTCCCCCTGGAGAGCGCGTCAGGCGGGTCGTTGAGCTTACCAGGCCGGTACAGGATGTCATAGTTAAAGGTGGAGAGTTCGATTCTCCATCTGGCGATTTTGTCGTTTTTTATCTTACCACGCTGGGTGTTGCTGAACATGAAGGAGACCGCGCGTTGATCAGTCAACAGTGTAAAGCGCCTCCCAGCGAGGTAATGTCTCCAACGACGTACCGCTTCAACTATGGCCTGGGCCTCCTTCTCGATCGAGGAGTGTCTACTCTCCGGACCCTGGAGGGTTCTGGAGAAGAAGGCTACAGGCCGACCGGCCTGGTTCAAGGTGGCTGCCAGGGCGAAGTCGGATGCATCGCTCTCGACTTGAAACGGGACAGACTCATCGATCGCGTGCAGCGTCGCAGCAGCGATGTCAGATTTGATTCGATCGAAAGCCGCTGTGGCTTCGGTCGAGAGGGGAAAAGAGGTGGTCTTGATAAGAGGACGTGCCTTGTCAGCGTAGTTTGGAACCCATTGGGCGTAATAAGAGAAAAGGCCCAGGCAGCGTTTGAGAGCTTTCTGGGTATGTGGGGGGGGTAAGTCCATTAAGGGACGCATGCGGTCAGGATCTGGCATGACTATCCCGTTTTCCACCACACAACCTAGAATAGCGAGTCGTGTGGTCCGGAAAACACACTTGTCCAAATTGTAAGTCAGGTTTAGCTGACGGGCAGTTTGAAGAAATTTGTCTAGGTTGGCGTCATGGTCCTGCATGTCGTGGCCACAGATGGTGATATTGTCCAGATACGGGAAGGTAGCGGTTAGCCCGTTCTGGTCCACCATCCTGTCCATTTCCCGCTGGAAGACCGCGACACCATTTGTGACCCCGAATGGTACCCTGAGAAATTGATATAGCCGCCCATTCGCTTCAAAGGCCGTGAATGGTCGGTCCTCGCAGCGGATCGGGAGCTGGTGGTAGGCCGAACGTAGGTCAATAGTGGAGAAAATGCGGTACTGGGCGATCTGGTTCACCACATCCGTGATGCGTGGCAGGGGGTACGCATCCAGGAGTGTGAAGCGGTTAATGGTCTGGCTATAGTCGACCACCATCCGTAGTTTTTCCCCATTCTTGACAACCACCACCTGGGCTCTCCAGGGGCTTGAACTGGGTTCGATGATGCCCTCATCCAGCAATCTACGCACCTCACTCCTAATGAATTGCCTGTTTTCGTAACTATATTGCCGACTTTTGGTGGCCACAGGCTTCCAGCCAGGGGTGAGGTTTGCGAAGAGTGCTGGCGGGGCAATCCGGAGTGTGGAAAGGCCGCAGGATTGGCCCCGGGGCACGGGGGCGGGTTGCTCGGGTGCTTCGGGAGTGGGGCGATGGCAGACCGAGAGGGGGGCGTGGGGTCCCCCAAAGTGTAGGGACACCGTTTGGAACTGACACTGGAAGTCTAATCCCAGCAACACTGGGGCGCACAATTGGGGAAGGACGAATAATTTAAAGTGGGTGACCGTCACGCCCTGTACTTCCAGCGTGGCGATGCAATACCCCTTTATCCCAGTCGAGTGCGACCTCGTCGCTAATGAGATCCTCTGGGTAGTGGGGATAATGTCAAGTCCCCAACGGAGGGCCAGATCTGGCTGGATAAAACTGTCAGTTGACCCAGAGTCAAATAAGCAATTGGTGTAGTGTCCATGCACTTTAATCAGTTCCATTGCTCTGGTGAGGGGATGAGAGCATTGCTGGTTTAATGTTATTGAAGCAGTTGACAGGCGAGTTTTGCGCGATGACGTCACGCAACGGGATGACGTCACACAACGGGATGACGTCACACAACGGGATGACGTCACGCAACGGGATGACGTAGTCAACGCTCGAGGAGAAGGTTGGAGAACCTCCCGGAAGTGCTGTTGTGGCAGGTGAATGGTAAGTAGTGGGGTTTGTAGTTGCTCGTGATCGGTGGTCGGGCCCTGGCGGTCGTCAGCGATGGACGCTAGGGTGAGCACCTGGTTGGCCGCGGGGGTGGCTGCGGCGGCGGTAGCGTCGGCCCCGGGGGTGTCTGTGGCGGCAGCAGCAGCGGCGGTAGCGTCGGCCCCGGGGGTGTCCGTGGCGGCGGCAGCAGCGGCTGTAGCGTCGGCCCCGGGGGTGTCCGTGGCGGCGGCAGCAGCGGCGGTAGCGTCGGCCCCGGGGGTGGCTGTGGCGGCGGCAGCAGCGGCGGTAGTGTCAAGTGTTCCGCACGGGGGCGAGAGGCAGGCCATCACCATGGTTGCGACGGTGGGTTGCCCCTTCCGGGTTCGGCGTCTCCGTGACGTCAGGCGTTGCCGTGCAGGGGAGCCCTCGCTCTCATTGGACGAGAGCTCTGGGGAAGAAGAGTTTGAATGGGATAGTGGCGGTTGGGCTTCACACGAGGCACTGTGTTTGCTGGCGGCCATTTTAGACCTACAGACTGCAGCAAAGTGGCCGTTTTTAAGGCACTTCTGGCACCTGGCTTTTCTTGCTGGGCACTGGGATCTGCTGTGCTTGTTCCTCCCGCAGAAATAACATTTCGGGTTCGCACGGGGCAGGGTAGCAGCAGCCGACAGGCCGTCAGGGGTAGGGTAGAAGGGCACTTTACTCACATCAGAACGAGGGGTCCAGTCCCTAGAGAGCTCGGTGGACTTTAAGGCTGCATCCTCCATTGTGATTGCAATCCGGGCCACGTCCTCTAGTTTTTCTACCCCTTGTTCGAGCAAACGCAGCCTCACTTCGTTTGATCGGAGCCCGGCCACATAGGCATCCCGGACGAGGTCGCTAGTGATCTCGGCAGCAGTTTTGTCCACACAGTTACAGTCCTTGCCCAATGCCTTTAATACTTGTAAATATGCCCTGCTGGACTCGCCGGGCTGTTGCTTCCTCGACGCAAGCATGAGCCGGGCATGAACTCTGTTCACCGGTTGATCATACAGTTCCTTCAGTACCTTTATGGCTGCGGTGTAAGTGGTCTCATCCTGGATGTTCTCGTAGACTCTCAAGGACACCATAGACAGCAATGCTGTTAGACGCAGGTTATCCTCCTCTACCTGAATGAATCTCAGGAAGTTTTCAAAGTTCAGCAGCCAGAACTTAAAGGCTTTGAAGGCTGTAGCTGACTGTGGGTCGATATCAAGTTTTTCTGGCCGAGTTAAACGCTCCATCCCTTTCAAAAAAAATTCTTTTTGCTAATAAAATTGTAGAGCTCGTCGAAAGAACCAAAGACTTGTTGATCCAAACCAAGGCTTTTATTAGCAAAAGACCGGAGCTCTTCACAGGTGGCCGACCAGTCCGGAATGATCCGACCTGGCTAGGGACACAACCCTTTAAGGCCCAAACAATAGGTGTGGCTTAGCTCTCAGCCAATCGCTGTAAGCACAGTCTAGATACAGTAACTATATACACTATGTACATTGGTGATAGATCTGTACTATCACACCCAGACAGACTGGTCTTCCCGTTAGGAAGTCCAGGATCCAATTACAGAGAGGGGTTTTGAGTCCCAGCAAGGACAGCTTCTCCACCAGCCTCTGGGGAATGATTGTATTAAACGCTGAGCTGAAGTCAATGAACTATAGCCTGGTGTATGAGGCATGGCTCCCGAGATGGGCCAGGACAGGGTGAAGCAACACGATTACAATTAATCTTAACTCTTGCTTCAACCATATCTGCTGTTCACATTCCATCCACAAGAATGCTAAATCAAATGGTTGTGGCCAGAAGTACCAATGGTCGGAAGTAAATCACAGATTTTTTAGGCTTCACTGTCTGTCTGCAACTTTTTTCATTTTAATTTAATTTAGAGATACAGCACAGTAACAGACCCTTCCCACACTCCCAATCCTTGCTGGGACTCTATAACTAGATCCTGGACTTCCTAATAGAAAGACAACAGTCCCTAACCAATTAATCTATCAACCCCATTCATTTTTCGTGCACGGGAGGAAACGGGAGCACCCAGAAGAAACCCATGTGATTATGGGGAGAAGGCGGACAGTTCCTTACAGGAGTTGAACCCATGTCGCTAGTGCTATAAGAGTTGTTAGATGCATCTCATATCTCTTTTCATTCTGGCACTAGACTCTGCAGGGAGTTTAACATGGGAGTTGTGTCGTGCTGAGATCCCCCACCATTACCCCGTTGCATTCCGAAATTGATCTGCCAAGGTATGAGTTCCTGTTTATTTGAATGCAGATTCCAGTCATGCAGATTAGATGGGAAAAGGAAAAGTAAGGCAAGACCATCAGTTGCTTTTGTTTTATATACTTCACTTTATTCTAACATGTTTAATTATTTCTTAATTTCTTTTTTATTTAAAAATAGGCATTTTACAAATTACTAAAATCAATCTTAACAGTTCTCAAATTTCTGAATTAATAAAAAAACATTTTACTGATACCTTGCCACATTGCTTCTGATTGAGGAGGTTCATTTCATCCAGCTCTTCACAGACACCCTGGTAAATGTGGGAGGGTGCTACCTAGAAGCTACTTGGCCCATCTAACCATGCTAGTGTTTCTCCATGACCTGAGCTGCCTTCACCGCTCCTTCCACTCATATACATAATTCTCAACGGATTAAGATGTGTGGCACAACTGAAATAGTCCTAATTTATTTAGGCAAAATAAAAGCTGAAACAATGTATACTTTATGGATTATCTAACCACATCAAATATTAGAAGGAGTTTAGTTTGCAGAATCACATAACCTTAGCAACATTACACCCCAGATTCTCGTTCAATTTTAAATTTAGACATATGGCATGCTAACAGGCCATTTCGGCCCATGAGTCTGTGCCACCCAATTTACACTCCATTAACCTACACCCCTGATGCTTTTTGAACGGTGGGAGGAAACTGGAGCCCCTGGAGAAAACCAACGCAGACACGGGGAGAACATACAAACTCCTTACAGACAGCGTGGGATCCGAACTGTGGTCCGTTCCAATTGCTGGAGCTGTAAAGGCTATGCCAACAATGCCCAATAAATATTTTCCCAAAAAGTATCGGTGTGTAATAAATCAAAGAGTGACAGAAGCAGGTGTGGGAAGAAGTGTTTTTTTGTCAAATTTAACTCCCTAGAGTATTTAATACAAGGGAGGATGAATGCAGAGAGCCTCTGTTCAAGGCATCTGAAAATGACACACACAGAGGAAATCAACACCACTATTTAAGAAGAGAGAGAGAGAATGCAAAGGATTACAGAGCAGGGATCCTGACATCAGTGGTAAGTAAAAAGCTGGAATCTATTATTAAAGAACTTAGAAAATAATAATAGTATTGAGTGAGTCAGCATTGATTAATTTAAAAAATGAATTAATTTTTGACAAATCTGTTGATTTTTTTTGAGTTTGTACCTAGCAGAATAAATAAATGGGAATTGGGGTTATTAATTTTTTTAAAGATTTTATTGAACTGTGGAATTATATTAGCAGGGATTAAGGATTGGTTAGTAGACAGCAGAGAGTAGGAATTAGTGAGTTCTTTGCAGGTTGATAGGCTGTGACAAGTGGGGCCCAAGGTGTTTTCAGTCTCTATCACTGATATAATACATGACACTCAGCTGGGGACAGCATGGATTCTGGTGAAGATGTAGAGGGGCCTTGGAGGGATAGAGGAGGGCTAAGTGAATGAGCAAGGATATGGCTGATTTAATGTAATGTGCAAAAATGTGAGGTTGTCCATTTTGGTAAAAACATAGAATTTTCTGAATTTATTTTTAAATGGTAAGAGATGAAGAAAGTGTTGGTATCCAGGAATCACAGACAGCATACAGATTCAACAAGCAATTAAGGACACTTAATTGCAAATCATGTCACATAACCACTGACTGAACAAACACTAGCTATATTTTCTTCATGAATATTTTACTTTACCAGTTGTCTAGTGCAGTGGTTCTTATCCGTTTTCTTTCCATTCACATACCACCTAAGTAATCCCTTACTAACCACAGAGCACCTATGCCATAGTGCTCTGTGGTGAATAAGGGATTACTTAAGGTAAGGGTTACTTAAAGTGGTAAGTGAGTTGAAAAAAAAGGTTGAGAACCACTGGTCTAGTGGGACTAACATGGATGGGTGGTGAAGAGCCGTAATATTATAGAGTGTGCCTTTCAAAAAGATATAGGTCCTGTTGAACTTAACCATGTACCCACAAAATGCTTTAGTCCTGTTTATTGCCTAATTCCTGCAGCAGATTTATAAAATAGCTGGCTTGAAAGCCAATGGCAAAATTCTATAGCCAGTGATCTATGGCAATTTAGGCTGGAGGTAGGAACTAATGGGGTGGAAGACAATAATGTTGGGACCAAAAACAAAGCCTCTACTAGTGAAAAGACCTGCCTCAATGGGTTAGGGAAGCATTCCTGTTCTTTTTGACCCTCAAAGAGTGGTATTTAAAAGCAAACACCTCTGCCCCCTTTTAGTCAGGATTCCAGAACTTTGGGATATCAACTTGACTGTTACACCATGTATAATTGCTGTGTGTTATCACATCTACAAGAAAGGGCATGCAATGTTACCCATTATATAAAAATGTCAGATTGGTATACTTTTCACAGATTTAAAGGTCTAATTACATTGGACAATGAAGATCTTGCTTCCTGAACACTTTTGGGTGTATTTTATGGATTTTTCAGCTGCTGATCACAAAAATCACCTTAAAACTTACCTATCACGTACCGTTTTTTAGACACAACCTATTGTTGTCATTTCCTCTCCTATTTCAAGTCTACAAAACATCCAAAATCAGGAAGTGCAAGATGTCACTGAAAATTTATTTTCTGCATTGCACTTGGAGTTCTCCTCTGCTGATCTTGGTGCAGTCAACGACAAACATGGAGAAAGGTTTCACCAGCACATTGTGACCATGGCAACTGGAATCCATCAACGCTGGATTTGGACATTGATGGACACTTACACGAGAGGCATCAGATGCTGAATACAAGTGAAAATCAGCAGGAAAATATTTTAGGTTGGTTGAACTCACGCAATACGTCTGCATAATTTTGTGATTAAATGTGATAAATTCAATAAGAGATAATACAATGTTTCTCCAACTTCCTACATGGTACAGTAAATCTGAAATTATCTTTGTTTTCAGTTTGAAGTCATCTCTCATAAGTCCCAAATTTTTTTCAGGAAGCAAACCTTTTGAAAAGAATTGCTGTCCGGTGTTACTAGCCCACTTAGACCTCCTGAATTCCTTGCAGGAAGGTTAATATCATGGCCATTTTGTTGCATGATGACCAGCTGGTTCATTTTTGCTGCACTGGGAATTGAGAGCTTACAGTTACTGCTC
Organism: Narcine bancroftii; assembly: GCF_036971445.1. Classification (NCBI taxonomy): domain Eukaryota; kingdom Metazoa; phylum Chordata; class Chondrichthyes; order Torpediniformes; family Narcinidae; genus Narcine; species Narcine bancroftii. Next base: position 119,114,068 of record NC_091473.1, on the reverse strand, counting down.
CGTGACAGGCACAGGTCAGCCCTAGACAAAGAGGCTGTGGTGCTGAGGGAAATTGAGAACTGGTGGGGGAAGTACTGCTCTCTGAGTTCTGTGAGGCCCCATGGCATACAAAGGTAATAAAACATTGTTAGTAATACATTGCTATTCTACAGAGCCTACCTCAATAGCATCAGTGCTGTTGGAGGTTTGAAATACATGGTGTTTGGAATGAAACATAAATAATGCAAAGCATTGGCGATATATTGTTACATTTTCAGTGCAATTGTACATTTATGACATACCATCCTTCAAATCTATCTCTTGTGGATCCTTGAATATACTTGCTCCATGACGTCTTCAATCTCCTCAACTTTGGCATTCTGTCCATAAATCTCTTTACCTTCCCATTTCTCTCTTCTCTTTTGTATCGTTTTTGATCACTTGGCTCCTAGCTTCATGTTCTTGATAAATACTCCTTGTAAAGCACTTTGAGATGTTTTACTATATTAAAAATACTTTATAAATTTAAGTAGTTGCCAAAAATGGCATTGAGGAGACGTATTTCTAAGTTATAATGATTGTTTAGGACCTATGATCCTCAGGGCAACAGTGATAGACCTAACTGTTAATATTGGCAGGAGATAAGAACTCAAGGGATCCAACCACAATTGGCAAATTGAATACAAAGTTGCTCTGGTAATATGAGACTATTATGCTGGTGAGGGCTGTATTTATCATAGAATGTAAAAGATATTAAGTTTGCAGATGACAATGAAACTGCTGGAGTTGTTCATTGTGAGGATAAGATGATATTAATCAGTTTGGAACATGGGCAGACAATGGCAGATGGGATTTAATTCCATAAGTGAACAGTTAAGCAATTTGGGCAGACTATTGAATCTAGATGAATGGCAGCGTCTTGGAAGGCAGACCAGAAAGTGAAGGAGGCACATGGGATACTTCCTCCAGGATTTTGCCTGTAATAGTGTTTCAATTGTGAGGAGAGATTGGTTAGGATGGGCTCATTTTCCTGGAGAGGTACAAATTGCGGTGTATTCAAAATCATGGGAGTTATGTACTGGGTAAATTGCAGGATCTTTTCAATCATAGCCAAGCATATTGGTTTAAGGACAGGAATATGAGAGTTCGAGGGGATTTAAGGAATAATTTATGTTCACCCAGAGGATGGTTGGTATCTGGAAGTCATTACCTGAGTGGCTGATGGAAGCAGGTGTGTGTGGGCCAAGCGAAGTAAATAACTGCTCCCGATGGTCAGAATGGCCCTGGTGTATCAAGGGACCAGTTATCCACTCTAGAACTCAATCCAGACTTCTACGCAGTGATCCCATTTAATTGGGCAAGTGAACGACCTGTGTTTAAATCCAGCTCGGGTCGCTCGCACTGAACCAAGAAAAGCCAGGTCAGTCACCTCAATGATCTTTGTGGCTGAATGAAGTTCAGCTTCCGCTGTAAAACCTCATAACCCTTGCTGCTAACTACATGAATGAAAACCAGAAAATGCTGGAGTATTGAGCAGTATTTGTAGAAAGAGAAGCGGTCGATGTTTCAGGATAAAGATGGTTTGTCACAACTAGGAAAAGGGTCAAAACAAAAAGGACTTGGTGGGTCAGATAGCCTCTGGAGGGGCACGGAGCTTGGGTCAAGACTCTTCATCACAATTTTATCTAAAGGTCAAAGACCCAGTTCTGATAAGGAATCAGTAGTAACAGTATCTTCTTTTCTTATAGATGCTGTCTGACCTACTGAGGATTGACAGAATCTTCGATTTTATTTCACATTCCCAGAATCTTCATCTTTAAATTTTTCTTTCAATGAAATAAATGCCTTGCGCATCTTTCATGACCTTGTGATGTTCCAGTCCTTCACATCTGTGGAGGTATCGTCACTTTTTCAAAATAGGGGTAACTTGTTTATTTTAGTGAATGTTCACGGTCTATATTTTAACATCAAACAGTTGACATAGTCAATAGGAATGATGTCATGTCGTTTCCATAAAACCACTGTAAGCCAAGCTAGCATGTGATCTATTGCCTGAAACTTTCCCCATTAAAGGCATTGTCGCTCACTGTAGATCATTATATGGTGAAATGTTTGTTGAGAAATTAGTCCATTATAATATTGTGCTTTGGTTGCACTAATAGGGAAATTGAATGCAGTTCATGTAAAAAAATCAGTTGGTATTTTGACATAGAGGGAAGACTGGGAGCACTTTTATGGATGGATAATGGGATTGCCTGCAAATCAACAATGAATTAAATCAAATAACAAACCCATATAGTAATTAAGCTACTTTCTAGTTAGCTGATGATATTATTTGTAAGAGAGAAGAGAGGAGTAAAATATGAAAGTCTGCAGACACCGTGATTGAAGTAAAAACACAATGCTGGAGAAACTCAGCAGGTCAAATAATCAACTTTATATAGCAAAGATATATGAGCCTTGATAGAACTTGCATTGGTCAATATTTAATACTGAACTGTGTTATTAGGGAAACGGTCATCTCTATTCTGTGGAAAGCCAGAAGGTCTAGATTTTAACATTACTTTGTATTTTCTCAAATAAAAGTGCAAAACTTCCTGGAATACCTTCATTCCATCCAACATGTTGACATAAATGTTGCCCATGGAATAATTGTACAATATACATGCAATGAAACACTCAAAAAAAAAAGGAAGGTGCAGTTTGAGTTCATCTGCCCCTGTACTTGGTTAGCAACCTCACCTGAAAATTCTCTTCAGATACTTGAAAGGCTTATTCATCGGATACTCATAAACTGCAATCAAGTAAGATTGAGCTGGGCCTGGCAAATTGTAATGATTTATTTTTTAGCACATACATTGACGAAGGGCTCAAGCCCGAAACATTAGCGATGTATCTTCACCTTTGCTACATAAAGGCACTGTTTGTCCGGCTGAGTTTCTCCAGCATTTGTGTATTTTTTCACTTCACCACGGCGTCAACAGAATCCTGTGTTTTACCCCTTCTTTAGACATTGTTTCCAAACTACCTCTCAAACACTTAAAAAAAAACTTCTGTGCCTCAGTATATCAGATCTTAATTGCTGTTGGGGATTTAAATTTTTTTTTAGTCACAGATGATGTGGTGCCTTTAATCCCATCTTTCTTTCTTTCCCTCTATTTAATATATCATGTTGCATTAAGTTTTAAGGCTTTGAAACTCCATGGTCAGTTACACAGGGCCTATTTTTTGTCATCTGGATCATTTATTGTGACTACAATCTCTATTTGGTTTAAAAAAATGACAAAAAGTATTCTGGAGTGTGATGACTTTGTGTGCTGCTTCCAACAGGTCCTCTCCTACTCTTCAATCTCTCACACTATACTCTGCAACTTTTGTTTTAGTGTCCATTTCTCTGTTGTACTCAAGGATAAGTTGACTTGACTGGATAGCACACAAAGTTTTTCACTAGCTCACTACAGATGACAATAAACAATTCAACAAACAATTTATTTCTAGTGTGCAGACACACTGCAGTCAAGTCATACCACCTGACATGGCAGAACCAAATGCAGCATCTTCACATGTCAGAAGCAGGATTATGACCTCTCTCATTGGGCTTAGTTGATTTAATCAAAACACTGAAAATTGGCCCAGGGTAATCCAGGCAGTGCCACGCATTCAGCTCCATGGATGGCCCAACATTTGGTAGCAGAGAAACCCAATAATTTCTAGGGATCATCAGTTATGACCAGTGTATTTCTGATTGAAAGAGGGATTAGATTTCTTTATGATTCCTGAACTCCACTGTTATGAAGTTGTATGGCAGAAACAAGGGTTCTGTTTTCAAATCAAGACTCTACATTATACAAATGTATCAAGGGTTGTCAATTGGACATTGCACAATGATTGACATCACTCCTTTGCGCTTTGATGGTTAAGTGCATGTTACCTGCATGGAATGGTGCAAAATGATCGGCTGTTTACGTTATAAGGTCAGGATTATGTTGATTATTCTTTGTTATGGATCTCATTGTTATGGATCAAATGTGAATCAGGTAATATGAAAAGGTGGAACTCTGCTGTTTGTCATGTTATACAGGTCAGTTTCCTGTGGCTACCACCTACGGCTCCTAGAACGCTTCCACCAGCGTTGTCTCCGCTCCATCCTCAACATCCATTGGAGCGCTCACACCCCTAACGTCGAGGTACTCGAGATGGCAGAGGTCGACAGCATCGAGTCCACGCTGCTGAAGATCCAGCTGCGCTGGATGGGTCACGTCTCCAGAATGGAGGACCATCGCCTTCCCAAGATCGTATTATATGGCGAGCTCTCCACTGGCCACCGTGACAGAGGTGCACCAAAGAAAAGGTACAAGGACTGCCTAAAGAAATCTCTTGGTGCCTGCCACATTGACCACCGCCAGTGGGCTGATAACGCCTCAAACCGTGCATCTTGGCGCCTCACAGTTTGGCGGGCAGCAGCCTCCTTTGAAGAAGACCGCAGAGCCCACCTCACTGACAAAAGGCAAAGGAGGAAAAACCCAACACCCAACCCCAACCAACCAATTTTCCCTTGCAACCGCTGCAATCGTGTCTGCCTGTCCCGCATCGGACTGGTCAGCCACAAACGAGCCTGCAGCTGACGTGGACTTTTTACCCCCTCCATAAATCTTCGTCCGCGAAGCCAAGCCAAAGAAAAGACAGGTCAGTTTCCTGTGGAGACCAATATTGAGTAGGTTGCCATATAAAACTTGCCAAGTGTCTGTAAGTATAAGGAATAGAGAAAGATTAAGGGTTTCGACCCAAAACCTTGGCTGTCCCTCAACCCCCCCCCCCCCCCACAATTAATAAGGTTTGATCTGCTGTTTCTCCAGCAAATTTTCAAACATCTGTGGTCACTTATGTACCTTGTATTGAGAAAAAATGTTCTTTTGCTACTGACCAGAAAATCTGAGCCATTACTTAATGAGTTAGACAGTCTGGGGCCATATCATGTGTTAATTAGTCAGGAAATGCTTTTCTAATCTACTCAAAAATATCCTACATCACCAACCTTGTAACATTGATTCTTAAATGTTTGCAGGATCACCACTCTGACCTTCGCTTTGATTTTGGGAATCAATTTCTTTTGTTGATTATTCTTTGTTATGGATCTCATTTCCAAATTCATCTTTCACAAGCAATAATGCACAATTTCTATCCTTGTGACAATTTCTGAAGTCATTTTCCATTTTACTTTTAACCACGTCATTGGCAATTGGCCACCATATCGACATACGGGAAACTTGCACTTCCTCAGACACTTGCATCTGCTTCTTGCTTAACCTTTCATTGTAGAGAAGCTTCTTCGTTGCCCTTCTGGTAATCACAAATTTAAACAACATTGAAAGGAAATAACTAAGCAATTTGAAGCAGACTATTTTAATTATTCTCTGCTATCAAAAACAAGGCCAAAATGTTATAATTCCCTTGATGAAGGGTTCAGGCCCGAAACATTGGTTATGTATCTTTATCTTTGCTACCTAAAAAAAATGCTGCATAACTCGCTAAATTTCTCCTTCATTTTCGTGAAAATTATAAAATGTGATGTGACTTCCCTAAATATCAATTAGTGGATGGCTCATTTTTCATGGTTTAAATTATCTATTGATCTTTTTCCATTTTTGATAAATACTTCTTGATGAATTGATGTGTGTAATGGCATTGGAATATAGAATTTCAAGAAGGAGAAGGCATTTGTATCATCTGTATTTACAAAGGAAGATAAGTTCTGCTCTGTCCCACAATATGTCTTGATCTCAGCGTCCAAAATGCTCCTGTGGATTAGGGATGTCCAGCATTCAGAGCAGAGCTGGAAACCTTGCGTGCTTTTTGCTGACGTTTTATTCAGATTCATGCTTATTTTTTGCTCACTTTTTACACAGGTGCCTGTCTGCTTTTCACTCAGGCCTTAGGCCCAGATGTTTGTTTGTATCCCTTTACTTCCAATAGATGCTGTGCTTCTCCAGCACCTTTGTGTATTGAATTACAACACAGCGTCTGCAGACTTTTGTTGAATTAGTCTGTGTGCCCCAGATTTCTGAGAGGGCAGGATTCCAAAAGAAATGTTACTTTTCTCTCACTTTCAGATTGCATTTAGGACACAGGTTAACAAGGGGAATGGGATTATTATAATCAACAGGCATTAATCTCATCATGGCTGCAGAACAGCAGGGCAGGAAATATTCTCTTCAAAAGCTCTTTGAATGCATACATTATGAAATCAATATAATGACAGACATCAGTCTCACTATTGATTTGATTATCAATAGCGACAGACACAGCCAATTTTAAGGTTGGAATATTCGGGCACTGCCAAATGTTAAAGCTCTTTTATTTTTGGAGCATCAGTTCACCAATGACATGTGATTTATTTTCCAAGCACAATGACAGATTAGAATAAGGAGAGGGATTTTATCACATCACACAAGACTGAAATATGAAGCTAGAAACTTGTCACTATTTTTCAATTGTGACAGTCTAATGATGAAGTTAATGATTTTGTGAGCCAAGGTGGGGGTGGGATCTACCATTACATTATCATGTTAATAGCTCTGATAGCTCCGTGGTTAGAGCACTGGTCTTGTAAACCAGGGATGGCAAGTTTGTTCCTTGCTACGGCTTCATTTCTGTGAGGGGCGCTTGACAAAGTTGAACAATTTCATGTATGTTACATTCTAAATGTAGTATTATGTGACAATAATAGAACCTTTTACAAAGCACAGGTTTTGTTCCACAAAGGGAATCGACATTTCCCCTTTATTTTGGGCAGATACAGTTTCTGTCCATTCATTGGCAGGACGGCAACAGTGAAACTATGAACAGACTGCTTGGGAACATGACAAAATATATGCAGAAAACTCCTAAGGCTGCACTGCCCCAATCAAGTCCACAG